>NC_081409.1:383186744-384619173 GCF_030272615.1 Cryptomeria japonica
TTGCTGATACTTTGGCCAGTAAGGAAGTGCCCAATAAAGAGGAGTAGCCTGAGGAAGGGGAGATCACTGGCTCCCAAGAAGAAAAGACTAACTCTTCCCCGATTATGATCAGCTCTGAAATGCAAGAAGCCCAGAAATGTGCTATATTGGGTATGAACCTTTCGGATTCAGACCAAACTTCTAAATAGTAAATAGTGCTTCACATGATTCTAGATCTCCTAATTGGGGTAATGAAGATGAAATTTCCAGAATTCTCAGTAATCCTGAAGCGGTTCCTGAGAAAGAAGCTGACTGGAAAATACCAAAATACAGGAACAAGAAAGGATCCACTCCCTCGGCTTCCCAATTAAGGAAATATAGTATAATAGCCCAAGTTGATGTTGGTTATGTTTCCTCTTCCCCAGGATGACCTTCAAACCACAAAGTCAGAGACAAGGAGGCCAGCAAGAACATAGCCGATGGGACTCAGAAAACTCTGAAGGAGTTAGGAATTGGTAAGTAAATGTGAAGATTATCTCTTGGAATATTAGGGGACTGAATAATCCCCACAAACATGATATTATTAGGAACATGATAAGGGATAGTAAACCTGATATTTTTCTTATTCAAGAGACTAAAATGAGTAGAGAAAAAGTTGAATCTCTGAAGTTCTTTAAATCTGGGAGTATCAGTGGTGGTATCTTGGAAGGTGCCTCGGGAGGCATTGCTACTATTTGGAATCTCAATAGTGTTAAAGGTCATGTGCTTATTCAAGAAAAAAAATTCTCTTGTATTAAATTTGAGCATTTAAAAGATGGAACGTCATGGATCCTCATGAACATATATGCTCCTAATACCTTGAAAGCCAGAAACTACTTCTAGAAAAAACTTATGGAAATAAGGGACAACTTCAAGAATCTTACCTGGCTGGTCATGGGAGAATTTAATACTCCTTTGAGAGAGGAGGAAAAATTTGGTGGAAGCCCCTCTCAACAGGAAAGTAGACTAGCCCTCATGGATTTTATAAACACTCATGCTCTCAATGATGTGGAGATACAGGGATGCAATTACACTTGGACTAATAGGAGGACTGGAAATGACCTTATCCAAGTTTGCCTTGATAGGGCCCTTATTTCTGATGAATGGTATAGACATTACTTTTGTTCCCTGTTTGCCCACATCCAGGTTGGGTCTGATCATCATCCCATAACTCTTTTTGTTGACCCAATAAATAGAAGAAGGCATTTTCCTTTTAGATTTGAAAAAATGTGGACTCATCATCCAGGCCTCACCCTTAAAATACAGGAATGGTGGAATATTGAAGTTGAGGGAACTGCTATGTAGAGTCGTGAAAAAACTCAAAAGTATCAAGGACAACATAAGGTTCTGGAACAAATCCAGCTTTGGGAACATTTTTGAGGTCAAAGGTAAAATCCAGGATGATCTCAATAAAATACAGGTCCAAATTCAAAAGGATGGTTTCTCTACTGTGTCAATCGCTGAAGAAAATGAGATCCTTAAAAAAATCATGAAATCATTGCTAAAGAAGAAACTTTTTGGAAGCAGAGATCAAGATGTACATGGTTGAAGGAAGGAGACAAGAACACAAAATTATTTCATATGTCGACTATCAAACATAAAGTGGCAAATAAGATCACAAAACTGGTAGTGGACAATGGGGAGCTGGTTAAGGAGGATGAGATAAGAAATGAGGCCAAAAGATACTTTTTTAATCTTCTAAGTAGGGATCAAAGTCTGGATGTTGATGCTCAAATTTATTTTCTTCAGAATATTCCTTGCCTCATTGATGAGCAGATGAATGCCTCCCTTTCTGCTATACCTTTGCACCTGGGGATCAGGAATGTTGTATTTTCTTTTGATGGTAACAAAGCTCCTAGTCCTGATGGCTTCCCCATGTTCTTCTTCCAAGAATTTTGGGACATTGTTGGGAAAGATGTTCCCAATGGGGTCAAAGAATTTTTGGGGGCTAGAAGACCTTTGAAAGAGATCAATGGAACCTTCATTGCATTAATCCCCAAAATTCAAGGAGCTGACTCCATGGATAAGTTCAAGCCAATCAACTTATGCAATTCTTTTTATAAGATTATTTCTAAGGTCCTTACTTCCAGACTCCTGATTTTCCTTCCCTCTTTGATTAATCATCATCAAAATGGTTTTTTGCCAGGAAAATAAATTCTTGATTCCATCATTACTATCCATGAGAATATTCATTCTCTTGTTACGGCTAAGAAATGGAGTTTCATCCTCAAGCTTGATCTCTCTAAGGCTTATGACCGGGTTGATTGGTCTTTTCTCATGAAGGTTCTTATGGCTTATGGCTTCTCTACCAAATGTGTGGACCTCTTCAAATAGCTTATTACCTCTACCTCCTTTGCTCTTCTTGTCAATGGATCCCCTTCCTCCTTTTTTCAAGCTTCTAGAGGATTGAGGCAAGGGGATCCCATTTCTCCTATCCCCTTTATAATTATGATTGAATGTTTTGGTAGGTCTATGGAAAGCATGGTGATGAGAGGAATATTTAAGGGACTCCAACCTTCTTCAGTTCATCATACTTGTTCCCACCAACATTTTGTGGACGACACCATTGTCATGGGGGATTCAAGCATTTCAGAAGCTAGAACCCTGAAGAACACTCTATGTAAGTTTGCTTCTGCTTCAGGCCATCTTATCAATTGGGTTAAAAGAAAAGTTTTTTTCATCAATACTCTAGAGAGAAGACAGCATAGAATCAACAAAATTCTGGAATGTCGGATTGCTGATCTTCCTGCCACTTATCTTGGCCTCCCTTTGGGCATTGCACCACCTGACTCCTTTTGGAGCTCTCTGGTGGAAAAATTTCAAAAAACGCTTGCTGGGTGGAAAGGAGCCCTCTTAAGTCAAGCTGGAAAGCTTCAACTTTTAAAAGCTTCTCTTCAAAGCATACCTATATATGCCCTTAGTCTCTTCAGAATTCTAGTTAAGTATGTTGATGCAATTGAGAAAATTCAAAAAAAAATTCTTTGGTCAGGGGTTGAGCAAAAGAAAAGAATCTCTCTTGTGGCTTGGGATAAGGTGTGCAGACCAAAAAGTAAAGGAGGCATGGGCCTTAGAAGAATTTGGACCCTCAATGAAGCTCTCTTGTCTAAACACATATGGATATTGTTCCACTCTGATAGTGAATGGTGTAAACTTTGGAGAAGTAAGTACTCTCTTTTGTCTTCTTCTCTATCCTCTTTTATCAATTTTGATTTCAGTATGAATGGGTCCCATATCTGGAATCATGCCTCTAAGTGTAAAGACAACATTGCTAAAGGGGTTAAATGGAAAGTTGGCAATGGTAGGAAAGTTAGATTCTAGGAGGATCCCTGGCTTTTTGATAAATCTCTGATTGATATCCCTGAATGGGCCCCTTATGCTTCCTCCTGTATTAGAATCTTTGGCCCTTTGGTTGAGGAGTATTGGCTAGGTGATAAATGGCAGAATATTGAAAGTATTCACCTGGACCTTATCAATCTTAAGAACCATCTTTCTTTGGCTTGGTTGAACAAAGAGGAAGACTCCCTTATATGGAAATATGAACCTAAAGGCAACATCACTGTCTCTTCAATGTATGGTGTTCTCTCCCCTGCCCTCTTAGAAAATCCTTTTTGGTCTAAAGCTTGGATAAAGGGTCTGAACCCTAAAATCAACTTTTTCTATTGGACTATTCTTCAAAATAAAATGTTGACCTTAGACAATCTTAAGGGTAGAGGTTTTTCTTTCCCTAATAGATGTGCTATATGTCTTAAGGAGGAAGAGTTTGTGGACCATTTGGCTATCCACTGTTCCTTTACTATTTCAATTTGGGAAAGATTTCTTAAGAATATTTGCATTGATTGGGTGTTTCCTAACACTATCAGTGAATTGTTCCACTCTTGGAATTATCACTGGTCTAACCCCTTTTTGAGATCTCTGTGGCAGCTATCTCTCCCTCACATTCTGTGGGGGATACGGAAATAAAGGAACAACCATATCTTCAAGGACACTTCTCTCACCCAGGATGTTGTTTTCTAGAAAATTCAATGGGCGATTGTGGAGAACATTGGGATCATTGGGGTTCCTTGCATTTCAGCCAACCCCTTGGAAACTCATATATTAAGTTCCTAGAATCTAAAGAGTGTTGGTAATTCTGATCCCAAACAAAACAAAAGATTAGAAGCTAGATGGAAAACTCCCCCAAATGGTTGGCTCAAAGTCAATTTGGATGGTGCTACAAAAGGTAATCCTAGCCCTGCGGGATGTGGTGCAATTCTTAGAGATGAAAATGATAACTATAAGGAAATGATTGTTGTTCCTATAGGGAGTCAAACAAACCACAATGCAAAAGCAATGGCTACACTCCAAGGTATTCTCCTGGCCAAAAGATGGAACTATCCCTACCTATGGATTGAAGGGGATTCTAACAACATCATCAAATGCCTAAAGGGAACCTCTAAGCCTTCATGGACTATCAATAACATAATAAAGGTAGCTAGAGACCTCGTCAACACTTTTGAGAAAAGCTTCATATCTCATATTTATCGTGAATTTAATTGTTCAGCTGACTGGGCTGCCAACGTGGCGGTTAATCAAGAAAAAATGGTCACATGGAAGGGAGAAGAGGGCCTCCTCGACAACGTCAGATCAATCATTTTTAAGGATCGATACAATAGTACCCCAAAGATCATAAATGGACAAAATAATAATGAAACGGATTAATAGGAACAAACAGAAGAGACAGGAAGACAATGTTAAGAAGTTGAAGGAACAAATGCAGAGAAAGATTTCGAAAGTTGACCAAAATGTGGAGGAGGTGACCACTGGGAAAGGTTTTGAACAGAGGGTTGATGGAAAAGTTGATAAAGTTACTGGTGGTGACATCTCTAAAAAGGATCAAGACAATTCTAGTGAGAAAACACCCTCTTCAAATCCTCCTCCTGAGGGTCTAAAAGGTTTTGTGGACACCATGGATTGGTTAATTACCAGTTACAAGAAAGTTGTGGAGGACAATAAGAAGCTTAACCACAAAGTCCAATTTTTGGAAACAATCAGTATTGGCAGAAGCAAATCTATGAGAGAATATGTTGAGGATTTGACCAAAACTATTGTCAGAGCCGAAGAGATCAGAGACTCCTTCAACCCTAGGTTTGAGCAAATTGAGAAAGACCTGACTGAGAGAAAAACTAATGATAATGCTATGGATCAAAGAATGGCGAAAACTAACAGTAAAGTCAACAAAAGTGAGGAATGCCTTAAAAGTATTGCAAAGAAAATCTTAAACATTATGAAGGCCTCTGCTAGCAATACAAAAATCCTCATCAACAAACTGGAGGAGGAGAAGGACTCCCTGGAGATTGAACCTTGACTTGAAGGCACAGGAGAAGTGCAAGGACCTAGAACAAGGAACAGAGGTAAAAAGAAGGAGAAGAAGCCAAAAAAGGACCTGGAAGAACTCAAAGTCGTTGTGGCAAACTATGACCAGCTGGTCAATAAGGCGGTGTATCTCCTTAAGTCTTTATAGTTGTGATGTGTTTTCCCTGGTTTTTCTGCTTTGTTGTTCCTTTCTTTTGCTAACCTTTCGGTTAACTGGTCTCTTTGCCAGTCATCTTGTAAGTTGTTCTTAGTTGGTATGGATGCTTTTTGATGATCTTTACAATGCTCCTATGTTAAAGGTTTCGGGTCCTTAAAACCTATTTTTCATATTAATCAGAACTTGTTCATTCTAAATTAAGTCAATTTCAATTCTTTTTAAGTCGAAAGACATTAATATTCTACTCAATATATTCTTATTTTTCCTTTAAAATTTAGTTATCTTCATTCAACATATTAAATACAAATACAAAAGTTAAATTTCATTCATCTTGAAATATCATTTTTATGTCCCTTCCAATTCATAATAAACTTTGATCTATGAAGACTATGTGGATGACCTATTGGGTAAATATAAAATAAGAGGACTCGTCACCATACTTGCAAAAATATTTGATTAACTTGAGCAATATAAAGTGTGGTTAAATTTTAAGAAATGAGTATATTTCGGGTCACTTTAGGAAAACTTCTAGGTTTCATTGTATCAAGACAAGGCATTAAGGTGGATCCCACAAAAAAGTCAAATCCATACTTGAAATGCAACCTCCTAAAAATCTCAAGCAATTATGTAGTTTGCAAGGAAAGTTTCAAGCCATCAATTATTTCATTGCCCAACTAACAGATAAATGTCAACCATTCATCCACCTACTTTGCAAAGATACAAAATTTCAATGGGATCATTATGTCAAAAGGATTTTGACAAACTTAAGGACTATCTTGCATCACCACCTGTGCTTATGTCTCCTATTCAAGTAAAACCACTCCTTTGGTACATTTTAGCAACAATAGTCACCTTGGGGGCACTTTTTGCATAAATTGATAACAAGGCAAATAAAGACATATCTATTAGATTAGTCGTACCTAAATGGTATATGAGCTAAATTATACACCTATAGAACAAGCATGTGTTACAATTGTATCTAGTACTAAAAAACACAAACATTATTATAGCATCATAAATTGTAATCGGTCCAATTTACACCTCATGTTTGTGCTCCTACATTAGCATGTCACATTTTCATTCCCCCTAGGCCCATTTTGGCCCCTTTTTTCTCCAAACCTGATGTCACCTATTGAAACCACTGGGTGGGCTCCATCCTCGATCTGTCCTCCCTCAAGATTTCAAAATCTAGTCCTAATTTTGGAGGAATAAGGAATTCCATGCCATGGTCCCCCTTAATCAAGTCATAATTTGGGATCGGGCAAGCACTCCCCTTCCTCAATGGCATTTGGTCCCCATGGCTACACTTGATTGTTGGAGGTTGACCTAATAGACAATTTACCTAGGGAACCCTATATAAAGACATCATATCAATTTACTTTGACACCACTCATATAACTAACAATCGTGCATTCATGAACCATTCATTATCAAGCATTTTCAGACATCAAAGGTTGCATTTCATCCTTCAAGCACTATAGAGAAAAATTATATCAATTTGTTGGCAATTGACACTCATCCGATGATTTCAAGAGACTTTTGTGGTTGATTATTTGTTTAGGGTTGTCATTGATGGAAAATATTTGTGGTGGTTCGAACCGACACTCATGATCCAGCTTATCCGAAAGATGGAGGTAACTGGTAGACAGTTAACCAGTGAAACAAGGCAAAACATGGTATTTGAGTAATGCTTTGATCCGGAATGATCTCCGGTGATTACAGTGTTTGTGGTGATTATTTTTGTGATCGCAATGTTTTGTAAGACCTTTGGGAAGTGTGTGATTATAATGTTTTGGTCCAGTGCTATGGGCTATTCGAGATTGATATTGACTTGGTCTACACGTTACATCTCTTGAAGCTGACATGAAGAAGATTGTTTTTGTGGCAAGATCGGATATATAAGAATGATTTGGCGGTTGATTTTTGGTATGTTATGTGTATGGAGATCAGTTTTGGTGTGATTGAGCATAGTTCCACATGCACATTTTGGTTTTATATCAACCGGTAGTTGAATGAGACCTAAACAAGGTAATCAATAGAGCAGAGATAGTCAGTGATTCAGAGCCTAATCAGAACTCATTTTGCATAGTCAGATGCTTTCTAAGAGCTCATTTCATTGTACATTCCTATTGTAATCAAATTGTAAGTTAGTGAGAGTTCCTTGAGGGTTGTACCCCTCCAGGCAATTTTAATTGAGTAGTGAGCTCTAAGCAGTGAGCCTGAATGCAAGTGCATTCCCCATCTATGTAATATTTATGTACTCTTGGCCATAGTATATGAATATTGTGGGTTCCAGCCCCACCATGGTTTTTCCCTTTTCGGTTTTCCACGTAAAAATTCTAGTGTTGTGGATTTGTGCTTTTATTGTTGCATGTTTATGTTCTTAGTAGTTATGCATTCTTAACCAGTGTATAAAGAATAAGATTGTGGTTTTAACTTTCGGTAGATCACTGATTCACCCCCCCCCCTCTCAGTGATCTCTAAATATAACAATTGGTATCAGAGCCTAGTTTCTCTTAGGAAGCTTAACTGCTTGAGGAAGATTAGGGAGATTGATTCAATGGATTTCGGTTTTCATAGACAAGTCAATGTGGCACTTGAGGATCTTGATGTTGCTAGAAGTGAGGTATGTACCTTGAAGAAGAATCTGAATGCAGTTGATGAATTCATCAATGGACTAAAGGATCGGGCAAACATCTGTAGAGAAAAAAGGAAGGAATTAATGGACAAGTTGAAGGAGAAAGAAGATCAGATCATGGAATACCAGGACAAAGTTGATGAAGCTAACAAGATTGAGAGAGAGAATGTTGCTTTGAAGAATGAGATGCAATCAATTGTTATGAGACTTGCTAAGGAGATTGAGGACCAAAAGAAGAATGAGTAAAATGCAACACAATCATTAAAGGAAAGAATTGATGAATGCTTCAGGATTACCTATGACAATGATCAATTGAAGCTTGAGTTGACACAAACAAGGAATAATGGTCAAGAGATTGAAAGACGGGTTGCTACCTTGAGGGATGAACTTGCTGCTGCCAATGAATACAAAGAAAAATTTAAAGCTAGTTCAGAAAGACTTGATGAGATGTTGGAAAGTCAAAGACATGCGAGGCCTAGGATTTGAGAAAGATGAATCCTCTGGATCTGAACAAGGCAATACTAAACCTGATCAGAAGAAGAGCAAGAATCCTTCGATAAGACAACCTAATGCCTATAAATTTAATGGTAGATGTTCTACTTGAAACAAATTTGGTCATAAGGTAAGTCAGTGCAGAAGTAGGATGAATAATAGAATGATGAACAATAACAATATGATGATCAATATGAATAATGTTTCTACCTTTACCGGTCAGTGTTTCATATGCAATAATTTTGAACACAAGTCAAATGTGTGTAGAGTCGTGATGAATAACTTTCAGAACAAAAGATGCTATGCTTGTGGAATGTTTGGACATATCTCTAATCAGTGCAAGATAAGATAGAACTAGATGAACTTCAGACCTATGAAGAATAATGTTGTTTTTTGTAGAGCATGCAACAAAAATTGGTCATATTGCAAAATACTGCAGAAGTAAAAATAGTGCTTCGGTTGACAAGAATAAATTAGATGAGAAGGGTAAAGTGAAAGTGGAAGAGATCAGAGATCAACATAAGAAGATGTGGGTAAAGAAGGATGAATCTAAGGTAGATAATGGATCTATACCTGAATTCGGTGCAGAATCTTCATCCAGTAACTAGCGCTTTTGGCCTTAGGAGGAGGCAAATCAATGAAAATCTTGTAGTACCCCTTTGATGAGATTTGTGGTCAATGAATTACAGATGGTAGTTGATATCCGGAACTCAGATGATTAATTTTGGAATTTGGTAGTAGAACAGAGCATCCAAATGAATTATTGAGGTGCATTTATTTCAAGTGAAATTAGGGTTTGCAAATTCAAAAGGGAAAATACAAGAATCATTCTTCACTTTGTGAATAGTGTTTTCAAGCTAAAGAACAAGGCGATCAAAGAGCTTAAAGCAATCCAGCGAGGTGATCTAGGGCATTCGATAATTGGTTAAGGTATTTATCGAAGGGCATTTTTCTGAGTCTATTTTTCTAAGATTTTAAAATGGAATTTCCATCCTCCATTGCTACTCCACTGGTGGTTGAGGTTAAGGATAGGTTGTCGTCCTGTATTCAAGAAACACCCCTTCAAGTCCATGGAGGATGACCCAGATGGAGCATTTTCTTTCATCCTGCATGGAGTTCTGCATGTTGATGATGTTCGAGCTTATATTCACTATGAAATTGAAGAAACTGGCTTGGAAGACATCCTAGACCTATACATAGACAAAATCATGGATTATATCGGCAATCCTAAGCCAGAATTCGCACAACTGAAGAAAAAGGTTTTCACCCAGTTTGTGAATTTTTTGACTTTTGATGAGAAGGAGTGGGTTAGATATGTGCTAAGTAGGATCCACGCTGAATTTATGTGGCTAGACAAACCTTACAAGATCACTACGGAAGAAATTAAGGTAGTTACCTGTTTGAATCAAACCAATGAGAAGCTAGGGTTGCGGAAGGTTACAAAGCCTACTATAAACAAGCTAACGGGTGCAGAATTTGATGGACAACCAATGAAGATCAATATAATAAAAGATGATGTTAAATTTGCTACTATGGTGATTGGGTATAAAGTGTATCAATCCAATAGACTGAAGTTGGTTTCTGGCACCGCAATTCATGATGCTTACAAAATGGTTAAGGAAGATGGTCATTATAACCTATGCAATGTGTTGTTGGAGGAGCTGCTAATAAATTTGAAGAAGATTAAACAAGATAAAAAGCATGTTTTCAAATTCAGATCTTTGATTATTTATCTGGCCTTATACTTCATGAACCAAATTCCCAGAATCGACAGATTTCAATGGGATTATGATAGATCAGTTGCACAACAGATTAAGAAAGCACTTGACAGTCTTGGAATTCGAGATAATCTGAATGTTGCATTATGGGCTTTCTAAAAAACATTTCAGGATAAAATGAAACAAAGATTAAGGATCCCCAAAGAAATTGTTAAGAAGTATGAGGGGACAATTTTCTTTATGGTGAACAAAGATGAATGTCTAATGGAAGCAATTCAACCCCGAACTATTTGGATAATGCCAATGGGGTATGAGGTTGATGAGGCTACCTTGGAAGCATATGCTCAACACTTGATAAAATCTCTCGAAGACACCAAGGAGGATAGGTTTGGAACCAGTAAAGAGAAGTCAATGGAGTTGCACTCCAAATTCACCGAACAGGCAAGGAAGAGGAAGGTGGCAAAGATTGTTGAAGATATTCTTGTTGAGGAAGGTCATCCCCAGGAGAAAGTCAGGGTTGCTAGGGCTGAAAGAGATGCAGCTAAAAAGGAAAAGAAATAGAATCCTACATCTTCTCCTGTTAAAATAAAAGTGACAGGACCTTCTCCCGCTCCAGTGAAGACACCTATTGTTGAAGTTGAACCCTCTGGTGTATCTATAAAGGGAAACGGTGTTCTGATGAAGAAGCAGAAGACCCAGAGAGAGTATGTAGCATTCTCTCTAGTGGAATCAGAGACAAAATCTGATTCAGATATTCACAAGGTACCGAAGAAAGGTGAATTTTCTAGGGTGATCTGGAAACCTCAATCCGATGGTGAGAAGGATGTGCAGAAGAAGAAGAAGAAGAAGAAGGCTAAATCTAAACCTGAACTGGCAAGTCGGCCCAAGAAAGGAAAGAAGACAAAGTCTGATCTGGATGAGGCCATAGAATCTGGTAAGATGAAATATTCCAAAATAGAGTATCATATCATTCCTCCTCTATCTTAGTCAGGAATTAATAGATGAAATTATTAAAGATGGAAATTTAAATAATATCCTTGTATATATTGTAAATATGGATGATAAAGATCAAAGGAAAATTAGGGAAGCACAAATTTTGTATATGGATATATTTAGTAAGGCATTAATTGAGTTAGAAAAATATCTTCCCAAATATTTGTACAGCCTAATTTATGCTAGGAGAAAATCTGCTAGCCAAATGTATAGGGAAATAAAGGAAAGTGAACTAGTTAATCAATGCACTAGTATCACCATAGAAGAAATTGACAGATTAATTGTATTGGCAAATAAAAAGGAATTCTAAAGAAAGCACAGAGTTAACAATTTGATGGTCGGGAGAGTTGAGGAAATAAGGAGAGAAACCGCTGAAATCTAGAAAAAAATTCTCATTGAGAACCAGCTTGTAGATACTGATTCTCAAAATAATGCCACTCAGTTAGAAGATCCTCCAGAAGACAATGTAAATATAGAAGAGGATACTTAGAACATTGGTGAACAACAAGTTTTGGATTCTGATAAGGTTGAGCCTACAAAAGATAATGACAAACCAGCAGAGGAAGAGGATGGTGCACCAAGTGGTGACACTAGTGCATAAATGGCACCTACAGATGTTAAATCTTAACCTATTGAGGGTGAGAAGAAAGAGGAAGTAAAATAGGATGAATTAGACAAGGACAAGGGTAAGGGTATGGAGACTCCAGTACTTGTGGCAATTGACACTGCCAAAACCCAAAGCCTAGGGAGTTTTACACAATTCAACATCAATTTTGATAAAACCTTCACTCAAATGTTTGCGGCTAAGAGAATGATAGCTGCTACTGCTTTTTAGGTGCAAGCCAGTCAAGAGCTAGCCCAATTAGAATCATAAGAGAAAAAACTCATTGAAAAATTTGTTAGAGTTTTGGAATAGGTGGTACTAGATCTGCAACTTGATGCAAGTACTAGTTCATCTGGTAAGCTTCATAATTTAATTGATCATATCTCCACCAAATATGATTCTTTATCTAAAGCATCAGCTCGACAAGCTATGGAAAAGTTTAACGATGCTTAAATTCAAATATTTTTGCAAATGATTAATAATGATAAGGCACAATTAGACAAAGAGTTGAAATTGGTTGATGAGGCCTTAGTGGAAGGAGGTAAAATTTAAAAGTCTTGTGTAATTTTGACCAACTTTAATACTAAGATAGACAAGAAAATAGAAAATTGTAAAGGGCGGTTAGCTTAGATCTCTCAGGCCTATGATCCCACAGCCAATTTAACTGGTAGTATTGAGGGACAATTTTTGAACATCACTGAGCAGATTAGGAATTTTGAGAAGGAGAATGAGAGAATGATCAGGCGAACAAGTGAACTCTAGAACTTAATTGGTCCCCAGTTGGACACCTTAGTATATCATAAAATGGACTGCATTCAGAACATGTCTCGGGATACTTCTATTGAGATTGCAGCTATAGAGTTTCATGCCTATGTTTTGAATGGTTTTGTTTCAATTTTGGAGAAGTTGCAAGCAGGATGGAACACATATCTTGGGTTCCTGAAGATGGTGTATGTGGAAATATTGAAGCATGTATAAATTTAATACTCCAGTGAGTGTATATATATGTGTGTGTGTGTGTGTGTGTGTGTGTGTGTGTACAGGCCATTTTGGTGCACACCCTATCTTTGGCATTGTTGTCAAAGAGGGAGAGATGAGGTGAAAAATATAGTGTACAAACTGATTGTATATATGGAGTGTACAGTCCGGTGTATTGTAGATTCATGGGTGTTAATCTAAGGGGGAATCTTAGAATTATTGAATTCTTTTAATCTTTCATCTGGTTGTATAGGTTTCAAGACTTAGCCATTTTTCATAGGTGTTGCCATCAATGCCAAAGGGGGAGATTGTTGGCAATTGACACTCATCTGATGATTTTAGGAGACTTTCGGTGGTTGATTATTTATTTAGCGTTTTCATTGATGACAACTCTTTATGGTGGTTCGATTCGACAGTCATGATCCAACTTATCTGGGAGATGGAGGTAACTGGTAGATAGTTAACCGATGAAACAGGGAAAAATGGGGTATTTAATTCTTTGATCCAAAATGATCTTCATTGATTACGGTGTTTGTGGTGATTATTTTTGTGATCTAGATGTTTGGTAAGACCTTTGGGAAGTGTGTGATTATAATTTTTTGGGCTAGTGCTATGGGTTATTCGAGATTGATGTCTACTTATTCTACACATTACATATCTTGAAGCCGACATGAAGAAGATTGTTTTTGTGGGAAGATCGGATATATAAGAATGATTTGGCATTTTATTTTCAATATATTATGTGTATGGAGATCAGTTTTGGTGAGCACAATTCCATGTGCGCATTTTGGTTTCAAATCAACCGATAGCTGACTAAGACCGGAATAGGGTAATCAACAGAGTAGAGACAGTCAGTGATTCAGAGCCTAACCGAAACTCATTTTGCATAGTTAGATGCTTTCTAAGACTTCATTTCATTGTACATTCTTGTTGCAATCAAATTATAAGTCAGTGAGACTTCCTTGAGGGTTGTATCCCTCCGGGCAATTGTAATTAAGCAGTGAGCTCTAGGCAGTGAGCCTGATTGCAAGTGCATTCCCCATCTATGTAATATTTATGCACTCCTAGCCATAGTATATGAATATTGTGGGTTCCAGCCCCACCATGGTGTTTCCCTTTTCGGGTTTCCATGTAAAAATTTCGGTGTTGTGGATTTTTGCTTTTATTGTTGCATGTTTGTGTTCTTATTAGTTATGCATTGCTAATCGATGGATAAAGAATAAGTTTGTGGTTTTAACTTCCGATTGATCATTGATTCACCCCCCCCCCCTCTCAGTGATTTTTTATTCTAACACAATCTTCATGCAAGCATGTGTTTGTGTTAGGATTTTCATGTTCATGTGTTTGTCATACCATTAAATTCAGCATTTGATATAATATTCAAAGAGAATTTCATCATCATCAACAATTGCAGATCTGAGGTATATCTCCTTAGTATTTACTCCAGTACTTACATTATTCAATTCAAGGTTAATTCCTAAACTGGGGTTTGACCTAAGGCAAATCCTTATCCATAATTATATTTCCTTTCATTCTATGTGTAGGTAACAGGCTCAAAATATGTACAACGGGATTCCGGCAAAGTCAATAGCGACAAACAGGTTCAACTTTTGATGGAATAAAATTTGGAGGAACATGATGAATCTATGCTACCTGGTCCTAAAAAATCAGGCTGAACTTCTTGAAACAGGTTCTAAATATCTTATTTTTCCTTATTTCTTGTTTTACCCTAATTTCATAATTATTATTCAATCTTCAACTAGAAAGAGGGGGCAAATACATAACTAGTGAATCTAATCAAAATCTCAACCCTTTCCATATTTGGATTGTGAGTAGATCTATTAGGTTCACCCCTCTTTCAATGTACTAATCCCCAAGGAAAAATTAGTGGTCTTACTATCCTTATTGGTGAAAAACCCTAGTTTTTCCACCATTACAATTATATGCTTGACAATAAGAAAATGCTCATTGCTAAAATAGACCCACTTAAGTATCTCCTCTCCAAAGTAGCTCTAACAAGTAGAACAATTAAATGGGTTAGGATCCTAAGTGAGTTTGATATTGAGTATGTGGACAAAAAAGTAATAAAAGGACAAGTAATTATTGATCAATTAGAAGAGGCTCCCTTACAAGAGGGTCCTCCACTTATCACTGAATTTCTTGATGATGCCATTTTTTCCATCACACAAACCACTCAATGAGAATTATACTTTGATGGATCTTACACTCAACATGGCTCAGGGGCATATATCTTCTTTTTCACAACACAAAGTGATTACATACTAGATTCCCACATGATCGCATTTCTCTACACCAATGACATGACAGAATATGAGGCCCGCATCACAAGACTCCGCATGGCTATCAAGTGGAATATTTTTTATCTAATGTCTATGGTGATTCCTAACTGGGCATTAAGTAGGTCAAGGGTAAGTGCAAGAAGATGAGTACCAATTTGGTGGAAGTTTTCTCGTAAGGAAAAAAGTTGCTAGAAATGGGAACCCATTTTTTATAAAATCGACACCTGTTATGCTCTGGGAGCTTGAGCCAAAAATTCACAAAATAGGGCCTCATTTTGTACAAGTATTTTTTTTTAAATCTTATAAACTCATTTTCGCACATTATATAGTGGGCACTCGTTACATTTAAATAGCATGGACCCATTCTAGAATGGGGCCGCGTTATTTAATATTTGAAAACCAACCCCACCATGTGCCTCAAAATTTGGGTCAGGTACAACATGGAATGCCCAAACCTGAGCCTTGGACCTACAAGTACATGGTTGGAATACATGAGTAATAAAATACTAACTTCTAGCATATGTTTGATCCTCTTTTTTACACAATTATCAGATGAAATTAAAACCTATTAGAGATTATGTTGTGTAGATTCCAAATATATTAAAAAAAATTAAGATTTGATTATTTTTTCTCTTGTTAAATTTTTTTTTACTAGATCTAGTCCATAAACTTGAACTATCAAGTTTTCTTATTTATTTAATAAATTTTTATTTTTTACGTTTTTTTTTTAAATTATATGACATCAATCTATATAGAATTATTTTTTGAATGAAATAAAATATTCATAAAATGATAAGTTTAGGTCAAATTATTGTGGTCGTACATGAGGGGTTTTTAAAATAGCAATTAGGGCCAATAGAAAATTAATAAAAAAATATTCAAAAAAAATTAAAAAGAAATATCCTCATCAATGTTGAGTGTCTTATAGAAGTTTTCCCAAAAGAGTTTAAAAAAATTATTATTATTCATGTCAAGAAGTGGTGGTCGTACACGTGCATGGTTAGATCCTAAAACAAGCATTTTTAAACAATAGTTTTAAGAAATCCCTTTTGAAAGTTAATTTCTATTATCTAGATATTAAATAAATTATATATTTGGAAACTAGACTCCAAGTGCTACATTTCATATTATTGAATTTTTTCAAGATTCAATCTATAAGTGCTTCAAATTTTTAGGTCAAATGCAACAAAATTTGAAAATAAGGGAAAACACTATCACTTATTGGCCAAAAAGTGGTCTCAACTTCTTAAACACACCCTCAATGATGAGTATCAAACTAAGGACAAAAATCTACTCCCTATAGAAGAATGGTTGAAGACCTCAAGCAATATTTTATTTCGATCCAGTTTGAAAAAATTCCCTCAGAAAATAATAAAGCAGTAGATGCGACAATGGCTACCATTGGTTCTTTGTTAGAGATGCCTAAAGATTGTCATAAATGTGAATTCTTGGTTGAGCATCTCTTAATTCCAACATATGATGTTCCAGAAACAAAAATGGTATGTGAAATTATTGGTCTCGATTCACCCTAGTACCAAGATATTTATGCCTACGTCCATCATAACACCATTCCACCTAACCTTACCAAAAAACTTCATTCGTCATTCCTCCCACTTACACTATCCTTGGTGATACCCTCTATCAAAATAACTTGGATGGAACCCTCTTATTGTGTCTAGACAAGGAGGAAGCTCAAACAGCACTACTTGAGGTACACAAAGGAATTTATGGGGCACACTCTAGCAATATTTCTCTTGCAAAGATCCTTAAAATGGGTTATTATTGGCCTACAATCGAACAAAGTGCCTACCACTTTGTCAAGAAATGCTTACCCAATCAACAACATGGTGATGTGATAAATGCACCATTTCAAGCACTACAACCAATTATTACACATTGACCCTTCTCTAAGTGGTGGCTTGATCTTATTGGCAAAATCCATCCCACTTCATCCAATGGCCATAAATTCATTATTACTAGATTGAATATTTCACAAATTGGTTCAAATCCACCCCCCTTACCTATACTACTGGCAAACAAATTGTAAAACTTATCCTCAACTGTCACATATATCACTACGACATCCCTTTGGCCATCATAGCTTATAATGGTAAACCTTTCAAAAACCAAGATGTTCTTGAGCTTTGCTAGCAATTCAACATCCAACATCGCTTCTCCACCCCTTATTAATTACAAGGAAATGATCAAGCTAAGTCTTTAATAAAACCCTAATCAAAATCCTCAAAAAGATAGTCAATGAAGCTAGACGTGATTGGCACCTACAACTTAATCCCACCCTATGGGCTTATCATACCAATATTTAAAAACATATCGGGGCCACACCATACTCACTAGTCTTTGGTTCTAAAATCATCCTACCAATTGAGATCAAGCTACCATCACTAAGGGTTTCACTTCAACACATCCTCCCTAAGGAATTATATCATGTTGCACAACTCCAAGAATTACAATTATTAGATGAAAGGAATATCAATGCCTTGAACCATCTTTGTGCATAACAAAATTGCCTTCATCTCAACTACAATAAAAAAGTTCAAAAATTGTGAGTTAAAATTTGGTGATGTCATGCTTAAAGAAATTAGATAAATCTTCAAGATAGAGAGAAGAAATGAAAATTTGAGCCTAATTGGTTAGGGCCCTTGATTGTCATCGTGAAGTATGGATCAGGGGCCTATCAAATTGCTACACCATAAGGAGAACCCTTAGATGATCATATGAACATCATCCATCTCAAAAGATTTAATGCATGATCCTCAAGATATCCCAATTCCAGAAAAACAAAAAATACAAAATAATAATAATACAAAAATAATAAAGAGAAATAAATTTTCCTTTAGTGAAAACCACTCTTGTGGTGTTATAGGCAAGTACCTTAGTTGAAACCCATTTATTGTTTGTCTAGTTACTTGTCTTCCTCTCACCTCATCCACTATCACATATGCACCCCTTTACTCATTCCATCTCTTTGCAAGAGTTCTTCACTTCCTTTCACATTTCTTATTTCATGTTACCCCCATAAACCTCTTTCCACACACTCATCCTATCCATTCTAATCCATCTTCTAATGAGATGACAAGTTATTTAGACACCATGAATAAGGATAAACCCATTACACTGAACTTAATCCATTATGTTTAACTTCCCATCAAACTAAGCTTACTTGACTTATGTGCATCACAAACACACATTAGCCGTGCTTTACAAAAAATCAAACTTGAGACCTTGTCGCAAATAATTCCCAACCACCAAATTTAAGGCCTCCATAATGAACAATCCAATCCATTTAATTCCCATAGGGATGTGTCCTTCCTATAAAAGGCATATTATCCAATCTATTGTCCTACTTCTCTCCAATAGATGTGTTGGTCACATGACTTGTTTGTTGTTCGGTCTTTTGTAGCAATTTTTAATTTTTTCCTGTAGTATCATAAATTGTACACCCTTTCTAGGGTGGTACAATTTCACACTTAGGTTAGCACCCACCTTAGTGTGCTTTTCATCTTGCATTTCTCATTCCCCTTTTAGCATTTAATTAATTAATTTTATTAAATCTAAGGCCATTTCTTATTACAAATTTGGGCCCTTTACCCTAAGTGTGCCCCTTTTCATTTTATTCCTCCAATGAATCACTTAATCATAAACCCTAATTATGTATTATTTCAACCGTTTACACCTCAAAATTGGTTGTAACTTTGGGATGCACTCTAATATCATCATATCTAATGGCCCTGAAAAATTTGGTGAAAAGTTGGTTGGACCGTAGCGAGAATACACATGGTTTGCAACTTTTTCCCAAAATATCGGGAGCACAATCCTATGATATGATAATTCTTAACCCCAAAATATCAGCAGCAAATTCAAATCCTAGGTCGGCCTAAACATGAAATTAAGATCTAGGGTTTCATACTTAAGACCTCTCTTTCTTCATTTGAAGGGGCCTTCTTCTAAGAATCTAAGAGCATGTTTTTGGAGTATTAGAGCCTTATTTGCAGCGAAAGAGTAGATCTTTGAACTCTTCAACAACATTCAACATTCATCCATCAAACATTCATCAAGCATCATTTTATCAATTGGGGGATTTTGAAGATGTAGAAGAACAATAGGAGATCATTGACTGACTATTGTCTTGTACCTCTCCCTTGGGGTTGGGTATGGTTTTATTTTGTTATCATGTCTTTCTATAACCTTCATTTTGATTCATATTCGTGCTTTAGATCACTTTGCATTGTGGATTTAGAGCATTTACTTTGTCAATTATAAGCAATTAGGGTTTACTCTTTAGGGTTGCTCTAGGTTGTTTACTTTCATTCTTAGGATCTTGCATATACACAAGGTTCTTGCACACACATTTTTCAGTATATTATCGGCTATTTATGTGGATGGAAATCACCAACATGAGGGTTTGACTAAGGCAAAACCCTATATAGACACCCCAAACCTTCCCTTTTTAGTTGCAGGTGCAGAAACAGGAATCTCGAAGTAGTTACAGATTTGGTACAGGCATCTACACCACCCAGAAAACTCAGAAGTGCAAAAATATATCTAGGATAGGGGCATGGTGCCCTGGTCCTACCTAGGACAGTGGCGTGGCACCCTAGTCCTTCCCTCTGTCAGCAGCACTTGGCATATCAGCACCTTGCAAATCAAAGAATCCCTCCTGTCGGTTGCAGCTCGAGAATTGCAGAATCAGGACTATGGTGTGGCACCCTAGTCCCAGACATTTTTTCTTAAATTTCAAGCACAGATGCACCTCTGATTTTTCCTTCTAATCTGTACTTTTCAGGAGTTTATCAGTTGTTCTTTGATCTTCATTCTCATATTAGGATTCGATTGCTTATTTGCTTTCTAAGTTAGATTGCATTTTGCATCATTCCTCTCTCTCATTTACAACAAAGGAATAAAAAACCTAAGAGGTAATCCATGACTCTCTCTTTCTCATAAGAAGTAGCCAATGTGTGTTACCTCCCTAGGCTCTTTTATATTACATGAGTGTGTATGAGAGTGGATTAGGGTTTCTATACTTAGTCTCACTTTTTCCCCTACACATCTTTGGTGAACCTGATGTGAATTCAATTTCATTTTCATTGCATTGCATTGTTATATCTAGATCTAGTTTACTTCATTTACATAAACATAAAAAAATTAAAAAATTAAAATAAAAAGAGATAGGTTTCTTTCATTTTCCTTGCATTGTGTGTTTAAGTTTCATGCAATTTTCATTTCAAAATGTCATATTTCTATTTGCAATAAGTTCATGCTTTTGATGATGTATCCAATTTTGTTGATTATGAGTTTAGTAAGGATGAATTAGATGAAGCTCTAGATTATTTTTTGAACCCTAAGCCTTCTAGACCCTCATTTTGCCAAAAGTTAATCAACCTTGTTACTATGCCATTTTGTGGTGATGAGAAAGATAAGTTGAATGATTCCTCTCATGGATACATTCCTATCAACTCCTCCACTAGATCTAGCAACATAGTTGATTCTCATCATTCTCTCTATGATGTTATGTCTCCTTTTGAGTCCAAAGATAAGCCTTTCAATCACTATGGCCATGCTTTATTGGATGATGCCCTTGATGACTTTATGTCTCTACCTAAACTTTCAAACAAGAATAATGCATCTAAAAAGTTAATAAACATGATCAATTTGAATGAACATAGCAAATCACTTTTTGTTGTTCAGGGTGCTTGTCCTTCTCCATCTTCACCTCTTCCTAATCAACCTCTCTTCAGGGTTCAAGGTGGATATGGTCATGATTCCTTTAGTACTCCAAACAATCACATCATTATGGTTCAAGGAAGGAATCCCACTAAGAGTCCTTATAGCTATGCTAGACAACTTACTAAGGAGAGTTATAATGTAGTTGTCCATACCTATAACACAAGAAACAATAGGCAGCCTAACCCCCCTTTAGTTTTTCTATCTCCTCTACCTGATCCTCAACTCATTCTTCCTCAAGCACCTCGTATTTCACAAACACTTGGTAAGGAATATGATCTTGTTGAACAACTTAAAGCTACTCCTGCCAAGATATCCCTTTGGGATTTGCTTCAAACTTCCTTGACTCATCATGGAATGCTATAGGATGCCTTGAAAATATTGATTGTCCCACCCGTAGTGATATCTAATAATATGGCTTCCTTGATTCACTTTATTACATCACCTAAGGCTCAGATTGTGTTTACACAAGATGAGTTGCCTTCTAGTGAAATTCAACAATAATATGATCCCTTAATGATTGTGGTCATCATAAATGATAGCACGATAATATGAACAGTAGTGGACAATGGTTTTGGCCTTAATTTTTGTAGTGTTAACTTGTTGCATAAGATCAATGTTGATACCTCTCTTATCAAGCTTGATTCTCTCACTATCTGTGGCTTTGATAATGTTGGTAAATCTTCACTAGTTATCATCACCTTGCCTGTTAAGGTAATTCTTGTTACTTCACTTACTCCTATCCATGTCATGTCAGAGAGTTGACATACAACTTGTTGCTAGGAAGACCTTGGATTCATAGCATGCAAGTTGTTCCCTCTACATTGCATAGGTAAATCAAATTCATTCACAACAATACAACATACACCTTGTTAGGAGACATAAGATTTGTTGTCTTCAAAATCTGATTCCCTTTAACATCCTCAAATTAATATGGTTTAAATCTTGGTGCAGAAGAGATATCAAAGATAAGGAAATTCTCAAGACAACATATGACAAGGTTTGGATAGACCTTCTACACTTCGGGCTTCCTCGGAGCCCAGGTGGGTATACCTTTGTGAATTAAATTCACACTTTCAAACATAAACCCAGAGCAAACCAGTCCAGAAAACCAGTGGATTTATTCACCTTGAAATCAACTGAAAACAAAGGATGGAAATTGTACTTAATTTCAGCATTTCGATCAACAAAGCATGCAATAAACAACTTCAATTAATACCAGTGCCTTATCCAAGGTCACAGAGTCATCTAAACTCAAATAAAACTCCTTAAACAACACATCTTTATATTTCCCATCGGTTTGGTTTCTATTAATCCTTATATATGCTTGACACATACAAGAATTCAAGCATTCCAAACTAAGCTATGGTCCTCAGAATTCGAAGTTCCTCCCAAAGAAATTACTGGTATGAGTGATCTCGCGTATTTAATTTCCCTCCTAAAGAGAAAAGCTAACAAGCACTTATACTAAAATTGCTTTGCAATTCCATTCAAATGGAACAACCCTGGATTATTCAGAATGAAAATAGTAAATAAAGTTATGAACAAACTTGAAGACAACACAAAGCTTTACTCAAAACCGATGGCCTGTATATTGATATTTAGTTCAAGAAATATTACAATAAATTCTGATTCTCCATTAAACTTAGAAAAGCTCAGATAAATTTCTGCAGCATTTTCTTACAAAATTTTGTGATCCCCTTTCCTCTAGTCCTGGTATCCATTTATAACCACATGGATGCACAAAGCTTCGGACCTTTCGAGGAGAGTTTGTTACAATCATTTCTTTTCAAAAATTAAGAGGTTACAAGTTTTCCACAAAAAACAGTTACAAGCTCTTTTCAGCCTCTGCAGTCTGTTCAACAGGTTGTTCGGTTGCAACCTCTTCTGTCTTCTCAAGGGTGCTCTCCAACTGTTCCAGATCATGGGGGGCATACTTAATTTCCCACTAACTATATATCTCTTCTGTTGGCCATGAAAAATTAATCACATCATCTTTAATCTTAGTCAACCTTTTCCAAGAATTTCTCAGTTTGTTGACTTCTGAATTAAGAAAACCATAATGTGATTTAATTTTCTCTATTTCCTGTATTGTCACAACAAAGAAAGAAGTATCATCAAGATCAATGATGCCTTTAACCCTTGCTGACAATTTAGCTTCTATTTCCTTAAGCCATATTTGCTTGTCTTTTAACTGATCCGGATTAACAAAAATTCCTGGGAGCAACTCAAAAACTTGATCAGTGTATTCCTTCTTACACAAATTAACCTTTCTATCCACATTATCCACTTCTGCTGCCAATTTTAATAAGACTTTAGCGACATCAGAAGTGGATTTGATAATAGGATTGGCTCTTCCTTCATCACAAGATACACACATGAATTCTAGATCTTTCTCCCTAGGCCTCCATCTGTCAAAAATGGGTGTCAAAATGGCCTTATCTCTCCTCAGCTCATTCCATATTTCCATAATTTTTCCCACATTGTTGTAAAGAAATGAGGCATTTATCGTATCTGCAAAACTGGAGATTGTGGCCCTTACCTTTTCCTCATATTTCCCTGCATATAAGGCCTGAGCCTATTTCAGGTTTTCTAGTTCTTGAGGAGTAATCTCAATCATTTGAGAGCTGGAGGGTGCTGGAGATGGTGGAAATTCGATGATAGGGCTAGTAGGCAGAGGTCTTGCAGGAGAAGAGGAAATAATCAGTGTTGAAGACTCACCTTGTTGGTGCTGTCCCATCAACTAGCTTTGCAATTTAGCAATGATGCTATCTTTACCTCTCACCTCCTCCTTGGCACTGTTATAGGCCTTCAAAACTATTTCCAACTTAATTTGGAGCGCCTCCTTTTCTTTGGCTTCCTTCTCAGCCACTGCAACACTGAATTTTGTAGTTTCTAGCACAGTGCTAGCAGCCTCTACTACCCCTGTACTCTGTACTCTTTTTACCATCATTCCACCAAGGTAGCTTGACCCTGGGGTGTCTTTGCCTTTCTTGCTCTCATTTCTCTTGAGAGACCACATAACTAGTGCAGCATTATCCTTATTGAAGGTAACTCCTTCCATGGGTTTGGTCTCTCTTCTTACTGCATCTAACACCAGGGCATCTACAATATCCCACTCTGGTAAGATAAGCACTCCAGCTTGTGGTACCATATCGCTTCCCTACTCAGGGGTGATGGTTTTGAATTCCTCCATCATCTCCTGTTTTATTTCTTCCTCCATTGAGGCTAGATCTTTATTGGGTTGCTCAGCCTTTCTTGTCTCACATCTAGCATTATATCTATCTATATGCTATTTCCAAATGAATTGCACAAATGCTTCCGATGTGACAAAATTGTCATCAGCTAGAAAGGCACTACTTGCCTTTTTTATCTCAGGATCCCACTCCTAGCCTTTAAGTTCAGTAGAGGTGATGTCCATTTCAGCATCAATGGGTTCTTTTGGCATCCCTTCCTCCACTTCATCATAAGTGTATGCAATTTCCCCCAAACTACCCAACTGCAAGAGGTATTCAGCTGCTACTTGTTCATCTCCTATATGGATAGGGGATTGGGATGGGGAATACAAAGGTGTATCTAATTGCACTTCCTTCCCCACCCTTTGCTTCTTTGGGCTATCTTGGATGTCAATGACATCTTGTATCTTCCTCTTTCCTTTGGATGTAGAGGGCTCCCCTATTGTAGGCACTAGCATACTGTAACCTAATTTCTTGTGCAGTGTGTAATCACCAGGAGGAACTGCTTTGCTGGAAGCTGGCCTGCTTAGGATCATTCTGGCTTTTTCAGGGTTACTCTTAATCACAACTTCCCTCTTCTCCTTTAGTGTTTGCATCACATCTTCAAAGCAAACAATCAAAAATTTTATTTTTTCTTCCAATGGGAAGAAGCTAGACAATGGGTCATAGCTAGCATCAAACTAATGCACAAAATCCAAGGCTTTCTTATAAGCCACCCAATTTTCTTTCCTTAGTTCCTGCTCATCTAAATCAAATTCATTTCTGATGAGGTCCTCAGGAAATTGGAATTGATGAGGCCTACCTCTGCATGCTACCTTCTTCCTAAACACACCGTTGAAGAAGTCCTCTGGATCAGCACACCTAGACACTGCAGTGGACAAATGATAAGGTTTGAGGAAATCCTCAAAGCAATTCCAGCCTCCCTTTGTTACTACGAATTGGTGGGCTACGGTAGCTGCAGGGAAAATAGTCCCTTTACCTCTGCCTGTTAACTCCGCCTCTTGTAGGCCACCAATTTGCCTAAGGATCTCCGCTATTCCCACTTTGAGAGGGACCTGGTAAGATAACAAAAATGGAGTACCCCTGAAACCAAAAACTCAGAAAACTGTGGAGACTGGATATAAATAGATGTCGCCCTAGTTATGAACAATTTTGATGTTCTCTGCGAATTCTTTTGGCCTTAAAAATTCCAGAAGAACCTTGGGGACTCTTGGGTTATCAGAGCAAAGGAGAGTCCTTATTTTGGATGCAAAATATTTATCAAACTTTAAGAAACTAGCATCCTCTCTGTCCCATGACAACACAGTACTCCATAATTGTACTGGCATTTTTTCTCCTTCCTTCTCCTTGACCAGGTCTAGTCCACTGGCGAAATAATCACCACCTTTGAAGAGAAAAAGGTGCATTAAGAGTGAATACCATCTGAAAGGTCTGTCCACCTTTCCATTCTTTATTCCTATCAACCCTCCATGGATAGCATCGGCAATGAAAGAGGCATAATCAAATGTGATAGCAAGAGAAGGATTCAAAATCTGGGCAATCATTAGCAAGTAATGATTGGGCATATCTGCTTCAGCATCCTCTCCTAGAACTTGACAAAGTGCCCAATACATTCCTTTAGCCCTCGGGGTAAACATACTTAACGAGAAGGGCTCTTGCGTGTTAGGTCCTACAACTGCTAACCCTCCTATTTTCACAAAAAGTTCCTTGAGAGGCCCATTCCTAAGATGACTCCTCTGTGCACCGTAAACTTGGGCTAATGCTGTGAAATTTATAGGTTCCAAGAAATTTGTGAACTCATTAAGTCCAAATGTTGTCCTAAATTCTTCAGCATTAATTTCCACAAGGGTTTTCCCATTTACATCCTGGATGCATCTTGTGACTGGATCATAATTTAATGCCATTTGGGTTAACAGGTCTGTATCCATGAATACCCCTGGGACTACTAACTTCCCAACATCTAGTTCCCAAATACTGTTTTGAGGAGCAGGAGAATTTCTCATTCCAAATCCAACTTTAAACAACCCCAACCCGGACAGCCCAACCTGTGGGTCTCTCAACAATTACCTTTGTCATACAATCCTTCTCCTATCTTCAGACGGGGAGCCCTAGGCACTAACTCTTTGGCCTTTGATGCCTGATTGGTTGATAATGTCAACTGTTCTAAAAAATCATCACATACACTTCTTTCTAAATAGTTAACCTTGCTGGAAAATTCCCTTTTAGGAGCCATTTTGAAAATGCAATGAAATGAATATCACTCTTAAACAATCCTGCAACAAAAGAATTATCTTACTTAGAACACCACACAAGAATTGCTACAAAAATATGAGAGAACCTGATCTTTGCTTGAAGGAATTTTCTCTGCAACTGAACCGTCTTGCTCTGAATATGAAGAAGATAACTCTGCATCTGCTCTTCTACAAAATCTTTTAAAAGATATCTTCACTTGGTAGTTAGGAAATCAAATATTTGTACTCAGGGCCTTAACTGTAACATTGATTCCGCATGCTCCGGTCGTCCCTTCGAAATTGAATTCATACGAGAATTCATATTTTTCGCTCCAACGGGTCACAACATTCCTGCAAGTGTTCCATTTTGCTCTTTCGCAACTTCGCGAGGCATAACCATTGGGCAACTTAGTCCTGCGAAATAGCGCCAACCGTTCGATCGAAAGAAACTTGATCGAACTTTAGATTAACTGACGGTTTTGGCCTCTTTCTGGGTCCCACTTTTTAATTGGCTACATAGTAACACGTGGCGTCGAATCATTGGCCTTGAAATTCCCTTCGCATTCTACTTGATACTGGCTGTGTGTCTCCTTTTTATACCGATGTTTCCACCTTGGCGGGCCCACACTTTCTTCTATAATCCCGGTCATCATCATGACACGTGGACGGTTCTTGTTCATTCTCGCTATTTTGCGGGCATAAAGAGTGAGCACTTTACCCTTGCAAAATAGTGCGGGCCGTTGGATCATCTCTAAAGTTGATCGGCATTTAATCCTTTGAAAAGGCTCTCAGAAATGGTGGGCCCGCTAACTCATCATAAACACGTGGCACCTTGTCACCCTCGGCGCTGATTTGTCACTCTATCATTTGCCAGAAGGAAACCACGGGGGCCCCACTTTTGTCTCAACAACCCTATCGTCTAGGTCATCATCATGACACGTGGACGGTTCTTGTTCATTCTCGCTATTTCGCGGGCATAAAGAGTGAGCACTTTACCCTTGCGAAATAGCACAGGCCGTTGGATCATCTTTGAAGTTGATCGGCATTTAATCCTTTGAAAAGGCTCTCAGGAATGGTGGGCCCGCTGACTCATCATAAACACGTGGCGCCTTGTCACCCTCGGCGTTGATTTGTCACTCTGTCATTTGTCAATAGGAAAACACAAGGCTTCAATAAATTGTTAACAGTTGGACCTGCCAGGTCATCTCCATCTGTGACCTGACTCACCTCTGGGGACCACCTTTCAGCTTTTAATCTTGACCCGCTGACTGTCGTGACTCGTGCCATGTGCTGCCATTTTACTCGCTGTCAACAATCGGCTGGACTATCTATGTGGCATGCCATGTGTTTTTTGCAACTTCGTGGGTTTTAAACTACGTGCAACTTCACCTAGCGAAATAGCGCGAGCCGTGGATTAATTCGTGAGATGCACACTGGTTACCGGGCCCGACAACTTTAGAAGAAAAATACACAAGGCATAAATTTTTCGATTAATCAACATGATCCGCCTAGACAAACAAACAGGGGGAACACATCCTACGACCCCACGACCCATCACTTAAGTGAATAAAGTAACGACAGATTAGAAACCAGAGGGTTTAAAACAATTTAAGATAGGATCTAAAATCAAAAACCCTTAAACCCTTAAGGTCTAGAACAAAACTGAAGCACTTGGAACTACACCCCACTTGAAAATGTCAACATACCATAGCCAATCATGGGAAAAGAAAAACCCAATTTTAATCAGTGATAACAAGATTTAAGGCTTGTTTACAAACATCAAGTTCTAAATCCTCTTCAATCAATTCTTCCCCAACTATCTTAGACAATTCCTCTCAATCTTCTACTCCGATTAGTGTGACTAAATCATAAAACCTGTCTCCTATATTTGGATCAATCCCCAATACTTCCTCAAGTGGACCTAAGGTTCTTGAGGAAGAATCTGCTCAGCCTGACTCTACAATTGAGAATACTTTCTCTCCCAAACAGATTCTTGCAGAAGATTATTGGGGATCCCTTGATTTCAATCCTACTTTTGTAGGGCAATACAAAATTCCCCCTAGAGAACCTAAGGTCAAAAAGAAGAAAGAAGAAGAAGAACCTAAAAAGAAATCTACTTTGTTTGGACCATTGAGTAATAACTTTGTGGCGGATTCTCAGATTTCATCTCCCTTAGTTTCTGGTTTAGAGAATTTTGATCCTTCACTTTTTGAAAATATTCCTTCTTCTTCAGAAATGACTAACCTTTATGGTCTTGGTTTTCACATTTTGGCTTGGTGTGGATATAATGAAAATGGATGTGGTGCTCAAGATCAAGGGATTAAAGTTCCCTTGGAAATCAACTTTCATGATATGACATTTGGGCTTGGTTATGATCATTTCAAGTGTACTAAAGCCTCTAAGAGACCATCTATTAGTATTAATGTCCTTTATGCTTCTCCCTTGCTAAAATATCCAGAATATATTGATTTTGACCCTTCTTGTGTCTTTGCTTTGGATGTTTTTTCTACCGATGATTCCTTAGTGGAATTATTGGGAGCTTATGATAACCTTCCTTGTTATCACCATAATCATAGTTTTCCCTATCGTTTAAATGAGGAAGCTTACTTTGGGAAGGAAAGAAATAACAATGAGATAGTTAAAGGATTTCCTCAATTGAGAGATGCTCCTCAACAAAGCAATCTCCTAATAAATGACACCATTTCTATCAAGATGGATCCTTGTGTTGAAGATAAGATCATCAAAATAGGGAAATGTCTTGACGAAGAAGAGCAAAAGCAATGCATTGAGTTGTTACATGAATTCCTCAAGATCTTTGCTTGGATATATTCTGACATGCGTGGCATAGATCCTAAGATTGTCACTCATAAAATTTTCCTAATTCTTGATGCTAAACCTATGAAGCAGAAGATTCGAAAGATTCACCCTAAAGTGGAATTACTTGTTAAAGTTGAGATTGAAATATTGTTGGATTCTGGATTCATTTGTCCTATCGATTATTCCCCATGGATTTCAAACATTGTGGTGGTGGCTATAGCTAAAAACAAGATTAGGATGTGTACTGATTTTCATGATTTGAACAAGGCCCCTTTAAAGGATGATTTTCCCCTCCCGAATATATATGATAGTAGATTCAGTAGTAGGTAATACTTTACTATCCTTTATGGATTATTTATCAGGATATAAATAAATTTTCATCAATCCCCAAGACCAATATAAAACTACTTTCACAACTCCTTGGGGTACATTTTGTTGAATTATGATGCCTTTTGGATTGAAAAACACAGGCGCAACCTATCAACATGCTATGACCCTTATCTTCCATGACTATATGCATAGGACCTTAGAAGATTATGTTGATGACATCTTAGCCAAATCCATCCTTCGTACGGATCATGTTAAGATCCTTCGTCAAATCTTTGAGAGAATTCATAAGTACAACAAGTGTTTGAATCCCCAGAAAATGTGTTTTTGGTGTGGATAGTTGAAAACTATTAGGATTCATAGTGTCACATCGTGGCGTTGAGGTGCATACGAAAAAGATAGATGCTATTGTTAACATGCCACCTCCTAAGAACGTTTCTCAACTAAAAAGTCTGCAGGGAAAGATCCAAGCTATTCGTAGGTTCGTCTCTCAACTTGTGAAGCATACCTTTCCTTTCACACAATTTCTTAAGAATAATATCACTTTCCAATGGAATGAGGATTGTCATCAAGCATTCAAAAACTTAAAAAATTATTTGGCCAATCCTCCTATTCTTCAACCTATTGATCCTACTAAGCCTTTTCTTCTAAACGTCGCTCCTTCCCCTCAAGCTATTGCAGCCTTATTGGCACAATGTGATAAGGACGGTAGAGAATTCCTGGTTTATTACATAAGCCGCACTGTACTCGATTACGAGGTTCGATATTCAACGATAGAAAGACAGTTCCCTGCTTTAGTCTTTGCAACCCAAAAGTTGAGGCATTATCTCTTGAATGTTGAGATTCATGTTATCATTAAATTTGATCCTCTTAAACATCTTTTCTCCAAAACCGATCTTTTCGGACGCTTAGCTAAGTGGGTTATGATGTTGACCAATTTTGACCTTAAGTTTATCTCACAAAAGGCAATAAAGGGTCAAACATTGACTGATCATTTAGTTGATGCTCCTTCACCCTGTTCCCTACCTAATCCAGAGTCTTTTCCCAATGAATACATTCTTTCCATTGAGGTTGACGAGACTTGGGAACTATAATTTGACGGCTCTAAGTGCCATACAGGATTGGGGGCAAGGGTGGTCTTAATCTCTCCTAAAAATAATCCTATTCCTTTATCATATCATCTTAATTTCTTATGTACCAACAACATTCTTGAATATGAAGCTCTTATAGATGGAATCAAAGCAGCCTTGGTGTTGAGTGTGAAAAATCTACATATTTATGGAGATTCTTAGCTAATCATAAGACAAGTGACAGGAGTTTATTAGGCTAAACAAGACAAACTATCACAATATAAATATCTAGCTTTATCCTTGTTACAAAAATTTAATTCTTATACCATGGAGCCCGTTCCTCAAAAAGATAATCAACATGTTGATGTGATGGCATGTGTTGCCTCTCTTGTGTCTTTAGAGGATCCCTTGGTAGATCTTCAATTCACTATTCACAACCTTACTTCCTCGGCTATTGTTGATCACCCTAGTGATGTGGCATATTGTTGTATTATAGATTATAATGAATGGTACTCACATGTTGTATGATAATTTAGTGATGGTACCTTTCTTGACTCTACGAATAAGAATACTAGGGCTAGGGTTTGCAAATTGGTTGCTAGATACATTATCCTTTTTAATGTTCTTTATAGGAGGGGTTATAATGGTCTTCTTCTTCAATGCTTAAACAAGGTTGAAGTCCCTATTGCTCTTGAAAAGGCGCATTCAGGTGCTTGCGGGGGGCATTTTAGGGGTAGGTCTTTGGTTCAGAGATTTCTCTAAATGAGATATTATTGGTAAACCATGGAAAAAGATTCATTTGCATTTGTTAAACGATATCATCAATGTTAGCAACATAGAAATTTAATCCATGCCCCTGCCCAAGAACTTCGATCATAGGTAGCATCTTGGCCCTTTTCTACATGGGGTTTGGTTCTTGTTGGTAAAATATCTCCTCCTTCATCTCAAGGATATACTTTCATCATAATTGCCACTTATTACTTTACGAAGTCAGTGGAAGTCGTTCCTCTTAGATCCACTACCACTAAAGTAATTTGTCAATTCATTTTGGAAAACATCATTTCTCGATTTGGGATACCTTTCACCTTAGTTTCAGATAATGGAACGTCATTCAAAAATAAGGATGTGAAGAAGTTTCTCGAGAAATATCATATTCAATATAAATTTTCTACACCTTATTATCCTCAATCAAATGGTCAGGATGAATCTTCTAATAGGATAATTGAACAAATTCTTCGAAAGACTATAAACAAGAATGGTAAGTGTCATGCCTGTGAAGTGTGATACCTGCAAATGCAACAAAAACACTCAATAGATCATTACAAGCATGGTTAGAAAATAATAAGAAAACAAAGATGAACCATGACAAAGTGACCTATCGCCTCCTAAGAGATGCGAGTATGGATTTGCTCTCAGATTTGGATAAGCAATCCCAGTGACTTGACTACACCTAGATGGAGGATTTGAAATGGTAATGATATGCAAACATGAGATTGATTATGCTATATTTATCCAAGAGACTAATTAAGATAATGATATGCATGATTAAGCTATGATGATGATGCAATTAATCTAGAAAAGAGATTGATTAAGCTACATGATTCAACAATTATGCTAGAAAATGATAAAATTAAGCTAATACAATTGCCTATAACAATAATGCTCAAATGATATGCCTATAGTAACAATGCATAAGATGAAAATGAGATGGGATCCTTTGTGCTCCACAATGGGGGATATTTATAGGATTTCCAAGGCCAGGGGCTAGGTGGCAGGAACCAACGGTCAAGATTGAGTCTAAAGATATCAAGGGTGAAATTGGAGGAGATTGGAGAAGAGGTTGGAGGAAGAGACACTTATTATCTCTGTGGTGACAAGTGTCAAGGAGCCTTGCTCATAAAAGGGCAAGTGTCCAAGAGAGGAGACATGTGGCCAAAGTGCCATGTGTCTCAAGAAGAAAATATCCACACCATAGGAGGTTAGGATAAGGAGTTTAGAATGTGCAAGATAGGATAGGGTTAATTAAACCCAAGGTTAGGTGGAATGGGTTAGGTTAGAGGGATGGTTAGGTTAGGTGGTTAGAAGTTAGGAGGCATGTGGGTAATTTGAATTTAAAAATTCAAATAATAGGAAAAGACTAATTAATTCTCAACAACTCATAAATTGATTTATTTTAATTAATTAGAGGATTAGAGTAATTGATTTAAATGGGGTGGGAAGATTAATTAATCAAGGGGGACTATGGAAATGAATCTATTAAATAAATCCTTAGATTTATTAATAAGTAGGTGAAAGGGATAAATTTAATCGAATTGCCTAATGAATTCAATTAAATTAGGAAGGGGGATTAATTAAATAATTGCTTATTTAATTAAATATCTTCATACCATTTTTAGGTGTATACATTTTGCCCCTCTTTCAAGCGAGGTGTGATGACACGTTGATTCAAAGAATAATCTCATTTTGATGATGACATTGGTTCGATAGGATGCCCCAGCTATTGATTGATAAATTGTGATGTCATGCCCAACTTTTGGGCACAAACGGAACAATTTTTTTTTAAATACTTAACTAATTAACGACCTACTTAACTAATTTAATCAGCTAAGTGCAATTATCTTAAATAAAATAATGCATCTTTGGTTTGGTCTTAATTACATTTGTGTCAATCTGGTAATTAAGTTCAATTTAGTAATAAGGATAACAAGATTATTCCTTGCGCTAAAATTTCTCCCAAAAAGGAAATTCACTAAGCTTCATTAATAAATAATTAAAAGTTCAAGTGTAACGATTAATTTCAAAATTTAGGCGTTTTAAAAATTTATCTTATCTTCATATCCACTAGAATTTTGAGTTTAGTTAACCTCGTCATTAAAACACTTTACTAAAATAAAACCCTCTTGGAATAGAATACTTTATATCCTTGGACTTAATTAGCCCTCTTGACCCTACAGGGAACTTAGTGTTTACACCCCTTTATTTTAAATCTAATCTACCTGAGTGTTAAATTTCCTTTTATAAAAATTTCTTCTACAATAGTCCAATAAATATATTTTAAAAATGTAAAACTAGATTTATCGACTAATAGTTTTGCAAACCAATTGATTACTGAAATTATTCTATCATATATATATATATATATATATATATATATATATATATATATATATATATATATATATATATATATATATATATATATATATATATATATATATATATATGTATTTCTATATTTACTCACTTTAAGCTTTTTACTTTGGTTTATAATTATATTCTAAGAAGTGGGAGGGGAAGTTTTTTTTTTTAAATTTGTTATATTAAGTGATCCCAAAATCACTTTCCCACTTATCTACTCTCTTTTTTTTTTTAAATAAATAAACTAAACTTGCTTGGCCATCCAAAGCAAATATAATTCTCCTATAAATGTTTATACACATAACATTATATATATATATATATATATATATATATATATATATATATATATATATATATATTCTTTATTTTACCATTTTCAAATTTGTCCCTCCAAAAGTAATGAAGAAACTTAAACCCCCTTTTTTTTTTTTTGGGTTATTATATTTCTCTCCCCCCCCCCACACACACATTCCAATTCTTTTAAACTTATAAGGCGTTGCCCTAACCCGAACTAGGGTTAGGGCGATGTGAATAGCAACAAGTATATTTTTTTTTTTATCTTTCTTTATCCCCAACCTCTGCGTGTGTTGTGTGCAGGGAGGAGCGGCGGACGAGGCAAAGAGGGCAGCGAGGGTTTGGAGTGGTGGCGAAACAACACTAACTGCGCTGCGTAAAAGGGGGGTGAAGGCGGTGGTGCGGGGAGCACCGCAGCGCTGCGGACGGCACCGCCCGCAGGCTGCGGGCATTGCCGCCCACAGTCTGCGGGCACCGCAGACTACGGCCGCCGCCGCCCGAGGGCGCGGCCCCCCCGCATGACCGAAGCACAACTTGCCTGTTTGCGTTTTTTGATCTTGCTTAGCATTTTAAAAAAAAACAGGGTTAATACCCTCAGAGCTTATGCGGTGGTTTAACATGTTTTGTTTTAAATAAAAATGCCAATATTTATATTTATATATATATATATATGTATATTAATACAGAATCTGCCAAAACTGAGACATTATAACCATATTCATTTAACCCTGCGTATATATATATATATATATATATATATTTATTTATTTATTTATTTATTTATTTATACGCAGGGTTAAATGAATATGGTTATAATGTCTCAGTTTTGGCAGATTCTGTATTAATATATATATATACATATATATATATATATATGTATATATATATATGTACATATATATATATATATACATATATATATATATACATATATATATATATACATACATATATATATATATATGTATATATATATATATATACATATATAGATATATATATATATACATATATACATATATATATATGTACATATATATATATATGTATATGTATATATATATATATATTCATGTATGGATGTATATATATATATATAAATATATATATATATGTATTTATATATATATAAGTGTAGATATATGTTTTTACATGGTTTGATTATCAGACCTCTTTTTCTGTAAATTAATATTAACAGGGTTGTGAATATTTTTTTTTTTTTTTGGTATAGTGGAGTAACTATCAGGTCTGCAAATGTATATATTTTATTTTTGAAACAGAACCTTCAAATAACATTTAAGGACTAAAACAATTTATAAATACCTCCTTTGTGCTACCATTTGTTTATTTATTTATTTATTATTCTTTTTTTTTTTAATCCCTTATAGGCTTTCCTATTGTGTTTAATCTTAATTTGTAAAACAACAAAATGCATGTAAAGGGGTTTCCTACTTGCATTATTTTTCCTTGACACTAAAATACTAGACTAAATGCTAAATATATTTTTTTTTTGAAGGAAATAAGCTGCTGTAATAAGTTTTCATTTTCTGCATTAAATGGGGAAATTACATCTTGTTTTGTAAGTCACATAGCTAAGACTACACACAAGAAGTAGACTTTTTAATAAATTTCTTTTGCAGTATTAAATAGATAAATAATGGACTGTTTTCATTTAAATTTACAGCAACCTAGTTTCATCTATTTGCAGAATACAAGAAAAATACAATACATCTACTTCTCCTTCTTGTTAAACACAAAAATTTTCATACTATCTAACATACCATTTCTTTCATTGGCAACTAACTAAAATAGGAAAACATCATGTATTTCATTTTCTTTTGCAAAACTACCAAGTAGGGAATACTCATTGACAAATATAAATACAAAATTGGTAAGGATACAAAATAAACTTTAATACAAATGGGATGAAATCCCTACAAGGCTTCTTTTTTTTTTTTTTCTCTACATAGTAACTTGAGAATATTACAACACCTTCTTTTCTTGAAAACAAATGCTACAAATGCTCACATTTCTTCTTTTATTCTACTACAACATTTAATCTATCATTTTCTCTTTTTCTTAAAAACACTTCTCTACAACACAAAACAGCAACATAATCCTTTAACTCTTCTTTTCCCATTTTCATGCAACCTGCAATAAAACATTTTTTTGACCATGGGAAGCTCACCTCCCAGCCTAGGCTTACTAGAAGCCACCCCCGAGCTTGGAGAACCAAGCACTAGACGGGTTACAAACATGCAAAGCCCACAACAAACATAGGAACATATTTACATTCAAATTTCCCTTCCCAAGCTACACATTCACCACTTTCATGGTGACTCTTCCATGGGTGGAAGTGGACCAAGTACCAATGGGGAGAATGCATGCCAAAAATAATACACATAAACCACCTCATGGCAATACAAATGCAACCAAAAATACTTCCATAATCCTTATGCCCCCCAAAAGGCTCAAGGTCATATTTACTCCCCTTATGACCCCCAAATGCATACACAAGGCTATGCATCAAGGGTCACCAAGGACACCCTTGAGAACACTCTCCACAAGGAGAGCCTCTCACCCATGGCTGTCATACTCCTTCCACCCCAAGATCTTCCTACCCTCCCAAGGGTAGGTGATCTTGGACACACCCAAAAACAACAAGAAACACAAACAAACACATAGAAAAGAAAACTACACATTTTAACTTCAACAAAAACTTCATAAAACACATTCTTACAAGCAACTCTTTTCTTTTACAAAACAACATAACTAACACTTACAACATAACAAAAGAAGGTAAGAAGTAACCAACCTTATTCTGCCAATAGGTTTGCTAAAATTAGTTGGGGATGAGCTGCCCAATTCCACACTAACTTTCTCCAAATTCCCACCAAAAGTGCTAATCTCCTACTAACTTTTTCAAAACAAGCCTAATCTCCAAGAAAGGAGAGTGGGTGATTACTCACTTAGTTTCCAAATTCTTGCCTAAGAAGGCCTCTCACACACTTCCCAACCCCTTGGGTGAGGTGTGAGTTCCCATTGGTTGCCCTTCCCCAAACTCTTACACATCACCAAAATTGGAAAGGGAAAAGGTGGAAGAAGATGGGGAAGAGAGTCTAACTTCTAAAAGGAAGGTTCTCTATCCTAGGAAGAACTTTCTAAGTTGAATTTTCGTGCATCTTGAAAATATCACTTTTTGAAGTGACTACATAGTCACATGGGAGAAGCCACATGTTGCAAAATGCCCCTAACCCATAGGTATACCCTTTGGACCTTTGGAAAAGCCTAAAAACTTACCCTAGGAGTCCATTAAACCTTTTGGAAACCCCACTGAAGTTTACCTACGGGTCAAGCTTGAGTTGACCACTCCCAAGGCCCCCTACCCAAGGCAAATTTGGGACCACACTCATGTTTTTGAATGGCTTTGGTAGAAACAAAACTCCCTCCAAGAGACAAGTCAAAATCAATGACACTTAATCAGCACATGTGTCAAGTGACACAACAAAAATACAATATAAAAATCACACATGGAATATGTCTCTTGAAGGATTACACATTTACATATAAATTAAATTTTACACTCAAGCATTATACACATCACAAATAAAATACATTACAAGGGGGGTGTTGTCTCTCCAAATAGACAACTCCCGGCTTAACAAACGCACATTGGTCTAGGCTTGGTTCTCCATTAAATTCCATGGTCACATGGATAATTTTCCTGCGCATCTCAATTAACACATTAGTAACTCCAAATAATCACAATTATACATAATCAAATACATGGATTTCATTACACATCAAACACTCATACATTTGACAACAATAAATCAATATCTCATTCGTTCAAGTTCAATTTCACATAAGCAATCAACATAATTTTCCAAAATTGAACCATTCATAAATATGCATCATTTTTCTATCATCAAAATAAAATCCTGCAAATTTCTAATAATGACATTCACCATCATAATGTAATTTATATCTAAAGTTTCATAATCATCATGCATGAAATAAAGCATCAACATATGTCAGTGTGATCCAAATCATGGAATCATATAAGTTCTAAGTCCATAAAGCATAAAATAAAGCATCCATAATAGTCTCAGTATGCAAATAACTGAAAATGTCAAACTGAATCAGGGTAGGGCCTCACATGTGATACGATGATGCCCCCTCGGGAGATAAATTGAGATAATTGACCTTTGGAGTGTTTGGATTTTTGCGAAATTGATGTCCCGATTATAAATGATTCGATGTCTGCAATTGTGGTTGATGAAAATGTGAGTTCTATGATCATGGTGATGTGGTTCTTGATTATTGATAAATCTTGATTGATTAGATTGATAAGATCGAGATTCAGTCTGGTTTCAGAAATGACACCTCTTGTATAAGACAAAGATGATCAAAGCGTCTGGTTTCAGGAATGATAGATCTTGTATAAGACATGATCAGAACGTCTGGTTTCAGGAATGATACATCCTGTATAAGACAAAGATGGAATAGATGAGATGCAATCGATTGATAGAATTGATAAGATTGATTAGATAAAGAACTGACAGTTTGTTGATATCAAGTTGCAGGAAGATTTAGATATGTTGATGTTGGTTCTGTTGAGGGGAGGAATATAAGATTTTCATTGGGTCAAAAATATCTGGAGAAAGATGAGTCATCATTCTAATTGTGTATACACTCATGATTATACCTTGATGATTCCTATGATAGATTTAACCTTGGATAGAATGAGCATGCAAGATCCCATGCAAACTAAATGCAAATGCCAATGCAACGCGACGACCAGACCAGTCACTGGGTTATTGCATTTTGTCATCATTGAGCTTTTTAAATGTGGGAAGTAAGTGCAAACATCAATGGTATAATTAAACCATGATGACCTGAGCACGACTTTCCTAGATTTTGATATGGCAAGTTAGCACAAGCATCGAGGTGTAATTGAACCAAGATGACCTGAGTGTTGCCTACGTAAAACAGGGAGTATTAATCATTTCAATACGCAAATCGGAAATATCTTCGATGATACTCTAGTGATCATGTCCCAAGACAAATTTGCACATATTAATGATTAATTTACAGATAGCAGACAAGAAAAATATCTTGTTCCTTCCTTGTTTCTCTAGTCAAAGACATCCTGGACTTACTCAGAAATCATGATAGCGAAAATTAAGATAGAAAAGTTGAACAATCATGCTAAAATCATTATCCAAAAGATATCATCCATTGAAAAGTATGTGAATGTGCTTAGACTGACTTTGTGATAGTTTGATGGTTGATAATTTAATCTCACGTTCAATGTTGGATATGTCTCAGTTTTCGCTTGATAAGAGTTGCCTAACTATTGTTCTCCCTGTTTGATTAAGCTCAAAATGATCAAAAATTTTGCCCCCAGCTAGGTTCAGGATTTTTCCCCAAGCCTAGAAATAAATTCAGTATGATATACCCAATGATCCAAAGCATGGCGAGAAGCCATCCGGGATGCCTGCGTATGTACAAAGGCTTTATTATGGATATGAACAACACTGAATGAATGCAAGTGGAAAGGATGCATGAACTAATAGATGAAAGAGCTAGCTGACAAATACGCATGTTTGCCAAGTTTTCACCATCTGTTTTTATTGCACTTTTTCTCATATTTGATTTTTTGGGATTTTTTTGCTTTTTCACTTTTTTTGTATTTTTTGCTTTTCCACTTTTTTTGGATTTTCTGCTTTTTCACTTTTTTTGGATTTTCTGTTTTTCACTTTTTTTTGGATTTTTTTGCTTTTTCATTGTTTTGGGGATTTTTATGTTTTTTTCAGACATAAAACTTCTTCAGATGCAAGCTATTGATGGGTTCATCGAGCTAATCTTTGTCTTGTGTTGATAGTTGATATGCTCCTAACCCAAATACTATTGTGATCACAAACAGACCTAACCAATTTGGTTTGAACTTTCCTTTCTTTTCTCGATCTGCCTGGTTGCATAGATTTTCCTTTAGTGCTAGTTCCCCAACTTGAAAGACTCGTGGTTTGACCCTATGATTATAACTTTGGCACATTCTTTGTTGATATACCTTTAAATGATTAAAGTCATTTTGTCTTCATTCATGGATCGATTCTAACTCCTGCAATCTAGAGACTCGTTGTTCTTCATCTGGGATAAGACCTTTTAATGATACTCGTAGAGAAGGTATCTCTACTTCTATTGGTAGTATTGCTTCTGATCCATAAACAAGAGAGAAAGGTGTGGCACCTATTGATGTGTGGATACTAGTACGGTAGGCCCATATAGCAGGGTTTATTTGAATATGCCAATCTCGGCCAACATCATTCATTGTCTTTTTGAGGATTTTCAAAATAGTTTTGTTTGATGCTTATGCTTGCCCATTCCCTTGTGGATAGTAAGGTGTGGAAAATATGTGTTGGATCTTGAATTTCTCACATAGCTCTTGTACATCCTGATTCTTGAATGGTCGCCCATTATCAAGGATAATGGTCATGGGTATTCCATAGCGACAGATGATGTAGTTCAAGATAAATGCAGCAATTTGTTTTCCTATGATATTTGTGAGAGGTACTACCTCAATCCATTTTCTGAAATATTCTGTAGTGACAAGGATGAATTTGTGACCATTAGATGAAGAAGGATTTACCTTTCCTACTAGATCAAGACCTCATTGACAGAAAGGCCAAGATGTTTCCAAAGCATGAAGTTCTTGTGTTGGTGCATGGATCAAATTCACATGGATCTGACATTGTTTGTATGTTCTAGCTATCTAAAAAGAATCTTGTTCCATAGTTGGCCAATAATAGCCCAAGCGTATGAGTCTTTTTGAAAGGGTAAAACTGCTTGAATGAGTGCCACAAATGTCATTATGGACTTCATGTAAGGCCTTCTCAGATTCTTCTTGTTCAAGACATCTTAAAAGAGTACCATCTAGACCTCGTTTAAACAGGGTATCTGCAACAAGAGTATAATGGGAAAATTGGTGAATAAAGTTTCTCTTTTGGTTTTTTGATAAGTCAGGAGGGAGGATATTATCTTTTAGGTATGTGTAAGTTTGGCCATAGTGGGAGGAATCATGCCCAACGAGGTGACAGATAGTTTGGGAATCAGGACAATTGTGAGCAGGGTAAAACAACTCTTCTACCAAGAATTCATAATGATGTTGATTTTCCTATGTCGGAAGTAGAGAAGCAAGTGTAGCCATGGCATCTGCTGCTTTGTTGTCATTCCTTGGAATCTATTGAAAAGTTATTTCTACAAAGTATTTCTTTATATCATCAACCATCTTTTTATAAGGCATTAACTTTTCATCCTTTGTTTGATAATCGTCATTAATTTGATTAATGACGAGCTGAGATTCTCCAAAGACTGGAAGTTGTGTAATATTCCATTCTAAGCCATTTTGATACCTGTAACCAAAGATTCATATTCTATTGTATTGTTAGTGCATGGAAAGCTTAATTTGTATGCTTTTGGAATTGTGTGACCTTGTGGTGTGATGAATAGAATACCTGCTCCTGATCCATGTTGCATTTCATTATTGATGCTTGCTCCTAGACTGATATTCAAGATTGTAAGATATGGATCGAACCCTGGAATGTTTGCATATGACAAGGTGAAATTGATTTTCCATCTTTTGAAAGGTTCAAAATATTTATGCCTTGCTATTTTTGATAGAGAAGTTGTTGGATATAGATTAGTTGTGCCAATGTTAACTACCTCTGTTGGTGCTATCAGAATAGATGACCTCTCTTGATAAAATTCAAGTAAGGTGTCAAATCTCCCATCTTCTGATGCCTCGAGGAGGTTTTCACCATTAGATGTGTCCTTTATTTTTACTTTTTCTTGATCTAATGTTGCCAAAAAATGGTTTTCAGCATTAGACCTGATATTGTTTTATTGATTTTCACTTTTGCGACTAGGAGATTTAACACCCACTTGACTCGAAGATAAGTTAGTGAAATCCCTGGTGAAAGTTGTTGCGGGTTTGATTTCATTAAGATATAAGGATATGGCATGGTCATTAGGAAAGGTATCAATGGTGGTATGTCCTTCATTTTCCCAGTCCATAGGCTCAGGAGGGACTAAGGATAAAGGATCCTCATGTTGAATTATGTCAAATATATTAGGGGTCATGATAGAGATGTCAAAGCTTTCAATATGTATTTTCATCTCTAGAACTATACTCTCATGAGAATGACCTTTCACAAGTAGCTCCTAATTGTCCTCGATTAAGTCCAAGTCAACCGAATGTGATCTTGATTCAAGTGGGCTAGTTCCGAACATTTGTCCTGCATACGTGTGAACTATATTGACACCTACATCTTCTTCATCCCTTTAAATTTCAAGTTGCTCTTGTTTGTTTTTCCATGATAGTAAATATTCTCCATTCCATCGATCTTTTAGCTACATTTCTTTTTCCATGTTTGACAAAATTGATGCAAATGATTGTCCTTTGGATTGTGTGCTTGAAGATGCTACCTCTCTGTTATGTGGGACAATGACTTCTTGAGCTGATTTCAGATTACTACAACACTGCAATGGATTTGAGTCTATTGAGATCATGATTTCTTGCCCATTGTAGGGAAATTTCAGGCACTGATGACATGTTGATGGAATATCATGTATGTCATGTATCCATGGTCTTCCCAAGAGTATATTGTATGGTAATTCCAAGTCTAGAACTTGGCATGCTGTCTCTTTCTGCAAAGGTCCCACTCTAATGGGTAATATCACAATTCCTTTAGAGGAATGCTCTTCTTCATCATATGCTTTGAATGTGATCTTTTTATGGGGATCAACCGCATCTTCTGAATAACCTAGAGCACGAACAAGACTCAAAGAGAAAATGTTCAAGCCAGCTCCCCCATCTATTAGGGCACGTTTAACGAGCATTTTATGAATGAGGACTTCAATTTGCAAGGAAGCATTATGGGGGTGTTGCAATGAATTAATGCTTGGATATGAAGGAGATGAGCTTTGAATAGGATCCTCTGAAATAGGTTTGATGGAAATCCTGGATATCACTTGGGGAACTTCATCCTTGGGTGTATTGTTTTGTGATGATGCTATGGAAGATTCTTGCAAGCTTTTAAGAGGTGTAGGAATAGATGCCTTTGGAGAATCAATTTTCTTATGGGCGGATGAGCCTTTGCTAGACATAGGTGCGTGATTTTGATCTTCTTTAGCAAAATCCTTTAGGGATCTCTTTAAGAGTTGCATAAAAGAGCCACCTTTCTTTTGAGATGTATTTGAATCCTTGTGAGATTTTGACATAGTTGGATTTTGATTTTGGACTTGTTTGATTTCTCTAATATGTTGGCTTGTTATGTCTTCTTGTATTTTCTTTGGTATTCCATGTTGATATTATTTTTAGCTACTTCAAATGTTTTGGTTTCCATTTCAGGGGTTTGATTGTCCAAAAGTTGTTTTGATAAGTGATCAACTGTCAATGTAAATGCGATAGAGCGATATGACATGAAAAGATGGTTCAAGTGTTTAAAAGTTTGCAAGTTTTTCGATCCATAGTTTTGGAGTGCAATGATGATGATTTTGATAAAAAACAAGTCCAATAGGAATGATATATCCTACGATGTGGGACAAGGTTATCCTGACCAAACGTTGTAGTTTTGTGATAAAGGATGATAGATCCTGATGAGAAACTATGTTTTGAGTGATCAATTTATCAAAGAGGGTGATGATGCACTTTGAGATGTTTAGATCTTGAACTTGTTGAATGTGAATACTTGAAAATCTTGAGGTGTTTAGCTTTAGAATCCAATTTGATAAATGATAACTTGACCAAGCTAACCAAGAAGACAATCCAAGCACAGAATGACAAATAACAGGTGTTTATGATCACTGCAAATTGACCGAGCAAATATGACAGACCTAAAAAAGATGTGCAAGAAGACAACTCTGGACCAACAGAGATAGAAATTTGTACGACAGTTTAAGCAGCTTTAGACGACAATACATACAGACCCATACGACAAATCAAGAATCTCATATGACAAAGCACAAGCTCGTACGACAATTCCCATTCAGTAAAATGATAAACCAGAGGCCTTGTACGACAAAACTTTCTAAACCATACGACAAACAAGAAGGCTCATACGACAAAACACAAGCTCATACGACTCAAGATAGAACAGAGGTAAAAAATCTTGTTTGAACAGATTTTTTATCATTGAAGTTTGATGTTTTGTTTTTGTTTTCCAGTTTTAGATGTCTGATTTTCTTGTTTCAAGGATGAAGACACAGGAAACACGTGATATGATAAGTGACCTCAAGCACATTACGCTACCTAAGGAAGTTGGCTGAGAGAGAAAACCTTTGCTTTCAAGCTTAGGTACACACCCAATAGCTAATTAGAATACGGCCGCTAAGTCTCACGCAATGGATTCTCAACGCTGTATTATCCGACTCCAAACGCTAATGGGGGCACGATATGGCAAGTGTCTTGGGAGAGTTACTATCTCTCTTGCACAAAGATTATCACCCTTTCGAAGGTGAATCAGGTAGCTTCTAATTTAATTGGAACTAGTAAGGGATTTGTTTGGTGCATCGGGGTATAAACTCAATTAAGAGGTCTCCCAGCCTTGAAAACCAAGGCTTGATATACCCGAAGGTATGAAGGAGAGATATTCTCAAGCACTACCATTGACTTGATTTTCATCAAATCATATTTATTTTATAGTGGGTTGGAGTACTTGGCATTAGTCGTTCCCACTTGGGTCGTTCCCCTCTCACCAGCCTTAATGGCTTAGAGTTATTAGCTCCTCGAGAGGGTAGGCCCACTAAATATATGCACTAATGAAAGAAAAGGATGAGTCTAGCTTTCTGATCACCTAAAAAAGGTGAGAGCATACTCGCCTATCATAAAAACACATAATACATGTTTGTTCATTTCCTTTAGCAAAAACAAGTGTGCCTAGAAAATTTAAAGAAGACATAAAGTTTGGTTGAGTCCTCCTAGGTAACCTGCAAAATAGATACATTAGTAATCATGATGTTTGGATGAAATGAAGCTTTGACAAGCGTAATCTTCGACAATCATCTTGCAAAAACCAATTAGGTTGCCAAAAAACTCACAAACAAACTAGGGTTAGCATTAGTAATTGTGGCATCGGAATTAGGAATCATCACAAGATAAGTAAGTAGATCAAAACATTAGACATGATAACTCAATCAAAAGAACACTCATTGCAAATGAACCTAATTCTAAGCACACTCAATAGAGGTATGAAAACAAAGCATTCAAAATGAAAATTATGCAAACCAGATGTAGAATTGAATACTCCTTCCATGTGGCTCCATTGTTGTTCTTTCCTCTTCAATGGGTTTGTGGATCTCACCTACAAGTGCACACACAATTGAAAGCAAGATTGATGAAAAGCTCAAGAGTACTAGAAGCGTAAGTTCAGTAGTTTGATAAAAATTTGGATTCAAGGGATCAAGGCTTTGATTGAAGAAAATCATCCAATTTATAGAGAAATTGGAGAAATGAACAAATTAGCATGATAGTGATTCGAATGGAAATTCAAATCAAGAATAGCAAAATTATGACATGTTGCTATGCAAAAATTTATGACAATTTTATGACAAATTCTATGACAAATTGCTATGTCAAGACAAACTCTATGACAAATTGCTATGTCAAGACAAATTCTATGACAAATTGCTATGTCAAGAGTATGATGCATGAAGCACAAAAATAAGGAGCACTAAAGACAATTTAATTAGGTGGAATTGCAATTAGGAAATTAGAAAATAGGTGGAAATTAAGAATTAGAAATTAGAAATTAGGAAATTAATGAAAATTAGAAATTAGTGAATTAATCAATAATTTTTCATTTATTAATAATTTACAAAGAGGGAAAATTGATGAGAGATTAGGAAATTAGGTGAATCAATTAATAATTTTTCATTTATTAATTAATTCACAAAAAGAGGAATAATTAGCCAATTAAATGAATATTTAATTGTAATGAGAAGACTTAGGATAAATAAGTAATTTATTAATCCTAAAGGAAGAAAATGATAAGCAAGGTTAAATAACTAAATCATGAAACCCTAGAAGGTGAATTAGCAATGCAAGGATGACAATTAGGTCTTGACAAAGGATAGTTGATATCGATTCGATCATGATTTTGAATTGATAAATAACCAGTGTTGATAAATGATTTGATTAAGATTGATTGACAAAAATCAATGACAAATTGACCAAATTGACATGATTGAAAAGGACAAGGATCGATGACGAATCGATCGCAATATGACAAGATTGACAAGGACAAAGATCGACCAAAATCATGACTGAAGGTTGTTGTCGACAAGACCAAATTCGAAGGCGAGATGATAGAAGAATGACTTGATGCTCGCAAATGATAAAAACCAAGTGCGTGACATAGGAGAAATGTTAATGCGACGCAAAAACCTAAAATGAGGCAATGCGCAAATGTTAAAGTATGATCTCGCAAGCGTTGACCATTTTTAGGTGTCTACATTTTGCCCCTCTTTGAGACAATGCGATTTTAAGCGTTGTTTCAAAGAACAATAATAAAAATGCCCTAGACAATGACAATGACATATGAAAATGCCCTAGACAATAGCAATGACATATGCATGCCCCCTCGAGGAATTGGCCGGAAACATGCAGAAAAGAGGCCAATTGATCGATAAGAATGACAGAAGATGATAGGATCAAACGGACTGCCAAGACTGATGGAAGAAATGTTAGTAAGAAAAAATGAAACAGAAAACAGTTAGAGACGAAGAAAAACTTGCTTTCAGTAATGCACTTTGTAGGTGAGAACCTTTATTTTTATGTAGCAAAATGGATGCGTAGCATCATGGCATTGAAGGCCAGAGCTGAAATGCAACCCTTTTTGCAAAAGACAGACACATCACAGACAAACGACAATCACAATCAAAAAAAGAAAGAGACCATGAGCCATCCCGGTCACTCTAAATCACTCAGTGACATCATCGAGCAACATAGGAACATGATCAAAGATAAATCAAGAAAAAGATAAGATGCACAAATTCAAACAAATCAAACAAACATCTTGATCTTCATTGTCAAAAGTTGAAAGTGCTAATAGGATGATCATGCTGTCTGGTTTCAGGAAATGTGATACCCCGTCTAAGACAGGACACAGTCTGGTTTCGAGTATACCACACCCTGTATAAGACCCATGATAGTAGGAACAAGGACAAATGATTTTGATGTTGATATTTGATTGATAAGACAATTTTGATCAGGTTGAATGTTTGGTTTGGATTGAAAAAGTTCATCTAGTTAAAGCATGATTTCATTAAAGCATAGCGTTGGATTGATTGTCGTTGGATGTATGCTCAGCGATTTGTCTTATGCACAAAAGGAATAATGTTATTGCAAAATGTTTGTTGTTTGGATTTGGAGTTTTACAAAAAAATTTGTTGTTCATTTTTTTTCAGGACTTTATGTGATTTTTTTTTTTGGATTATTTCAGGACATTATTTGAATTTTATGAATTTTTTCAGGACATTTTTCAATTTTTAAGACTTTTTTCAGGACATTTTTCAATTTTTTAAGACTTTTTTCAGGACATTTTTCAATTTTTAAGACTTTTTTCAGGACATTTTTCAATTTAAAAGTTCCAGTGATTGATCATGACAAGGGGAAGGCACCCAATGTGCATTTGAAAGACACATAGACCAGGACCAAAACATATGTACAAGAAACTGGAGTAGGCAAGACAGTGATGTTGACCAATAACAGGCCTGGAATAGAACATTGGGTCGAGACCAAGATAGGCATGATAAACCGGCCGAGAAAAAGCATGGCTAGAAGTCATGATAGATGACGGAGCAATAATCTCATTACTCATGGCGCCTGATTGCCAGGTTTTCACCATGGTACTTGCCCAAAGCGCCTGTTTGCCAGGTTTTCACTAGAGGGCGAATCATTTTCTTGCTCTTTTACTTTTTTCTCTTTTTTGCTTTTTTCATTTTTTTGTATTTTTTTGCTTTTTTCATTTTTTTGTATTTTTTTGCTTTTTTCATTTTTTTGTATTTTTTCAGGATCATATTTGAAGAACTATCTGATAGAAAACTATGCCCAGTACTTGCGAAGATGCATGCTATTAATAGGATCAGACAGAGGTTCACCTTCTGGAGTCGCAAGCTGATATGCCCCCGAGCCATAGGCTGCAGTTACTATGAAAGGCCCAACCCAATTAGGTTCAAACTTGCCCTTGATGATGTCAGTAGACTGTGCATTCTTGGGATTTGCCTTTAAAACCAGGTCTCCCACTTCGAAGTGTCGCCCTTTGACTTTCTTATTATAAGAGCGACGAAGACGATTTTGATATGCCTGCAAATGTGTCAAAGCTGTTTGACGCTTTTCATCTAACATTTCAAGCTGATGCAACCGAGAGACTTTGTATGTCTCATTATCAATCAGGTGTTGCAAGGAGACGTGCAAGGAAGGAATCTCGACTTCCAAAGGTAAAATGGCTTCCGCACCATACACCAAGGAATAAGGTGTTGCGCCAGTAGGTGTGCGGATAGAAGTGCGATAGGCCCATAGTGGTGGATTTAACTGTACATGCCAATCTCGACCAGCATCATTGACAACTTTCTTCAGGATCTTGATAATGGTTTTATTTGACGCTTCAGCTTGACCATTACCCTGTGGATAGTATGGGCTAGAAAAATGGTGTTGAATATGAAATTTTTCACAAAGCTCTTTAACATCTTTATTCTTGAAGGGTCGACCATTATCTGTGACTATGGCAAGGGGAACCCCATATCTGCATATGATATAATTTAGCAAGAATTTTGAAATTTGGACACCAGTGATATAGGTCATGGGGATGGCTTCAATCCATTTTGTAAAATATTCTGTAGCTGTAATAATGAACTTGTGTCCATTTGCAGATGTTGGCTGAATCTTGCCGATAAGATCCAATCCCCACTGAGAAAAGGGCCATGGAGATATAACAGAATGAAGCTCTTGAGCTGGTGCATGAATATAATTTCCATGGATCTGGCACTTGTAGCACTTTTTAACAAAATCATGAACATCTGTTTCCAAAGTGGGCCAATAATACCCAGCACGAATCAACTTTTTGGCTAAGCTAAGACCATTGAAATGGCCCCCACATATACCATCGTGAACCTTGTGTAAAGCCGTTTGTGCTTCGTCAGAATCCAAACACCTGAGGAGGATATGGTCAAAAGAACGGCGGTAAAGGGTGTCGACGATGATGACATACTTGGCTGTCTGTCGGATAAAGGCTCGACGTTGGTTAACGGAAAGGTTAGGTGGTAAGGTTTGGGATTTCAAATACTGATATATGTCATTGTACCAGGGGGAATTGGGACCAACAAGAATGCACATCACATCAGCTATCGGAATGTCAAAAGAGGGAACCAACAATTGTTCGACCAGGAATTCACACTTGTCCATATTATGAGGCATATTCAACATAGAGGCGATTGTAGCCATCGCATCTGCCGACTTGTTTTGCATTCTTGGCACTTGACTAAAATGGATAGCTGTGAATTTTGTCTTGAAGAAGTCTACCATGTGCTTATAAGGAATAAGCTTTTCATCTTTTGTTTCGTAGTCATCATTCACTTGTCGGATGACTAGTTGAGAATCTCCATAGACTTGCAAATGCTTGATATTCCAATGGACTGCAACTCGAAGTCCTGTAACCAATGCTTCATACTCTGCAATGTTATTGGTACATTGGAAAGTTATTCTGTAGGATTTTGGAATAGCATCACCTTGAGGGGTGACAAACAAAATGCCTACGCCAGATCCGAACTTGGTGTGGGATCCATCAAAGTATAACTTCCATTCATTGGATGGTGCAAGAGCAAAGACTGATTCATCTGGGAAATCAGTCAACATGGGATGATCATCTGAAATAGGAGCATCTGCCAGTTGATCTGCTATGACTTGACCTTTTATTGCCTTTCGCTCCATATACTCAATGTCAAATTCACTGAGAATCATGACCCATTTTGCTAGGCGACCTGTCAAAGCTGCTCGGCTGAGCAAATATTTTAAGGGATCAATTTTTGCAACCAACAATGTTTGGTGGCTTAACATATAATGTCGGAGCTTTTGTGTCGCAAACACCACTGCTAAGCATGCCCTTTCAATAGTTGAATAATTTATCTCATAGCCTACCAATGTCCGGCTGATATAGTAAATAGCTCTTTCTTTGCCATTCTCATCTTGTTGAGCCAAGAGAACTCCTAATGTTGTTTCAATTGCAGAGATATACAATAAAAATGGCTTTCCTTCGATAGGAGGCATTAGGATAGGCGGTGACAGCAAGTATTCTTTAAGAGCTTGAAAGGCTGATTGGCATTGCTCAGTCCATTTAAAAGCGACACCTTTGTGCAGTAGATGTTGGAATGGATGACATTTGTTAGCCAACTGAGCTATGAAGCGACGAATTGACTGGAGCTTTCCTTGCAGACTTCGTAATTGTTGGAGGTTGGAAGGTGGAGGCATATCCATTATTGCTTTGACCTTTGCAGGGTCGACCTCAATGCCTCGGTGAGAAACAATGTATCCAAGTAATTTGCCAGCTGTAACACCAAAGACACACTTTTTTGGATTGAGCCTGAGTTTGTAGGTCTCCATTTTGTCAAAGATTGGGCCCAAGATGGCTAGATGACTATCTCTGGTGACAGATTTGCACAACAAATCATCAACATAATCCTCCATCAAAGTATGCATGAAATCATGAAAAATTGTCGTCATTGCTCTTTGATATGTTGCACCGGCATTTTTGAGACCGAAGGGCATCACATTCCAACAATAGGTGCCCCAAGCACAGGTGAATGTAGTCTTATGCTGATCTTCAGGTGCAATGCGGATTTGATTGTAGCCGGAGAAACCATCCATTAGTGAAAGCATCTCATATCCTGCCGTCATATCCACTATGATGTCTATGTTGGGCAATGGAAAATCATCCTTAGGGCATGCTTTATTCAGGTCCCTGAAATCTATGTAGATTCTGATGCCCCCAGTTACTTTGCTAACTGGTACTAAATTTGAAATCCAATCTACATAATCAATGGGTCTGATGAAGCCCACATCTAGCAATTTTTTTAGCTCCACTTTAACCAAAAGAGCCACCTGAGGATGCATCTTTCTAAGTTTTTGTTTGACGGGCTTAACACCTGCTTTCAATGGAAAATGATGAAGAACTAACTCAGGATCGAGGCCAGGCATATCTGCATAGGACCACGCAAAACTGATCTTCTTCTCCAGAAAGAAATTGACAAAATCTATTTTTTCTTGTTTTGATAGAGAAGCAGCAAAATGAATGACCTTAGGGTTGTCAGGTGTTCCTAGATTGATTTCCTCGGTCATCTCCACAAGCAGTGTTGATTTATCCTGAATTGATAGGGGTACGTCCACTCTTCCACCTTTGGGCGCCTTAGAAAGGTTTTTACCCGCAGGTACGTCTTTTATTTTTACTTTTGTATGATCAGAGAGTGCCTTACGGTTTTCACCCAAAGATCTATTCTTTTGATTTTTTTCTTTTTCTTTTTCTTTTTCATGACTGGAAGAGAAAGTTGACTCCCCAAAATATGTTGTTGAATCCAGGTCAATAGCGAATCCTGCCTTATGATCACCCTGTGGTATGCCTTCCCGTAGTCCCAGGAATTCTGCAATTGCTTCGTCATTTTGAAAACAGTCCAATGTGAGCGGTTCTTGTTGGTCATATTGGATAAGTTGTGGATATATGAGGGGCATGTCATCATCAGTTGTAAGGATAGAGAGGGCTGATATGGTAAAAATGTGAACATCTGTGGTGTCACTGTCCGAACTGCTTGTATCGGATTCGGAGCTTGGATCCCAAAATGACTCTATCCAAGCATGAGGACATGTTTTAGGAAGAGGAGTTATTTCATGTTTGTCCTCCATAGGCAAATTATCAGGGTCAATGAAGATATTGTCCAGGGCATAGGAGCTAGAAGAAAAAGAACTCCACTCCCATTCATTAGAGTCAGTCTCGGGTCGGGTATCCTCAGGTGTTATTTCATCGTCAGAATCATGCCCTTTTTGACATGTGGACGTTTTGGTAGATGTGGATCCAATTCGTAATGGTACAAAACCTAACCCTAAAGTTGGGGGTCACCTCATGGGTATGACAGGTTCTAATCTTCCATTGTTGTTCAGGCCTAAGCCACTGCAGCCATCATATCCTTTCTTCTGCAGCATAGTAAATCCTTTGCCATATAATTCCATTAGCAACTTGACAGGTGGGGTTTCAGTTGGATCCTTATAGAGCCAATCTATGACATCATCATCTACAGTTTCTTTGTCAAGTTCTCCCCATCTTGCAAATGTAGTAGGAGGCTGATATTGAATAATGACCTTGGGTTCCTTTTGCAATAAATGCAGTTTGCCATATGATTTTGGAGACATCGGCAAATTCCCAATGAGGAATGTTTGGTCCATTGAATATTCTCCACACCCTTGGTCCTGTATCTTCAGTTTTCCTTTGACAGCATCTAATAATTGATTAGGATCCACATAGTTATGTGATTTGGCTTCTCTATTGACGGGGACTTGCTGCTGAGGAGTACCCCTTAAGGTAGCACAGAACTGAAATGGATTAGGATCTCCTGGAATTGTTATCTTAGTTCCATTGTAAGGATATTTTAGACATTGATGATAGGTGGATGGAACTGCTTTCATTGCATGGATCCATGGACGGCCAAGAATCATATTATAAGGGAGATCAAGGTCTAGGACTTGTAGGAAAGTATTTTCCGTCACTAGACCAACTCTAATAGGAAATGTAATTATCCCTTTGGATGGGCATTCAGCATCATCATATGCTTTAATTGTTATCCTTTTGGAAGCATCAATGTCATTTTCTATATATCCAAGGCCAATGACCACTCTTAAGGTACAGATATTAAGACCCGCTCCGCCATCTATCAAGACTCGCTGAATTTTGCAATTATGGACAAAGACTTCTAGGTGCAAAGGGTCGTTATGAGGGAGCTTATCAGGTGAGATATCACTATCAGAAAATGCGACACTTTGGGAAATGGCTAAATGTCCAATCCGCGCTTGAAATTGGTCAACATCAATATCTGTTGGGATAGTGGACTAGGTCAAAGCTTTATCTAGGACGGCACGATGCATGGGAGACATTTTCAACAACTCTAGAATGGATATTTGTGCAGGTGTTTTTCCTAGGTGATCCAAAAGATTATACTAACTAGCAGGAATTGGTTTAGGAGGAGCTGCTGGAGCTCCTTTCACGACTATTTTGGATCGACGAGTGGTGACCGCACAAGAAGGATCTTGTCCTTTTATTCTCAAGGTGGAAACATACTCATTTGACGCATGAAAACAATTAATGACATTGTGATAACCGGTATTTGCATAATTGGCCATTTGAGCAGAATTGGAAGAAGACGCTTTACCCTTGTCATGATCAAGCAAAGGAGTTTTGAAAATAGTATGATCAGTGTTAGAGGTCAGATGGGGTGGATCTACCTCAATTACTCCTTGTTCTAATAAATCTTGAATCATATGTTTTAATTGAAAACATGAAGCAATTTTATGTCCTTTGGACCAATGATATTCACAGTACGCATTATCGTTCCACCAATGCGGCTTTACCACTGGTTCTGCCTTAATATCTGGTAGCTTGATAAATTTCGCTTGTATTAATTGCTTCATGATTGATTCGATAGGCTCTCCCAATGGCATAAACTTTCGAGGAGGCCCATCCCGCGATCGGAAGGGTTTGCGTTGTTGATTTTGTTGTTGGCCTTGCTGTTGATTATATTGTTGAGCATTCTGTTGTTGAGCATGTTGTTGATATTGCAGCTGTTGAGCATGCTGTTGATATTGCGACTGTTGAGTAACATTGTTCCTGGGTGCTTGATTTTGTTCCATAGTCGACATATTAGGAACACTCAACTTCTTGATTGTGAATGGGGGTTGATTTGCATTCACCGCTCTCGCATCAACAACACCATCATTAGTGACGTTCTTGTTCTTATACCAAAATCTGTTTCTGTCCCCTGAATAATTTGTGTTGTCATTGTCCTTATTGAGCTTGATAATTCCTTTAGCTACAAGAGCTGTTTCAATACTCATTCCTTTCTTAATGAGTTTTTCTATAGTACTGGGACTTTTCAATTTTAGCTCATACATCATTTCTAGGACCAGATTCTGGATAAACAAATTCACTTGCTGTTCTTCGGGTATATCGAGAGAAGAACGACTATACAAGCTTCGCCAGGATTGCAAAAAGGTCACTAATGGTTCACCTTGCTTTTGTTTGGTATTGCATAAATCCGACATAGTCACATCACTGTCGATGTTGAACGCGAAATGAGATATAAACTTTTGCGCCAGTTCTGACCAAGTCTTTATATTTCCTGGCAGATGTGAATACCAATCCATAGCTTGTCCAGTGAGACTTCGTGCAAATAATCGCATTAAATATGTCTCCTCATAGCTTACTTCTGTGCATGCTGCGTAAAATGCTCGAATATGATCTTTTGGATTGCCATTCCCTCTATATTTCTCAAAGTTGGGTGCCTCAAAATGCTTAGGGAATGGAGGAATGTATACACTCTTGTCAAATGGATTAGGACATAAATCTTGATCTGTATACAACTTCTTTGTTCCTTTAGTTTCTAATGCGTCAACTTTTCGTTGCAACGTCTCAAGTTGTTGCGCAATTGTATCAGATTTTAGAGGTCCATCATTAATCCCAGTTGGTATTCTTTGTTGATATATCGCATTTCCGATCGGTTGTTGATGCTCTGCAATGGTCATTTTTTGCATCTCCTGCATATAAAGTTCTTGGTACATCTCTTGTTGTTGCGGTTGTGCTATGCCTTGATATCGACCTTGTTGTTGTGCTTCTTGGAGCCTAGGTTGATATTGCAATTGAGTAGGCTGTTGATATTGCATAGGCGCCAATTGCGGTTGTGAAGTAGGATAACTTGTTTGCTTTGGCACATATTGTGGCACATGTTGTTGGTGCTGACGAATTGGAATTTGTTGACTTTATGCCAATTTTTGTCGCGGTGTATATCCCATCATTTGTAAAAAACTTTGTTTAGATGGTTTTCGCTACTTCTCCTTAGGATGGGGTATAGCACTTGCATCAACTTGCTGTGTTGTTTTTCCAATCCATTGTGATGGTTGCAAGTTTGCATTAACTTGTAATGGTGCCGAAGGCGCGGCAATTTGTTGTCGAATGCGAACTTGTTGTTGTGGTACATTGCTTGTTTGTACCTTCGATTGCACTTTTTGTATATTATTCAATTGTTGCAACAATTGTTGTTGGTGCAAACCATTATCCATAGCTCTTTGTGTAGCCATTATCAAAGGATCTATCGCAATAGTGTTTGACAAAGATACATAAGAACTTTGTTGCATCATGGAATTGCTTTGGACATTATTGACATTAGGCATTCCAGTTGTGAAACTTTCTTGTATCTTAGATGTTGATCCAATTTTATGCATGTGAGGAACCACTTCTTGTTGAGGAACCATTGTCGATATTTGCATGGTCTTCATTTGATCTTGCATTACAGGCGTTGTATTGAATAATGGATTATTTATCGTCTCAAATGATGACTTTTGAGGAATAGTCACTGTCAATGCCTTTAAAGCACGTTTACTCATCAATGTAGGTTGAAGCTCTTGTTGCACATTTTCTTCATTGGGATGCGAAGAGAAACTTAACGACTCACTACCTTGTTGTGTTTGCACATTAATTGGTTCATTTAAGGAAGCCACATTACTCATCATGTGAAGATACTTTTGTGGACACATTTTAAAGACTTTGTTCAGGAACTTATCCATCTTTTTTATTACCTTTGGATCTTGAAGGAACATGTCGACATCATCAGAAGCATCAGAATCAGATGAAGAATCTGGTTGGACATTTGGATTCGTTTCTTGTGGAATGCCTTGGTCTGAACCAAATCCTTGTGAAAGAGTTTGGTCTTCATACAATGTTTGAGTTTGAATGTCATGTTGCAAATTTGGTTGATCCCAATTAAAAGGTGCACTTCCTCTTGGAGTTGGTGGAACACTCCCATGTCCTAGTTTCATGGGTACAAATACTGGTTCATATAATAGAGGTGGTCCAAGTTGAACCGTTCCATATGGTGGTAGAGATGTGTTTAATGAACCTTCAACTTGCACTGTTTGACTAGTTTGAAACTGCGAATTTACTATGTTATCCATGGATTGATACATTGGTTCACTCATCTTCTTAGATCTTGATCTTGTCTCAACAGGCATGTCACTTATGCAAATGCAATTTTTTTTTTTTTTTGGAATTTTTCAAAGACAATATATGATATGTAACTAAATGCAAACTAAATAGATGAAAATGCAATCTATGTTTTTGGTTGTTTTTGAAGATTTTGACAAACTTATGAATGCAAATCTAAGAGATGGACCCTTAGGAAATTGGAATGATATCTAGACCTCAAAGGACAAAAGGACTTAATGGACAAAGGACAAGATGACAATGTCTCCCCTATATGCTTGGATACTAAGCTAGGTTTGACGAAATGATATTGATGACAAAAGGACAAAAGGTTTGATAAGGTCTAGACTTCTTAACAATGACTTAGGGTTTATCAAATATTTGGATTATTCAAGTATGAAAAAACCTAGTTTTGAGACTATATGCAAAAGGACAATTACTATGCAAGTGACCTTAATATGATATGATAATGACTTAAGCCTAATGAAGAGACTTAAGGTATGTGAATATGAATGTATGACAATGGTATGACTTTAATGCAAGAGGACACATGCAAATGAAGGACCCTTATTGATATGCAAAGGAGTATGACTTAGGTGAAACCTAACCTTGGTACTTGACAATGAACTTCGCAAAATGCAACCTAGGATGAACCTAAATGTAAGTGACATGAATGTTGAGACAAGATTTTGAAAAATGTTTGACAACCATGTTTGAAGATGAGTTTTTGAATCTAGTTGAACCTTTGTTGGATGAATGTCTCTTGTGCTTAATCTTATGTTGGATCAATTTGTTTGTTCTTGAAATGGGATTCAACTTTTGACAATCAAAGAATACAAGATATTGCAACTTAGACTCAAGACAGTCATGCTCATTTCCACATTCCTTATGGTAGGCAAAGACATTAGGTACTTGAGAGGTAGACTCATTATGAGATTCAAGGAGAATACATAGATGCTTGACCCCACGGGCTCCCCTCCACGGCACTCACTTCTCAGGGCAGCCAAGCATCAGTCCCCATGGAATCTCCCCATGGCGAACTTAGTATCTCTTCCAAGTATCCGAATTTGTCCTTCTCAAGCAACTAGAAGGGTTTTTGGCCTCTAAAAACAAGGTGTTTAGTAAGGATTTTTTGTTAAACATTACTCCTTGATGTCACACAGGTGTGATTGAGACATTAAGCCCATCAAGATACCAAACAAATGTAGTCATGCAAGCACGATTTAGACCAAAAGGCCCTACTTAGATGTTGATATGAGAAAGAGTCCAAGGGTCATCACTTCCCAAGTAACTGCAATTCCCACGTAACACTTCCTTCAAAGCTTTCGCTCATCGGGCATTTTTTTATAGTGAGTTAGAATGCCAAGGAATTCTAGCCGTACTCACTTTGGGTCGTTCCCTTCTCACGATTATCACTTGCTTGCAAAAGCAAAGTGGTCGGGAAGGCAGGCCCTCTAAAGGAGACACACAATCAACAACACAAGCATGGTATCGAAGATCTGGATTTCTAATCACCCTATGAAGGATGAGAGCATATTCTCCTACTCCAATGTCATACTTAACAATAAAAGCAAGAAAATGTTCATTCCCACCTATTTATAAATCACTAAGTGCCTAATTAAAAATCTCAAACACACAGTTTGGTTGTTTCTCCAAGGCAACCTGCAAAATCCAAGTTAGGGGTTTGATATGTTGTCTTTGACCATCGATTCTGCATAACACATGTTAGTAGTTTGATTTATAGTCTTTGCCATGCGTATGCCAAGATTTTGCACAAATAATTAGTACCAAAATCCAAAGCACAAAAAACAGAATGCAAAAACACCAAAAATTTCAAGTAAACACTGCATTTTTTACCTCTGTTCTGGACTTTACACAAGCGTAGAACTCATGACACAGGCACAGAACCCATGACACAAGTGCAGAATGTCACCTACACAAGTGCAGAATGCTCAACACAGGCGCAGGTTGCATCACACAGGCGCAGGAGTCTCCAGAATACCCTGCACGACCCTGTTTTTGGGTTTTTTGGCCTGCAAATCAACTTGAGAGCACTCAAAACACCATAAAGAGGTTAGAAGGTTAGTTTTTCACGTCGGGTTCACCAATTAATGTGGCATCGGAATTAGGAATCATCACAAGATAAGTAAGTAGATCAAAACATTAGACATGATAACTCAATCAAAAGAACACTCATTGCAAATGAACCTAATTCTAAGCACACTCAATAGAGGTATGAAAACAAAGCATTCAAAATGAAAATTATGCAAACCAGATGTAGAATTGAATACTCCTTCCATGTGGCTCCATTGTTGTTCTTTCCTCTTCAATGGGTTTGTGGATCTCACCTACAAGTGCACACACAATTGAAAGCAAGATTGATGAAAAGCTCAAGAGTACTAGAAGCGTAAGTTCGATAGTTTGATAAAAATTTGGATTCAAGGGATCAAGGCTTTGATTGAAGAAAATCATCCAATTTATAGAGAAATTGGAGAAATGAACAAATTAGCATGATAGTGATTCGAATGGAAATTCAAATCAAGAATAGCAAAATTATGACATGTTGCTATGCAAAGATTTATGACAATTTTATGACAAATTCTATGACAAATTGCTATGTCAAGACAAACTCTATGACAAATTGCTATGTCAAGACAAATTCTATGACAAATTGCTATGTCAAGAGTATGACGCATGAAGCACAAAAATAGGGAGCACTAAAGACAATTTAATTAGGTGGAATTGCAATTAGGAAATTAGAAAATAGGTGGAAATTAAGAATTAGAAATTAGAAATTAGGAAATTAATGAAAATTAGAAATTAGTGAATTAATCAATAATTTTTCATTTATTAATAATTTACAAAGAGGGAAAATTGATGAGAGATTAGGAAATTAGGTGAATCAATTAATAATTTTTCATTTATTAATTAATTCACAAAAAGAGGAATAATTAGCCAATTAAATGAATATTTAATTGTAATGAGAAGACTTAGGATAAATAAGTAATTTATTAATCCTAAAGGAAGAAAATGATAAGCAAGGTTAAATGACTAAATCATGAAACCCTAGAAGGTGAATTAGCAATGCAAGGATGACAATTAGGTCTTGACAAAGGATAGTTGATATCGATTCGATCATGATTTTGAATTGATAAATAACCAGTGTTGATAAATGATTTGATTAAGATTGATTGACAAAAATCAATGACAAATTGACCAAATTGACATGATTGAAAAGGACAAGGATCGATGATGAATCGATTGCAATATGACAAGATTGACAAGGACAAAGATCGACCAAAATCATGACTAAAGGTTGTTGTCGACAAGACCAAATTCGAAGGAGAGATGATAGAAGAATGACTCGATGCTCGCAAATGATAAAAACCAAGTGCGTGACATAGGAGAAATGTTAATGCGACGCAAAAACCTAAAATGAGGCAATGCGCAAATGTTAAAGTATGATCTCGCAAGCGTTGACCATTTTTAGGTGTCTACAGTAATAATAAAATTGAAGCATGAAAACCCTAAAATGCAATCTGCTTTGAAAACACAGAAGCAGAATTTCGTACGACACTATTTACCTGATCGTACGAGTATCCTTTCATGACCATACGAGTGCAAAATGGAGCTCGTATGACAATTGAGTATCCTTAAAAGCTCGTACAAGTAAGAAATAATTCTCGTCTGCGTGCATAAAGGAGCTCATACGAGATTGAAAAGGAACTCGTATGAGATTTTGATTTAGACCCGACCAGAAATGAAGATTTGATGATGCTGAGAGGCCAAAAATGAGATTTTCGGCCCCGCGGTGGGTGCCAAAATGGCGTGCCTGTGAAGTGTGATACCTGCAGGTGCAACAAAAACACTCAATAGATAATTACAAGCATGGTTAGAAAATAATAAGCAAACAAAGATGAACCATGACAAAGCGACCTATCGCTCCTAAGAGATGCGAGTATGGATTTGCTCTCAGATCTGGATAAGTAATCCCAGTGACTTGACTACACCTAGACGGAGGATTTGAAATGATAATGATATGCAAACATGAGATTGATTATGCTATATTGATCCAAGAGACTAATTAAGCTAATGATATGCATGATTAAGTTATGATGATGATGTAATTAAGCTAGAAAAGAGATTGATTAAGCTACATAATTCAACAATTATGCTAGAAAATGATCAAATTAAGCTAATGCAATTGCCTATAACAATAATTCTCAAATGATATGCCTATAGTAACAATGCATAAGATAAAAATGATATGGGATCCTTTGTGCTCCAAAATGGGAGACATCTATAGGATTTCCAAGGCCAGGGGTGAGGTGGCAAGAATAAACTGTCAAGATTGAGTCTGAAGATATCAAGGGTGAAATTGGAGGAGATTGGAGAAGAGATTGGAGGAAGAGACACTTGTCATCTCTGTGGTGACAAGTGTCACAGAGCCTTGCTCATAAAAGGGAAAGTTTCCAAGAGAGGAGACATGTGGCCAAAGTGCCATGTGTCTCAAGAAGAAAATATGCACACCATAGGAGATTAGGATTAGGAGGTTAGAATGTGCAAGATAGGACAGGGTTAGTTAAACCCAAGGTTAGGTGGAATGGGTTAGGTTAGAGGGATGGTTAGGTTAGGTGATTAGAAGTTAGGAGGCATGTGGGTAATTTGAATTTAAAAATTCAAATAATAGGAAAAGACTAATTAATTCTCAACAACTCATAAATTGATTTGTTTTAATTAATTAGAGGATTAGAAGAATTGATTTAAATGGGGGGGAGATTAATTAATTTGAATTAATTAATCAAGGGGGACTATGGAAATGAATCTATTAAATAAATCCTTAGATTTATTAATAATTAGGTGAAAGGGATAAATTTAATCAAATTGCCTAATGAATTCAATTAAATTAGGAAGGGGGATTAATGAAATAATTGCTTATTTAATTAAATATCTTCGGACTATTTTTAGGTGTATACAGTAAGGATTGGTATACTCAAATAACCTATGCTTGTGGGCCTATCACTTGAGTGTACATGTTTCTATGGGTTGTACCCCTTACAATCTTGTTTATGGTGCTAACACCATAATACCTTTGGAGTTAGAAATTATTTCTTTGAGAGTTTCTCTTAGGAGTATAGTGGATGATGATTCCTATAGAGATCAAAGACTTCAACAACTTGAGATGCTCAATGAATGGCATATAAATGCCCTCAAACATATTCAAGTGTATCATAAAAATTTGCAACGAAGATACAATGATAAGGTTATTCAACATTCCTTCTCGGTAGGGGATTTAGTCCTTTATGAGAATCAGTGCAACGTGAATGCCTTACCTGAGGAGAAGGGAAAGTTCGGTCCTAATCATCTTGTACCATACATTGTTGTGGAGGTCTATTGATCAGGTGCTTACATGATAGAAGATGTGGAAGGTATGCCTCTCAAGGAACCCATAAATGCTATGCACCTTTGTAGATACTATGCCTAGTTTTATTTTTCTCTCTCTTTCTTTCTTTCTAGTTTTCTTTTTGTTCTATCTCTATGTCTTTTTTCTTAAAAATTGGGTAATATGTTAGCATATTTTCTTTAAAGTATGTAATAATAAATAATGTTGTAGTGTTTGGTGTACATTACTTTATTCTCGACAAGCATGTTTAATTACTATATTGTTTGTCTTGGATTCTTTTTATCTAAATTGTAATGGATTTACATTTCATATGTGATCATATTATACAATTTCTTATGTGTTAAGTAGAATTATATCATGTTGTGTTTAATTAGGGTAAATTAAATCACATTAGTCATATAGTTCTCATGCTTAATACATTCTTCTTTTACATCATCAAAGTATCATTTGATTAAATACTTAGTTATTTAATTAAATCACACATGTATCAATTTAATCATGAAGCATTGAGAAATCAATCACATGAAAATTAAATAAGATATACATGCTCATTACTCAATATGTTACTTCTAACCTAAGCAATGTGTACATTGTTTAAGTATTAAAAATAACATGATGATGAGTATCATTATATATACATAAATACATCAAAATCATCTCCTATCCCTAGGACTAGTAGCAGGAGGATTGTGGCTAGATGCCTCCTCCTGATCTAGTCATACAGGTGGCCCCATGGGGGTTATCATGACACAGACTACGAGTGACTCCTTGAGGAGCTCCTACGATCTCTCTCCATCATGGTCCCTCGATATGTGCTTGCCTTTGTCTTCGTTGCCACTAGGTCATGCTTTGTCTATCATAATCTATCTCATAAGACCTCCACCTTTGTCCGAATAGGGGAGAAAAGGTCATCATGTCGTTTTGCACTCCTCTAGGATCTGTGTGGTATCTGTGTAGAACTTAGAGCGTGTGCAATAACAATAAGGTATGTCACTGCATCCTGAATCAGAGAACACCACTCCTGGACGGTAGCTGCAAGATATAAAAAAAATTATCAGTAACATTATATATCATCAAATTTAAAATAGGTAAGATGCATATGTTAATAAATAATAGGGCACATTACTTGGGTCTCCCTCTCGCCAATGAGGATCGTGGACAACACTACCTAAGACTGAGACCGCTAGGCTCTCCCCACTCGTAGTGCCTTTGTATAGTCGGTGTGGGCTGATGGGGATCAGGATCAGGACCCCTTATGGGATCCCTCTCTACCCGCCGTGGGAGACTCAGTGGGTCTAGGGCTCTGATATCCCCTCTAGAGTGATGAACTATACCTAACTCATCCTTTGCTTCCTCCTCCTCCTCCTCCTCCTCCTCCTCATCATCATCATCATCATCTCCATCATGATCTCCCTCTCCAGTATCAGGATCGCCTCTGTCTTCACCTGCCTCCTACTCCTTTATGTCGTCACCCTGATCATTTGAATCATCCTTGGATACATCAGATTCCTCTCTGTCGCCTGACTATCTCCATGGTCCGGGATTCCCTCCAAGGAAACCTACTAGGAAGATATCTCCAGGGTATGTTCTCATCCACCATATGATGTATCGTCGGTGCATGCCTGAATCATCTCTGTAATTTGTCGCTATGTCCCGATCTGACCCATTTGAATCTATGATGTCGATCTCATCACTCGTAGGCCTAGGAATGGCTCCTAGCCTCGACATCAATCGTGAGTATCAGATGTATAAAGGAACATCAGTAGGAACACAATACTCAAACCTAAACTGCCATCAAACTCGGTCGAAGTAGAAAAGAAAGACTATGTGGCTATATCGTCCCTCTAGTAGACGGTTCCTCTACATGTTGAACATCTGTCTGTGTAGCCCTGCCCACATGGACATCCTGGGGTAGGGTCTCCATATGATCCCACCCATTGTCAATCTATCCATGCTCAACTTCCAATACATAATATCGTTGAATCACCACTCACGGGTAAGAGGATAAGCATATACCTTAGGCTACTTTGGGACTAGCTCTATGCAAGCTCCACCATGTCTAGTGAATGTAATATGCTCAAACATCCACACCTGTAGTAGTGTGCATGTCATAAGGATGCATCCCTGTCCAAACACATACTCCCCAAGGTCGTGATAGAAATGTGCAAGCATGCTTCGACCCCAACAGTATTCTCTCTTATGTCTCTCCATAGCTCATATGGCATAGATGAGTCCTCTATGCATATGTGTGTCATGCCCATTGGGGCACACAGCTAATGCAAGGATCGCAATCATGAGTCATCACACCAATGGAACCTCACACGTAGGGTGTAGGAGCTAGCTGACCATGATGCGACCCCTCATCTTGCTGCTTATCACTATCCCCACAACATATACCTGCTCTCTCCAGTAATCCTCCTTTGTGCGGTCAAATCAATATCTAACAATATCTCCTCTAATGGGTAGGTGGAGAATGCGGTGTACATCTTCTAGGGTGACCATCATCTCCCCCATAGGTAGTGAGAATGTCGAGGTATCTGCATCCTACCTCTCCATCAGTGCCATCAGCATAGCAGAATGGAATCAGATGGCTGACATGGTCATCACATCCTACAAACCCACTGCATGTAGCAAATCCCTCTCTCCTTTTGTCAGTCTCAGGATCTGCTCCCGAAGGCTCTGAAAGGTGAGACCGGCGGTATGCTTGCAGATGTAAGGTATTATCTTCAAAATGCAAAGCAATCTCTTATCAGTGATCAATCAATCATTTGTCATCATCTAATATATGCAATCATTCTAGCATTTCTAGCATTCATAGCCTAATCTTGTGTCGTCATTGGTCGCCCAGAACAGGGACCAGGGCGCCCTACTGGGACCATTGCGCCTATAGGGGACCATGGTGCCCCCTTGGGACCAGGGCGCCCTAGGACTCCTAGGTGTCCAAAGGGTGGGCTCCGACCCGGACTAGGCAATGACATCATCACTTGTGAAAACTATGAAAACATGACAAAGTCAAATGCAGTCAACAAAAAGTCAACTTATCTCGTCAAGCGGCGAGTACAGACTGGCACAAGATCTCCATCCACGTAGGTCACTCAGGTCGACGTCGAGGCATGATGACTTGTAGGTGGGATCCTCTGTGGTGAATAGTTACAAATGAATATGTCACTTTCATATTATGTATTATGCACTTTTTGACTTTATGTTTTTAAGTTAAAACCCTAATTTTTGTACTTTTTCTTCAATCTATCATATCTTGAGTTAGGGAGCTCTAATTCTCGCACCGTCGGTGGTGTTGGAATCATGATTTTTCCCTCTCACTTCACATTAGTTCCATAATGTGCTTGGGTGAGAAATCAAGCCTTGTTGTGAACTTTCTTCATCAAAATCTTTATCACAATTCGCTATGGAAAACATGATACCCTATTTCACCTCACAAATAAGCAAGTAGAAATAGGGGGGCATATTGCTACCTGCAAATTTCATCACCTTCCTTAGTAAGAATTAGGTGATTTTGTGATCTAACATGTGGTTTTGTAGGGTGTGGTTCCTAACTGTGTATTGCAGATACCGTTGGGGGCTTCGTTCGACAACTTATGGATATATCATTTTTTCAAATGATGTTTACTTTTCTGTACTTTAGCTTGCATATGCACGTAGTGTCATATGACTACTAAAGTGGGGGCTAAATTTAGTGTCATAAAATGTATACCGTTTCTAGGGTGGTACAATTTCACACTTAGGTTAGCACCCGCCTTAGTGTGTTTTGCATCTTGCATTTCTCATTCCCCTTTAAGCATTTAATTAATTAATTTAATTAAATCTCAGGTCATTTTTTATTACAAAGTTGGGCCCTTTACCATAAGTGTGCCCCTTTTCATTTTATTCCTCCGATGAATCATTTAATCATATACCCTAATTATGTCTTATTTCAACCATTTAGGTCCAATTTTGCATATCAAAACACCTCGAAATTGGCTTTAACTTTGGGATGTGCTCTAATATCATCACATCTAATGGCCTAAAAATTTGGTGAAAAGTTGGTCAGATCTTGGCAGGAACGCACATGGTCCACGATTTTTTTCCTAAAATTTCAGGAGCACAATCCTATGATATGATAATGCTTAACCCCAAAATATCAACAAGAAATTCAAATTCTAGGTCGACCTAAACATGAAATTAAGATCTAGGGTTTCATACTTAAGAGCTCTCTTTCTTCATTTGAAGGGCTCTTCTTCCAAGAATCTAAGAGCGGGTTTTTGGAGTATTAGAGCCTTCTTTGCAGCGAAAGAGTAGATCTTTGAATTATTCAACAACATTCAACATCCATCCATCAAACATTAATCAAGCATCATTTTATCAATTGGGGGCTTTTGAAGATGTAGAAGAATAATAGGAGATCACCGATTGACGATTGGCTTGTACCTCTCCCTTGGGGTTGGGTATGGTTTCATGTTGTTTTCATGTCTTTGCATAAGCTTCATTTTGATTCATATTCATGCTTTAGATCAATTTGCATTGTGAATTTAGAGCATTTACTTTGTCAATTATAAGCAATTAGGGTTGCTCTAGGTTGTTTACTTTCATTCTTAAGATCTTGCATATACACAAGGTTCTTACACACGCATTTTCAGTACATTATCGGCTATTTGTGGGGGTAGAAATCACCAACATGGGGGTTTGACTAAAGAAAAACCCTATATAGCCACCCCAAACCTTCCCTTTTCAGTTGCAAGTGCAGAAAGAAGAATCTAGAAGAAGTTACAAATCTAGAACAGGCATCTACACCACCTAGAAACCTTAGAAGTGAAGGAATCTATCAAAGATAGGGGTGTGGCACCCTGGTCCTACCTAGGATAGTGGTGTGGCACCTTGGTCTTGCCTAGGACAGTGGTGTGGCACCCTGGTCCTACCCTCTATCAATAGGACTTGGCATATCAGCACCTTGCAAATCACAAAATCCCTCCCATGGGTTGCAGCTCCAGAATTGCAAAATCAAGACAGTGGTGTGGCACCCTGGTCTCGGACATTTCTGCTTAGATTTCAGACATAGGTGCACCTCAAATTTTTCCTTCTAATCTGTACTTTTCAGCAATGTATCATTTTTTCTTTTATCTGCATTCTCAAATTAGGATTTGTTTGCTTATTTGATTTCTAGGTTAGATTGCATTTTTCATCATTCCTCTCTCTCATTTACAGCAAAGGAATAGAAAACCTAAGAGGTAATCCATGGCTCTCTCTTTCTCATAAGAAGTAGCCAATGTGTATTACCTCCCTAGGCTCTTTCCTATTCCATGAGTGTGTATGAGAGTGGGATTAGGGTTTCCATACTTAGTCTTACTTTTTCCCCTACTCATTCCCTAAGGCCACACATACTTGGGATCACCTAGATCTTTCTATATCTTTGTGTGTCTTGAGTTGTGTATATTGGGGCATTTTTCTTTGTTGTGTGGCATGTTTGGTTGTTAGCTTGTGCATAGTCCAACACGTTTAGATATAACCTCAAGTTATAGGCATGATTATGATTATTATACATTGCATAAACCCACCAAGTTTATGCCAAGGCTTGTGTGCACAAGGATATCCACATATTTCATACCTCACATGCTCCATCTGGGTTATGTTTGAACTTCTGTATGCTAAGATAACCTATTGTTTGAGAATATAGTCCATGCAAAGGAAACCATGTTGTCTTGGCTTTTATAGCTCTACCTATCCTTTTTCTTTATCAAAACATATGATTTATCGCCACATTATAGCACAACAGTACTCATCCCCCCTCCATCCCCTTATTATTCATCTCCATTTGACTCAACTTATTTCACCATCTACCTACATGCCTATACTATCTAATTTATCTAAGGCTCCAATTTATTCACTCTAATTTTTTGCCTTTCTTCTCACTATGTACTATGACTTACACCAAATCACCACCTATATATTTACACCTACATAATCATCAAACATAAAGCAATTCAATTTAGGTGCATACATTGCATTAGGTTCATTAATTAACTGCATTTACATTTCATAAGGCAATAATATAGACTCATTAGTCTTCAACAAACCCCTTGATTTTCATCTCCATCAGGTTGCATTCATTATCATTATCATTTAGTTGCACTAGCATTAAGTGCACTATTCAATGGATGCATTCATTACCATTCTCTTAGATTTTCATTGAGGTGCAATATAGACTTTTTAGTCGTAAATAAACCTCCTTTTCCATTAAGTTTCATTCATTAATTACATTATAATTTAGATTCATTACCATTATCATCTAGTACATTCTGATTTACTTTCATTCATCATCATTATTATTAGGTACATTTTCTATTAGTTGTACTCAATGTAACTTTATTGGATACATTTCCATTAGTTGCATTAGATACATAATATACATTTACCAATGTTCATTTCCATTAGATTCATTTAAACCATTACACATCATATGACCAATAATTTCCCATGCATTCGTATGCATTTCATCAATTTAACATGTAATCACCATGTACATAATGCATAAGTCATGCCTCACCATCTTGCATAACAAATCATTAGATAGCATAAGCATAAATCCTAATCCTAAATCACATACATATAATGTCCATCTTGCATCATACATTGTTAGATCCACATAGATAACATCCATAAAAATCCATCATGTACATCCATACATTACCTATATCAATCATGTTAGTCACATCATAACCATAATAAATCATAATCCTCCATATTCACAATCCATTATGCATGATAGTCCATCATATTTATTCATCATAAAAAGTCCATATACACAATGAACAGACACTACCAAAACACATCTCATCTCATATATATCAAAAATGTGAGTCATAGTACATATGTGTCATCAAAATTTGCTGCCTTGAAGAGTCCAAAATGTCTGTGTACATGAAATACCTGCGAGCATATCACCTAACCTGTGCTCCCACACTCTAACTGTGAGGGTCCTAATCCCTTTTGATCCTAGTAGTGGTGGTGATCATGGGGCCCTCATTCCCATTGAGCTCATACATGTCAATGATTTTCTCCTCCCTAACCATGTACTCTCTACAAAATTAGGAGCTCTCTATGCTACATGTACAACCTTGTATAGGTTCTTTTAGTACTTTGCCACTTTTTTCAACTGCTCTATGTCTTTCATGCTACTAATGCATCTGAATGTGCCTATGATAAACACTCTCTAGATAATGCATCTGAATAGGTTCTTGTAGTACTTTGCCACTTTTTTCAACTGCTCTATGTCTTTCGTGCTACTAATGCATCTGAATGTGCCTATGATAAACACTCTCTAGATAACATCCCCCTTGCCAAATCCCACTCACCCCTCAATCGATTTGCCTCTATCTTTGTCCTAACCTATAATTCTTGGGCTACCTCTACCTTTTCCCTCATAACCTCCATCTCTTGGGCTACCTCCCCTCCATATATATAATTAAGCTACTCCTAAAATAGATATTTCTCAACCCTATATGCATCCCTATGACCTATAGCCAAGTCCTAGTCCACCTATAAGCTACTTTCCCATGCTCTCTAAGGATCTCACTTTTCCTATAAATCTACAACCCTAGCTCACTCCTTGTCCCTAGATCTTAATAATAGGTCCCTTGCTTATTGTAGCCTATCATACATCTCCTATGTGATATCTCCTCTCCTCGACCTGTATCAAGGACCCACATGGTGCCCCTCCCTTTATGGTGTCGATACTTATATCGTACATGTATCCTAGCTTATCTTTGCACCTATGCCTATGCATTTTCCTGTGGAGCTCCCTCGTACCCTCCCAGCTCTGCCATCTATACATAAGGACCTCCATCACCTCCTCCTCCATCCCCTCCATTCCCTCCATAATATCCACCATCATCACCTCCTCCTTTGTCCCCTCTATCATCCCCCCCATTGTCTCCTCCAACTACCCTATCATCTCCCTCTCCCCCCTCGTCCTCACCTACCACACTTGGTCTGATCAGTCACAAAATTACCAAAATTACTAAACTAAACTAAACTAAACTAACAAAATTACCAAGCAGGAAAGGTCACTTACCAGTGCCACTTCGCTCTGGTGGTTGTTGGTATTGTTGGATGTGCTCCCCACAATGCAAATGAAATGGAATATTCACCATCTTCACTCCTTCTCACCTTTGAGATCCTAATTTTATAAACAAGATAGTGAAAATGAGCACTAATAGACCCCCCATAGCCTATTTATATCCCTTTTCCTCCATATTTTCCCCTTTCTATTTCTCATGGTCCCTTCCAACTTCATTCTTATACCATTCACACAAATCTTTGTCTTTTTCCTTTGTTCCTTTACCAAACAATTTCATTCTTCCCCATCTTCCTCCCCTAATTTTCTTCTATTTTTTCAAGAACTTGCCCCAAAAACTCCTTTTCTAAGCAACTTCTCGAGGGGGCATAACCTCTCTAACCTTTTTTCATTGGGGCATATTATTTTCTTTTCTTTGAAACGATTCCATTTCATAACACTATGTCAAAGAGGGGCAAAATGTGGATGTTTAAAATAGACCATTCACATTTGGTCAATTTTTTTCTTCATATTGGTTAATCAAATAATTTATTAATTATCTTCCATTTGCCTAACTAATCTATAGGTAAATAATTAAATTATTTACCTAGCCAACTATAGCCTTTATTCATCTGTTAAATAAAACAAAACCCCTTGTTTATTTAATTTAATTAATAAACCATCTTCTTGTCCAAGTGGAATTAAAATGAATTTCTAATTCCCTTTCCTAGGCAGTATTTAAATCAAATTTTAAATTCTTCTCACTCATTCTCTCTCAAAATGTCACATCCTCTTACATTTCCTACTTGCTTCTTAAGGACACTCTTAATCTCGCCTAGTGCCCCCTTAATTAATTGCACATTCCTTAATCTTTGGATTAAGGGATGAACCACCTCTCTTGTCTTCTCAAACCTTAAATATTTTCTCCCAAAGTACACTTAAAGTACATTAAAAGGAATTTTAAATCCTTTTGTCTTAATCATTCTCATTCTTCCTCTTATAAATAAGACATGACTTGCCTTTATGACAAGATATTTTAAATTTGTCAACTCTCTCCCATGATGACACTTGGCATGATCTCAAATCTTGAGGGACTCTCAATCCATTTCAACTCTTCCATAGATTTAAATTTTGGATCTCAACCATTGGTCTCCCTCTTCTCAAATCTATAAATTGGAGCCCCCTCTCTTCACCAATCCATCACTTGCATTCATACTATCATTATGCTCAAATTTCCTATAAGAATCCTTATTGTTACATTTCTTGGAGAGAAATATACATTCTAAAATCAAGAAGAGTAGGGTCCCTTCACTTTAGCTCATCATGGAGAATTGAAGGTATAAACTTGCACATTTGTGTTTCAAATTTATTTTTTATGCATTAGCTAGTTATACATTTTCATCCTCCTTAGAAACAATAATAACATAAACTAAGAATTCATTGATATTAAAATCACCAATTCTTTTGTAGCATCCACACAACCAAGATAAAAAAACTTTCTTGCCTTCATATTTCCCCCCATAAGGAACAAAAAAATCTCCTCAAATAAGGAGAAAGGAAACTAAAAAAAGGATTGATAAACTGATAAAAATAGATGTGCAAGAACAACTAAAAAAATAAAAACAATGAAGGGAATCCAGGAACCCCACGACTAGTGAATCGTTACAAAAAAAATTCTATATTGGAAAGATATGATAGTTACATTTGTTAGACAGATAAACCTGAGAGTGGGGGGAGTGAATCAGTTTTATAATAGAAATTAGAACTTTGGTAGATTAAAACCTTTATATCAGAGCACGAGGAAACCAACACAATGAAAGATAAAACATGAAAGCACAACACACACAACACTAATATTTTTGACAAGGAAACCCCGTTAAAGGGAAAAACCACGATGGGAAACCCTACCCATAATCAAATAATACTTCTATAGCAGTATGTGAATTAATTACAATGATGATTGCACTTGCAATCTGGCCAACAACCTAGAGGTCACTTCTCATTAGAAAAGATAAGTCTCATTGACTTGCAAAAGCATCAGACTACAATCCAGAAAGAATGAACTGTGAAAGTAGCATCTCCTAGTGCTTGATACAGTTCCAGTTAAGCACAAATGTGTGCCCTGCAACACCAAAAACCTTATGTCAAATGATATATCACTTGTTCACATATAGACCTTCCTCTGATAATGCAGACATAACCATCGATACCATCCCATACCATTGATCTCAAAATTACATGAATAAGTCACCTATAAATATAGATCATCAACCTTATGATAAGGTTGGCTAAACCCTAAACCCATAAACCCATAATTACAAAATGCATTACATGATATCATTGGACCAATATCATGATTTACATTACATAGCATGGACCTAAAACACATTCCCAAACAATTATATCCGCCAAAAATCATGCTAAGACCAACCTCCAACCTGTTTCACCAACCGGTAGAAACCCTCAATCCAATAACACAAAATATCTAACCAGATCCAAATAGGACCACCATATCAGCACGCCAGCCAATACGAAGCCACCAAACAATTGGGACACGATCAAGATGTTGGCATTAAGTTGTCATTGATGTCAAATGGTGAGTAGGAGATTATTGGTATGGTCAACTGATGTAAAATAAGTGTCTATTGGTATGTAGAAGGATGTACCTAGCATAAGGATGATGATATGATGAATCAATAAGGATCCAGACAACTACTAAGAGGGGGGGGTGAATCATTTGAAGGAAAACTGACTAAACTTTCACCAAACTCAAAACCCAACTCACAAATAAATCACTGAACTAACTGGTTCAAACATTGATTGTCAAGTTAACCGGTTTACTGGCATAATAAAATAACAGTGTAACAGCTCTTAAATTCTCAAACCATTTAACCTAAACATCAAACCACCTTACTAACAATAGTAAAAGCACATTTTAGATTATTATTAGTCATCTTAACATAACTACGTGGATTTATCAGTTAAGCAAATTAACCATATCAAAAACATGACCACAAAAACCATTCACCACTTGACACAATGATTTTTGACGTGGAAACCCAAATGGGAAAAACCGCAATGGGGATGAATACCCACAAGTATTCTAAACTCTTCTGAAGTTCACCCTATTAGGAGCCAAGCTTGTTAAAGCTTTACAAAATGTCTTGTTAGGAACAAATCCGGTTAAGGACCATCCAATTAAGGGATTGACTATAATGCCCTATTAGAAGCAATACTTTGTTAGGAGTAACCTCGATAGAGGATTTGAAATCCAAGCTAATAGATCACCTAGTTAGAGGATTTAGATAGCACTAAGCCTATTAAAGCTTACCCGGTTAAGGGATTTAACTATTGTAATTGTTAGAGAACAACATGGTTTTGTTGATCTGGTAAATAACACTACTCTGCTTGATCAGGTCATTTTCATGCTCTCTACCTTCAAACATACTAGCAGATACTCCTTTTAGTTTGGAAATCAATCACACTGACACTTAACCAAAATTGCCGACACTACAACAAAACAACTCATCGACCTTATAGGCAAAACAATAGGTCGGTAACACATCACAAACCTAAGATCTCATAGAGATTACAAACAAATTGGTTCAAGTATGATCATTAGATTACATAGCAATCATTAGCACATTGTACAAGACAACCTTGACCTCTCCTTGATCACCGCTCATCGATTCCTGTAACTCATCATGCAATTTCCACTTCATGCAATGTACTTCCTCATTCCCAAGATAAAACCATTATCTCTACGTGCCAAAAACCACTTGAAACTCATCACATGCATCGTGCATACGTGGCATAATCATCACCGATCACCATTTGATCATAAATCAACACAACTAATTCACCAAGCTCAACCAATTAGGATTTGGCATATCAACAGGTAGGGTTACCAGTTGATCTCACTTCTTCAATAGTAATACCCGTTTCCATCACTTTCTCAACTACTAGTTGCAAAAAAACATCATTACCCGTTACAATTGACATCAATGACAATAATTAAACTTCATTAATACAATCTTCAATCAAATGCCAACAATCTCCCCCTTTGGCATTGATGAAAATACAAATATCAATACCCTTGATTGTGATGATTGAGAGTACTGCACATACATAGGCATATGAATCCTGGTTTACATTTTACCACGTACTCTCCTTCAACTGAGTCTCCATGTCTTCAGCTGGTAACTAGCTACAGTTCATCTCTCTATCAATCATACAATTATTCTCCTCCATAATCATACAGTTCTACTGCCCCTTTGACAATAATGCCAAATTGAAAGTAAAATATGTAGTGTCATACTTCACTGTTTTGCAGCTTGATGCTCCCCCTGTGGAATAGATCCACTCTACACCTATCCTGCTTCAATATTCATCAATTAGCTCTGGGACTGATGTCTTCCACATCTGCTCAATTAACCTCATGTAGGGGCACAACCCCGAGCTAACCTCTAAGATACTCAAAATTAGTCTTTGGCAGAGGTTTAGTAAAGATATTTTCTAGTTGTTTCTTAGTAGATACATGCTCAAGTAATACATCTTTACTCTGCACTTTCTCTCTCAAGAAATGATATTTCAGCTCAATATGCTTGGTTCTATCATGTAGCACCAGGTTCTTTGAGATATTTATTGCACTGGTTTTATCACATAAAATCTTTACCGGTTCTGTGATTTTGAACTTGAATCCTTCCAGAATGTGTTTCATCCAAATTGTTTGGGTACAATTCATATACGCTGCAACATATTCAGCTTCAGCAGTGGACTGTGATATACAGCTTTGCTTCTTGTTGCTCGAAGATACAAACCTTCCTCCAAGAAAGAATGCACCTCCGGTTATTCTCTTCTTGTCATCAACATTTCCTGCCCAATCTGCATCTGTATAGATTTTCAAATCAAATTTGCCTACATATGGATACCATAATCCATAATCAATAGTACCTTTCAAATATCTAAATATCCTTTTAGTAGCTACCATGTATGTTTCCTTCGGGTTCTTCTGAAATATGGAAACTAATCCAACTTCATGAGCAATATCTGGTTTGCTGTGAGCAACATAATGCGGTTTCCCTATCATAGATCTGTACTCCTTTTCATCAACGGATGCGGCATCATCCTCCTTAGACAGTTTACAGCCTGTAACCATTGGTGTCCCAACTGGTTTATAGTCTCCCATTCCAAATATCTTCAATACCTCTTTCACATATTTGGATTGTGTGATAATAATACCACTCTTCATCTGTTGAATTTGCAAACCTATGAAGAATTTTATCTCTCCTACTAGAGACATTTCAAATTCACTTTTCCTCTTATTTGAAAAGTCATCACTCATGTCATCATTGCCTCCAAAAATAATATCATCCACAAACACTTCACTAACCAATATCTTATCTCCTTCAGTCTTGAGATATATATTATTGTCCTCACTAGTTCTCTGGAAACCTATCTTCATCAGGTGTGAATGTATTCTTTCATACCATGCTCTTGGTGCTTGCTTCAAATAGTATAGTGCCTTGTGTAGTTTACACACCATATCCCTTACATCAGTCAAAGCATAACCATCTGGTTGTTCAATATATACTTCCTCTTCCAGTATTCCATTTAGAAATGCTAAATTCACATCCATATGATATACTTTGAATCCCCTATATGCTACAGATGCAAGTAGAGTCCTAACAACTTCCAATCTAGCAACTGGTGCAAATGTATCGCCATAGTCTTCTCCTTCTTTCTATGCATAACCTTTGCATACCAATCTTGTTTTTTTCTGACGACTACTCCATCTTCATTCGGTTTATTTCTGAAAACCCATTTAATACCTATAACATTTTTGTTCATCGGCCTGGGTACTAGGGTCCATTTATTGTTCTTCTCAATCTGGTCAAGCTCCTCTTCCATTGCCTTGATCTAGTGATCATCTTCAAAGGCTTCTTTAGCAACTCTTGGCTCAATAGTGGGGATCATACAAGAATTCTCTCTAATTCTTCTTTCGGTTCACACTCTAGCATCTTTATCTCCAATAATCTGGTCAGGATTATGATTGAGTCTTACATACCTTGGAATGACATGATCATTATCTTTAGGTTCTTCTTCCTCACTATCTTCATCTTCTACAGAATCTACCTATTCCGGTTGAACTGGTACTGCAACATTCACTTCAACTTCTCGTTTCACTGGTTCTGGTTCCAAAATTAGAATGTAAGGTTCATCTTCCTTCTTCTCCTCACTGGTTTCTCATTAACTTCAGGATACTCATCCACTCAAACATCAACACTTTCAATGATTCTCTTTGTCCAGTTGTTGTAACATTTGTAGGATTTACTCTTGGTGGAATAACCCAGAAATATGCCTTCATCACTCTTAGCATCAAACTTACCAACGTAGTCACCTCTTTTGATAAAACATTTACTGCCAAAAATCTTAAAATAACTAACATTAAGCAATCTACCATACCAGTATTCGTAAGGAGTTTTATCCTTACCTCTTTTAACCAATATTGGGTTCATAGTGCATACAATTGTGTTGATAGCTTCTCTCCAGAAATTTTTTGCTACACCTCCTTGTATTAGCATAGTTCTAGCAGCTTCAACAACTGACTGATTGTTCCTCTGCAATACCATTCTATTGTGTTGTCCTAGGTGCAAAAAGTTGCCTCTTAATTCCATTGTCTTCACAATATCTAGTGAATTTCTCTAAAGTAACTTCACCTCCTTGATCAGTTCTCAAACACTTTATCTTCTTACCACTTTTCTTTCCAGCTGGCCCTGAATGCCTTGAACTTTCTAAAGGCTTTGGTTTTGTCCTTCAAGAATGTTACCCACATCATTCTTGAGAAATCATCAATGAAGATCATAAAATGTCTATCACCTTGAATACTTCTAGTCCTTATTGGTCCACAGAGGTTTGTATGAACCAAATCTAGAAAATGTTCTGTTGAGAAAGATTTGTTCTTAAAAGTTGAGGATGGCATCTTTCCTAACTAATATTCCTTACACAGAGCATTCACCAATTTGTCCAACTAAGGAAGACCTCTTACTGACTTGGACTTACTGATTTTGATAATGTTATCAAAATTTATATGACAAAATCTCTGATTCCAAAGCTAACTATCATCTACTTTAGAAATTAAATAGTTGTTGACTTTAGGATTTAGGTGAAATAGATTACCTTTTGTCTACTTGCCGGTTGCAATCAGTTCACCTTTTCTCCCATGGATTTTGCACATTCCATTCTTGAATTCCAGTGGATAACCTCTATCATTGAGTTGAGCGACACTCAAAAGATTGTGCTTTAATCCTTCAACCCAGTAGACATCATCTACACTTCTCTTTCCATTAAGAAAAATGGTTCCCTTTCCTTTTACCATGCAGGCTGAGTCATTTCCAAATCTCACAACTCCTCCATCAAATTCCTTCAAAGTAAGAAATTTACTCCGGTCACCGGTCATGTGGTGTGAACAACCACTATCTATAATCCAATCATCAAAACTATCCATATGAGAAACTAATGCCTTCTGATCAGATGTCTCCTCTTTAATGGAAAAAAAGACAATGTCTTCATTTGCATCTCCCTCAGATTCCTCATCAGTGATTCCACCATCAACTACAATGAGGCAATCTCTTTTGCCTTTACCTTTGTACTTCTTATACTTCTCATGCTTATGCTCATTGTCTCCATTAGGACAGTTAGCAGCAATATGTCCAATCTGGTTACATGCAAAAAAATTCAAAGGTAATTTACCTATGTACTTACCGATACCTCTGAGTAACTGCTTGGCCAACAATGCTTCAAGATAGATCAGACTTTCTTCATCACCAACTTCTCTACTGGATCTAGACTCATAACTGTGACTGGCTTCTCTTCTTTTCCTCACAGGTGGGTTAGAAACTGAATCTCTAGATGCAGATTCAGATTTTTGAGCACTACCATCATAACCATTTAATTCAAATGCAGTAAGTTTACCAATGATGGAGTCAAGAATTACCTATGTTTTATCAATAGACTTTAATTTCTGAAAGGATGCAACTCGGATAACGTAGACCGGTAGAAGGGTTCTCAACACTTTACTAACCACTGCGATATCCTCCACTTTACCACCAACACTTTTGATCTCACCGACTATCTCCTTGATCCTTTGACCATACTATTGAATATTCTCACCTTCAGCCATCCACATGTCATCAAATTTACCTCTCAGACTCTCTTCTTTGGCAATCTTCACATGCTCATCACTGCTATAGATATCCTCAAGTTTCCTCCACACATCACAAGAAGTCTCCAAACCATGGACATCAACATACTCTGAATCAGACAAAGAACTGATAATGGCCTTCAATGCTTGATTATTCTCTTATTGCTCCTTCTTTTGATCATCATACATAATCCCACTAGGCAAGGTATATTTGGTAACAACATGTTCCTAGTATTGAGTTCCTAGACTCTTTGTATAGATCTTCATCCTATCACTCCATATTCTATAGTTTTCCCTATTAAACTTCAGACCTTCTTTCTTCATCATGTTCTTCTAGATATTTACCTCAAGTTGTTAGGCTTAGACACTAAAGGACCTGAAATGATCTGAGACCAATTGATGATATAATGAATTAATAAGGATCCATAAAACTACTGAGAGGGGGGAGTGAATTAGTAGATGGAAAATTGAATAAACTTTCACCAAACTCAAAACCCAACTCACAAATCAATCACTAAACTAACTGGTTCAAAAAATTATTGTCAAGTTAACAGGTTTACTGGCATAACAAAATAACAGTGTAACAACTCTGAAATTCTCAAACCATTTAACCAAAACATCAAACCACTTTACTAATAATAGTAAAAGCACATTTCAGATTATCGTCGATCATCTTAACATAACTAAGTGGATTTATTAGTTATGCAAATTAACCATATAAAAAACATAACCACAAAAACCATTCACCACTTGACCCAATGATTTTTGACATGGAAACCCAAATGGGAAAAAGCACGATGGGGATGAATACCCATAAGTATTTTGAACTCTTCTGAAGTTCGCCATGTTAGGAGCCAACCTGTTAAAGCTTTACAAAATGTCATGTTAGGAACAGATCCGGTTAAGGACCACTCGGTTAAGAGATTGACTATAATGCCCTGTTAGAAGCAATACTCCATTAGGAGTAACCTAAATAGAAGATTTGAAATCCAAGCTAATGGATCACCTAGTTAGAGGATTTAGATAGCACTAAGCAAGTTAAAGCTTACCCGGTTAAGGGATTTAACTGTTGTAATTGTTAGAGAACATCAGGGTTTTGTTGATATGGTAAGTAGCACTACTCTACTTGATCAAATCTTTTTCATGCTCCTATCTGCCTTCAAACATACTACAGATACTCCTTCTGGTTTGACAATCAATCACACTGACACTTAACCAAAATTTCCAACACTACAACAAAACAACTCATCACCCTTATAGGCAAAATAATAAGTCAGTAACACATCACAAACCTAATATATCATAGATATTACAAACAAATTGGTTCAAGTATGACCGTTAGATTACATAGAAATCATCAGCACATTGTACAAGACAACCTCGACCGCTCCTTGATCATTGCTCATCAATTCCTATAACTCATCATGCAGTTTCCACTTCATGCAATGTACTCGCTCATTCCCAAGATAAAACTGTTCTCTACGCACCAAAAACCATTTGAAACTCATCACATGCATCATGCATACGTGGCATAATCATCACCAATCACCGTTTGATCATAAATCAACACAACCGATTCACCAAGCTCAATCAGTTAGGGTTTGGCATATCAATGGGTAGGGTTACCGGTTGACCTCACTGCTTCAATAGTAATACTGGTTTCCATCACTTTCTCAAATACCGGTTGCAAAACAACATTATTACTAGTTACAATTGACATCATTGAAAATACTTAAACTTCAATAATGCAATCTTCAATCAAATGCCAACAAAGGAAGATTAACATGAAGGCATGTCAACTAGTATGGTGGAAGACAAAACTGGTATGAAGGTGTGGAAGACAAGCAGGTATTGAGAATGTCAGTGGCATCACCGATAAGAGGTGATATGAAGTTGTGTGTTGGCATGACAAGTTGCAACTGGTAAGTAGGTTGGTTGTTTGTTTGTCATGAAGAGGCAGAGTGTCAAAGAGATCACAAACCACTGGAGGTGAAGTTGAGCTACCGATGTAGTGTATGTTGTCGGATAGTAGCAGGAGAAGGTTTTACTAGTAAGGGTTTGTATTGATATGAGGATTTGTTGAATGTTCAAGTTTAAACCAGACCTGTGTCGATGATCTAAGTGTATGCTGATGTGATGCCACATGGAGCTGAGGTGGTGAGCATGCAGAGGTCAGTGAAGTTTTCATCGACATGGTTGTTGGAGTAGTTAGTTGACATTAAATTAAACAACCACAAATCATGGGCCGATGATAGATTGGTGTAGCTTGAGGAAGAATGGACGATAGAGAATGATTGGACAGTTGTAGACACCATGATCGAAGCACAAAAATGGTTAGCAGATTAATCTTCAATATGCAATAAATAGATATTAGTTGTTGGCAAAAAAATCAAGGATGAAAAGCAATGATGGATTTTCTATTTCTAGCAAATGTGCATTGGATGATAAAAAATGCGTTAAGATGCATCCCCTCTATGCAGGTGATCGATCCAAGGTAGATTGGATCAGATTTGATGAAGATTTGGTTGGTGGATGGAAACCCTAGCCGTCCTTTGTTTGAATTGGATTTTGGCGGGAAAGCTTCTGTGTTATAGATGGCGACCTGAGATAGATATTGCGGCTGCTAAAGTGTGAAGGAGAGAGTGAATTTACTATCTGGGAGCCAAAGAGATAAACATCTGAAGTGATTGAGGGTGAAGGTTGTACCCGTAAAGAGGAATAGAGTAAATCAGTATAAAGAGAAAACCGATAGAGTGAGCATAGAACGCAGAGGTAACAAATCGGAAGAAGCAATACCTAACAAAGAGTGACCAAGTGTGAGTTGAATTCTATAGAATAGAGGGAGAGAAGATTTAGCAGAGTTGGAACCAGTAGAAAGATTAAGTTGCAGTGTGTGTTGAGTTAACACAAGCTGGTAAGACAAAAACCGGTAGTGCAAAGCTTTGAAGGGTTACAAAACTTCATTTGCAATAGGGATCTTATTTGTGTATCTGAATTTTTATATCATTTTCACTAAGTAGGTTCTTAGTGTAGGGGTTGTAGCTCCTTTAGGTTGTAGCCTATAAATTGTGTAGGGGTTGGTGCTCCTTTGAGTTGGTGCTCCTTGGGTTGGTGCCCTAAAATTTGTAATCAGACCTTTTCATTGTGAGGTTGGATTGTAGCAGAAGATCTCCAGCAGCTATTCTCATCGAGGTTTTTCCCACATTGGGTTTTCCTCATACATCTGGTATTATGTGTTGCATCTTCATGTGTGTGTTGTACTAATCTTTTAGATATTTCTCCTACACACTTTGTTTACTTTGTTTTGGTAACTGGTCTGCATTTTGTTTATTTCATATTCTACTGGTATGGCTCTAATTAAGTAAAAATTGTTTAAATCACTGATTCACCCTCCTCTCAGTGATCCATTGTGTCCAACAATTGGTATCAGAGCCTAGGTACCCTGTTGTGTCAAAGCGTTCTCTAGCTTTGATAGATCTTGTTAAGTATTCACAATGGCAAGAAATGAAGCAACCTCCTCAAAAGCACCTATGTTTGATGGTGTCAACTATGCCTTTTGGAGTAGAAGAATGGAAACCTATTTGTATTCTCTAGGTTGTGATGTATGGATGTCAGTTATGAATGGGTATACATTCCCTAATAATCCTCCTACTGATTGAGATGCTAAGAAGGAATATGAGAACAATGCTAAAACTAAAAATGCCATTCTTAGTGGGATATCTGATAATGAGTTTGTTAAGGTCATGCACTAGTCATCTGCAAAAGAAACTTGGGATAAGTTGCAAAAGATATTTTAAGGCGATGCTAAAGTCAAGGAGGCCAAGTTACAGACATTGAGAGAACAACTTGAGGGTTTGAAGATGAGAGATGCGGAGAAGATTACTCACTATCTCTGAACGATTGATGTAATAACAAACACCATTCAAGGGCTTGGAGAAGAAATAAAATATGAGGTGGTAGTGAAGAAAGTACTTAGAGCCCTCACACCTAAGTATGATACAAAGGTTTCAGCAATAGAAGAAGCAAAAGATCCAAAATTGTTTACAATGGATGAGTTGTATGGTTCCCTAACTGCTTATGAAAAAAGGATTGTCGGTACTGAGGCTATGAAGAAATAAGTTGCACTCAAAACATTAAGAAAAGGGAAAGAAGAGTCTTCTCAAGATGGAACCGGTGAATATACTGATGATATCATGGAAAACTTTGTCAGAAGACTCAAGACGGGCTTAGGCAAATATAAAGACAAGTTGCCTTTGAAGTGTCTCAACTATGGAAAGATTGGACATTTTGCTGCTAAATGTCCCTATGGTGATAAGAATGGAGATGATCAATGAAGTGGTAGAAGATCATAAGGTAAGGATAGGAAGAAGAATGTCTACCGGCATGGTAGAAGAGGCTACCAAAAGTAGAGCAGTCTTTACACACATGATAATGATACCACAAATGAGGAAAGTGCCTCAGATGACTGTTGTCATGAAGATGAAGTTAGTGCAACCCTTTTCATGGCCCAAGAGGCCCTGGTACGTGAAGAAGGAGAAGAGGAAGAGAAAGATGGAGAAGTAGATCTTGAAGCTGAGCTCATCAGCACCTTGGAAAAGATGAAGAACAAGAGATGTTGGAAGAATCTCTTGAGGAATCCAAGAAAACAATTGCAGATCTAAAACTTCAATTGGAAGAGGCCAAGAGGATCTATGAAGTTACTAGCATCGGCCTGAGTAAAAAGGAGAAGGAGCATTAGAACCTAGAGGAAGAAATTGTCAATCTCTAGAAGGAATTAGAGAAAGAAAGGAATAAATGAAAGTGAGAAGAAAATATGAAGGCAGCACCGAAGCTTTCGACAACATGTTGAGTAAACAAAAGCAATCTAAAGATATCGGTGGCTTAGGATTTGAAGAGGGTCAAAGTTCAAATAGAAAAGACATATCCAGTAAGGAGATACAATTTACTTCTTCAAATGAAGGTAAAGAGAAGAAGACATTCATGAGAAGCAAAGCGACCAGTAAGAAGACATATGTAGATATTGTTAAGAACTGTCACACAAACTGGTATACACAATCAATGAACCAGAGACCATACTCAATGCACTGACATGCAAATCCAAGGAGAAATGCAAGAGGTGATCATGAAGGATTTACCAGAGTTAGCAGCATGAAAGGAAGACCCCCAATGAGGCAGTCATTTGCAAGACCAAGACAATCTAACCAGCATGTTCCAAACTTTCATGGTTATTGTCACCGGTGTAATAAGTTCGGTCATAGAATGGTAGATTGTAGGAAAATGAATGTAAACCCCAATTTTGAGAGTAAAAACTCATTTGCTGCATTACAAGGTGCAAATGTCATATGTTATAATTGCAATGAGCTTGGTCATAAGAGCTATGAGTGTAGGAGAAATATGCAGATGTCCTACGAGAATATTTTTGATACATATTTCAATGCTAATGTAAAATGTTACAAGTGTAAAAATTTTGGTCACATAGCAAGGTATTGCAAGCTGAGAACTGGCGAACAAAAGAAAATAGTAGCGGATCAGAAGATAGAGACTAAACCGAAACATAAGACGATAGAAGAGGAGAAGAAAGAATAGAAATAGGTTTGGATAGAGAAGGAGAAGAACAAGACAGAGTCAAGCTTGATTGTGCAGACTGCTATACATGTTGAAAGGAATAATTTATGGGTAGTTGATATTTGCTGCTCAAATCACATGACCGAAGACAAGAAAAAGTTTATCAAGCTTGATGATTGGAATGGTGGTTCTGTCTGGTTTGGTGACAACTCCTCTATCAAGATTAAAGGTTGTGGTACATTGAATATTGATGGCAAGCTTAAGGCTCATGATGTGTACTACGTGGAAGGACTAAAGCATAATCTGCTGAGTGTAAGTTAGATGTGTGACAAAGGGTACAAGTGTACATTTTACTCTACCGCTTGTCAGATAAGAAAGAAGAGTACCGGTCAGGTTGTGGCAGAAGGAAAGAGAACCAATGAAAATATCTACAATCTGAAGGAATGCTATGAGTCCCAATGCATGATGGGACAGGTTGATGAAAGTTGGTTGTGGCATCGGAGATTAGGTCATGTGAATTTTGATAGTATAGTGAAGATAAGTAAAAATTGGTATGTAATAAACATTCCACAAATAACTAAACCAACAAGTACTTTTTGTGATGAATGTATCAGAGGCAAGCAAATCAAAGTAAGTTGTAAAACAAAAGAGTACAATATCCCAAAACCTTAAGAATTAGTTCATACAAATTTGTGTGGCCCAGCAAGGACAAGGGCTCTGACTGGTGAGAGATACTTCATGTTATTCATTGATGACTACTCAAGGATAACTTGGGTGATATTTTTGCATGAAAAATGATAGGCTTTTGAAAGATTCAATATTTTTAGAAGGATGGTTGAAAATGACAGTGGACACTCATTAAAGTGTCTAAGATCAGACCGGGGTGGACAATATTCTTCAAATGAGTTTATTGACTACTGTGAGAAACATGGAATCTAGAGACAGTATTCAACAGCAAGAACACCACAGTAGAATGGTGTGGCAGAAAGGAAGAATAGGACAGTAAAGGAAATGGCTAGAACAATGTTGAATGAGGCTAGAATACCATATACATACTGGAAGGAAGCAATTCATATTGTTATCTATACATTAAACTGGGTACAACTAAGAGTGAATAGTAGAATGACTCCTTATGAGTTATGGTACGACCGAAAACCATCACTCAAGCATTTTAGAGTGTTTGGAAGTAAGTGCTTCATCAAGAGATATATTGATGGATTAGGAAGTTTTGATTCCAAGAGTGATGAAGGAATCTTCTTGGGTTACTCAACCAATAACAAAGCCTACAAATGCTACAATAAGAAATTGAGAAAAATGGTTGATAGTATAAATGTGAGAATAGATGAAGACCTAAATAAGAAAGAATCTACACCGACACCCTATGTTGATGTTTCAGATGATGAGAATGAAGAATAATTTGATAGTGGACCAGTAGAAGAAGAACCAAGCAAGAACTCCAACTAGTATGTGCAGAAAAATCATACAGAATAACATATCATAGGAGATAAAAATGAAGGTGCGCAGACCAGAAGGAGACTAGCCCGGAATGATGAGCAGATAAATTTCTGCCTCATGATAGAATTAGAACCCAAAACTTTTGATGAAGCTAGCAAAAGTGAGAATTGGGTAGATGTCATGGATTAAGAGTTGAAACAAAATGAAAAAAATCAAACGTGAGAACTTGTTCCTAGACTAGCAGACAAGAATGTCATAGGTACCAAGTGGGTCTACCAAAATAAGATGAATGAAGAAGGCAAGATAATATAGCATAAAGCAAGGTTAGTTTGCAAAGGGTATTCTCAAGTGGAAGGTATTGACTTTGAAGAAACCTTTGCACTAGTTGCTAGGTTAGAGGCAATAAGAATGTTTTTAGCTTTCTCTTCTTATAAAGGATACAAGGTTTACCAAATGGATGTTAAATCTACATTTTTTAATAGTAACCTTAAAGAAGAAGTGTATATGGAACAACTAGAAGGATATCTTTTACATGATGATGGGATTTTTGTATGTCAGTTGAAGAAAGCCTTGTATGGCTTGAAGCAGGCTCCCAAAGCATGGTATTCTCGGCTGGATAAATACTTGAAGGAGCAAGGATTCTGGAAAGGGAATGCAGACACTAACTTATATGTCAAGGTAAATGGAGATCACATGATTATAGTTGTTGTATATGTGGATGATATTATCTTTGGTGGAGACAAGGACATCATGTGCAAATAATTTACAGATCAGATGAAGACAAAATTTGAGATGTCTATGTTGGGTGAGTTAACATATTTTCCTGGTTTGCAGATCTCACAACAGGAGAAAGGAATTTTCATTCCAAAAACCAAGTATGTTAAAGACATGTTGAAGAAATTTCAAATGGAGGACAACAAACTGGTAAGTACTCCCATGGTTACCGGTTGTAAGTTGAGAAAACTAGATGAGTTACTGGAAGTTGAGCAAACACTGTATAGGTCTATGATTGGTAGTCTATTATATCTAACACCATCTAGACCAGATATTGTACAAGTTGTTTACATGGTAGCAATATTCCAAGCTACTCCTAAATAGTCTCACTTAAATGCAGTCATGAGACTCTTTAGGTATCTACAAGGAACTATCAGTTATGGCTTGTGGTATCCAAAGAAAGGAGACTTCTCTTTGTAGGCTTATATTGATGCAGATTGGGCAGGAAGTATTGATGACCAAAAAAAGTACAAGTGGGGGTTCTTTCTACTTAGGAGAATGGTTATTATCATGGCACAACAAAAAGCAAGACTCGGTGTCATTATCTATTGTTGAGGCAAAGTATAAAGTAGTTGCTACATGTTGTTCACGGGTTTTGTGGATGAAGCAGACACTGAAAGACATACAGGTGGAGATACCAGAACCTATTCCAATCCGGTGTGATAACTCAAGTCCAATCAAAATCTCCAAGAATCCAGTATTGCACTCAAGAACAAAACACATTGCAATCAAGTATCACTTATTGAGGGAGAAGGTAGAAAACAAGTGATAGATACTTGATCAGTCCCAAAGACACTGAGAGGGGGGTGAATCAATGTCTAACCGGTTAACAAAAGATTTAAACTTGTTTACAACTTTATAACCCAAATTAATATACTGGTAAACAAGTAATAATGCAATAAAGAGAAACAAAAGTATAACCATCAATGCACACCATAACACAGATATTTTTGGCGAGGAAACCTGGTAGGGGAAAAACCTCAGTGGGATTTATGACCCACAATATTTACTCACTGGCCAATATGAATAATTATTATTTATACAATAGGGGCCTGCACATGCAGGAAGGCCAACGGCCTAGATCTCACTGCTCAATACAAAAATGGAGTCCCACTAACTACAATTGGATGGTTAAATCCAATGATAATGTATTGTTCAAATTAGCATCTCCAATGCTAGATTCAGTATCAGTTTAAGCTTTGTCAGATACCTCTACCATAAACCTTGCTTCTCTCTGCTCTGCTCTTATTCTCTCATAAAATAGTTACATCATAATGCACATACAGTTATTCACTCTCATATACCACTTAAATTCATTACCTAATTACATTACTTGCTTACTTAAAAAATGACCTACAATATCTCATACATATATGAGTCTTTACAATACATCATGTCGGCTATACAAATAATATTACAATACAAAACAATATTATTCCCATGTCGGCTTAGAGTGCCAGTATAATCTATTGTCGGTGTGGACTGGATGTTGGTGTGAATAAACTTGTAGTGCCTATCAGTGTCGGTAGATGATGTTTATTGCCGGTATAACTTGTGAACCATATTACCAGTTGGCTGCCATCAATGATAATATCAACTATTCTCATCTGAGTGTATAATGCCAACAATCTCCCCCTTTGGCATTGATGGCAACACTCATGAGAAAAATCCAAAAACTGATATCCAAAAATGAAGTCCAAAAACTAAGTGTGCTCCCCCTGAGCAAATGATCTCCTTCTGTACATTTTTCTCATACACCACTACTCCCCCTTTGACATCAATGACAAAGGATGTCAAAAGAATCAAAGAACTCAAAGTTTACCTAGAGACCTATAACCGGTTATGTACAATCTGAAAAATGTCTGCTAAAACCAAGTTAAGACCTTGCAAAAACTTAGTACTGTCAGAAATTATGGTCTCTGTCTGTCAGATCATCTCGGTCAAATAATGCATATGCTGCTTCGGTGATCTGTTGTCTTGAATAGACGCTTTGGTTAGTTCATTCTGATGTGTTAGTAAGTTGTCCAATCTAGGACCAAGTTTGTTTTTCAACTCCTGGGTTTTCATTCTTAACCTTGCTTTCTCCCTTTCTAATTTCTCAATCTCCTCTTCATAGATTGCCATTTCTTGATCCAAAATTGAAGTAAGTTCCGACGAACCTATCATATTATCAGCTATATCATCAATTTCCTTTTGTGTTTTCCTTATTTCCTTATCAATATCCTTTGTTAGATGGTGAGGCTTACATGCTTCCCTATATAACTCTTTGTATTCCAAAATGGTGGAATTTAGTGTTGGTAACAAAGAATCAATTTGTCCTGTACATTCCTTAATTGTCTTGTCAAAGAATTCATATTTCTCTGTATTCACCCTTTCCTTAATGGTCTCTTCATTTATTTTATCCATAGTTTGAATATTTGAAGAAATGAATTTGGACAATGTGTCCAATTTACTCACAGACCCAACAATGTGATCAACTTTACATGTCGGTGCAATCATCTGCAAAATTAATAAAGTATCATCAATAGCCTTAAATGCTAAGGCATTGCATTCGGTGATCTTCTTTATTGAATCTAGAAGTAAATCTATAATATTTGTTGGTCTATAATCCATAGTACTAGTCAGTGATCTTCTTTATTGAATCTAGGCGGAGTGCTAGGTTCTATAGTTGGTTTCTTATCTTCTCTGGATGTCTACGCATTAACCTTAACTGCTTCTACTATCTTGCTTCCATCATTCACCTCTTCTTTATTCATTGTTTCTTCCTTATTCTCACTTTTGTTTTCAGCCTTATTTTCATCCTTACCATCATTCTTACTGTCTACCTTGCTGACTATTGGTTTAGATATACTGTGTTCATACCTTATCTGAGTTCTTGTTCCTGTTTCTACTTCTACATCTACTTGTGCTTCTACCGATATTTCAGTATTAAGCTGAGTATCATCAGAGATGGTTTTTGTTTTCTTAACTTTAGTTGATTCCTTATCCATGACAATATTAAAGTCCTGAGTGTCCACATTCATAGTAAAAGTAATGTCAGACTTCGGATCTATGTCATCTTTTTTCATTTCCTCTGCCTTCTCTTCAGGTTGACTATCAGTTTGTGCTGGTGCATCTACAGTTATTGGTGGGGTGTCCTATTCTGATGGAGGAAGGTTATCCTTGACCGTGATATCAGGTATACTTCCAATTTGCCCTTTACCTTTATCTTTCTAATTTACTTTGGTAAATGACTTGTCCATTTTATGTCTATCCTTCTCTTCTTTCTTCTCTCCGTCAACAAAAAATATATCCCTTATCCACTGTTTCATCAACTATTTCTTTAACTTTGTCGGCCATAAGACTAACTTGTCAGTGACCACTCACAAAAACTGTCCTATTGGCTTCAGATATTAGATCATCAATTTCCTGCTTGGAATTAACAAGATGCACAACTAATAGATCTTCTACCTTTAATTTCTTGTCAATCTCCATGACAGACATTCTCTTAGCCTCTAATCTTAAGTTTAAATCATTAGGTAGATCATCTACAACTTCAATAAGAACCTTCTTGTATATATCAAGATATAAAATAATACTTTCTTCTATAGTATCCTTATCTGAATCCTTGAAAGAATGATAAAGTTTATTTACATTACCAAGGTTACCTTCTTGGGTGATTTCATTGATCAACTCTTCTGGTGTAAGAGTATCTGATGCCTTAGGTTTAGGTTTCTTCTTTGGAGTCACTTTGTTCTTTAGACCACTGGGCTCTCTTACAACCTATTGTATCTTTCTCCATGTCCTTGACTTCTTGGGAGATGGAGCAGGTGTCGGTGAGGGTTTTCTTTTCTTCCTGTCCACTCTCTTGAATTCGGCTGCCTGATCAGTGTCAGAATCAAATGTAGTAGCAACAATACTGCCAAGATTCATGAATCCTTATTTAACATCTTTTACCATCTTAGAAGCATCTTTCATTAGTTTCTTTCTTTTCTTCCTCTGCTTCATCATAGCAACACCGCTTTCAATAGATTCAGCATTACCGAATCTCTTATGTTGGTTCCGATGGAGCATCTAGGATTATTTTAGCATATGAATCTAAGACGTGAGAATCCACCTCATATCCCATCTCTGTAATCCAGACAGTTCTGGGTCTAACTGTCTCCATCCAAATTTCATCTCTTTTCAATACAAAGCATATCTATTTATCATATTTATCCACAATGCTTTGGGGAATCCTTCCCTTTGTTTCATTTTAGCTTGGAAATTCTTGAAATAGTCTTTTACCAACTCATCACCATCAGATCCCATACCGATGATTGCCTCCTTTATCTATTTTCCAATAGAAATATCATAGGCAAAATCCTTACGTCTATACCGGGAATCTCCTTTGAAAAGTAAAGCATTAAACACACAATCAGACTTCCAAATTTAAAGGTTCCTTTCTAATCTCCTCTGATTTTTTGCAAATTCTCTAGCAATTCATCTTTTAACCATTCACAGATGTCAATTTTAGCATTGTTTAATATCATCTCATGAGCACTATGAATGCATGAACTAGATACAAAATTCAACCTATTAGTATAAGCAACTTTATATCCAATGACCATACTTGCAAATTTAACATTGTCATCTTTTATATCATTGACCCTAAGTGACATGTTGTCAAATGTAGCTCCAGTTAAGCTCATAACCTCTTTGTTAGGGATTTTCTTCTTCTTGTCAGGCCTAGTGCCCGTGGATGGTAAACCAGTAATAGCCCTTATATCCTCTTTAGTGATCTTAAAAACTGAGTCCAACCACATAAATTCACCATGAACCTTGCGACGAACATAGCGGACGGTTGCATCTTAGAATTCTGACATATGGAGGATATCAATGAAACCTAAATCATCAACTATCTTGTGTTCTAGTTTTACTACCCCATTCTTGTCAGTGATAACATTCATGTACATGTTCTTCAAATCTTCGGACCCTAAACTCGCTATGTTACAATGTATGTATGCCCTAGGGTCTTCAACAAACGCAACTCCCTTCAGGATTCTAGAAAATGCACCAATGGAATCATCCAGTTTCGCTATCTTAGGAGTTATTTTGAAAATGGGTCTAAGTCATTTTATATTCTCCACAATGGTAGGGTTCGCTATGAATTCAGGAACGGAGGATGAGGAAGCCATTGCGAAAGATAAATACCATTTAACTAAGAAATCCTTGAATGCTCTGAAAGACCTTTGTTGCTTCACCTTTAGAATGCCTTTGCTCAATTTCGCTCTCTTTGAATGCTTGGATGCTTGGTGAGTTGAAATGAGAAGTTATAATACCTTTATAACCAATAATTAACTTACAACTGCAATAATTGCTTCGTTGGTGAAGTGAAAACTCCACATATCTGTCGGTAAAGAAGAATTATAACTTCTTACCACCAACCGAGGGTAAATGCATGATTTTCAATTAGTTGCCTTACCCCTAAGGATTATTCCTTAGTTAGATGAAGAATCTCCTACTGGTGCAAGATTACTTTGTACTGTCAGTGCAGTGACAGATTCATCATTTCTTTGATCTCTCTTCCTAATCCATTGCTTAGAAAATTCTTGCTTGATTTCAAACACATTTTCTTTGCCTTTGTCATTAGATCCTTTATTGTTTTCCGGTACACTCTTGCTTCTACAAAATTTTGCAATATGCCCAATCTTGTTACATGCATAACAAGTTACATTGTTTCTCTGAATAACTTTTCCATAACCTTGACCAGTTTGAGTTCTGTTGATTAGATAAATGTTCAGATCTACCACAAACATAGCATTTCACATTCATTCTGCAATTGCCTAAGTTATGACCATTTTTATTGCATTTGGAACATTGACCGGTGAGTAAGTTTGTATTTTGATTATTCCTAAATCTGCACTGATTTTCTCTATGACCAAATTTGTTGCAATTAAAACATTTCCCATTGAATTTATAAGCATTAGGTTGCCTTACCGGTTTGTTGTGATCATGATTGTTTGCAGTCCCGGAACTTTATCTGTTAGGATTCCCATAGATACTGAGAGGGGGGGTGAATCAGTATCTAACCAGTTAAAAGATTTTCTTAACTTAAAACATGTAAAGTATATCAATACTGTATACCAGTAAACAAGAAATAATGCAACAAACAGAAATAATAGTAACCACATGAAAAACACACCATAACACAATAGTTTAACGCGGAAACCCAGCGTGGGAAAAACCTTAGTGGGATTTGTGACCCACAATATTCACTTACTGGCCAATAAGAGAATATTACGGCTACAAGAGGGGCCTGCACAAGCAGGAAGGCCAAGTACCTAGAGCTCACTGCTCAATTACAAAATGGGAAGTCTCACTGACTTACAAAATGGATTATATAAATCCAATGTCTTGTGCTACTTCAAAATAGCATCTACTATGCCAGATCCAGTACCGATTTATAGCTCTACTTCATACATAAACCCTTAACCTATAATTCACATAATAGGTCTGCCTTATTTTGCCTATTTATTTCCTTTCTTCTATTACAAAATGTTCTACAATGATCTCTTATATATATGAGTCATTTTACAACTTGCCAAGTCGGCTCACAATGATTTTACAATAATTAACAAAATATATTACAAACAAAATTCATGTTGGCTTCTATGTTGGTATGCTTCCTTTTACTGTCGATGGTCTCTGTGTCGGTGTAGAGTCTGTCTTTGCCAGTGCCAGTAAATTGTCTTGCCGGTGTCATAGGATTGTAAGGTTGCCATCAATGACAAAACCTTCAATAACCTACAATATCTCATTGGAGTGTGCATTTTCCAACATTATCTATGTTCAAATCCAAGCCCAACTATTTCTCCATCGCGTTTCTGACTTTTCAGCATATCATCAAGATTATCTGAACTTTTCTTGAATTTGTCTTTGTATTCATTTGCAGTGACCAACTCTCTTTCCAAAGTTCTAACTTGTCTCATAAGTTCCTCTTTGTCATGTTGCATGTGAGTCAAATATATTTTAAGCATATCATTTTCATAACTAAGCTTTAGAGATTCATTTGATCTTTCATTAAGTCTTCTGGCCAAATCTTCTTCATTCCTCTTTCTATCTTGAATATCCTTGCATAATCTCATGGTTAAATCTTGCATCTCATTCTTCATGTTATTGTTCTCTTGTCTCAATTTTTCTGCAACATCTCTAAGAGTTTGCTTTTTTTCATCATCTTGATTTTGCAATTGCACGTGTAATTCTTTTCTCTTATTCTTTGCTATAAATAGGTTATCTTGAAGTGCTTTGATGAATTCCCGAGTAGTTCTAATTTCATCTTCCTTCTTCAATTTTTCTGCATCAAAATCTTCAAGAGCTCCTTCCAACTGTTGTCTCAAACTTTCCATCAATACTAGTTTCAAAATCTTCCTCAAGTTGTTAGGCTTCTACAAATAGAGGACTAGGCTCTGATACCAATTGTTAGATACTTGATCAGTCCCAAAGACACTAAGAGGGGGGGTGAATAAGTGTCTAACCAGTTAACAAAATATTTAAAATTGTTTGCAACTTTATAACCCAAATTGATATACCGGCAAACAAGTAATAATGCAATAAAGAGAAACAAAAGTATAACCATCAATGCACACCATAACACAGATATTTTTGGTGAGGAAACCCGGTTGGGGAAAAACCTTGGTGGGATTGTGACCCACAATATTTACTCACTGGTCAATATGAATTAATATTACTTATACAATAGGGGCCTACACATGCAGGAAGGCCAATAGCCTAGAGCTCACTGCTCAATACAAAAATGGAGTCCCACTGACTACAATTGGATGGTTAAATCCATGATAATGTAATGTTCAAAATAGCATCTCCAATGTTGGATTCAGTACCGGTTTAAGCTCTATCAGATACCTCTGTCATAAACCTTTCTTCACTTCGCTCTGCTCTGCTCTTATTCGCTCATAAAATAATTACATCATAATGCATATATAGTTATTCGCTCTCATATACTGCTTACATTCATTAACTAATTACATTACTTGCTTACTTACAAAATGACCTACACGATCTCATACATATATGAGTCTTTACAATACATCATGTCGGCTATACAAATAATATTACAATACAAAATAATATTATTCCCATGTCGGCTTAGAGTGTCAGTATAATCTATTATCGGTGTAGACTGGATGACGTTGTGAATAAAATTGTAATGTCTATCAGTGCTGGTAGATGGTGTATGTTGCCGATATAACCTGTGAGCCATATTACCAGTTGGTTGCCATCAATGACAACATCAACTATTCTCATCTGAGTGTATAATACCAACAACAAGGAGGTCATTGTAGAATATGTTCCAATTGGTGAGAAGATTGCTAACATATTTACCAAGCCACTTCCTTTGGGCCCATTTGAATACTTCAGACAAAATATGGGAGTTGTCCCACCATCTAACATCACTTAAATGTTTAGGAGGATGTATGGTTCAAGGGGAGTCAATAATTGTTACTATCTTATGACTCTTGAATCATGAAGCACGGACACAGTGGGAGAATGTGTCCTAACTAGATATAGACAAGGGATAGATTATGGGTAGACTCTGGCAGTATGATTGGTGTCAGACTAAGGTTCCCTTTGTCATTGTTGTCAAAGGGGGAGAGAAACCGGAACATAAAATATTGACATCAATGCCAAAGGGGGAGATTGTTGGCATTAAGTTGCCATTGATGTCAACTGATGAGTAGGAGATTGTTGGTATGGTCAGTTGATGTAAGATAAGTGTCTACCGGTATGCCAAAGGATGTACGCAACATAAGGAAGATTAGCATGCAGGCATGTCAACTAGTATGGTGGAATATAAAACCGGTATGAAGGCATGGAAGACAAGCAAGTATTGAGAGTGTCAATGGCATCATCGATAAGAGGTGATATGAATTTGTGTATTGGCATGACAAGTTTCAACCGGTAAGTAGGCTGGTTTTTTGTTTGTGATGAAGAGGTAGAATGTCAAAGAGATCACAAACCACTGGAGGTGAAGTTGATCTATCGGTGTAGTGTATGTTGTCGAATAGCAGTAGGAGAAGGTTTTACCAGTAACGGTTTGTGTCGGTATGAGGATTTGTCGAATGTTCAATTTTAAACTAACCTTATGTCGGTGAGATGAGTGTATGTCGATGTGATGCCACATGAAGCTAAGGTGGCAAGCATGCAGAGGTCAGTGAAGTTTTCATCGACATGGTTATTGGAGCAGTTAGTCAATATTAAATGAAACAGCCACAAATCACAGGTCGATGACATTTTGGTGCGTCTTGAAGAAGAATGGACAATAGAGAATGATTGGACAATTGTAGACACCATGATCAAATCACAAAAATGGTTAGTGGATTAATCTTTAGCACGCAACAACTAGATCTTAGTTGTTGGCGATAAAATCAAGGACAGAAAGCAAGGATGGATTTGCTATTTCTAGCAAATGTACATTGAATGATGAAAAACACATTAAGATGCATCCCCTCTATGCAAGTGATCGATCCATAGCACATTGGATTATATTTGATGAAGATTTGATCGGTGGATGGAAACCCTAGCCATCCTATGTTTGAATTGGCTTTTGGCGGGAAAGCTTTTGTTTTATAGATGGCAACCTGAGACAGATATTGTGTTTGTTGAAGTGTGAAGGAGAGAGTGAAATTACTATCAAGGATCCGAAGAGATAAACATCTGAAGTGATTGAGGGTGAAAGTTATACCCATAAGGAGGAACAGAGTAAATCGGTATAAAGAGAAATCGACAAAGTGAGCATAGAACGCATAGGTGACAAATTAGAAGAAGTAGTACCTAACAGAGAGTGACCAAGTGTGATTTGAATTCAACATAACAGAGGGAGAGAAGATTTATCAGAGTTAGAACCAACAGAAAGATTAAGTTGCAATGTGTGTTGAGTTAACACAAGCTGGTAGGACAGAAACCGGTAGTGCAAAGCTTTGAAGGGTTGCAAAACTTCATTTGCAATAGGGATCTCATTTGTGTATCTAAATTTTCATATCAATTTCACTGAGTAGGTGCTTAGTGCAGGGGTTGTAGCTCTTTTAGGTTGTAACCTATAAATTGTGTAGGGGTTGGTGCTCCTTTGAGTTGGTGTTCCTTAGGTTGGTGCCCTAAAAAACTGTAATCAAATCTTTTCATAATGAGGCTGGATTGGAGCAGAAGATCTCCAATAGCTATTCTCACTGAGGTTTTGCCCACATTGGGTTTTCCTTGTACATCTGGTGTTATGTGTTACATATTCATGTGTGTGTTGTACTAATCTTTTAGATATTTCTCCTACACACTTTGTTTACTTTGTTTTGGTAACCGATCTGCATTTTGTTTATTTCATATTCTACCAGTATAGCTATGATTAAGTAAAAATTGTTTAAATCACTGATTCACCCCCCTCTCAGTGATCCATTGTGTCCAACAATTGAATAAGTCACCTATAAATACAGATCATCAACCTTATGATAAGGTCGGATAAACCTTAAACCCATAAACACATAATTATAAAAATACATTACATGATATCACCAGACTGATATTATGATTTACATTACATAGCATGGACCTAAAATAAATTCCCAAACAATTATATGCATCGAAAATCATGCTAAGACCAATCTCCAACACGTTTCTTCAACCGATAGAAACCCTCAGTCCAATAACACTGAATATCTAACCGGATCCAAATAGGACCACCATATGAGCACACCAGCCAATGCAAAACCACCAAACAATTGGGACACAATCAAGAAACACCTTTAGTACGTTAGAAACCATTTCTATAAGCCGAACCAAAATCACCAAACCATATCATCAAATATCGCTAACCGGTAAAGCTAATCGGTACCGGGAAATACCAACCGGGAACATAAGCGATAGCTTCTGGAGAACCAAATCATGAACCAACAGAATATGACAAGCATATAACCATCCTAAATAACCATCCAAAACCAAAACCAGGGATCTGATCATACTGGATCAGAATCATAGCCAAAACCAAGATAAACACCAAGTCTAACCAAGATAGGTCCAACTAGGATACAATGTTGACATCAATGACAACACTTGACCAAATCCAGCATATTTCCAATAACATTATCTTCCTTGCCTTTTTCAAAAGTCTAAACCTCTTGGTTCAAAAGTGCATGACAACATTGCCCCCAATATGAGGGAACAAACCTATTAGTAGACTTGTCACCAAGGTAGTCTCCTGGAATTCCCCCACACAAGTTCGAACCATTGCCAAAAATTCCAAATTTGATCTTCTTATGGATAGGAGTATAGTGTTAATTACACCATTCAATTGGACAAATAAAACTAGGTAAAGTCGCTAAAGTAGAATGCTTAGAAAAATCACTAATAGACCTTTTTTATTTTATTTTTTCCTTCATTCCAATCACACTTCATATCATTGTTGTCATACTGAGTTAAATAGTCACTCTTCACCAAATTTTTTATCACATTCAAAGTATATTTTTCATGATCATGCTCATATCCCCATTATTCAATATTCTCTTTAATTACATCACAATCAACTTAAATTTCATCATCTACCTTTTGAGGCTCACCAATAATTGTATTAGTTAAATTTCATTACAACTCTATGCCAAATTTTAGCTAAACTTCACTCCTCAAATAACTTGTCTCTTTCACTCTGAAGTTTTCCTTTAATTCCCTTCTTGGTTGATTTTCACTTTTCTCTTCAAGCTCAAATCTAGATTTTGTTAGAAGAGACAAATCTACCACTTCAAATGCTCCTTCCTCTTTCCACGGCATTAAGATAGTTTTCCTTCCATCATGTTGAAACTCATAAGTATTCTCTCTATCTTGATGGATAACATTATTCTCATATTTTCATGGCCTACCCAAAAAAATGACAATGCATCCATCGACAACACATCAAATAATATTTCATTCTAATATGGACCAATTTTGAAAGCAACAAGACAATACTTATCAACAAGCACATCATGACTCTTCTTTAACCAATAAATCCTGTACGGGTTAGCTTTTTTAGTATAAGAAAGTTTTACTTTATCAACCATTTATGTACTTACTACATTTCCAGTAAATCCACCATCTATGACCACCTTGCACACTTTGTCCTTATATTTGTATTTTGTTTGGAACATGCTCTTCCTCTTCTAATTAGCTTTGATTTTTTCTTTATCTCTAGATATTCAGGTTTTTATCAACATCAGGTTCTCTCTCAAATCAACTTCAACTTCATCTAACCAATTTTTTTTCCTTTTCTTTTTGGGCTATCATCACCCTTTTGGGGTTTTGAGGGAAATCTATAGCCTCGTGAGCTTCATCACAAATAAAACACTTCAAGGGGCTTTTCTCTTCTGACAATGGTTGTCCACGTCATGTACCTCTAAAGCTTCCCCTTCCTTTAAAGTCAACTTTTACATTCTTACCTTCTTCTAGCCCTTCACTGATGGCAGGTTATAAGGAAACCTCTTTCCCTTTTCTTTGATAGATTTCATCTCTTTTACTCATTTTTTTTTTTTTGATTTAGTTTCTCCCTAGCCTACAAGGCATATTGATATGCATCATCTACAATAGGAATTTCACCAATGTAAGTTCATCTTGAAGTTAGAATTTGAGTCCATTCACATACTAAGTTTCCACTTGTCCTTTATTCTTTTGGATTTCCATTCGAATTTGGAGTCTCATAAACTATTTAGTATAAGTTTGCATTGATTGGTCCATTTGTTTTAAATTCTAAAATTCTTTAAACAATTTTTTGTTTGAAAACCTTAGGGCAACAATCAGGCTTACAAATATTTCAACATCTTAGGTCAAAGACACAATTTATCTTTTTCTTGTCTTCTTCTCAAACTTTACACATTTTACCACCATAGGGTTGCATAAAATTTCCACTTGGAAGCAATGATCTTTATTCTTTTTGGTCATCTCCGTCTATGTCTTTCATCTCAAAGTACTTATCGAATTCTTGACCCAATCTAAAAATACATCTCAGTTGAGTTCATCTCTAAAATAAGAAGTGTCAAACTTTACCTGAGAACTCCATTTTGTCAATGTCGCAATAAGCTTCTCCATATGATCTAATATTTGTAGCATTCACGAAGTTCTCTAGTTCCTCTCTAGAGTCATCCAATTTTAATCTTGCCTCAAAGGTCTCTACTCTTCGAAGAAATTCACTAGTGTTCCTTCAAGGGCTTGCATTCCTCTTTCCCCTTTGCCCCTAATTGAGACAAACTCTCCTTTGGGTTATCGCATATATATTTGTTTCAGAGCAATATGCGATAACCCAACGGAGAGTCTCTCTCTCTCTCTCTCTCTCTCTCTCTCTCTCTCTCTCTCTCTCTCTCTCTCTCTCTCTCTCTCTCTCTCTCTCTCTCTCTCTCTCTCTCTCTCTCTCTCTCTCTCTCTCTCTCTCTCTCTCTCTCTCTCTCTCTCTCTATATATATATATATATATATATGCAGATTAAACTACTAGCCTCTGCAAACCAGTCTTCAAAAAGATGTTGCTTAGATCTTGTATAAGAACCCCATTACCACACACAATTGCTAAAAATAAACAAACACAAACATTTCTAATCCAAATAAAGTATAAATTTGAATCCAAGGTTATTTTTTGAATGCGTAAGAAAAACCATGCTGAAACAATAGTAACACAAATTGAGAATTCATTGATATTAAAATCACCAATTTATGTAGCATCTACACAACTGAGATAAAAAAAAATCTCTTCCTTCTTATTCCCCCCCAAAAGGAACCCAAAACCTTCCTCAAATAACGTGAAAGGAAACCAAAAATAGGAGTGACAAAAATCAACACACAAGAACAACTAAAAAAAGAAAAAAAAAAACTGAAGGGAATGTGACAGCTAGTAAACCATTACAAAAAATTTATCTATCTTATACAACAATTACATTAAGGTATGAGTAAAAATTGAGGCTTATGTCTAAAATCTAGTAATGGATGATATTAGACCACAATAAGTTATTGCCCAATTTTCATGCAAAATGCATTGTTTTCTAGATTCATATTAGAAACAAGCATGCCAAAATAAATCCAAAACGAAAGGAAAAAATATAAGATATGCAATTTTCACTGTTACACATTTGATAAAGAAACTAAACCTTAATACTTTTATTTTACTATAGAATTATTTTACTCAATTAACAACCATTAAAAAATTAAGTTTTAATGTTTACTTTAGAAAGACAAAAAAACCTACATAATTTTTATAAATTATCCATATAATTGAGACCATTTGTGCATATATTTGAACTTGGACAAGATATGGACAAGAATTGAGAATCGAGTCTATATCTAATAATGGGTTCAAATGTTTAAACTATAATCAAGTTATTTGACACTTTCTATAAGAAATGCAAATAAGTTTTATATAAAAAACAAATATGTAAAATGAATATAATTTTCTATCATTTTTTTATTAAAACGAAACCAAAAAAGTTACAAAAATAATGCCTATTCCTATATTTTTCAGCCAACAAAATTATTTTACTGTAGTGGGCATAAAATGCATGTCGTTATGTTTGATAATTTTGCTCTCCCGACACTGTATTAATTAATTATATTAAGTGGATTGTCACTCACGAGTAGTTATGTGTCGGTTGGTTGATGGTTGTGTACCTCTCGACAACCATCGAGTTCTTTAAATATGTTGTTTACTTGCCAAGGTAGGTAGTACAGTATAGTCGAGTCTATTGTAATCCTTGGCCGACTATCTCTAGTCTCTTATCTGCAATATATGCATGTGTGAATAAAGATAAATTTTACTGTCGTGCCTGGTATGCATTGTCATGTACATTTTTATTTTCTATATTTAATTTATTAGTTATAGTGGTAAGCATTTTGGCGTCATTACCTTAAAAGAAATCGGGTCAACCTTGAGTGATTCATGCTCGTAGACCCATTAAATGTGAGAAGAGACCACAGGGTAGTCAAGATCAAGTGATTCACCAACCCTCAGTTGGAGGGAGAACAAAGACAAGTTGAAGCTTGGAAGTACTCGGAGTGTTCAGACGCTGGAGGTGGACGTGTAGAGCAAACGCGCGTGTTTGAGAGTGCAAGGAAAACACCATAATGTAGCAATCATAATAGTCAACCCAGGTTCGACACACTTGGAAATACTCAAAGTATTTGGGATGCTAAAGGTGGACGTGTAGAGGATGGGCCTATTTGGTCAAGAGTGTAGGGAAAGCACCGGAACGTAGTGCTCAAAACAGTCCACCCAAGTTTGGAACACAAAGTGAATACACACGTACCTTTTGTTAGACAGTTCAGATAACCGGAAGACAACTGAGAGAGGGAGTTGAATCAGTTGTCACAGATTAACGAAAGCATTATCAATTCAAAATAATAATACCAGAATAGCAATTAATATAATTATAAACAATAATCATAGAATAAAATCCATCCACATAACACCAAGATTTGTACGTGGAAAACCTAGTAAAGGGAAAAACCACGGTGGGAAGCCTACCCACAGTTAGATAATACTTTTGCAATAAGTCTATGAATTTACAATGAAGGGGTCTGTAGTTGCAGGAAGGCCAACAACCTAGAGCACATTGCTCTTCACAAAAGGAGTCTCACTGACTACATACAAATCCAGACTACAATCCAGAGAAGTGTTGAACTGCAAAAGATAGCATCTCCTATGCCTGAGTACAGTTCTAGTTAAGCTCAATACCAAAGGACTAAATCCTCTTACAAACCCAATTCAATCTCCATTGATCGACCAACTCCTCTGTCTAAATGATATTACAATATTCACACACTACATTCCTTGACCATGACCTCTTACAATAACCATGATGATCTACAATGAGATCTTGCATCTTATTTATACAAACCCTCGACCATAAACAATCAGGTCGGCTACCAAACAATAAACCAATTACATTATTACAAACCATGTCGACCTTAAACCAAAATAAATAATATCCAACACATAAGACATCCCGAAAAATATAACAATAATTCTTGTCCACATGTTACACTAATGTCAGTCCATAACCTAGATCAACCGGGACCAAGTATAGGTCCACACGCTTTAGCAATGATCTCAAAATGCCAAGTCTCGAACAAGATTACCAACATAATCCTGAAACTCTATCAGAAGCTGCACCAACACCAATTATGCAATGCATCAAAGATCTCCACCAAAAGATCTACTAGTGAAACCCTCGTCGGAACTAGAAACCAATCTTCTGTGTAAGAAGGATAGCATCCAATCACCAGAATGAAACCAACTAACCAAATATGAGTATAGGAATTATGAACAAGCCAATTCCATCACCAGATTATACTGGAGTTAACCAGATCATGTCGGATCCAAGTTAACCAAAAACCACTCAACCTACCAGGACCAGAAGTGTGTCGGTAAACTATCCAAACAACTAGTGTTGACATCAATGACAAAACATCAATGCAACACATAATCAATTCCACCAAATGGCCAACAATCTCCCCCTTTGGCATTGATGGAAACACTAGATGTGAAAAACATCTAAGTACCAAGAAATTCCAAACAAGTCTCCCCCTGTGGAAGACAACCAACAATCTCCCGCATATAGCTCGGAATATCAATGTCTCTCCCTTGTGAATAATATCTTTGTAAAGTTCTGACTATCTTTTTCACATCGCTATCACTCCCCCTTTAACATCAATGCCAAAAATCTAACAGAAATATCAAAGCAAAAACATAAGCCGCTGAATCTCAAAGCTGACTACTCCCCCTGAGTAGTAGCATCCCCCATCAATGATGGAATGAATAGTATTTCTAATAATGCATGTCAGACTGATGTCAAACCGCATCAATCAAGTCTCTTTCGGAGGGGCAGAAACCCCCAATTTGTTTCTTTGGTATTCAAAAGATTCCTTAGATAAAGGTTTAGTGAAAATATCTGCAATCTGTTCTTTAGTGTTCACATAAACCAGTTTAACTTCATTTTCTTCAACCTTCTCCTTCAAAAAGTTATACTTGATAGATATGTGCTTTGTCTTAGACTGAAATACTGGATTCTTTGATATATCAATAGCATCAGATTTATCATAGTGAATAACTATCGGTGCATCACAATCCACCTTTATATCCTTCAACATTTGCTTCATCCATAAAACTTGTGTACAATTAGTAGCAGCAGCAACATACTCAACTTCAATAGTAGATAAAGAAGGACATGACTGGTTCTCGCTGATCCATGAAATCAACTTCTTTCCAAGAAAGAAAGCTCCACCAGAAGTACTTTTCTGGTCATCAACATCTCCTGCCCAGTCAGCATCTGTATATGCACATAAAGTGAAATTATCATCCTTAGGATACCACAAACCATATTTTGATGTACCTTGCAAGTATCTAAAAATCCTTTTCACCGCCATCTCATGATTTTCTCTAGGATTGCTCTAAAATATTGAAACAATACAAACAACATTCATAATGTTAGGTCTAGTCTGAGTTAAATAAAGTTGACCTCCAATCATAGATTTGTATCTTGTAGGATTTGTAAGATTTCTCACTTGTAACCATAGGTATACTTACCAGTTTAGAATCTCCCATACCAAATTTCTTCAACAATTCCTTGACAGATTTAGTTTGACAAATAAAAATACCTTTGTCAGTCTGAGTAATCTGCAAACCTAAGAAAAATTTCATCTCACCAATCATAGACATCTCAAATTCTTTCTCCATGTTCTTAGAAAATTCTATGCATAATTTATCTTCACCTCCAAAAATAATGTCATCAACAAATACTTAGACAATCAGTATATCATCATTAGTGATTTTATAATATAAATTATTGTCAACGGGTATGTGCAGGATCATGGTGTGCCAAAACAGGCCCTTAAGTGGCAATGAAATTTCAGAAAAATCAGAGTTATACAACTTGACATGAAAATTTGAATAAGTTGTGAACATTATTTTTAAAATATGTAAGAAGAGAATATATAGAAAATTGAATGTAGTTTCTAAGCTACTAGTTGTTTTTTGGAAAAAAAAAATCCTATTTGATGAAAATTTCAAATTTCAATGCAGTGGTACTAAAATTTTAGGAAAAAAATAAGAAGTAGACGTATGTCTGACCACCCTAATCACAATCAAATCTTAATATTTTTTTATAATATTTATAATATAAGTATTAGACTCATGTCCGGATGTGACACATATATTTTTTTAATTTTTTATGAATTAAATAATTATTTATGATTTTTTTACTACAGTTTTTCAGTAATTCAGAAACTCCTACGACTGACCACCTTAACTTGGTCAAAACCTTATGAAATTTAATTTTTTTTAATTTTTCCCTATAGTAGATGAAGCATAGGATGTGACGCATGTTTCAGTTTCAAAAAATGTTATACCGTTTGAAAGTTATGAGTGTTTTTCAATCAGTATATCAATTAGGACTATTGTCAGAATTCAATTAGAAAATAAATAATAATTATTTACTAAAGTTGAAATAAGACAAGCCTTATATTGTTGGAAAGTTGGGAACGTCCTTAAAAAACCCTTTTCGTTTTTTCAATTTTGGCTACAAAAAAAGTCGTCAGCCACCAGTGTAAAGTCTGGAAAACCAAGGAATACTGAAAAACACGTTTTTTCAGTTGACTTTCCAGGCTTGTAACTTCCAAGCCTAATACCAAAGCATTCTCGAGCCGAAATTTGAAATTTGAAAATTTGAGTACAAAAATCAGATATCGGATAAAATCAAATATCGGATTTTATCCGATATCCAATTTTTGTACAAAAATTTGCGGTCCCCGATGAATTTCCCTTTGCCGCCATTTATGAAGTAAACTGCCACATGGCAGAAATCCGATATCCAATTAAATCGGATATTGGATTATGTGGTAGAAATCCGATATTCGATTAAATCAGATATCGGATTTTATTAGTCATATTTTAAAGAGGAGAGAGAGAGAGAGAGAGAGAGAGAGAGAGAGAGAGAGAGAGAGAGAGAGAGAGAGAAGGAAGGAGAGAGAGAGAGAGAGAGAGACCATATGACCCCTAACGACACAATTTGGTGTCTTAAGGGGACCTATGGTGTCATTAGGGGTCATATGGTGTCTTGGGACACCATAGGACCCCTTAAGACACCAAATCATGTCGTTAGGGGTCATATTGTGTCTTACGACTCATAACTATGACCCCTAATGATAGTTATGTGATATGGTGTCCCATGAACCCTTATGACCTCTCAGGAGACCATATGACCCCTAATGACACCATATTGGGTCGCTTTGGGTCATATTATGTCCTAAGGGGTCATATTATGGTCTATGACCCCTTAGGACACCATATGACCCCTAACGACATGATTTGGTGTCTTAAGGGGTCATATGGTGTCTTGGGACACCATAGGACCCATTAGGACACAATATGACCCCTTAGGACACAATATGACCCAAAGCAACCCAATATGGTGTCATTAGGGGTCATATGGTGTCCTAAGAGGTCATAAGGGTTCATGGGACACCATATGACCCTTATGGACACCATATGACCCCTAACGACACCCTTGGACCCCTTAAGACACCAAATCATGTCGTTAGGGGTCATATTGTGTCCTAAGGAGTCCTATGGTGTCCCAAGACACCATATGACCCCTATGGACACCATATGACCCCTAACGACACCATAGGACCCCTTAAGACACCAAATCATGTTGTTAGGGGTCAAATTGTGTCTTACGGGGTCGTAGGACACAATATGACCCCTAACGACACAATTTGGTGTCTTAAGGGGTCTTATGGTGTCACAAGACACCATAAGACCCCTAACGACACCATAGGACCCCTTAAGACACCAAATCATAACATTAGGGGTCATATTGTGTCTTACGGGGTCATAGGACACAATATGACCCCTAACAACATGATTTGGTGTCTTAAGGGGTCCAATGGTGTCGTTAGGGGTCATATGGTGTCCCATGAACCCTTATGACCTCTTAGGACACCATATGACCCCTAATGACACCATATTGGGTCGCTTTGGGTCATATTGTGTCGTTAGGGGTCATATTATGTCTTAAGGGGTCCTATGGTGTCCCAAGACACCATATGACCCCTATGGACACCATATGACCCCTAACGACACCATAGGACCCCTTAAGACACCAAATCATGTCGTTAGGGGTCATATTTTGTCCTACGACCCCGTACAACACAATATGGTCCCTAACGATATGATTTGGTGTCTTAAGGGGTCCTATGGTGTCGTTAGGGTCATATGGTGTCCATAGGGGTCATATGGTGTCTTGGGACACCATAGGACCCTTTAAGACACCATATGACCCCTAATGACACCATATTGGGTCGTTTTGGGTCATATTGTGTCGTTAGGGGTCATATTGTGTCTTAAGGGGTCCTATGGTGTCCCAAGACACCATATGACCCCTATGGACACCATATGACCCCTAACGACACCATAGGACCCCTTAAGACACCAAATCATGTCGTTAGGGCTCATATTGTGTCCTACAACCCCGTACGACACAATATGATCCCTAACGATATGATTTGGTGTCTTAAGGGGTCCTATGGTGTCGTTAGGGGTCATATGGTGTCCATAGGGGTCATATGGTGTCTTGGGACACCATAGGACCCTTAAGACACCATATGACCCCTAATGACACCATATTGGGTCGCTTTGGGTCATATTGTGTCCTTAGGGGTCATATTGTGTCTTAAGGGGTCCTATGGTGTCCCAAGACACCATATGACCCCTATGGACACCATATGACCCCTAACAACACCATAGGACCCCTTAAGACACCAAATCATGTTGTTAGGGGTCATATTATGTCCTACGACCCCGTACGACACAATATGATCCCTAACGATATGATTTGGTGTCTTAAGGGGTCCTATGGTGTTGTTAGGGGTCATATGGTGTCCATAGGGGTCATATGGTGTCTTGGGACACCATAGGACCCCTTAAGACACCATATGACCCCTAACAACACAATATGACCCCTAACGACATGATTTGGTGTCTTAAGGGGTCTGATGGTGTCATTAGGGGTCATATGGTGTCCCTAATATCTCTCCTCCTCTCTCTCTCTCTCTCTCCCTCTCTCCCTCTCCTCCTCTCTCTCTCTCTCTCTCTCTCTCTCTCCCTCTCCCTCTCCTCCTCTCTCTCTCTCTATCTCTCTCTCCCTCTCTCTCCCTATTGGCATATGGACACTCCAATGAGACATTGTGTGTGATTGAAGGTTTTGTCATTGATGGCAACCTTGCAATCCTATGGCACCGACAAAGCATTACTCAGGCAACCTTGCAATCCTATGGCACTGGCAAAGCATTACTCAGGCAACCTTGCAATCCTATGGCACCGGCAAAGCATTACTCAGGCAACCTTGCAATCCTATGGCACCGGCAAGACATTATACCGGCAAAGCATTACTCAAACAAAACAGTGCTCCGGCATCAACAAAATCAATCTACACTGGCACTGGCACAGAAGGAAATATGTATACCGGCACAGAGGCCGACAGGATTTTTGATATGTAATATTTTGTTTATCATTGTAAGCCGACTTGGCAAATTGTAAAATGACTCTTGTATATAAAAGAGATCATTGTAGGCATTTGTAGAATATGGATAGAAAGCAATAAATAAATTATAAGGCAGACCTAATGTGTGAATTGTAGGTCAAGGGTATATGTAAAGAATATAGAAAGAACCGGTACTGAATCTGGCATTGAAGATGCTATTGTAAAGCAGTACAGAATATTGGATTTGTGTAAATCCTCATTGTAAGTCAGTGTGACTTCTTATTGAGTAGTGAGCTCCAGGCAGTTGGCCTTCCTACATGTGCAGGCCCCTATTGTAAGTAATATTCTCTTATTGGCCAGTAAGTGAATATTGTGGGTCCCAAATCCCACCGAGGTTTTTCCCACACCGGGTTTCCTCGTTAAAAATCTTGTGTTATGGTGTTCTTTTCATGTGGATGCTTTTGATTCTGTTATTTGCATTAATTCTTGCATACCGATATACTGTTACTTTATATTCTGCATATTCAGTTTTAAGAAAATTTCATTACCGGTCCGATACTGATTCACCCCCCCCTCTCAGTATCTGTGGGAACCCTAACAATTGGTATCAGAGCTTGGTCCTCTATTTTCAGAAGCCTAACAGCTTGAGGAAGATCTTGACACCGGTAAAGATGGAAAATCTGATGAAGCAACTTGAAGGAGCTCTTACTAACTATGATGCAGAGAAGTTGAAAAATATCAAATTAGAAGATGATTTAAAAGCAGCTCAGGACATTATTCAGGCACTTCAAGAAAATCTTACTGTTACAAGAAACAAGAGAAGAGAACTTTGTGAAAAATTGCAAAATGAAAATGATGAAAAGGAATCACTAAATGATATGATAAGCAAATTGAAACAAGAGATCATGATAGCAAAAAATGAAATGCATGATATGACTATGAGATTCTGCAAAGAGATTGAGGACAAAAAGAAGAATGAAGAAGAATTGACCAGAAGACTAAGTGATGCAGCAAATGAGAACACAAGACTTAGCTATGAAAATGACATGTTGAAGACAGATCTGATGCATACTCAAAATGACTCGAATGAACTAATGAGACAAAAAGAGATCTTGGAAAGGGAATTGGAAACTGCAAATCAACACAAAGAAAAATTCAAGAAAAGCTCAGAAGAACTTGGTACCTTATTGAAGAATCAAAAACCCAAAGGTGACACTTCTGGAGTTGGATTTGAAGTTGAAGAAAGCTCCGGTACTGCAAATACCCAGGATCAAAGCAAACCAGTAAGACCCTCTAATACTTACAAATTCAATGGAAAATGCTTTAACTGTAATAAATATGGTCATAGGGAAAATGAATGTAGATCTAGGAATTATCAGAACATCAATCCTCCCACCGATCAATGCACCAAATGCAAAAAAATTGGTCATAACTCTGAAAATTGCAGAATGAATGTAAGATGTTATGTTTGTGGAAGATTTGGTCATTTATCAAATAAATGCAGAACACAAACCGGCATAGGTTATGGGAAAGCTATTCAGAAAAATAATGTAACTTGTTATGCATGTAACAAGATTGGTCATATTGCTAAATTCTGTAGAAGTAAAGGTACACCGGTAGATAACAAAAGTACTAGCTTGAAAGGTAAAGAAAAGGTTGAAGAGGTTAAGCAAGAATTTTCAAAGCAATGGATTAGAAAAGGTGATCTAAATATTGGGGTTACTCCTCCACTGGTAGAACCAACAAATGCTTCACCGGCAGGACAATATGATGCTCCACCGACAAGACAGAACAATGCTCCACCGGTAGGATGTTCTTCATCAAATTGAAGAAAATTATCTTGAGGGTTTGGCAATTTAATGACACATGTGCTATTATTCTCTCGGTTAGAGAAAAGAAGTTGAAAATCCTTCATTACTAGCAAATAAAGTTGAGTTAATACATTGCCGGCAAACAATTAATGTGGTAGGTAGCAGAAAAGACTTTATAAAATAAGGTTTTTGGCTCCATTTCATTTCACCATGAATTCAAACTTTTAGAGAGCGTGAAGATTTCTGAGCTAAGGCATTCCGAGCAAAGAGGCAAAGCACTTCAACAATCAATCCATCCAAAGGCAGAAAAAAGGTATTTATCATCATGGCATCCTCCTCTGCACCTGAATTCATAGCAAACCCTATAGTAGTCAAGGTTATAAAATGACCTAGGCCCGTGTTTCAGCTAGTTCCCAAGGTAGCTAAGAAAGATGACAACACAGGTGCTTTTTCCCAAATTCCAAAGGGTGTTGTTTATGCAGAAGACCCTAGAATGTATATTCATTGCAACATAGAGGAATTAGGTGATGAAGAAATCAAAAACATGTATAAATCTGTTATATGTGACAATGCCGGAAATGTGAAACCTGAACATAAAATTGTTGAAACCCTAGGATTCACTGAAATCCTCTGCATTCCTAAATTTCCCAAGGAAGTGGTTAGGATAGTTCTTAGCAGGGTACATGGCTCATTCTTTTGGCTTGACTCAGTGCATAAAATTACAAAGGTAGCTATGAAAGCAGTAACAGGGTTACCTTCCACCGGTACTAGACCCGACAAAACCAAGAAGGTCTCCAATGACCTAGTAATGAAATTGACTGGTGCAACATCCAACAAAAGATCATTGAGGGTTAATGATGTGACCGATACAAATGTGAGATTCATTAGCATGATTCTAGGTTACAAAGCAACTCATGCAAATAGGCTTAAGTCTGTTTCCAGTTTATGCATAAAAAGTGGTTATGACATGGTTAAGGACGATGTAAAAATTGATATCTGTGAATGGTTAAAAGATGAGTTAATTGACAATTTGGCAAAAATCAAGAAGGATAAGAAAGGAACCTTTAGATTTGGAAATTTTCTTGTATGCTTAATGTTACATATAACCAAACAAGCTCCCAGTATAGGCTATAAGGATTTTGGATTCGACATACCGGTAGGAAGACAATTGTCTGACTTATTCAACAACATGGGTGAAAACAGAGAAAAGAATATCAATGAGTATTTTCAAGCACTAAAGGTCAGAATGAATAAAAGAATTAGACTATCACAAGAAATTGTCAACAAATACAAGGATGATATATGCTTTGTAATCAAAAAGGATGAGATCTAGATGGAAGCAGTCATCCCAAGAACAATCTGGGTTACAGAGATGGGGTATGAAACAGATGACCACATAGTGGAAACTTATGCCAAAGCACTTCTGGAAGCCCCCAATGAACCAAAGGAAGAAGTATTTGGTAGTGTTGAGACCATCGAAAGTCAAATTCAATCTAAAAAGAGAGTAAAGAAAATTGAGGCATTTGTGAGGAAAGGAACCAGGCAAGCAAAAGCCATAAAAGATGATGTATTAAAGAAAACCGGCATAACAGAAGAAGAGTTGGCAGCCCAACAGCCTGAAACTCATCTATCACCGGTAGATACCTCCTCAGAAGGAGATATGCCAGCAACTTTCAAAAGAGTTGTTAGGAAAAGAGACCCCTCACCGGTATCCACTCCTTCACCTAGAAGGACAAGACAGAAGCAACAAGTTGTGAGGTCTCCAGTCAAGAAATCCACACCTAAGAAAAAGTTGATCCCCAAAAAGAAGAAGAAGACAAACACTGACTTGGCCCCTTTTGACATATTACTGAATGAGATCACAAAGGAAGGTAAATTGAAAAACATAGGGAAAATCTATGACACCCTATCAGATGATGAGAAAGGACAAGTCGAGGAAAGTGTTATATTACACATGGACATGTATAAAAAGTTTTTGATGCAAGTCCTAAATGAAATTCCTGATGAATTATATAAAAGACTTGAGGCCAGAAGGCAAGGAATAGCTGAGTTGGATAAGAAAATTAAAATAGAAAAATTACTTGCAGTATACCTGGTCAACTCACCTAAGGAAATTGATGATTTGATAGCTCAGGCCAACTGGACAGTTTTTTTCACTGCACACCGGCAAATATCACTAATGGCAGGTAGAGTTACTGAAGTTTCAAATGAAACAGAAGATGGTTGGGATACATTCTTGGTTGAAAAAGAAAAACAAGAAGAATATAGGAATCCCAAGCCCATTCTGGTATATCAAAAGGACAAAGGGAAAGGTAAAGTTGGTGGACCACCAAGTATCAAGATTAGAGACAACTTACCCCCACCTCCTTTAAATACTCCACTGGTAAAAACAACAACTGCAAAAGATCAACTGACAACTGAGAGCATGGACACAAAGGATAATAATCCTAATCCTGAAATCTTATATACTGTGAATGTTGATACTCAAAAAATCAACATAGTGGTAGATAAGGATACCACAGATAAATCTGATAACAAAGAGCAACCAGCAACTGGAAACAAAGAGCAACCGGCAACAGGAAACAAAGAGCAACCGATAGCAGATTTAGAGAAAAAGATGGAATCTGAAACACAAACAGAGTAACCAACAGAGCTAAAGGCTCCAGAACAGATGCCACCAGTAAGAAATGAAGCAGGAAAAACTATGCTTAAAGAGATGGAGACACAAACAGACCTACCAGAGGTCAATACCAGCATGGTCACTTCCACCGGCACTCAGTTTATTGGGTCACCATCAAATGTAACAGAGATATTGCTCGAATCTATCAAGAAAATAACTGATTATAGCTCACAAGCCTATAAAGCGATAGATGATTCAATTCCAGTTTTGAAATCAATAGCTCCCAATTGTAATATAGCCAACAAAGATTCTTTAGGCCAGTTGGATACACTTTGTAAATATATTTCTGGAAATTTTGAGCAAACAAAGGTAGAAACTATAAAGGAAAGTGTAGAAAAAGAGAAACAGAAATTCTTTGAGGAAGGAATAAAGAAGTGTAACAGGGAATTTAACACACTTCTACCGGAACTGTGCAATTTATTGAAAGAGTACAAAACTCTGTACAAAGACACCTATAAGATAAACTTTTTGACCACAGATGTAGACAAAAAGATGAGCAAGGTACATGAAGAGATCAATAAACTTGCTAATAATTTTGTTAACTCACCTGATACATTATCAGTTTTTGAGGAAAAGATAACAAATTTTGAGGAAGAATTGCTCAAATTAGAAAGAGAAAAAGAGAAAATAATAAACAAGGCAAAACTTTTGAGATCGAAACTAAGTCCAAGATTGGACTATTTAGCATCTCTGTGTAAGGAAATCTCAGAGGCACTAACACAGGGTAGCAAAACACTAACAGAGCACTTGCAGCATCTCACCAGTACAGTATACAGAACTGAGATAGCAATAAAGGAGAGCAAGAAGTTTATGGATGGCATAAACTTAATTTTGGGAGATATTCTTCAGATAATAACTACCCAACTACAAGGTTGAGTTTATGAATTGGTACAACCACAAAATCTACTAACCTTTGTCATTGATGCCAAAGGGGGAGTAGTGGATGAGAAAATTCAAAACACAGGGATCACATGCTCAGGGGGAGCTCTCACATTTTTGGTAACATTTTTTGGTCTACACATTTTTTGGATATCTTTTTGAAATTTCTCATGAGTGTTGCCATCAATGCCAAAAGGGGAGATTGTTGGCATATGGACACTCCAATGAGACATTGTGTGTGATTGAAGGTTTTGTCATTGATGGCAACCTTGCAATCCTATGGCACCGGCAAAGCATTACTCAGGCAACCTTGCAATCCTATGGCACCGGCAAAGCATTACTCAGGCAACCTTGCAATCCTATGGCACCGGCAAGACATTATACTGGCAAAGCATTACTCAAACAAAATAGTGCTCTGGCATCAACAAAATCAATCTACACTGGCACCGGCACAAAAGATGTACACCGGCACAGAAGGAAATATGTATACCGACACAGAGGCTGACAAGATTTTTGATATGTAATATTTTGTTTATCATTGTAAGCGGACTTGGAAAATTGTAAAATGACTCTTGTATATAAAAGAGATCATTGTAGGTGTATATGGTGAAAAATGGACAACAATAATAATAATATTGAAAGGCTAAATGAATTCAACCACAAAACCCTAGCCTAACAATCAACAAAGAACCACCATAACATATGAAGATTACCTAAGACAATGCAAATCAAATGAAATTACCAAGATTATACCATCACATGTCCAAAAGGGTTTTGATCTCCATTGATCTTGCTTGATATATTTGCTCTTAGATTTTATATGCACAAGAGCTCAACAAAGAACGGAATGTGGTTGCAAGTAGGATCGTAGTGTAGTCAAGTCCTTAAGATTTTTCCTTAGGTCATTAGCCTGCTTCATTAGGGTTCATAAGCATCTCCTTATATAGAAGACACAATATGAAATGGAGGGATAAGATTGAGAGGTGTAAAAGGAGGTCGGCTATGATTAGAGGGTAGGTAAAAGAAATAATAAAATAATAAAAGGGGTAGGTAGTATAGGAATTAAGAGATGAATGACATGTGTCATGGGTAGAAAAGGTTAATGAATTAATTAAATAAATAAAGATTTATTTAATTAATAGAGGAAGTGGGATAATTAAATAAATAAGATATTTATTTAATTTAGGAAAAGGATAATTTAAATAAATAAATGTATTTATTTAAATGAGAAATAAGGCTAGAAGAGGGTAAATGAATTAATTAAATAAATAAGGATTAATTTAATAAATAGAAGAATTAAGCTAAAGTAATTAAATAAATAAAATATTTATTTAATTAGACATGACAATTTTCGGTGTCTACAGTAGGCATTTGTAGGATATGGATAGAAAGAAATAAATAAATTATAAGGCAGACCTAATGAGCGAATTGTAGGTCAAGGGTATATGTAAAGAACAGAGCAAGAACTAGTACTGAATCTGGCATTGAAGATGCTATTGTAAAGCAGTACAGAATATTGGACTTGTGTAAATCCTCATTGTAAGTCAGTGTGACTTCTTATTGAGCAGTGAGCTCTAGGCAGTTGGCCTTCCTGCATGTGCAGGCCCCTATTGTAAGTAATATTCTCTTATTGGCCAATAAGTGAATATTGTGGGTCACAAATCCCACTGAGGTTTTTCCCACACCGGGTTTCCTCATTAAACATCTTGTGTTATGGTGTTCTTTTAATGTGGATGCTTTTGATTCTATTATTTGCATTAATTCTTGCATACCGGTATACTGTTACTTTATATTCTGCATATTCAGTTTTAAGAAAATTTCATTACCGGTCAGATACTGATTCACCCCCCCTCTCAGTATCTGTGGGAACCCTAACACTCTCTCTCTCTCTCTCTCTCTCTCTCTCCTCTCTCTCTCTCTATCTCTCTCTCCATCTCTCTCTCCATCTCTCTCCCTCTCTCCCTCTCTCTCCTCTCTCTCTCTCTCTCTCTCCTCTCTCTCCATCTCTCCCTCTCTCCCTCTCTCTCTCTCTCTCTCTCTCTCTCTCTCTCTCTCTCTCTCTCTCTCTCTCTCTCTCTAAAATATGAATTAGATATCGGATTTTTGCCATGTGGCAGTTTAGTTCATAAATGGCGGCAACGAGAATTTTTTGGGGGGACCACATATTTTTGTACTAAAATCGGATATCAAATTTTATCGGATATCCGATTTTGGTACTAAAAACCCAAAAAAAAGGGTTTGTGGGCCATTCTATTGATTCCAAGGGCCAACAGTCTGGGTCCTATGTTTTCTATCAACGATCACGGAGTTGGAGACAGCTAGAGACAAATTAGTGCTTTTGGGAGATTCTTAAAGTGAAAACTTACATTGTAAATCATGAAGGAGCATATGTGTGGAGGGAAATGGGGAGTAGTAGTCATTGGAAGTCTAAACACAAAAGAAAACTTTCAAATGACCAAGTTGAAGTGTATAGAGAAAGAGATAGAGAATGTCATAGGAGGAGAAGACAATGTATGTTAAATATTGCTAATGTTACTTCAATTGAAGAGGAAATTGAAATTGAAAATGTGCCACAAGTTATTGAAAATGAAAATGTAGATTTTGAAAGTGAAAATATTGAAAATTTTGAAAATGTTGAAAGTGATAATGAAAATGCTCAACATGTGGAAAATTTTGACATAGGAGGTGAAAATGTGGAAAACTTTAACATTGAAGGTGGAATTGCCTCACCAAGTGAACCATATGTAACACCTAATTACTTTAGAAATGAAGACCCTCTCATGGATGAAAAACAAATTCCAAATCCAAGACCTTCAAGAACCCCAAAATGGTTAATTGAAATCGATGAGAACATTATTGTGAATCTTGAAGGCAAGAGGTCAACAAGAACTGTTCGGTTGTGGGCTACAAAACTTTTCAACCAAAATTTCAGCAATAAGACATTGACCAAGCAATGCCAACTCTTTGTTCAATTGCTAAAGATGATAAAGATGAGACCATTGCTAAACAAATTGAAGATTCGTATGAACAAGAAGACGGAGAGAAATTCTATTATTGCAAAAAATCTATTTGACGCTCTCAATTCTATTGGAAAGAATACCAAAGAAAGAGATAAGAGAGTCGCTCGAAGAGTGATTACAACCTCCTTAGTAAGCCATCAATTGAGGAAGGCTCATCAAATGAGACAAACTTGTGTTGATTTTAACATAAACCGTAAAACTTTGGATAGAGCACTTGCATGAAGACAAAGACTTGACGATCCACTTCAACAAGATACATGGGCATTTGGTGGGAGGCTTCCACGTGTTGATAGAAAGTTGACTGACAATGTGAAGGAAGAGATTCAACAATTTTGGCACTCTAATTCTAGAGTGTCACCCAATGTAAATGACGTTTTCAAATTAAGAATCGGCAACTGAGACCACACACCGCATCCCAAACATTTCTTGGAATCAAGCCAAACAATGTTGTACAAATTTTTTTGTGAATTACATCCAACTTTGCAAATATCACAAAGGGCCTTTGAATCTTTGAAACCATTTTATTGTGTTCCTCATGTGGAGTTTTCAATGTACCATGAACTTTTATGTCATATTCATTCTACGATGCATACTAATGAGATGTTGTAGGAGTGTGGTGCAATGCTATTTCTGAGATCATCAAGAGACTTGCAAGATCTATTTTTATGCCCTAGAGATGATGGCTGCTATTTCTATAGAAATTATTGTTTGAATGAGAAGTGCTTAGAATGCAGTGGGTTGTCAAAGTTTGTTTCATGTTTTCATGAGGGCAACGAACATGAGTTTGGAAATAATTATGTTGAGAAAAAAAGATACAAGATAGTCAGGTGAAGGTTCTAAATGCGAATTAGTCTCAAGAGAAGTGAGTATTGCTGATTTTATTTTGGATTTTAAGGAAAATCTTTTCTACAAGTATGCAAGGCACACCCATAGGTCTCAGTGGTTGGATCAACAATTCAGGATGTGTAAGAACTCTTTCCCGATTGGCAGTATTGTATCGGTGGTTCATTTTGCAGAGAACTATACATTGCAACCACAGAATGAGGTACAGTCTCAGTACTACAATTCAGTCCAGATTGCTATTTTTGTTCACATTACATATAGACATGCTCCTAATAGTATAGAAGAGGACAGGAAGATAATCAGGGAGTATCATTTTTATATGAGCGATGATAGATCACACTCCTCCGAGTATGTGCAACATTCTTTCGAGAATTTTTTTGAGTTCTTGCATGAGAAAGATATTGCAATTGACCGACATATAATATGGTCAGATAACTGTATGGGTCAATTCAAGAATGCGCGTATGTTTTATTGGTTGAGTAGAATGCATGTGGAGAGCCGTATACCTCATATTTGGTGTTTTTTTGAGGTGAGGCATGGGAAGGGAGAGCATGATGGAGCAGGTGCATGTTTGAAGAGAGCTCTAGTTAAGGAGCAATTGAGGATTTCAGGTGCAAATTTCTCTGATGTGCGTTCTATTGTTGATTGGTGTAGTTCAGCATTGTCACATGGAGGTACTCTTGATTCAGCAGTGAGCAGTTTATTTTGGTTGGTTGAGGAGGGAACAGTGGGAGATAGATTGGATTGTCAAACAATTAAAGATTCTTCAAAGATGCATTCATTTCTCAGCTCAGATGCAAGTACATGGACCATTTGGACACGAGTGTTGGCTTGTTTTTGTCAGAGTTGTCTTCGGTGTGATTGGGATCAGTGCGAGTCAAGTGAGTGGGTTGATACGTGGGTTCCCCACTATCTAACTCCTTTATCTCAAACAATATCCTTGTCAAACGATGACATGGAAAGTTCACTTGAGTATGATCGTCTATCAGATCTTGTACAACCAGGACATGTTTTTGCAGTTGTTGCACCGCAAGGGAATGAAGAGAGGTCAGAATATTGGTTGGCACGATGTGTACAGGGAAAACAAAAGCTAACACAACCAGTGACAGATGATGATGGGTTCACATATCCTACAGGTTCAGTTGTTGTTGTGGGAACTTGGTTGCAAACATACATGATTAGAAAGAATGGCATAGCTACATTTGAAGACTATGAGAGACACAAAACCATTATAATGTATTCACACCTTATTATAGCTACAAATGTCAAGTTGTTGAAGCATCAAGCAAAACCAAAGACCAAAGAGCTATGGACAGTGACTACTATTGATCATGAAGCAATACTGGATACTCTTAAACAAAGAGATGACCCTTCAGGCACACTTGAGTAGTAGGTCTTTAATGGTGCCTTATTTTTTTATCATGCATTTCATTTCAAACAATGATCATTAAACCTTAATGTTCAAGTTTGTTACGTGTATATTAAGGATGTGTTCAAAATGTAGGTCTATTGATAAACATTTTTTTTTGGCAACACGGTTTTTGCATGCACATAGCGAGTACACTCGATATAATTAGAAGGGACGTATTTTTGCAACACGACTTATTATCATGCATTTGATGAGCTTTACAATTTTTGTTATTAGAGAACACTATTTGATAATTTTTTATGATATAATTATCGCATAACCTTTATGCTCATGAAGGTATTTTTTGATGATATACAACAGTATCACATTACGATTTTTGCGTCAACATAGTGGGTTCTGTTGATATAATTCGAAGGGACATATTTTTTATGGTATATGATCCCACCTTTTCATTTATTATCATGCATTTCAGTTGAAGTGATTATCATAAATTCGTTATGTTCATCCATGCATTTTATGTGTAGACTAACAATTCTTAAAAATATAGGTTCATGCTAGATCATTCGTCGTTAACGAGACCCTCTCTTGGTGATGGTACATATTCCTTTGTGCATTAATGAGATTAAATTGTGGGCCTTGTTATATTTATTATCATGAAGATGATTCAAATGCATGTGGCTAGGACACATCTGCAGTGGATCAAATTGTCATGACAGATGATCTATTGAATCAAACATTTGACATTGATAGTCAGGTAAATAGGTTAATGTTGGGCCTTCAACATCAACACCTACTAGTCAAAGTGGTCATCAAACTTTCACTCAGGTAAACTTGTCTATTTTTATTCATTAATGGTTTATAAAATAAAGTCAGTTAGATTTTGGCAATTGAATAACATTGTTTCATTTTCAGATGCACCTAATATTCTCTCCACAATGGAGCATGGTGTTCTCAAGCAGTAGCATCTTTGATGCTTTTGATAGTAGTATGAGTCAGATTAGTAAATTTCTAATTTGATGCTTCCCACAGGGCTTTGCAACTTCAGATTGTGAGTGTGCCCCTGTTACAAATGAATTGTACTTTAATCGACATAGATGGTCTATGATGGCTTTTTTGTAAGACTATATGGTTTTATCACATATATTGTACTTTAATTGACATATAACAATATCCAAGTGGTGGTTGGCATGAGCTTGAATATGGTAAATTGTATGCATCTTGAAGTTGAATATGATATGTTGTATACATCTTGAAGTTGAAGTTTGATTAGACTTTGTCAGCATTTGATGAATCATAAATGTCATTTTATTATTAATCTTGTGAGTGTGAGGTGTAGGAATAAATATCAATTACTTTGAAAGTCATGGATGGTTGTCCTCATATGATAACCACCAAATGGTTGTGCCTTATGAAGAAAAGCTGAACAAATAATAACTAATTGAGAACATCAATTCAAATCCATAATCTAGAGGATACTAATAATAGATCTTTGTATATTTATTTTTTCTAATAATGAAACAGGTACAACTGTATTGAGATAAAATGAAGCTTTTCTCTCATATGAAGATGTCACATTGGCAAATTGGTCTTTATTATAATACACAAGACATAAGTAAAATCAAAATGCTCTTAGGGTACAGTTTTTGACTTGAACCATATTGCATAAATCTCAAGGCTTCAACTTGATTATCATTAAAGGTTTCTGATTGTTTACAAAATATCCCTTCATATCCCTTCATGGATGTCACATGCGTAGGGTAATAATGCCTAATTGGACATGTCAGAGCTGATGGTTCGTCATCACGATGAGCTGAACGAGAAATTGACCAGGCGACAACATTCCATTGAGTGAGACTGACGATTTTTTTTCCAACCGAAAAATTGCTGCCCTAATAAAACCATAGAGAAAATTGAAATACCGAGATAGGATTTTGTAGGGACCCCTCTCATGGCCCCGTAGGTTCAAATAGATTATTTGCAGGTGCCATAGATTCCGAGTTAGGGCCCGTCAAAGTTTGACAATTTTGAGCACTTAGGGCGCTCAAGGGACGATGCTGGTAGGGTATGACTCCAAGTGTTTGATCAAGTGGGGGGGGAAAATAGGAGCATGCGTAGGGTAATAATGCCTAACTGGACATGTCGGAGCCGATGGTTCGTCATCGCGACGAGCTAAACGAGAAATCGACCAGGCGACAACATTCCATTGAGTGAGATTGGTGATTTTTTCGCCAACCGAAAAATTGCTGCCCTAATAAAACCGTAGGGCAACTTGAAATACCGAGATAGGATTTTGTAGGGACCCCTCTTGTGGCCCTATAGGTTCAAATGGATTGTTCGTAGGTGCCACAGATTCTGAGTTAGGGCCCATCAAAGTTTGACAATTTTGAGCACTTAGGGCACTCAAGGGACGACGCTGGTAGGGTATGACTCCGAGCGTTTGATTGAGTGGGGGGGCAAAACAGGAGCATGCATAGGGTAATTATGCCTAACTGGACATGTCAGAGCTGATGGTTCAACATCGCGATGAGCTGAACGAGAAATTGGCCACGCGACAACATTCCATTGAGTGAGACTAACAATTTTTCGCCAACCAAAAAATTGCTGCCCTAATAAAACCGTAGGGAAACTTGAAAAACCGAGATAGGCTTTTATAGGGACCCCTCTCATGGCCTCGTAGGTTCAAACAAATCATTTGTAGGTGCCACAGATTCCGATTTAGGGCCCGTCAAAGTTTGACAATTTTGAGCACTTAGGGCGCTCAAGGGACGACGCCGGTAGGGTATGACCCCGAGCGTTCGACCGAGTGGGGGGGCAAAATAGGAGCATGCGTAGGGTATTGTTCATTAAATGAATTGTATTGTTTATGAATTGTATTGTTCATTGAATGAATTTTATTGTATTGTTGATTAAATGAATTGTATTGTTCATTAAATAAATTGTATTGTATTGTTCATTAAATGAATTATATTGTTCATTATAAAAACAACACTTACGATGAAATGAAATGAATTGTATTGTTCATTAAATAGCCATTATTAACCATTGTTAATTATTGGAATGAAGATTAAAGATTTCCATGATAACACCACACACAGATGAGCAACAATTTATATGATCGAATATCAACTTCTGTATATATAAAAATTTCGAATGATTACAAATGTATGTCCATACACAAATATGGCATAAAAACCAGCTGAAACAAAATGTATGTCTAAATACGTGAATGTATGTCCATATACAAAATATACATGCCAACTAGACATGTAAGCATCCCAAAACTATCTATAACATCCTAAGCTACTGATGGATCATCAAAATCGATCCTCTTCGCCGCACTGCTCAGCTCTGAAGGATCCTGCACAAGAAAAACAAACCACGATTAATATTAGTTATATTATATAATTCACATTCAAAAAGTTAACATAAAAATTAACTATTTAATTAAACTATTCATGTTTACCTCATCTCCATATTTTCTCTTCAGCTTTGCAGGACTCTTGATGTATGTCTTCGGTAGAGGAGGTATGTTTTGAATATTTTCATAAACAACCTACATATGTTTAGAAACATGACATTGATACAAGTTAGCATATAATTGTCACTGATAATAACAAATTATATCTACTAATCAAAAAATAAAATAAACACACATCTACTCGAGGCATCTCTTCTTCTTCAGGTATACTGGGTGTAGTCATCAAGGATGTGAAGCCAAGGATTCTCTGTATATATACACAACAAGTATATGAAACTATCAATCTATGTCTAGACATGTATAATCACTATAAGTTATTTAAACTATTCATTCAATCATATTTGCATTCAATTACCTTTCCCTTGTCTCCAATTGCACTACTAGATCCTAGATCACACTGCACCGTACTCGTGCTGCTTGTGCCCTACAAGAGTAAAATAAGATATACATGCAAGTTACTACATAATCTAATTAATACAAATATAAATGATGAGCATGTATGTACAATAAAATACAAACGACTAGGTGCAATAATATATGTACCGTCAAGCTGTCGAGGCCAAATGAAATGGCCAACAAGGTGCCCTCTTGAATCTGTCTCAACTTATCCTTGGTCATCAACTGTTAAATAGACCATGTAAATAAAAATTAGTACTTAATATTATCTAATTTATAAATATTTAATTAAAATATAACATGAACTGTGAAAACACAAATCTTACCAATACATCATCAATGTATGATGACGGTGCCTCCTCGCCTCTAGCATGTGAGGACTCCCCAAGGTATCCTCCAGTCTGTGTAATAACCTCTGGTTCATCATGCATCTCATGCACCTCGTAATCTGCACTGTCCACAGTAAGATCAACGGGCTGTCCAACTGGACCCAAGCATACATGCCCACACATGACACAACTATGGGGCACGCATATGTGTGGAGTCGAGGATGACGTGTCAGCACCACGCAATGCACCGCTACCATCAAAAGTAGGCTGAGCTCTGACGCAGCCTGAGAAACCAAAAGGCTACTCAAAGAGTGAATAGCCGATATGGTCCGTGAAGCTGCCTCACAAATTATATCAGGATACTAAACTGGAGGTGGGGGATCAACAGAAGGAGGGGGGACATATGGGCCCTAGACTACTCTGACTGCCCCAGGTCTATTTTGGGGCATACCTAAATCTACACCCTGGAAAGGTTGGATGTCAAAGTAGTTCACATGTTTCTGTAAAACAAACTCAGCATACAATTTTTTTATGAAATAGAAGGGGATATCAAGATTGTTGTTGGGTGGTTTGTCAAAAACCATCCACCAATGATCCCAAAAGTTTTTCACAATCCCATCATTTGTGCACCATTTGATAGAAAGTTTTATTTTTTGGGGATCTACAGGCTGACCAGTACGAGGATTGACAAACAATGAGGTGATTTCGGCTTTGGATATCTCAAGATCCTTGATATCCTTATATGACAAGCCATCTGCATATTTTTCCTTCATAGAATCTCACCACAAAAGGGCGGCATCGTGCTCCTCAGTCATGGTTTCCATACTTTTTACGATCGACGTGAGAGGATCAAACAATGGGTTTAGATGAGGGATCCTACGATATACTTCTGCAATCCCCCTCAATTCATTCAAATTTTGTGCAATCAAATCTTGAATTGAGGGGGGCTTTGGCAAATGAGGGTTTGGTTGTTGCAGTTGTGGTTGGTCAGTGTTTTCATTATTATCTCCCATTTTTAACCTAATTGAATGTAAACAATTAAATTTAGTTAACAAATTTAAACAATTAGGTATTTGATTTTAAAAAAACCTAGTTTTCATTTAAAAAAACCATATTTTCAATGAAAAATCAAATAAACATTCACAAAAAATACAAAAAATGAATGAAAATGATTCAAAACGACAAAATTCTTACCTCTAAATCTATTTTTTAGCAATCTTTTTGTCAAAAAACCGGATATCGGATGGAGCGGATATCGGATTTTGACAAATTCACGCGACCCGTGAGTTAAAAATGACTCACGGGACTGTCACTGTCTAAATATAAAAGTCTCAAAAAATCGGATATCCGATTTCAACACATAAATTATTTTTAAATAACATATATAATATAATAATATATTATATAATATAATAATATATTATATAATATAATAATATATTATATAATATATTACTATATTATATAATATAATACAATATTATATAATATATAATATAATACAATATTATATTATATAATATAATACAATATTATATTATATAATATAATATTATGTTATATTATATTATAATATAATATAATTTAATATTATATTATATAATATAATTTAATATTATATTATATAATATAATATTGTATTATATTATATATAATATAATATTGTATTATATTATATATAATATAATATTGTATTATATTATATATAATATAATATTGTATTATATAATACGTATTATATAATACGTAACATATAATACGTATTATATAATACGTAACATATAATATATTTTTTAAATTAAAATTACAAATAAAAATCGGATATCCGATTTGCATAGGTAATTACCACGTATTATATAATACGTAACATATAATACGTATTATATAATACATAGCATATAATATATTTTTTAAATTAAAATTACAAATAAAAATCGGATATCCGATTTGCATAGGTAATTACCAGGCCAAGGTGTACTGACACCCAGGCCAAGCAAAAAGTCAACACGGATTTTTGCGTTTTTAGGCGAGTGAGGAAGGCTATTTTTTTCACATCGCCACTTTTTGGCCCCCCTTGATCCTGCACTAACCCCAACATTGCCCTTAGTAAAACCAAGCTTCAAAAGATATTTATCCAACCTTGCATATCAAGCTCTAGGTGTTTGTTTCAGGCCATATAAAGCTTTCTTTAACCTACAAACAATATGAGTATCATCTGATAGTGAAAAACCATCAAGTTGCTCAATATAAACTTCCTCATCAAGATCCCCATTCAAGAATGCACATTTAACATCCATCTGAAAAGCCTTGTAGTTTTTATAAGCAGCATATGCAAGAAATAATCTTACAGCTTCAATCCTAGCTACAAGTGCAAAAGTTTCTCCATAATCAATTCCTTCCTTCTAAGAATATCCTTTACAAACCAATCTAGCCTTATTCCTTATAACTTCACCATCCTCATTCAATTTATTCCTAAAAACCCATTTAGTTCCAATAACATTTTTATTTTTAGGTCGGGGAACCAAAGTCCATGTGTTATTTTTCTCAATCTGATCTAATTCATCTTTCATAGATTTTAACCAAAATTCATCTTTACATGCCTCAATTACTGATACCGGTTCAACTTGTGAAATTAAACATACCTCATTAGTTTTCAGTCTTCTTCTTGTCATCACTCCATTGCTCTTATCCCCAATGATTTGATCTTCAGAATGATTCGATCTTACATACATAGGAATCTTCTGACTCTCTGTTCCTCTTCCCTGTTCTTCAATTACTGTAGAGTTTTCTGATGTTGCTAGAGTAACTAGTTTAACTCTCTATTCTGATTAAGGTGCTACCAGTTCAGATATAATAATTTCCACTGTCGATTCCTTCTCATAAATTTTGATTTGACTTTTGCTCAACTCATCTACTTTGACATTAGCACTCTCCACTATTTTCTGCAATATCTTGATATAACATATATATGCTTTGCTTTCATTAGAATAACCAATAAATATGCCTTCATCACTTATAGGATCAATTTTTTCAATAGCATCATCTCTCCTGATATAACATTTACTACCAAAGATTCTAAAATACTTAACTATAGGTATATTGCCAAACCATAATTCATAAGGTGTCTTACTGGTTTCTCCTTTGATATGTACCATATTAAATGTATAAACCATTGAACTAATTGCTTCTCTCTAATAGATATGAGGTATATTTGCTTCCATCATCATTGTTCTAGCAACATCCAAGATAGTTCTGTTTTTCCTTTCCACAACTCCATTTTGCTGAGGTGTCCGGGGAGCAGAAAACTATCTTCTGATACCATGCTTGTCACAAAAGTTATTAAACTCACCGAATGTGAATTCTCCACCATGATCTGATCTCAAACATTTAATCTTCAATCTTGTCTCAGTTTCCACTTTAACCTTAAATATTTTAAACTTTTCAAATGCTTCAAATTTTTCTCTCAAAAAAGTAACCCACGTCATTCTAGAATAATCATCAATGATTAGCATGAAATATCTATCACCATGAAAACTTTTGACTCTAGTAGGACCACATAAATTAGTGTGAATAAGATCAAGAACATCATTTGATTTATCTTGTATACTCCTAAAAGAGATTCTAACCTGTTTACCCATTTGACATTCTTTACATACCGAATTATAGGGCTTCATAATCTTAGGTATATCTCTAATAGTCTTAGTTGAACTGATCTTTACAATGCAATCAAAATTTTCATGACACAACCTTTTATGCCATAACCAACTTTCATCAATCTATGTAATCAAACATGTCTTCTCACCGGAGTTCAAATGAAATATGTTACCTTTTGTCTACGTATCGGTTGCAATCTCCAAGCAAGATTTGTTAATGATTTTGCATTTTCCATCCTTGAACTGTAATTGAAATCCCTTATCTACCAACTGTCCTACACTCAAAAGATTATGCTTCAAAACTTCGACATAATAAAAATTGTCAATATTGTTCTTACCATCCAATGATATAGTTCCTTTTCCCTTAATCATACATGCCTTGTCATATCCAAATCTAACTAATCCACCATCAATTTATTGCAAAGACAGAATCTTTCCTTTATCTCTAGTCATATGATGTGAACAACCACTGTCAATTACCCATTCATCATTATCCTCAATTTTAGCACCAAGTGCCTTCTCCTTTGGTACATTCTCTTCCAGTGCCGGATCATCTTCCTTGATAGCCAAAAATACCCATTATTTCCCATTGTCGGATCCACTAGCAGAGTCTTCTATCGGTTCATCATCTGAATTAGTAATACCTTCCTCATCCACTATGTAGCATAATTTGTTTTCCTTGAATCTAAACTTGTTCTTATTAGGCTTAAATGATTTCTTAACTCTTTCTTCAAATCTTAAATTTCTTTCAGGACATCTAGATACAAAATGACCAATCTTATTACATGCAAAACATTTAAAAGGTTCTTTTCCTTCATACTTACTTCCTACCAGTCCTTTCGATGCTCTTCTAGAAAATAGTGCTTCAAGTTGCTCAAGCTCTTCATCTTCTCTCTTCATATCTTCTAATTCTTTTGCATATAAAACTCTCCAATCTTTCTTGTCGATTGTAGATGTAGATGCATGAAAAGAAGGTTCAATTTTCACAGCTCCAGATGGTCCAAATTCCTCAAGCTCAAAAGCAGACAGTTTCCCAACCAGAGTATCTTTGTTGATAGATGTATTTGCCATTGTTCTCAACTCATTAATAGAAGTAGCCTTCATTTTGTAAGCCGGTGGTAGGACTCTCAGGACTTTAGAAACAATCTCATCTTCGCTCAGAGTTCCACCACAACATTTAATTCCCATAACAATCTCATTTACTTTTTCCATGAATGCAGTAATCCTTTCATCTTCTTCCATCTTCAGATTTTTATATCTCACTCGGTAACCATAAAGTTTAGCAATCTTGACTATAGGGTCACCTTCATTAAGGGTCTACAATTTATCCCATATAGCCTTTCCAAATGATTTGTCTATTAATCCCATAATTTTCTGATAAGAAAGTCCACACAAGAGGGCTTCTCTTGCTCTACAATCATTCTCGAGCTCCTTGTCCAAGTTTTTCAGAGGAGGATTGCAAGATCCTGGATTAAAGGGTGTGACACCATTCTTTGTGATCTCCCAAATCTCCTTGCCAAGACATCTCAGATGAGTCTCCATCTAAATCTTCCATACTGTATAATTTGTTCCTTCAAGCCTCGGTATATCCCTTCGAAAAATAGCTCCAGAAGAACTGGATGAACTTGAACTGTTAGTCGCCATAGGATCTTCCTCAAGCGGTTAAGCTTTATGCAGAGAGGAGCAAAGCTTTGATACTAATTGTTAAATAGTTCAAATAACCAGAAGACAACTAAGAGGGGGGGGTGAATCAGCTGTCACAGATTACCGAAAGCATTATCAATTAAAAATAATAATATCGGAATAGCAGTTAATCCAACTATAAACAATAATCACAAAATAAAAGCCATCCACATAACACCAAGATTTGTACATGGAAAACCCAGTAAAGGGAAAAACCACAGTGGGAAGCCTACCCACTGTCAGATAATACTTCTACAGTAAGTATGTGAATTTACAATGAAGGGGCCTGCACTTGTAGGAAGGCCAACAACCTAGAGCACACTACTCTTCACAAAAGGAGTCTCATTGACTACATACAAATATAGACTACAATCCAGAGAAGTGTTGAACTACAAAAGATAGCATCTCCTATGCCTGAGTATAGTTCTAGTTAAGCTCAATACTGGAGGACTAAATCCTCTTACAAACCCAATTCGATCTCCATTGATCGACCAACTCCTCTGTCTAAATGATATTACAATATTCGCACACTACATTCCTTGACCATGACCTTTTACAATAACCATGATGATCTACAATGAGATCTTGCATCTTATTTATACAAACCCTCGACCATAAACAATAAGGCTGGCTACCAGACAATAAACCAATTACATTATTACAAATGATGTCGGCCTTAGACCAAAATAAATAATATCCAACACATAAGACATCCTGAAAATACAACAATAATTCCTATCAACACATTATATTAATGTCAATCCATAACCTAGATCAACCGGGACCAAGTATAGGTCCACACACTTCAGCAATGATCTCCAAATGCCAAGTCTCGAACAAGATTACCCACATCATCTTGAAACTCCATCAGAAGCTGCACCAACACCAATTATGCAATGCATCAAAGATCTCCACCAAAAGATCTATGAAACCCTCGTCAGAACCAAAAACCAATCTTCTGTGTAAGCATAATAGCATACAATCACCAGACCAAAGCCAACTGACCAAATATGAGTATAGGCATTATGAACAAGCCAATTCCATCACTAGATTATACCAGAGTTAACCAGATCATGTTGGATCCAAGCTAACCAAAAACCACTCAACCTACCGGGACCAGAAGTGTGTCAATAAAGCATCCAAACAACTAGTGTTGACATCAATGACAAAACATCAATGCAACACATAATCAATTCCACCAAATGGCCAACACCTTTCGAGTGAAAAAAATGGTGAACACCCAGGAGAAGTAGAAACTGCCAAAGTTCACAAGGGATGGATTAGAGGTACCCGTACGACACTAAAAAACATGTATAACCATTTGGGAGGCAAATGGCCAAGACGATTAGGATTACTGGTTGAAGGCATTCTCAACAACCCTTCAAGGGATTGCAATTGATTGGTATATAGACCTCGATGCCCAACACAAAACCAGATGGAATGATCTGAAGAAGGTATTCCAGGAGGAATTCAAACTACTAAGAGATGATGACAAGATCGTGGCTGAAATCTATATTACCAAGGAAGGGGAAAATGATTGTGTATGCACTTACAACTGTAGGCTCAAAGAACTGTTGAACAAGATGGAGAACTAGCCAACTGACAAGTTGAAGAAGAGATGGTTCATTGAGGGATTGATACCCTCACTGCACAAGAAGATGAAAGTAGTGCCTTTATCTTCGTACGTCGATGCTTACAATCGGGTGATGGACATCAAGAGTGAAAACAAAACCTCCTTCCGAGGGAAAAGGAAGATCAATGATGACAAGAGCATTGAAGGTAGCAGTGATGATGAATCCAAAATTATACAGGCCCTTTGACGAGATATGTTGAGAATGATGAAAGAATTGAAGGCTAAGAAATGAACCAACAAAGAAGGTAATGAACTATGGTGTACTAAGTGCAAAAGTGAGGGGCACACAAAAGTTAATTGTCCTAGAAATATGTTTTGTGAGATTTGTCAAGTGTTGGGGAATTCAATCAAGAAGTGCCTGTACAATTTGAAGATGAGAAGTACACAAGTACTCTTCACATAGGGAGAGTCCAACCCATCAAAATCACATAATGTATCACCAAGCGGTTATGGAAATCAACAAGGGCGAAACCAAATACAATACGACTCCAAAGGATTGTTGGAATTATACACTCTTATGAGAATAGTTGATGTTGTCATTGATGGCAACCAACTGGCAACCAACCAACAATTACCGACACCGGCAATAGATTTCTACATACACCAGCAGGCACTTCACCGACATTGGCAACAATGCTTACCGACACTCAGGCCAACATGGAATAAACTTTTGTTTATTGTATTTTAATGTAAATATCTTTTAGCCAACATGATACATTGTAATAGACTCATATATGTATGAGATATTATAGGTCATTTTTGTAAGTAGATGGATGAGAAGTATAAGGCAATTTTATATAAGGTGATATAGTTGACAGCGAAGGTTTTGGTTATTGTCTGAGCTTAAACCGGTACTGAACCTGGCATGAGAGATTTTTTTTTGAAGCAGTACATTGTATTGGATTTTGATAATCCATTCTATAGTCAGTGTGACTCTTTATTGAGCAGTGAGCTCTAGGTCGTTAGCCTCCCTGCATGTGCAGGCCCCTCATTGTAAGTAGTATTTATTCATTGGCCAGTGAGTAAATATTGTGGGTCACAAATCCCACCGAGTTTTTTCCCACACCGGTTTTCCTCATTAAATATCTTGTGTTATGGTGTGTTTTCTATGATGTCTCTGTTATTCTTATTTGTTGCATTAATTCTTATTTACCTGTACACTATTTTGGGATGCAAAGTTTTAAATAAGTATAAATATTTTGTAAACTGGTTAGACACTGATTCACCCCCCCCTTCTCAGTGTCTTTGGGATTGTCATTGATTCTAACAATTGGTATCAGAGCCTAGTCCTCTTTTTGCAAAAGCCTAACAACTTGAGGAATATTCTGACACCGGTATAGATGGAGAACTTAAGAAAACAATTGGAAGGAGCTCTTGAAGATTTTGATGTAGAGAAATTGAATAATATCAAACTTAAAGATGATCTAAGAATTGTACATGAATTCATTAGACTTCAGGAGAACTTTGTTATAGCATAAAATAAAAGAAAAGAACTTCATGAGAAGATGCAGAATGATGATGATGATGAAAAAGAAACTCTTAGAGACATTGCAAACAAGTTGAGACAAGAAAATAGTAATATGAAGAATGAAATGCAAGATATGACTATGAGGTTATGTAAAGATATTGAAGGCATGAAGAATAATGAAGAACACTTGACTAGGAGACTTAATGATGCTGGAAATGAAAATCTGAGACTTAGTCATGAAAATGATATGCTAAAAATAGATTTGATTCACATGCAACATGATAAAACTGAGCTTATGAGACAAGTTGGAATTCTGGAAAATAAGTTGGCTACTGCAAATAAACATAAAGACAAATTCAAGAAAAGTTTAGAGGAGCTTGATGACATGCTGAAAACTCAAAAACCTAATGGAGATACAAATGAACTTGGATTTTAAGTTGGAGAAAGTTTCGGTACTGCAAACAATCAAGATCTGAACAAACCAGTAAGACAACCTAATGCTTATAAATTTAATGGGAAATGTTTCAATTGCAACAAATATGGTCATAGAGCAAATCAGTGTAGATTTAGAAATAATCAAAATATGAACTCACCCCCCGGTCAATGTTCCAAATGCAACAAAGTTGGTCATAATTCAGAAAATTACAGAATGAATGTGAAATGCTATGTTTGTGGAAGATTTGGACATTTATCTAATCAATGCAGATCACAAACCGGTCAAGGATATGGAAAGGCTATTCAGAGGAATAATGTAACTTGCTATGCTTGTAACAAGATTGGACATATTGCTAAATTATGTAGAAGCAAGAATGCACTGGAAAACAATATGAGATCTAGCTTGAAGGGAAAAGAGAAGGTAGAAGAAGTAAAGCAAGAATTTTCTAAACAGTGGATTGAGAAAAGAGATCAGAGAACTAATGAAACTATATCTTCACCAGTAGAACAGAGTAATCCTCCACCGGCAGGAGATTCTTCATCTAACTGAGGAATAATCCCTTGGGGGTATGGCAGCAAATTGAAAAACATGCTTTCTACCCTCGGTTGATGGTGAGAAGATACATTTCTTCTTTACCGGGAGGTGTGTTAAGTTTTCACTTAACCGACGATCATTTAATGATGTTTTAAAGAACTTTTTGGCTATAAAGCACCGAGAAACCCTCATTTCAAACTCACCGAGCATTCAAACTTTTTGTGAGCGTGAAATCGAGCAAAGGCATTCAAGGCGAATCTGAGAAGTGTTTTTCAAGAATTCAACAAACATCTGGATAAGAGGTATTCTTCATAATGGTTGCTTCATCTTCTGTTCCTAAATTTATTTCGAACCCTACCATTGTGGAGAATGTAAAATTCCCTAGGCCCGTATTCAAAATAATTCTTGAGATTGTGAAGCAAGACAACTCTGTAGGAGATTTTTTAAAAATACCTAACGGTGTAGCATTTGCAGAAGACCCTAGGATTTACATACATTGTAATATAGAAGACCTAGGATCTGAGGAGTTAATGAAAATGTTTAACAAGGTCATTTGTGGTGAACACGGAATTGTTAAACTCAAACATAAGATTGTGGAAACTTTAGGTTTTGTGGAGATACTGAATATCCCTCAATTTCCAGAGGAAGTGGTAAGGATTGTATTGAGTAGAGCACATGGAGAATTATTATGGTTGGATTCTATTTGTAAGATAAAATAACAAGCAATTAGGGCAGTTACTAGTTTTCCCTCAACTGGTAGTAGACCTGATAAGACAAAGAAGATTCCCAAAAAAATGGTGACAAGCCTAAACGGAGAAACATCTGACAATAGATCGCTTAGAGTAAATGACATTAAGGACATTAATGTGAGATATGTAAGTATGGTCCTTGGATACAAATCCACACATGCTAACAGACTCAATTCTATTTTTAGTCTTTGTATTTACCGTGCTTATGAAATGATAAACAACAATGCTAAGATAGATGTGTGTGGATGGTTAAAAGATGAGCTTATTGACAACTTGAAAAGTATTAAGGGAGACAAGAAAGGTACTTTCCACTTTGGAAACCTTCTGGTATGTTTGATGTTATATTTCACCAAAGAGATCCCCAGTACAGGACACAAAGACTTTGGTTATGATATATCGGTAGGAAAACAACTACAGGAGGTTTTTACCAGCATGGGAGCTGATAGAGATAATAACATAACAAATTACTTTAAAACTTTCTAATCTAAGATGAGAGCTAGGGAAAGGATTCCTTAGAGCATAGTTGAGAAATATGACAAGCAAATCTGTTTTGTCATTAAAAGAGATGAAACCTGGATGGAAGCAGTAAGCCCTAGAACTATTTGGGTTATTGAAATGGGTTGTGAGGTTGATCTACATGTTCTGGAAACGTATGCAAAAGCACTACTTGAAGCACCTAGAGAGCCCTCTGAAGAATTCTTTGGAAATGCAGAAACCATAGAGTAAAGTATCTATACAGAAAAGGACTAAGAAAAGAGACAAATTCGTTAGGGATGCATCCAAGAAGGTAAAAGAAATCAAAGAAAATGTCATGAACCTTAGTGGCATATCGGCTAGTGAGCTTGAAGGACTTCAACCGGAGGCACGTATTTCACCGGTTGACACATCTTCTGACAATGACAGTAGTAAGGCAACTGAATTTAAAAGAGTGGAAAGGAAGATAAAACCCTCACTGGTACCCTCTCCTTCACCTAAGAAAACAATAACTTTAAGGAAGAAACAATAGGCAATTAGGGAACTGAAGAAGAAAATCACACCATAGAAGAAAAAGACATCGATTACCCCTTCATTGAATGACTTATTGAATGAGATAACATAGGAAGGTAATTTGTCTAATGTGAATAAATGGTATACTTCTTCAAATGATACTGACAGAAACACCATTGAGGAAAGCATTATTCTACACTTGGACATTTATAATAAAGTTTTGATTGAAGTTATTGAGGAGCTACCAAATGATCTCTCCATGAGACTAGAAGCAAAAAGGCTATTAGTGATGGAATTAGACAAGAAATTGAAGGTTGAAGCACTCTTGGCAGTTCACCCGGTTAACTCCAAGGAAGAAATAGATTAACTTATTTATGAGGCTAACTGATCAGTATTTGCTAGTGGACACTGGCAAGTGAGCCTGATGGCTGGAAGAGTGAAGGAAATCGCAGATGAAACAACAAATAATTGGGATATATTCTTTGTGGAGAAAGAAAAACAAGAGGAAATGAACAGACCCAAGAAGACATTTAAGGTTTATCAAAAGGACAAAGGTAAAGGAAAAATTGATGGAGTTCCAAACATTAAGATTACTGACAATCTTCCACCGCCACCTTTGGATACTGCATCGGTACACTCAGAAGATCCATTGGTTATTGACACTGAAGGAATAAGACATGATAATACTAATCTTGAGTCAGAGATACTTTTTACAGTGAATGTGGATACTCAAGAGGTAAACATTGTTGTGGATAAGGATAATTCAGAAGTTAAGTCAGACAATGTTGACAATAGCAACATAGCAGAGAAACTGGTACAAACTATTTAAACTAAGACATCAACACAAACAGAGCAACCGACACAAACTGAAAAACATACTGAAGATAAAGGTAATAGCATAGGGCCACCAAAGACAGAGAATTCGATAGTTGAACTTTTAGAGAAACAAACTAAGGCAGAGGTGCACACAGAGACAGAGAAACCGACAATCACAGAAACATTGAAATAGTCTGAGAAACCTTTAAAGGTTGAGATGCAAACACAGATTGATCCACCAGAATAAAATACAAGCAAAATGGACACATTTGATGGAAGAAAAGAGGTAATAAAAATGATTGGTCAGACATCTGACACATCTACATGTGAATTCAGACCTACCAATGTTACAGAGGTACTTTTGGATTCAATTAAGAAGACAACAGATTGCAATGCATTGGCCTACAAGGCAATTGACAACACATTACGTATTCTTAAGTTGATTGCACCAAATTGTAACATAGATCACATTAAGGATTCTTTAGATAAATTGGACACATTGTCCAAATTTATTGTTGATAATGTAATAACTATTGATAAGGTGAATGAGGACACAATTAAGGAGAGAGTTGAAAAAGAGAAAAACACATTCTTTGAAGACACTATAAAGAAGTGTACAGAACACTTGAATACATTATTATCGGTACTTAACTCTACAATTTTGGAGTACAAGGATCTATATAGGGAAACATGCAAACCTCACCTTTTGACAGAGGACATAGATGAGGAGATTAGAAAAACACATAAAGAAATTGATGATATAGTAGATAATATAATTGGTTCATCCGGACATATATCAGTTTTTGAGCAAGAAATGGCAGTTTATGAGGAGAAGTTAGAGAATCTTGAGAAAGAGAAGGCAAGGATAAGGTCAAATGCCCGGGAACTTAAAAATAAACTTGGTCCTAAGTTGGACAATCTTATCACTTAGAGAATTGAAATATCTAAGGTATTAGTTCAAGGAGAGCGATCACCGAAAGAACACATGCATTATCTCACCGACACGATTCAACAGACTGAGGCAACTTTGAATGATACCAAAAGGTTTATGCAGAGTCTGAATTTAGTTTTGGCAGATACTTTTCATTGTAACCAACCGGTTACAGACTTTGAGGTGAAATTTTTGCACTCATTTGATTATTTTTGACAACCTTTGTCATTGATGTCAAAGGGGGAGTAGTGGAGAGAAAAAATGCTTGTACAGAGGAGATCACTTGCTCAGGGGGAGCACATCTTTTTGGAATCTTTTTGGACTTCAATTTTTGGAAACAGTTTTTGGATTTTTCTCATGAGTGTTGCCATCAATGCCAAAGGGGGAGATTGTTGGCATTCTACACTCTTATGAGAATAGTTGATGTTGTCATTGATGGCAACCAACTGGCAACCAATCGGCAATTACCGGCACCAACAATAGATTTCTACATACACCGACAGGCACTTCACTGACATCGACAACAATGCATACCGTCACTCAGGCCGACATGGAATAAACTTTTGTTTATTGTATTTTAATGTAAATATCTTTTAACCAACATGATACATTGTAATAGACTCATATATGTATGAGATCTTATAGGTCATTTTTGTAAGTAGATGGATGAGAAGTATAAGGCAATTTTGTATAAGGTGATATAGTTGACAGCAAAGGTTTTGGTTATTGTCTGAGCTTAAACTGGTACTAAACCTAGAATGAGAGATGTTGTTTTGAAGCAGTACATTGTATTGGATTTTGAAAATTCATTCTATAGTCAATGTGACTCTTTATTGAGCAGTGAGCTCTAGGCTGTTGGCCTCCCTGCATGTGCAGGCCCCTCATTGTAAGTAGTATTTATTCATTAGTCAGTGTGTAAATATTGTGGGTCACAAATCTCACTGAGGTTTTTCCCACACCGGGTTTCCTCGTTAAATATCTTGTGTTATGGTGTGTTTTCTATTATGTCTCTGTTATTCTTATTTGCTGCATTAATTCTTATTTACCGGTACACTATTTTGGGATGCAAAGTTTTAAATAATTATAAATATTTCGTAAACCGGTTAGACACTGACTCAGCCCCCCCAGTGTCTTTGGGACTGTCATTGATTCTAACAAGGATGTCCTATCATACAGTGCCAACAATATAGCGAATGGGGACACTTCGCGAGAGACTGCCAAAATAAGAAAGACAACATACAATCATTATGAAAATGGTGTGGACCAATTGACCATAAAGACACCAACTGTCCAAAACAAAAAGGGGTAAATATGCTAAACATCAAAGAGCCAGACGAGGAGGTACTCGCAATCACGAGGTTACAAAGCAAAAAAGAAGTGTACCCTGATCCCCATACGAAAAAGGAAAGACTTCAAGAGGCAAAGGCAGATGTTGAACGAGCGACGGGGGAGGAGCGAAGGGCCTCACATGATGCCTCCAATACTACACCATGATTGGAGTCCGAAAAAACTATCATAAAATAAATGTTACAAGCTACCATACCAGTATAGGTATCTGATCTTCTGCAGACTATTGCATAATTGAAAATGGCCCTCACAAATGTAGTTGGTGACAATATCATCAACTAGGAACATCGCGAACCGACGAAAAAATCATCTGGCACATCTACCATGTAATAACCAATGACAAAACCATCTAGCACATCAACCGTGGACCCCATGCTGCACACTATGAGTATTGGTCGGGAGACAACTGTAGTACAAATGGAGATCATGGGATGAAAGCTGACCAATACCATCGTGGATGATGGCTCTAGAGTAAATGTATTACCAAAAGAAACATGGAGGGGTCTGGGAAAACCAACTCTATGGCCACCAACATTCTAGCTTGTAGGTGTCGACAAACATGGTATCAAACCTGTTGTGAGGTATTCACACATCACCCCATTGCAAATGGGGACCCCCACTTTTTTGCTTTCTAGGTTAGTCATCTTAGTTTAGATGTTAGTTGTTGTTGAGTCTTTTCTATTAAATTTTTATTTGTAGTTTCTCAAGAGCTGATCAAATCTCCCTCTTAAGAATGAAGTGAGGTTCAACACTCCCTTTTCCCAGCCAAGATATAATCACTTCCAATTCTCCCACCACTGCTTGTGGGTGCCCAAACCCGAGAACTCCCATTTTCATTCCTCACCATTTCACTATTCCATTTCCTTCTATCTCCACCTCCTCTACCACACTTCACTTCCATTTACCATATCCTCTACCCACTTACCTTTCTATACTCCATCTACCATTCCTTCCACCCATCCCCATGTCCTAACCTGCCTTATATTTCCTAACTTCCATCCCACATCCTTAACCTAACCCTTCCACTACCTTTACCTTTATCTCCATTACCCCTTCCATCTCATACACCTCCCTACCTTCACCTATACCCTCACTTACCTAACCCTCTTCCCATCCTAGTATACTCATCCACTACCCTTCACCTACATATATCTTCATTTTTACCTACACTCCCATTATATTTTACTCCCTAACCTCCCCTAACTCCATCCACTACCCCTTATACCTCCTAAACCCACGCATCTCCTACTTCCATCATTTATATCCATTATGTCCCCCTTTCCCCCTTTCCTCCAACATCCCATTCCCCCTCTTTCTCCATGTATCACATTACATGTTGGGCCCCACACACTCCAAAATAGAGAATTAAATAAGTTTTAAAGGACTCTTTGTTGGGACCCACTAACTTTTGGATTGGGAATTTAGAATGTTTTTTGCATTGCATGGGCTCCACCAAAATTTTGAAATGAAAGAAAAGGATTTTAATAAATTTTAAATAAAAGGGAGAGCATCCACCTCACTCTACCCCTTCCACCTTAACCCCTTCATGGCACTTCTTTACCACATCACCCCATCTTTGGGCAAATAGAGTGAACTTCATGAATCCACATAGATGAGGGAATTTCATTTATTTACCCAGGACAATGAACTTCAAGATTCATGATACAACAACCAACTTTGAATTTCACCTTTGACCCTTCATGAGCGAAATGGGAAGTAAAAGAATGAAATAAATTTGAGGACACTTACTTCATGATCAAATAATTTGGAGCAAATTTCATGATTTCACAATTTGGAGCACACATCAGCAAGCTTAAAAAATTAAGACACATGAATGAATTTCAAGTGAGTGAACTCTACTTCATGTGTTCCCAACTAAAGGCGAAGGTGCAAGATTGGTTACATGATTACTACCTTAAACTGATTTGAAGTTTGGAAAGAGTCATTTTTGGTTAAGCTCATATAATGAAGGAGAGTAAGTTCAAAGGCAAGGACAACTTCATGAACATCAAGGGTGGAGTAAACTTCAAGAGCTCCTCTCTAAGAGCGAAAATCAACTTAAAAGTGCTCCTTCGTGAAGGTGAATTTCTCTAGATCTTCTTATCAAACCTCCAAAACACATAAAATCAAGGGATATATCAAGCTAAGAAGAATTATCAAAGTTATATATTATGTATTTGATATCATGTTTGTTTTGTTTTGTAGATGGGAGAGGATGGTGATTGCAAAGCGAAAAGGAGAAAGATTGTAAAACCTACACCACTGTGTAAGAGGAGAAACTTCACGCCCAAGAGGAATTTCAACCTTCACCGCACCATGGAGACATGAAGAGATCAAAGGAGTGCGAAAGAGAAGTTATACAATCACTCCAAGGCAAGCAAGTGAGGATGAAGGAAGGACTCAGTTACCTCAATATATCCCATCACTGCTACTTCGAGCAAGCTTGTAATGTCAAGTATCAAATCTTCTAAATCTAGAAGCAAATTGAGGTGGCATCTCAGTCACCACTCTTTAATCAGAGGGGTTCCACATCAACATGTCTAGATGCAATGTACCTGACTCACCAATGATGGCACAAACTTTGAGGCACCTACCCTTATCATCTATTGGTCATGCCAAAGTGCTGTAAATATTTCATTGGCCGAACTAAGTTTGTTGTAACAAACCCTAATTAGGGTTTTCATTGTAAAATATCGGCCATTGATTTCAAATGGATCTGAGCCATTGAATTGTATTGAGAGCATTATATAAAGCTCAAGCTCTTCATTTGTAAAGGTTAATAGCGAGTAGAATATCTAATAGTCAATAGATAGTCTTAAGAGAATATAATAGTAATTAGAGTAGAGTAGGAGGAGGAGGCAGAAATTGTTGCCTAAGTTGTAAATGAACTCCATTTTCATTGAAGTTATGATGAAGTGTGTTGTTTCTTTATAACGTGCATGATTTCTTGTTGGATCTTCCTGTTAGATGATAAATAATTAGATTGAATGGAAGAATTTGTTGAATGCATTTGTGTGGAATCTGCCCAGTCCATACCACTAGCCTCTTACTGATTGTAAGTGTGCCTTGTGTGGTCAACTGGAATGATATGAGCTTAACTTCAAATCTTTATTCATCCATTGCTTATGCAATAGCTTGAATGGCGATCAATGTTTGATGGTATCGATTCAAACATCTTTGAAATATCCTTAGAAGATTGCACTGAGCTTGTGTCAAATTATTCAAGTTGATGGTGAGACCTTGCTCGGTAGGATTCCATATAGTCATTCATCTATGTTCTTACATTCTAGGCCTTAGAATAGACCTTCTCAATCCTTTACCTTTTGCCATTTTTTCAAAATCAAGCTAGTTTAGGATCAAAACCATCACCATATTGTAACATCAGATGATCTAAGTTCCAACAAATCAAGCATTCAGGCATTCAAATGTAAGTCCCCTTGTAATTCTAGCATAATCACATCAACCAACAAAGCTTATCCACATGTAGTGACCCTACATTCATGAACCTTGGAGTCGTCTCGAATGATCCTTAAGCTAATCTTCAGCATCCAAGAGACTTTGTTCAAGAGAGGATAAGATACTTAAGGTATTTTATTATGTGTTCGCATGTGCCTAAAAAACACATCACCAAAACCCTTGGGAAAAATTATGGCACAAAAAGTTGTTATCGACACCCAACATTTCTTCCTCGACTTCATCGTCATTCCACTAGAGAAAAAGGCCTATGATGCTCTCCTTGGAAGAGGTTGGTTGATCATGGCGAAGACAAATCATAACCAGAAGAAGAACACACTCTCCATCAAGACTAAAGGGCATAAATATGTGATTGACTTAAGGAAGTAGGTGGTGAGTGAAGAATTGGCATCCTCTGACTCAGAGTCTGAGGGTGGATATTTTGGTATGGATGAAGGAAGGAAAGGGATGTAACCCAATGATGAAGGGGTGCTCGAACTAGAAGATTGCTTTGAAGATGAGACGAGTTCCCTGAATGGACTATTTCATAGGCAAATGGAGAACTATGAGGTATTTTCACTAGCATGTAATTTTATGGAAGCTACAACTCTTGGTAAAGAGCAATTGATGAAAGCATTTAAAGTTGATGAATAATGATGAACTGCTAAGGTCCTAATTGGTACTGAGAGGAGGGGGGTGAATTAGTACACACAAAAACTGCTTCAACACTTTGTCATATCAAAGCACAGCTAACCGATTGTCTCATAGCAACACCGATTAAACAAAAGTACTTCAGACATCTATACCGGTTAAATAAAAATACTTCAGACAACATACAACATATCTCAAATCTTGATGACTACTTCACCGATATAATCATGCATGAGTTATATCAATAATACCACAACCATTTAGCACTGCATGCATATCTAAGTTAATCAAAAACCACTCAATCATCACATGAAAAACTCACAACCCATAACACACAGATTTTTCACGTGGAAACCCAAATGGGAAAAACCACGACATGGATGGATACCCACAAGCTTCTTTGTGAACTCTTTTGAAGTCCGCTCTGTTAGGAACCTAGTCCGGTTAAAGACTTTACAATAAAGGTTCTGTTAGGAACCGATCCTGTTAGGGATCACCCGGTTAAGGGATGGTTAAAGGTTGAAACCCTGTTAAGAGTTACCTCGCAAGAGGATTTAAATAACTCAATGAACTGGAGCCACCTGGCTAGAGGATTTACAACAAAGCCTGTTAAAGCTACCCGGTCGAGGGATTTACCTTCTGTTGAAATGGTTAGAAGACAACAGGTAAAACTTCGATCTGATAACAATACTCCTTGCTAAGGCAAATCCTTTTCAATTCCTCTCTTCTGCAATCACACTCTACAGATTTCTCACTCTGGTTTGGCAAGTATCAAATCTCCAACATGCGGACACAAACACAACTTTTGCCAACAACTATAATAATAAAACTCATCGACCTTATAGACAACAATTAGGTCGATAGCATAAACCCTAAACCCTAAAATTTTTAGGTTTACAATTACAAGCGATCCAATCCTGACCGTCAAATACATTACATAGAATGAAACAATCTAAAATAGATCTCAAGTCATTCTTCATTGTCCAATATTCACTGCATCTAGAAAACAATAACACATCATGCGCTCTTCACACACCGCTAAGAAAAACGTACATTCTCGAGGTAGACATTCAATGCATTCAATCTTCATGTGCAAGATCCTCAAAGAAAACCTTCATGTGCACATAGCTGACGTGACATCTATATCTTTATCCTTGTTCTTAACTAACTCATCACAAAACATCATCGGTTGCACCGCACAAGCCAAACCGAAAACCCTAGAGCTGAACAGAGACTACCAACCGATAGTCATACTCAGTGAACCTCGACACCGGTCCACTCCATCCTGGTTGACCATAACCGCTTCCAATATTCATACCGGTGCATACCAGTTCGCCTGCTTGAGTACTTATTGACATCAATGACAACATACATGATCATCGCTTCATCATATGCCAACAATCTCCCCCTTTAGCATTGATGATAATGCTCAGTGTATCAGTACTCAGTATCTGCACCATTCTGAATAACATATACCGGTTTAACATAAGAGATCACCACCACCACTTGAACTGGTTAGTGTGCACTTCAGCCAAATATCCTCTCCCCCTTATGTCTTCATCATCAGATATCTTCTCCCCCTTTGACAACAATGCCAAAGTGGAGGCACAAGCTTCCAAGCTCCACTATGTTGCTCCCCCTATGGAGTAGCATCCTTCAACACATCAATCCTATAAGATCTAACATGGTAGTACCTCACTGATGTGGAGCACACAACTTTAGTTTACTTCATGAAGGGGCCGAACCCCTAATTCACCTCTCAAATAGGTAAATGAAGTCTTCGATAAGGGCTTAGTGAATATGTCTGCTAGCTGCTCCTTACTGGAAACATGTTCTAATACCACCTCTTTATTCTGAACCTTTTCTCTTAAAAAATGATACTTGAGCTCAATATGCTTGGTCCTAGCATGCAATACCAAATTTTTGGAAATATTGATTGCACTAGTATTATCACAAAAAATACTCACCGGTTTTGATACACTCACTTTGAAGCCATTTGGTACATGCTTCATCCAGATTTCCTGAGTGCAGTTCATAAATGCTGCCACATACTCTGCTTCAGCTGTAGACTAGGAAATACAACTCTGCTTCTTGCTCGTCCACGAGACTAGTCTTCCACCAAGGAAGAACGCTCCACCGGTTGTACTCTTCGGTCCACATTACTTGCCCAATCTGCATCTGTAAACACTTTGAGATCAAAGTCGTCATTGTATGGATACCACTATCCATAATCAATTGTCCCTTTCAGGTATCTAAGAATCCTCTTTACCGCTACGAAGTGGGATTCTGTTGGACTCTTCTGAAAACGGGCCACTATGCCCACTGCATGAGCAATATATGGTCTATTGTGCACCACATAGTGCAACTTACCAATCATTGACTGATACTCCTTCTCATCCACCAATGTTGTATCATCCTCCTTTGTTAATTTGCAGCCGGTTACCATCAGTGTTCCAACCAGTTTTCTCTCCTCCATGCCAAAGGTCTTCAATACCTCTTTGATATACTTAGACTAGGTAATGAAGATACCCTCTTTCATCTGCTGAATCTATAGACCAATGAAAAACTTTATCTCTCCAATCAGAGACATCTCAAACTCCTTTTTCATCACATCTGCAAATGCATGACTCATATCATCATCTCCAGTGAAGATTATATCATCTACAAATACTTCACATATCAGAATCTGATCACCTTTAGATTTCAGGTAGATTTTGTTGTCCTCACTTGTTCTTTGAAATCCTATCTTCATAAGATGAGAGTGTAACTATTCGTACCATACCCTTGGTGCCTGTTTCAATCTGTATATGGCCTTGTGTAATCTGCACACCATGTCATTATCTTCTGACAAAGCAAACTCATCTGGTTTCTCAATATACACTTCTTCCTCCAGGATTCCATTCAAGAAGGCAGACTTCACATCCATCTGGTATACCTTAAATCCCTTGAATGCTGCAAATGCAAGTAGCATTCAGACACCTTCCAATCTAGCCACTGGGGCAAAGGTTTCTCCATAGTCTTCTCCTTCTTCATGAGCATATCCCTTGCATACAATTCTTGCCTTGTTCCTTACCATTGTGCCTTCTTCATTCAGCTTATTCCTGAAGACCCATTTGGTACCTATGACATTCTTGTGTTCTGGTCTGGATACTAAGGACCATGTTGCATTCTTCTCTATCTGGTCCAACTCCTCTTCCATTTCCTTTATCCAGTCTTCGTCAGTAAGTGCCTCTCTGGCGGTCTTAGGCTCAAATTCTGAAATCATGCAAGAATTTTCTTTCACCTTTCTCCTTGTAAGTATTCCTACATCTTTGTCTCCTATGATTTGCTTTGGATCATGATGTAGTCTTACATACCTAGGAATGACCGTAGCTAGTTCAACTTGCTTTTCCTCTTCTTTTTCCGCTTCATCTTCTTCTTCACCTAATAAAGCTTCTATCGGTACAGAAACACTGAGGTCTTTGCAGTGTTTGTCACTTGTTTCTTTCTTAATTGGTTCCCGGAAGGCTAAATCCGGTTCATCTTTTGTTTGCTTGCTAATGGTTTCCTCAGGCTTCTCAGGGGATTCATCAACCCTGACATTGATACTCTCAACAATCTTCTGACTTCTGAGTCCTCCTGTTGTAGCACTTGAGAGCTTTGCTTTTAGTGGAATATCTCAGAAATATTCCTTCATCACATTTAGCATCAAACTTGCTCAGGTGCTCACCTCTCCTAATATAGCATTTACTCCCAAATGCTTTGAAATAACTCACATTGGGAGTTCTCCCATTCAAGTACTCATAAGGGGTTTTTTCTTTACCTTTCTTAATGAGTACCTGGTTCATGGTATAGACTACAGTGCTCACCACTTCCCTCCAAAATGTGTGAGCGACATTTCCTTGGATCAACATAGTTCTGGCCTCTTCAACTACAGTCCTGTTGTTTCTTTCTACTATGCCATTCTTCTATGGTGTCCTTGGGGAAGACAATTGCCTCTTAATACCGTTCTCCTCACAGTACTTATTGAATTCATCAAAAGTGAATTCACCTCCCTGATCGGTCCTTAGGCATTTTATCCTTCTACCGCTTTCCTTCTCCACCAATGCCCTAAAGGCTTTGAACTTTCCAAATGCCTCAGACTTGTCTTTCAAGAATATGACCCACATCATTCTTGAGCAATCATCGGTAAGAATCATGAAGTACCAATCTCCCTGAATACTTCTAGTTTTCATCGGACCACACAGATCGGTGTGTACTAGATCAAGTAAGTTCTCTGCTGAAAAGGACTTACCTTTGAATGTTGAGGAGGACATCTTCCTAAGTTGGCATTCTCTGCACAAGGCATCCTCCAGTTTGTTCAGCAAAGGCAATCATCTTATTGCCTTGATCTTACTAGCCTTTACAATATTGTCAAAATTTATATGACAAAGTCTCCTATGCCATATCCAACTGTCATCAAATTTTGCCATTAGGCATTGACTAATCTTGGCATTCAGCTGGAACATGTTTCCTTTGGTCTGCTTACCGGTGGCAATAAGTTCACCACACTTTCCAATTATTCTGCAGACTCCACCTTTGAACTCTAGAATGAGTCCTTTGTTGTTCAGCTGAGCAACACTCAAAAGGTTGTGCTTAAGGCCTTCCACCCAGTAGACATCATTCACACTGCTCTTTCCATTTAGTGAGATGGATCCTTTTCCTTTCACCATGCAAGGTGCATCGTTACCAAACTGGACAACACCACCATCATATTCTTCAAGAGACAAAAACTTTCTCCTGTCATCGGTCATATGGTGAGAACACTCGCTATCAATGATCCATTCGTTGGAGTTGTCAATATGTGAGACAAGGGTTTTTTGGTTAGACAACTCTTCCTTGACAACCACAAACATTATGTCCTCATTCTCTTCATCCTTAGATTCCTCATCGACAACACCTTCATCCACTGCAACAAGACAATTTTTCCTACCCACTCCTTTATACTTTCTAAACCTCTCTGGTTTATCCTTATTGTCATTGTTAGGACAATTAACAGCTATATGTCCTATCTCATTGCAGGAAAAACACTTCAGAGGAAGCTTACCTCTATATTTTCTGGTGCCTTTTGGAAGTCTCTTGGCAAGAAGAGATTCAAACTCCATCAGAATCTCCTCGTTGTCCATATCTTTGCTTGGCCTGGATTCATAACTGGTACTGACCTCTTTTCCTTTCTTGGTCGGTGCGGAGGAAACAAACGCTCTAAAGGCTGAATCGGTCTTCTAAACACTACCATCATAGCTATTCAATTTATATGCAGTCAACTTTGCAATAATAGAGTCTAATGATACCTTGGTTTTGTCGATAGACCTTAGCTCTTGCATAGCAGCAACCCTGATTGCATAGACCGGTAAAAGTGATCTCAGAACTTTACTGACAATAGTGGCATCATCAATTGTTCCACCAGTGCTCTTGATCTCTCCAACCACTATCTTGATTCTTATGTTATACTGCTGAATGGTCTCTCCTTCAACCATCCTCATATCTTCAAACTTTCCTCTAAGGATTTCTTCCTTAGCTTGCTTGACATGTTCATCACCGTCATAAATGGATTCCAGTTTGTCCCACACATCTTTCAGATTGTCCTCATCTTGTACATCAATGAACTCTACATTGGACAAGTTGCTAATAAGGGCTTCCATGACTTGCCCATTTTCTTGTATCTCTCTTTTCTGATCATCGGTTAGAGTGCCAGTGGGGATTACATAGGCATTCTCAACATATCTCCAGTGTTGTGCACCCAAACTCTTGATATATATCTTCATCCTATCCTTCTATATTGTAAATTTGTCCCTATTGAACTTAGGACCTTCCCTCTTCATCATTAAAACGTGATCTTTTGCCTCAAGCGGTTAAGCTTAAATCACCGAGGACCTGGATGGGCTCTGATACCAATTGATGAATAATGATGAACTACTAAGGTCCTAACCGATATTGAGAGGGGGGGGGGGTGAATCAGTACACACAAAAACTGCTTCAACACTTTGTCATATCAAAGCACAGCTAACCGGTTGTCTCATAGCAACACCGATTAAACAGAAGTACTTCAAAAAGCTATACTATTTAAACAAAAACACTTCAGACAACATACAACAGATCTCAAATCTTGATGACTACTTCACCGATATAATCATGCATGAGTTGTATCAATAATACCACAACCATTTAGCACTGCATGCATATCTAACTTAATAAAAAACCACTCAATCATCACGTGAAAAACTCACAACCCATAACAAACAGATTTTTCACATGGAAACCCAAATGAGAAAAACCATAGTGGGGATGAATACCCACAAGCTTGTTTGTGAACTCTTTTGAAGTACGCTATGTTAGGAGCCTAATCCGATTAAAGACTTTACAATAAAGGTTCTGTTAGGAACCGATCCTGTTAGGGATCACTCGGTTAAGGGATGGCTATATACCCTGTTAAAGGTTGAAACCTTGTTAAGAGTTACCTCGCTAGAGGATTTAAACAACTCAATGAACTTGAGCCACCTGGTTAGAGGATTTACAACAAAGCTTGTTAAAGCTACCCGGTCAAGGGATTTACCTTCTATTGAAATGGTTAGAAGACAATAGGTAAAACTTTGATCTGATAACAACACTCCTTGCTAAGGCAGATCCTTTTCAGTTCCTCTCTTCTGCAACCACACTCTGCAGGTTTCTCACTTTGGTTTGGCAAGTATCAAATCTCCAACATGTAGACACAAACACAACTTTTTCCAACAACTACAATAACAAAACTCATCGACCTTATAAACAACAATTAGGTCGGTAGCATAAACCCTAAACCCTAAACATTTTAGGTTTACAATTACAAGAGGTCCAATCCTGACCATCAAATACATTACATATAATGAAACAATCTAAAACAGATCTCAAGTCATTTTGCATCATCCAATCTTCACCGCATCTGGAAAACAGTAACCCATCACACGCTCTTCACACATCGCTAAGAAAAATGCACATTCCCAAGGTAGACATTCAATGCATTCAATCTTCAAGTGCAAAATCCTCAAAGAAATCCTTCACATGCACATAGCTGACGTGACATCTAGATCCTTATCCTTGTTCTTAACTAACTCATCACAAAACATCATCAGTTGCACCACACAAGCCAAACCAAAAACCCTAGAGCTGAACAAAGACTACCAACCGGTAGTCATACTTAGTGAACCACGAACCAAGAAACACCAGCAAAGCCTTTCCTCGCCTAAAGATACAATCCAGAACATCCGATGGGAAGTGGCACTACCACCCGACCATGTGATCCCGAAATGGAACCACCCCACCGTGCTAGGAGATAGTAGAAAACCCTCAAGCAAGCAAAGTAAGACAAGTACGAAAGGACTACAAGACTCCGCAAACATCCATGTAACTCAATTCACAAAACACAAGTGACTCTAAGGAGAGAGTGTCATCGCATGTCTTACGGTGGATACCAAGGTACAGCCTCCATAGGTCCCAACCCCCATCTTGGGTTTCTCCTAGTAACCTCTCCCGAGCCTCCGATTCCAACTAAGTCTCATGCGAATCCTACCAATCCTTTCGTGAAGACAAGGTGGTAAGTTTGCCATTCCAGGCCTTCTTGTAGCATTATGAGCCCTGTACTAGCACTACACCTATGCATGAGGTACATTATCTTAATTAATATTTATCTCACTCCCCCCCAAAATATTATTAGGTTATCACTTTTTAACTGACTTTCAACGGGTTCTCCTATCATCCACTTTGGGCACGGCCCCCGCTCGAAAGCCACTCTCTCTCATAGGACACTAACAGGAAATGTCTCTCTACAAGAACTCTATGGCGAAACAGACAACCATAACCAATCTTGACAAAACACAGGTGAAGGATACTCAATCACTAACCCAAGATTGACCATTTGGACAAAACACACAATGACTCACATCAATAAGGTTATACAACAACACTTGACCAAGGAGATATAATAACATAGGACACAATGACAACTCAACCAGAATTGCAACGAAATTAAGCTTGACTGCAAACACCATTTACACAAGATCCTAACACAGACAATCTTTTCTTAAAACAGCCAAAAGCACAAATAACTTGCAATTAAAGATTTTCTAGACAATAAGAAAATACAACTATATTAATACAAAGAAATCAATTTTGTCATTTGTCCAATAAGGTTAAATCAATCACATAAAAATTAACCCCCTAATTATATGTTCATGATTACTTTACAAATAAACCCGATTAGATTGTATCAATAATCTAAATTAAATTCCAAATTCCAAATTATATAATAATATAATATAATTACATAAATATATATATTCTACGAATATAATATTATATAATTATATCACATTAAATTATATAATAAAAAGATGATTTAATTTGAAATATCTTTCATTTCCAAAATAACATAATTAAAACCACATAAAATACTATATACATATATATATATTATTATTATTATTATTATTTTTAAATTAATTTATTTATTTTTTAATAATTTAAAAAAATAAAAATAAAATAAAATTAGTTTTTAAAAAAAATTCACAACTTCTTTAAAAACAGTAAATTTAAATTTATTTTTTTAAACAGAATTAATTTCCAAACCAATTTATTTCCAAGGAAATTATTTATTACATAATTTCTCCAAAATAATATAATAAAATAATTTCCCTTAACTTACAATAAATTTAATTAATGATTAAATTTATTTATATAATAACTAATTATATCCCAAAGATACACAAATATTAAAAAGGACTGCCATAGCCAAATATCGAAACAAAAATCAAATAAAAGGGAATATTTTCTCTGGTAATCCCATTCCTCCCAAATCTTGCAATTTTCATGCACAATAAAAATCTTGACAAAACTTACCATAATAATTTTCCCAATTTTCTCAAAATTAAATCTATAACACCCAGAAAATAACTTCTTTCCATAAACTAGAAATTAACTTCAGGCATGAATTTTAAATCAAGAACATGGATTAACCAAAAGAGGGTTTTGGATTGACAAATAATATACACACACATCATTCAGAAAGATAAAAGAAATAAAAATATTTTCTTTGAAACAAACAATCAAAAGAAGCCACCCAACCTGGTATAGTTTTCCTGGAAGAAAATTTGTAGAAGAGAACCAATCCTCCAACAAGCTTCCAAATAAAATTCTTTTCCTAAATTCCCTGATCTGTTTCCTGTGCATCTAAAATAAAGACCTATTCCCCTATTTAAACTAAAATTCTAGGTTCAATAGCTTTTAGTCAAAAACCTAAATTTAGAATAAAAGTAATTTTATTTTATTTTCTAATTTTATAACAAAAGATAAGCTAACATGCAATAATTAAAAATCATTATTCTTTATTTTCTTTTCTCATGTAAATTAATTAATTTTCTAAATAAAGAATTAAAACAATACTTTAATTCTAATTAATTCTTTTATTCATTTATTTAAAATTCTAGGAAACAATAAATAGAATTAATCTAATTTATTTTTCCACTAAAATTTCAATAAAATATATTTCTAATATCATGCAGCTTGCAACTTAATTTAATTATTTCTTTTAATTAACTAAATTTATAATCTCAATGCATAAACAATTCAACTATGAGATAATACCATAAATTTAATTAATTAATTAAAACCACTAAACAAACCACAGAGCAAATTAAAGCAAAGACTCATAAGAAGACCAAAATGACAAAAATACGAAGGCCGAACAAACTAACAGGACGACCAACTGACGACACTCACACGAGTGTAATTGAATAAAATAGGGTCAACTACTATCTCCTCCACTTCCATCGGAAAATATAAGGCACGCTCAGACCTGTGAAGCCAGGTGGAGACGATACCTCGTACCTACCCGATACTTGTACCTGTAATATCCTGCATCACCGAACCACACATGCATATATACAATATAGAAAATACGGTATACACATCGATGAAGGAGAATCATGACGTTCCCTGTCTCACCAAAATGAGTGAAGGAAAATCGTCTCCTTGCATCCAATACACTCGCAGACACACAACATATAATTCCACATTGCATAAATAAAGTAAAATGTCAGTACATAGCAATAATCCATAAAATGCCATAAATCACAAGTACTGAAATACTGCAAATAAATTATGCATCTCATATCCACATAAAGCATGAAATAATGTCATAAAAATCTGAATAACACATCATGGTAATGTATCCACTGAAAACAAACAATAATAAAGTATGAGTCTAAAGAGTTCAAATGAGTAGGGGTACTACAAAGTCCATATGGAATTGCTAGACAAATTTAGAGAAATCTGAAAATCCGTACAAGAAATTGGAGGATGGAATCCATATGAAGTCTGTACGAAGGAGGAATCACACCAGAAAAGGCACGTGGAAGATTCGTACGACTAGTTTGGCCAACATATCGTGCATAAATTTGAAGCCGAAGTGATTCCCTACGATTGAAAGATTTCGTACGACTGGAAGAATTGGACAAAAGATAGTGAGGAGACAATACTGTACGAAGAGGAGAGGTGGTCCGTACGTAGTCCAGACCATATGCTGTATGGCTTTGAGACAAAAATTGCAGAAAATAATCATCAAACAGGAAGTTGGGAGCTGTACTTGGAAGTACTGCCTAGGCCGTGCAAGATAGACTCTCATTGGAGATTGTTGTTTGATTTCATCAACAATGTTTTTGGCGTCTCAAAAAATCACAAAAATCATGTGCACCATGGACTTCTGTGTGGTTTTGAAGGTTGCAATTTGGTGTTGGCAGCGGGGGCACTGCCCCTTGACCCCATCCTATACCGCAACAGGGGGTGCGCCCTGGGTGCTGCCCCTCGACCCCACAAGGGGCGCTACCCCTTGACCCCTATTGTGGGCGTTGCCCCCAAACCCCCATTTGATTTGGCAGGTACACTACAAGTTGGGGTTATCTAGTCCAAGTCACTATTTGTCATTAGTCTTCTTGAATATTACTTAATGTTTGCTTGTCGTTTGGAAGATGACTTTTTCTTTTGGGGGGGGATAATGTAGTTGGCATAAAATGCATATTGTTATGTTTGATAATTTTGCTCACCTGATAGTGTATTAATTAATTGTATTAAGTGGGTTGTCACTCATAGGTAGTTATGTGCCAATTGGTTGATGATTGTGTACCTCTCGACAATCGTCGGGTTAAATAAATATGTTGTTTACCTACCAAGGTAGGTAGTCCGGTATAGTCAAGTCTATTGTAATCCTTGACCGACCATCTATGGTCTCTACTCTGTAATAATTGCATGTGTGAATAAAGATATATTTTATTGTCGTGTTTGGTATGCATTGTCATGTACATTATTATTTTCTATATTTAATTTATCAGTTGTAGCAGTAAATATACTCTATGAACAAACCATTGAAAATGAAATTTTAATTAGACTGAGAGGCATATTAAATCTCAGACATCATTTTAATCGTCACCGTTAAAAAGAATATTATGGTTTATTCGTGCAAAATAAATTGTCAACACTATAATTTAAACCCTTACAAAGTTTGCAAGAAAGAGAGATAGACAAAGAGAGGTTACAAACACTCAATAAATAAATGAAATTTGCACAAATTTCATATATGTATAAATATTCTAGTAAAGTTTAATTTACATATATAACTATTAACTTTAAAGTTACAATTTATTTTATCTAATAATTTAATAACTTAAATTAAATAAATTAAATAAAATCCAAACTAAGTTAAATTAATCTATAATATAATTAAAATGCATGAGTTAAGTTAAATCAATTTTATTTAATTTAATTATCATTATATTTTTAATTAAAATATATGGGTTTGTTTACAATTAGCTTTTTCCTTAATCTCATTTCCCTTTATTCAATTACATGCTATCCTTTACATTTATGCCAACTCTCCTTAACATTCTATTAATTCAAAGATTATTCCTAATCCTAATTGTTTTATTAATTCAAAGATTATTCTTAATCCTAATTGTTTTATTAATTCGAAGATTATTCCTAATCCTAATTATTTTTTAAATACATTAGTAAAATATATGAATTTTTTTACAATTAATTTTTTCCTCCATCCCATTGACCTTTATGTCAATTATGCTCTCAATTACATTTATGTCAACAATGCTCAACAATGCTTAACATTTTATTAATTCAAATATTATAACCCTAACTATTATTTCAACCAAAAATATGCATACTACTCACCCAACACTACTTAAAAATAAAATTAATAAAAAATATAATATAATTAAAAATAATAATAGTAAACATTAAATACTCCTTTTCTAAAAGATATATCTGAACGTACTTTACATATATTTATTTAAACACAAAAAAGTCATGTGCTTTAAAAGCTAGAAATAAAGTCCACCAATTATAACCAGACTTTAACTAATATTAAAAAACACTAGGTAATTTAATGTATAAGGCCTCCTCATACAAGCATCCTGCGATGTAGTATCTAGGTAGTAGTGTAGGCAAAAGGTTAAAATGGTGGAACAATTATTACGATTATAATCATCCCGTACAAAAAATTCCTTCACGTGAATTGTGCCTTCCGTAAAAATAAAAAATAAAACATCTCGTCGCATCAGCTGTAGCTGTGACTGTGACTTTAAGACAAGATCATTCATCTTTATTTTTAAGACACCTACCAACGTTTTTGGGAAAGTATACAGATATTTTCCAATATCCTAAATGAGGTGTGTTATGGTATAGAATAACACATTCCATTATCTGTTATCGTAAAACTATCTAAGACTCCAATTTGAAAGCTACCAAAATATCAAAGTATTGTAGTCATCCTTCAATCGCATGGTAATATGGTTGAATTAAGGTTGTAGGATGATTATTCTGTAGATTATGGTTTAATTTCAAAACAGTTAGATAATGACGAGGTAGCCACTGTGATCGAAATGAAAAAGAATCCACGAATTCCACGAACATATGTATGCGATGGATTTCCGTCTTAAATTCGTTTGAATGGTCGCTGTGGGGACGTCACACTCGTTAAATCTTAAATCAATTTTGTTGAGATCGTAGATTGATCTTTATGAGCCACGTTGGCGAATTCGAAATCTGAAAGCCCTGCAGTAAAAAGATGTCGGTCATCTTCAAGAAAGGCGTATGCAACTCACAGTATAATAGTTGGAGTCTCCGACCATGAGCTTGAAATAGGGCCTCAAGGTTTTAGAAGTAGAAGGGTGTAAAGAAAGTTGATTTTAAGCAGTTAGAGGAACACTGGAAATGGCTGGTTTTGGCAATAGGGTAATGGTGGCAGCAAAATCAGGTGCCATAGCCCCCTGGATGGGGCTGGTGGCTGGAGTTTGTATACAGATTTTAGCAGGAAATCCATACAACTTTCCTCTTTATTCCCACAAATTGAAAACTGTACTTGGGTACAATCAATTGCAGCTGACCAACCTGGGAGTGGCTAATGATATTGGAGAGAACGTGGGTCTTCTTGCTGGCTTTCTCTGCAATAAGATTCCACCATGGTCCATTCTTTCGATTGGAGCAGTTGCAAGTTTTATTGGGTATGGCGTAATCTGGCTTGTTGTCAGCCAAACTATCAATCCTTTGCCTTATTGGGTGGTAAGCAAGTCATGCTTCTTTCACGTTTTTCTTTTTCTTTTGTAAAACGTAAAATATCTCATCGTCTTCCCCTGATTTTGCCCCTTTAAGAAGATGGAAGTAAAAGTGACTTTACAGCTTCTGCAATACTGAATTATATGTAGAGCCATGTTTTGGGTGTCAAATTAGCTTGGATTGGTTATGACATTCATCGGCTTACTTTGTATATGGGAACCGTGTGGAATATTGTTTTAAGTATTTTACTGAATTGCAGCAGTTCGCAAACCAGCTTCTGTATTTTTGTTCGGGTTATTTTCCATAACTTTTAATACCAAAATTACATATAATGTTTGGTGAATAGATGTTTTTTGTTTGGGTTTCCTGAGGGAGAGTTTATGAAGTAGAAATGTAAACATAGCTAATTTGTGCCTCAGTTCAACAAGGGTTTGATTTTAGCTGGTGAGCCTCTGGGCTGAAATGTTCAATTATAAATTTATAACAGACATGATATTTCCACAGTCCACGCAAATGAAATTTAGAATGCTGCTGTAAAAAACAGTTGAAGTATTTTTAATGTTAAAATCACTTCCACGGTTTTTCCCAAGCACTCTGAACTTCATGTTAAACCATGTTTATCAGGAAGCCTAAGTTAAAAACTAAATTCTATGGTAAGGGGCAAGGAGTAAGCTGGATCAATACCAGCGACTTGGGGTCCAGCGATTACCCCAAATCATGGGAATTACTCGAGTCCTGCGATACTGTAGCATCAATTGAAACTACAAAAAATCTCAAATGAAGTAGTGGCGGAAGCTTAGTTGCAGAGTGCCTTGAAGTGAGAACTAGTTGGTGGGTGGCTTTCTTACTTGTGAATGCTAATATCCCAATAGTTTCATTTCTTCTTGTCTGCAAAAGGGTTTGCCACACCCAGTGGGATGAGAGGCAGCAGCATCCATTAAGAGGCAGAACCCCGAGCAAAACAGATGACTTGGATTTTCTATTAAACCCGCCGCCTTCATATGACAGAAATTAGCTTTTTTACTTTTTTGGAATCAAGGTAAGTCTTGATGGCTGATTACCTATTTCAAAACTAGCGGGTCATTTCTATTTATTTCAGACATTCACATTTGTCAGTTCAGTGCACTTGGGCACGGATAATATGTTCCTGTAGGATTCGTTATATAATCATTGCTCACTTTTTCATCTGTAAGAGAGGTGAAATATTGATTGAACACTAAGAATTTAATTCACGGTTGCTGTAATCACCCATGATCATGGTGTTTCTAATTTTCCAATGACTACTATGTCTTTTTCTTTTTCCAATTTTATGGAAAAGTCAAAGTTTCTTTTTGGAAAAAACCTACCAATTTTTTACTCCCCTTTGTCATTTTGCTTATAATTTTGATTTCATTGATATAAGGAGCTTTTGCTTACTTTGGGAAAATCTTATAGTGGTGAATTAATAACCCCATAGTTAAATAGCAAATGGTTTTAGATGATCAGAAATGGGGAAAGCATCAGAAAGCTCAAAAATTTGAAAGAAAATAGTGCTTATATTCTCAACTTGTGAGAATTGTTGTCAGAGTTCTGTGGTCATCTTAAAAGCACAATTTTCAAAATTTGAAACTGGAATATGTTAAATCTGGTCTTTCCAGTGCCATGCCTTTTAAAACATGCACATAGCATGTTTTTTCATGAAATTGCTTGAAAGGTTAATGAATGGTAAGTGTGATAGCAGAGCTACACGGTAACACAGTGATAGCATATGGTTGAGTCAAAAAGCCCTCTTAAAAAAATTCTCTGTTTGAGAATTTTCACACGAACATTATAAAAACAAAGAATATTATTAAGATCAGCAGATAATAACATTGAAGTACTTCTATGCATAAAAAGAAGAGAGTACTAATACAGTGTCCAGCTTCTTGGAGCATTGCATAGAAGTATAATTATGTGTTTTAGTGTATATGCTGGTGATAGCTGTCTTCCACTTCCAAAGTTTGGAACGAAACAGCATGGTGTAACAAATCTTCTAATCAGGGGTAGTTATGTTGATTATCTAACCACATTGTCAATTGTAGCTTTGATTTCATTCAGCATAAATATTTATCAGTATAAAGAGCACTTACAATGGTTTCCACTATATCAGAAAGAAGTTTTATTTCAGAAAATCATAGCAATTTGATTGCAATTCATGCCCAAGGAAATTTTGAAATTTTGTGATTACCAGGGAAACCAATAGAGTTTGAAGTAAGCCACATGCATCACAATGACACAGAATGTACCCTATTGTAAGGTACTTAAATTCTTTAGACCCAGCAAGAAAATGTAACTACTTCACTTCGTTTCAACAAATTTAAGCATTTACATTCTTTTTGTCATAGCTGCTAGGCTATATCGGTATGTGCATTGTTAAGCCCTGAACTGTTTGTGGTCTCACTTTGAAGGGAAAAGAAATAAACAAACAAACAGGAGGGTTTCAAAATTCTTGTATTTTAGTCTTAAGCCAGTTTGTATGGTCATTCCTGTACATGTCTCCAAGTTTTCAAGGTTAGTTGTGGTCTTTGATTACTAATTTGAGTTGTATTATCGAAAAATGTCTCAAGTCCATATTGCAATTTAAGGATTTTGAATTTGACTCAAATTCTTAGGTTTGTGTTTTAGATCACAAAATCCCCGAACACTGTAAGGTGTAAGTTGTAACGCCTATGCATCAAAGTCCTTGTTTGTGGAGTATAGACTATAAGTCTATTTGGTTGTGTTCCAAGGCATGGGAATTGATCAACATTATCCCATAGTCCTGTTGTGACCTAATCACACATCACCCCATCCAACCCCCCTACTTTTTAGGTTATCTCGGTCTTTTGTTTTGTTCTTTGGGGTCTTTTGGTGGCAGTCTCGTCAGTCTCTCTGCTTTGCATGTGTTTGGGGGTCAAATTGATCAAGTCTGTTTTTCGTTTGAGCGAATTTGGTGAAGCCTAGGGTTCATTTTGTCGATTTTAGGGTTTCTGCCTTTAGTCCTAGATTTTAGGGATTTTTGTTAGGTTTTTTGAAAAATTGAGTGTAGAACTGGAATCAGGAGCCTTCAGGGAACCTCCCAATAAAATTTGAGCAAAATCAGAGTAACTTTCTATTTTTAGAAAGTTCCTATTAGGGATTTTACTGTCCCAAAATGTCTTCGTTTTGCCAAAAATCAAACTTACTATTTTTAGTAGTTTCTATTTATAGTAAGTCATCTAGCGTCTTGTTTTGGGGTCTAACAGTGACATTTTGAAAAGTTTCTATTTTTGGAAAGTTCGCTTGTGACAGATGATGAAGGCTGAACATTCCCGAAAAAGCTGTGTAAATCCGGATGGTCAAAAAGCAGACAGAGTAGATAAAAAATGGCTAAGTGAGGTATTCATCCCAAGAATGGAGATCTTGAAATTTTTTTAAGTCTGGAAGCAACTAAAATCCATCAAGTCCAGGAATTCATGAAAAATGTGAAAAATCCATACCCACCCCAATCCAGCGCCCAAGGAAGTCATAGGGTGCCAAACTGAGATGCTTGTGGAAATCCTTGCTAGGTGAAGATTAGCGCCCAAGATTGAGGATAGGTGCCAAACTTAGGAAGGCATGGAAAATGTCAAAAATGGGAGATTCCTTGACTTAATGCAAATTCCGCCCAAGTCCTAGCAAGGGCGCCAAAATCACATGGTCTTGGATAGAATGCTCAAGGAAGGAATTCCTTCCACAGGGCAAAATAGCGCCCAACTGAGTATAAAGGCGCCCAAATGGGGTGCCCTTGGAATTCATAGAAATGCAAGGAATTCCTTGCCTTGGGAGAATTGTGCCAAAGGAAGGTATAAGGGCGCCAAAGTTGATGCAACGTGGAATTCATAAGCAAACCTCAAATTCCTTCCTCACCAAGTTTTAGCGCCCAAGGCATGAGTAGAGTGCCAAAAGGAAGGAGTCATGGAAAACAAAGAAAGTGCCAAGTTCCATGCCTAAGTGCCAATAGCGCCCTAGACCAAGGAAGGGCGCCAAGTCTCTCTTGCCTTGGAAAGATAGAAAAAGTGGATTTCCTTGCCTCAGTGGAAATTGCGCCCAAGGCATGATAAGGGCGCTGAAAATGACATGCCATGGAGGATTTGTAAAATGTGGAATTCCTTGACGTGAAGGAATCAACGCCCCGACCAAGGAAAAGATGTTGAAGTGACTAAGGCGTGGAAGAAGTGAAGAAATGATGAAATTCCACCACACAAAGTGAATTCCATACCCAAGTCGAAAAACTGAGGAAATTGTCTAAGGCATGAAAATCCAGAGGTCAGGAATGGAATGAAAAGCAAGAAATGCCCTCGGGAAAAAATTTAAAATTTCCATTTTTAGGCACCAAATCTAATCTAATATAAACTTTTTGTAGAATAGGAATCGTGAGAGATTTCTCTCTCCATTGGACCCGGGTCCTAAATTTTAGGAAGATGGTGGAAAAGCGTGGAAAATTCCCTCCATAGCAGGAAAAGTCAAGCCAAGCGGATAAATAGGGAGAATCTTGAAAGAATATTCCAATTTCCCTCAAAAATTTGAGAAATGGAAAGTTGGTGAGTTGGCAAGGAATATTCTTAAGTATGATGCATGACTTAGTGCATTAAGATAAATTTCCAAATTTGAACTCAACTACAAAGGAAATTCCATTTGCATGGCGTGGTGAATGGGAAAGTATGACGCATAATGAATGCGATTGCCAAATTAAATGCCCCCCAACTTAGCAACACGATTGGAGAAATTCTATATAAGCGTGAAGATGCATTTCATTTCTCATGTGTAGGATTTAAGAAAGAAGAGTTGGAGAAGTGAAGAAAGTCATACTTAGAGAGATTTTCATCATTTTCAAGGAGCTTTTCCAGGATGACAAAATCAAGTAAGGCGGCTACTATCACTAGGCAAGCACAGATAAAAGCAGAAATGAAGGGCTTTCTTCCAGATTCCAAGATTGTGTCCAGGTGGAAGGAGATCAGTGATACAAATTTAGGCACGTTCAACTTGGCTGCCTTCAAAATCAGGATGTTTGGAATAGGAGGGCATAATCTATCTCCTACAGCCGTAAAGTTTGTCAAAAGCGGAATTGTTGCAGCAGCTGGTTTTCCTCCTGCAATCCAGTGTCCAGACTTGATCTTGAATGTGCAAAACACTACAATCTGGAGAGGAAGACAATTTCAACGTTAGATGGTAGGTTGCTAGCGACTTTGACTCTGGAATTGATTGGTGAAGCCTTCGGAATTCCTTCAAACCGTTCCATGACATACAGGACCATAAATGGAGCTAAGGCAGTTTATGAAGCGGGTCCTGGCAGATGTGCGGATATGATCAATAAACAGTGGTTGCTAAAGCCTAGGCCGCATATCTCCAAAATGTCTAAGGTTCTCACTATCTTCGAATTCAAACAGGAATACGTGGACCTGATAAAGATGCTAATAGGATAGTGGGATGTTCACATACTATGAATTTTGAACTGTGGATGTTCTTTTACATCAGCAAAATCATGAATGCTAATGGGTTAGTGGATTGGGCCAGGTTGATCAGCCACTACTTGCACGAGCATCTGAAAGATTTGAAAGAAAGGAAGTCACAATCCTTCTTCATGAGCTCCTACGTGATTTATATGCTTGCAAGAAGGGGAGGCTTTGATGGTTTGTCGGCAAAAGGAATCATGGGTTGCGGACCGGCACAGCTGAAAGTGCACGAGTGTTATCCTCAACTACATCTTCATAATACTAATTCTTACAAGCTAGCGAATGACACCCTTACTATGTATTTGACAAGACTTATGCAGAATGAATTGCACACAAGGGTGTCGCCACATGCTAGGGCCCTGGTTCAAAAATATGGAGCCATGTTCTTGCAATTTTCGAAGTTCACCTATATCAGGATGCAGGGATTCTCATTCGAGTCATACAAATTGCCAAGGTATCCATCCGACAAATTGGTATTGCTTGAACTCATGAGGTAGTTGATAGCCTATGATCAATTACAGAAGAAGAAGCAGTCTATTGAATTCCCAGTTGTCCTAGGTGATTACATGGAGGTGTGCTCGAGTTTGGAGGCAGCTGAGAAAGCAGCAGAGGAGTTGGCATTCTATCGCTTGGCATTTTACACATCTAGAGCTCAATATGATCCTTATTGCCAAATCAGAAAGGTTGTTGGAATGAAATTTATACATAAGTTTCACCTAGAAGACTACTGGGCAAGTGCCAAGGATGACCTTGAAGTTTGGAAGAAAATGTATTCCAGACTGCCCCTTTGCTCCATCAGGATAGGTGAGATAATGCAGGTGCTGGATCAAGTGAAGGAAGATTCAGACTTGGTGCAACCAGAATTCGAAAAGGTGATAGATCAACCCATTCAGCTGCCAGACTGGTCGGAACTTGAAATTGACGATCTAGACATCTTGGCCAAACTTGTTTTAAAATTTACCAAGCACTGGGTTGATAGGCATATCAAAAGGTTGAAAGAAGGAAATGTCCACTTGACTTTTTAGTTGATGGGAAGTCTAGATTCCCATAGCGAAGCAACTGAAGGATCTTCACAAGCCAAGGAAGAAGGAGAAGTCTAGCTTGATAGAGGGAAACCTGCTCCAAAGATGCCGAGGATGACAAGGAAGAAGGATGTCCAACAGGAAGCCCAACAAAAAGCCTAGCAGGAAGTCCATCAAGAAATTCATCAGGAAGTTCAGCAGGACAAGCAACAGGAAGAACCACTGCAAAAGAGAGCAAGGGTAGAAATAATGCAGTCACCAACAGGTTCTTCCAGTGTGCAAGAGGTAGAAATGTTTACGTAGGATAATCTAGTAAATCCATCTCCAGGCAACATCCTTGACGATGCTCCAACACAAGATATTCTCAGCGTCAGTGCTTCACATAGACCACATCACTCAAGAAGTCAGAGGCAAGAAATTCCTCATCAGGAAGAAATTTGCCAGGATAGTTTCGTGGAAGCCATCCTTGGCGAGATGGAAGAAGTATGACGAGCAAGAGCAGATGGAAATCCATAGTCACTCCATTCCCGCTCCTGATTGGTTGATGGATAGATTAAGAAGGGAGCTGGAAAAGGAAACTGATCCAACACAAGAGTTAGAAGAATTGTTGAAAAGAATGGATCAACTGGCAGAGAAGAAGTCTCCTTGGAAATTCTCCAAGTTTGTGAGGGATGAATCTGGATCCCGAATCTTACACATAGCTGAACCTGCAGTAGATAAGGACAAGAATAAAATAAGGCCGAAAGATTATGTAATCAGACAAGTTGACCTTGGACATGCTTCCACTGCGCAGGTAATTGAAGACTTCGAGGGATCTTCCTTGGCCATGAGGGAAAAGATGCAGAAAACAAAGGCAAAATGTAAAAGGCTAAAGGAAGTAAATAGGGTCTTATGCGAATATTATAGAAGTCTCAAGTGGCCGCTCAGAGAAGCAGATCCACCTTTTGTTTCTCCTTCCTACCTCCCTAGGGAAGTCGTTGATGACACAAAGGTAATCAGAGTAATGGCACAAAGTTCCAGGGAATGGGTGGAAGATGTCTTTATTGCAGCAGGGAAGTTCATTGAAGACATAGCTTGTCTTCATTCTAGATTTGTAGCCCTTCTAAACAGATTGGAGGTAGCGGAAGGTTTGTGGGAAGATGTCTTTGTTGCAGCAGGGAAGTTCATTGAAGACATAGCTCGTCTTCATTCTAGATTTGTAGCCCTTCTAAACAGATTGGAGGTAGCGGAAGGTTTGTGGGAAGACGTCCACATCTATTAGGACTTAACCATTTCGCGACTTAGGGCTCTAATGAAGATTCCGAAGCAAACATTGATTGATGGAAAAGTAATCCAAGAGAATGAAATTAATGACTTTTCCCGATGGTTCTGTGCCGTTTGCTTAGGAAAGAATACCTTTGAAAGGTTTAGCATGGAGTCTTTAACTTTGAAAGACTCAATTAGAAGGGTGTAGGAGGAAGTCATCAATGTGATTGAAGCACTGTTCGCAAAGAGGCTCAATGAGGATGGAGTAACGGTGAACTCCTTGAAATCTCATTTACATGATTTCTTCTTCGTAGGTTCCTTTTCTAAGGAATATTTTCAGAATGTTTCCTTGTTTTTCAACACAATGAAGAAAGCACAGGAAATGATTGTGGAATGGGAAAACTGCTTCTCTAGGAGCGAGGAAGAAATTACCTTGATGGAATTTAACATTGAAAGTGTTCCAAGTTTCTCCGTAGGAGAGCTGGAGGCCGTCATTGGTAAATTCATTGCATATGCAATCAATGGACGGGATAATGGTTGCCCATTCTTGGACGAGAATCTTTTGATTCAGTAGTGGCGGCACATTTATTGCTGGGATATTTTGTCTTAGTGGCGGACTTGTCAATGCATGTTGAATGCATGAGGAATCTTTTTGCATGCAGCCGCCATATTAATGATTTTATGACGGTTTCCTTCTGCATGTAGCCGTCACATGAAGAATGATGGGCATTTATGTTTGCATGGGGAACATTTGTGGTATTTTGGGCAAATTTAATGTAATGGGGTGCATTCAATGCACAAATGGATACCATTTTTGGGCTTGTTGAATTAATTGTATACGGGCTTAATGGGTATTAATTGCTAATTCCCACCTTGTTGCATCTTGAGTGGAGAATCTTTTAGGGTGAAACCCTAATTAAAGTTTGCATGTTTTCATGGCCCAAGGCCTATATAAAGGGGTGACCCCCCTCATTTGCGGGAGGAGAGATTGTTTTCACAGATTGTTGCTTAAGATTGTTGAAGTAGCCAACTTAATACATTGTTCGATTTGATGGTGTATTCTTGTTTTATTTTAGCAATCCGCATGGTCTTGCTCTCTTCAGTTAGAATAGATTTTGCTTTATGTTGTTAGAAGAACTGGATTCAATAGGATTAATTGTTGCAAAGTCCGAGCTCATACTTTTGGTGTGTAGCCGATTGTTGCATACTGTGCAAAGTTATCCTGATCCTCCGTTATATGTGTATGCTTAACTTCGATTATTTGTGAAGATTGTTTGATTTGATGGTCTCAATTGGTAATTTGAAAAACCTTTACACACCCTCTGAAGATTGCACCGCCTTTGCGTAGTTGTGCTCTGTTGGCGAAACGAAGTGTGGTTAGGTTTTGCATGAGTGATCCCGTCTCCTTGTTCTTAGGCCTAGATTAGACTAAGCTTAGTTTTCTAAATCCTATCCCATTTACTTTTCTGCATATTCCAAATCCAAAAAATCCAAAAATATAGCTTTCGTTGCAAATCATTCGCATAGAAATCCTTGAACCCGCAAGTTTGTTAAGATCTTCTGTGAGCATACGTAAGGCCCCCTTGGGTTAACAGCAAACCCATCAACTAACTGAGTCACATCCTTGCACAAAAGGAACCTTGAGATTAGCCGTTTGATCTTTCTTTGCAATCTTAGCATACGGTCTGATTTTAAACAAGAGAGTGAAGTGACCGTTAGAAACTTTATTCTATGTTCAGCGTAGTCCTAAAAAACACGTCAACAAGTCCCAAATGTGGATTTTATTTTTTAAAGTTTGGGCCTTTCCTTTCCTTATGGTCAATAGTCTATGGTTGCACCATAGTAGCATTGATTGGGATTGGAATTGACTTGGCAAAATAGAAGTATAATTGCAATTCAATTACTTGGGATTTAATTGGAAACTTGGAAAATTAAGAAATGCTGAAATTTTCATATAAATAGGGAGAAACTGTGGCCTTTATTGTTTCAATTTTCAAACCAAATAAAATAAAAAAAATGCTGCTTTGCCAACTGGCACAGCTGTGTGTGTTGAGAGTCTTGAGACCATAAGGCAGTATTTAGGTTCTAACTGAATGAGAATGGAATGGATATTCGCTCAAAAATGAATTCCCTCAAGTGTGTTCTAATCTATCCAATATTTGGTTAGTTTGGCAAAATCCAAATCTGCAATGTAAAAATGGAGGATTTAACCGAAAATTCAAAAGAGAAGTATTTATGTAAGAACACCCATGGTTTGCTACTAAACTTTTTTTGTACTTCTTTGCCACAAGTATTTATGTCAAACAGATTGCATGCATGATGGAATAAGATTACTGTTTGTATACTCTTTGTGTTGCTGACTGGTAAGTGTCATGACATATTCCTAATGAATACATGGTTTACTCCATATGCTTTTAATGATATATTTTGTGATAATGTTTCTAAGTTTACAAGAAGATGTGCACCATAATATATTTGCGTGGAAACTCAACCTTAAATAAAGATAAATGGCTTTTATTGGCTTAAACAATTGCATATATCTCACTGTTTTAACTGGGACCAAGTTGCAGTCTTAAACCAGATTACAGGACTGATATTAACATAAGTTTGAACCAAATACATGCAGGTCCAATTTGCAAGGATTATTTGAGAATAATGTGTCAGTTTTAGAAGTAAATTTGCATTTAATTCTGACCTGGAAGTGTTGTCCAACTAGGAATCGAAGCAGCAGAGATGAAGACACAAGTATGCCAAAAATCTTCAGAAATCTTCCTCATGTCTTCCCACAATTGAAAGCTACAATCAGTAAAGTCTCCACATGCCTGAAGAGTGAATTAAGCTTATGCCAAGCAGATACTAAGCAATTATTAAGCACACAATCCAATCGTCTTAGCATAAGGGAACTTTCAACCAGCTGGAATAAACTTTTGGTTTCTACTTTTGCGCTGAGGGAAATTGACATGCCCAGCTTGATACTAAGTTTAAACTCCTTTCCTTTGGCCTCTAGTGAGGTGTGCCAGCATTATTGTCATTTTTCAAGCTTCCACGTCACTAAAACTCCAACGATGTCTTCCTTATTTTGTTTTTATTCACCTTTGAATTTTCTTATATGGTGCGGTTCCCCTTAATGAGCTTTTTTATTCTAGTGCATGGAAAAGATAGCTTTATTTTCCCATGATTTCACAAGAGATGCTTTCTATTACCTTTAATTGCTGTCATGCCAGAGCCCTGTGAGATTCATAGGCCTGCGGTTCCAATTCTTAAGCCCCCTTTTTATACGCCCAATAAATATTAATCAACACCCGATAAACTTTGGCCTCTGCTTATATGCCCAACTATGGATTATCAATGCGCCTAAAAACTGAAAAAATTCGATATCACAAACTCTTTAAAATATCCCACGCCAGCATATACAAGTGGGGTTAACCACCAATACATCAATTGACCAAACCAAGGTAATTAGATTTCCGTCCAGTAAAGATGAAGACTTGAAACATTGAACGATGATATTTAATATTCATTGACATTTGACTAGCAAATACTCAGCAAACGTCAAATATGTCATCCAGACCTTAAGGAAAGATTTCTATAATGCCCATCTAAAATATAATCTTTTAACCTCAAAATTGATGTATCCAAAACCTTCAAGAAACTCTAGAAATATATGCATTTTACCCAATCCAAACTATCTCTGAAAGGCAACACACAAATTGATAACTCGATCTTGAATGCATTGTGAAATACCTGATCGATATCTCCATCATATACCAGCCAGGGTAGATCTTTCACCATTGGAGCTAGTCTTCATTAAGAGGGGTTTCGTCCTCAAGAAGGCTGAGATGGACCAAGTCCAAATCTCCAAAACAATGCAAGATTTTCTTAGAGAGAAATATCAGAAATCATAATCTCAATATATGCAAATTGTAGAAGTTGATGATCAACCACAGGAGCCAAGAATCATCTGCAAGCAAAATACCTATCACACAAAAGAGATCAAGCAAAGATAATATGCTCTATAACAACCAGAGAATTTTGTATTATGCACAAGGAAATATTGGAGATACAATATTGGAGGTACAATTACAATGAATGAATCAATCCTTATAACGGATGAATGAAACCCTAGGTGCAAACCCTAATGCTAAAATTAGGAGCACTAAAGCAATGCAAAGTAGAAGCTAAATTAAGCTCAACTACATCTAGAATTAATACTAGAAAAGCAAATTCTAGATAATAAAAAAGCACCTAAGTTTGACTTAAGTGAAAAAGCAATTAATGGACCTAATTAAAAAATTATTAGATGATTGTCCTAAAATTACTCCAAAACAAATGATCTTTGAAATGCTTTTTAATAAGCTCCTTCAAGCCCTATGCTCTAATTAGGATTTTGCACTTTTAATTTAATTTTAAATTCACCTTATGTCTCCCTAAGTTGGCACCCACCTCCATAAAGTTCTTTATTTGATCATTTAAAACCTTAGGTGCCAAAATAAAGTCTACTTTATTAAATTTTATAACGCAAATTCAAATATTTGATTTAACTAATTTAAAATAAAATCTCAAAACACCTTATGTCGCCATGATATCATCAATTTTGGCAATTACCGACTATCCAAATATAGTGACTCTACCAACTAACTAGATCGATGTCTAGATTGACACTTACTATAAATAGTAAGTATAGACAAATTGTGCGAAATCCCTCCAGAAAGTGTCAAATAATTCCAATAAATCCTCAGAGCTCATTGGCGACATTAAAAAAATCCTTTGAACAAATTGACACATCTTGAAAGTCCTGTTGCATTGTAAGTGAACCTGAAAAAAGGGCCATTACAATTTGCCTTTCCTAAAGATTGCTTGTCCTCGAGAAATGCCAATAAAACCACACAACCATTTGGCTGATCCAAATTGAAACCAAGAATTTTCAAGGTCCCAAGTCAACCTAGGTGATCCGTAGTACCATGCAATGTCCCCATTTTAAAATAGGATTTAATAATTTTAGTGTCGTAAATTCTAGCCTTACACACATTCGTTTGCACCTAGGCCTCACTTTTGTGTTTCGAATTTCTATGCCTTGATATTGTTTTGATTCTACTCACACCCACCTAGATTCAACATGTTCTGCACCTAAGCGGGACCCTGTTCAAATTTGGATCCTAATTGGCAGGACTAGGATGCCTTGGTCCCAGGACGAGGACACCATGGGCGCCATGGTCCTCCCAAAAGGGGCCCAAATTTGGACCTCGCAACGGTCACATCTCGGAGGTGGGAAAACATCCTCGGAGTCGACTTGCTTCGAAAATTTCACACATATTTTATGCATTTAGGTGTAAAAGCAAGCCTAACCCCCTCATTTAAGGATCTCATCTATCAATCCCTCAATTGCATCTTTTGCAAATTCTAGCGAGCAAGCAATCGAGCATCATCAAGGCAGTGAAGGAGAGGTCAAAGTTCAGATTTCAAGCATTCATGATGGCATCCACAATCAAGACTTTATGAAGACATCCCACATGACATCATCAACCTTGGCATAAAGACTTCAATGCAAGATTCATCAAGGTATCAAGTTCCAATTCAAGCATTTCAAATTTAGATCTAGCTTTATCCTCAAAACAAAAAGCTTTTACTTCAGCATTTCCATTACATTTCAATTCAACTCAAGGGTTAATTCCAAATTTGGGGTTTGACCTAAGGCAAACCCCCATCAACAACAACATTTTCCTTCTTTTTGTGTGTAGGCGACAGATCCAAGAGCCACAGATAGAGATTCCGGTAGAGGAGACGATGATGATTAGATCTAGCTTTTGTAGGGGCAAAAATCAGAGGACTAGGATGAAAAATCCGCCACGGTCTTGAGGATTTCCGACGAGCTTCTCGGATCATATTCTGAGCGATATCCTGATTCCGAGAGATTCTAGTCTGTCCACATCTAATATTAGGGGTTGGGACGCAAATTGCCACACAGTCTCGCACTTCCAGGCTGAACTTGCTGTTGCAAGTGCTCTTCTATCTCTTCTGCTCAGGTTTAGCCTTGTGTATGCATTCTATATCTGTAGTTTGTTGTTTCTATTGTTTCATGTCAATTCTTCATCATCTTAAAATCAATTTTAATTATGTTAAGTTTATTTAAATTCTGTGATCAAGAGGCTAGAACAGGTGAAGATATAGTTTGAAATTTACTTCGAACTGCAGTAGTGTGAATGGAACGGAAGCACAACACTTATCAATTTCGGTATTGTACTCCTCCCATTGTATGAATGTTATATATATGAATGAGAGGGTACGTAGAGAAGAGATATGTCTTCCCACGTGGGAAGACACATCTCTTTCTACGTACCACTCATCATATCACCGCACGTTAACAAACATATCATTTGCTTGACTGATCGAGATTTATGATAAATCGTTTAGCCCAGCCCGATAACAAGAAGGGGTGTGACCGGTGGCAACTACTCTCATTCGATATTTATTCATTGTTTATTGTTAACGTGAATATGTTAACATGTAATTAATTCATGCATTGGAAATAGTACGACTGACGTTACAAGAATTAACACTCCCTCTTAGCTAGGGAGGACATATTTCATGTTAGAGGAAAAACAACACAATTCATCCATTGATTGTGAAGAGAAGAGATATCACACCATAGTGTCAGAGATATGGTTCAACAATGAATATCAAGTCTCATGATACTCACCATAACTCATAGTTATCAAGTAGGGTATGTGCACTAGCATCAAGTCACATGATACCTACCATACTAATAATGATTCATGGCATGTCCACGAATATTATGTCCATAATATTCACCATGAAGATCTCTATCATAATTATGGTTTATTTAATGATATCTACCAACTGATATCTACCATAATGTCTCAGAGATATATACTATCATGACATGTCCACAGATATCAAGTCTCATGATATCCATCAAGATAGATAAATTGATAATTGTAAAATCTTCACCTTACAATATCAATATTAAACAAGTGTTCATTATTTAAAAGTCGTCACCCTTCAATAATGTTCACAGGGGGCTGTTGTGACCTAATCACACATCACCCCATCCTAGATAGGGACCCCCTAGCTTTTAGGCCCTTTTGGTCGTTTGGCCTTGGTTTTTGTGTGTGTTGGTAGCAATCTCTTCAAATCTCTCCGCGTTGCGGATGTTCGGGGGTCAGTTAGGGTTAATCTGCTTCTCTGTCAAGCAAATTCTATGAAGTCTAGGGCCTGTTTTGTCCTTTTTTTAGGGTTTTGCCTTTTGCCCTAGATTTTAGAGGTTCCTGTTAGGGTTTCGGGAAAACTAAGCATACGACTGGAATCAAGACCCTTCAAGGGACCTCCCAGTAAAATTTGAGCCCAAACGGAGCAACTTTCTATTATTAGAAAGTCCCTATTTTTAGGGATTTTTCCGGGTCCCGGAATGTCTCCATTTTGCCAAAAATCAAACTTACTATTTTTAGTAATTTCTATTTTTAGTAAGTTTCTATTTATAGTAAGTCATTTCTGCACCCTGTCTAGGGATCTAACGCTGACACCTGGAAAGTTTCTATTTTTGGAAAGTCATTACTGGCAGGGTCAGTCAGCCAAGGCGACAAGGATTAGGCGTTCACAGACAATTCTAATTTCGGAAAGTCAGACAACAGACAGAGAAAGCCAGAATTAGGTCCAGTACTGAGAATCCACGCTGAATTGAAGATGCCATTCACAAGTGGAAAAATCCATGTATCCATGGACAGAGTGAAAATGCGCCCAAGACTGGGCTGGGGCGCTGAATTGAAGATGCCATTCACAAGTGGAAAAAATCCATGAATCCATGGACATGGTGAAAATGCGCCCAAGACTGGGCTGGGGCGCTGAATTGAAGATGCCATTCACAAGTGGAAAAATCCATGTATCCATGGACAGAGTGAAAATGTGCCCAAGACTAGGCTGGGGCGCTGAATTGAAGATGCCATTCACAAGTGGAAAAATCCATGTATCCATGGACAGAGTGAAAATGTGCCCAAGACTAGGCTGGGGCGCTGAATTGAAGATGCCATTCACAAGTGGAAAAATCCATGTATCCATGGACAGAGTGAAAATGCGCCCAAGACTGGGCTGGGGCGCTGAATTGAAGATGCCATTCACAAGTGGAAAAATCCATGTATCCATGGACAGAGTGAAAATGCGCCCAAGACTGGGCTGGGGCGCTGAATTGAAGATGCCATCCACAAGTGCAAAAATCCATGTATCCATGGACAAAGTGAAAATGCGCCCAAGCTAAAATTTGAAATTTTGCCTTAGGCATGGAATCCAAGGGGTCAAGGAGGAATAAAAAGCAAAATTCCCCTCGGGCAAATTTTCGAATATGCAATTTTGAGACACCAAATCCCGACCAAATGTGGAAAATTTTATAGATTCGGAATTGGGATGAAATTCCCCATCCAATGAACTTGACTCCTAAATTTTAGGAAGATCCCTAAAAAATAGGGACGTGGAGAAGAGCCATGAAAGTTTCTTCGAAAGCAGGAGATGACAAGTTGGAGTAGAATTGAGCAAATCTTGAGAAAAATCCTTCGATTTCCCTCCAAAATTGGAAAGAATGAAATCAACGAGTTGGCAGAAAGAATCTTCCAAGTATGACGCATGACTTGGAGCATTTAAGGAAAATTCTAAATTTGAACTCATACGCATGGGAAACTGCCTTTGCATGGCGTAGTAATTGAGGAAAGTATGACGCATCATGAATGCAATTACTAAATTAATGCCTCTTGAGAATTCTATATAAGATGGGAAAGGCATTTCATTTTTCATGTGCAAGATTCAGGAAAGGAGTGGAGAAGTGAAGAATATTCATACTTAGTCTCTATTTTCATCATTTCGAAGTGCTCCCAAGATGGCGGAACCTAGCAAGGCAGCTACTATCTCCAGGCAAGCATTGATCAAAGCGGAGATGAGGGGTTTTCTTCCTCATTCTCGATTGAATTCAAGATGGGAAGAAATCAGCGATGCTAACCTTGGCACGTTCAACTTGGCTGCATTCAAGATCCGAATCTTCGGAACAACAGGGCATAATCCATCCCCGACAGCTGTCAGAATTGTGAGAAGTGGAATAGTTGCAGCAGCTGGCTTTCCTCCCGCTATTCAATGCCCAGATCTGGTCTTGGAATGTGCAGCACATTACAATCTGGAGCGGAAAACAATCTCAACGCCAAATGGCAAGTTACTGGCAACATTGACTCCAGAGTCAATTGGTGAAGCTTTCGAAATCCCTTCACATTATTCCATGACGTATAGGACCAATAGCGGAGCTCAGGTAGTATATGAAGTAGGCCTCGCCAGGTGTGCTGATTTGATCAACAAGCAGTGGTTGCTGAAGCCTAGAGTGCACGCTTCCAAGATGCCCAAAACTCTCACAATCTTCGAGTTCAAGCAGGAGTATGTGGACTTGATAAAGATGCTGAGCAGAGTAATGGGATGCTCACATTCGGTGAACTTCGAGCCCTGGATGTTCTTCTACATAGGTGAGATCATGAATTCAAATACACTAATTGACTGGGCTAGATTGATCAATCACTACTTGCATGAACAATTGAAGAACCTGAAAGAGAAAAGGTCTTGGTCCTTTTTCATGAGCTCCTACCTGTTCTATATGCTTGCACGAAGGGGAGGATTCGATGGGCTGCCGGCAAGAGGAATCATGGGCTGCGGACTAGCGCAGTTAAAAGTGCATGAGTGTTATCCTCAGCTACATCTCTCCAATGTTAGCTCTTACAGGTTGGCGAATGACACCTTCACCATGTACCTGACACGACTTATGCAAAATAAGTTACACATGAGGTTGTCTCCACAAGCAAGTGCCTTGGTCTAGAGGTATGGCGCTGCATTCCTGCAATTCCCCAAATTCACCTACATCAGGACGCAAGGGTTCTCCTTCCAGTCTTACAAATTGCCCAGATATCCGTCAGACAAGCTTATATTGCTCGAGCTCATGAGGCAGTTAACTGCCTATGATCAGCTGCAGAAGAAGAAGAAGAAGCAATCTATTGAATTTCCAATTGTCTTGGGGGATTTCATGGAGATATGCCCAGGTTTGGAGGCCGCTGAAAGTGCAGCAGGGGAATTGGCATTCTATCGCCTACCATTTTACATATCCAGGGCCCAATATGATCCTTACAGCCAGATTAGGAAGGTTGCCAAGTGCCGAGGATGACCTTGAGGTCAGGAGAAGAATGCTTTCCAGACTCCCCCTTGACACCATCAGAATAAGTGAAATTCATCAGGTACCGGATCAGGTGAAGGAAGATTCAGATTTGACGCAACCCGAATTTGAGAAAGTGAAGGATCAACCTATCCAGTTGCCAGATTGGTCAGAGCCCGAGGTAGATGATTTGAACATCTTAGCTAGACCAGTGCTAAAATTCACTAAGCACTGGATTGACAGGCAGATAAGAAAGCTGGTAGAAGACAATGCCCATCTGACATACTAGCTAATGAGAAATCTGGACTCCCACAGTGAGGCAACTGAAAGCTCTTCACAGGTTCAGGCAGGAAGAGAAGCCTGGATGGACAAAGGAAAAAATGCCCCAAAGAGGCCAATGGCAACAAAGATGGAAGATATTCAGCAGGAAATCCCACACGAAGTTCAACAGGAAGCCCAGCAAAAGGAACCTCCACAAAAGAGAGCAAGGACAAGAAGGGAGCATTCACCAGTTAGCTCCTCGAGCGTACGGGAAGTGGAGATGTTTCCACATCCCACAGGCCCACTTCTAGAGAACGTTCCAGCGCCTAATATACTTAGCATCAATGCTTCACAGGGCCATCATCAGCCAAGAAGTCAGAGGCAAGAAAGTTCCCCGCACCAGGAAGAAGTTCACCAGGATAGCTTCGTGGAGACTATCCTTGGTGAAATGGAAGAGGAATCTCAGGAACAGATACATGCAGACGATCATAGCCATTCCATCCCCGCGCTAGATTGGTTGATAGGCAGATTGGGGAATGAAGCAGAAGGAGGAACCAATCTTGCTCAGGATGCTCAGGAGTTAGAAGAATTATTGAAGAGGATGGATCGACCATCGGAAAGAAAGGCCCTCCAGAAGTTTTCCAAGGTGGTCAGGGAAGAATTTGGTTCCCGGACTTTGCACATTGCTGAACCTGCGGTGGATAAGGATAGGGGTGAGATTAGACAAGAGGATTACCTCATCAAACAGGTTGATCTTGGCCATGCTTCCACCGGTCAAGTTGTGGGGGATTTTGAAGATTCCTCCTTAGCCATGAAGGAGAAGTTGCTGAAATCAAAGGCAAAATGTAAGCGGCTGAGGGAGGAAAATAGATTTCTATGCGAATACGTCAGGAGTTTCAAAAGACCCCTTAGGGAAGCAGGCCCTTCATCCACTCCTCCTCCCTTCCTTCCCAAGGAAGTAGTTGATGATGCAGAACTTATTAGAGCAATGGCACAAAATTCTCGGGAATGGGTAGAGGATGTCTATGCTGAGGCAGGAAAATTCGTTGAGGATCTAGCTCAGCTTCATTCGAGGTTCGTGGCTCTCCTAAGCAGATTAGAGACAGCAGAAGGACTATGGGAGGATGTAGATGTTTACCAAGACTTAACCATTTCCCGGCTTAGGGCTCTGACGAAAACTCCAAGGCAAACTCTGGTGGACAGGAAAGTGATCCAAGAGAATGAAGCTTATGACTTTCCCCGATGGTTCTACGACATCTATTCAGGAAAGAACACCCTTGACAAATTCAGCATTGATTCTGTCACCTTGAAGGAGTCTATCAGAGGGATACAGGAAGAAATCCTTAGTGCCGTGGAAGCTTTATTTTCAAGGAAACTCAGTGACGGAGGAATAACGATGAACTCCTTGAAATCTCGGTTGCATGATTTCTTCTTCGTCGGTTCGTTCCCTAAGGAACATTTTGCAAATGTTTCTTCATTCTCCGGTATGATGAAGAAAATGCAGGAAGTCATGGCAGAGTGGGAAAGCTTCTTTTCTAGAAGTGAAGAGGAAATTGCCTTGATGGAATTCAACATTGAGAATGTGCCAAGTGTTTCCATCAGAGAACTAGAAGCCGTCGTCGGTAGATTCATTGCATATGCCATTAATGAACGAGATAATGGTCGTCCATTTTTGGACAAAAGTCTTTTGACTGAATAGTGATGTCGTACTTATTGCTGAAGGAATATTGACTAGGTGTGGGACTAGTCAATGCATGCCACCACCAGATAGGGAATCTCCTTGCATGTCGCCTTCTCATTATGGTTTTATGATAGATTCTTCGTGCATGCCGCTGTCACTTGGAGAATGATGGGCATTTATGATGGTGTCAGTTATATTTTGGGCATGGTCAACATCATGAGGCATTTAATGTGCTGAGTGGGCGCTATTTTAGGCTCTTTTAATTAATTGTGCATGGGCATAATGGGTTATTAATTGCAGATTCCCACCTTGTTGCACCTTGAGTGGGGAATCTTTAGGGCAAACCCTAATTAGGGTTTTCGCATGTAATCATGGCTTGAGGCCTATATAATGGGGTGACCCCCTCATTTGTAATCAGGAGAGACTATCGTCAGAGATTGTTGCTAAGAGTTTTTGAAGCAAACACTTAATACATTGTTCAATTGTTGGTATGTTCTTGTGTTGTTTTGGAGCTCGCATGGTCTCATTCTCTTCATAGATTAGATTTGCTTTCATGCTGTTAGACGAACTGGATTTGATAGGATTGCTTGTTGCAAAATTCATGCTCATACTTTTGGTGTCCAGCTGATTGTTGCATACCGTGTAAAGTTAGCCTGAGCCTCCGTTATATGTGTATGTTTAACTTCGATTATCAGAAGAGATTGTTCGATTTGATGGTTTCTCTTGATGATTTGAAAATCTTTAACACACCCTTTGAAGATTGCACCTCCTTCGTGTAGTTGTGCATTGCTGGCAAAGCGAAGCGTGGTTGGATTTTGCGCAAGTTACCCCGTCTCCTTGTTCATAGGATTAGATTACTCTTAGTCTAGTTTTTTCTCTGCCCTATTCCTATTTACTTTCCGCATAATTCAAAATCCAAAAGATCCAAAACTAGAGCTTTCATCGCAAATCATCCGTAAAAAAATCCTTGAGCTTGCATAAGTTTCTTCAACATACGTAAGGCCCCTTGGGCTCTCGGCAAACCCATCAAACAACTGAGTCACATCCACGCACTGAAGGAGCCTTGGAAATTAGCCGTTTGAACTTTAAGTAATCCTAGCATACGGACTAATCTTGATCAAGAGAGGATAAGGTGACCGTTGGTGACTTTATTCTGTGTTAGACGCGGTCATAAAAAACTCGTCAACAGGGCCCATGAAGTCATGGAGTCACACACATGACAAATAAAAGAGTTTGCACATTAAACATCTTAAATGTATTAGTATATCAGAATAAATGAGACTCTATCTCAAAATTAAATAACATTTTCAACCATACCAAGTTTATCTCTAAAGTGCTCAATCTTGATCCTGGAGAGAGGCTTGGTAAGAATGTCTGCAATCTGATCACCTGTACTAATATAATCCAGTCGGATCACATTCCTTTCCACCATATCTCAAACATAGTGATAAGGAATCTCAATGTGTTTAGACCTGTCATGAAATATTGGATTCATTGAAAGCTTGATGCAACTCTGATTGTCACAATAGATGACATTAGGATTTAAGGGTTGACCAAACAGTCTTACAAGCAATTTCCAGAGCCATACTGCTTCTCTTGCTCCCATAGAGGCTGCAATGTATTCAGCTTCTGTAGAACTCTGAGCTATTGAAGACTGTTTTCTACATATCCATGAGATCATTCATGATCCTAAACTGAAGCAACATCCTGATGTGCTTTTCCTATCAACTACGCTTCCAGCCCAATCAGAATCAGTGAATCCATGTAAGTCAAGGTCTACATGTTTATATTTTAGACCAAAACAATGGTTCATCAAAGATATCTCAGAATATGCTTTGCAGCAACAAGATGTATTTCCCTAGGTTCGCACATGAACTGACTTAGTGTATTAACAACATAACATATATCAGGTCTTGTGTTTACCAAATACATAAGAGATCCATTAATCTGTCTGTAGAGGGTAGGATCTGCAAACTCTGATTCTGCAGCTGCTTCCTTTAGTTTGTGCAGATTTGTCTCCATAGGTGTGGTCATGGATCTACAATCCATCATTCCAAATCTCTTGAGTATATCAATGGTGTATTTTCCTTGATCAAGGATTATACCATCTGCCTGCTGCCAAACTTCCGATCCAAGGAAGTAGTGAAGAATTCCTAAATCCTTCATATCAAACTCAGAGACTAATTCTTTCTTACACTGAGAAATATGATTATCCTCTCCTGTGATTAGTAGATCATCAACATAAAGAATAAGAATTAATAATTCACCATTGATTACTTTGTAGTAGAGATTTGGATCTGCTTCATTCTTGGAAAACCCTAATTCCAAGAGATAGTGATCAATTCTTTCATACCATGTTTTGGGGGCCTGTTTAAGTCCATATAGGGATTTCTTTAATTTGCAGACATGCGATTCAGCCTTATGAATCACAAAACCTTCAGGTTGCTCCAAATAAACTTCTTCTTCAATCTTACCATTCAGAGAAGCAGTCTTAACATCCATTTGATGGACTTTCCATCCTTTAGATGCTGCAATAGCCAAAACTGCTCGGACAAAAGTGTATCTCACAACAGGAGCAAATGTCTCTTCATAGTCAATACCTTATTTCTGTGAGAAACCTCTGGCAACAAACCGTGCTTTGTGCTTCTCAATGCTGCCATCTATTGCATGTTTGGTTTTGAAGAGCCATTTTGAAGATACCACAGAATTTGCCTTTAGGCCTAGGCACAATATCCCAGACATCATTTTCCAGAATTGACTGATACTCTTCTGACATAGCATCTTTCCAAACTTGATGTTTGAGAGCATCTCCAACACAGTAAGGTTCTGCATCAATGGTTTGACTCATCAAGGCAGCATAACTGGAAAATAGGTTAGGTCTCTTGCTTTCTTTGAAGGTCCCCTCTGGAGTAGCATAATTTTTCGCTTCATGAAGCATCTTTTTAGCCTAAAGTGGTCTCTTCCTAGTTTCGAGATAATGTTCTTCCAAAGGTAAGTCTTGAACTTCATGCTCAACGTTTTCAGGGGTCTCCCTCTGAATCTCAGGGGTGGGATCCTCATCCATGTTTGTAGTAGGATCTTGGTGTTCTAATTCATTAGAGCTTTTGGACCTTCTGAATGCTATGTCTTCTTCAAAGATAACATCTCTGCTTAGTTCAATTTGCCTTTGTCCAGGTATGTATACTCTGTAAGCCTAAGAGGTTTCACTGTACCCAACAAATACCCCTTTCTTTCCAGAAGGTTCTAATTTTGATCTCTTTTCTTTGGGAACATGAATATAGACTGGACACCCAAAGATCTGGAGATGACTTATGTCAGGTTTGTTACTAGTAAAGGCTTCTTCAGGGGTTTTATTATCAAGAAGAGAATGAGGACATCTATTTTGGATGTACACAGCTGTCCTAGATGCTTCAGCCCAAAATGAGGTTTCTATATTTTGGTCAAACAACATAGCCCTAGCAGCTTCTACTATAGTCCTATTCTTTCTTTCAGCTACGCCATTTTGTTGTGGGTTATAAGGTACAGTTAACTCCCTCTTAACCCCAACATTTATACAATAATCTTTAAACATATTATAAGTGTATTCCCCCCCATTGTCTGTTCTCAAGGTTATGATTTTCTTACCTGTCATGTTTTTTGCAAGAGAAGGATTTCTTCAGATTCTTTGTACCTCAGAAAATATATCCAGGTCTTCCTAGAATAATCATCTACAAATATTACATAATATAAAAATCCTCCTAAGGAGGGTACAGACATGGGTCCACATAAATCAGAATGAACTAATTCTAATACATTTTTGGATTTACTGTTGCTAGAATTGAAAGACCCTTTAGTATTCTTTCCCAAGGCACACCCCTTGCATGCTCCTTCAGAACTGTGACTTAGCTTGGGTAAGCCAATCACCATCTTCTCTATCTTAGGTAGGGCATGGAAATGAAGGTGCCCTAATCTTCTGTGCCAAAGTTCATTTGAATCTGGAGTCTCATGAATCAAGGCTTGAGGTGTAGTGGTGCAAAATCTGTAGAGGCTCCCTTGTCTTACTCCAATGGTGTGGGCTTTCTTGATGGTGGAGTTCTTTGGCCAAGCAAGTACCTTTCCTTCCATAAAGGTTAATCTGTAACCCTTATCTTCAAGTGCAGAAACTGAGACAAGGTTTCTCTTTATACTAGGTATAAATAGAACTCTACTCAGCTGTAGGGATATGCCTGACTTTAGGTTGATATTGCAGGTTCCTATTCCCATATTTGGATAATTTGAGTCATCACCAATTGTCACTTCTTCATTTGAATTTCCACAAGTGTATCTAGGTGCTCACAAAATCCAGTGATGTGTCGAGATGCTCCAGTGTCAATCACCCATGTGTTGGAGCTGGAGGTGACTTGACTAGAGAGGGCTGACTAGAAGACTAGTCTCTCGGAATCACTCCCTTTCTTAACTTCTACCATTGAAGCATGTTGCTTGATCCTGTTTGGACACTTCATTGCATAGTGCCCATATTGGTCACATCTGAAACATTGTACTTCAGAAATGTCTCTCTTCTTCTTTGAAGACCCTTTTCCATTTGAGCCGATTTCCCTCTTTCTCTTAAAGTTCTTCTTCCTTCCTTTCTTGTGGGAATTAGAGTTTAGAACTTGAATGTCCTCATTACCATTTTTTTGTTTTATTCCTCTTGTGACAAGCTGAGATTCCTCTTGAATGCAATCGGTTTTCAATCTGTCAAACTTAGGAAATTTAGAACGAGCATTGTTTCCTTGAATGAACGATTCCCACGAGGTAGGAAGTCCATTTAGGGCCATCATAGCAAGTTCTTTGTTGTCTACTAGATGTCCAATAGTGGATAGTTGATCCCTAATCTCAATGATCCTCAAGAAATAGGATGTAACTGTCTCTCCTTTATTCATCTTTATATGGTGTAGTTGATTCTTTAAGGTGAGAGCCCTGTTAGAGTTGTTGATTTCATAAATGTCGGCTAGGGCTTTGAACATCTGAAAAGCTGTCTCATATTTAGAAATAACTGGCACAATGTGGTCTCTCACTGAATCCACAATTATCTTAAGAGCCTTCTCATTGTCCTTGCTCCACTAAATTTTCTCCGTATCATCAGAGGGTTCAGGAATTTCACTTTTGACATGGGAGTCGATTTTATTTTCTTTCAAAATAAGCATGATCCTGAATTTCCAAGATACAAAATTTGATGCTCCATCGAGTCGATCTTCAAACCTAACTCCGGTTGCCATTAGAATTATAGGAATGTGATCTACTAAGAGCCGGGTGAAGGTCTATATGATCGTTACAGAATTTAATTTGATCTTCCTTAACTTAGCTCTGATACCATGTTAAGTTTATTTAAATTCAGTGATCAAGAGACTAGAATAGATGAAGATATAGTCTGAAATTTACTTCGAACTGCAGTAGTGTGAATGGAACGGAAGCACAACACTTATCAATTTCGGTATTGTAATCCTCCCATTGTATGCATGCTATATATATGAATGAGAGGGTATGTAGAGAAGAGATATGTCTTCCCACGTGGGAAGACACATCTCTTCCTCCGTACCACTCATCATATCACCGCACGTTAACAAACATATTATTTGCTTGACTGATCGCGATTTATGATAAATCGTTTAACCCAGCCTGATAACAAGAAGGGGTGTGACCGGTGGCAACTACCTGTTGATGTGTGTTTTAGGCACATAACATTACAGAATAAATTACCAAGATAATTTACCCTCTCTTGAACAAAATCACCTCAGATGCTAAGAATGAGATCAACTAAAATGATTCCAAGGTTTCTACATGTCAGGTCTTGACGAGTGGGTAACTCAATGGTCGATGTGAATTGCTGTGTTCACTTGGGGACTTACGCAAATGTTTGGATTATCATGAATGATGCGGAATAGGTGTGTTGACAACTTAAGATTTATCAATATGGCTCTGGATTTTACTTCTTACTAAAAAATGGGCAAAAGGAATAGGGTTCAGGAAATCTATTCCAGGCCTAGGAATGTAGGAAATGATGAATGGATCTAGTGGAATCAATCTAGGCAAGGTCTCACAAACAGGTATTGACACAAGCTTAGTGCAATCGTCTAAGGTATACTTAAAGATTTTCAGGCTATCACCATCAAACGTTGACACCATCCAAGTTGATGCTTGTCAAGGGACGTGTAATAGTTGAAGTTAAGCTTACTTAAATTTCCAGTTGACCACACAAGGCACACTTACTAGCGGTAAGAGGCTAGTGGTATGGACTAAGGATTCCACACAAATGAATTCAACAAATCTTTCACTCAATCTAACATACATGAAAATAAATTCTAATCTAACTTGGAGGAATTGAGAACCATGAATGCAAATACAACACTTAAAGAGCAAAATCACCAACAATTGAACAATGATTATATTTCAAATAGCTGCAACATATACCAACAATTCTACAAAAACTCTCTCTTACAAATGAGAGACAAGGAGGCATATATAGAGTCTCTTACAAAATGGATGGCCAATATTTATCCAAGATCAATGATCGAGATCATGCCAACAAAACCCTAGAATTGCCCTAATTAGGGTTTACCTAAAAAATGGCGCCACCTACATATGGCCCAATCAAAAGATACCTAATCATCAAATAGAGAATCTTCTAGAAGATTCCTCCCTGCATCTCTCTCTCTCCTAGCATACTCCAGGAATCTAGCCAATACTGAATCTAACTCTTCCATGGAAATGCTAGGCAAGGTATCCTGTTGTAAATCAATCACGTCCAGTGAATCCGAGCAAGCATCCAAAGTTTTCTCCCAATCTGGCATGAGCTTCTGTGAACTATGAAGATGAATCAACAAAGAGACCAAGTCGTCTATCTAACTCTTTTTCAAAGAGTCCAACTGGCAAAAATACATAAATTTCATCTTGTCTCTTAATTGGGCTAAGTGTAAACCACTAGCATCACTAACGTCAACACCCAATAATTCCTCAATCGAGGCAAGGATCTTTATCTGAATGTCTTGAATCAATCCCTCCACCTCCATACAATTCAACTGGGTGTTCTCATAAGTTGATTTCTTCACGGCTAATGCACAATCCCAGCCATGGAAATCGTATTTGTCTCCACTGTGCACAATGTTCTCGCTGACCAAGGTGGAATTAGGAATCTTCTTCAAAGCCTCGAGGCGTGGAATAGTCTTCTCTTGGATAGGCCGGAATTCTTCCCAAACTCCCTCCAAATACTGGATTCTAAATGCGAGCCCTGTTGTCCTATCATATGCATGGACAAACTGAGTAAGGAAATCATTTGCCTGCTTTCTTGTACTCTCAATCCACTTTTCCACCTCCGAGAGTGTATCTTTCGCTGCCTCATAATGTGAATGCATTCCATGGTCAACTGCAATAGGGGAAATAAGGGTGGGACTTTCATGCCTTATCGCTGCAATATACTCTCTAAGTCTGATATTCTCTTCTCTATACCTTTCTTTCTCCGCAATCTCTCTGTCTAACCTTGCATCGATTGCCTTGAGGTTTTCACCAACATCCTAAAATTCTTGCTTTCTGGATGTACGACCAAGGGCAATTGAAGTGATCTCGAAATCCATAGGAGTAGCAATGTCCGTTGTCACGTTTGCAATAGGAACAACAATCTGTGCAATCCGCATTCCTGTCTCATCTCTAGCTATGTGCGACAAGATCTCCACTTTCTTGGGTTCTTTCTCCTTAGCACTCCTAGCTAGTTAGTCATCAGTGTCGTCAATTGGCTGTACCTCTATCATTTTCTTACTTTTCTCCATACTTCTCATCAGCCATTCAGGAATAGCGGCCATCTCCATGCCATCATCGAGACACATTTCTCGATCAAGTCCTCTCAATGCCGAGATAACATCATCATCATCATCAGGATTATTCCTGGTCCAATTGTCTACACCATTTCCCAAACTAACTTCCAAAAGGACAGTAGGGGATCTCGACTGATCATCATTCTCATTTGGAGATGCAGATGTCGCTGTGGCATGTAACTTTTGAGTATTCCCTGGTAGTATCACAGTGTTGGAACACTGCTGAGTCTTCTTGTTCTGCTCTGTTACTTCAATCACTTCGATTGATGAGACACTGAGAGGTGGTGAAGGAATGATAGGTGGAGGAATGATAGTCTTTTGTTTCTTCTTTACCTCTTCAATCTTCTTCCCTCTGGCCTTGACTTCTCCTGGCGTGTTCTTCCTTCTCCTGGGAGCTTGACTCTCTTCGTCTGCATGAATCTTGACATCACTGATAGTCCTCTGATCATCCTCGAAAGTAGACTCTTCCGGCTTCATCCGTTCATAAGTGAAGGGAACACCCATATCAACTAACTTATTCATTTGTATATCTACCCATGCACGGGAGAAACTCAAGACCTCTCTCATCAATACATTCAGGTCAATCTCTTCTGACTCTAACCAATTTGGCAATAGGATTGCCTTCTTCATTTCACTCTCATACTGTGGATGCGTATAATCTCTGTCATCTAACACTTGATCAGGAATGAGGAAAAGTCCACACTTCCTCATGAAATCCACTGACATTCTGGACCACATTCGTCTCTTCACTGCTTGCTTGTCCATCAGGTTGGCCCAATAAGCTTCTATGTCAACTTTGTGAATGAACTTCTCTCCCCTGATCCTTCCTACTTTCTTGTCTGGATCAAATCTTTCTCTTTTCTTATATGTAGCAAATCGATAGAATGCAAGCTCCTCACTCGTAGTCCTGGCGGCTATGGGAGACTTGCAAACCTCTGACGTCTTCCCAACTAAAATAGGGAATGTCATGCGTATCCTATGCTTCTCTCTTCGAATGACATCGAACTCTAGAAGCTGTCTCACCACTTCCAACAAGATCATTCTGTCAGTTGGATACCTAGGAAGTCTGTAGGGTTTGGATTGAAACCCATGAATCCTAAGGTACGTGAAAGTGGGAAACTGAATATACCACGATCCATATTTCTCTATTAACTCTGTTGCCTCCTTGGACAATCTTCTGTGGGTTTCGCCTTGCGGCATCAGTGTGATGTACATAGTGAATGTATCATTCACTCTTTTATAGTCTTCAATTCTATACATGCTCAGCTAGGGGTAGCATTCATGACTCCTGAATTGTCCTTGCCCATTCCCAACTCCACCTTTGCATATCAATCCTTTGTATGAAACGAACCGTGCAAGCAGGTACATTAGGTAAGAAGTCATGGCGAATGACTTGGACCGCTCTACATTTCTTAGCTCAAAGTCCAAATTGTCACTTATAATCTTAGACCAATTTACCAATGTCCCTCTTAAGACAATCCTGGATGAAATAGAACGTCTATCCATCAAATATTGCTCCCTGCGACATCCCCATCACTCTATTGAGTAGGAATATTAGGTCGCTATACTCCTCTTTGAAGTCTATGCACATGAGTGTCTTGGGAGCCTTGGAATGATGAGACCTAGGCTCAATCATCCACTCTTTGTTTACCAAATTCTTGCATACACCCATCTTCGTGTATCTTTCTGTATATTCATCCTTGGTCACACCCTTCATATGTGTTCCGCATGGAGTTCCAAACACCTCAGCAATAGCATCCTTTGCAAGGTAGGCGATGACAACGCCCTTAGGAGTCTTGATCATTCGCGTGAGCGGATCATAACATCGTGCACACTCTAGGATAAACTCACTGCACTATATGGACTGTGGAAATCCAGCGGCATGAAAAACACCACTCTTCATAATGTTCGCATATGCTGGGGAAGGAACCCGATTTCCGACTCCGAACATCCGTTGTTGCATCTGATCCAAGTCTAGGAAATGCATGTTTGTATCTGTGATCTCCTTCCATCTGGATGAAATCTTGAGCTCTGGATAAAATCCAGTCTCCAGCATCTTCAGTAGTTCTTTCCTTTCCTTAAATCCGGACTTCGACATGGCACCCATATGAAGCTTGAAGTTAGACTTAGGAAAATAAATAGTGCTTTGATAAAATTCCTGACTTTCTAAAGATTTTAGCTAATTAGAGCATGAATTCAGGAAAATAATCCATACTCTTTGTAGATTTTGACAATTAGATTCAAAGTGTGACAACACTAGGGCATGGAAACCTGTACGAAGCTTGAAGTTAGACTTAGGAAAATAAATAGTGCTTTGATAAAATTCCTGACTTTCTAAAGATTTTATCTAATTAGAGCATGAAGTCAGGAAAATAATACATACTCTTTGTAGATTTTGACAATTAGATTCAAAGTGTGACAACACTATGGCATGGAAACCCTCTATAAAATTCATTAATACCTCCTTATGCTTGGAAATTATGCAAACTAAAGTGCAAAGGAGTATATCGGATCAACGATGACTAAGGAAAGGTGTGAAAGGTTGTGTTTTCACACAAAGGTATGTCTGAAGACATCTTCCGCAGTCAACAATGAAGGTCTAAATCTGAAGACAACTGGCAACTAATAAATTAACTTCAAAAAACATGTTGCAATCCTTAAAATATATGCACAAACTCGATAAAAATCAGTTTTGATGATGAAAACATCCAAATCATATGAGTGGGGAGGGGAGTCGATACGGGTGGGTGCCCATCGCTGAACCGCTACCTGCTTGATATTTTCTTCCATGAAAGCAGCACCGGGAATAAAAAGCAAGGGTTGTGGTTTAAGCAGAGGTAGAAGCAGTCCTTTATGCAGCAGTTAAAGTAGTGGTTGGCATATCCAGGCGGTGCAACAACTACCTTAGTGGCTTTACTTTCACACAGTCCTGGAAGAGACAGATGCATATCTAGGAATGTAAGTGTGGCTGGTAAAAAATAAATTTATGAGGACAAGTCTGAAAATTAATTACTTCAGACTTACCAGCACCTTGCAAAGTAGTGAAAATCCCTGAAAATGATAGAAAATACCTAAGGAATCAATTCCAAGCAAATTCGCCAAAGTGGTTAGGTGGCTGGAAATGAAAATTTCTGAGAACAACTGGCTACAATGGAGTTTTCAGACCTGCAACAGCGATAAAATGGTCTGAAAATGCACTTAAACTCCACAAAATACCTCCAAATACAAATCGCCTAAGTTGGAATTGGTTGGGCAATGAAAATTGATGTCTGAAAATTAATGTGCAGCCAACCATGGAGGTTCAAATCAGCAGCATACCTTAGATCTGAAACAAATCAGCGAGCTGGGAATGATGGCATCCACCAAATGTGAAGGAAATCACCCCAAACAATGGCACAAAACACTCCCAAATGCAAATTGAAATTTCCCAGCTATAGCGCCATTTCTAAAATTCTGAAAATGTCTTCAATGGCAACAACAATGGAGGTTTGGAACAACAAGCAGCAATGGAGGAAAAATATCGCCAAACTGCCAAACACTAAAAATCGCCACCTTTCACCAAAAATTGCCAAATTTGGAAAAAAACACCAAACTTGGAAAAATTGCTAAATCTAGAAATGGTCTTCAATGGTAGCGAGGGAATGGATAGCCAAGCTGAAAAAAATGGAGGAAAGAATCCTCAATCCAACACTTCACTTCAGCACTTCGTCAAAATTCGCCAGTGAGGGAGAAAAATCGCCTTTCATGGAGACACCTGGAAGATTTAATAATAAAATATTGCTGGAGACTCCTCTCTTATATTTGCTTTGCCTCTCACTTTCACCACACAAGCAATGTGGGATAAAACACTTGCTTATATACTTGTTTGGTAAAAACTAACTTGCTTCGAGAAGGTTAAAATATTAAATGCTTATTACAAGTTATTTAATTTTTGCTTTTAAAATTTTAAATAATCATTAATCATCATTTAAAAACAATTAAAATGGGGCTCATTTATTAAATATTTCAATTTTAAATCAAAATTGAGCCTCCAGGGGAAAATCGACTTTAGTTGGGATTAAAAAAATCCCTTAAAAATCATTTAAAATGTCAAAATAATCCCCACAAGGGAAAATTGATCTTTAGCTTGGACAAAAATTCATGCAAAATTTCATCAAAATGCATACAAAACACTCTTGGGGAAAATTGATGGTAGTTTGGACAAGGAATCCACACTCCAAATTTACTTCATTTGCAAAAAATACTCTTTGGTGGTAATTCGACTTTAGTCTGGATGAAAATCCGAACTCAAAACTCATCAAAATGCTCTCAGTGCAAAATCGACTTGGGTATGGACTGAGAGTCTGCACAAAAATATGCACTAAATTGTCACAAAACATCCAGGTGGAAAATCGACCTAGGCATGGAATCATCCTCAACATTGTCTGCACTATAGTCCGCACTCCTGGTGGAAAATTGATGGTAGTCTTGAAAAATCCTGACACTGCGCCAAATTTTAGCACTTCCAGGGGAAAATCGACCCAGGCATGCATAAACAGTGGTGGAAAATCATAGCTAGTATGGATTTCAGGGGAAACCCATGTGTAGTGTGGATCTTGAGTGGGGGAAAAGGATGGGTAGTCTGGAATATGAGGGGAAAAGAACCTCTAGCATGGAATTTGACCTTCTAACCCTTGGAATATGGATTTCCCTTAGGAATTTGACAATTTAACCACTCAAAATCACTTATTAGAAACTTCAAAATTAGACTGGACTTAGGCAAATTTTCCAAAAAATCGAGTGAAACGATAGGAAATTATCGGGATAAAGTGCAAAATCAATTTAAATAATACCTTAGGAGCGAGAAAACAACTCCAAAAGGTTTGGGAATACCTTGGCACTTTAAAATCACTGATGTGCGTGTTTAAAAACACGTTAATGCTCAAAAGGTGAACACTTAGACAAAATTTAGGATCATTAAAATATCAACATTAGCCACTTGATCCTATAACTTCAAAAACCCTAGATGGCACTAGGTATGATCAAAACTCCGAGACTCAGGCACGGGAAACGCAAAATTGCCCACTAAGCAGCCAAAACCCTAACCTAACAACGCAGAAAGCAGGAAAAGAGGGGGTCCCCGTTAGCAATGGGGCGATGTGTGAAAAGGTCACAACATCTGGCAACTCCACTGAGGAAATGTTCCAGGACATTTCAAGAACAAAGCTCAATCCGACTCTTAGAATCTTCAATTAATCCTTGCATAACATAGCAAAAGGTCAGAAAACACATTTGAAAAGATGGAATCCAATAATTGTATCAAGTTACTTAGTGATTTATTATCCAAGTGTGTGCAATTGCGTTCATTACCTTCACGAGAATATTGTAAAGTCAAAGGATCAGTGAGACTAGCTACGTAATATGTCCATACTTCATGAGCGGCCAATTATAAGCTCACGAATATTGCTGCACTGCGCCAGGCGTCTATAGCCCCGGTGGAGTTACTCACATATTCTCATTAGCCAATTTAGATATTTCATTTCTTGGCATTTCTTTCTTTTCTTTCTTTTGATTTTTCTTTTCACGTGCTTTCAAATTTCGTCAATTCTTTTGCTTGTAAGTAATAAACTTACTTGGGTTCGAGAATTATAATGGCACTGAAGCAGGATATAAGATTTTTCACTAGTCGTAGCTTCACTGAGAATTTATAATAACTCGGATAAAATTAATGTGTAAAATATAATAATCAAATGATGTCAGCGTGAAAATACAATAAAAGTTTTCCAATCCTGTCAAATACGGATTCAACCTATGATACACTATACAAAAACAATCTCTAATTCAAAGAACTTCATGAGGTTTCGCTCAAGAAATGGACTAAACAAAACTTGGTGAAACGCAGAGTGTGTCTTGACAACAACTCCCACATCACAAGCGGATATCCCTCAGGACCAACACCTAAGCAAAGCCGACCTAAAACCTAAAGCAGAACTAGAATCAAACCTAAACTAAGGCAAACCAAAGTAGACCTATTCTAACTATGATACAAGGGGTAGGCTTCAAAAGAAACCTAAGGTTGGAAGTAATGCTTGAGGAACTGTCCATTGACGGTCAACGGAACATCCTCACCAGTTAAGGTTCTTAGCTTGAATGCATTCTCTCCCAGTATCTCAGCAATTTGATAGGGGCTTTTCCATAGTTTGTCAAATTTGTCGTGATCTCCCCTTCTTTCGTGGGCTTTATCCCAATATAGCACTAGGTCAGAAATCCTAAAGGCTTTTACTCGTGCTTGTCTGTCAAACCATCTCTTAACTACGCTCTGATGTTTGGCAAAATTCTCTAATGCTTTATCTTTGTTTTCTTCCAAGTTCATCAACTGTGGTAGTCTCGTTTGCACTCTGTCTTCGCCCTCCATATAATCTCGTATGAATCTGAGTGTAGGAATTCTCAGTTGTATGGGGAAGACAGGCTCTTGGCCATATACCAGAAAATATTGGGATGTCCCCAATGAATTCTTCTCTCGTTCTATCTGCCCAAAGGGCGAATCTTAATTGTGTGTGCCAGTCTTTCGGATTTTTCTCTAACAATTTCTTAATCACACTTAGCAAATTTTTATTCGTTGATTCGGCTAACCCATTACCCTGAGGATAATAATTCGATGAAAACTTAAGGGTTATACCATATTCAAAGGCCTAATTTGAAAATTTTAGTGATGTAAAGGCAAAACCATTATCACAAACAATAGCATGTGGACAACCAAACTTGGTAATGATGTTCTCTTCTAAAAATTTAATCACAGCGTTAGTTGTGTTGGCAATTGACACTCATTGGATTCATTTTGTTGTCATTGATGGCAACAAGATTTAATGGAAGTCGCAAACCGACACTAGGAGGCATATCCCAGCAGATACCGACATTGGAAGCATTCAGGCCTACACCGACACCGACACCGACACTGGCATCAATACTTCAAGGTAGCCGACATCAAGGAAGATTTATTTAGTAAATCATCTTGTAATTATTGTCGAGGCCGACATTGAATATCTTTTGTAAATGCATTGTAAGGCGACATAAGGCATATCATGTGTAATAGGTATATAAGTCAGTCTGCTAGGTCAATTTAAAAGATGATGAGATGATGGTATTGTGATAGAGATAGACATATATAGGTATAGATGCGAAATATATGTATGGAGATTATTTTTGGATGCAAACATTATATCATGCAATGATCTATAGATAGCTTGGAAAGCATTCTTGGAGAAGTAATACCGGTAATAGTTCAAGTTTGTGAACCGGTACAGAGCAGAACCAGAACTGGAACTCTATTTGGCATAGTAGATGCATTCTTGAGTTCATTTTCAGTAATTTACTTTGGCAGAAAGCTTGTAGTCAGTGAGGCTCTTTAGTGATGAGCAGTATGCTCTAGGCAGTGTGCCTTTCTGCAAGTGCAGGCCCCTGTTTTATGTAATATCTTTTCATATTGCTAGTGAACTGATATTGTGGGTCACAAATCCCACTGTGGTTATTCCTCATTGAGGTTTTCCACGTATAAATTCTGTGTGTTATGGTGTTCATTTATGTGGATGGTTTATTTGCTTCTTGTTATATGCTTATTTGTTTACCGGTACATACATGCATGGTTTAGAAAGTTAAAGATTGTTGATTCCGGTAGAACACTAATTCACCCCCCCTCTTAGTGTTCTCAGATCCCAACAAGTTGTACATAACTTCAAAGCTTGAGCTTCTGACCACCGAGTACAGTAATTAGTTGCGGTTAGAATGTACCTGTGTTGCGCAGAGGAAGGTGGATTGATCATACGAATGAAGTCAATACCCCACATAGCGAAAGGTCTGGACTTGATCACGGGCTGCAACGGAATGGCTGGATTCTTCTCTTCTTCAAATGTTTTGGTGATCAAATGCTATCATGTTTGCTTGGAAGCTTGGTTTGTGGTTCCGACAAGGGTTTCACCAGTAGAGCTTTGATGAATTGAATAAGTGGTGTTGGTGCGGCTTCTGGTGGAGATTCAGGATGTTGATGGTGATCATGTTCGAGACTTGGCGATTGGGATTATTGCTTTGGCGTGTATGGACCTAAATTGGGTCCCGGTGTATCTAGGTTATGGACCGACTTAATGTAACGTGTGGATTGGACCTCTCGATGTGTTTCCGGGATGTCTTATGGGTTGGATATTATTTTTTTGGTCTAAGGCCGACATGTTTTGTAATTATGTAATTGTTTTATTGTCTGGTGGTCGGCCTGATTGGTTATGGTCGAGGGTTTGTATATATATATGATGTAAGATCTCATTGTAGATCATGATGGTATGGGATATGGATATGTAATGTGCGAATAATGTAATATCATTCAGGGAGAGGATTTGGTCGATCATTGGAGATCGAGTTGGGTTTATGTAAGAGGATTTAGTCCTCCGGTATTGAGCTTAACTCGAACTATACTCAGGCATAGGAGATGCTATCTTTGCAGTTCATTCATTCTTTCGGATTGTAGTCTAGATTTCTATGTAGTCAATGAGACTCCTTTTGTGATGAGCAGTGTGGTCTAGGTTGTTGGCCTTCCTGCAAGTGCAGACCCCTCAATTGTAATTCACATACTTACGGCAAAAGTATTATCTGACTGTGGGTAGGCTTCCCACCGTGGTTTTTCCCTTTACTGGGTTTTCCTCATATAAATCTTGGTGTCATGTGGATGGTATTTATTCTCTGATTATTGTTTATGCTTAATTGTTGTATCTGCTATTTCGGTATTTGGTTTAAGCATTTTGGTATTAATGTTTTTATTGCTAATGGTTCCGGTAACTTGTGACAACTGATTCATCCCCCCCTCTCAGTTGTCTTTCGGTTATCTGAATTGTCTAACACCATCTTCTTATATCTTTCTTCATATTCATCCTTGGTTCTATCTTTCATGTCTGCTCCACGTGGAATTCCAAACACCTCAGCAATCGCATCCTCAGCAAGGTAGGCAATGATGGCACCCTTAGGAATCTTGATCATTTGGGAGCGGGGATCATAACATCGTGCACACTCCAAGATTATCTCACTACACTGTATGGACTGCGGGAATCTAGTGGCTTGATAAATACCACTCTTCATGATGTTCACATAAGCCTGGGAAGGAAATCTGGCTTCCAGTTCCGAACATCCGTTGCCTCATTTGGCCCATGTTCAAAAAATGCATGTTCCTGTCTGTAATCTCTTTCCATCGGGATGACATCTTGGATTTTGGATAGAATCCCATTTGTACTATCCTCTGTTGTTCCCTCCACATGCTAATTCCTGACTTCGACATTGCAGCTGTATGAAGCTAGAAGTCAAACACTTTGGAAAATTTATCCTGATAACTATTTTCAGAATTGAATAAGTTCTGATTTCTTAATGATTTGGACAAGTTTTTGGATGGAAATCAGGAATTTTCTCCATATTTAAAACGAATTCTGAAAAAAGGAACAAAAAATATGACAAGGTTAGGGTGTGAAACCCTCATGAAATTCATTAAAATTATCAATTTTCAGATTTAGCAAAGTCTGAAGACACCTCCTTATACTTAGAATCTTTATCAAAATTAGAGTGCAAAGGAGTATACCGGATTGGGAAATGAACTAGGAAAGGTGTGAAAAGTAGTGTTTTCACACAAAAGTTGTTTGAGGACACCTTTCCAAGGTCCAACAATGGCTGCCAGCAAGTCTGAAGACAACCTGCAACTCTATAAGTCAGCCATTAAAACCATGTTGCAATCGCATGTTATGCAAAATTTGATGAAAAAACAACTTTTCCATGATGAATACAATCAATTCTGGGTATACATGTGTGGCTGGTAAAATAAAATTTGCTGAGGACAAGTCTGAAAATGGCGGTTTCAGACTTACCAGCACCTTGCAAAGTGACAAAAAAACCCTAAAAATGATCACGAAAAGTCAAAAGAATGAGCTCCAAGCAAAATCGCCAAGGTAGGTAAGTGGCTGGAAATGGTGAATTTTCTGAGGACAGCCTACAACAATGGCATCTCAGACCTGCAACAGCACTTAGAAGCTCTGAAAATTAACTGAGAACACCTCCAATCAGCCCCTAGACAAAATCGCCTTAGGTGGAATTTAGCTGGAAATGAAAATATGTCTGAAAATGAAGTTCCAGCCAGCAATGGAGGCAAATATCAGGTCTGAAAATGTCAATCAGCAACCTCTCAGCCAAGGTGTCACAAATGGTGAAGAAATCGCCCCAAAATGTAGGTAAAACCTCCCCAAAAAAAAAATCACCCTTCTCCAAAGATGGCGCTACCCTAGCAATAAATCGCCCAAGTTTGAAAATGATGTCATATGCTCTCCAGTGGCAGCCAAAACAAATCGCCTAGGCTGGTAATGAAGGAAAACAAGCAATGAGAATAATCTTCAGCCCAATGGTGTCAACTTGACACTAGAACAAATTCGCCAGCTGGAGGAAAAAATCGCCTGGGTTTGAAACACACTTGGCAAAAATAATAATATTATATTGCTGGCCACCTTCTTTTAATCTTGTTTTCACCTTGAGTCTTCACCACACAAGCAATGTGGGATAAAACAATTGTTACTTATACTTGTTCGTTAAATGCTCATTGCAAATCATTTATTAATTGTTTTTTATTTTTTAAATAATCGTCAACATCATTAAAAACAATTAAATTTGGGTCACATCATTAAAAGATTTTAAAATTTTATCCAAAATTGGACCCATGGGGAAAGATTGATCCCTATTTGGATTAAAAATCCAAAAAATAAAAATAATTAAAATTTTTCAAAAATGCACATTGGGGGAAATTCGAGCCATGTCTGAATAAAAATCCGGACAAAATTTCATCATAAATTGCAGAAAATTGCCTTAAAGGGAGAATCGACCCAAGTTGGGAGTCAAAATCCCGACTAAAATCATCACTTTGGCCAAAAAAACACTCTGGGGGAAAATCGACCCCAGTCTGGATAGCAATCCAGACTTAAAAATCTTCAATTTCATCCCTAGTGGAAATTCGCCTAGGGTCTGGAATCACTATCCGCACTAAAATCCACAAAAAGTTGTCATGAAAAGCTCTGGTGAAAAATCGACCCTAGTCTGGATAGCAATCCAGACTTAAAAATCTTCAATTTCATCCCTAGTGGAACTTCGCCTAGGGTTTGGAATCACTTTCCGCACTAAAATCCACAAAAAGTTGTCATGAAAAGCTCTGGTGGAAAATCAATCGTCATTTGGAATCCTCACTCAAGTCATCGTCAACTTCATCCATACTCCCTAGGGGAAATTCGAAGGTAGGAAAATTCCCAACACTTGGACAAAATTTAATCATCCTGGTGGAAAATCGCCCCTAGTCTGGATTTTGAATGGGGGAAAAATAGGGCATGTCTGGATTCCAAGGGAAATCCATGTCTAGTCTGGATTTTGAGTGGGGAAAATCATGGGTAGTCAGGAATATGAGGGGAAAAACACCTCTAGTTTGGAATTTTGACCCTTAGAATATGGTTTTTTATCAGGAATATGATGATTTTTCCACTCAAAACCACTAGGAAACTTCAAAACTCAATAAAACTCATCTGGACTTAGGCAAATTCACCAAAATTTGAGCGAAACACAAGGAAACATATCAGGATAAAGTGCAAAATCAACTTGAATAATTTCCTAGGAGCGAGAAAACAACTCCAAAAGGTCCTAAAACACCTTAGCACTTAAAAATCACCGACGAGGACGTTCAAAAACACGTTAACGCTCAAATGGTCTACACTTGGACAAAATTAGGATTATTTAAAATCTCAACTTTACGTGCTTGATCCTATAACTTCAAAAACTCTAAACGACAAATAGGCATGATCAAAAATTTGAGACTCGGGCATAGGAAATCAAAATTGCCCACTATGTTGCCAAAACTCTAAACTAACCAACACAGAAAGCAGGAAAGAGGGGGTCCCCGTTTGCAATAAGGCGACGTGTGAAAAGGTCACAACACTAGTGAGATGGATTGTGTTTTGACACTAAACGTTGATGTTCCTTTGATTGGAACTACTTCTGCCCAAGTTCCAGATCAACAAGTGCGCCGTGAAGATGACATTGAGAGTGTTGAATCGGTTTATTCAGATGACATCATGGATGAGGACAACTGTGTTAGTCATGTTTTCTAGGTTCGGTGTGAGGATTTAGAGTGTGAATCAGCCTTGTTACAGAAGGTCAATGCCTCTCACAGTTTGGAAAATCAGTTGAAAGTCAATGAAGACCGGATTGTAGCTACATTGAATCATTTGGATAAGACTCACAAGTTGATAGAAAATCAGCAATGTCATGAACAACTTGTGGAAAGACAAACAGGTAAAGAAGAAGAATCTTCCCATGCACACTTCCAGGTAATCAAAGAAGCATTGGTTACTGTGAAGTCAAATTATATGCATCTACTTTCCGACCAAGATCATCTCCTCGATCTCGTTGAAATTTATTCAGGTGCATTGAGTGGAAAGGAAGAGGAAGTGGATAAGCTAATTCATGAGCTTGAGGTTTCACAGGATACGTTGGAGAGCACTCAGTTGGCTCTTCAAGCAATAGAAAGTCAGATTGAAGAACTTTGTTTGGAGTTGAGCTTGGTACGAGCTTCATCATCCATGGTAGAGGTACAAACTACAAACTACTTTGGCAGCCTCAGTTCAGGTGGATGATGGTAGCTTAAGTTCTTCAGTCTTGGACACTCCATTTGAGGGTGTAGAGCCTCTTGTGTTTGTTAAACAGGAGTTACATCCAGAGTTTCATGATTATGGGGAGAGGTTTGACTTTGAGTTTTCTGGTGATTCACATAGTCTTCTTCATGTGGATCATGAGTCATCTCTCTTTGAGAGCCCTTCATAGGATCAAATCAGGGATGAGTTGTGTTGTGACCATTTCACACATCGCCCCATCGCAAATGGGGACCCCCTTTTTTTGCTTGTTTTTCGCTTGTTTTCGCTTTCGTTTTTAGGGTTTTGTTAGTCAGTTAGTTGTCTGGATTTAGGGCTAAGCCTTAGGGTTTTAAATTTTGCCTTTTCAAGCCAAAATCCAGTCATTTTTGAGAGCTTTTGAGCTTTCTTTTCTAGAATGCAAATTTTGAATGCAATGATTTCGCCAAAATGGTCTAATTTTCAATTGGAATGTTCATGCAGAGCTTAAACTTGTCTAAGTGTTGACCGTCAATGTGAATTTTTGTCTGATTGAATATTTTGACCAAATTTTTGACTTTTTTGAATTTTGATCCTAGGTATTGGAATTGATTTGTTTTCGCCTCGTGAAGTGTGAAAATGTGAAAAATCTTGTTATTTTGGCCTGTAGGAGCAAAATCGCTCCTGTCCCTCAGTGAAGGACGGGAGCTCATTTTCAAATATCTCATCATCCTTGCAGAGTCCGGACAAATTTTACGTTTGAAGTGATAGAGAACGACAAGATCTTTCATTTGAATACAAATTGAAGATTTTTATGAGCACAGAAATGCCTCCAGGAGGAAAATCGCCCCTGTCCCTCAGTAAAGGACCGGAGCTACAATTCAAATTTCGCCTTGTCCTTGCAAGATTTTGAAAACTTAATGATTTGAGGACGTCCGAAGGAAGATACTTTGCCAAATGAATATAATTTGAGATGCAAAAAACGAAGGAAAATGACCTATATTGACTAAATCGCTCCTGTCCCTCTCCAAGGGACCAGGGCGAGGTACCTTGTAGCTCTCGTCTGTAGGATTTGAGAAATACAAATCCACAGAACCCAAAAGAAACCTGCATGCAAGAAACCTGTCACAGAGAAAAAGAGATCCTGAAGCGGCATATAATATTCCTCCCCTTGGGAAGAAATGGATCCAAAGGACGAAGATGAAGAAACCCTGTGAAGAGAGAAGAATCAATCTGTCTCAAGATGTGTGCCATAATAGGATGCTGAAGAATCCCTCTGTCTGAACTGAAACAAAAGATGTCAAATCCAAACTGAACTGAAGACTCAAAAACTGCAACCTCTGAATGCACAGATGATGGTGGGCTAACAGCTGGAATATGGCTGTCAACAAAGAGGAGCTGAAAATCCTCAAAGTAATCCTCCAAGTCTGCAATATAGGACTCTACAAACAAAGACGAAATGCCTGCAAGATAAGAATCCCAAGTAGCCATGTCTGAAAGATGTATGATGTCCTGCTTAGCTGAATCAATAGGAGCCAAAGAAGAGGCAATATCAAACTGATCAGGAACAAAAGGAGATGATGTTGATACATATATAATCTCAGTCTGAAGAGTAGGAACTGTGAGACAATCCTCTGATTCATCGGAATATGTAAGGGTGTCTAAATATTGAAGTTCCTTCAAAGTAGCATGATCAAAAGGTGTGTTATCTCTCCAACCAATGGGTACAAGACAATCTGAAGCAGGATCCTTTGGGAATGGAGAAAGACTGGGGTCTCCATAGATCTCCCAAAGACGTGTCCAAAGTGAGTGAGGACAATCAATGCCCGATATAGCCCACACAGTGTCAGAATCAACACTAGACAAAATAACTCCTACTATGTGATTTCTAATGATATCCCAAGCTAGTTTTCCCTCTAAAGTTGCTGGTTCAGGTATGAGATCATACAAATAAGGCAAAATATTAAGCCACCTACAGTGTGTAAGTATGCCCTTTGCCCATGACTCATAATTACCCCGTTCTAGAAATACAACTGCAGGGTGAGTAGAAAAACCCATGATAACTCTTCAAATTAACAAATCTGAGACAAAATGACTTTAACACTGATAAAGCAGATCAAATAAAGCCATCCCACGCAAACAAATCATTTCCAAGTCTGAAACGTCCAAGTAAATTGACAGATGTGTGAAAACACAAAGTACTGAATAAAATGTACCTGGTGCAGATTCTGGAAAAATACATGATAGATCTGGAAAGAGCACAGAAACCCCTTTCCAACGCCTATTTGTTTGCGAAAAACGGAGTCCGTATGCAAAAGATATGGCTCCTGGAGTGCAAAAAACTTGTTCTGACTTTGACTGGCAAAAAACACTGTAAAACGGCAAAATCAGAGAAAAAGACCTCCATCAATTAGTTTAGCTTTCAGAGCACCCTTGCTTGTTTGTCTCCATCTCTTCTTTCTGTGACAGGTTATTTGCATGCAGGTGATCTTCGGGGTTTGTGAAGTTGGCTTTCTCAACTTCTACATCGTCCCTCTCCCAGGGACCAGAGCGATTTCCTTCATTTTGCAAAATCCAGACAAGGGTCGAGGCAAGTTTACGTTCAAAAACAAGGGAAAACATGAGACGAGCACATTGAATATAAATTGAAGATTTTTGGGACGTCCATACCAGTGTTAAATGCCTAGTTCGCTCCTGTCCCTCAGGAAGGGACCAGAGCGATTTTTGATATAATTGCCTTTTTTGCAAAATTACAAACAATGTCAAGGCATGGACGGATAGAGTAAAGAAGGACGAATCCGTTGAATATAAACTTAGAGCATGGCAAAGTGAGATGAAAGCCACAAGGGAAGGATCGCTCCTGTCCCTCTCCAAGGGACCAGGGCGATACAATGGTGATGATACGTCCCTCCAAAGTTCAAGGTCGTCCCTCCAAGGTTCAAGGCCGATCCAAGCCAGGACGAAGGGTGGCGAGGACATTTCAAGGCATTTCCATCAAGCGCAACGTTGCAAAGGTCATCACATGGAAGGATTTGCACTCTAAAGACCTAGATCGCTCCTGTCCCTCTCCAAGGGACTAGAGCGATATCTACATAATGGCGTAAATTTCAAAAGGCAAACAAGTTTCAAGTTACCAAGAGGGTCGAAAGGACATCATTCCACGCAATGAAGATAATTGCAAGTTGGTACAAACAAGAACAAGCATATTATGATGAACTTCGCTCCTGTCCCTCAGGAAGGGACTAGAGCGATATTGATATATTAGATTAATCCATGCAAAATTTACGTAAAGACAAAGATACACAAGATTACATATACTCCAGGACATCGTTTGAAGATAATTTGCAAGAGTTCTAAACGTCCAAACATTGCTAATCAAGGTAAAAGTCTCCCATCGCTCCTGTCCTTTGGACAAGGACCAAGGCGATACTATTAAAACACTCCCGTTCCTTCAAAGATCAAGGCGAGGCGAGGTTAGGAAGTGCGAAGGACGACATTTGGAGGACATTGCAAAGAGGATCGAAGTTTAAAAGTCGCCAAGATCAAGGAGAAATAATGGATCGCTCCTGTCCCTCTCCAAGGGACAAGGGCGATGGTCCCTTTAATGCATCCAAACACATAATGAAAGCCAATGGAAATAAGCGCAAAGGACACGAGCAATGATATTTCGAAGGTCAAAAATGCAAGGTGAACGTGAAGACATGGAAATCGCTCCTGTCCCTCTCCAAGGGACAAGGGCGATGTTAGACAAAGCGCATGATATTCTTTGAAAATCAAGGACGCACAGGGTTTTAAATGACATTCAAAAGATGATGCAAGGAAAGGATCGTACCAAAATGAAGAATTTCAAGCAAAAACATGGAGATCGCTCCTGTCCCTCTCCAAGGGACCAGGGCGATAATGGTCATGGGATGCACTTGCTCGCACAAGGAAGAAATTCAAGTTCGAAGGACCACCAGATGATCGATTTGGGACGTGGAAATGAAGGGGTTGAATGTTGAAAACGCAAGAATCATGCCAAAAATCATGGATCGCTCCTGTCCCTCTTCAAGGGACCAGAGTGATGAGGTACGTCCCTTTATTTTCATATTTTGTGGCGCCAAATTAAACAATTCAAATTTTCTTTAAATGCTAAATCAATTTAAAAAATTGAAAATCCATTTTTTATTGGCATTTAATATGGCGTTAACATTTATTAATTATTTTTGCCTTATTTAAAAATCGAAATTTGCAATTTAAAAACGCAAGGCATTAATAGTTAATTATTTAATTTAAAAAAAATCGATTTGAGCGCTCATATATGGAGGTCGGCCTTGTTATGTCATTGCAAATCATTTAGAAAATGGTTTTATTTTTATTAAGTCGGCCTAAGGGGTAAAGGATGCAAGCGCTATATAAGGGGGGTAGAATTATCATTTTCTACATCATTATTTTACCTTCCTTCATGCGAGTTGACAAGAGGCGAATATAGTGCGAGTTTCATTTATCCAAGGTGGCGAAGACACTCCAAAGGTGGTGCGAATTGCATTGAAGACCAAGGGTGGCGCGCTTAGACATTCCAAAGGTGGTGCGACTTCAAACCAAAGGTGGTGTAGACATTCCCAAGGTGGTGTGAGGCGTGCGAAGTGTGTTTGAAGAGGTGCGAATTGCATTGAAGATCAAAGGTGGTGCGAATTCGAAGACCACACCAAGAGCGAATTTGAAGATCCATTTGAGACCACGTCCAAGGTGATAATTGAAGATCACATTCTCTCCAGAGGTGGCGAAATCAAATTTGAGGGGATCATATTGAAGATTATCTTTATACCTCAATTTTGCCTAGGCAAATTTTGTTTTTGCATTCTAGAGTTAGCTCTCTATCGAGGTATGGCGATTTAATTATTATTGTTTTATTCATTCATCGTCATATTTCAAATTTTGAATTTTAAATCTCTTAGCTCAATCGTTGTATTTTAGGAAATGATAACTCTAGGGACTTATCATGAGGTTTCCTAAAATCTATCTCTCTTATCTACGTTATTTGTTGCAAAATCTATTTCTTATAATGAAATGTTGTGTAGGTATGGCGACCCCAAAGGCGGGAGCATCCACTAGTCGCTCGGCTCTCATGAAAGAAGATCAGAAGACCGAAGAAGTGGAGACCAAGATCGTGTCCAAGTGGAGCAACATTGGAGATACAAACTTGGGAAACTTTAGCACGAAGAAGTTCCGAGAGGTCCCTTACATCGGCAAGCCATCACCTGTCGCCCGGAGAATAATAGAGAGTGGCATTATCAAGGCGGCCGGTTTTCCTCCAGCTATTCAGTGCCACGAGTTGATGATCGAGTGTGCCCGTCATTACAATCCACAGTCCAGGACAATTGTGTCCAATGAGGGAAACACTTTGGCGTACCTTTCAGAGGAGGCCATAAGTGAAGCCTTCCATCTTCCAGAGCACAGGGACATGATATACAAGAGCATTGAAGGAGCCAGATCAGTGTACGATGATGATCCAGATGCTTGTCTAAGCATAATCAACAAGAACTGGCTACTCAAGAGTCGTCCCCGTCTGAGCAAAGTACCGAACACACCACATCGGATTGATTTCCAAGAGGAGTACAGAGATTTGATCACCATGCTCAACAGAGTTACAGGAGCGCCTCATGCCTTCTATTTTGAGAAATGGATGTTTTACTTCATCCAGGTGATTGTTCAAGGAAAGGGTACAATACATTGGGCTAGGATAATTAGCCATTGCTTAGACGTACAGTTGAGAAGACTCAGGGCTACTAAGTCCTTCCACATGAGTTCATACGTCATCTATGCCTTAATCAGGAGCGTTGAGTACGCAGGACTACCTCACAGAGGAGTGATTGGAAGAGGACCCGGCGAGGTCAGAGTTTGTGAATCCTATACCCACTTGCATCATCCACCAGGGAAGAACTACAAGTTAATCAATGATACTTTCACGATGAACATCACCAGGACGCTGCAAGGAGGGATTCACAACAGATTATCTTAGGATGCCCAGGAGTTAATCAAGAGGTACGGTGCTTGGTTCATTCAGTTTCCCAAGTTCACTTACATTAGAGTGTATGGATGTCCTTTACCTCCATACATGTTGCCGAGGTACCCTACAGATAGAATTGTGTTACTTGAAGTAACAAGGCAGTTGGCAGCATATGTGAAGGCATTCAGACACAGACATCAGAATGGAGTTCAGGTACCTATTATTTTGGGTAATTCGGTTGAGGTATGTCCCAATGTCTCAGCCATGGATGACGCAGAGAGGGAGTTAGCCTTGTATCCTTTTTCATCTTTTGCTTGGAGGAATAGTTTTGACCCTCATGGACATTTAGAGGAGACAGTCGGTAGAAGATTTAGACATGAGTACCAAATTGAAGATTTTATGATGAATCTCCTAGATGATCTTGAAGTGAAACGTAAGATACATTCTAGATTGCCTTTGGATTTTATCAGGAAATGTAAGATTTACAGAGTAGCCGACCAAGCTCAGGACAACGGCAGGCACATCCAATCTTCATATGATAGAGAGAGCAAAACAATAAGTTTGAATTGGAATGAGCCCGAGGCCGTGGATTTAGATGATTTGATGGCACCAGTCTTGTCTTGTACTCGCAGATGGGTGGACGTTCAACATCAGAAGTTGAGAGAACAAGGCATAGCCATGTCTTTTACTTTGGAAGAAAAGCCAGCCGAAGGTGGAGCCAGTGTTAGTGAAGGCAATCCTAATCCTAGGAATTCAGGTGAAGGTAACCTTCGATGTGCCAGTGAGGGCAATCTCCATTCGAGAGGTTCAAAGAGAAAGGAAAGATCAGAAAAGAAAGAGCCTTCCAAGAAAAAGCAAGGTGCTAACAAAGATCAAACACCAGGTACTTCTTCCAGGCCAGAGGATAGAACAGTTCGAGTGGAAGAATCCATGGAATCGATGGTACAGAATGATAGACAGGAAGAGGAACAGGCACAGCATGTTTCATCCGATGGATCTCTCCAAGACTATGATTTAGATAATGATAACGAAATAACATCTCCTCCCAGACAAGAAGAAATAGTACATAAAGAAATTCAAGTTCAAGAGACAAGATCAAATATCCCAGATTGGTTGAAGGAAAGATTGACTAAGGTGATCGTAATTGAGGATGAAGACAGTGCAATTGATTTAGAGAGCCTCGTGGGACGTTCACATATGACAACGGAGAAGAAGAAGGCTATAAAGATGTCCAAGATGATTCGAGATGAGACTGGATCTAGAAAACTGTAGATAGCTACACCGGCAGCAGACAAATATGAGGGTGAGATCCTAGCAGAGGACTATCATATACAGACTATTGAGTTAGGACCATCCACAGCAGAGCAGACTTTAGATGATGCCACCGACACATTTGAGGCATTGAAGGATAAGTTTAGAGAAGAAGTAGAAAAGAATAGAAAGCTTGAGAAAGAGGTCGGTGCATGGAGGACATATTTCAGTCACATCAATGAACCTTTGGGACGTCAGGATCCAGTTAGATCACCATTGCAGGCATTGCCCCTTCAATCAATCAATGAAGCAGAAAGATTCAGGAATATGGTCCAGCGTACATGTAATTGGATGGATAGATCTCACACGGTGGCTATTGAGTTTGTTACAAGGATGTCGAAGATCACCCATCAGGCTATCCAAGTTCTTGAGATAATCCACAGATTGATGGCAACAGTAGCTGCATTTGCCCATACCAAGGACGTTGTCATCCCTGTCTTGAAAGTTATAAGACATACATCCAGAAGAATTTTAGCACAAGAGAAGATCTTGGAAGGTGATTCTCACAGTTTGTTTCAGTGGTCAACCTTACTTCATATAAAGAGTGTTCTCTTTGAGGACATCAATGTTAGATGTGGTCAAGTTGAGGAAGTGATCAATCCGATCCAGGACAGAGTATTTGAGGTACTTCGTACCATTCTTGGCAGAAGGATCGAGGTCGAGACAGATGTGGATTTACAAGAATTTGAAGATAGAATCAAGATCATCTTTCGCAAAGACGCAGATGTTACAGATGAGCAATATGATCAGATGTATGCTACCATGCTCCTGATTGATAGGACGAAGGAACTTGAACCTACTTGGGACACAGCTCTTCTAGATGCATTTGATCAGGTTATCCACTTAGAAGAGAGTATCAAGAATCTTCCCGAGATTCCAAGCACAGAAATCGAAGGAATCGTGGCAAAATTCATTACATATGCTAAGAAAGAGAATTGGAAAGGGAATAAGATTCTAGATGAAAGGTTGTTACAGATGACATGACATCTTAGTTCTCATTGGTTGATACCTCCTAGATTTTTGTGCCAAATTTAATATTTGGCTATGTATTTAATATTGTTCAGTAAAAAGGAGGTCATTTGTAACAAACCCTAATTAGGGTTTAGGTGTTATGATCTTGTCCATTGATTTACTTTCAATCTGGACCTTTCATTGTAACTGGGGATGCTATTTATACCCCCATTTTCCATTTCATTTAAAATATAATAGATGTAATAGAGTAAGAGAAGAATAGAAAGATAGTGAAATAGAGAGATTAGAAGTGTAAGCAATTTTATTTTGTAGCAAGATTGAGTCTTGAAGAGAGAAGTTCAAGCAATTGTTGTAAATGATGACTTAGAAATCAATAAAATATTGAAGTTATGGTGTTTTGTTGCAAGTTTCTTGAGTTATCTTCATGGTTGTTGGATGTACTTGAATCACGCTCAATCAAAGTAGTTTGTTAATTTGAAAGACTAAGTGTGAGATTTGATATTTGGTAGGATTCGCAATCCAAACCACTAGCTTCTTGCTGATTGTAGGAACGCCTTGCGTGGTCGACTGGAAAACACTTTGAGTCCTTAACCTTCAAGCATTTTCGCATCTAGGATATGTACCTTCGTAGTAGTGTCCTTGGTCTTTGATGCATTGAACACCATTATTACCTTAGAAGATCGCACTAATTTCAGTTAAGTTGTTATCTTATGGCAAAATTGAAATTGGTTGAGTCTTGCCAAATCTCATTCATGCTAAGTCGTTCATAGGGTTAGGCTAGATTAGACTTTCTTAAACCCTGTCCTTTTTCCCTTTTTTTTTGAAAGTTCCTTTTAGATTAGTGAAATCTTCGAACCATTGAATCCGTAAGAAGCCTTGAAGGAAACAGCAAATCACATCATACCACTAAAAAGCTTGTCCACACGTGGAGACCCCACTAAAAGAACCTTGGAGTCCATCTAACTGATCCTTTTTGCAGATCTTCAGCAGTTAGAGACTATTTTCTCAAGAGAGGATAAGATGCCTGTCGGTATTTTATTCTGTGTATGATTGTGTACAAAATACACGTCAACAAGTTGTTGCATGGAGATCCGTGCAATTCACATACTTTGATGGTACGTTTTGTTGGTGTTGATCCAGGAGTTCGTCAAGAGTCCCAACTCTTGATCTTGGAGGAGAGTACTCAGATTAGTGTTGATTGCAACCGAGAGGTGGTTGCCTTATCACATTTGACAGATGGACATGATGCTGATTACAAATCAGCCTTGGATAGGGACTTGGCTAATCAGTATGGCCAAAGAGTACATATGGAGAGAAGACAGTGCTGATGGGTTTTCCTTGACTCGTTCTCCTCTTCACGCAACTGGGACTCAACCACATTGTTGTGATGATTTCTCTAGTGCCTTTAGCAGCTCTACCGTCACAAAAGTTGAGCATGATGATGACACTTGGTTAGAGTTTTTTAATTTTTTGGGGCTGATGAGCCTTGTATGCTGATTGTGCTTGTTGGTGTGAATTTTTCACACAACGATTTGCATTGTGTGACTCCTAGTACAGAGAGAGAGATATGGATTTCTAGTGCTGATTTAGGATTCCCAGAGGAGTCAATTAGTGCATCACATTATGGTTACATTGTGTGGAATTCATGTTGTTTTACATTCAGCCCAACTACAAAGGACTTGCTATTCCGGTTGATGCATAGGCGTGGGATGGATGCTTGGTTTGGTACGCTTCCCTTCATGGGGGAGGAAGCCATGTCTTGTAGGGTTGCAAGTTTGCTTCTCTAGTATGGTCACCTATTTGGGAGTTCAACAAAGGATGTAGAGAGATGTTGTGTAGCAGATGCATTCAGTTATTCTTATCTCCTTATGGTGGATGGATGTGAGTACTGATTGCATTGGGATCTAGGTGGTGATAGGGTTAGTGCTGCAGTTTGGACAGGTCCCATTGGTTGGCTCACCTTTTTTTGGCATGATGAAATTGAGATCAAAGTTGAGCAGCAAAAGTCTGAGGATGTTCTTCTTGACAGGCTTATATTTAGAGTTTTGGATCCTTCCAGTGCATTGGGATTTTAGACAGAGCTCACTGAAGAGTTTTCAGGTGTTTACACAGTGATGAGTGCCTACAGTTTTCTGTCAGTTATTCTGATGTTGGTAATACAGGAGCTAGTTGGTATCAATAGGGACATTACATAGTTCTTCCTTTGGGACCCGGGTGGACTAGTGTGTTATTTTGTTTTTGAGATTGCTTCAGGACAAGCAATTTCAAGGAGGGCGGACTGTAATGTCCCCTTTTTGGGATGATATGGTTTAAGATTAGATTAGCCTATTATTGGCCTGCGTAGGCTAAGACTGATGGTGAGAGGGTCCCAGTTGGCAATGCAGGAGGCTTATTCCTATTTCGAAGGTCATAAGTGTTCAGGATTGCTCTTCGTTTGGTTCAATTTGTCACACTTACTATTTATAGTAAGTAACTATTTCAAGAAGTCAAGGTTACTAATTATAGCAGGGCACCTGAACATGCTATGATTGCAACGCACAGTTGGTTTGATTAGATAATGAGGCATTTACTATTTATAGTAAATCAGTGGTTGTTAGAGATGGACCCTTACTATTTTTCGTAAGGCAGTTGGATGCGTAGTGGGAACAATGGTTGACCTCTAGGTTCAGATGGGATAGAGAGATAATGAGTAATCAATGAGATATTAAAATTATAATGGCATTTAATGATATTATTGGCTAATGATTATATTATAAAGTTATTATTTAACTTTATAAAATGTCATTAAGAGTGGGGCCATTATAGCATTAAATGACTTTGTGATATGTTGACATAAGGTGGGGGTTAAAATGTATTTAAGTCATTTTCATAAAGTGACTTTATAAATTGACAATATAAAGTCACTTTATTCATAAAGCTCTCCAGCTTGTTTGAGAAGCTACTTCATAAGGAGGAATTAAAAGTAAAGAATGTTTTATCCCACATTGCTAAAAGTACAAGCATTCACCGACTTGAGAAGCTATATAAGCAAGCCTATCCTTTCATTTGAGGCATGTTATGAGAATTAGATATTGAAACTATTTCTCCATTGTTGCTGGAAATCAGTGACTGGATATTCTAAGGACGAAAACCCTTGGAATTAGTGAAGGCTGGACGGAAACCCATTACTTCAAGATTGGCGGATTCAAACGGAGTTCATATCTGGATTTAATGGTGGTTTTTGGAAAAGAATAAGCAGACCAAGAACTTACTTTTGCAGTCAGGGAAATTACCTATTGCTGATAGGAGATCAAGGTATAAAATCAGAACTGGACATCCATCTACAGGCAGAGCTTGAACTTCTTATCATTTGCATTTGACAGGGCTGGTCTCTTTGCTGGTTGTGAGCATTAGAGAGCATTAGACATGGGCAGAAATCAGAGAATATAATCGAATCTGTACAGGTACATTCACTTCATCAACCGTCTATGCATTCATTATCATGAAACCTTTGCTGGGTGCGAATCATTTGACTGGACTAATCATTAGAAGTTGCTGTGTTGAAGTTTTGAAAATATCTTGAAACTTATGAAGACTGAAACTGGTTGAAATTGTTACAAATCTGCACTTATATGGTAGACTGAATAATCTGGTTACTCAAGCTGAGTCTGAAAAGAAGACTGCTATATGTTTGATGAAATGCCTCAATTAAGGATAAAGTTCTGAAAGTAGTTTTCCATGCCAATTGTTTGTCATAATGCCTCTTGCTGCAGATGATCTTATTGCATAATTAGATTGCATTGAAAATGTTTGACTAAATGAGTAGCAGCTGTAGGTGCTTTTTCAGTCAATAATAAATATACTCTGAGTAGTCTCTTAGAGTGCATGCCAAATGTTCGTAGAAATGTCTATCAGCTGTAGATGGTCGCTCATTGTCATTGAAAGGTTAGTAATAGGTGTTTCATTACATTCTCATTTAGTTTCAGACTTTGATATATGACCATTTGAGTTCAATGAATTCATATTATCATCTCATACATCAGAATACAAAAAAGAAACCACAATCAGCAAGTACAGAAGTTTCATGACAAGTGTTTGACAATATTCCTTGAGCATTTAACCAGAAATTTTCGAATCTGATTTAGCAATGGATCCTACACCTTATTATGATTGAAAAATGAAACAGACTAATCACTGTCATAACTCTCAAATTTGCCAACCGAGGAATTGAAATCATAACATCGACACTTAACGTCCAAGTGTTCAAGGAATGGTTCCAAACACTCCAACACACCCAAACTACTGGATCAATAAGGCATCATCTGAAGTTATGCATACCATCTCTATGTAGTATTCGTAGCTACCATCACTCACCAAAGTGGAAGCAATAAATAAATGAACTGTTTTCGGAAAAAATCTCATAACAGCTGCCCTTAAGCCTACCAAGGTTCAAAATCAATCTGCTCATAAAAAGATGTCAACATAATCAACATGGAAATATGAAGACATTGGCAACCAATCTGAAATCCTACTGAAAACATAGGAGAGAATAGTATGGAAGTAGCGGCAAAGTCATCTCCTATGATCAAATCACCTCTACCATCCAGCCTCAACCATGAACTACTCAACTGCTGGACTTTAGAAACCATCCAACTCATTTGCAGATTGGAATCCGAAGTCATGTGTAAATTGATGTTAAAGTGGGCAGTAGTACTAACTCTAGAAATTGACCCACTATTCCAATTCCAAGACAACACCTCACAACTAGAAACTGCTCTTGGATCCCAAATTCTAAAATCAATTCCTCTCATCATTGAAATTGGTTAGGTTTCTGTCATTGAACTCGAAGAGTGGATTATCATGAATCAGATAAACATCCAACTCAAACAAAGGATTATCAACAAACTGAAGATCATCCTCAACTTCAAAATTAGACCAATCCTCCTGCTGATCCAAGCTCCCATCTTCTGATTTGATAGGACAATGTGCAAGATCATACTTAGCCTGAATGCAATCAACCTCCTCCAATATCTATTTGATCTCCTTGGCCATTTCTTTGTTCTCGTGCTCTCTGAACTACTTGGCCTCATAGAGTTGTCCATTTGCTTCAAGAAGTGCCTCTTGGACACTTTCCAAAGCAAGCCTCGTGGAATCAAGCTCAGTGATGAGCTGCCTAACCTCTCTAGTTAACCACTTAGTCATAGGCAAGGCCTCATCTACAAACTGGGTGGCAACATCTCTGTCATCTATCATATGCAAGAAAACTGATTTAATTCCCTCCATAGTACTTTTAATCAGGTGAAAATCAGCAAGGGGAACACTATGCTCATGTTGGTTTCTTGGTGTCATGAAGATGAATTTTCAAGAGTTGGTTAATGGTGAGATCAACAGTTGAGGTATTTTAGGAATAGTTAGAGTATGAAGGAGTGGACCTAATAATAGGTTGGGAAACATTGTAATTGACACTTTGGTAAGTGAAGTGTGGAGGAGATTGGCTAACAATGTGCTGGGAAGCTAGCAGATGGGTGCTTCGAGAAGTAAACAAGAGACAAGAGGAAGGTAGGAAAAAGTTGTATTGATTTATAAGATTCCCACATGCAACCCTAGAACTAATGTGTGCACCATTTGTAGACTGTGTAGTAGTGGTTATAACAGAAGAAGTGAATTTTGGAATAGGAGAAGTCGACATGGGTATCAACATTTGTGTTCCCATTTGGTTTTAAAGAGACATATTATTGAGAATTTTTGTGCAACTAGCTGACAAAATAACATTTGTATCCACTATGTGAGTTGGGCTATGTAGAATTTCCACATCTTGCGAATCATTGATTAGCAATTTCTTGAGATTTTCTAAAAGAGGGATAGCCTCCTGTTGTGACCATTTCACACATTGCCCCATTAGAATGGGGACCCCCTCTTTTTGCTTTTTGTTTTGCTTTCTCTGTGCTTGTTCTTCTCTCTGCTTTTAGGATTTTGAGTGAGTGGTCTGTCTGGGCTAGGACTAAACCTTAAGGGGTTCTTTTTGGGCATCATTCGAGCTAGGTCCAGTCAAATTTTGGAAAATTGTTAAGTGTCTTCCTGAAGAATTGAGATTGTTGGAATGAGGTAAACCTTTCAGGGGAATCAAATAGGTCTCTGGTTAGGTCTAGATTGAATAGGGGTTTATAGGGTAAGGTCCAGTTTGTTTCCAAGTCTGAGTCAGTTAAGCATGGTCAGTGAAGAAAGGGAGTCTAGTGGGATGAGTTAAATAAGGAATGAAATGAATCAAGAGCCTGATAATGTCAAATTCGTTCCTGACCCTTGCTGAGGGTCCAGGGCGAAATTCTTTGTAAACTGGATTCCCTTCGCAATTTTGACTAAGTGTTGACATGTTTTAAGATGAATTTGTGTGTTCTTGCCTGGAGAGGTTTTTGATCAAATTTTTGAGAGCAGGATGATGCCTGAAATAGAAAATTCGCTCCTGACCCTTGCTGAGGGTCTAGGGCGAACTTCATCCTAAACACAATTTCTTGTTTTGAGAGGATTTGCTAACTAGTTCCTGGCCTTGAAAATGACCTGACTTTGCCTTGTGAAGTGGTTTGAGACTTAAATTTTGAGCAGTTTAGCCTAAAATGGTAATTTCGCTCCTGACCCTTGCTTAGGGTCCAGGGCGAAAATGTTGTTTAAGCTTATTTGGCACTAATTTTGGCTAACTTGTTTTGTGTAGGGTCTCTCGGAGGGAAGATTGGATGTCACTTGATGCATTTGAAGGTTTGAGAACATGAAAAAATGATGAATTTTGGGCACTAAAGGCAAATTCGCTCCTGACCCTTGCTGAGGGCCCAGAGCGAAATTTTGAGTTTTCCTTATTTTGCAGTGAAAAAGGCCAAGTTTTGAGCATGAGTGGAAAGTGAACAACTCCCTCTACCCACCTGAGACAGTTTTAATTTGAAAAGATGAATGACTTTTTTGAAAACCTAAATTTCGCTCCTGACCCTTGCTGAAGGTCCAGGGCGAAAATTTCAATTGGAGTCATTTCTGGCCTTGTTTGGTCAAATTGAGATGTCAAAGGCATGATGAAAGGTGAAATGAGCGTGATGAAGCCTCCAAACTTGTTTGAAGATGAAGAAATGAAGGAGTTTTGCCCAGGAAAGGCAATTTCGCTCCTGACCCTTGTTGAGGGTCCAGAGCGAAATTCTTTATAAGCACATTTTTTGACCTTTCTGGGGCATGAAATCCTATTCATAGCACAATACAAGATGAAATCTTCCTTAGCAAAGAGGTTTTAAGATGAAAAGTGAAGCATTTTGGTCACAATTGCAAAATTCGCTCCTGACCCTCTCTGAAGGCCCAGAGCGAAATTCTCAAAAACACATTTTTCTTGCAAAGTCAAAATGATTCTTATGGTTGGAATGGATGTGAAAAGGCATGTTTTACCCATTGAAGATAATTTGGATGATCAACAAAGAGGCAATCAAGCTAAATAGGGAAAATCGCTCCTGACCCTTGCTGAGGGTCCAGGGCGAAAATCCTAACATTGGACCTTTTCCTCCAAGTTTGAACGAAGCTAAGCCTAGGCATGAGTTTGAAATGATGTTTAAATTGCCTTGAAGTGAAAAAGGATTGTTGAGAGTAAAGGTTTTGAAGGCAATTATCAAAATCACTCCTGACCCTTGCTGAGGGTCCAAAGCGAATTTCCAAGGTTCTCTCCTTTTTTTGTAGAATTAAGACAAAATCTTGCTTGGATAGGAGAAGGACGTGATGTGTTATGCCTTAGAGGTGATTTGAAGTCTAAAGAATGAAGGAATATGCCTAAAAACCAAAAAATCGCTCCTGACCCTTGCTGAGGGTCCAAAGCGAAAATCATAAAACCAACATGTTCCCTTCAAGGTTGTGCTAAGGCAAGGTTATACTAAGGTAAAAAAAGGCCTCCAAAGACATGATGAATAAAGATTTGCTTCCAAAAATTGATGATCCTGGGCTAGGAAAGAAAAATCGCTCCTGACCCTTGGAGAGGGTCCAGGGCGAAAATTTTAAAAACTCTCATTTTACCTTGCAACAACAAAGCAAATTTGGATGGGATGGATAAGGAAGGACGTTGCCCAACGATGAGTAAAAGTTTCAACGAAAAATGATGATGGATTGAGCCTAATTTGCAAAAATCGCTCTTGACCCTTGCTTAGGGTCTAGGGTGAAAAACTTGGAAAGAGGATTTTCTTGCTTAGTTTGGAGGCATTAACATGATCTTGCTTGGTGAAGAAGTTTTTTAGACAAGGAAATGAGGATTTCTAGTCAAAGTTTGAAAAATCGCTCCTGACCCTTGGAGAGGGTCCAGGGCGAAAAACACCAAAAATCACACTTTTTCTCCTAAATTGGATAGAGCTAAGTCTGGGATTCAGTGAGAAGACCTATTTGAGATGCCTTGAAGAAATTTTGAGCTTTGGAAAATGTCAATTTTGAGCCAAATTTGGAAAATTGCTCCTGACCCTTGCTGAGGGTCCAGGGCGAAATTCCTCTAAAAGCATTATTTCTTTCAAGATTTTGATAAAGTAGCTTGGGGGTGCAAGGAAATGGATCTTGGAAATTGTGTTGAGAGTTCAACAATCAAAGCTAGTGGATTACAACCTAAAATGAAAAAATCGCTCCTGACCCTTGGAGAGGGTCGAGGGCGAAATCTACATTTCCACCTAAATTCCTCATGCAGAATACCAAAATTTGAAATGCAAGACCTTAACTGGATATGAATTCACCCTCCAGGAGATTTTAGAATCAAGGTACGAAATATTCAAGGCTTAATTTGGAAAATCGCTCCTGACCCTTGGAGAGGGTCCAGAGCGAAATCATTTGCAAGCTTCATTGAGACCTTGATCAAAAATTTGATATTCTCCAGTTTGTACTAGATCGCCAAAATTGCTAAATTTGAGACGTGTGGAAAATTAAATTTAAATTCGCATTAATTTAAAGACATTTTGCATTTAATAAATTAATTTTAAGCCTTGAAATAATCGAAATTTTATCTTGGAGGCATCTAAAATTAATTTTTTAAAATTAAAATTTATTAATGAACGCTCAAGGCATTATTTTGCCTTTATTTTGCAAGTCGGCCACCCTTTTTTGGAGATTTTATTTATTTATTTTTACTCCTTTTGTTTTGCCAAGTCGGCCTTGAAGGGAGTAGGGTGAGCGCTCTATATAATGGAGGAGTGTTGCTTCACATTTCAAGTCACTCATTCATTCCTTCTAAGTGCGAAATTGAAGAGCAAATTGGAGGAGCGAAATATAGCTTGTTTGGAGCGAATTTCTACTAAGCGTGGATGCTAAGGAGGGTGGAATTTATTCTTTTTGAAGCTAGAGGAGGCGCAATTCATCCAAGAGAGGGATACGATTTAAACCTTGCCTAGCAAAATCCATTTTTCTTGCATCATTTTCAAAGGTCTTAGAGTTTAGTACTCAAGAGGAGGTATGGCGAAATTATCCTAATATCTTTGTTTAAGACTCTTGATTTTTGGGCACTTTTTTTAGAAAAGTCTTAAGTGTTGATTAGTTAATTAGGAAATGATAACTCTAGATTTATCATGAAGTTTCCTAATTAATATCTTAAATCTTCTTTTTGAGTCTTATTTTCTACCCTTTAATGCTCAAGGACTAATTTTGAAAGGTTGTGTAGGTATCAAGATGGCGACTCCTAAGGCTGGAGTATCTGCTAGTCGCCCGGCTCTCATCAAAGAAGATCAGAAGAATGACGAATTGGAGACCAGGATCGTGTCCAAATGTAGTAATATTGGAGACACCAACCTAGGAAACTTCCATGTGAAGAAGTTTCGAGAGGTCCCCTACATTGGCAAGCTATCACTTGTTGTGAAGAAGATAATTGAAAGTGGCATCATCAAGGCGGCAGGTTTCCCTCCAGCAGTCAAGTGTCATGAGCTGATGATCGAGTGTGCCCGCCGCTATGACTCACAATCAAGGTCGATCGTATCCAAGGAAGGAAACACCTTAGCTTACCTTTCAGAGGAAGCTATAAGTGAAGCTCTTCATCTTCCAGAGCATAAAGATATGATTTACAAAAGCTTAGAAGGAGCCAGGTCAATCTATGAAGATGATCCCGATACTTGTCTGAATCTCATCAATAAGAATTGGTTGCTCAAAAGTCGGCCTCGCCTGAACAAGATTCCCAATACACCGCATAGGATCGACTTCCAGGAGGAATACAAAGATTTGATAACTTTGCTCAATCGAGTTACAGGGGCTCTTCAAGCCTTCTACTTCGAAAAGTGGATGTTCTTCTTCATTCAAGTGATAGTCCAAGGAAAAGGAATGCTTCATTGGGCCAGAATTATTAGCAATAGTCTGGACGTGCAGTTGAGAAGGCTAAGACCCACCAAATCGTTCCACATGAGTTCATATGTTATGTATGCCTTAATCAGGAGTTTCGAGTATGCAGGGCTACCTCACAGAGGAGTGATCGGAAGGGGACCCGGAGAAATGAGAGTTTGTGATTCCTATGTTCATCTGCATCATCCGCCTAGAAGTGACTACAAGTTAGTCAATGATACCTTCACGATGAACATTACTAGGATATTGCAAGGTGGGATTCATAATCGACTATCTCTGGATGCACAAGAACTTGTGAAGAAGTATGGTGCATGGTTCATCCAGTTTCAAAAGTTTACATACATCAGAATTCAAGGGTGTCCTTCACCTCCCTACATGTTGCCAAGATATCCGACAGACAGGATAGTGCTACTTGAGGTAACTAGACAGTTGGCAGCTTATGCAAAGGTATCCAGACACAAGCATGGAAATGGAATTCCTGTGCCCATCATACTAGGGAATTCACTTGAAGTATGTCCTAACACTCAAGCCTTAGAAGATGTAGAGAAGGAATTATCTTTATATTCATTCACATCCTTTGCCTCGCGGGAGAATTTTGATCCTCACGGTTATATGGAGGAGACAATCGGTAAGAAGTACAAACATGAGTTTCAGGTGGAGGACTTTTGGATGAATCTCCCAAGTGATTTAGAGGTTAAAAGAAAGATGCATTCCAAGCTACCCTTAGATTTCATCAGGAAATGCAAAGTTTATAGAGTAGCTGATCAAGCCCAAGATAATGGCAGATACCTCCAGTCGTCCTATGACAAAGAAGACAAAGCAGTGAAGATAGATTGGAATGAGCCTGAGGTTTTAGATTTGAGAGCTTTGATGGCTCCTGTTTTATCATGTACTCACAGATAGGTGGATGTACAACATCAAAAGTTGAGAGAGCAGAATGTATCAATGACTTTTACTTTGGAGGCAAGACCAGAAGAAGGAGAAGCAAGCGTAAGTGAGAACACTTCTCATCCTAGAGGTGCAAAGAGGAAAGAAAGACCTGAGAAAAAGGAACCTTCCAAGAAGAAACAAGAAGCCAATCTTGGTCGCCCATCAAGCACATCTTCTCGACATGAAAAGAAGGCAAGCCAAGGAGAAGATCAAGGGAAGATGGTACCTGAAGTTGATGAATCTATGGAATCCATAGTGCAAAATGACAAGCCAGAGAAGGGACAGACGCCTCAACATTCATCAAGTCAATCTCCCCAAGTTGATGCTAATGAGCTACATGAGGAGAAGAATGATGATGAAGTGACATCTCCTCTCCGAGAGGATGAACCACTGCCTAAAGAGATACAAGTAAGAGAGACAAGATCTGCCATCCTGGATTGGTTAAAAGAGAGACTGACAAGGGTGGTTGTGGTTGAAGAGGTAGAAGATGTATTTGATTTAGAAAGCCTTATAGGAAATTCTCAAGAGGTAACGGAAAAGAAAGCGGCCACAAAGATGTCCAAGGTAATAAGGGATGAAACAAGATCCAGGAAATTGCAAATTGCTACACCAGTGGTGGACAAGTATGAGGATGAGATTCTTGCAGATGAGTATGACTTAGAAACATTTGAGCTTGGTCCACTTACCACCGAACAAGCGATGGAAGAGGCAACCGATTCATTTGAAGCACTTAAAGACAAACTTAAGGAAGAAATGGAAAAGAATAGGAAGCTTGAGAGAGAGGTCGGTGCTTGGAGAGGCTATTTTAGTCATCTCAATCAGCCCTTGAGACGTCAAGATCCAGCAGTATCTCCTTTACAAGCACTTCCTCTTGAATCAGTTGGCGAAGCAGAAAGGGTCAAGAGCTTGGTTCAGCTTATGAGCTCTTGGATTGATAAATCCCACACGGTAGCCGTTGAATTTGCAACAAGAATGATGAAGACAATTCATCGAGCTATCCAGGTCCTTGAGATTATCCATAATCTAATGATAACTGTAGCCGCTTTCACTCACACTAGGGATGTTATCATTCCTGTCCTGCAAGTAATAAGGCAAACACCAATACGGATCCTGGCACAAGAAAAGATAATGGATGGAGGAACTCATAACCTCCTACAGTGGTAAGCTCTGCTCTAGATGAAAGAGGTCCTCTTTGAAGACATCAGCACCAAATGCAGTCAAGTTGAAGGTATCATCCATCCAATTCAAGCTAAGGTGTTCGAGGTGTTGTGTACTATTCTTGGTAGGTGGATCGAGATTGAGACAGATGTGGACATCCAAGAGTTGGAGGAGAGAGTCAAGGTCATCTTTTGCAAAGAGGAGAACGTCATCACAGATGAGCAACGAGACCTGATGTTCACTACCATGTTCCTGATTGAGAAGATCAAAGAACTTGAACCTGGATGGGAGACAACTCTTCTCACTGCTTTTGATCAGGTCATTCACTTGGAAGAACGAATGAAGAATCTTCCTGAGATTCCCATTGCTGAGATTGAGGGAATTGTGTCCAAATTCGTTGGATATGCTAAGAAAGAGCATAGGAAAGGGAACAAAATTCTAGATGAAAAGTTGTTATAGGATGATGTGGCAGCTTAATTCCTTTTGGTCTATGTTTCCTCGATATTTGTGCCAATTAAATATTGGCTATGCATTTAATGATGTTTATCTAAATGGGGACCTTTTTTGTAACAAACCCTAATTAGGGTTTAGGTGTCAAAATCTCAGCCATTGATCTTCTTTCGATCTGGGCCATTCATTGTATTTGAGGATGCTATATATACCCTCACTCATTTTCATTTTGATAATAGTTAGTAGTTGGAAGTTAATAGTTAGAGCTTAGAGAAGAAAGTTATTGTGTAGCAAGATTGAGTAGTGAAGAAAGGATTTTGAACAATTGTTGTCTATTTGGCTTAGAGATCAATAAAATATTGAAGTTATGGTGTTTTATTGCAATACTTGTGGCTATCTTCATGATTGTTTATCTTCTTGAATCATTCTTAGTCGAAGTAGTATTTAAGTTTAAGTTTGAAGGACTAAGTGTTGTGCTTGATCTTTGGTGAGATTCATGTTCCAAACCACTAGCTTCTTACTGATTGTAAGGACGCCTTGTGTGGTCAACTGGAGATATTGAGATTGCTTAAACATTCAATCATTGTTGAAATATTGATATGTATCTTTATGATAGTATCTATATCCTTGATGATTTGAAAATCACTAATCACCTTAGAAGATCGCATCAATTCCAGTAGAGTTGTAATTCCTTGGCGATACTGAAATTGGTAGAATCTTACCAAGTCTAGCCTACATTGAGTCATTCTTAGGATTAGATTAGCATTCATCTCTTGAAACCCTTATCTTTTAATCTTTTTTGAGAATCTGTTAGTATTAGGAAAATCCTATTCCTGCAGTCAAACGAGAGTAACACGGACCAGCTTTCTCAGAAAGTGCGTAAGACCCCTTGAAGAAACAGCAGTTACAACGACCACTGGTGCTTATCCACACGTAGAGATCTTACAACGAAGAACCTTGAAGTCACCCTGATTGATCCTTTTTGCGATATCTTCAGCATTCAGAGGTTTTAATCAAGAGAGGATAAGGTACCATTTGGGTATTTTATTCTGTGTTTGGTTGTGTACAAAATACACGTCAACACCTCCCCGACTAAGTATTCCATACTCAAGGATTGCTGGAAACTAGCCAATTCCTTGTCTAGCTTATGAATTTGAGCCTCAAGAATCTGAACTATAGAGTGGTCTATTTCAAGAGTCTCATGAGGGGATTGTGATTGAAAGATCATTGGCAAGGTGGGAATGGGATCCAAAGGTAATTGCATTCCAGAGCCACCTAGGGCGAACAAGTTAACAAATTCAGGCTCAACACCGGAGCTATTTAAATCACGAGAAGTGATAATTCGATAGCTTCTGACAATAATTTTAGATTCAGAACATTGGGTCATGAAACTCATAAAGCAAGTATAAGTTTCTAGATACATGCATGCTCCTAGGAAGCGATGGATACAAGAAAGAGATGATAAAATGAATATGCTAATATGTTAGAAGAGAGGGTTTTAGTGTTTTGTTTCTAAACTAAACACACAATATTTTAGCAAATGTTAAATAGGATATTCAATGTAATCATGCAATCAATTAACTAGCTAATCAGATTCAAAAAGATATGAAAGTAATTCAGAATGTTTGCAAATGTAAGCTCTGTTGGGTTCACCAAAATGTTATAAGTGAAAAGAGGTTCTAGACTAATGTAGATCAATCCTCCCATACAACATTGGAACACGAACTGACCAAAGGCGTACTTGGCTAGTGTCCTGAAAGGAGAGCGAAGCTTGTTGGGTTTTGTTCCTTTGTTGTAAATGACAAGGATTGTTGGATGATACAATAAACTAAGCTAATGATGATCAAATTGACTATCTAACAGAATGCAGATACTACAAATTAAATATGCAGAAACAAAAGACAGATCAGAGAAGACGATACATAATAGAACCTAGTGCTAGAATCTGGGGTAGACTATTGAGGGTGCTAGTGCATTGCACTAGCGTACGGAGGTTGTAAAAATCTAGGGTTATGATTCTGTACGTATTTAGCACGATCCATGTAATTGAGACAACAGCCAAAAATGAGTCTACGAATTGGTCCGAATAATCATAATAACCTAATCCACTCATGATAAACTATGAAAGACAAAGAATAGGGCTTAGGACTCTCTAAGTGTGTTGTAATGTTTAATCTTATGTCCATGATAGCAACATAGATACCTGCACATTGAAAAGGGGAAAAGGGTTATGTTGTATAGGGGCTTACATCAGTCAAACTCTATGTTGGTGTTCCCACCTCCACAACAGCAAATGATGACTATGATAAAGAGTGTGTGCTCTCAAGGGAGCAGAGGCAAAGGAAATAAGAAATGATAAACAACACAAAGATAGGCATTACCATTCAGATTTGAAATCCTTGTTGGACCGATGTTGCTACATACACCAAATCTCATACAAGGTCAAGGAGTAGTCTTCATTAATATCCTGCAAGTGTTTGTGCATAGCATAATAATAAAAATAAATAAGAAACATCAAACAATGCATGAACATAGCTTCGTTGTAATCATGGAGTCAATTGATTCGCAGATGGCAAAATGGAGTGCTTGTATCCATAGTTCATAGACTCGGACTCGGAGAGTACTTGGCAAGCCTAAAATTTTCAACTCAGCAAAAACTCAGGCAATACTCAACAAAAATTCGGCAACTTAGTACTAAAAATTAAAATCTCATGCCAAATTATGAAATCTAGAATATCAACAAGGTAATGCCTCCTACTAATGACATTCTCGTAAAACTCATCAATCACCTTATGATGTGCACCTTACCATGGCCACCAATGTCTGCCATATTACCTTAAGTCCTCGAAACAAATCAGCTCACTGTCTGATTTCATCAAAATCAGCAATGCGAAACTAGGACAGCAACTACAATAATGAATAATTCTAATATGCAAAGGAGATTTGAGCATAGAATTGATTGAAAACACCTCTCCAAAGACCAAAAATTCCTTGCCAATAAATCCCAACCAATAAATGCTCAATTCCTCGATTGGAAAAACTTGCCAATCCACCTGTATGCAAGCAACTAAAATCATGTGATGGCTGATTGAAAGGATGACAGCTGCACCAAATATGAAAGTTTGTCCCATAGACCCCCATAGAATAGCCCCTTTGTCATCACAAACCTCTAGCATACCTAGGTGGTGAACCTTTGCACAAATGCTCCACAATGAAGTAGCTAAATTCATCATATTGCATATCATGATTTTTTATTCCATGTGTCATTTAGTGGTAGTGACTTAAGACAATGAAGTCTTTATGCATCATAATATCCCATTTGAAAATTTATATTCATTCAAAATTATTGACATGATGGAGTGTATGGAGGCTGTGATAGCCTTTTATGGACAGTAATAGCAACCCAAAAGATTTGAAAAATGACAATAACATTTCCTCACAACTACTATCAAGCATAATGTAACCAAACTTGAATTTTACAAAAACCTCAAGTATGGTTACCTTCTTAAGAAACAATGGACTGCTGAAATGATCCAACCCCTGAAAAATCGACACAATCAGCTAGAAAGATTTCTTCATGATCCTGCTGCAATAAGGTATTTTTGGAGCTATTATGCTAGTGATTTCACTTATATCAAACACAACATCACAAACCATGCAAGGTTGACCCAAAGTGGACTCAATGCCATGACCGGATGAGAGATCTGCTGCTGTCTTAACTGGCTAAAAGTGATTTTTGTATGGAGGAATGCCTTTATTCTTGATAACTATTGTGACCATTTCACACATCGCCCCATTGCAAATGGGGACCCCTGCTTTTTTGCTTTTTAGGGTTTGTTTTTAGTTTTTTTAGGGTTTTGTCAGTTAGCCTTTGCATTTTGAGTGTCGCCAAGGGGATCACATGGATGGCAAGTCCTGCTTGAGTGATGTCCTGGTCCTGAATTTTGGCTAAGTCTGAAAGTCCTGATCCTGAAATTTGGCTAAGTCTGGAAAGTCCTGAGCCTGAATTTGACTAAGTCTGGAAACAGAAAAACCTCAAAAAACTAGATTTTGCAATATAGCTCTTGGAAGTCTGAAACCACTCTCAAACATCCTGAAAGTATATATGGAATATAACTTAAAGTATAAGTCTTTCTTATACTTAAATGTTATATTCCATAAAAATTATCCTGTCGGAGAGTTCAAAAAGTCAAATTTCGCTCCTGTCCTTCACTGAGGATCCAGAGCGAAAAGCGCTCTTGTCCCTCTCCAAGGGTCCAAGGCGAAGCGCTCCTGTCCCTCACCAAGGGTCCAGGGCAAAAAAGCTTATTGGAGTCATTCCTGACCTTGTTTGGTCAAATTGGGACATCAAAGGCATGGTGGAGGACGAAATGAACGTGATAGAGCATCCAGACTTGATCAAAGACGATGAAATGATGGAGTTTTTGTCTAGAAAGGTAAAAGCGCTCCTGTCCCTCACTGAAGGACCAGAGCGATTTTCTTTATATGCACAATTTTAGACCTTTCTTGGACATTAACTTTTATTCATAGCTTGAGGTAAGGTGAAATCTTTCCTAACCAAGGCATTTCATGGTGAAAAGTGAAGCACTTTGGCCTAGAAGGCAAAAGGCGCTCCTGTCCCTCACTGAAGGACAAGAGCTTGAATTTCAAATTTGCACTATTTTTGCAAGATCAAAATGATTTTATGATTTGAAGAGGTCAAGGGAAGCATGTTTTGTCCATTGAATATAATTTAAGCGGTTCACAAAGGAGTAAATCAACCCAAATGACAAAAAGTGCTCCTGTCCCTCACTGAAGGACCATGGCACTTTTTCAAATTTCTCCTCTTTGTTTAATATTTTATGGCAAAACTTGACTTGGATGGGAAGGACGAACAATATTTTATGCCTTAGACGCAATTGAGAGGTTTAAAGAACAAAGAAGTATGCCAAGATGTAAAAAGTGCTCCGGTCCCTCTCCAAGGGTCCAGAGCGATTTTCCAAAAGTGCTCCTGTCCCTCTCCAAGGGTCCAGAGCGATTTTCTAAAAAGTGTAAATTTCTTGCAAAGACAAGGCAAGTGTTATGATCGAAATGAATGGAAGAAGACATGATTAGCCCATTGAAGATAATTTGGAAGGCTAGCAAAGGACAGATAAACTTGAAATTGCAAAAGTGCTCCTGTCCCTCTCCAAGGGACCAGGGCGAAAAACATGTTATCTAGCCTTTCTCGCCAATTTTGGACAAATTGGGGCCAAGGTGCAAGTTTGAAATGATGTTTAAAATGCTTCAAGGTGGAATTGTGATGCAAAAGTTGCAAATTTTGATGACAATTGGCAAAAGTGCTTCTGTCCCTCTCCAAGGGACCAGGGCGAAATCTCCAAATATGCCCATTTACCTTACATTTTGAAATGCTATTTTTGTTTCCAGGACTCAAGAAGGAGTAGGGAATGATGTTCTATGCCTTGAGGGTAATTTGAAGATTAATGTGATCAAGAATTTGCACAAGGACTCAAAAGTGCTCCTGTCCCTCACTGAAGGACCAGGGCGATTTTTTATAAAATCAACAATTTCCCTCCGAGATTATGCTAAGGCAAGGTTGTGCGAGATGGGAAGGATCTTCTAAAGCATGGTGAACAAAGACTTGACTTCAAAATTTGAGAATCCTAGCCTAAAATACTAAAAGTGCTCCTGTCCCTCTCCAAGGGACCAAGGCGAAAATCTTTGGAAAATCAATTTTGCCTTGCAAAAACAAGTTAAGCATGCATGGAACAAGTGAAAGGGATCATCACTTACCCCACAACGAGAATCGACAAATGAAAGATGAAGGATTGAGGACAAAAGTGAAAAAGTGCTCCTGTCCCTCACCCAGGGTCCAGGGCGAAAATGTCCTAAAGTCACGTTCCTTCTAAAGATCAAGTGAATTAAACTCAAGACTCCAATCAAAAATGTCATTTTAAAATGCCTAGATGAAGTTTTGAACGTGAAAATGAGGAATGCAAGGCCTAGATTGAGAAAAGTGCTCCTGTCCCTCTCCAAGGGACTAGAGCGAAGTTAATGGCATTCATTATTTTTTACCATATTTGGGCGTTAATATCCTCCAAAATTGCATTAGATGCCAAATTGCTAACTTCAAAATATTTGAAAAAATTAAATCACATTGGCATTTAATAAATTAATTTTGAGCCTCAAAAAATCGATTTTTTATTATTAAGGCATTTAAAATTAATTTTTATTAAATTAAATTTGAAAATGGAGCGCTTGAGGTATTATTTTATCTATTTTATCAAGTCGGCCTCTCTTTTTTGCAAATTTATTTATTTTTTGGCCTATTTTTATCAAGTCGGCCTATGGGGAGGCAAAGTAGTGAGCGCTCTATAAGAGAGGAGTGTTGTGGACAAATGCGAATCATTCATTCATTGTTTTAAAATGCGATTGGAGTAGCAAATTGGAGAGGCGAATTTCTTGCTAGTTTGGAGGATAATTTCCAGATTTTTTGAAGACATTTGAAGGCGAATTTCCAGATCTTGAGGAAGCTAGTGGAAGGTGGAATTCTTTTCCAGGCTAGAGGAGGCGTGATTCATCCAAAGGGAGAGCTTTGATCTACATTTTTGCCTAGCGAATTCTCCTATCTTTGCATCATTTCTTAGAGTTAATTCTCAAAAGGAGGTATGGCAAAATCATCTTGACACCCTTATTCAATGTTTGATTTTTTAGACATTTTTTTAGAAAAGTCTAAGTATTGCATGGTTAATTAGGAAATGATAACTCAAGATTTATCATGAAGTTTCCTAATTAAAATCTTAAATCTTCCTTTTGAATCCTAATTTCTACACTTCAAGATATATTACTAATTTTGAAATATTGTGTAGGTATCAAGATGGCAACTCCAAAGCCCGGAGGATCTACAAGTCGGCAGGTTCTCATCAAGGACGATCAATCAAGGAGAAGGGCGAATTCCTCCAGTCTAGCATCAACAGGGACGACCTTCTTCGATCCAGCATCATTAGGATAAGGGCGACCTCTTCCAGTCCAGTATTCTAGGGCGAGGTACATCATCATCCTGCAAATCAAGGACACAAGGAGTTAGAGCAAGGGTTCGTTGAAGAAGCAGATAGTTTCAGAAGAGTTAATTAAAGCTAGCTTCTCAGCAACATCAAGTTGGATATCAACCAAGTGTCAGACAAGGTGGCATCCTAGTCATCACTTCTCCAGTCAAATTGATCCACCTCATCACGTCCAGATTCAATGTACCCAACTCATGGGAGATGGCACAAACTTCGATGTACCTACCTCGGCTATCCATTGGTCGATTTTTCCAGAGAGGACATGTGTCCAAGCAATACAATTATTTCATTGGTCGAGCATTAAATGTTATGTAATGGTTGTAACAAACCCTAATTAGGGTTTTCATTGTTGAATCTTGGCCATTGATCTCAAATTGATCTTAGCCATCGAATTGTATTGAGGGCACTATATAAGCCCTGGCATTTCATTTGTAAAGGCAATAGATAGAAAGCAGTTAGAAAGGAGTTAGTGAATAGAGAGTAGTTAGAAGGTGATTAGAATAGCAATTAGAGTAGAGTAGAGAGAGAAGGCAAAGATTGTTGCCAAGATGTTGTTGTAAGAGACTTGTAACTTCATTGAAGAAATGGTGAAATTTATGGGTCGATTCGACAATTTGCATGGTCTCTATACTTCTCATATTTGATTTCATGTTATTAGATGAGTGGAAGAAATGTGCTTGATTGATGGTGAAATTCGTATATCCATACTACTAGCAGTTTGTTGATTGCAAACTTGCCTTGTGTAGTCAACTGGAATCATTCAGCTTAAGCCTAACTTCAATTGTCGCTTCTTCATTGATATGCATCAACCTGATGGTGTCTATGCCTGCAGTGATGATTTGAACATCATAAAGCTTTCCTTCGAAGATCGCACTAACCTTGTGGAGATGGTCCTGTGATATCAAAACAAGACTTAGTTAGAATTTCATCAAAGATCATTCATTGCTCTTACATTCTTAGTGCTAGGATTAGATCCTTTCCTCGCCCTCATCTTTTTTCCTTTTTTTCAAATCTAAGGCTGTAAAATCCTGTGTTCCAGCAATATTCAAAGCAAATCAGAAGTTCAGGCATCAAGTGTAAGTCCCCTTGTGATTCCAGCAAATCACATCATACCACAGAGAGCTTATCCACACGTAGAGACCCTACATACAAGAACCTTGGAGTCATCCTGATTGATCCTTTTCCGCGATATCTTCAGCAATCAGAGGCTTTACTCAAGAGAGGATAAGGTACCCTTGGGTATTTTATTCTGTGTTTGATAGTGTACAAAAAACACGTCAACAATAACCAACACCTTAACGGAGCCCTCAAATCCCATACACTATGTAGATGTGTATGGATTTATTTTTACCTTTCTCATGATGCAACTTTCGATGAAAACAACTTTGTGAAGACAAAGTACAAAGCATCAATCCTCTGCCCTCATGCTTACCTTCATGCTATGTCACAGAGTTCAGCAAATTTGATCCATGAAATTTGAAATTTGTCGAATTTTTAAAAAACCCAAAAAATTCGTTTTAGTTCACCCTAAAATTTGTATGGTAAAATGGGTTAGAATTTTTCTAATCAAAAATGTATTTTGGAAACACATTTTCAATGAGATTATTCGCAACAAAAACACTAGCTCCATTTTTGTGAACCTTTCCTATAGAACAATGTTGACCGACTCTTTTCTAGGGGTTTGTTTGTTCACCAACCTTGCAGAACAACATCGACCAATTCTTTTTTGCAGGTTTCCTTTTCGTCGATGGGTTAAGGAACTCCTTGACATTTGCCTATTGTAGGATGCGTGGGATCAGACACACAAAAGGGTTTCCGTTTATTTTTCATTTGTTCTCATTATTTGTAACTTTGTTTTTTTCTCCATTTTTGTTTTAGTTTTTATTTTTCAATTAAAAGTTAATATATTAATATAATCAACATCGTTATAGTTTTTAGTATACTAAAATTTAATACCCTAAATATTTAATTTAAATTATTAATTATCAATGTATTATAGTTAATATATATATATATATATATATATATATATTTTGGATCTGTAATTGCTTTTGATTGGAGCTATGAACTAGTGGGGTCACAATGGGGGACCCCATCCTCGTGGTTATATTTGGCCTTGTTGAGGATTAAATACCTCCTTGATTTGTCTCTTGCTGATCTCAATTCTCCTTCATCTCTTGGGGCGTCTTATCACTCCGTTCCTCCTAACTCCTTATCTCTCTTGCTAAGACTCCTTATCTCTCCGATCACATTATCACTTTGATCCTCTTTGTCACCTTATCTCTCGAGCTGGGGGCTCCTTATCTCTCCGGATACCTTATCACTCCAATCTCTCTGCCACCTTATCTCTTCAACTGTGATGCATCTCCTTATCTCTCCATGAAACATCCTGATCGCTCTGGAACTTGCGCCCAATAATAATGCTCTGCATTGCATTGTGAATAGATTGAGGCATTAACGCCTCAACATCAAGATCTTCAATTGTAGGTAAGGGACGGTCACACGCGCCAGACAGCTCATCTTTGACTCCGTCAACTCTACTGCAAGGATCTCACTAATGTGGGGACTATCAATAGCCACCACTGTGGCATGCGAGGCGCCTAATGAGGGACTCTTGGGATTGATTTTTATTACCTTCGCCAAGCATGGTCTGGGGATTCGAACCGGAAAATCCATATCAACATGGATTGCAATTGTCGTTGCATTGCGGGGTCAACCCCAAACCACTCTCCAGAATTAAGTGTGTGAATAAATTATTTGTATGGCTATTATTAGAATTGTAATATAATATAATTTTCTATGGGTATTTTAAATTAAGTCTTTATAAAATTGTGATTATTGTGTTAATTATTTACTATAATTTAATATTTTGAAAGATTTAATTTAGATGATTAATTATTAATATATAAAATTGAATATATTTAGTATTTATAATATTAAAATTAAAAAATATAAACATTTATATTTTAATTTTTTAAATTTATTTAAGATGAATTTAATCACAATTTTTTTTCAATTTTTTTTCTTTTGCCAAACTTCATCTGAATTTTCTTGTTGCCAAACATGAACTCGAACTCGAACCTTGTGACATAGCCTTCATGCATTGGATTATAAACCAGAAGATGGTCAAAATGCTTACCTTTTGTTGCTGATCTGAAAGTTGCAATAGACTCAAACCATGTGTTTTGCTCAAGTACATACTCCCCAACTAAGATTTTTTGTGAATCCAACCTGTTTGTTTCATGACTTGTAACATGCTGCTCATAAACTGAATTAGCATCATCAGAATGATCAAAAAGTTATCAACAGTTGCTGATTTGAGAATTTCAGCATGCTCCAAACCCTCATTAATAACAAGTGAGACACCTTTCTCTTGTACATGTCTCTCAACAAGATCATCTTGGAACTCTCTACCTCATAAAGTGGGTTATAAAATGATCTCTTTGCTTTCATCTCAAAGAATGGATTATCATAAACTTGAAAGTTACTTTCTGCTTTTTGTTCAGGCCAATCTTCCCCATGACTGAACTCTCCTTCACAAGGAAGCTCTTTGTCATCTTCTTCAGGAGGGCTCATGTACTCTTCCTCTATAGTTGCTTTTGGAGTTTTAGCTTCATCATCATTTGTCTTTGGTTCTAACATCTTATTTTCAGACTCTTCCTTTGTGCTAGTTTCCTCATTTATTGTAGTTTCAAGATCCACTTGAGTTCTTTGATGTGGAGTCTTTTGCTCATCTTCTTTCATACATGGTTCCATATGTTTGGGTTTTGTAACTATCTTTACAAGCCCTTAATGTCTCAGTCCATCAGCTTAAGCAGTTTTTGCATCAACTCTCACAAAGACTTATCAACAGTAGACATTCTTTCAACTCTGTTCTAGCAACTTGATAACAAAGTGGTACTGAAATGAAGCCACTGAAACTAACAAACAACTGCTCGCTGCAACAAAAGTTAGCTCAACCAATAGGCTAGTAGGAAAATCAACTTTGATACCATTGTAAAAGCACCCTTTTATTTTTATTTTTTTGAAATTTTACTCCAAAATGCAATATCATGCAATGCAATTGAATATGCTTTTAAACATATTGGCTAATAGAAGTTCTGATATAAATTAGCAAGATGCAACCCAAAACTGATACAAGTTTGATGATAGGGAAACATTCAAGAAAAAATTTCACTACACATAGTAAGTGTTGATGTGTTTTTATGCACTATGCAACACAAAATAAAATACCAAAGGCACTCTATCCTCTCTTGATCAAAATCTCTTTGGATGCTAAATTATATGATCAACCAAGATGATTCCAAGGTTTCTATAGTCAGGTCTTGACGTGTAGATAGCTCAATGGTTGTGATGTGATTTTCTGGTAATCCAAGGTGGACTTACGTTGATGCATGTACTTGGTTGGAATACCCAACACGATGCAATCCAAACGACCATTCACAATTGAACTTAGCACAAATTTGGGGGTTCAGGCTAACTTTACACTGCAACTTACAATCAGCAAGATGCAAAAAGTATGAACCATGGAAATTCATCAAACACCATTACATTCTCTATTGAAATCAAAGCACTATACTACTTCTACTCTATAAGTGAGGAAGGTGAAACCATGCAAGTCTTGAAAAAATAACTTAAGTGGACACCATCTGGAGAACAATGTTTCACTGTTATTATCTCAAAACTTATCGCAACAATTTCATACAAGTCTCCCTCTTGTTACAAATGAGGGGGGTTCACCCCTTTATATGGGCCTCAGGCCATGATTACATGCAAACCCTAGAAGATTCCCCACTCAAGATGCAACAAGGTGGGAATCAGCAATAAATACCCCATAAAGCCCATATACAATTAATTACATTCCTGCCAATAATGGCCATTGAATGCACCATCATCCATCAAGCTCGCCCAATAAATCATAAATGCAATAAATATGCCTCCATGAAAAATCACCCCATGATGCCATAAATGCACCATCATCTCCACAAGCGGCGGATACATGCAAAAGGAATCTGCCATAAATTCAACATGCAATGACCGGGTCGCCATTTGCTCAAATATTTCGGCAATGAATGCGCCACCATACTACCATGCGTTGAATAGATCCTCGCCATGCAAGTGGACCTTGTCGTCATATATCCGCTCCTGCACATCTCGAATTGTTGGAGAGAAAATTTGATTCAGGAAGAATTTTCTTTAAGTCTCTTCAACTTTCCTTGCTTGAAGAAGGTTTTTCATCAATTCTACACATTTCCTATTTTTTAGGGAAATTTCCAAATTAGGGTTCCACGGTCCAGGAGAGAGGAAATTCTCCTACGAATCCAAATCTGTAAAAAATTTGAAATTTGGATGTGATTTGATGCCCGAGAATGGATTTTTAAAAACTTTTTGTGGGGGAAATTTCTTGTTCAGTTCAACCCTGGTTCCTTCCTTGCCTTAAAAATTGTTTTTTTTTTTACCTTCAATTCATCCCGACGTGGAATTCATGTTGTGCAGGAATTCTCCTTTGGAAAGAAATTTCTTCCTTACCCTGAGGAAGGAAATTCTTCATGCCTTAGCCAATTTTCATTATTTCCAAGAACTATGTTGTGAAGGAAGGGATTTCCATCACAACGCCAAATTTTCACCTTTCTTGGAATTTCTTCTTCTTGGGCACAATTCTTCCCTGAGGAGGGAATTTTTTGTGCTCTTTGGCTTTTCGACCAATTTTCACATCTCCTATTTTTTAGGAAATTTCCTAAAATTTAGGATCCGGGTCCAGGAGAGAGAGAATTCACCACGATTCTGAATCTATACAATTTTCCACATTCTGACAAGATTCAGTGTCTAAAAAATGGAAATTTCAAAAATTTGCCCAAGGGGATTTTTACTTTCGATTCCTCCTTGACCCTTTGACTTTCCATACCTTAGAAGATTTTCTGAGGGAATTTCATCAATTTTGTGAATCCTCTATGACTTCTTGATTTTGGCACCCAGCTAGAGAGGGGCGGAATTTTGCATCGATGGAGGATTCAGTGAAATTTGTGAATCCTCCATGCCGCCTCCATTTTGGCGCCCAGCTGGAGAGTAGGGCGGAATTTTGACTTGGTGGAGGATTCAATGAAATTTGTGAATCCTCCATGCCTCCTTCATTTTGGTGCCTGTCCTTCATCTTGGGCGGAATTTTGACTTGGTGGAGGATTCAATGAAATTTGTGAATCCTCCATGCCTCCTCCATTTTGGCGCCCAAGTCCACAGCTGGGCGGATTTTCACCTAGGCTGAGGATTCATGAAATTTGTCCATCCATCCCTGCTTCCTCCATTTTGGCCCCCAAGTCCATAGCTCGGCGGATTTTCACCTGGGCTGAGGATTCATGAAATTTGTCCATCCATCCCTGCTTCCTCCATTTTGGCGCCCAAGTCCACATTTGGGCAGATTTTCACCGGGGCCAAGGATTCATGAAATTTTTCTGCTTTGCAATTTTGGAACGACTTCCTGAACCTTGGTGAATTTCTGAGCTTTCCATTTTAGGCATAGGCTTCCAGCACTTGATCAATTTCTGGCTTTCTCTGTTTGTTGTCTAACTTTCCGGAATTAGAAATGTTTGCGAACGTCTGATCCTTGTCGCCTTGTCTGACCGACCTTGCCAGTACTAACTTTCCAAAAATAGAAACCTTCAAAGTGTCAGCGTTAGATCCCTAGATAGGGTGCAGGAATGACTTACTATAAATAGAAACTTACTAAAAATAAAAATTACTAAAAATAGTAAGTTTGATTATTGGCAAAATGACGACATTTCGGGACACGAAAAAATCCCTAAAAAATAGGGACTTTCTAAAAATAGAAAGTTGCTCCGTTTGGGCTCAAATTTTACTGGGAGGTTCCCTGAAGGGTCCTGATTCCAGTTGTATGTTCAGTTTTCCCAAAACCCTAACAGAAACCCCTAAAATCTAGGACAAAAGGCAAAAACCCTAAAAAGGGACAAAACAGGCCCTAGACTTCATAGAACTCGCTCGACAGAGAAGCAGATCAACTCTAACTGGCCCCCGAACATCTGCAAAGCGGAGAGATTGACGAGATTGCCACCAAAACACACAAAAAAAACCAAGACCAAATGACCGAAAGGGCCTAAAAGCTAGGGGGGTCCCTATTTGGGATGGGGTGATGTGTGATTAGGTCACAACAGAAGGGAAGCATGATGATCAAGGGTTGAGGTGAAGGAAGATGCGCACAAATGTGGATGAAGAAGATCAATACTTCAAAGATTGGATGAGGATTTCCGAACAGGATTTCCAAAAGTGAAAATGAGAACTAGATCAATCATGAAGAGGACTTAACCTTGATGATGAATAAATGAAGGAAAGCAAGTTCAAGACATGAGCACAAAAGGATTCCACATTATGAAATCAAGAACTACAACATCAAAGAGCTCCAAGGAAGGAAATAATTCAAGATTCCAAGATTGGGAAATTTTCCAAACATAAGGAGGTAACAATTCATGGAATTCTTTAAAATAAGGATGGAATGCAAAGTATCATAAGGAATTCCAAACATTATGAAGAAGAAGAATGTTCAAGGCAAATTGATTAAGTGTACAAGGCAAGCTGAGGTGGCATCCTAGTCAACATTCGTTCAATCAAAGGGTGCCAAGGCAACGTTCATTCAAGGAGGGAATAAGTGACACATGGTGCTACACCAAATATCATTTATCTTACTTACCCTTGTTTCTCATTGGCCATTGTAATGGTGGTTGTAACAAACCCTAATTAGGGTTTTATCTTGTAATCTTGGTCTTTGATCTTGAATCAATCTGAGCCATTCATTTCTTTTGAGGCTCTATATAAACACCATTGCCTTTCATTTGTAAGCGAGAGATTTTGTAGAATTGTTGGTATATGCTGCGGCCTTTTGAATATAAATCATTGTTCAACTTGATGGTGATTTTGTTTTTCAAGTGTTGTTTTGCATTCAAGGTTCTCAATTCCTCCAAGTTAGATTAGAATTTGCTTTCAATGCTTGTTAGATTGAATGAAAGAATTGTTGAGTACATTTGTGTGGAATCTATTAATCCATACCATTAGCCTCTTGCTGATTGTATTTGCGTTGTGCGTGGTCAACTGGAAATTTATGCAAGCTTAACTTCAATTATTATACGTCCATTGTTATGCATCAACTCGGATGGTCTCAATGTTTGATGGTAGTAATTTGAAAATCTATGAAGTATACCTTAGATGATTGCACTAAGCTCGTGTCAAGACTTGTTCGACTTGATGGTGAGACCTTGCCTAGTTTGATTTCACTAAATTTGTTCATCATTTCCTACATTCCTAGGCATAGAATAGATTTCCTGAACCCTATTCCCTTTTGTCCTTTTTTTTAGGAAAGTTTTGTTAGAATTGAATCAAGAACTTTAGTGCAAAATCATAAGTCATCGACATACCTATCCTGATCCAGATAAGATTGAGCATTTATATACAACGTAAGTCCGCTTGTGATTCCAACATTATCACATCAAACCACTGAACTTATCCACAAGTCAAGACCTGACATTTCATAACCTTGGAGTTGTCTCATTTGATTGCGAAGCATAGCATATGAGAGACTTTGTTCAAGAGAGGATAAGATACCTTGGTATTTTATTCTGTGTTCGCATGTGCAATAAAAACACATCAACAGGAATGAGGAGAACAAACCCAGAAAAAACTCAGAAAGATTGGTGTTGAAACAAGCATTTATTATAAGTAGCAGTTTTCTCTAAGGACTGAGGAGAACAAACCCAAAAAAACCTAGAACCCTACAAAGAGTGATGCCACCAACTAGAGCACAAACTGAACTCCAAACCATCATCAGATGCTACAAAATCCTATAAACTAAGCCAACGCTCATAGAATAGGAAGGTGTAAAAGTGGGGACATTACATTCAAATCGATGGTGGGCTCTTTCAAATGTACTGTAGGCATCCTTTAGATGCATTGATGATTGCTAAAAATCTATCCAAAGGGTATGCGATCAACTTTTTTTTGCGTAAGTTGTTTGTTGATTTTGTTTCAATGGCATTTGATTTTAGCTTCAATACATCATTTTTGTCTTCCTTGTGCTTATAGATGAAATGAATGTGCTTTTAAAGTGTTTTAGAGGTTCATTTTAGAGTGTTCGGGTTTATTGATTTTATTTTATTTTGCCTTTTTAATTAATTTTTGTGGATGGATTAGATGATTGAGTCTCAATGATAGGACTCATCAAGTTTGGTGAATTTGACTAGACTTACTGGGTACTTGAGTCATGAGTCTGCTGGCCTTGGTTGGCTTGGCTAAATAGAATTGGCTTATACGAGGAGCAGGTTAACTACAAAAAGATCATTATACAAAATGAGGATTTGATCAGTTTGTATGGTCCCAGAATTCATTGCATCACCATGCCAAACTCAAATGTTGTGATAGCCACTCTTCATAGATATATATATATATAAGGAAGCTCATCCTTCAAATGGATGAACTATTTTTGGAAGAATGTCTTTTTTTGAGGCATGGTCTATTTATAGAAAAACAAGCTATTTTCAGGTTCCCTAAATATAGAAGATCCACATATCCTTTTGGAGTAATTTTTTTAGCTCAATAGGAGATATTTTTGGACAATTATTACAATTTTAAATTGTAATTGAGAGGCAAATTAAACAAAGTTGTTTTATTTTTCGTAGTAAGATTTACATGCATGCTCCTGAACTATCTATGGAAACCTCATAAACAAGTGCCTTGCACATTGTAGAAGCTAATGATGGATTTTGTTACATTACATGCAATTTCATTGGCCAAATTATTTTCTGTATTCTATTTGAGTAATAAAATCCTGGAATTTAGAAGAATACATGTTGCAAATCTGGACATTGGGTGAAGTGTGTTTCTTGTATGAATAGTATTCTCTTAATTTCAATTGTTTTATGACTTGCCTTCTTGTGTCCTTGGCATCTTACATATAATTTCTGCATTCTGAGTATTTTCAGAAATTCATGCATACATTTTTGTGTAAGTGAAAGTATCAAAAATATTTTGCATGTAGCATTTGAATGCTGGTTTGATGTATAGATCTATGTGCAAAAATTAAAAAAAAGTATTATTTTTGCATATTGTTTATTTGTTATGGTATGTTAAGGACCCACTGAGTCATCATGTTAAAAATATTATTTTGCACAAAGCGAGCTTTCCCTCCTAATAGAAGAGAGGCCTAATCTCACATATAACAAGTTCCCCTTTTTGTCTCACAAGATAAAACAAAGTGTTAACACATAACACAAGATATAGTTTGGTCTAATAGAATATGCAAACATGATTTAATAACTTATAGCATGTCAAGACGTACTTAACAAAGTTGTTTAATTCTTATTAGTATTTGCCTTTGTCACAACACAAGATATGGTTTGGTCTAATAGAATATGCAAACATGATTTAATAACTTATAGTATGTCAAGACGTACATAACAAAGTTGTTTAATTCTTATTAGTATTTGCCTTTGGCAATACTATCGTAATCAAAATTAGTTAACTAGTTATTATTATGTATACTTACTAACCATTTATATATTGCAATTTTTAACTGAAAGTAGTTTTCCTTTTTTCTAGAGTAAACATGCAAACTTTTAAAACAAAAATAGTCCAGAAATTAATTATTGGCATTCCTATTGGGTAAAAAGTTTCACCTTTTATTGCAACCTTCTCATTGTTCAAGGCATGCAATAATGAATTATACGCTAGACACATGAATTAATGTAACAAATGACCATCATTTCTTGTAAAAGTAGAATTGGAATTTGTTCGCTTTTCAGATAAATATTTGTTGTGCCTTGACAATGATCCCTCAAACCTCTACTTTACGTCTAACCTAGGTGCTTATTTGTATCACGTTTTAGTGAGGTTGGTGGGAAGCAAAGGAAATAATGCTACAGAAATGACATCATATACATTAGATGTTAAACTCCACAAAGTTGATGGAGATTCAAGTGGTGGCCATTCACAAGGATGTGACAAGTAAGAAAAGACATCTCACCTGCACTCAATTCCATTTATCCATTGTAACTACTTACAATTCAATTATTTTGAGATGAAGAGGAGTTTCAAGTACTAAGAATTAAATTGGGTACAGTGCTGTGCAGAGATATACATTTGCCATCGAATCAACTGCTATGAATAACAGATGTGCATTTAATCCACTGCTATGAGTGACAACTGTATATCAACAGGAAAAAAGCAGATTTTCATGTCCAGACCTTGAATTATTACCAGTGCTCGTCAATTCAAAATTGGTGGAGCATTGGACTTCTCTTCTCCTCACAATAAATCACAATAATTTATTTTATTACATAAGAATAAAAGTAAAAAAAAATATAATATGCTTTTTTGGCAAAACTTATTTAATAAATGTTTATTAAAATATAAATTAATTTTTTAATTATAATGAATAAATAAATTTTTTATTAAAAAATTATATCTAATTTTATAAACTATTATTTTTAAATATACAATTTATTGTATATATGGATTCTCACTAATATCACATTATATAGTATATGGATGTAACGTAATTGTGTTTTTGGGGTATGGACTAATAAACTGAATGGAGTTGCTCAGAATGAGTTGGGGCAGGCATCTAATTTCTTCTTTCTATCAATCCATATAAGATTATTGATTGGAATTGGACATGACGAGTCAAACAAAATCATCATGTTATTTGAGATTTAAATTGATGAGTCATGTCATTCTGTATTAACACGAGTAACTCTTGAAAATAGAACTTCGTTATTAGAGTAATCAAGTATACAATCCCTAAGTAACATTTGGGTGAACCCTTTGGAACGCCAATTTTTTTTTCTATAAAATTTGAAATTCATATTTCCACCTTGGAGGAAACAAATCTTGATCTGATCTTGATTTTGGTCTTGGTGGGTGAACTATACTTATCAGCTTTGAGACTTGTTTGTTTTTGCATTTTTGTACTACAATATGATCAAAATTTTAATCTTACAATATAATCAATATTTTCATCACATATAGGGCTTATTGTTGGTGAAATAGATCTAGATGTTTAAAATAGAGAAAGATTTAAATGTTTGGGCAATTATTGTTTAATTCTTGCTAGTATATCATAATTAAGACGCTATACACCTATCGCATTTCCCCTTTTCTGTGTTGACACATCCTTATCCATTCACCCTTATAAGCCATGAATGTTTGGAGAGAGTTATAGGAGTCTTTGAAGAGGCAAAATGATTGCCCCCTCATCTCATAGTAAGGATAGCGTCTAAAAAATAAATCATCTTTGGTTTCAGGTGGTATTGAACAAATTTGACAAATATGATGCACTTGAAGAATATGGTAATTGGTCCCTATGCAGAGGGGGTGTGAACAAAATTTGAATGTACTGAAGGGATCCTCAAATTGTAGACAATTGGACCTTAGTGTAAACCAGAGGTTGGATGATCCCATCATAAGTGAAGACATGCATTGTAGAAACACTGAAGCTTCAAGGAAAGAATTTCTAGAGGCTCTAAACATATGGACTGTAGGTGGCTCTATGGATCATCTTTGATACCCTTATTTGTCTTGTAAAAAGATCTGGTACATCAATTGAAAAATTATGTAGTGGAAGTTTGTCTATGTCAATGCCTACAAAGCCTAGCAGATTAGAAGCCATATTTTATGTCTAATCTCTTCAATAGTTCGAATACTAACCATACTGCCTCAAGGATGACCTGAAATTTCATTGCAATCAAGGACTATTGTAACGTTGTTATAATAAAATTGTCACAAATTTACTGCCGTGATTATAGGCTTTAAGCCATATTTTGTGTTGTGTATGTCAAATTGAGTGTTACTGATTATTTAGACCATAGTAGCAAAAGTTGTTCTCAGGAATAAATTGGCAAAACCAAAAGATAAAGATTGTTTTTTCCAAAAATTGTGATTAATTGGGGAAAAATGGGCTAGGTTCAGGGATTTTGAAAAAAGGAAAAAAATAATCCAGCTGGTGAAAATTGCAAAAACACTAGAATTAGAGTTTCCACATAATCAGACAAATTGCAAAAAGAGGGTCAAAATCAGTCAAACTTACCAAAATATTGGTGAAACTCATGATATATTGTGATCTGGCTGAACTATTGGTGCTTTTTTCACTATTAGTTGGCCAAAAATTAGTAAAAACCATTGCAGCCACTTTTATCAAAACTGTAATTTCTGCCTGTAGAAAATTGGCCTGCACACTGTTTAAATTTTGCAATTACTTGCATTTTTTTACTGCTTTGTGCTTCTGCGATTTAGACTCTCAGATGGTGGACATAACCATTATAAGTCCTAGGAAGGACTTTTAGATGTTGTAGATAAGTTGAATGTTTTTCTCCAAAGCTATGTTATAACTATGCTACTTATCTTCAAACAAAAGCAAATTTTTATGAGAGGATTGCACTAATGGTTGCTGAAGCAAGAGAAAAGATAAATGGGAATTTATGATGATAAATGCTCCTTATTTTTCAAGGACATGTTGGCTGTATAAGTGCTATAAAGTTTCTCTAAAATAGGTTTACCTCACAAATGTATGAATTTTCTTCAGAACAGTTTGTCATTATTGATGGATTTCCATATTTCTTCTAATTCATGTAACCTTTCCATCAGTATACTGAATATAGTCATGGCAGCTGGCTAACACGTTCTTGATCTAATTTCCATTGTTATTACTTCAAACCCATGATCATGTTTTGGATTTCACTGCTTCTTTTGTTTTTGAAAATGCTTTGTTAAGTCATTATGGACTGCTTGGTGATTTATTTGGTTTAAACAAGATATTCACATCAAATTTAATAGTATGTATTCATTTTTATTTTGTATGGTTTACAAGAGTATGTCATGAGGCTCTCATTTGCATTGAACTTTAGTGAAGGCCTTTATGCATCACCTTCACTTTAGGAGTAATTTGTCTATAAAGGTCACTCCATGCTTAAACTTTGTACATGAAAATTTCCTTTTGTTGGGTCAATTACTACAGATGCCTGATCACGAGCAAATAAGATTTTAGGTCTATAATAAGATATATAGGTTAATATATGAAGTATCACTGTGATCATGCATAACAGGTTGGAATTACTAATTTCAGTGCAATTATGATTATAATGCTTTTGCTCTTCTTATCTCTGAGCATATCCTTCTTGGTGGTAAAGATTAGAAAAGTTAAATCTTTCTAAGAAACATTGCCTGCAAGTTCAGCAAGAGAGTAACAGTCCTCAAATCACATCAACTGCAAAATCCACTAAATTAGAAACAAACAAAAATTTCTTTACACTAGTGGATTTCTATGTGATTTAAACTGCCTGTGTCAAGCATGAACAATTTTTTCTTTAAAAAATCATTAAATGCGTCTGTTGTAACAATAATTTGTTTACATTTTCATTCATTGTATTTTTTATATCTTACATGTATGCATTGTACCTTATATTGCACCCCTATCTCTAGGGCTGCTGTGATATCCTAAATGATTTCAATAAGCTCAATATTTTCTGTCAACTCTAGCTCAATAATGATTGTAACGCCTTTGCTCTTCTTAGCTCTGAGCATCATATCCTTCTTGGTGGGAAAGAGTAGGAAAGCTTACTTTCAAGGACTTTTTGGGAAGTTCACCAAGAGCGCAACGGTATTTAAATCACATTAACTGAAAAACCTATAAATAAAAAGTTATTTTATTGGTGGATTTGTTTGTGCTTTCAGCTGTTTATTTTTGAAGAGCACACAAATATATTGAGAGGGTGGGGGGTGAATCAGTATGATGCAATTTTTTACCAATTTTAACACTTTTGCAATCACAATAACATCATTTAGACAACATCAATAATTATGCACATGAGAAGAACACATTGACACACAATATTTACATGGAAACCCTTATGGGAGAAAACCATGGCACAATGTTGCTCACATATATAATCTTCTTACAATTTTGTAGACTCCAATCCACAGGAGATGCCAATCCCCTTAGTTTGTAGGCACCAACCCCCACAACTAAGCGCCAACTTCGCGAGAGACTCCAATCTCTCCTTTGAGAAAAACCAACTTCTGAATCAGAACTAGGTTCCGCCTTCATTGTTGCTTCTTCAACAGATGATGGATAATTACAAGATCCTTCACAAAATATGCCTTTTCAATTATTCACTTCATGATGACATCATTTAGCTTCTTTACCAAATTTGCATTACATTCTTCTCAAATCTTCATATATTCTCATCCACCAATCTGCTCTTAATCTTTTCATAAATCTGCACTATATCTGCTTATGTTCTAATACTCTTCATTGCATTGCTTGCTGCATTCTCACATACATTCTCTTCTTTAATCTGTACTATATCTGCTTCAGCATCAACTCTGCATAATCCTCCTTTAAATCTGCATTAACGCTCTTCTAATTATCTTCTTCTAATTCCTCATATGCAAATCTGAATATGTTTTTTTGATCTTTTTTTATTCCTCACTCACTTCTTTTCAACTCTCACAAATCTGATCATAACCTCATCATTAGCCTACTTATAAATCCTTCATACATCTGCTCATGTATGTCACATAAATTTATTATAATTACTCACAAACCTGATATAAATTTTGCCTTGAAATTCTCTCTAATAGTCTAAAAAATCTTTCACAAAATCTGCAATTCAATTCGTGATGATTTGCTCTTATAATTCTTTATTCATCATAAACTCATCTTATATTTGTATGATATGTCCCTTTGGCTCTCCACTTACTTCCTTATTTATATCAACCTGCTGATGTATATCTGATATATTAATTTATTTTGCACACCCACACATTTCTCTATTATTCTCTCTTTTTATACCTTCTTGCCTCGATGAAGGGAGCCATCTTTCAGCAAAGTGACACAACCTTTAACAAATCACATCTCTCTACTAGTAATCGCTGCCTTTTGTTTATCTTTGTTTACTTATTAATAAACACAAGTGTTGCTGCCTTCATTACTAATCGCGATGAAGGGAGCCATCTTTCAGCAAAGTGACACAACCTTTAACAAATCACATCTCTCTACTAGTAATCGCTGCCTTTTGTTTATCTTTGTTTACTTATTAATAAACACAAGTGTTGCTGCCTTCATTACTAATCGCACCTCTTCATAATCCTATTTTGTATATATAAGACAATTTTTGTCTTCTAATGAAACAGTTTTGTTCTTATGTGAGGAATGCTCTCCCTCAACATAGTCCACCTCCTCTAACATTTGCTATGCTTTAATCACCATTTTTTAAAACTGATTGTTCCACTTCTACTTTTCCTTAATAGTACCTTTTCCTTATGCAATGACTAAGACAGATTTGTCTTATTTGCAATTTTGTCTTATGTGCCTTTTTGTCTTATGTGTATTTTTGTCTTTATATGCCTTTTCTTATTCCCATATGCTTCCTTAATAGCTGTATATGATTGCTTGTTATTACTTAATTATTTTGTTCTTTACTCGAGCAATTTTGGACTTCCTTTTATTTGTCTTTGTCTTGGATCACTTAATCAGGATCTGATTTTGCTTAATGATTGTTGTGCTGCTGTGTATTAACATAGACCCCTTTAGTTTGCTGCTGTTATATATATATCTCTGTCCATATTAGCATAGATGCCACATTCACTGCTGTGTGTTTGTCTTGTAATAGTTCCCTGTATTTGATGCTAATCATAGCCTTTAATTGCTGCACATATATCTCTCCTTTGATAGTAATTTAATCATTGCCATTTGTCTTCACTGTCAGCCAGCATTTGTTTCTATTATCAATTCAAAGTTTTCTCATCCCGAGATTTTATTATTGGGACAAGAAATTCATATAAAATGATCAAAGCAATCCTTGGTTGCAGTGGCCACATCCATAATGCATTAAAGATACCTTAACTTAGTTTATGAGTTTGATAATCCACAATATGAAGCAAACTCTATTAGCAACCATTTTCATGTTCCATGCAAACATAGGTTTCTTGACTGAAAATACCAAGTCATATGCTAAGGTTTCTCTAACAAGACTACACTTTCAAATGCTCCTTGTAACTGTCCATTCTTTGCTTCAAACGGGGAAGCATGCCAGTATATGCACATCTTATAATCTCTATTTCAACTCGTTTAATGTCTTTATCCTTCATGATCTTTATCCTTGCTGGTTGACACTATCCTTTGACTGTTTCACTCTCTCATTACATCGTGAAGACTCCTTTAATGAGCTCGTCCATACACTAATGATAATATGCTGAAACCCTTCTTGACATGATTTTGTCATCAATGACAACTTCATCTTCTCAAATTTGACATCAATGACAACATTTCCAACAATCTTCCATATACTTGACATCAATGATCCTCTTGTTTCACTTTTGACATCAATGACATATTTCCAACAATTTTGAATATGGTAAGTGTCTACTTTAACAAACCAATAAATGTGACTGGTGTAAGTACATTTTATTTAGTTGTACCTAATGTTGCATCCCAATCTCCAGGGTTGCAATGACCTCCTATATTATTTCTACATAGGGCAGGCATCTATAAGCTCAAATTCTTCTCTCAACTGTAGCTCAGTGAGTGAACATGACAACACAATAAGCAGCTGCATTATTGCAATTAAATCAAAGTCACACATGCCAATCAAACTATATAAGGGATAAATACCAAAGCATTTGTATCCTTTTCTTTAAAATTCATAATAAAGTTAAAAGGTTTGCAATACAATACTTTGTTCATAAGCATAGGTGAACATATAGTTTAAAAATTACTCAAAAATCCTATCGTAGGGTATCTGATATCTATTGTTCCATAGATGGAAACCTTAAAATTAGACACTTTTGTGCTGATGTGAGATCTATAACATATCAAATAATTTTAGCCTAACACACACAACAATAATCCTCGTGCTGATGCACAATGAGTGAAATTTCTTCCTAGTCATTTAGATTTTTTTTCTCTAAATGGAAATTAATTAATCAACAATATCATACAGAATCTCCTCAATTCTCTCTTCAAAAATTGACTTTGACACAGGCTACACTTAACAGCCTAAGGACTTCTCTCAAAATCATGTAATTTCCTTTTTTGATGTCTAATTTATAGAGTTTTTGAGATATTCAATGATTTACCAATCCAAGTGATAGTGACTTCCAGCTGTGTGGAGTACTAGACTAAGTCACTTAAGATCCCAATGTCTTTCAATATGCTCAACTTCGTGCTTTTCCTTGATGTCTTAACCATGATCCTTCCTAATCTTCCAAGATGATTGCATGAACAAATCTAGCCTTGGGTGCTTAAAGTGTATCCTTGCTATGCATTTAATTTGATATATTTCTTGGTGGTTGAAGGCGACACTAACATCATTCAATGATTATGGTAAATTTGGTAGTGTGACACAATCATGTGTGCTAATTTTTTTTTTTTTTTGGTTCTTGATCTTATGCTTGTAATCTTTAGTTTTATTAATGATTTTTCCCTCATCTGATCTTGGACCCATTGTATTGACATGAAGGAAATGGAGTTAATAATGAACCCCACAACTCTTAGAAATCACGTGCAACCAAAACGACTATCACATTTGAAGAGAAAAAGCCATGATTGTGTGCTATGCAACTTTGTGAGAGAGATTGATCCAAAAAAAATTGTATGTGCATTGATTGAATAAACCTAGACTGAATTGATTAAATTGGATGATTACAATGAACAATAATGAATGCTTATAAAAGCAAAAAGATAAAACACTAGATGAAACCCTAGGTGAGGATTAGATTAGATCATGACAAGTACCTTCATCCCATGCTTTTAGACAACATGACTTATAATTAACTCAATCTAAATATAGAAAAGCGCTCCTAAGTTTAGCTTAAGTGCAATAAAGTAATAGGGGACCTAAGTAATTAATTGATGATTTAATCAATTGCCACGTGACTAATCTAATTACTCTAACACGCCCTCTTAAGATCAACTTAAGGAGAAAGTAAAAACCTATGATGAATGCAATGATGGATGGGTCCTGGCTACAAGACTTGATGAGCTCCCCATGTACAAACAAAATGAATCTCTCATAATTGGAGAAAAGGAAAAAACCACATGGGAAAAAATCCTCTCCAAAAGAGAATGAAATAAATGCACTAGTAAAAGAAGGATAGGACTCGATGTGCCCCCCTAAGGACTGCTTCTGTCACAAAAGTACAATGAATGTTCCTCGATTAGGAAAGAGAAAATGAGGATATGAATCCTCCCCATAAAGAAGTAGCTCCTGTGCCAATGGTGAAAGCTTGAAGAAAGAACATGATCCGTTGTTTGCAAGCAACATTTCTGCCCTTAGGAAGAAATAGATCCATTGGTGATTGGAGAAGCCATTCTCATAAGTTGGATGAATAGGGAATTCAAATCCAAATGATGTGTGCCTTTGAAAACTGCTCAAATGTCCTCATGTGGGAATGGAATGATGTCAATCCGAAAACCTATGAAGATTGATGTAGAACAATCTTCAAAGAGGAAGATGATGGTGGGCTAGTAATGACAACGTGGTTGTCAACATAGAGGAGATGAATGTCAAAATAATCCTCCGAATTTGTAATTTGAGACTTCACAAACAAAGTTAATATGTTTGCAAGATACAAATCCCAAGTAGTTTTATCTAGAAGAAGATAAATGTCCTGCTACACTGAATCAACAGGGGCCAAGGATGTGGCGATACCAAGCTGATCAAGAACAACAAAACACGAAGATTGGGTCTCAATTTGAGAAGTAGGAATTGGCAGACAAGCCTTTGAACCATCGAAACATGCAAGACTTGTGATATACTCAAGCTCCTCTAAAGTATCATTATCAAAAGGTATGCAATTTGCATCTGCAAGGGGAATGAGACAATTTGTAATAGGATCCTCTAGAAATGGAGATATGAGGGTCTCCATGGATCTCTTAAAGTCCAGTCAAAAGTGTGTGGGGACAATCAATGTCCAATACAACACACGTAGTGTTAGGATCAACACCAAAACAAATGAATCCTAGAACATGATCACTAATAATACCATCTTGGAGTTGATAATGAATCCCATAGCTCCTAGAAATCACCTGCAATCAATAACACACTAATGGCGGTAGGGTTGTACGACTGTACAAGATGCCCTCTCCCTAATTTATTTTTGCTTTTTTGTTGCTTTTTAGATTTGGACAATTTGACAGGCATCTTATGGTTTTTGGCCATTTTGGATCCAATGTTAATGCTTGTTTTGCTCCAAGATGAGCTGATTTCTCCTTCAAGCTTGGATCTCTTTGAATTCGACAAGAAGTCACAGATCTAATGCTTTGGTACCATTATGGAGTTGATAGTGAACCCCATAGCTCCTAGAAATCACATGCAACCAAAACACCTATCATATTTGAAGAGAAAAAGCGATGATCGTGTATTATGCAACCTTGAGAGAGGTTGATCCAAAAAAACAATTGTATGTGTATTGATTGAAAAAACCTGGATTGAATTAATTAAATTTTATGATTACAATGTACAATAATGAATGCTTATAAAAGAAAAATGATAAAACCCTAGACGAAACTCTAGGTGAGGATTAGATTAGATCATAACAAGTGCCCTCATCCTATGTAGTGAGACAACATGACCTATGATCAGCTCAATCTATATATAGAAAAGCACTCCTAAGTTTAGCTTAAGTGTAATAAAGTAATAGGGGACCTAAGTAATTAATTGATGATTAATTAATTACTAGGTGATTAGCCTAATTTCACCATCCCCTTAGTGCCATCGAGCAACATCTGGAGTTATTTTTACTTCTAGATAAATGTTGTTAAATCTCACACCAATCAAATTTAATGACAAATAATGGTGGTGGCAATGGCCCTTGTAGCGATTATGCTTGCATCGATAGTTTTAGTGCATATACTTCCTTGGACACGATTTTTATATCAAAAATCTCATACATACTTAGGAGACAAAAGGGTATTGGTAGGGATGGGGACAAAAATCAAATTAGGGTACATGAGTAAATGAATAAGGAGAGCTGTATTCTATATAAATGTGTCACCATAAATTGTGGGTATGAGGATACGTATGTGTTCCACAATCCTATAATAGAGTTTCTTGGAAACTATGATTTAAATTCTGTTACATAACTGTAATGTAGAAGCCAAGATTTTTTGTGCCTATAGTTCGTGCACCAGCCAATTTAGAGATAGTTGCCCTTGCAACAAATATTCTAGAAACATGCCTTTTGATGTTAAATGGGTAAAATGGTAACATCTCAATAGGCATTCTTTATTTTTTCAGGTATCGATTCTTAAATTTTAATACAGTAACTTCTAAATAGTCATCTACACCAAATTTGTTTGGTATATATTTGGATCAAAGAAACGAGACTCGGACTCGGCTTGGACTCGGCAAGGCCGAATCGTCTCGGGACTCAGAGTCAAAACTTGGCTGGACTCGACAAAGTGAAAAACTCAAGAAATTTAGAGATTTTTAAAGATTTAAAACTTGTTTCATGCACCCTTTATTAAATACACCTTAAAGACACAATAACATCATCAAATAGAAGCTAATTTGATTACATACACAAGTATGCATCTATCACATAAGCATAAACACAAATTGTAGCTGATCTATTGAAGGAAATAACAAACATAGATATATAAATATTGTCAAATGTATACAATATTACAAAACTCATGGAATAAAAAATCCATGTCATCATATGATCAAATCTTCCATACAAATACCAAAAGTAAAAACAACTACAAGCCTATGGCTCAATGGCAGGGGCAGCCTCAGAGGAGCCTGCATGCCCCGGCCTCGACCCCCTGTGAAGGCGTCTAAGGTAGGTCTTGGGTGATTCAACAGCCATAGCCTCTCCTCGTGACACCTTGCCACCCTCACCAACATCAGAAATATTTGTGTCACTGTCTGCCTCTGACTTTGCTGTCTCTGCTCGTGCTCTCTTCTCCTCCTCTGCCATGGCTACAACCTCATTTGCTTGGTCGACCCAATCAATGTCGTCCTCACTAAAGATAGGTTATGTCTCAGTGGCCCACTCGGCTTCAGGATCCACCTCATCTAGAATGATAGGGGTGATGTCAGCCAATGCATTCCTTCTCATTCTGAGGCGGAGGTTGTAGTGAACAAAGACAAGATCGTTCATCTTCTCCATAGATAATCTATTGCACCTCTTGGAGTGTATGTGCTCAAACATACTCTAATTGCGCTCACAACTAGATGCGTTGCATGGTTGGCTCAAAATGCGAATGGCCAACTTCTGAATATTTGGTGTTCTTGGGCCAAAAAAGCTCCACCAATTATCTAAATTTGAAATGAGAAAATAAAAAAAAATTAGTCTCACTCTCAACTCTCATTTAACAATATACAATAAAATTGAAATTATGCCTTAGAATGTATTTTTACTTGGCATCATAGTTGTCCTACTATCTTTGCAGATAGTACGAGAGAAGTTCTCCCCTTGAGCATTTGTAAACAACTGTATCTCTTGCATAAGTTCGGTCCGAGTGCAACTAGTAGGTGCCATCTTCTCCATGACTGAGTACAACCCATTAAGAACCTCCTCATATTAGGGCTGAAATGGAATGCCAAATTTAGATAATATGTTGCTGCATGGATGGGCCTGTGAAGCTGGTTATGCCATCTCCTATCAATGATAACCCAAATGGGACGATACCTGCTCTCATCTTGCATAGACGGATTTGATGGCCTCCTTGACCCTATCCATGCCCTCATATATGTAGACCATTGCAAGCTTTTCCCCATCCGCAACTCGCAAGAGAACCACCAAGGGCTTAACAAACTGCAAAATTGAAAATATTGTGTAATTTATAAAAATGAACAAATAAGAGAAAATGATGAATAAATTATAAAACATAAACTTAAATTGTAGAATTTATAAAAAATTTACCTTCACAATCTCATCACAAGGTGTCCAAAAGCCTCCCTCATAAAAAATGCAGTCTGCCATATATGTCCCTGCAGCGGTAGCAATATAGGATGAGGAAGACCACTCCTCACCAACAATCATACATCTCAAGGCCGCCTTACAATGAAGCATGGGCTGTAATGTAATGAAGTTAGTGCCAAATCTAGTGATTCCAGGACGAGCTAACTCCCTCTGCTCTGTGCATTGCCTCATAAGAGCTAACACCCATGAATGATTATATAAATAAATGGAAATATTTCTTGCCCTTTCTACACATCTCTTAACCCATGGGAGTTTTCCAATATCCTCCAACATGAGGTCAATGCAATGGGCGACACATGGAGTCCAAACTATAGATGGGTGCCTTTCCATCAGAATTTTACCTGCAACAACATAATTTGTTGCATTGTTAGTGATTACTTGCACCAAGTTCTCCTCACCCACCTCATGGATCACCTCCTCTATTTTCTCACATAGGAATGTGGCATTTTTGCAGTGTGTGGAGGCATCAATGGACTTGATGAAAATAGTGCCCCCCGAAATAAAAAATAAAGCAAGATCAATGATCATTCAATAAATCATTAAATAAAAGATAAAAAAAATTAATGACTAAATGAAATTAAAATTAAACAATCACCTGCGGAAGAAACAAGAAAATTAAGGAGAGTTCTATTTCTCCTATCCGTCCAACCATCAGTCATGATGGTGCAACATGTCCTACTCCATATTTGGCGTTGATCCTCTAATTCCCTCTTCACATCATGCACTAAATCAGTCAAAATTGGTCCCCTTAAATCAGATTCAAAAGGGGCTTTGAACCCCACCCCACATGGTAAGGGCATCAACCATTTCTTGCCAATAAGGAGACTAGTCACAAATAAATTAAATGAGATAAGTTTGAGATAAGTTAAGTATGTACTATGTAGTTGTACGACAAAAAATCAAACAAAGAATCAAACTATAAATATTAAAACAATCAAATAAAAAATATTCACCTGGCTGGAAAGAATGGAACACTACAGTAGACCCAAAATTTGCCAACTGCCATTTTAGCGGCATCATGGATCTCCTTTTTCCAACCCATGCCCTCAAGCGACTGTTGGGACCCAGGAGTAGTGTGAGGCTCAAAGAAGGAATCCAACTTAGATTTACGAATTCTAGACCAATGCTAACACTCCCACTACCATTGGCAGTGCTAGGAACATGAGCAGTAGCACTAGCAGAAGCAAAACCGCTAGCACTATGAGTGGGACGATATGGAGGCATGGAAGAAGGCCCTCCAACACAACCTAAACCAATGGCTGCGAAATCATCCTTTTGCTTCTTTGCCATTTCCTTTTTTTGTTCAAGTGCTTCAACTGCCACATAGCACTCACGTGTAGCCTCAGTAGTTGCTCTAGGGCATGGGTCGGCATCATGGCCATGTATGCCAGCAATATGGTATTTCAATCTATAAATGCCTCCATGGAATATTGTTTTGCAAAATTTACACTTTGTTTGCCCTTTTTTTGGCCCAGGAAAATCTTCATGAAATTTCCAAGCAGGGTCCTTTCTAAGTGGGGGTCTAGAACCAGACATTGTATGATAGTTTTGTGAAAATAGAGGCAAATAAGAAAGTCAAGGTTGCTGGGCTGCAATAAGATTATAAGACATTATTACAAATACAAAAAAAAATTAATATTTGAGAATTTGTGCATTCATTGTACATTTTTTTCAAAAAATCTAAGGTAGGGTTTGTAAATTTTTTTTAAAAAGAAATGTAGGGTTTGATCAAAATTTCAAACCCTACTTGTTATATAAGAAATTAAAAAACCCTAAATACATTAGATTTTGGAAGAAAATGTAAAACTTTCAAATAAAATGAATAGAAAATGAAATTTTTGCTTACAAGAAACAAAAAAAACTCAAAAAATCAATTTTACCTCTTACAACAAGCTTGAAATGAGCTGCAAACTCTTCCTTTCCAACTCTTGATGCACCAAATCAAAGTATAATGCAGCCCCAATGTGATGAATGGATGAAATCTTGAGCTTCCTCCTTGCTGGTTTTTCTTCAATCAACCCTTGTTTCTCTTCACAACTCACTTTTCTCCTCCTATTTTGTCAAATGAATGAAATGAAGTTCACTTTTAGGGGCATAGAAAAATATTACCAAAAAAAAAATCATATAAAAATGTTTTAAAACATGATTTTTTTTTGTCCCTAACTTTCCCTTACGCCGGCCGAGTTTGGGCATCAAGACTCGCTCAAACTCGGCGAATCCAGGCGAGTTTGAAGGGAGGCGATTTTTGGCGAGTTTGGGGTTTGGACTCGGCCGAGTCTGAGTCCGAGCCTGCCAAACTCTGCAACCACCACTCGGCTCAGGAATCGCCCAAACTCGGCGATATTGGGCGATTCCCGTTTCTCTGATTTGGATTAATTCTTTAGACACCTAGGCGGTTCACTTCCATGCTATATAATGATATTATCAACTTAGCAACTCTGAAATTTTTGGTTCCTTTGTTTTTTGTCACCAGAAATGTGCTATGGATTGGTTCCCTATTGCCATTTATACATATTATGACATTGGTCCAAGTTTTCTTGGACCTCGAATAATCTTCTTATCTTTTTTCCAATCCATGAAAATAACAACTAATTGCAAATAAAAACTGTGATCTGCTACACAGTTTTTTCTAAAAGCTTTCTACTTGATTTCATGGGCTGTGAAAATCCTGTCCTTATTGCAAAATCCATGGGGTCCATCCATTGCACCTTGGGATCAATTTGGGTCCAAGCATGTGGTAAGTTCACCATCAAACCCTGTCCTTTATTAGGGAGTTCTTCCAAATGTGTTCTTATTTTATATTTTCTCAATCTACACAGTACCTTGAGTGCAAAGTGGGTTGTCTGCATTCAAAAGAAAAAGTATATCTATAGATTCTATACAAATGAGGAAATGGATCCTCTCAACTTGTTGGGGGTTATAAGATGTGGATTATACATTTTGTTGTAAGCAGAAACACAGTACAAATTTATGTGATGTAAGGTGTAAATAAGAAGGCAAGTAGTATTTATGAAGTTTTATTAATAAGCCAGTTGTTAGCTAAATGAAAAATGATTAAGTAATAGGTTATTATGGATGCTTACAACTGACTTAAATGTGTGGATATGGATTTATAGTTGCGTAGAATATTGTAAGAAAGTGAAAAGTTTTGTGAGATTAAAGTAATCTATGCATGATTTGAATGATAAAGGAAAATTCTCGTATGAGTTTCTTCACGGGATTTAATGTACAATGTTTTTTGATTATTTGCTACTATTTATTTTCAATTGACAGTTAAGGGTTTGATGAATAATGGATAATAGAATGTATATTGTGTTCTTGTTTCTTTGTCATTCACACATATTGGAAGAAGCCTAAATCTTAGTTTGACTTCACACATATTGGAAGAAGCCTAAATCTTAGTCTGACTTTAGTGGATTGACCAGGAAGAGCTAACATACCCTTTTAAAGAAGCATAGTCCCTAGTGTTCAAGAAAAGAGGTAAGAACAACCCTGTTCCTTATTTCATTCCCTTAATATCATTCATCTTGAGGTGTTACTCATATGCCTTTATTTGAGCGACACCTTGATTCAGCAAGTTCAAGGTGTGTTTAGCTGATATGGTGATTTGATCATATACTTTGTTAACAGATTTGCTTTCACCCTGGATTCCCATTACTTGGGCTTTGGTTGGTGCAAGAAATTTTCTAATAATATAAAAAATTCAAGGTGTATTTCTTCGCTATCTACTTCAACATGGAAATGACACTGACCAGTAGTTAGACCTAAAAACAAACCAGTCAATAACGTGAGTAGAATAAATCATATGCTTATATAATAAGATACATATGAAAACAATGAATTACACTCAAATTAAGAGGTAAACTAATAAAGTAAATCATAAGATGCTTATCTTAATTGCTCTGTATAATTTCAAACAGTCTTATATTTTGGTGCCAATCTACATTAGTCCAACTTTAAAGAAGATACATTGTCTCATTTATGATGCTTTTATACTTTTACTTTTGTCTTGTGCAATCTACAGGTCCTACATAATCGAGCCAACTTGCTTCCCAATTTCTTTCAACATGTCAGGCTAAAGATAAACTGGCCATCATGATTATCCCCACTTACCATTGGCCATGCAATGCTTTGAATGATGGCATCCAATTGAATCCTGATGCTTATTATTGTAAGAAAATTTGTCAAGTTTATGTATATTTATTTCATGGATTGGTCCATGCCATAATCAGTAACCAGTCCATCACAAAGTAACATGAAATATTGAAATTTCACTTTGGTCCTATTCTAGCTAATGATTATTTCTACAATTTTCTGAATTTTTGTTCAATCTGGCTCATGCACTCGTGATGTTCTCTTCTAGGATTCTATACTTAATGCTAGAGAAAACATACAACAAAAATATTTCTAAATACCTAATCCCATGCCTCAGCTATGCTACTAACTTATCTTTCATCAAATTTTGATATTAGTATTTTCTTTAGTAAGTTTCCATCTCCACCACTCGTCTTCTAGTGTTTTGACCTTTGAGATAAAAAAACTTTTCTCTCTGTTGAAACTTCTTGGCTCTGTTCGACTCTTTGATTCTTCATCTCTTATTTCTTTTGGCCAACTGATTTTGCTAGGTTGAAATCAGCTTGCTTTGCTTTCTACAATTTCCTTATGTGTGTTCAACTTCTTGAACTTCAAGCAACTATTAGGGGTCTGTCAAAAATGCCTTAACTTCTTTGTTGACCATCATACTTTGGCATTAGAAGATCCTCCTTACAACTTCTAGCCATTTATCTTAGTGAAAAGTAGAAAAAGATCAAGTCTTTGGCAGGTTTTACCTAATATCTTTCTTTGAACAGACATCCATCAATCTGCAGCTGCTTGTTACCATATTGTGCTACAACTTGCACCCCAATCTTTGGGGATTTAGTTGTTGGCCCTTTGGGAGAATTGATTATGTGTTGCATTGATGTTTTGTCATTGATGTCAACACTAGCTGTTTTGGATGTTTTACTCGCACCCTTTTGGTCCCGGTAGGTTGTGTGGTTTCTGGTTGGATTTGATCCGGTATGCTTCGGTATGATTTGGTTATGGAATTGGCTTATTCATGTTACTCATGTTCATATTCAGTCAATTGGTTTTGGTCTAGTGATCGGATGCTATTTTGTTTGCTTGGAAGCTTGGTTTGTGGTTCCGACGAGGGTTTCACCGATAGAGCTTTATTGAAGATCTTTGATGATATGCATAAGTGGTGTTGGTGCGGCTTTTGGTGGAGATTCAGGATGCTGATGGTGATCATGTTCGCGACTTGGTGGATTGGGATCATTTCTTTAGCCTGTGGACCTATATTGGGTCTCGGTTGATCTAGGTTATGGACCGGCTTAATGTAACGAGTGGATTGGACCTTTCGATGTGTTTTCGGGATGTCTTATGAGTTGAATATTATTTGTTTGGTCTAAGGCCGGCATGTTCTGTAATTATGTAATTGGTTTATTGTCTGGTGGCCAACCTGATTGTTTATGGTCGAGGGTTTGTATATATATGTTGTAAGATCTCATTGTAGATCATGGTCATAGGTATGGGATATGGATATGTAATGTGCGAATAATGTAATATCATTCAGGCAGAGGATTTGGTCAATCATTGGAGATCGAGTTGGGTTTATGTAAGAGGATTTAGTCCTCCGGTATTGAGCTTAACCGGAACTGTATTTAGGCATAGGAAGATGTTATCTTTGCAGTTCATTCATTCTTCTGGATTGTAGTTTGGATTTCTATGTAGTCAGTGAGACTCCTTTTGTGATGAGCAGTGCGCTCTAGGTTGTTGCCCTTCCTGCAAGTGCAGGCCCCTTAATTGTAATTCACATACTTATTGCAGAAGTATTATCTGACTGTGGGTAGGCTTACCACCATGGTTTTTCCCTTTCCCGGGTTTTCCACGTATAAATATTGGTGTCATATGGATGGTATTTATTCTCTAATTATTGTTTATGCGTTATTCTAGTATTTGGTTTAAGCATTCCGGAATTAATGTTTTGGGTTTCGGTATTAAAATTTTAATTGCTAAATGTTCTGGTAATCTGTGACAATTGATTCACCCCCCCCGCCCTCGCCTCTCAGTTGTCTTCCGGTTATTTGAACTGTCTAACATTAGTGACCTCCCAAACCACCCCTTTGCATAGGAAGCACCTAATAACTATTAAAGCATCCCTAAAAGAGTGGTTCGACAAGTGAATATCGTAACAGAATAAATAAATTATGTAGTGCATACAAATTACAGGCTTGCATGCTAGTCAATTTACAAAAGGCATGAATAAATAGCAACGTGTTATTTTGCTTGATATTAAATTCTGAACAAAATTTCAATACTGTAAATCAGAACAACTAAGTCACATGGAAAATTCTTAGGATACACAGAGTAAGGCTAACAGAACAATCACCTGAAAATTGATGGGGACCCAATAAGCACACTACTGTAGTCAAAGATCCCAACTTAGTGATCCTTATGCTGATGTGAGATGTACTACTGGACTATAGAATTCATGCCTAAAAAATGCTGTTGATAAATCTCTGCAACAGGTACCTGCTAATCACTCTTGGCTTTTTAACTGAATTCTGTTCATTGGACAATACAAGATAGAATATCCTTTGATCCCTGTTTTCACAAAATAGCTTCAGTTTCATCCTCAGGTCAATAATTTTGGAAACAGTACTACTTGCAACAAATGTTCTAATTCCAACCAATCGAGTGATGTCCATCCTTGTCACTTGGATTCTGGAAAGAGGCATTTTGGTGCCAACAGTGCCCCATGACAATGTTGCAATAGATGATGTTGAAATCATACTTTGCTTTTGTGAATGCTGTAAATTGAAACTATTTGTAAACCGTAAACAACCTGTACACTAGTCTAGATCTACAAAAAACTATCCAACAACACCAATGAAGTACTCTAATCATGCATGCAAATAACAGAAAATAAGCCAAAGTTATACCTTCACATGCACAATAGGCTTGCTTCCATTGGTCTCGTATCCTCCAAGATCTTGTGAAAATTACATTTGCTCTCAGCTATGTTGCACTAGCAGAAGAGGTCATGAAAGAATGGAGTGTGGTTGCTTTTGATGATGTAAGGCTATGATACAATAAGCATGATGTAAGCTCTAGAATGCTTTTGGCATAATGCAGGTACTCTAATGAAAGTGAAAGGGAAGAAGCCTCTTTTATAGAAATCTCCAAGAGAATCAAGGGTTTAGATTAAGAGGTTAAAAGAGAATTGCTATGATCACATAGTTAAAAGAGAATCAATAGGATTGAAGAGTAGGTAAAGATGGAGAGATGAGATTGAGTGGTAGGTAAGTGTGAATAAGATTAAGAGGTAAATTTGAAATGGAGGGATAAGATTAAGAAGTGGGTTGACTTTTTGGTTCAATGAATGTGGACATTGGAGAAAGGACAAAGTGAATGAAAAGAAATATGACATTTGTCACATGCCCACAAATTTAGATTATAATCCATGTGAACAAGTTGGAGGGCTAGGATTAAAAAGAAGAGGATAATGAATTAATTTAAAAAAATAGAAGTATTTATTTATTTAATAGAGGAAAGGGAGCTAGATTAAATAAATAAAAATATTTATTTAATTTAGGAAAGAGGTGGGATTAAATAAACAAATAAATATTTATTTAATTAATATAGAAAATATCGGGAAAATAATTAAATAAATAATAATAAGGACAATTTTAGGTGTCCACAGCTTTCCTTCACCATTAAGCCAGAAGACTCTCAAATTTGGATACAACAATTCCAAATGGTATAACTTAACTGATTTATGATTTAATTTAGTCAAGTATTGTATCTATTTGATACAATAAGTTCTTTACATCTAGTCCAGTCTCATGTATGCCTTCTGCAACATAGTGTCTTGGGTGTTTGAGTGTCAAATGGTTAAAAATGCAAAGCAGTGAATGTATTCACCATTCCTCCTCTCTAGTATGTTCCTAAATATTGCTTGGGTAGTAAGTGGATCCTCTTGCATTGTAACTTTCACCAAGATAAATGTAGAAAAATGTCAAATAGTTTAATGACTATCATTATGTCATCTTGCGCTGATTAAAAACAATATAGGTCGATTCTCACCAAAATTTACAACAAAAGCATTAATCCTACATTGGAAGAATTATGAAACGAGGCTTAATTTATAAGGCATCATGTGGTACACAAGCTTTTCCAATGGAGAAATAGTCTAGAGGATGAAAACCCAAAGCTGTGAACACAATACATATTAATCCTTCCTTTACCCCTCTAATAAATGCTTAAACGTGCTTATGTGCCAAGTGGGTTCTGTTACCTGTGATTAATAATTTAATACCAACAGATTGAGGGAACATGTCGTTGGTGTACTGTTTATTTATTGAGGTCAATGGGTAAAAGACACACAGGACTCTGCTAATGAGGAAAAATACTAGAAGGTAAAAGTTCCGAAGTAATGAATGTATTCACCATTCCTCCCGTTGCTAACAAATGCTTACATGCAAGTGTGGTCCCTTGCCTTATAAATATTACCAACATAAATGAGAAAAAATTTGATTAGTAGAAATTCGACTCATTCATTTCATTTTGATATAACTAAACACTACATGGGTTAAATCCCACCCAGATCAAAAATTTAATTGACATGATTTTTATCAAGTCTTAGTCTGCATCTCTGAGTAACCAGATCACCAACACAAAGTCAAAATAGTTTACCATATTTTCCTTTGTGATTTGGTTCATCAATTCCTGGTTATTAATATATTATTGTCAATGTTTTTTAAGTTATACTTTTTTTCTTCAGGTGTGGTTAGCACTATGTCTTGGTACAAACAGTGCAACATGGTTCAATACTGCTGTTCTTGTCACCAATATGCGAAATTTCCCCTACAGTAGGGGCACTTTAGCGGGCATTCTGAAAGGTTATGTTGGACTTAGTGCTGCTGTATATACAGAAATTTACATTGGAGGTTTTGAGAAGGAATCAGTGAAGCAGCTGTTTTTTCTTACTGTGGGTATTCCTGCTGCTTGTCTTCTTTTAATGTATTTTGTTAGGCCTTGCACACCAGCTTCGGCAGAAGACTCAGAGAAGCATGGATACTTCACCTTTATCCAAGCTACAAGCATTGTTTTGGCATTTTATCTTCTAACAACTGCTATTATAGATGATGTTTTCTCCCTAGATAAAAATTTTATCTCTAAAATATTTTTGGGCTTAACGTTTGTCCTCCTTCTGACACCAATTGGAATTCCACTCAAGCTCACATTTCTTGCAATCAGAGATGATCATCACAGAGAGCCCCTTCTAGGTACTGAAGGTAATGGTTCTACCTCCAAATCTGATGCAAATGAAAACTTGCCACAGAATCCCTCAAGTGAAAATCTTCTATCAAGTATGCCAGATGAGAATGAAATGGAAAGGGAAAATTCAAATATGAACCTTTGTGTAACACACCCATCGTTTACAGAAGACTCAGAATGGGATACAGATATTCTTTTAGCAGAAGGAGAGGGAGCGGTTTGCAAAAAAAGAAAACCAAGAAGAGGAGAAGATTTCAAACTGCGTCAGGCACTTGTGAAGGCTGATTTCTGGCTTTTATTTTTAGTCTACTTTTGTGGTGTAGGTTCTGGTGTTACAGTCCTAAATAATTTAGCACAGATTGGTATTGCTGAAGGCTTAGATGACGTCACCATTTTGTTATCACTGTTTAGCATTGCTAATTTTATTGGACGCCTTGGTGGTGGTGTAGTATCAGAACATTTTGTCAGGTTTGTCCACTTTAACCACATATACTGCTTCACTTGTCAACTCCTCTAGCAAAGAAAAGCTCAATTTTTATGATTTCTATGTTTTAGTCAATTAGCATGTGAAAGAATGAGCCAATGTTATGGTAATTGAATTTGGGTTCTATATTGCAATAAGTGATTTAAAAGATTTGAGTATATTCACAAAATTCATTTTTAACTCCAGGAGTTTCGTAAAATTGTTAATCATTCAATTTTTATGATTATTTGATCCAACTAAATAACATAATAAATGGGAAAACCAAAATTTTGCTCAAGTGTGCTGTGATATGAAGATTGTTGTCTATTTAGCAGATCAAAAGCAATACCGCGGACAATCTGGATGACAGTTTCACAGACAATAATGATTGCAGCTCATATTTTATTTGCATCAGCTATTACAGGGTCCCTTGAGATTGGTTGTGTCCTTTTGGGTATATGCTATGGAGTTCAGTTCTCTGTTATGGTGCCCACTGCTTCTGAACTTTTTGGGCTTAAGCACTTTGGAATGATTTACAATTTCCTTACCATAGGGAACCCATTAGGGGCTTTCTTCTTTTCAGGCCTGCTTGCAGGCTATATCTATGACATAGAAGCTGCAAAACAAAGTTTTCTATTAAGAACATCAGACATTGAGTGTCTAGGCAGCAGTTGCTTCAGGCTCACTTTTTTTATCTTGGCGGGGGTATGTGCTGTGGGTTCTCTTTTAAGCATATATCTTACATATAGGATAAGACCTGTTTATGAAATGTTATATGCGGGAGGTTCTTTTAGCATTCCAAGGCACGATGATCCTCAGCAGCAAAAGTAAGCCTTTATAAATTTCACTCTTTAGAGATCTACTGATGTTCAGTGGTATGCTTTTACAGAGTTCATATTGGTTTGGTTATATACAAGAAAAACATGATAATGAATTGTCCTACATTGTTGCTTAGTAAAATTGGGCTAAGATCTGAGAAAATTACACAGTTTTAAGCGAACCTTATTTTGAGAACTTAAATTGCTAAGGATCAAGTGTATTCTGCAGTTCAGAGCTCGTGTATTAAATGCTCTTATATTTATTGTGATGCATATTGCTGACAGTGAAGAACAAAAAAATTAAAAATGTTTTACACTAGTATTCTATTTAGTGGACAGGATGTGACATCCTTTAATCTACCACATTACGTTGGATCCAAATTAGATCATGGTTGAAAATGTTTTCAAATTGCATCTCTTTCTTTGGCATATTTATAATCATCGGTCTATTGGGCATTAAATTCAATAAAGGAGCTTTGCCCCATGTACAGTTGCTTTCCTTAGGCTTAAAAGTGATCAAAATGCATTTAAAGAACGATACAGTACTGAATCCCCGTTTATAGAGGGATGATGTGGGCAGGGGATGAAGTATTTTTTGTTGGATGCATAGACTATACTGTTTCTTTGTGGTATATGGTGGAAAAGAAAATTGTTACATTAAATGATAATGTTCTTTGTTTCTGTTAAGTTATGAAATATCGTTAAAGTGAGATATGCATTTTATTCGAATTAAGTCTGATCTTGACAGCATTTTACTTGGCTTGGAGTGAAAAGAAATCTACTTGTTTGCAAATTGAAAAAGGCAATTTAAAGTTGCAGGAAACACCAGGTTGTAAGGAGAGATTCGTTTCTGGCCTCACAAACATTATGGAAACAGAAATTGGTGCATGGAACACTAGGCACATTTTTCATCGTCATCACCTGACATGGAAACAAATGTTTCCCCTGTTTTTCCTTGTTATTTTACCCCTGGGCAAAACTCATGCTTCTCGGAGCTCTCATGGGTTTTGCTTGATCTTCCTAATTTGCCTAAAAAATGAACACTAGCAAGCAAATTAATTTTTTATTTTTTTTGAGGAACATGCACAACACTCACGAGTCATGACACTAATTGTTAGGCATGCATGCATATATATTTTTAATGGTGAAAAAAACATACGTAGCGCTTTTCCCGTTTGTCATGGACTCACCCGTCTGCTTAAGTGCAACGACCAACATACCAGGGGAGTATTTTTGTGTAGAAGTCTGTAAATGACATGAGCCTTGATGGATCATGGCTGTACACAGCCTAAGGGCCTGAACTCATCTGCAACTTGACCTTTTGTTACTTGGAGTCATTTCCCTCGGCATGGATTTAAACTTGGTCCAAATCTGCAGTTGTGGTTTTGAACTTAAAACTTGCAAAATAAAATTTAATTGATGGGTCCAAGCTGACCTCTTTCAAATTTGTTCACTAGGGTGTAGTATAAAAGGGCAAAGGGAACACTAATTTATTTAAATCATTTAACGACTCTTCCAGGAATAATCTTCTGATTAACACTTCAGCATGAGATCAACATAGCATTAATATTAGGTTTAGGCATTTGCATGGATGCTTTAAGTGTGCCATCTTGTGAAAAATCATAAAGTTTGTTCTAGGGGTTTGACTAAAGAGAATTATATTTGCACGATGAACTTTCATGGTATTTGTAGACATGATCTAGTTTTATGTTTATTATTTTAGTCGAGTGAAAACGAAAGGTCAATGACTTCTAGATCGAGTTTGTAGGTCAAGATCAAATCAGTTGAAAGGAGGCCAATTTTGCAACACGAAGTTTATTTCCAAAAGTGAAAAAATGGCTTGAAGTGATATGTTGAATTTATTTGTTTGACAACATTTGTTTGATATGAGTTACAATGACTAATCACAAAGTGCCATTTGTCACATTTTATTTGGCATTGAACTTAGAACAATATAAATTTTATTTTTATTGTTAATAATTATTTATGAATATGTTTATGTGGCATTAATGTTTTAGCTCTAATACCTAAGGATGTTTATTATTATTTTTTAACTAATAAATCATGGGTTGTGTAGGGGCCCACTCCCATGTTTAAAGCTAGGCTATATACAATAAATGATTTGTTAAGGAGCTTGGAGAATTCAAAAACTAGTGTAATGGAAAATAAAATAAAAATAATAATCAAAACACAAAGGAAGAAAGCTGAGTACAACACATTTACCCAAAATCGAATACAAACAAAAACTAATAGAACATGAAAACTTAGAACCTAGAAAGGCCTTGGTTTAGCTCTAACACCATCATCATTATTTTTCACAATACTAAGACTTGACCTAAGAAGCCTACGTTTAAGAGGCTGAAACACAACCCTTGTAAACAACAATGAAAATAGTAAAGATAATTGGCACAAGGAGTTTGCTATTGTGCAGAGATAAGGTTGAGATTATTTATATATATCATGCCATGTCAAGAGTAAACAAGGACAAATCTTCAAGGCTCATACAAGCTAAGGTTGAGGATCATACAAGCTAAGGTTGAGGGAAAACATGAGGAGACTAAAGAATGTCAAAGTCACACACACTAGATAAGTTGCCACCCAAGACTAGTGAAGGGAAATCCTTGTCAAAGCTATTGTTAATACACTACACCTCATGTAACACCAAATGGTGTGGACTTGAATCTGTTCTTTGACTACAATATTTGCAACACTTGCTTCCAACTTAGAAGCAAAATCTCCTACAAAGGACTCGAGTACACAACACACTAGTGTTCTTGAGCCCATCCTTACCCAACAACTCTTTGATTAACTTTATCATAGATAAGTCATGAATATTAATTGTGTCAACCTCTAAAAGGAAGGCCCTAAACCTCTTGTTCCCCTTAATATCAAGCTAAGCCATGTAGAAACAAAAATCATACTCGGCGACTTCTACAGGAGTCAACAATTGGGAGGACATGAGATCTTGTGGCAACCATCATGAATTAATTCAACAGAGGGTGATGCTACAATCATTGCTCTTAATCAACTTTTTGGCTCAAGAAACAAGGGGTAGGTGGTAATAAAGGAGTTGCATATGTTTTTAACATTTGATCAAGATGCTTAAACACTTGATTCAAGGCTAACTTTGGTAGAGATAGGGGATTGCAAAGCTCCTACATCAACCTAACAATTGACAACTCAAAAGCATTTTTTTAAGCAATGATAAAATTAATAACCTCAAAACTTCTTGTTAGTTATCTCACTTACTTAAACACCAATTCTTCTAGTTTAGTGTCTTGCCTTTTACACAACCCTCAATAATTTTTGAATGACTTTCCACCTCTAATTTGTAGAGTTGCAAGAAAGCTAAACATAACCGTTCAAGGATAGATAAAAAATAGATTTTGAATCGGGGAAGAAACAAGCCATTTTCAAGATGACACTTGAAGGTGATCAAAGAAGCATGATAACTTTTGTTAAATTAGGATTATTTTTCATAATCCCATCAAGAAATAACTTGATGAAGCCATTAGTAGGGGGAAATTAGTTGATTGATTACTACATTGGGAATATTAACTATTATTGCTCATTGCATTTGAATTAACCCTAGATATTTTATATGGGGTGTTTCATTATCTTAAATTGATAAACTTGGCATTTGTTACAACTCCTAAGGTTTTTCTTTCCATATTTTTGTTTCATACATAATTTTTTTGATTGTTTATGCCTTAAACATTTTTGTTAGATTTACATTTGACTAGGTTTGGATCTAACAATCACGTGTGCTTCATTGCTTTATATTGACTAGGGTTTGGGTTTTCATTGTTAGATTTTTCTCTTTAGAGGTTATTTGAATATTGCCTTTGCCAAGCACTGTCTACTCCTCACCACCATTTAAGATCACTGAATTTGAGGAAGCCGTGTACTTGGTGAACCAATCTTCCTATGAGTGAAATTTCAAGATGCTCCAAAATCAATGTAACACGTATAAGACTTTGCTTGATTTGTTGGGTGTTTGGCCCTGAAAGCATGGAATATTGACTCTTGCTCAAAATGCACTACAACATTGAGCCCTTTGTGGAGGCTCTCCTTGGTTGGATTTTTGATTGATCAACCTCTACTACTACCAAAATGCTTTTTCCATCTCTCTTGCTGCAAGAGTTTGTTGCACAAATCATTGAACTTCAACACTGGTAGATGTGATAATGAGTATGTCTATGAAAATACTTATATAATTGTGGTAAGATATTCAGTGTTATAACCACCATATCTTCTTCTTCCATCATGCGACCTATGGCTTGCATTTAATCACAAATAAATTTGATCTTCATTAAATGATCTTGTAAAAACATCTTGTCCATCATGATTGAGGACAACATATTCTTTAAGAAGAAGAATTGTGCAGATCTCATAGGTGCTTCCAAATCTTCACAAAAACCTTTGGAAGCATTTTATTTGTTATTGATAGCTTGATGAACGTGACAACTTCACGATCACTCACATCTAACTTGTCTTGGTCTTTACTCCAATTTTTTATGAGTGTTTATATTGAGGATGATATGATTAGGTACATACTTTAAGATCATAAGCTTCCACTATTTTCAAGTATTACAATTTTTGCTAGTGAATTGAAAAGTTCAAAAAATTAGAGAAGACCCTAGCCAATAAGTAAAACCCATGATTATCTTCGGACGTGTAGTGTTGTGGTTAAAACACTTCATTAGTGAAGCAACCACCAAGGTTCAAATTCATGTTGGGCCTTGTGCCTTTGATGGGTTGTTGAGTTTGCGGGTTTGAACAAGTGAAGTGTGGGGATGAGGTCCCCCGTTTGTGGCTTCACTGGTTCATAGCTCTGGGTCAAAAGTGTTTCACATGGATCCGGATGGCATGTCATGCCAACGTCACCGATCATGTTAAAAAGTTTACTAGGCATTTAAAAAAAAAAGAACCCATGATTTTGTTAAAAAATTCAAAAAACAAATGTTAGAAAATGGTTGCCATAACTTAGGCATTGCCAAATAACAATAATTTTTGTTGATAAAATTACCAAAAATGCACTTCCAATCATGAGCTACCAAGAACGACCCTAAAATCACAAAAAAATGTTGTTTTTAACCTATGCTATGTTGAAAACGATGCTAAAATAGGTAATAAAATTCCCAAAATACCCTAGTTACAAGTAGAACCTCATTAAAATCAAAATAATGGTGCAATGTCTCAAGAACAACAATCCACAAATTTTTTCAGGAAATCAAAATGCAATTTTGAGAATAAAAAATAGGGTGATTTGGTAGAAAATAGTTATGCGATTTGGTTTGAAAAAACTCACGCGAATTTCTATCAAAATAATTCATTATTTCAACCAAATCCTTGTGCGATTTTTAGCAAAAAATTACCACAATTTTTTTTTAGAAATTTAATTCAAAAGACTTGTTCGAGCTTCAAGCTGAGTATTTAAAGCGGGTTGTGAAAACTCTTGCACCTCATATTATGAAAATATTCAACATCATCATCCATTGTGGGTTTCCTAGAGATTGGACTACTAACCTTGCAATTCCTCTTTTCAAGAGTTGTGATGTTAACAATCCCTCCAATTACATAACCATTATGATCAATCCTCTATTTGCAAAACTATTTGGCAACATGATAGAAAACAAAGTTAGCAAATAGGCGGAAGAAAAAGAAAAACGAGCAGAATGGCAAGCTAGTTTCAAACCTAAACACTTTATAGTTGATCATTGTATTACTTTGAGGCACATCATTGAAAAGGCTTGTGAGAAAAAGGAAGAAGTGTTGCTATTTTGTTGATTTCAAAAAGGCTTTTGGCATAGTCCCTAGGGATAAGCTTTGGCACAAAAAGGAAGAACTTGGGATTCTTTTACATCTCATAGCACTTGTTCATAGGCTTTATGAAGAGGTCAAAGTCAAAATCAAAACCTCAGAGGGAATTTCAGAGAGTTTTAGGAGTGATATTGGGGTCAAGCAATGATGTCATCTCTCTCTTACCCTCTTTGGTTTATACATTGACAAGTTGGAAGAGTGGTTAAATTTGCAGGATGGTGATGGTATCCGCTTGGGTGAGTTTGTGATTAGGTTTCTTCTTCATGCAGATGACCTCATTTTGATAGCTAAATCTGTTGTCCTCGTTTTCATTTTGTGTGAAAATAGAACAACCCCTACAAATTTTTCATAATTCGTCCTCTTTTCTTTTAAAGTCAAGAAAATGAGACATTTTGGTTGTCTCATTCATCCTCGAATATGTGTTTTTGGATGTTGAAATTCCCTCAGTGAGTTAAAATTTCAAAATCTTAACTTAAAAAGTGAACTTCCTTGTTTTGGTGCAGAATCGGGTTTTATCTTTGATTTGGCATCAATTTTTGGTCATTAAGTGTAAAATCAGGTTTTAACCCCAATTATAAACTTGGTAATCAATCTTAGATGTAAATCGGACCTATAGGTCCAACTTACACCTTTTTGGTCTATCAAGTGCAAATCGGACCCATAGGTCCGATTTACACCTTTATTATGCATGATTTTGCAATTAATGTTTTGAAGTGTTTGTTTCAAATCGGATTTCTTTACCCATTTATTCTCTGACTATAGCCCTAATTTTTCATTATCGTTTTCTTGCAGGATTGAAGAGCTCGATTTTCTTCAAGTTCCATTCATAGAAATCATGGTATGTGCCATTTCTTAAAGCTTTAAGCTTCCGATTTTTATCTTTTTGTGCCCTAGTTTTTTTGCATTAGTAGAGATCGGATTTGAAACCCGATATATATCAAGAATTATATTGTGTATCAGATTACAAATTCGACTCAATTCTTATTTTCCAAGTTTTCTTTCATGGTGGAGACGAGACTATGTATCCGTCACACACCATGGCATGCTTCATGGTGTGTGGTGGGCACACACCCCCGCCATCTTTACCTTTCATTATTGTTTGTAGTTGTAGACACTTGAAATTGTCTTGTCTAATTAAATAAATATTTTTATTTATTTAATTATTTTATCCCAAGTCTTCTATTAATTAAATAAATTTTTATTTATTTAATTAATTCATTAATCCTTTTCTAATCCTTTCCTCATTTAAATAAATACTTTTATTTATTTAAATAATCTTTTCCTAAATTAAATAAATAAAATATTTATTTAATTGATCCCACTTCCTCTATTAATTAAATAAATCTTTATTTATTTAATTAATTCATTAGCCTTGTCTACCCATGACACATGTCACTCATCTCTTAATTCTTCTCTTACCTACCCCCTTTATCATTTAATTATTTCCTCTACCTAGCCGACCATTTATCCTCTTCGCCTTTTAATCTTATCCCTCCATTTTCTAAAGTGTTCTTTATATAAGAGGATACTCTCCTTCATTATTGACCCTAATCAATGTGTCTAATCGATCTTATGAAATCAAGCTTTCTTGCAATCAAGCTATCAACCAAATTTCCGTTCTTTGTTGAGCTCTTGTGCACACATAAAATCTGAGAGCAAATATATCAAACAAGATCAATGGAGATAGGAAAAAATGGAGATTGAAACCCTACTTGACATGTGAAAGGTATATTTGGTTTATTTTGTTTATTTGCACGATCTTAGGTATCTTCATTTGTGTATGGTGGATTGCTTTCGTTGTTAGGCTAGGGTTCTGTGGTTGATCCTTGGTAGTCTTTCAATATTGTTGTTTTCACTGTATACAGTAGTGATAATGCTTGGGCGGGGGTATTACCTCGATCCTCAACATAGTCTATGACTGTGGTGGTGGTCGGGGCCGTATCCCCATCCCACCCTTTGTTCTTTCTTTCGTTGCAGTGATGATGGTCAGGTTTGTATCCCCAACACCCACCACTATCTCTATAGTGATGGTGGTCATGGTTACAAACTTGACCACCACGAGATTTTTGTCTGAGCTATTTGCTAAGTGTCAAATGGGTTTACAACCCCGCTCGACACTATTTTTTATTTTCTTTGTATAAGTGTCAGTCGGGGTTATAACCCCGCCCAACACGATTTAGTTTGGCTTTCCTTTTTGAAGTGTTGATCAGAGTTATAACCCCGCCCGACACGATTTAGTTTGGCTTTCCTTTTTGAAGTGTTGATTGGAGTTGTAACCTCGCTCGACACTCATCCATGGCTTTCCCTATATATTAAGTGTAGATCAAACTTTTAAGTCCGATATACACTTAACTCAGTTACATTAAACTAGTGTATATCGGAGTTACAACTCCGATTTGCACTACTTTGTGAGTTTTTCCATGATCTAAATAGCAGTTATAATTCTGATATACATTACTTTTTTATATTGATTTATATGAAGTCCAAATCAGACTTCTAAGTCTGATATGCACTTGGTCTTGATTTTAACTCTATATTTAAGAGCAAATTGGACTTATAAGTTCAATTTGCACCCAATGCGCACACATACAAATTGATGATTTTTGATCAATTTGTGCTCAATCGATGGAATTTTCCTATCAAATGAAGAATTTTATGAAGGCTAATCATTTCAAATGATGATCTTTTCATGATGCAATGCATTCATTGCAAATGTCAGAACCCTCGCCAAGCAAAAAATCAATGAAGTTCAAGAAGCAAGAAATACATCCAGTGTTTCCTCCTTTCGTGTCATCAAATATTGACTTGATATCAGGGACACAGAGATCGTCCATGTTGATCTTGAAGAATTTATTAAGAGGGTAAGAAAGCCACTTCATTCTTACAAGATGGAGCCCGCCATAAACAGTGAAATTCATCTGGTGGTCACCTTTCCCATGTCGGCTCAAAATCCAAAATTTGTGTTGGCTCTTGTCAATAGATATGATCCTGTCACCAAATCAGTAAAGGATGTGGATGGAATGAAAACACTCATTAAGCTTGATGAGGATTTCTTTGATACAATTTTCAAGTGCTCTCCTACAAATCAATATGCTGATATTGACATGCAATCAACATTGCCTTATTTTGATAAGAATTCAGAGAAATGCAGGAGGAATATGAATGATAATTGGCTAATAACACCTAGGTGTACGATTTCAAGGTGGTCAGAGACTCTTCCCCGCAGTGACTTCATTGAGGAGGTCAATGACCTCATTACTCTTCTCAGCAAAGTAAAAGGCCTCCCGACTTCCAATACTTACTATAAATGGATGTATCAGTGTTTCCCCCTACTTTGTTTTTCAATATTGCCTATCCATATCAATAGAAAGTCCTTCCTTCCTTATTGCTCTTGCCTTATCGGAGAAGTCCTAGCATATTAGAAGTACGTTTGAAATTCCCAAGTTCCACTTTCACCCGATATCGCGATAGAAAGAAAGGTTAATATGTGTCGAGATACGACTAATAAACCCCATAGTTCCTCCTACTTATCCATACCCGATACCCGATGCTCCCCCATGGACCGATATCGAGATATTAGAGGTTCTCAAGTTCTCTTTATGTCGGTCTCTAAATCAATCCACCGCCATGCATAATTTCCAAAAAGTAAATCAAAGGAGATTTGCAAAGTACCATAACTAATGACAGATTAAATGGCTAAAGGCATGCAAAGGTGGCGACGTGAGTTGTAATTTTTGATATTATTACTTTTCTGCAAACATAATTAAATTCACTAGCCTCAAAGACTAACTAAAGTAATGCATGTCATCATGAGCTCCCTCTGTCGAAATGGTTTTGCTTCATGATAACCAACTGCCATTTGACAACCCAGATTTGAATTGGTCAGAAAACCAACAAGGGAATATCATCCAAGGGCTACATGCTCTTGCATGGAAACGACAAACTAATTTAGCCTGATATAGGAAAAACGGTTACCTTATTAAGGAAAATTTTAGAGCAAGCTGAAAATCACGAACGACACCTGCAAGGAGAAATAACTGCTAGAAGAAATCCTGGTGATTAGCTTTCAAGACAACAAAGAAAATGGTGCTTAAAGGGAAAGGTCCCATGATACAACCAGATGTTGAACACATGCAAGATGACATTCTTTTCGACTTGACCAACCTTGCTTGGGAGCTTATAGAATATGAAGATGAATTTTCAGTAGTCCTCTGGGTACTTATAGAAGAATAAACGAAGACAGAGATGACCGACAATCAAATTGCTGGTCAGAACCTAGTGCACGAGGAAGAAGAAGTATGAAATTGACATCTGCTTATAATATGAGTTTAGTGTTAGTTCTAGTAATTTTTGTTTTTATTTGAAATCATGTTTAAAAAGGTCATTTTCAAGACCGTTACTCTAGAATGAACTGTTTTCTTGAAAACGGAAAAAGGGGTAGATAGTGTAATACCCTAAAAATGGTCATCTAAACCATGAGTCCCTAATCTCGATTTCATCACCAAGGTCCTAACCAAAGGCAATTAAATAAATCTTGAGCACAATTAATTTCTAAAATCATCAAATGTCACATGGCAAAATTAATCAACCAATATTAATTAAATATTTATTTAATTAATTGACCATTCCAAGTAAATCATTTTTAAACAATTATCCTATTTATTTTATTGAATATCCTAGCATATTTAATTAAATAAATCAATTTGCCATTAAATCATCAAAAGAGGAATTAATTTGAAAAAAAGAATTAAAAATTGAGAAAAGAAATCAATTGGAAATAATTTTGAAAAACAAATTAAAAATTGATAAGAAAATCTCAAAGAAAACAATTAAAACAATTAAATATTAAAATTGAATGAAATAGAGAATAAATCAGTTTTTTTCATGATTTTATCTTAATTTTAGTTCAATTTCCTTTAAAACTGAGAAAAACATCCAATCACATCAATTCACCTTGATTGTGCTTCCTCTTGGAAAATCTTGACCGCTCATCATCATTTGATCTCAACCATTGGTTTCTTATTGAATTTTCTATAAATTCGGGCTTTCATCTCTCATTCAAGGATCTTGGAGAATATATTGTTATTATGTTGTTTTTGCTCTAGGTTCATTGAGAATTTGCATTAAGATATTGCATATTAGTTATTTCATATTGCTTAAATCATTTAACTTAAATATTCATATATGGCTTAAATCATCTTAGATTAATATTGCATATCTAGCTTAAATCTTGCATCCATTTAGCTCATATTCATGCTCATATAGATTTAAAAATCCTTCGTTTAGGTGTTGTCTAGTCACCAGATAGCTTAGCAATTTGAGAGCAATCTAAACTCGCATCTACTATAAGGCAATAGGTCACTTTGTAATGATTTATTATTTATTGATTATTGATTTACTAACCATGCATCTAATGAATTAATTGAAGCGTTGTGTATTTCAGATACAGATACAAGTCCACTTTTCACACACATATTTTTGGCGCCCACCGTGGGACAAAAAACTATTTTTTTTTCGGCCTCCAAGACTAACTGTTTATTTTTATTTTTTATTTATTTTTTTCAGATTTTTGACTTTTCGAATTTTTTTTTTCCGTACAATCTCTGCTAAATATCGTACGAGTGTTATTACTGCATCATACAACATTCTGTCAAGGTCTTTGTTTTATCATACGAATCAGAAAAGGGGCTCGTACGAATTTCTGCTCCGAATATCTGATTCTGTATTTTGTCATTCGGCTCTGTGGTAATAGTCGTACGAGCAACTGATTTTGTCATTTGCTTCTGTGAGAAGTGTCATACGATTCTGTATTTTGTTGGGTTAAAACAAGTTTCATTCTTCAGGTTTTTTGTTCAATTTTGATTACACTGACACTAACCCTGAATTGTTTTCTGTCTGCCTGAGATTTTCATAGCCTAACCAGTTTCTTGCAGAACGCTTATCAAAGAATTTATCAAATCACACATATGCCTATCAAAGAATAAAAACAACATGACTACTGATTCGTTGTTTTTGCAGGTTGCCTAAAGAAAATTGACCAAACATCGTGTATTCTTTAAATTCATTTTTAGGCACCTAAATTGCTATCTGGTTAAAGAACAAATCTGTATTTCGTGTTTTAAGAAAATTCTGAGAAGTAGGAGAGTATGCTCTTGTCTGTATAGATAATCAGAAATCCAGACCCTTGAGGCATTTTCTTTAAGTTTGAGATTTGTATATCTTTAGCGGGCCTGCCCTCCCAAGGAGCTAATAACTCTATAGCCATTACGGTTGGTGAGGGGAACGACCCAAGTGGGAATGACTAAACTCCAAGTACTCCAACCCACTATAAAACAAACATGATTTGATGAAAATCAAGTCAATGACAGTGCTCGGGAATAGCTCTCCTCTATACCTTTGCGTATATTAAACCTTGGTTTTCAAGGCTGGGAGACCTCTTAATTGAGTTTATACCTCGACGCGCCGAACAGACCCCTTACTAGTTCCAATTCAAATTAGAAGCTACCCAGTTCACCTCCGAAAGGTTGATAATCTTTGTGCAAGAGAGATAGTAACTCTCCCAAGACACTTGCCATATTGTGCCCCCATTAGCGTTTGGAGTCGGCTAATACGGCGTTGAGAATCCATTGCGTGAGACTCAATGACCATATTCTGATTAGCTATTGGGTGTGTACCTAAGTCAGCAAGCAAATGTTTTTTTCTCTAAGCCAACTTCCATAGGGTTTGCATGCTATGATTGGAGTTGTTATTCATATTACCTGTTTTCATCCCTGAAACTGAAACTGGAATACCAAAAATGGAGAAAACAATACCAAATAACTCAGTGATAAACTCTGTCACTGTCAAAAACTAGTCCTCATCAGTCAATGAAAACTCAGTCCGCCTCAAAACTGGTCATACTCAATCATTGAAAACTCAAAATTTAACTTCTATCCAAACACAGTCGTACGAGTCTTTTGATTTATCATCATGTTTCATTTTCTGTGTCGTACGATATTCCATCAGTCCTAATAGTCTGTCATTTGAGCCTTCATCCTGTGTCATACGAGCCCTGATTGTCTGTTGTCTGGTTCTGAGAATTATCGTTTTAGCCTAAATCCTGTGTCGTACAATAAAACTTTGCACTGAACAGTCTGTCGTTCCAGACATACCCATCTGTTGTACGACACTAGGCAGCAACTTGTACGAAACAATATTGTTATTATCCTGAAGCTAGCATATTGCCATCTGGTCCTGTAAAACATGTCGTACGGATCTCTAATTTTTGTCAGTCCAGAACAGTCAAACTTGCCTAAACCAGTTTACAGTGAGCATAAAACTGGTTATCATCCTCCTGAGCATAAACAACATTGATAGTGTACCCCTGCCATTGTGTTGCACAATTTTGTCGATCATCCCTAAGCTAGTTAAATCAACATCTTATCAAAACCTAAGTTAACTTAGATAACGTCTTACACAGGATAGATCATTCCTGAAACTAGACCAGATCTTAGTTACTTCACTCAATCACTACGTTAAACGAACAACTAGCTACAATTTGATCTTGACTTCTTCAACACATCTAGCTCTCAGTCCCGTTGGTTGTAATGCCTATTCAAACCAGAAGTTCTCGCAACAAAACAGACAAAGGAAAATGAACACCCTTTTCATCAAATGACAATCCATTCTTTGTAGAAAAAATCGTCCCAAATAGATCGTCATCATCACAAATACCAATTTATGATCTACTAATATTTGGTCAGCCCCTATCTCCCACCATGTCTGGAGAAAGGCAAGAAAAACAAGCTGCTAAACACAAAACTTATGACGATATCAGTATCCATGATACCAACAACGATTCCTCATCAAGTGAATTTGAAACCTTTGAACCACCAGAAAAAGATATTCATAAATGTCAAAAGGATAAAGATTTCCAAAAAATGATGAAGGTTATCATGGCTAGAGAAAAAGAAGACTATTTTCTAGAACTAGCAAAACAAGGCGCTAAACTTCCTACTGGTTATGATGCGGAGACCCTTGTCACTAAAGAGGAAGAGACACCATTGGGAATGCTAAACAAACAATTACAAGCGTTGCGAACTGAGATCACAGAACTGAAAAACAAGGATAAATCACCAAAACAATATTCTTTGGACACAATATGCCCATTCCCATTTGACAAAAACCTTTACATGCCTCCATTTCCCTCAAAAATAGAAATGCCTAAGTTTGACAAATATGACAGGACTACAGATCCTCAAGATCATATTAGAGAATTTTGTCCTTTATGTATGGAGTTCATGTACGACCAAACGTATCTCATGCACCTTTTCCCGAGAAGTTTAGGGGGGCGGGCTATGGAATGGTTCTCAAGTCTACCTATGGGAATAAAAACTTTTGAAGAATTAATCCAACTATTTCTACAACAATACTCCTATAACATTCGTCACCCAGTCACTATGATAGAGCTTTGCAATACCAAACAAAAAACAGGAGAGCCCTTTCTCACTTTTCTCGAACGATGGAGAAAGATGTTCTCTAGATATTCACTGATTATTCCAGATTTTGAGAAGATTGATATCTTTGTCAACAACTTAATCCCTAAATTGAAATACAGTGTCCAGATGCAAGTACATCCTTCATTCAACAAAATGGTAGATAATGCCCTCAAAATGGAAGATGTGCTTATAAAAAAGGGAGATATATCACTTTGGAAAGAAACATCACAAGGTTCTAGTTCTAAAGAAAAGAACAAATACTAGAAATACGACAAAGATAACAGTAGAAACATTGTTAATGATGGAGTGGTAGACACCGTTAAAGCAAAAACAAAGTCCACAATATTTAATTTGGCTAGTGGCATGCAAGCACTCAAGGCAGCTGAAACTGCAGCAGAAAATCCGCCAAAAAAATCAAGAGAATGGTTTAAAGAGAAACCTTGGCTTTCAAAGCCTAAGCATGAGTTTACTCCTCTAGATGAATCATATGAATCAACTTTTAAAAATTTATTGGAAAATGATCTGATAACATTGCCAGACAATTCTAGACCATATGATTCAGAAATTAAACCCAAGTGGTGGAGATAAAACGAATACTGTGACTACCATCGGAACAAGGGACATAACACAAACAACTACATGAAACTCAGACATGAAATTCAAGATCTCATCGATGCTGGAAAAATCATTGTTGAAAATCACGCGACTAATGTTGATCATAAGGCCTTTAAAGATCCCTTACCGACTTATGAACAAGGAGATTCCTCAAAATCCAAGGGAGGTGCTAGACCTACACTAACAACGACAACGTGATCAACATGATTGAATCTTCCCAACCTAAATATTGCAATGTGATCATAATCAAAGATAAACAAGATCAAGCACAAATTGCCAATGCTGTGACCCACGCTCAAAAGAAAGTTACTCTCCAAGGAGCTAGTTCCTCAACTTTTGCTCAAACAACATCAAACCTACCAACTCCTTCAAACAGACAAACAGACACAATCACAACCAAATCAAAATAGCTAGCTTCATCATCCTCTCCTGGTTATAGTATTGTCGAAAAATTGAAAAGAACTAATGCTCAAATCTCCATTTTGGAACTACTTAAGATCTCTTCTGCTCATAGAGAGATCTTGGACAAGGCTTTGCTCACCACTAGTGACCCTAAAGATTTAGATGTAGATCAGTTTCAATCTATGGTGGGTCACCTGGCTTCACTTCATTACCCCACTTTCTGTAAAGAAGATGATAACTCACCGAGTCACTCGCATAACCAGCCATTACATATTGAAGCTATGATCCACAAACACCGAGTTAAATACGTTTTGATAGATGGAGGCGTTGGGTTGAATATCTGTACCTACAATCTATTAACACAATTGGGATTTTCTGAAAATGTTATTGATCCAACAAAGAAAATAACAATCAAAGCTTATGATGAATAAGAAAGAACCTCTAAAGGTCTGGTACTATTACCAATCAGGGTAGGACCTATAGAAAGAGATGTCATCTTTCAGGTCCTTGACCTTCCTCTTTCATACAATATCTTACTAGGTAGGCTATGGATTCACGAAATGAAAGCAGTACCATCTACATATCATCAGTGCTTGAAATTTCCTTATAATGGAGTTGAAGTTAGTATTCCTGCCGATACAAGCTATACCTGCAATGCATTAATGCAGAGTGCTGATGCTTTTGTTCCTCATAATAGAGCAGCCTCTACAGCTAAAAGTTCGGAATATTTGCTGAAAGATTTAGAGAAGAAATTGAAAATCACAAACACTGGCATGGATGGCTACAAGATAGAGCCTATACTCTCACTAATGTCTCTTCCTCTATCACCAAGACAGTCGAGAAAACCATAAGAGGTTATGAAGCCACAAACTTCAACTCCAAAAGTTATTTATGATGGTCTCTTTATACAGTCCTCTACTTCCCTTGTAGATGAAATAGAAGAGGATGATGTTCTCAAATGACTTTTCAAAGAAGATAGTGCAAACAAAGAAATACGAAATCGTGAGATTTCCCTAACACAATATGGTCCAGGCTATAAGATGCTTCAACGCATGGGATATTCAGGTACCAGTCCTCTAGGAAAGCATCAAGAAGGTATTGTTGAACCTATTCAGTTACAAGCTAAGTCTAGAAATGATAAAGCTGGACTGGGATACAATCCAAGAAAGTCATCAGATCAGAAACATACTCCTCACCATCAACCTAAGTGGAGGAAAGAGGTACTACCTTCAACATCATAGGAAATTAATACTCAACAATCTCAGGAAGAGTGTGACGATGAACAAGAAGAATCGTCAACCCAGAGAGAGGAAGCAAATGGTAATCAAGTTTTGATAGTATCAGCTATAACACTACATGAAGTAGAAGTCCTAGAGGATATGAGAGAAGAAGTATACAAAATCAGGGAATTGTTTGCACCACTGAACATTCTGGTCACATATACTGGTAGACAACAAGTAGATGATTCAGAAACTGATTCAAATGAGTATGAATGGGGTCCAGACCATCTCTCAGATACATCTACTACAGAAACCCCCAAAGAATCTATTGATATCATAGATGACGCACAAGAGATGATATGCTTAATAATGCAAAAGGAAATAGAAGAAATTAGACTAAAAAGACAAGAAGACTAGGAACAACAGTTGGAGGAAGAAAGGACACAAGAAATTTCTTCACCTACTAACTCTCCCACTAATGAGATAGGACAAATCAGGTATGAAACTCCAAAAGAGGAATTAGAAGCTACAGAAGTAGGATCAATCATCAGTCCAGAGAAAGCTGAATGGAACAGACGACATGGATTAACAGAACCATCAAGGTTATGTCCACAAGTGTGTCAAATACAAGTGATCAATGAACCAAATCACGAAGGAACTTGCAGCATCAAATATGTAGGTATTGATACTACATATACTTTTACTAAATCACTTGAAGATGAGTCAGAAACTTCATCTTATGACTCTGATAACTCAGACATAAGCTCTATTTATAACAACCATTCAACAACATATTATGAATACTTTGCCATGAATGTTGAGATGTTGTTTGCTGACCCTGTTACAGTCACACCATGGTATGTAGTCTAGTCTAAAGTAGGGGACAATGCTAGGAGTAGGTCAGTTGGGTTAGGTCCAATAAATACTAACATGAATTTTGATAATCGTGTTGTAACTCTTCCTGGTCTCAAGACACCTACGCAAGGTAGTCTTCTTGAATTCGACTGGTCAGTCCGAAGTCATGATGATAGTACTATGAACTCCCTTGAACATGTTCAAACTTTATCTTTGATATATTCTGAACTGATTGACTATACCCTTTATAACCAACCTTTAAATATACCCACCTTCGCCAATGACTACACACTATCCTGCTATCTTAATGCAGTGGAACCAATGAACTCTTCCACCAGTGAGCAAAGTGAGAACATGACTGAAACAAACATCAAGAATCTCAGTCACAAAAATCAAAAAAAGAAAAATAAGAGATCTGATGGCGAAAACCACATTGTGGCGATGTCAGAATAAAAAATAGTGAAAATAAAGGAGGTACCTAAGGGTGAAAACCTCTTTGAGGCACTTGAAGGTGAGATACTTGATATGCTGCCAAGTCACTTCCAATAAAGGTCTTCAATATTGATTGAACCAACTCAACTAGTCAATATTGGAAGTCAAGAGACGCCACATATCATTCATTTAGCTCAATCACTATCAACATAAGAGTTAAAAGATTTCAGCAACCTCTTTTCAGAAAAGAAGATCAACTTTGCATGGACATACTCCGATATACCAGGACTAGATCCCAATCTCATCATGCATAATCTCTCTATTACACCAAGAGTTAAACTAGTCAAGAAAAAACTTCGTAAGATGCATCCTCATGTGGCATTGCTAGTCAAGGCTGAGCTAGAAAAATTGCTAAAAGATGGATTTATCAGAGCTATAGACTATGCAGAATGGATATCAAACATAATACCTGTATCAAAGGAAGACAAATCTATTAGAGTTTGCACAAACTTTAGGGATCTCAACAAAGCATGTCCGAAAGATGATTTTCCATTGGCCAACATTGATATGATAGTAGATATGACTGCTGGATATGATATGTATTTATTAATGGATGGATTCTCTGGTTACAGTCAGATCAAGGTAGCTCTTGAGGATCAAGAAAAGACAACCTTCACATGTGCATGGGGAACCTTTTGCTGGAATGTCATGCCATTTGGGCTAAAGAACGCAGGAGCAACATACCAAAAAGCAGTAACCACTATCTTCCATGATATGATGCACAAAAACATGGAAGATTATGTTGATGAAACCTTAGTAAAAACCATGAAGAGATCTGCGCATATTCAAGAACTAGGCCTCATACTGGATAGAATGGAAAGATTCAAACTTTGGCTAAATCCTAAAAAGTGTGCATTTGGAGAAACATTAGGAAAATTGCTTGGTTACATAATTTCAAAGAAAGGAATTTAGGTTGACCCTGAAAAGGTCCAAGCTATAATGGAAATGCCTCTGTCTAAGAATATCCGTCAAATGAGAAGTTTACAAAGACATCTTCAATCAATAAGGCGCTTTATATCTCAGCTAGCAGACAAAGCTCAACCCTTCACAAAGGTATTAAGGAAAGGAGTTCAATACAACTGGGATACAGATTGTGAACAACATCTAAAACAAATCAAAGAATATCTTTCTAATCCACCCATATTGGTGCCACTGATTCAAGGTAAACCATTGATTCTATACATATCAGCTACAAATACTTCACTGGGAGCACTTTTGGCACAATAGGATGAGAATAAAAAGGAAAGAGCCATATATTATATTAGTAGAACATTGGTGTCTTATGTAATGAACTATACAATCATAGAAAAGGCTTGTTTGGCATTAGTCTTTGCATCACAGAAATTAAGACACTACATGTTAACACACTCTATTAAGTTGGCGGCTAAGATTGATCCACTCAAATATCTTCTCAGTAAAGCAACGCTTACAGGAAGATTGGCTAAATGGGTCATGGTTCTTACATAATTTGATATTGAATGTGGAACGTAAAGCCATCAAAGGACAAGTTATTGCAGACCAACTTGCTGATGCTCCACTCGAAGATAGTCAACCTCTGCATATAGAATTTTTGGATGAATCAATCATGAACCTTACTCAACAATCATGGAAGATGTTCTTTGATGGGTCTTTCACTCAACATGGTTCTAGTGCCGAAATACTTTTTATTACTCCTAAAAAATATTCAATCCCCAAAGCTTACAAGATTCTCTTCCCTTAGACAAACAACATTGTAGAATATGAAGCTTTGGTAAACAAGATCAAACTGGCCATCGAGTGGAAGATTATTGAATTACACATCTATGGATATTCTCATCTCATTATCAACCAAATCAATGATCTATATCAGACAAGAGATGAGAAACTGATGCCTTATAAGAGAATGGTGGATGATCTCAAGAAATACTTTACCTTTGTATCATTTTAGTAGATCCCCAGATTAGCAAATAGAGCAACGGATGCAATGGCCACCCTGACGTCTATACCACAGCTACAGGAATCTAATTTTTGCTTTGAATTCTTGGTGGAAGAGTTACATTATCCTGCCTATGACTCTCCCGAATCCCAGAAGGTCTGTTCTATTATTGGACATGACTCATCTCGCTATAGCCACATTTACTCTTACCTGTGTGACCAAGTCGTCCCTGCTAATCTTTCCTGAAATGAAAAAAGGAACCTAATCCGGAATGTGTCACGGTACGTCATAATTGCTAACGACCTATTTAGGCGAGGTTTAGATAATACTTTGCTTAGATGCCTAGAAACTGAGGAGTCCCAACGTGCATTATCTGATGTTCATGAAGGTGTTTGTGGATCCCATTCGAACGGTCTAACTTTAGCATGAAAACTACTAAGGGCTGGCTACTACTGGCCAGGCATGGAGAAAGAAGCTATAAAATTTGCTAAAACCTGTGAAAAGTGTCAGCTACATGGGAACCTTATACACGCTCCAATGAGGGATCTCATACCCTTTGTTACGCATTGGCCCTTTCAATAGTGGGCATTTTATCTAATTGGTCAAATATATCCTGCATCATCTAACAGACACAAGTTTATTATAACTGCCACCGAGTACTTCACTAAGTGGGTAGAAGCAGTTTCGCTCATCAAAGCAACCGGTAAATAAGTAGCTCTGTTCATCCTTAATTATATCATCTGCAGGTATGGTATACCTTCATCCATTATAACTGACAATGGAGGACAGTTCAAGAACAGAGATCTAAATGAACTCTGTGAAAAATTCAGAATAAAACAACACTAGTCATCTGTGTATTACCCTCAAGGTAATGGACAAGACAAAGCATCTAACAAGAATTTGTTGACTATCTTACACAAAATAGTAAATAAATCTGGAAAGGATTGGCATTTGCAACTCAATCCTACCTTGTGGGCTTATAGAACAAGTATTAGAACACCTACTGGGGCTACACCTTTTTCTTTGGTGTATGGGTCCAAAGCAGTATTACCTATTGAGGTGGAAATACCATCTCTAAGAGTTTCTTTGCAAGATCTTGTTATTGATGAAGACTACAGAATAGCTGGATTGCAAGAACTCGAATTGCTGGATGAACGTCGGCAAGTGGCGTTTGATCATCTAAGAGAATATCAAAAGAGAATGTCTAGAGGTTATAACAAAAAGGTTCGACAACGAGAATTTCAGGTTGGTGACCTTGTTCTAAGAGAAAATCCTAAGAATCAACAATTTCAAGAAAACAAAGGGAAGTTTGAACCCAATTGGCTGGGTCCCTACATCGGTACTGCAACCTTTGGCTCTGGTGCCTATCAACTCTCAACATCGGAAGGAGAACAACTCTGTGAACCGATCAACACCATCCACCTGAAGAAATTCTTCACCTAAATATTCTCTTCTCCAATAGCCTATGTAGCTAAAAAGTCCTGAAGAAATCCAAAAAATCAGAAAAAGTCTTGAAGAAATCCAAAAAAAATAAAAATGAAAATAAAAAATGCCTTGGTGAAAACCTCGTAAACAAGCACTTTGGTAAAAAAAAATAAAAATGAATCTCTACTAAGCAGGTGAAAACTTGGCAAACAGGCACCTCTTGTACTCAAGCACTCCATCTATCAATGCAGCATTGGCATTTCCCATTTTCATGCATAATTTATTTCGCTTGTACATATATTTCATTCACTTTTGTAACATCCTGGTTCGTTGGAACCCTCATGGCTTGAAACTGATCAATGTCCTAGTCTTAGGTTAATTGACAGAGCACATTACATGTCCTAAGCAGTATCAACCAAGTCATCATTTTTTCAGTGATACCTGGTCATCCACTCTGAGTCAGTCACTTGTCTCCTGACTACTGAAGAGTTTTATCATTGAGTACACAAGCAAAACAACATAACAAAAAACAATCACTAAACAGTTTGAGATATGAATGAATTTTTTTTGTGTGCTGTCTTTTATATTGGTTTTCAATTATTATCCCTCTAAGTAACTCGATGAATTCTATCTTGACTAAGAGGAGCAAGAATTGGGGGCATAATATTTTCTTTGTTTCCTTCATGTAGGAATGATTCCGATGATCTGGAAACATCTAATAAGTTGGGTGCCTGTGATAAGAGCCTTCACATCAAGGTGAAATCACCACACATACCTCGACTCCGCTTATTTGTATGCTACAGGAAGGCTAACACCATTTCTTTGTCTATTTTGAGGGAATTTCTTTATCATGCAATACGGGTCCCTGCGAAATCTGTCCAAGGATATGAACGAACAAAGGGTCATTGCAGACAAGATAATTAATATTGCACATGAAAAGAAAGGAACTCTAATATGCCTGCTATGTTTGTTAATGCTCAGTAATGAAACTTAAGCATTTCAAATCCAGTGACTAGGTTTAGGTTGCATTTCATTCTGCATTTTGTGAATTTAGAGTGATTTCAGTATGATATGAATGATCTCTTTATCTTCTGAATGAGAGTTTGAAGTATCATCATTTCTTAGCTAAGTGGTCTCTTTTTCATCACTTCTCTGATCGAGTACTTGTGTATTGAGATGTTAGCTACATACATAAGCATTTTATATAGATCCATACATTCATTTGCATTTATCTTATTGCATAGAAAAAATGAAAAAAAAATTGCACTACTCATTACTCATTTTCATTCATTTTATTTGCATATGAAAAGAAACAAAAACAAACATCCATACTGAAAAGATATGCATACATATAGAATAAAGCATATAGAAAAACATCTCATAAATCAATTGACACAAGTACAATGAAGTCAAATCAAGATCTCGTATATATAATGATCAAGTCTCAGGGTACAAAATAATGTCAAATGACATATACAATCTCCCATCGTAGCAAGAATTGTAAGGGCTACAAAAAATGGGTGTACAAAAAAATCTAGCTCTCTGCTTCTCCGTCATTGCTAGGTGGTGGAGGAGGTGGAGCCTGCTGACCCAGATCCTACCTAGGTGCCCGAGCTCCCTCTGATCGAGCCATATACTGTGAATACAGTACAACCTGCCGTGCTACGGGAACTGCTATGTTGTAAACCACAACATAATAGGCTGATCAACTCATCTGATGGAGAACCTCTTGCTGAAGAGCGTCTCACTCTGCCCTCATTGTTGCGACTTGACGATCACGCTCTGCCCTGAGCTCCACCAGCTGACAATGACGCTCAACTTTGAGCTTAGCTAACTGACGATCGTGCTCTGCTATGAGCTCAGCTAACTGATGATCTCTCTCTTCTTTAAGCTCTACTAGCTGTCCATCTCGCTCCACCAGCTGAGTTTGTGCCACTGTCAACTGTGACTATAAACCCGCTAGGCGTGCTCTCATCGACTGCGCTGTGTCGGCCCCCTGATCCCTCGCAGGCTCTCCACCTCCATCTCCACCTCCGGCTCCCCCCTGATCCTCTCTCCTCTGCCTGACCTATCTCAGAGCTACTCTCTCCTCCTCTCCTCCACCCTCTCTCTACTAAGTCTCACCCCAACAGTCGCTAGGGATCCACCCTCTCCTCTCTACTATTGCCTACCACCAGCTGGTACCCTATTGTTGCTAGCACCAGGATCGCCACCTGTCTACCTTAGAGCCTCGGCTCTATGTCCCTGCCTCTGTCCCTGTCCCTGTGCTTGCGCAGGGGCATCATCCTCAACCTCCTCTATGCGAGGTGCCTGCTTAGCCGGATCTGTAAATCTCGGGAATGGATGTTGCTGGAACCAATCCCTGTACTGGGGCAATACCCCCACATCTGCAATATCATCCAAGTAATCCCATCTCAGCCCCTGTAACCTTGTCAACTCTTGCATATCTAAGGTGTATGATAACCTAGGTCCCCATCCCTTCCTCTCCTCATCTGCATAACGTGCATATGCAGTAAACTCCTAGGAGATCCCCTGAGGTCTACCATACTGCCTCATCACTTGAGTAACAACAAACCACTCAACCACTGTCTGTGATCTTCCTATGAGAGGCCGTGTCATGAAGAGGTCTCTACGAACAACTCTCCAATCATCCCAAGGCTCCAAACCCCTATAAGGTCTCCATATCACAACTATCAAGTCGTCCAGGTGTCATCTCCAATAATTGGTCTTACCCAGATGGGGCTGCGTAATATATCTAGAATATCTATAAACAATGGGTTGCTGTGGATCTCTAGCCTCATTGACAATCGGTCTGCATACTGAGAGATGCTCCCAAGCCCATACCTGTAAAATCAACACCTCAATAGCCATACTCTTCCCCTCTCGGTAGATGATCTCATGCATCTCACGATACATGTGTGCCAATATACAAGAACCCCATCCTAACCTCTGGGGGTTATCCACAAGTCTCTCCAACATCTTGCCCCATCCACATAAAAACCCCTATTGTCCCCTGTCTGGCATAAGAAAACAACCGATGAAACCTGCTAAGACACAAGCCAGTGGAAAGTTCTCACTGTACGTGGTCATCATAACGTCCCAACTGATAGAATGAGTCAGGATGTCTGCATCGTGAAATACCTGTCTCACAGCTAGTAGCCCAGGATGCTGTACTGCATCATAATCTACCTTACCCCTAGTAAAAGGGATACAGAGAATCCTGTATACGTCCTCGAGAGTGATCGTCATCTCCCCAACTGGTAAATGAAATGTATTATGCTTTGAATGGAACCTCTCAACCAATGCAATGACCATACCATGATTCACACGGATATCAGGCAACTCAAGAAGATGGGTCAATTCGCACAAATCAATATGAGCCCGGTCAACACCAGATAACTACTAACGGACTAATATCATAGTCAGTGGATATACACATCTGAATGATACATGGGGCAATCGAACCTACAAAAATCAAACAAAAGATCATCAGAAAACATTTCAAATTTGCCTATAAGAGAAGCAAAACATCATGCAAATCCAACGCCATCAAATGCAACATCAAAATTTCAAGTTTGCACCTTCAAAAATGATCACTATTTTCCAAACGATAAAATATCACAGAGACAGAAACTCATATGAGTCAGTAATAGGTCTCGTATGATAAAACAATTTGATACGACACATGACTAGCCCTAGAGCAACAAAATGGGCTCTTTTGAAGGTATTCGTACGACATAAAGGTAGTTGCAGGACGACAAAACTAGTGACTTGAAATGATAAAACAAACTTCATGAGTTTGTCATACGAGACAAGATCCTGTCTCGCACGACAAAACAAGAAAGCCCGACTTCAACATGCCAAAAAATTAAAAAATTCAACCAAAAATTTCAAAATTGAAATGAATAACAGGCTTAAGATCAATCACTTACCGCTGGCTCATAGTTCCGAGGTCGATTATGTGATGCACTTGTGAGTGGGAAGCACCATTTTTCTTCACAAAAGGCTTTTTGAATTTTCAAACTTGGAGGGTTAAAATGAATTGAAAATGACACCTTTACCCCTTATATAGCCAAAACCCTAATTTTTCAACTTTCTCCGATGGACATGAAAATTGCACCCTTAGCTAATTTGCCCGTCCTAATTCCATTTTCAGGATCGAAATCAAAATTTGAGATCATTTTGCTAGTCAATTTCATAAAATTTGGACCACTTAGCGCTTTTCAGTAAGGAGCTCAATTATTTCTTCAATTTGCACTCAATTTCTCAGTAATCAACGCTGAATCTCAATTTATTCTACAAATAAACTTTGTGCTCAATTTCTCAATCAACGCCAAATATTCAAAAAATTCCTCTGAATCATTTGTGCTCAAATCAATATCATCACTAAACAATTGCGCAAGTCTTGCTATCTTTCGATTTCACTCCCAAGAGGGCATACTCATGACCTCAAAGTCGAGAATTTCTTTCAAAAATATTCGTTACAAGTCGAGCAACTAAGCTTCATCAAATCAATCACTAGGGGCATATCAGTTTTATCGCTTCACATCAAGCTGATATTTGTCTTCGTCTGAATCAATCTCTTAACGTTAATCAGTTTCATCACTTTTCATCAAGTTGATTATTCATTTAAACTCAATTAAGGGTTTAAAGAGTATCTTTGATCACACACTCAATTTAAGCAGGTGTTCAGTTTCATCGCATCGAATCAAGATGAACAGTTTATCTTCACTCATCGTATCTTGATCAATCAAGTTCAAGATCGATTTTCTCTTCGCTCACTGTGTCTAGTTCAATCAAGTTCTAGATCAGTAAGATCCACTTCTTGATCAGTCAAGTTCAAGTTCAGTATCTTTGCTCTTCATCAGTCCTAGTTCAATCAAGTTCGGGATCGGTATCACTTTAATCAACTCTATTCAGTTTCATTGCTTCAAAACAAGCTGATTACCTTGCTCTTCATCTGGTTCGTGATCAATCAAGTTCATAACTGGTATCTCCTAGACATCAAATTTTCTTTGAACCAACGTGCTACTCGCACATTAATTCAAAGAGGGGCAAATGTAATACCCTAAAAATGGTCATCTAAACTATGAGCCCCTAATCTCGATTTCATCACTAAGGCCCCAACCAAAGGCAATTAAATAAATCTTGAGCACACAATTAATTTCTTTAATCATCAAATGTCACATGGCAAATTAATCAACCAATATTAATTAAATATTTATTTAATTAATTAATCATTCCAAGTAAATCATTTTAAAACAATTATCCTATTATTTTATTGAATATCCTAGCCTATTTAATTAAATAAATCAATTTGCCATTAAATCATCAAAAAAGGAATTAATTGACAAAAAAGAATTAAAAATTTAGAAAAGAAATCATTTGGAGATAATCTTGAAAAACAAATCAAAAATTGATAAATAATCTCAGAGAAAGCAATTAAAACAATTAAATATTAAAATTGAATGAAATAGAGAATAAATTAGTTTTATCTGATTTTATCTTAATTTTAGTTCAATTTCCTTTAAAACTGAGAAAAGCATCCAATCACATCAATTCACCTGGATTGTGCTTCCTCTTGGAAAATCTTGACCGCTCATCATCATTTGATCTCATCCGTTGGTTTCTTTCTGAATTTTCTATAAATTCGGGCTCTCATCTCTCATTCAAAAATCCTGGAGAATATATTGTTATTATGCTATTTTTGCTCTAGGTTCATTGAGAATTTGCATTGAGATATTGCATATTAGTTATTTTATATTGCTTAAATCATTTAGCTTAAATATTCATATATGGCTTCAATCATGTTAGATTAATCTTGCATATCTACCTTAAATCTTGCATCCATTTAGCTCATATTCATGCTCATATAGATTTAAAAATCCTTCATTTAGGTGTTGTCTAGTCACTAGATAGCTTAGCAATCTTAGAGCAATCTAAACTCGCATCTACTAGAAGGCAATAGGTCACTTTGTAATGGTTTATTATCTATTTATTATTGATTTACTAACCATGCATCTAATGACTTAATTGAAGTGTTGTGTATTTCAGATACAAATATAGGTCCACTTTTCACACACACATATAGTAGATGAAAAAGGGGGATTTTTTTTTAGAAAAGCAGACTTCGTGTTTTTTTCTGAAGTTTATCTATATGAATAGACTTTGTGCTACAATAGATAAGTTTTGCGTTCTTCTTATGTGAATGCTTCATGTCCAATTTTTCATATGAGGTGTTATTTTAAGGCTTGTTTCCCTTAATTCGTTCATCATTGTATAATGTTCATCTTTGTGTGAGTACTATATGACAATGAGTAGTTGATTTTATCTAGTCTTTCCTTTATTTTGTAATGCTTGCCTTTCCTTCTTTCTGGTTAAAAGCATGCCCCGAAAAAACCTAAATTTACATCATAAGAGGGAGTTGTACCTCTAAAATTCAGAGGAAAGTTACATAAAATTAAGCAACTTCTCCAACTATTGATTTGGTTTGTTCCCTAGTCCGGGGCTAGGAGTCATATTGTTATAGTTTAAGGGGAACAAAATCTGTTAACCAACAATTAGTACATTCATGTCATCAGGTATAATAAAAAGAAGATCTATTGGGGCAAGCAAATTGTAGATGCTCTATGTGAACAATTGACCAAGGTGCCTACCACCTTGAAATTATACATGACTTGTTATCTTGTCTATGTAGCTACCTCAATAATGCATTTTCCAAGTCTATCTACCACAAGTAACAAGAGTCAAGTTTCCATTTATAAGTACTTCACCCAGTTAACTCTCTCAGAGAGTTTACACCATTTCAAGAGGGTAAATGATGTTTTCTTTGCTCATTACATGTGTTTATTTGATAAGGACCTTCAAAACAAAAGAGTATTAGATGAGGTGTGGAAGGTGGTAAGTGAATATGGTTGCATTTTTCTTCAATTTCCTACCTTCACATATATTAGAATTGGATGTTTTGATAGAGAATCCTTCATGCTCCGAAGGTATCCATTTGATAAGATCATACTTATGGAGATGGCTCGCCAAAGGATTTCTATCCATGAGCATCAGTTTGGAGCTCATAAGGCAGGTCTCAATTTCTCCATCACTATAGGGAGATATTCCATCAATTCCATCTACAAGGCCCATGCCATTGAGGAAGTGATGAAAAGGGTGACTATGAGGTTCTTTAAAGTCAAAAATTTCTTTGACTATAAGGGCATGAAGAATAAGATTAAGAAGAACTGCACACATATCCATCAAATTGAAGATGTGTGGGTAGATTGCATAACAAGAAGAAAATGAAGATGAACTAGAGAATGAACAAGAACAAGAAGAAGGAGAATTTGAAGAGGAGGGAGTACCTAAAATCCCAAGTACTTCCCATTCTCAAGAAACACATGAAGGTATTCCTTCTACATCATGTGATATTACAAGTACTACTTCAGTCTCTATTACTAATGCTATTCCTTTGGGTTCTATTGTGTCATTTTCATCCCAAGCTCCATAAATACTTATCATTCCTTCCATCCCCACAAGTGAATTAGCCCTAGATACACCTCATGACAACCTTTTTATTGTGTTCCTTCCTAATTTGTCCGAGTTTACTTCTTCCATGTTGGAAGATTTTGAAAGTTTCATGTCACAAATCCAAGTTCCTCCACAGGTTTCTACCATCTCAAATACACCTACCATTGTTACTTTCTCTTCATCCATTGTTACTACTAGTGTTTAGTCACATGTGTTGGCTACACAAGTTTTCACTACTGGAGTAGATGAAGATTCATAATTGCCACCTTGGCTAGTGTCTAACACTCCCAAGAGGAAGAAGCAAGCCATATTCTCTTGATGATTTTGATTTTAATCAATTGGTGCTCATTAAGCCCAAAGGTAAGAAAAAGGCTAAAAATTTATCTAGGGTGAAGATAGATTAATCAAAGAACAAGTATGCGGAGATGGCTATTCCTCCTCCAGATATAGATTAAATGATAAAGTGCAACCTACTGATTATGTCATTAGAAGAATTTATTTGGGCAAACAAACACATGATGGAACAGTTGAAGATGCTCAAGCTTCTTTCCAACATCTTGTGGCCATGTTAAATGAAGAAAAGGTAAAGAAAGACAAGCTAAAGAAACAGGTTGATCATCTCCCATAAGTTTTGATCAAGATTACCAAATCATCAGAGGTAATTGAGTCGGCCACTTCTTCCATGGATGAGAAAGTTATTCAACAAGATGAACAAGTAAATTCTTGAGGGAGAACAATGGGCGAATGGATGGATAGATTGTTGAGTCAAGGAACTCACCTTCTATGTTCAACAGTTACTCTTGTCAACAACTTGGAGGAGATAAAGGTTGAAATTGATGACTTTAAATTTATTTACAAATGAATTAGAAATGCATGAAAAGGACTTCAAATCTTGGTTGAAGTTAGAGGATTTCCAGTTGGACGTTCTGGTTGATAATGGAGTGATCCCATCAAGGGATATATACATTGAACAACAAGAAATACTACAACATCAGATGAACACACTTGAGGTGATTATCAAAGATTTGAGTAAAGCAAAAAAAGAATGTAATGATAAAGGCAAAGACATCATCGGAAATATTTCATCTCTTCCTTGCACTTTCCTTGACGAGAACCAGAAGCCCCTTCATGAAGATTCCATCGTCAAAGATTTCAGTCTACTAATTGGTGAAGAGGTTGATAAGAAATCTTTCATATTATCCTCTATTGACAAGTTGGTGGATATCCAAGTGAATCTGGATGATCTAGCCTTGCTTCTAAAGAAACACAAGAAATGCTACATGAGCCTCAAAGATTCTATCACCTGGGTTAAGGTCATCACAAGTCACACTAAAGGACTTGATCAAGAACATATGAAAGTAACTTTGCAAAAGTTAGAGGAATTCATGAAGCAAGATCAGAATGGAGTGTCTCGTGACACACAATAATTTTCATAGTAGATGCATTTTTGAATAAGGCATTGACACCTTAAGTGTTAATTTTGTATTTAGTTTTTGCACTTAGGCAATGCACATGTCCTAATTCAAATCAAGCTCTACCTTTGACTTGGTCACAAATTAGTTGTAGTTTTCCTAGTTTTATGTTTCACCTCTCTCCTATATATATGAGGTTGCTCATTGTAATTTGGATCTATTATCTTTAATATATATGTCGAAACTCTGCCAAAGTGAAGAGAAAAAGTGAAACTTTGTGTTCCTCTTGTGATTTTGCAAATTTGATGAAATAAGAAGAAATATTTGGCATCCAAATTTTGTGTTGGATTTATTTGTGTCTATGGTGAGAGTGTTCTTATGTCATTTTCATTGTAAATTCTTATTTCCTCAAGTAAAGGTGTGTTGAGAGAATATCATTAAAGTGTTGAGGCAATTGTTAACTTGTGAATTTTGTGTCATATCTTGACTATTGTTGTTAGAATAAGGAATTAGTGATCTTAATATCATTTTGAAGACTTTGTGCTTCATTTTGGTATTTTCAAGTTAAAAATAGTTGATTTATATATTAAGGTTTCGCTTTGAAGACTTTGTGCTTGACTGTGTAATCTTGAAAAAGGAAACAGTAACTTGAAGACTTTGAGCTTCATATTATTATTTTACAAAAGCATTATCAAAGGTGAAGATAAGAATCATTTTAAATACTTTGAGATTTATTTTGATTTTCTTGGTTAACTCTTTGGGTTACAGAAGAATTCGTAAAAAGGTTGATAGGACAACAATGAATTTAAGACTGTGAGCTTAATCACTCTTTCTAGTCCCGGAGAAGCAATGAAGGACTTTGTGCCTTTATGTGTTAGGTCCCAGAGACAAATGAGAGGGAGGGGGGGGGGGGGTGAATTAGTTGTCTAATAAATTCAAACCAAAAACCAATTAACCAACTTAATGCTTAATACCGGTAAACTAGTTAAGTGTGCCGGTAGACAGTGTTAATAGGAAATTGCTACACTGGTAAGGATTAATGCATGAAACATAAACATAAAGTCATCCACAACAAATAACACCAATATTTGTACGTTTAAACCCTGTAAGGGGAAAAACCACGGTGGGAAACCTTACCCACAATCAGATGATACTACTACAGATAGTAAGTGTAGACACCTAAAATTGTCATGTCTAATTAAATAAATATTTTCTTTATTTAATTATCTAAGCCTAATTCTTCTATTAATTAAATAAATCTTTATTTATTTAATTAATTCATTTATCCTCTTCTAGCCTTATTTCTCATTTAAATAAATACATTTATTTATTTAAATTATCCTTTTCCTAAATTAAATAAATATTTTTATTTATTTAATTATCCTACTTCTTCTATTTATTAAATAAATCTTTATTTATTTAATTAATTCATTAGCTTTTTCTACCCATGACACATGTCATTCATCTCTTAATTCATACACTACCTACCCCTTTCATTATTTTATTATTTCCTTTACCTACCCTCTAATCCTAGCCGACCTCCTTTTTACACCTCTCAATCTTATCCCTCCATTTCATATTGTGTCTTCTATTTAAGGAGATGCCTTCTTCATTATCAAACTCTAATCACTCAGCCTAATCAACAATTTTGGAGTACTTGGTTACACTACGATTCTACTTGCAACCACATTCCGTTCTTTGTTGAGCTTTTGTGCATATAAAAATCTGAGAGTAAATATATCAAGCAAGATCAATGGAGATAGGAAGAATGGAGATCAAAACCCTATTGGACATGTGATGGTATAATCTTTGTGATTTTGAGTTATTTGCATTGTCTTAGGTAATCTTCATATGTTATGGTGGATCTTTGTTGATTGTTAGGCTAGGGTTTTGTGGTTGAATTCATTTAGCCTTTCAATATTGTTATTATTGTTATCCATTTTCACCATATACAGTAAGTGTACATAAATGGGGTCTACACATGCAGAAAGGGCAACAACCTAGAGCTCACTACTCAATCACAAATGGGAGTCACACTGACTACAGTTGGATGGTTAAATCCAATAAGAATGTATTGCACAAAATAGCATCTTCATATGCTGGATTCAGTACCGGTGTAATGTTGATATGCTTCTACAAAAACCTATCTTCACCTTCAAATGATGTCTTCGTGTATACCTCTGCTTAATCTTGCATATACCTTCACACAATTCTTTTTCGCATTCCACACTTGATCTTACAAATAAGATCTTACATTTATACCATACCCTAAGACCAATTTTAGTAGGTCGGCTCTACAATATATTACAATAAAAATATTTTACAAAAAATATAATATCCGATGCAATAACCAATTAAACATGTCGGCTGAATGCATTTACATCAATAATAAATCATCTCCATAGCGTGCCATGTTGATCTGGAAACGATAAACCTACCGGTGTAACCCTAGATAACCCTGGACCTATTTGCCGGTAAAAGCAAATATGCAAATATGAATATACCAATGATCAATCCTTCAAAATAAAGTGTCCATACAATGTCTTCAACATTACCAAGTGTCTTCCATATCATTCCAGGTACTGGTGAACATTATATCCTGCCAGTGAACCATATACCAGTAACTGTGCAATAGTTGCTTGGTGGTGAATGTTGTTGGATCTCCAAAGTGCTTGTTTTCAGTAGGTGTTGACATCAATGACAAAACCATACCAAAATACCAACATTATGGACACTTTGCGTATTTTCTTATCTATATTATATTGTTCTTGCTTTCCAAGTAAATTTGTAACAAAGAAATTGTAAGAATTATTGCTGCTCTATATTGTAAATTCTTTCCTGAAAAGAGAGGAATAAAATAACATCTATCTTGAAAAAAGAGGATAGGATGATGTACCACCCATGTTAGAATAGGAGTTAGAAATTTATATCTTATTTTACTAGAATAGAGTAGTGAATCACAAGGGGAGCCTTCCCTTAATAATTAGGAGAGATTTAATCTCGTGTTGTTGTGGTTGAAACCACAATTTTTTAAACTCTTCTTGAGCTGACAAAATTTTTAACCACCAAAATCAACTCTTGGTGTACAAGAGCACCTATATGTCCTTGAGAAATCTTGCAAAGTGGTGGGGATGCAAGTTAATTTATCAACAAGACAAAAATCATGGTTTTATCTAATAGAAGAAAACAAAATTAGAATAAGTTCTACTTTGAGGGTAATATCCTTGAAGAAGTCAATGATTACAAATATCTTGGGATTGATTTTAACAAAAAAATGAGTTGGGAATGTTGCAGAAAGAAGAGAACTTTAGGTGGCTAGAAAACATTTTATGCTCTTCAAAATAAATGTAGAGAGGTAGAGATATGGGATTGAAAAACTATATTAACACCTTTTGGGCTTCCAGTTGTTTTTCATGGATGTGAATTGTGGGTCAATAGTATCTCAAAGTCGCAATAGAAGAAAATCAAACAAATTTAAAAACATTAATCATAAGCAAGTTCAAAATTAAAAGCATGTTCCCTATGATATCATGTTGAGTGAAATTGGGGCTACTCCTATCAAAGCAATTTCTATAGTGCATCTTTTAAGTTATCTAAAAAGAATTAAGCAAATGAAGGAAGGTAGATGGGCTAATCTTATTTTTCAGTGATATTTTGTGCAAAACAAGGAAGACTGGGATGCGAAAAAATAACATATGGATGAGTAATTAGAATATTTTCTTGAATATGTGTCACAAGACTAGCAAAGGGATAAAAGATTTTGTCATGGATAAGTTTCACAAACACATTTGGAGTTAAGAGCTAGGGAGAAAGAAAAATTATTATATTAATGAGTTCAATTGTAATTTTGACCATCATCAAAAAACACATATAGGGGCTAATATTTTGTGGAGAGCCAAAATCCTTATTACTTAGTTAAGAACTAACTATCATCAACTCCATTGTGAAACCGAGCCTTGGAAAAGGCCGAAAGAAGATTGGGAAGAAAGAATGTGTATCTTTTGCACTTACGAGAACATAAAAACCAAAAAACATTTCATTTTAGAGTGTGATGCCTTCAAAGATGATAGAGACAAATATGTGCATATCTTGACAACTGGCTCCTGACATAATTTATTCAGCGAGAGGATCTTTGAGAAGCTGGGGGCTCTCATCATCACCTTACATAGGAAAATGATGTAATTGCAAAAGTCAAAATGACTAGGCGAATTGTTCTATAGGCTAATCCTAGCCTTGTGGATAATAAAATTCTTTCTTTCTTTCTTTTCATGATTTTTGCCCCAACTGATCCGTACAATTTCATACAAACTTTCCTTTCACACTTCCTTCTGTGTCATGTGTGAGTTATCACTGTAACAGTCCGTAGTTCTCATACGTTCATTGATCCTGAGATTTCACATGGGTTGGGCTTCCTTGTCATATTAAGGAAAGATAGAACACAAACTGTTTGAAAGTCTCCTTAAATAAGAGTTACAAAGATCTATGCACAATAAAGATAAGAATCTATCTTAAAAAAATATTCCTAACGTTTATCTTAATAACTTCATTGACCATTATAAATTAAGTACTACAATATTACTTTAATAATGTAGGAGCATCTTAGGTTGTGTAATATTGTATTTTTTTTATATTAAAAGAAACAAAACGAAGGTGTTGTCCCCATAACATGCACAACCTGGAGGCATCCAAAAATATCGACAAACTGACAGTGAAAAAACAAAAAACAACTATATTTGTAGTAGTTTGCAAGCAGATAATAAAACCATAGTCCAGTAAAAGATCATTAGCTAATAGAATCCAATCTATAAGTACCTAAATTGTTTAACAAAGGAGTCATGCTCCAAATGACATAAACAACAAAAAGAGGAACCCTTGTAACAATAATCATGACCCAACTTTTTGACACCATGACCCGCTTGCAACATGACATTATTCTAGTCCTCCATTAGGAACTTGAAGAGCTCCTTGTGGATGTCATCCTCGTTCATTGCATCTCCCAACATATTATCCCACATTAAACAAGGAGATGTCACCAATTTGTGTATAACCTAGAGACAAAATTTGTAGATGATGCCTATCTTCTTCTTGAGGTCAAAGATTTTGTCCTTCAACATATGCAACCCCGCCCCCATGACATTCAACTCATTTTCAATGCTTTGAAAACCCATACAACTTTCACCTACAACAGTATTCTTAGTATCCTCCTCCATAGCAACCTCCATTCTATCATCCCCTAGTTGGATCCCCTGTTCAACCCAACTATTGTTCACCGATTTCTCCAGATTCTCCTCCAATTCTTCATCACCACCATTCACATTCTCCTCTTCCTCTTTTTCCTCATCCTTCCCCTTTTCTTCCTCTTCATCTTTCGAGCCATAAACAATAAGTTTGATTCTTTTGCCTTACCTAAAACCACTAGAGGCCAGCCTATTCGACCTTCTTCTACCTTCATTTTTAATATTGCTCTCCTTACCGTCCTCTTCCTTGCGGGACTCTTCAAGAATAGTAATTTTCTTGCGGTGGCTATTATTCTTTCCTTTTTTCTTGTTTGTCAAGCTCTTTTTGCCCTTAGATACACCAATCTCAATAATGACAACTGAGGAAGATGGGATTTTAGGGGAAGCGAAAAAAGCCTTGGGTTGGCGAATGCATATTTGTTTCCAAGCATCGGGCAATACCAATTAAAAATGGGGCACTCAAGGAAGGGGCTTCCATAACCACGACATTCCTAGGTAGACATAGAGCAAGGTGGAAATAATATAATCTATAAATCAAGCCATGGTGAAAGGGCACTAGCTTTTTTTCTTGGTTTTTAGGGTTAAGGGACTCTTTAACAAAGTGTTCCAATGAGTGAAATAGGTAAAATGGGAAGGAGATAGTGTCATGATTCCTAAAGTGATTAAGAAGGAGCATATGGTAAAATTAGTAAACTTTAAAGCGGCCTTCCAAAGTAAAATACTTCATTATCATCAAGCATACCATTTTCTAGTGGTCAAGTAGATCCTCTCTTGCATATCCACCCCACAACTTGATTGGGGCTTCATTCGTAGGATTTTTTTTTTCAGGCTCTCACTATTTGCCACATGACTGGTTTGCTTCCACTTCCTTCCCTCCATAGAAAGGCTAGTTTCTTGTGAAATCACCTCCTCATTGAATTCGAACAAAATTTCTCTCATTGTGAGTCTCCTATTGACCCAGGAGGTGGCGAGTTGTATAGACAATACCTAACCAAACCCTTTTAAAAGCTCTAGGTATCCATCAACTCCACCCTCCTTACAAATGTGCCACACAATCTCAATATTTTTGAACTCATCTGACTTATTAGGATAAACACACACATGGTCTCCCCCCATTCTAAAAGTAGTGAGAAGGTTTTGTCAAAATACTAGAGAAACACAAAACTTTGCAAACTTAGACCTAGAAACGCAACAAGAAATGAGAAGGCTAGCCTTGTGTGGGTCATCAAGGTCATAAGATGCTTGAATCTTTCCTTAATCCTCCACTCCTTCTAGTGGTACATGTAGTGGGATGTGAAAGTGAAATTAAAATTTGTAGCCTTACTTGCCCTAGGGATTACATTGTCATTATTATCGCAACTCCCAAACGTCTCGCAACAATGATGCCATTGCATCATTATGCAATAAGATAAAGGACTCATGAGACATAGAAAAAATAATATTCCACATCAATGAAATGTATCGCACCCACTAAGGAGACCACATCAGCAAATTCCACATCATCCTCAACTAGATCATCATCTTGTTTAAATTTTCCCGCCATGGGTATTCAAAATTGTAGCCCATAGCCCAAGCAATTATAGGTTGCAAAAATATGCTTCCAACGAGATGAGTGCTAACCATTTGAGTCAAACACCAAGGACTCTCCATGCAAGAGTAAATGAACATAATTTGGGAGGGAATCCTTTCTCCTTTAGCATCTCCATCCTTCAATCTGGAAACCCAAAGACGCCAGAGCATCAACAACCTTATTACCCTCTCTATAGACACGACCAATTTAGAACTTCTCTAATCCCAGAAGAAACTTATGTGTCTTTAATTATTCCTTCAATTGACCAATTAACCTTGTTCAACCCCTTAAGAATGTCAATTATGAGATTGGAATAATCCTCAATGGTTAAAGCCTTCAATCGAATTGAAAGGTCAACTCTGAGTCCCCAAAGTAAGGCCATCCCTTATGCTTGGTTATTTGTACTTCCCTTCAAATTCCTAGAGTAAGCAACCACCATCTCCCCCACATGCATCCTTATGACCCCCTTGCAACTACGTCCCCTAGGGAGTGTCTTGTAGCACCATCAAAATTTAGTTTAAATCACCCCAACCTACATGGACACCATTTGGTATTTCTTTTCAGCATCCTTTCAGTGTTGTCAAATTTAGCATAAGAACCAAGCATACCCCAATTCTTAGCAATCTTATCATCAAATGATGAAGGGGGAAATGATGGGCTAGGTCAAGCTATGATAGAGAGGTTATCTATGAGGAGTTTAGAGAACGATCTATAATCCACCTCAATAGGGTTTTCTAACTAACCGGAAATCCTATTGTTCCTCTCTTTCCAAATGCTCCAACCAAGATGAACCGAGATTTGTCTCCATAATTTCTTAATCAAGGGGTTATGAGAGGGCCCCCTCTAGTCCATTATGAATTGTTGTAAATCTGTATTCATAACCCAAGGAGTATCAATCTTTTGCATCACCAAATCTTAGAGTATTTTTGTAAATGAGAAGTGAATAAATAAGCGGGAAACACTCTTCATCTTGCTTACATAAAACACAATGGTTAAGGACTTGAAGTTCTCACTTGGATAGGTTATCTGGATTCAAAATCTTGTTTTGTAGAGTAGTCCACTAGAAGATGCTAATCTTTGGAATTAGTTGTTGGTTCCAAACCTTCCTCCAGCACCTCAGAGCAAAATTTCCCTTGAGGAGAGAGATAAGAAAACTTGACAGTGAAATCACCTCCAAGGTTCAATTTCCATATAAATTTGTCCTCTCTATGGAAGAGGGGAATTCTAATATTTTTTAGTAGATTCTGCAACTCCAAGGCCTCATGCATCAAATGAGGTTGCTTATGGTAGCATTACGAGATGTCTTTCCAAGATTTGGTGGGGGTAACGTATTCTGAGACCCATTGTTTGAAAAACACCTTAGCACCATCACAAATATTCCTAAAAGAATGGTGCATAATTAAGGGTTTATCCCCCAGCCAGGTATCCTCCCAGAAACAATATACCCCCATTCCCAATTTTCCATAAAAAACCAGATTGAATAATGCTTCTACTCTTGAGGATATTGTTCTAGATATTTGAGCCACTTGGGAACCCTTGAGTTGGAAGAACTCTATAGAATTTATCATGGTTAAGGTACTTAACACTCATAATATTACACCAATCAAAATTATGAATGACAAACTTCCATCCAATTTTTGGCATGAGTGCCTTGTTAAGAAAAGGGATTTTTCTAGTTCCCAGCCCCCCTAGATATTTGGGACAACAAAACTTGTCCCAACTGACAAGGGCCATTCTTTTCGCCATGGGCGCCTTGTTAAGCAAAGGGATATTTCTTTTTCCCAGGCCCCCCTGATATTTGGGACAACAAACCTTTCCCCAAATAACAAGGGACATTATTTTCTTTTCCTCCATATTAGTCCATATAAAAGCCTTCTAATCCTTTCAAGTTTTTTAGCCATAGAACCCAAAATCTTGAATAGGGAAATGAAATAGATGGGAATGCCTTGCAGAGAGGCAGATAGGAGCTAAAGTTTTCTTGCACTAGTAAGGAGCTTGCCCTTCCAACCAGCCAATTTCCTTTGGATAATTTCTAGGATTGTATTACAAAAGGTGTTAGAAATCTCTTTAATTGTGAGAGGCATCTCCAAGTAGACCCGAGGTAGAGCAGCACTCTGGCAACCAAGAATAACCCCGATTTTATCTTGTAGTTTCACCGAATTATTGAAGATATAAATATACTTTTTTTGTAATTTATGTGTTATCCCAAAGCTTTTGCATTCTGATTGAGAAAAATATTCCATTCGCTCACCTCGATCACTAGAGTTGTACCAAACAAAATGGTATCATCAATAAATTGTTGTAGAACAATTGGTGGAGGGGAAGAAGTAGGCTTAACCCCTTGCAGTTTTCTCTTGCTGATAAAATTTAAAAAATTCCTTCCCAAAACCTTAGCCAGAATAATGAACAAGTAAGGAGAAAGAGGGTCCCTTAGCCGAATGCCTCTAGCCACTCTAAAAGAGCCCCTAGGCACTCCATTGACTAGCACAAAGTACTACATAGTGGTAACACATTTCTTGATTAAACCAATAAGTCTACCCCCAAAGCCAAATTTCATTAGGACTTTAAAAAGAAATTCCCAATTAACTCTGTCCTAAGCCTTAGAGATGTCAAGTTTGAGGGTCATCCCTAGCTAGCACTACCTATGTTGAAAGGTGTGTGCTGTAATAACCCACTTTACTTAACCCAACAAAATTTGACCACTCTCTTTTTTTTGTTTAATTTAATCATTGTATTTGATTCAATCACATACTCTAGGCATCCATCCATTCGAGATTAGGAATTCATCCATCAGAGATGAGCATATAACCATACGGGTTAGGCATCTATCCATACGGAACAAAAGGTTTCATCTATCCAATACGGGATAGGCATCTACCCATACGAGGTAGGCATCTATCCAATTGGGATAGGAGGTGCTCTGGCTAGAGACTTAGACTCATCGGGACCATTAGGGTCCTGAGTCACTCACTAAGTACTACACTCCTCTAATAGGAGTGCACCGAGGTCGCCGTCCTTAGGAGAAATCAAAATAACATAATACAAGCTTGAATTCCGCCTTGGAATTTGGCTTAAAGCCTCGGGAAGTCAAGCGAATCCATACAGGATTCCTTTCGAGTATGCATTGAATTAATTTTTCCTTTTATTATACTTATCTTTCAAATTAGGATTCTTCGCAATCCATCTTCTTACAGAAACCTAGACCCCATCCACGAACGCCTGAGTACTAGGGACAACTCCATCCCTAGACTGCCTACATACCCGTTTCGGCATAGGATCAAGGCGTAAAGTATGTAGTTCTATTTTCTAATCTATGATTTAATGTAAACTGTTTGGTGGGTACGCAACCCTTTCTAGGGTCAATGTCCCAAACAGTTTCTTTGTGGTTTCTACCTGTAGACACCTAAAATTGTCATGTCTAATTAAATAAATATTTTATTTATTTAATTATCTAAGCCTATTTCTTCTATTAATTAAATAAATCTTTATTTATTTAATTAATTCATTTATCCTCTTCTAGCCTTATTTCTAATTTAAATAAATATATTTATTTATTTAAATTATCCTTTTCCTAAATTAAATAAATATCTTATTTATTTAATTATCCCACTTCTTCTATTAATTAAATAAATTTTTATTTATTTAATTAATTCATTAACCTTTTCTACCCATGACACATGTCATTCATCTCTTAATTCATACACTACCTACCCCTTTCATTATTTTATTATTTCTTTTACCTACCCTCTAATCATAGCCGACCTCCTTTTACACCTCTCAATCTTATCCCTCCATTTCTTATTGTGTCTTCTATATAAGGAGATGCTTCCTTCATTATCAAACCCTAATCATTCATGCTACTCATCTTTTATGCAATTGACTACACTACGATCCTACTTGCAACCGCATTCCGCTCTTTGTTGAGCTCTTGTGCACATAAAATCTGAGAGCAAATATATCAAGCAAGATCAATGGAGATTCAAACCCTATTGGACATGTGATGGTATAATCTTTGTGATTTCATTTGATTTGCATTGTCTTAGGTAATCTTCATATGTTATGGTGGATCTTTGTTGATTGTTAGTCTAGGGTTTTGTGGTTGAATTCATTTAGCCTTTCAATATTGTTATTATTGTTATCCATTTTCACCATATACATTTTGGCACGCCTGGTGGGACTCTTGTCCCTTTTTTGCATTTAACATCTTGTTGCAGATTTTGTATTTTGAAGTTGCAGATCTGACGTTTTCGGTAGCATTTTGTTATTTCCGCGTCTTCGTATTTTCGGATCGCGTTTTTGATTTTCTGGCGCGTCTGCGACATCTGGATCCACATCTGTGTTTTGGCAATATTTTATTTTGCAGGTTTCAGGAAAACGCGTCTGTGTTGTAAAGTCGCGTTTGCGCTGGTTTTAGCCGCGTCTGTGTCCAGAAGATGCGTCTGTGTTCTGTAGCCGCATCTGTGTCTCACAGAACCGCGTCTGTGTTTATCAGTTTCAAAATTTTGGGTTTTCATTGATTCAGTTTTTCGGATTTTGCATTTAGGGTTTCAGATCTGGTTTATTTTGAGCTAACATTTTCAGATCTAGCTAACAAAATTGGTGCAGTTTGTCTTGAAAGCAAAATCGTTTGGTTGAAGGCCCCTATTTTCACAAAGTCTTTTGGGTTTAAAATTTACCTAACTTGTGTGCTTGCAGGAAGGGGTGATCATTTGAAACAATCCAAACTACTAACAACTCTTTGTTGCAGGTCCTTGGAAAGGGTTTTTTGAATTTTTATTGTGTGCCTTGTTTTCATAGACTAGCAAACACTTCAATTGGTGCACTAAAATTGAATCATTGTCTTTTGTGTCTTGAGCAATAGGCTCTTTTTGTTTAATCTTTAGAGGGCCTATCTTCTTGTGTGGTCATTAGGACTACTAGTGAGAAGAGAACGACCCAAGTGGTAGCAAAAGAAAAGCCATCTTCTTCCGAACCACTATAAATAAATGTATTCATGGTGAAAACTATGAATAGTGTGTGCTGATTAGTTCATACCGACACCATGTCTCCCCATAAACCCTTTTGATCAAATTTATTTGATCAGTTGTAGGGCATAACCCCTACCGGCTGGGAGCCTTCTGTATTTACAGAGCTGAAAGTGCCGCATGTATGGCCACACGAGCGGATGCCCATACTAGCACCATTTTGTTTTAGAGGCCCAAATCCTTCTAGTTGTTGGGGCAGGAGGTTGGACCTCTGGTAGAGGCCCACACACATACGGTTCTTAGTAGAGATACAAATTTCACCACAGGGAGTTTTCATGGGGATTGATGCTTGGCTGACCTAAGAAGTGAGTGCCGAGGGTGGAGCCAATGAGGTCAAGCATCTAAGTATCCGCTCTGAATAGCGTAGCCTCGAGGGTAAAACCCCATGTGGGATCAACAACAATTGTCTTGGCCAACCATAAGAATTGTGCTTGACTTATTTTAAACATTCAAACATTCAAGACCAAACAACAAAACATTGTGTCTTTTGTGTCTTCAAGTGTATGCAAAACATTTTTTACATCAAACAACACACTTTTCTTGGAGTCATTTTGAGTCTAGACACTTGCAAACATTGGGTCTTCATCAACTCTGTGTCCTCTTGTCACGAAAAATAGTCAAACAGTCAGATTTGGTCACAACAAAAATGACTTCACAGATTGAAAAAATTTGCACAAATTTTACAAAAACGCGTCTGTGTCGGACATAATAGCATCTGCCTCAGGGAACCGCGTCTGTGTCAGACATAGTAGCATCTGTGTTGTATAACCGCGTCTATGAAGGGCAGAATCGCGTCTGTGTTCCAATAGTCAACATTACACTTTGCAAAAAAAATCTCAGAAACGCATCTGTGTTAAACAGAGTCGTGTCTGTGTCGGGAAACCGCGTCTATGAAGTATACAGGCGCGTCTGTGTCCAGAATTGAAAAACTGTTACAGTCCAGCAAACAAACACAGTCAGTTTCGGATTTCTTGAGCTTCCTAGGTCATTTCTCTAGGGTTTCATCTAGCATTCAACCTATCCTTGGGTCTCACAAAATCCATCATTGCTTCACATTTCACATTACATTTACATTTGTCTAAACTTGAGTCAAAAGGTCACTTGCTTGTCCTCATCATACTTTGTCAACACACTACATACAACAACACTTTGCTAAGTGGTCCCTCATCAAGGTTTCTTACCTTTGGGTCTCATTTGGTCTTACTTAGAGTCAAGGTCAACTTACCTCATCAAGAGAAACTACCCTCTCTTTGGAAGTCACACCTACTCTACTACATACATACTTGGTCTTACACTTTGGACATTGCAAGTACACTTCAGAATCATTTACATTTCATCCAACTCTTGGTCTTCCATACTCTTTCCATTTTTCATCTAGTCTTACACATCTTGGTCAATACCTAGTTCATGGTTGAAACCCGTCTTCAAAAATCTAGGAGAGAAACTAAAGAGGCTCAAGAGTCCGCAAACATGAGTTCTTATGAGTATGACAATGAGATATTTTTCAATTCTGACCATACTACATTACCTGACATGGATGCCTATAGAAACATTCCAAATGTTGAGAACATGGACACTATAAACAACAATGCTACACACAATGACAATATGGACAACTTTTCAGTACATTCAATAGATGTGGAAGAGTCCATTATGAATCCCCATTTCAATCGCTTGGTTGAGGAAATAATGAGGAGGGATAGAAAATACTTTTTACAAATGATGGCACAAAGTGGAGCCAAGATACCTTATGATTTTGACATGTCTCAAATAATGGAAAATCGACCTTTGCAACAACCTCACTCCAACATGGATCAAAGGAGATTCTAATAGTGGAGGAAATAGAGGACCATATATGGTACCTGAATCACCATCAGCTTTGCTTCAAAAACCAGAGGTCCCACATACACATGGTCAAACATATGATACTCACCTTTGCAGACCATTATGAAAGTCTTATGGAGAGAAATATGCTCAAGCACATATCAATGCTAAGGATCAACCACCAAAGCAATGAGATATTCAAAGGCATGCTCAAAATTTGAACACAAGGAAACCCCATGTCAAATTTGGGGGCAATACAATAGAACATGACATGCCTGTAGAGTATGGTATACATGTACAAAATAGATATGGTGTTCCTCAACATGAATCTATACCAAGTGGTCCATATACGCAGCATCATTACAGACCTCCTCCATATGAACATGTGTATGATCAATATCATCCATATATGCAACATGCTCCTCCTCCAATGGGTACCTCAAGCATGGGGTATGGTCCAAGAAGTCGATCTCCACCTAAGAGCAATTTGGAACAACAAATTAGGGACTTACAAAAGAAAATGGAGGACATAAATACACTGAAGCCAACATACACAATGAGAGACATATGTTCTTATCCATTTGACAAGAGCATTCCAATGCCTCCTTTTCCTACACACTTTGTGATGCCTAAATTTGATAAGTATAGAGGAAAAGGGGATCCTAAGGCACACATAAGACAGTTTTTCACAGCTTGCATTGGGGTAGCAGCAGAAGAGACATATTTGATGAGATTATTCCCACAAAGCTTAGGTGATCAAGCTATGGAATGGTTCTCCCAACTTCCACCTGGAATTAAGTCATGGGGTGACTTCGCAAAGGCATTTATTCAACATTTCTCCTACAACATAGAGATAGACATATCAGTCACTACTTTGTGCAACACGAAACAAAAAGATGGAGAGTCTTTTTCATCATTTTTACAAAGATGGAGAAATCTAGCCAGCAGATGCTCTTGTGAAATTCCACAAAAACAAATGGTAGAGATGTTCACACAAAATGTTAACAAAGACATTGGTTATGATCTAAGAAAAGATTGTTTGTCCACATTCAAGGACGTTATTGAAAAAGGCCTAGCGATAGAAAAGGTCCTAATTGAACAAGGAGTCATCAAGATATTCAAGGAAAACAAAGATGACTTTAAAGGAAAAGACAAGCCAAGATTCTGGAATAAACACAAGAACACAGTCAATGATGGTGTTGTTGATGCCAACACAGTGCGACCCAAAGTCATCTTTTCAGGATCAAGTTCTACAAACAATCAGGTGAATACTCAAACAACTTCTAGACCATGAAGGAAGTACACCCCATTGGGAGAACCACTTGAGTCAATTTTCAAGAAGCTAGTTGCAAACAAGGTAATCACAGTTCCAGATTTTCCTCCATATGAACCAAAGGTTAAACCAAATTGGTGGAATGATGATGAGTATTGCAAATTTCATAAGAGCAAGGGTCATAAGACAGGAAATTGTCATCGACTGAAGAACATCATACAAGATCTCATTGATAGAGGCGACATTGAGATTGAGGGACATTTGTCTAATCAAGAACATGAGATGTTTAAGGAACCATTCCCAAAACATGACAAGGGAAAAGCTAAAGCCATAGAGGATCAAACCAACTATACCAGAGCATCCTACAACTATGATTCAACTATCAATCACATTTCAATGGACAATTATGTCTCTACCATTACCATCAAGGACAAAAACCCTGAGAATTCTACTCAGAGACCCAAGATTGTCCTAAAAGGTGTTGGATCTTCTTCTAAACCTACCTTTGAATGTAATGTTACAACTCGTCGAGGTAAAATCACTTTGCAAGGTGCTCCAACTAAAAACACCGCTTCCTCATCAACCAAACCTGAGTATGACCTTGTAGAACAACTAGGGAAGACACCCGCGCTCATCTCCATCCTTGAGCTATTACGCATATCCTCTGCTCATAAAGCTATTCTTGACAAAACCTTGAGAGATACTGCCGTCCCTAGTGATCTAAACGTGGAGCAGTTTCAAGCCATGGTGGGATACCTTTCCATTCCACACTCCCTCACTTTCACAGAAGCCGATGACGCCTTTGTAAGTCAGCCACATAATGCACCACTACACATTGAAGCCTTCATACACAAACATCAAATAAAAAGAGTCCCGATAGATGGAGGAGCAGGTCTAAACATTTGCACATTAAGCACTATTACACAATTGGGATATTCTGATAAAGCTATGAATTCTACAAACAAAATCACCATCAAGGCATATGACAATGAAGAGCATTCATCCAAGGGTATAGTCATCTTACCTCTCAGAGTTGGGCCAGTTACAAAGGATGTGGTCTGTCAAGTCCTGGATTTAAATCTCACTCATAACATATTGCTAGGATGTCTTTGGATTCATGAAATGAGGGCAGTCCCATCCACATATCACCAATGCATTAAGTTTCCTCATAATGGAGTGGAAGTAACAGTTAATGGCAATCCTAATCCATTCATATATTGCAATAACTTGAAATCAAAGACTAAGACCATCATTCCCAGTAATCGTGAGGCTGTTCCTTCCTCAGCATACATTGATCCTGAGTCATTAAAACCTTTGACATCAAAACAAGGTGAGCTTAAAGGCAAGTTTCAAGACAAAGGCATGGGGGAATATACTTTCAATTAGACCATGTACTTAAGACGAGTCATGAGTTCCCCAAAAGAATATGGAAGACCACATCCTAACAAGCAAATCTCCATCATGATGCTTAAATGGGACCCTACTACCTTTCAAAGATGGGGTGAACTAGAAGAGGAAGATTTATACCAAATGCTTTTCAGAGACAATGAAGAGGAAACACAAGATCACATCAATCTACCATGTGAGAAATATGGCAAAGGCTTCAAAATTATACAAAAATTCGGGTATGATGGAAAAAGCCATTTGGGATTACGAAAGGAAGGCATCATTGAACCTTTACAACCTGAATTGACTCTCAAGAAGGAATGCTCAAAAGGACTTGGTTTCTTAACTTCCAAGGTCCACACCCAAAGGAAAGAAGAAGCCTTACAAATCAAAGCTGCCAAAATTCAACAAGAGAATCGCTATTCCACAGATTCCAACGAATGGGAATGGGGTTCTGACAAGTCTTCCAGTGACTACGAGCTCACCGAGACATTCAGAGAGCCAGATGAACCCACAGAAGAAGAGGAGTTTTATAACAAGTTCAAATTTGGTCAAGAAACAACTCATGAGGATTCCACACAGTCCTTGTCTCAAGGTTCTAGGTTGAAATCACATAGGATGAGAACACCTGTCGCAAAATGCGCTACTAGTGATGATAATTTGGATTCGTTCGCGATCGAGACTGATGAGGAGAGTGCCATCGATGACCTCGATAATTACCTTGACATACCCGAATATAACCACATCTTCACTCTTAGCCCCACTAACTTCGAAAACATTAACGGCCTTCCCCTTGTTCACCACCAACTCATTGACTGGGATCATGAAGGACCTGCACAGTTTGATACATTCCAAAACGATGAAGCTTTTATTGACTATCTGGGCATAAGAGATGATCTTCCCCCTAGAGACCATAAAGCGGGATACACCATAGAACTAAATAGCATGGCATATTTTGGTGAGGGTGTCAGACCTTCCAGTCGCAAAAATGTGAAAATAAGAACAAATCAAGGGTCTTATGGTGAAAACCACACTGTGGCGCTGTCTGACCCCAAAAAAGTAAAAAGAAAGGACGTATCTGAGGGTGAAAACCTCTCTAAGGAACCTGAAGATGGAAGGCTCGACATCCTCCCAGCATCATATGAGGAAAAGTCATCCATGTTGGTAGAGGAGACTATCAAAACAAATATTGGTACAGAAGAGGTTCCACACAACACATTCCTAGCTCAATCACTAACAAAGTCCGAAAGGTCAAAATTCATAAGTTTCTTCAAAGAGTGACAAATCAACTTCGCCTGGTCATACACGGATATGACTGGATTAGATCCGGATTTGGTAATGCATCATTTGACAGTCAAACCGGGGGCAAAACTAGTAAAACAGAAACTAAGAAAAATGCATCCACAAGTGGCATTACTCGTCAAAGCAGAACTTGAGAAATTACTTGATGTCGGATTCATACGTCCAATTGATTATCCCGAATGGATCTCCAACTTGGTACCTGTTAGTAAACCAGATCGCAACATCAGAATTTGCACAGATTTCAGAGACATCAACAAAGCTTGTCCAAAGGATGACTTCCCATTACCAAATATTGACTTGATTGTTGATCTCACAGCAGGTCATGAAATGTTATCATTAATGGATGGATTCTCTGGTAATAATCAAATAAGGATCGCACCCTAGGATCAACATAAAACAACATTTACTTGTCCGTGGGGAACTTTCTGCTGGAATGTCATGCCTTTCGGGCTAAAGAATGCAGGTGCTACATATCAAAGAGCCATGACTACTATCTTTCATGATCTCATGCATGTAACTATGGAAGATTATGTTGATGACCTCTTGGGAAAATCAATAGACAGAAACACACATTTGGACATGCTTTCAGTCGTCTTTGATCGGTTGGAAAAATACAAAGTAAGATTAAACCCCAAGAAATGTGTCTTTGGAGTAACCTCCGGGAAGCTCCTAGGATTCATTGTATCCAAAAGAGGAATTGAAGTTGATCCAGCAAAAGTCAAGGCCATCTTGGAAATGCAACCACCAAGAAATATCAGTCAACTTTGATCCTTACAAGGCAAACTCCAGTCTATCTGAAGATTCATAGCACAACTGACAGACAAGTGTAATCCTTTTCAGCACCTGCTACATAAAAACATCAAATTCAAATGGGATGATAATTGTCAACAGGCTTTCTAGACACTCAAAGATTATCTTCTAAATCCGTCAGTCCTGATGCCACCAGTTCCAGATCAGCCTCTGTTACTATACATATCAGCTACTCCAACAGCACTGGGGGCACTCTTAGCACAACAAATTGCTGCGAGCAAGGAAAAAGCAGTATATTATATCAGTCGCACATTGGTAGGATATGAGCTAAAATACACACCAATTGAGCATGCATGTCTCGCCGTGGTATTTGCTTCACAGAAATTATGACATTACATGCTCACTCATAAGACTAAGTTAGTTGCAAGGATAGACCCATTGAAATACCTTCTCAATAAAGCAACACTTACTGGGCGACTAGCCAAATGGGTAATGATCCTAAGTGAATTCGACATCGAGTATGTGGATAGAAAAGCAATAAAAGGACAAGCCATCGCAGATCAATTAGCAGATGCTCCCATGATAGATGATGTTCCTCTAAGTTTAGAATTTCCAGATGAATCCATTTTAACAATGTCACATGCAAAGCCATGGCAACTATACTTCGATGGCTCATACACATAGCATGGGGCAAGAGCTGGCATCCTCTTTATAACTCCTCAAGGGGATTCTATACCAAAATCATACTGCTTATCATTTCCTTGCACTAACAATATAGCAGAATATGAGGCATTAACAACAAGATTACGCATTGCAGTTCAATGGAAGATCTAGGAACTTCGTATTTTTGGGGACTCCCAACTAGTCATCCGTCAAGCAACTAATGATTACCAAACAAAAGATAAAAAGTTAACACCTTATAAACAAATGGTGGATGACCTGAAACAACACTTTACAAAGATAGACTTTGAGCAGATACCAAGAGAGCAGAATCTCGCCGCAGATGCCATGGCTACAATTGCTTCCTTGATCAATCTACCTCCAAACGAGACCTGCTATGAGTTCTTGGTGGATAACCTTTTGGTCCCTTCATATGAGATCATGCCTACTGAGATGATATGTGTTGTCAGTCCTGAATCCCAGTTATATGGTTCCATTTTCACATACCTACGTGATAATACTTTACCTCCTGATCTATCAAATAACCAACGTCGCACTTTCATTCACCAATCCTCTTGAAATGTCATTTTAGCTGATATCCTATACCGACGAGGTCTAGATGGCACTCTTCTTAGATGTTTAGAAAGCGATGAAGCTCAGATTGCGTTACGAGAAGTGCATGAAGGGATATGTGGTCCGCATGCTAGTGGTCCTACCTTGGCCAAGAAACTCATCAGGACTGGATATTATTGGCCCAATATGGAGAAAGACTCATATCAGTTTGTCAAGAAATGTAAGCAATGTCAAATTCATAGAGTTTTCATACATGCGCTAGCACAAGAACTTCAACCACTTGCGTCTCCTTGGCCCTTTTGTCAGTGGGGACTCGATCTCATAGGCAAGATTCACCCTCCTTCTTCCAATGGTCACAAATTCATTATCACTGCCACAGAGTATTTTACAAAATGGATTGAAGCCGTGCCTCTCACACAAGTTACTGGAAAACAGATTGCTACATTCATCCTCAACTATATCATTTGCCGATACGGTATTCCTGTTTCCATTATCACTGATAATGGGCATCCCTTAAAAAATTAGGATGTTCGTGAACTCTGTGACCGCTTCCATAGTTCCCATCATTTCTCCACACCATATTACCCCCAAGGTAATGGCCATGTTGAGGTGTCTAATAAAACAATCCTGAAAATCCTAAAGAAGACAGTCGACGATGCTGGTCGTAATTGGCATATCCAACTTAATCCTGCACTTTGGGCCTACCGCACAAGTGTCAGCACACCTATAGGAGCTACACCCTATTCACTTGTCTATGGCACTGAAGTTATCTTGCCTATTGAGGTTGAGTTACCCTCTTTACGAGTCTCTTTGCAAAACATCATCATTGACGAAGACTATAGGGTCCCTCGCTTGCAAGAGCTAGAACTACTGGATGAACGAAGACAAACTGCTTTTAATCATCTCAAGGCTTACCAACAATGAATGAGTCACAGCTACAATAATAAAGTCAAGCCTCGCACATTTGAGGTGGGTGACTTGGTCCTCAGAGAAAATCTCAAAAATCAACAAGACAGAGAGAAGAAGGGCAAGTTCGAATCAAACTGGCTTGGTCCCTACATCATTACAGTAGCATATGGATCTGGTGCGTATCAGCTCTCAACTATAGAAGGTGAACCTTTGGAGGATCCTATCAACACCATGCACCTTCACAGGTTCTACACATAGCTCTTCAGAATATCCTAATTCAAAAATACAAAAAAAATCAAAAATTTCAAAAAAGAAAAAAAAGAAAAAGGAAAAAAGAAAAGAGAAATAATTTCGTCCAATGGTGAAAACCACTTCGGTGGCGCCCTAGGCAAGTACCATGGTGAAAAATGGGTCACCAGTGCCATGCGTAGAGACATTGCTCCTCTCTCCTTCAAGATTCACTTTCATCCCTTACTTTTGCACACACTCACAACCAATTCATCCATAATAAACTTACCCATTCCCATCATGGCTTGTTATTGATCTACCCAAGATTGGTTAGCCATTCATAATAAACCTCCCTTTTCATCCCTTTCCATCCATAATAAATCAGATCCTATTTGTGGCTGAGGCAAAATCCTACGTCTAGTAATGGGTGTGGAACTGAGAACATCACATGTTTCAAGGAGTATAGTTTCTTCCAGCTTTCTTCAGCCTATCCGTGCACAATCCGCAATAAAGCAACATTTGCATCACAAATCCGCAATAAAGTTTCATCTTCTCCACAATAAAGTATCAGTTTCATGGATTCAGTCAGTTTCAGATGAGACATAGCAGCAACAATGGGCTTCAACAAATCAAATCTTTCAACAGACTCAGATAGCATATGGTTCAGTGCTATCTATCCATTTTGTGAAAGTAAACATTGTGACCACAATCAAATAAGACTTATACAAGTGACAAGAGACACTAAACTTGAGGACTATAGTGGATGTTGGTGTCGAGTCTTGGTTTTCTTTTGATTTCATCTTTTTTGGTGACATGTCTTTTAGCTTTTCTGGGATGTCTCTGACTAGAGATTCTATCTCCAGGATGTCTTTGACTAGAAAGGCGAGGATGGGGTATCATCACCTATTTTTATTTGCTGTCTGTGGATTGTCTTTTAGTAATGCTATGACTTGGCCAAGGATATGAGGACACTGTGAGTCTAGTATGAACTGGGGCATTCCTTGTTTGTGACTGTCTTATCTCCATGCAAATAGGTACAATGACTTTCTGGGTCGAACATATGCCTCGATTGTCATAACCTACTTGCTATAATAAAGCTCAATGATGATAACGCACAAGAAGCTCTTTCACTTTCATATCTTCTATCTTTCATCCCCCTTTCTTGATTGACTTCCATCATCCTTCTCGAGTCCGTGTAGCCTGCTATCACATGACTGAGTATAATGACACACCAAAAACATTTGCATTTCATGTAGCTGCACCTGCATTACCACATATAAGCATTTCATACATACATATAGGCATCACATCCTGCACACAACACCTGTTAGCACAATAATCATTTGCATTACATACATTCACATTTGCATTGGCATAACATATAAAACATAAAAGAACAAATATTGCATTTCATCATATAAATATTTGCATCCATATCATAAGCGTCACATAAGAACATCTCATCACATAGGTACACATGCATATAGCTGCCGCAAAGATGAATCATCTCACATATATATATATATATAAAGTGTCATGATACAATGATGTCAAAATCATATGGCTACAAAAGCACCCACAGGTGTCTACAATACAAAAATGGTACAAAACTGATACAAAGGGAGCCCTCTAAGGCTATGATGAAATCCCTCCCTCGGAGCCACCTGGCCTCAGTGGAATCTGAGCCCCTGAAGAACTCACCCCGGGATCATCCTACCTGTCCCCTCTATCTGGTGGTGGTGGAGCACCCATAACCCCACCACTCGATGCCTGTCTCCTCCGGCTCCCTCCCATAGCTGTCACTGTCCGCGACGGTCTATGGAAGCTCCTCGCCCGCTGATCTGCTGGCATTGCACCATAGTAGAGGTCTCTCCAGTAGGCTATCTTCTCCCCTGCCCCTGTATCCTCTGCGGCCTGTCTCCCTGCCCTCAGTGTTGTCTCAGCCTCTGTATCTCTGAGCCTCCTCCTGAGCCGATCCCTCTCCCTCTCCAGCTCTTGGATCTCATCGGCCTGGCCTTGGCAGATCTCTCTTAGATCTAGAAGCTCATCCTCCACTGGGTCAACCCCCTCTGCCTCTGCCTGTGGCTCCCCTTGTATGGGTGCCTGCCCCTATGCCTATACCTATACCTGTACTGGTACCTGTCTCTATCCCTGTCCCTATATCTGTACCTACCTGGGATCCTGTCTTGCTGGCACTTGTAGTGGCAATCCATCGTGACCCCTCACCACCCGAGCCTGCCTCTCCTCACCACCCTCCCTCCGAGGTGCAACTCGCCTCTCTCCAACTGCTCCCCTCCTCCTCCGTCGGCCTCGGCCCCCATCACCTCCACCATCATCATCGTCTCCATCACCATCTCCCTCCAATGCCTCTCCTGGATCTGTCAACCGTGGGAAGGGATGCTCTGCCCAGTAAGCTGTATACTCAGCATCCATGTCAGCATCCTCGATCTCTGGCCACATGTCCCAGGGTAAGGTATCATCCCTATCAACTGAGTCACTGCCTGATCATATGACAGCAAGGGCCCAAACTGTGCCTGATCTCTAACTGTCCGTGCATACCAGCCTGAGCCCCGGGGCATCCTCTGAATTTGACCAAACTATTGGCCAATCCTATCTACAAGCTGTCTCTCTAGCACATAGGGCATCCGCCCAATCAGATACCTGCTTCGGAAGGTGTACGGTAGCTCGACTGCATCATCCTCTCATTGCTCGCAGCCCAGATATGGTCTCCATATGACCACATTAATATCGTCTATCACTCACCGCCAATGCTCTAGCCTGCTAATCCGTGGCTATGATGTGATCATATCATATAGATGAACAAAGCTGCGTTCATGACCCCTACCCCCAAAGTGTATCGGTCGGGTAACCGGCAGATGCTCATAAGCCCATACCTGCAGCAGTGTCACTCCACAGCCCAATCCTACTGATCCATGGTAAACAAACTGATGAAGCTCATAATACAAATGGGCCAGCACACATGGTACCCAGGCATATCTGGTATGCTGCATCACCAGCATCTCCAGTGCTCCTCCCCAGCCCACAGCCAAACCCCGTGTCGCCCTATCCAGACACAGGAACCCACTGATAGCTCCTCCTATCACTACCGGCAATGCTAACCCTGTGGCTGTCATGGTGTCCTGCCCTCATCTCCAGTCCTGGGTCCTGGAACACCCATCTCAATGCCTCCCTATTGCCATCTCGATCGTATGGGATCAGCTCCCCATCGATCGGTATCCGCAATATCCTGTATACATCCTCTAGGGTGACTGTCATCTCACCCATCGACAAATGGAATGTGCACGTCTCAGAGTGCCATCTCTCAGCTAATGCAGTCAGCAGTCCCATGTTTGCCCAAAACTCGAGCACATATAGCACATGTCTCAATCCCATCTCCTCGATAGCAGCTCGCTCCTCGGCTGTCAATTCAGGTCGCAACCTCTGAGTAGACAGGAATCTCTCCCGTGACTCTAGCATCGGCAAATACTCCTGCAGTCAAGCAAATCAATCATATCAGTCATAGTGGCATTCACTGTTCATCACAAAATGCTACTCTTTATCTAAATGCATATGGCATTCTATCCTAGTGGTACTCCCTGTTCATCACAAAGTACTACGTGTGTGACACTCCCTGTTCATCACAAAGTGTTACTCACATTTGCACTCCCTGTTCATCACAAAGTGTTGCTCTATCTTAGTACTCCCTGTTTATCAAAAAGTACTCTATCTTGGTACTCACTGTTCATCACAAAGTGCCTTGATCTATCCTAGTCTTCCCTAGAGGACCTGCTTGAGTGTATCCTCTCAGCAGCTTATCCAATCGACAGCGTATGTTCATCACAAAACTGCCGATTTGACCTAGAAGATGCAAATTCACACTTTTTCAAACACAAACGCACTTACCTGACATAAACGCACTTTCAGACTACACAGACGCGCCTGAAAAATACAAATGCCTCTGATTAACATAGACGTGCCTATGCTTTGCACAGACGTGCCTGCCCGACACAGACGTGCCTTCTTGACATAAACGCGTCTGACCATCACAGACGTGGCCGCAATTGAAACAGATGCGGGTTCAAACGCAGACGCGCCTGACACAAACACAGATGTGCCTCGTGAGCGCAGACGTGCCTGGCACCAACGCAGACGTGCCTAGACATTTTTTGACACTTTTTGGACCCTAGTCTAAGCACATTTATGACCCTATCTAGCATGCATTAATGACAAAATTAAATGCGTCAAAGTACGAGGAGGTTTAGTGGTACTTACCGGCTCTCCTGCCTCTGCTAGCCTTTGAAATCGGCGAACGAACAAAGGCCATCACTGCTGACTGCTGCTACTCTATCTTTTCTCTGCAATTTGCTCTCGTGGATGTGTAGATGACAATGAGGATGTATTTTCCCCCGTGGTCTATCTTATAGCCTACCCTAGCCCTAGCCCTCTTTTTCTGAGTCAGTCTTCACTATCCCGTGACTTTGTCACTTTATCCGGTCAGTCCTTTCTAGCCTTTCTTTCTTATCGAGAGATTGTTTGCAATCTTTCCAAACATTTTCATCCAATCTCTTGAGGGGGCATATCATTCCCATCCTGGGGCAACTCTGTATCAGTTCATCTTATCTTCTTTGAAACAACGCGACAAGCCGCATTGTCTCAAAGAGGGGCAAAATGTAGACACCTAAAATTGTCATGTCTAATTAAATAAATATTTTATTTATTTAATTATCTAAGCCTATTTCTTCTATTAATTAAATAAATCTTTATTTATTTAATTAATTCATTTATCCTCTTCTAGCCTTATTTCTAATTTAAATAAATACATTTATTTATTTAAATTATCCTTTTCCTAAATTAAATAAATATCTTATTTATTTAATTATCCCACTTCTTCTATTAATTAAATTAATTTTTATTTATTTAATTAATTCATTAACCTTTTCTACCCATGACACGTCATTCATCTCTTAATTCATACACTACCTACCCTTTTCATTATTTTATTATTTCTTTTACCTACCCTCTAATCATAGCCGACCTCCTTTTACACCTCTCAATCTTATCCCTCCATTTCTTATTGTGTCTTCTATATAAGAAGATGCTTCCTTCATTATCAAACCCTAATCATTCATGCTACTCATCTTTTATGCAATTGACTACACTACGATCCTACTTGCAACCACATTCCGTTCTTTGTTGAGCTCTTGTGCACATAAAATATGAGAGCAAATATATCAAGCAAGATCAATGGAGATAGGAAGAATGGAGATTCAAACCCTATTGGACATGTGGTGGTATAATCTTTGTGATTTCGTTTGATTTGCATTGTCTTAGGTAATCTTCATATGTTATGGTGGATCTTTGTTGATTGTTAGGCTAGGGTTTTGTGGTTGAATTCATTTAGCCTTTCAATATTGTTATTATTGTTATCCATTTTCACCATATACACTACCCACTGTGGTAGCACTTAAGCAAAGACTCAAGATGGCCTATTGCTTGTGGCCTAAAACAACTAGATCCTAATACCTATCATAAGCATCACCCTTGACCCAATTATCAATCGTTAACAAATCTTCAAGATTAAATCAATTTCATAAAAGCATTTCACTCGATCAACCTTAAAGGGGGTTTTCTATGGTTTAACTCAGCGGATGGAAAATCATTTAAGGATTATCTTATTAGATTATCAATCCAAGGGGGATTACCCGTCCCTTGGATTTTAACTTCCAAGTGCCCCTTATTACTCCCCTACAATTTATAGGGACGATGCCACATACATCATTGATGGAGCTTTATTAGGCGTTAAGTGCAGTAGTTCAACATGATGACATTACCCATAAGCATGACCTAAAGGCATTGTAAATACCGAACACTGCTAGGTTTTGGTGTTCCGACTTCCTTTGTTTAGTTTTCTAGCTAAGAAGCTCTGATTTTTTTTTTTTAATTAGCATCATGCTTGAAACAATTATGAAATGAATGTGCATAATTAGACATTGCAAAGTTTAATTAAATGAAATAACTACTTCTACGAGATTCATGTACCACTTGATAAAAATACCATCCTTCTCCAGCTAAAATATTTAATATTTCAAACTTGAAATATAACTTGCACAATAATGACAATTATGGAACTCACATATTGATAATCAAAACGTGTAACTTTCATGAAGATGATGGAAATGTAACTCGCTCATCAATAAATGCAAATAATGTATAAGTAATTTGCATGATGCAAGAATAGTGTTACTTACATGCAAGATTAAGCAATGTTTTATTCCTAACACGAGAATAATTAATTATAGAGTCACTAGCTCAAAAATAGCAATTAGTTTAGACATTAGACAAATTTTGGATCAAATTATAATAATATAAATTAATTGCTTTTAATGAATCTAAAATACTGACGAAGTAACCCAATAAATCTCAAATAGATTGAGAGATTCCAATCATAAAATTTGATATACTTTAATTTACAATTATAATTTTACTAAACAATGATCCCAATTATTTATAAATTTTCCAAATTTAATTTTACTAACTAAAATTTACTTTTAAAGAAAATATTAGTAATGTCCTTTGCAAATTAAAATATAAAAGAAAATCTAAAAAAATATATAAAAAAAGAATACGAATTTAGTTTTAATTGGTAAATGGGGAGTGGGGGCCATGGGTCCCATCACCCCTGTGGACCTGCAGGTGTAGGTCCGCAGGGATGAGGGGACACCGTGGGCCCTTCCGCTCCCTCTGTGGCCACTGCTGTAACAGTGACCGCAGGGGTAGTGGAGGGTACCACTCCCCGACGGTTGCATTAACTCCACCCCCTCCCCCCCCATGCGTTGACCGTTAAACTTAATTTATGCAAGCAAATTTTTTTTGAACTTTATTTTATTTTATTCTTTTTTTTTTATTTTAAAAATTTAATAAAGCAATATATATATATATATATATTGTTTTATTCCAGTTTTGTTAATAGATTAAGAGGGGCATATATAAAAATGTTAATATAAAAATAAAATAAGAATTTAGTCACAGGAATAATGGAGAGAAATTATTTCAGATGATTTCACAGGAGCATAAAGAAAATACATTATGCTGGAAATTGAGGCAAGCAAATACATCAGAGGGGAGATTTTATAAATTTTCTCTCATGACAGCCATGTTCATCTACAGAGAGGAAGAAATCAAATCGATATCAAGAGAGGGAAGAAAAAATGGATTTACTCTCAGGAATTAAATAAGTTTTGGTACACATGAATAAATTTAAATTCAACACAAGATTCTTATATGAGAAATTAATTTCCATTCACAGTAAGTTTTGTTCACAGGAAAGAAAACAAGAAAAACAAGATTGAAATTAATCTTTAATCCCAAATAGTTTTATTCACAGGAAAACAAGATTTCATTTATTCATTCTAACTCACAACAAGAATTTAAAACAAGATTTCATTTTTTTAATCTAATTCACAACAAGAATTTAAAACAAGACTTCATTTATTTAATCTAATTCACAACAAGTATTTAAAACAAGATTTCATTTATTTAATCTAATTCACAGCAATAATTCAAAACAAGATTTCATTTATTTAATCTAATTCACAACAAGAATTTGAAATAAGATTTTATTTATTTAATCTAATTCACAACAAGAACAAGATGCATGATTCAATAAAAAAAAGGAGAACCTGGATTCTTGCAGCTTGATGTAGAATCCCCTCTGAATTCTTCAACTAGCCTCCCTTGATCCTTCCTTGCAACCTTTCTTTGAATTTCTTCAAACAACTACTTAACAATCCTACAGTAAAATGTGACTACAAAAGAAAGATTAATGCTTGAGAAAACTTTTCTTCAATAAAAATAATCAACCCCCTCTTTTGAAAATTTGCATACAATATATAGGAAAAACCCCTTAATTCCACTATCTAGAGAAATTAATTGAGGATGAGATTCTTTTTCCAATATTGGATCCATGCAAAATTGATTAATATCCTAGTGGGGGGAGTTACATGCAAGGGAATTAAAGAATGAAGATTCCTCTAGAAGCTTCTAATTTCTCCTACAACATGTGCCATAATTGGGAATGGGAAAAAGAATAAATAAATAATGCCTATTTAAATTATATTCTCCAAGTGTGTATGTGGGTCCATTATTTAACCTTTTATAATATTTATTCAACCATATTCAATAGGTCAACCACACAAAAAGATATAATAGAAATTGTATCAAATCAAAAGTGATAAAGGAGGGTTGTGACATCCTCCCCCCCTTAATTTGTGCATCATCCCGATGCACTTATTGAGTGTATCCAAAAGAGTCTATAGTTCATGATTAGTTTAAAACAAGAAAGGAAACAATTTTTGCATTTCCCTAGTATCTTCCCATGTGGCATTCTTTTCATCATACTGATTCCATTGTACTTTGCATTGATCAACCTCTCAGTTGTGCAATTGGTATTGGCACCTCTCCAAGATTCTGAATGGCTCTATCATTATTCCTCCCATTTCCTGGACCTATAAAGCATCCCAATTCAAAATATGTTTCTCATCAGGTACATACTTTTTAAGAAGAGATACATGGAAGACATCATGGATTTGGCTCAACTGGGGAGGTAAGGCCAACCGGTATGCAACTGGATTAATCCTTTCCAATATTTAAAAAAGTCCAACTTAACAAGGTGCAAGCTTGGTCTTTTTCCCAAACCTTATGGAACTCTTGTGTGGCCTAACCCTTAGGAAGACTTTCTCTCCCACCTCGAACTCCCTTGGTGTCCTATTCTTGTCTGCATAACTTTTCTGCCTATCTAAGGCTTCCTTCAATCTTTGCCTAATTTCCTTAGTTTTCCTTTCCATTTCCTTTAACATATCTAGTCCAACAATTACTCTATCTTCAAGACTATCCCAACTCAAAGGTGTTCGACATGGCCTACCATACAATGCTTTGAAAGGTGCCATTCCCAAAGATGTTTGATATGTATTATTGTAAGCAAACTCTACAAGAGGTAGGCAATCTTCCCATTTCTTTTGTTGGTCCATGCAGTACATGCAAAGTAGGTCTTCCAAAATCTGATTTGTCCTCTCTGTTTGACCGTCGGTTTTAGGATGGTATGCAGTGCTAAAATTTAGTTGAGTTCCCAGAGCTGATTGAAGAGTTGTCCAAAACCTTGAAGTGAATCTAGCATCTCTATCTGATATGATTTTCTCTAGCATTCCATGCAACCTAAATATTTCCTTAACAAAGCGCCTTGCTAAGGTAGGTGCATCATCCGTCAAATTTCTTGGTATAAAGTGTGCCACCTTAGTGAGTTTGTCAATTACCACCATTATTGTATCATGCCTAGAAGGTGACATGGGCAACCCTTGCACAAAATCCATGCTAATAACTTGCCACTTGTGTTGAGGTACATCATGTAACTATAATAATCCAGCTGGATGTCTATGCTCTGCCTTTACCCTTTGACACTCCAAACATTTAGCCACATACTTGACTATGTCATTCTTCATCCCTTGCCAAAAGTATAGCTTCTTTAGATTTGCATAAAGTTTTTTTAACCCCTAGGTGCCCTGAGTAAGGGGCATTATGAGCCTCCGACAAGACTGCCTTCCTTAAGTCCCCTGAACTAGGAACATAGATTCTATTATTATATCTGAGCAATCCATCTTCATCTAATGTATACCCTTCAATCTTCGGATTGGTTGGATCGTATTCTAAAGTCAATTTGACTTTCTCATACCATGGGTCATGTCCTTTCTCATCCATTACTTGCCTTCTGAAAGAAGTTTTGAATGTTGCTATAGTCATCAAGTGTCTCCTCCTACTTAAAGCATCTGCCACCCTATTTTCCTTCCCTTAATATATTCAATTTCAAAATCATATTCACTTAGAAACTATAACCACCTTCTTTGTCTAGAATTTAAGTGGGGTTGGGTAAAGATGTACTTTAGTCCTTGGTTATCTAACTTTAACTCAAAGGGCTTCCCTAGTAAGAAGTGTCTCCATTTCTTTAGGTCATGAACAGTCACTGCTAACTCTAAGTCATGGGGTGCATAATTAACTTCATGAGTCTTCAGCTTCCTGGATTCATAAGCTACTGCCCCTTCATCTTGGACAAGTACTCCTTCTAAACCTTCAATAGAAGCGTCAGTTACGACTGTGAAGTGTCCATTCAGATCTGACACTTTTAGAATGGGTGCTAAAGTTAGTTGCCCCTTCAAAATTTGAAATGCCTTATCACTTTGCTCTATCCACACAAACCTTTTACCCTTCCTCTGTAATGAGGTGATGGGGTTTGCTATCTTAGAGAATCCTTCCACAAACCTCTTATAGTACCCTTCTAGCCCCATAAAGCTTCTTACCTCTGAAACATTTTTAGGGATCGACCATTCTACTATTGCCTTTATCTTATCTAGATCAACTGCTATTCCTTCCTTTGATATTATATGCCCAAGGTAGTGAATCTTTTCCTCGAAGAAGGCACATTTTGACAGTTTCCCATATAACTTATGTTCCCTCAACCTTTGCAAAACAATTTGTAGGTGTACTAAATGTTCCTCCTCATTCCTAGAGTAAATCAAGACGTCGTCTAGAAATACCAAAACAAATTTGTCCAAGTAGTCATGAAGTACACTATTCATTAGGTTCATAAATGTCGCTGGGGCATTGGTTACACCAAAAGGTACTACTGTGAATTCATAATGCCCATATCTAGTCCTGAAAGATGTCTTCGGAATGTCCTCCTCCTTAATTATGAGTTGATGATATCCTGATCGGAGGTCTATCTTCGAGAAAACTATTGCTCCTTTCATTTGGTCAAAAAGATCCTTCTATTCGAGGTAAGGGATACTTATTCTTGATTGTGACCTTGTTCAACATCCTATAGTCGATGCATAGTCTTAAGGTTCCATCCTTCTTCTCAACGAATAAGACTGGTGCTCCCCATGGTGATACACTTGGCCTTATTAATCCCTTAGCTAAGAGTTCCTCTAATTGCATTTTGAGCTCTTGTAATTCAGTTGTGTTCATTCGGTAAGGTGCCCTTGATACTGGTTCAGCTCCCGGTAGTAAGTCAATAGAAAAGTCAAACTTCCTTTTAGGGGGTAAGCCGGGTAATTCTTCTGGAAATACATCCTTGAATTCTTGTAAGAAAGGGGTATTTTCAAAGGTTGGGGTATTTTCCTCTTCTCCTTCATCAATTTCAACCATATAGATTAGGCCTCCTCTTCTTCTTTCATTCTTTAATTGCATGGCTAATATGGTTTCTATATTAATGGGGTTAAACTTTCCTTGGATTTTGACCCTTTTCCCCCCATCATCCAAACATTCAATAACTTTTTTATAGCAATCTACATTATCTTGATGATCCATTAACCAACTCATTCCAATAATTACATCATATAACCCTAGGGGTGCCACATAGAGATCTACCCTTGTTTCAAACTCAGGAAATTGTACCCTTGCCCTCAGCAAACACTTAGTTACTTCCCTAGTTGCCTTATCCCCATATTGAACCGTCCATGATGACTCCATTTGATTAACTTTTAATGTATATTTTCTTACTAATTCAGGTGAGATGAAACATTTAGATGACCCAGTGTCAATTAGAATGGAAATCGGTTGTTCAAATACTGTACCTGTAGTTTCCACGAGAACATTCTGGAATCTTGCTCTTCGGTTCCTAACTGCTACATGAATCCTTTGTTGGGGCCCTTGTTGTGGTTTATTGGCCCTAATATTACCTTGCATCCTGGGACATTCTCTAGCAAAATGGTTTCCCCCACACATAAAACATCCACCTAGAGGACCCCTCCTGCCTTGATTCCTAGGGGGATCATTCCTTGTTTCATTGGCCCTGGGTGGATAAGTTATCCTATTTTGCTGGTCATTCCTATTATAGTTGACCCTATTATTATTATTATTTCCATTCCACTAATATTGATTAGGGGGTGGCCTTCTTTCAAAATAATTATTCCTTTGACTTTTGTTGAAGTTAGGGTTCCCCTTGAATTCCTGCTTCCTTTTAAAAGAGTGGTTCCCATTATAGTTCTACCTTGTTGCTATTAGGGCTTGAATATTTCTCTCCCACCTTAGGGAATTTTCAAGTACTTCATTCATGTTTTTGGGTCCATGCATGTCAACCTCCGCCCCTATGTTGGTATTTAGTCCCAAAATGAACTTCCTTGCTTGACCTTCTTCATCTTTCTGGTACATAGGTACGTACTTAAGTGATTCGGTGAACTTATCCCAATATTGTTGGACTGATAGGGGCCCTTGTCATAGATTATGGAACTCTATCACCTTCTCATCAAAGAACAATTGAGGGAGCCACCTTTTACGGAAGTGGTGAACAAATTGATCCCATGTGATCGTATCCCTACTATACTCATTTTGCTCCTTGGTGTTGGTCCACCAACTAGCTGCCTCTCCTGTGAGTTGATAGGAAGCCCATAAGGCCTTGGTTGTTTCACTAAAATCTCTTAGTTGAAAATACTTTTCCATTTCATTTAACCAATTTTTAGCTCCTTCACCAATTTGCCTCCCATCGAACTTAGGGGGGGTGATTTTTTCAAATCCTTGGAGAGTTCCAATATGTTATTTTATTTTCTATTGTCCATCACATTCGCTTGATTACTACTAGGGTTTCCATTTTCAATTCCACTTCAATTTTCAATGTCATTCTACCTTGCCCTAAGGTCCTGCATTGATTGCTCCAAGAAGTTGATTTTATCCCTTTGTTCGGTTAGCAGTTTGATTATAGCCTCGACCCTATCTTCGTTATTCCCTTGGTTATGTTGATTCCCTTCATGGTCTTCTTCATGGTTTTCTTCATGGTTTTCTTCATGATTTTCCTCATGGTTAGCTTCCCTTTGTCTCCTAGTGGTAGCACGTCTTCCATTTCCCCTTCCTCTTCCTCTTCCTCTTCCTCTAGCCATCTAGGGTTTTTACCTGAAAATTAAATTATGTAGTTAGTTCTTGATTTAAGATTTTATAATTTAATCTCTACCATTGCAAGACATTCCCTTAGTTGTGTAAATTGAAGTGAGCACAAGGCCTAGATTTGAACCGTTGCTTTGATACCACAAGTAATAACCCACTTTACTTAACCCAACAAAATTTGACCACTGTTTTTTATTTTATTTAATTTAATCATTGTATTTGATTCAATCACATACTCTAGGCATCCATCCATTTGGATTAGGCATTCATCCATCTGGGATGAGCATCTAACCATACAGGTTAGGCATCTGTCCATATGGAACATAAGGTTTCATCTATCCAATATGGGATAGGCATCTACCCATACGGGGTAGGCATCTATCCAATTGGGATAGGAGGTGCTCTCGCTAGAGACTTAGACTCATCGGGACCATCGGGTCCTGAGCCACTCACTAAGTACTACACTCCTCTAATAGGAGTACACCGCGGTCGCTGCCCTTAGGAGAAATCAAAATAACATAATACAAGCTTGAATTCTGCCTTGGGCTTAAAGCCTCAGGAAGTCAAGTGAATCCATACGAGATTCTTTTCGAGTATGCATTGAATTAATTTTTCCTTTTATTATAATTATCTTTCAAATTAGGTTTCTTTGCAATCCATCTTCTTACCAAAACCTAGACCCCATCCATGAATTCCTGAGTACTAGGGACAACTCTGTCCCTAGACTGCCTACTTACCCATTTTGACGTGGGATCAAGGTGTAAAGTATGTAGTTCTATTTTCTAATCTATGGTTTAATGTAAACTGTTTTGTGGGTACGCAACCCTTTCTAGGGTCAATGTCCCAGACAGTTTCTCTGCAATTGCTACCCACGGTGGTAGCACTTAAGCAAAGGCTCAAGATGGCCTATTGCTTGTGGCCTAAAACAACTAGATCCTAATACCTATCATAAGCATCACCCTTGACCCAATTGTCAATCGTCAACAACTCTTCAAGATTAAATCAATTTCATAAAAGCATTTCACTCAATCAACCTTAAAGGGGGTTTTCTATGGTTTAACTCAGCAAATGAAAAATCATTTAAGGATTATCATATTAGATTATCGATCCAAGGGGGATTACCCGCCCCTTGGATTTTAACTTCCAAGTGCCCCTTATTACTCCCCGATGATTTATAGGGATGATGCCACATATGTCGTTGATGGAGCTTTATTAGGCATTAAGTGCAATAGTTCAACATGATGACATTACTCGTAAGCGTGACCCAGAGGCACTGTAAATACCGAACGCTACTAGGTTTTGGTTTTCCAACTTCCTTTGTTTAGTTTTCTAACTAAGAAGCTATGAAAACTTTTTTTTTAAAATTAGAATCATGCTTGAAACAATTATGAAATGAATGTGCATAATTAGACATTGCAAAGTTTAATTAATTGAAATAACTACTTCTACAGGATTCATGTACCACTTGATAAAAATACCATCCTTCTGCAACTAAAATATTTAATATTTCAAACTTGAAATATAACTTGCACAATAATGACAATTATGGAACTCGTATATTGATAATCAAAATGTGTAACTTGCATGAAGATGATGGAAAAGTAACTCGTTCATCAATAAATGCAAATAATGTATAAGTAATTCACATGATGCAAGAATAGTGTAACTTACATACAAGATTAAGCAATGTTTTATTCCTACCACGAGAATAATTAATTATAGAGTCACTAGCTCAAAAATAGCAATTAGTTTAGACATTAGAGAAATTTTGGATCAAATCATAATAATATAAATTAATTGCTTTTAATGAATCTAAAATACCGATGAAGTAACCCAATAAATCTCAAATAGAGTGAGAGATTCCAATCATAAAATTTGATATACTTTAATTTACAATTATAATTTTACTAAACAATGATCCCAATTATTTATAAATTTTCCAAATTTAATTTTACTAACTAAAATTTACTTTTAAAGAAAATATTAGTAATGTGCTTTGCAAATTAATATAAAAGAAAATCTAAAAAAATATATAAAAAAAGAATACGAATTTAGTTTTAATTGGTAAATGGGGAGTGGGGGCCATGGGTCCCATCACCCCTGTGGACCTGCAGGTGCAGGCCTGCAGGGATGAAGGGACACCGTGGGCCCCTCCGCTCCCTCTGCGGCCACTGCCGTAACAGTGACCGCAGGGGTAGTGGAGGGTACCACTCCCCAGCGGTTGCATTAACTCCGCCTCCCCCCCCTCCCCCATGCATTGACCGTTAAACTTAATTTATGCAAGCAATTTTTTTTTGAAATTTATTTTATTTTATTCTTTTATATATATATATATATATATGGTTTTATTCCAGTTTTGTTAATAGATTAAGAGGGGCATATATAACAATGTTAATATAAAAATAAAATAAGAATTTAATCACAGGAATAATGGAGAGAAATTATTTCAGATGATTTCACAGGAGCATAAATAAAATACATTATACTGGAAATTGAGGCAAGCAAATACAACAGAGGGTATATTTTATAAATTTTCTCTCATGACAACCATGTTCATCTACAAAGAGGAAGAAATCAAATCGATATCAAGAGAGGGAAGAAAAAATGGATTTACTCTCAAGAATTAAATAAGTTTTGGTACACATGATCAAATTTAAATTCAACACAAGATTCTTATATGAGAAATTAATTTCCATTCACAGTAAGTTTTGTTCACAGGAAAGAAAACAAGAAAAACAAGATTGAAATTAATCTTTAATCCCAAATAGTTTCATTCACAGGAAAATAAGATTTCATTTATTCATTCTAACTCATAGCAAGAATTTAAAAAAAGATTTCATTTTTTTAATCTAATTCAGAACAAGAATTTAAAACAAGACTTCATTTATTTAATCTAATTCACAACAAGTATTTAAAACAAGATTTCATTTATTTAATCTAATTCACAACAAGAATTCAAAACAAGATTTCATTTATTTAATCTAATTCATAGCAAGAATTTGAAACAAGATTTTATTTATTTAATCTAATTCACAACAAGAATAAGATGCATGATTCAATAAAAAAAAGGAGAACCTGGATACTTGCAGCTTGATGTAGAATCCCCTCTAAATTCTTCAACTAGCATCCCTTGATCCTTCCTTGCAACCTTTCTTTGAATTTCTTCAAACAACTACTTAACAATCCTACAATGAAATGTGACTACAAAAAAAAGACTAATGCTTGAGAAAACTTTTCTTCAATAAAAATAATCAACCCCCTCTTTTGAAAATTTGCATACAATATATAGGAAAAACCCCTTAATTCCACTATCTAGAGAAATTAATTGAGGATGAGATTCTTTTTCCAATATTGGATCCATGCAAAATTGATTAATATCCTAGTGGGGGGAGTTACATGCAAGGGAATTAAAGAATGAAGATTCCTCTAGAAGCTTCTAATTTCTCCTACAACATGTGCCATAATTGGGAATGGGAAAAAGAATAAATAAATAATGCCTATTTAAATTATATTCTCCAAGTGTGTATGTGGGTCCATTATTTAACCTTTTATAATATTTATTCAACCATATTCAATAGGTCAACCACACAAAAAGATATAATAGAAATTGTATCAAATCAAAAGTGATAAAGGAGGGTTGTGACATGTGCCCTTGGTCTCCTTGTGTTGTGCAACACAACACTTGGGTTTGCAACATGGCTTAACCGCTAAGTCTAGTGGTTGTATCGAGCATTAACAGGTTGATCTTTTGGTGCAATGACAACCATACTTCTAGTAAGTGGTATCAAAGCCTAGGTCACAAGTTCAAACCCCTTCACTTGCATTGGGGGATTGTTGCAAGGTGTGAGTCCTTGGTCTCCTTGTGTTATGCAACATAGTGCTCGGTTTCATGACATGGCTTAACTGCCTCGTATGGATTCTATAAGTCTAGTGGTTGTATCAAGCATTAATAGGTCGATCTTTTGGTGCAATGACAATCATACTTCTAACAACCTATCTAGAGAATGAATGATTTCATACATGGTAACCACAACATAAAGAATTTGTCTCCTAGAAACAAACCCCTTTCAGTTACAATTGATGAATCGATCCAAGAGAGGCTTGATCCTATTCACCAGAATTTTAGAGAAAATCCTATAGATAGTATTGCACATACTGATGGGTCTAAAATCTATAATCCTTAGGGGCTCTTGCATTTTAGGAATAAGAGCAATATACAAATTGTTAAGTCTTTTCAAGAATTATTAGTTCTAAAGAAATCCTTGGTAGCCATGGTTACACCAAATCCCACAGTATCCCAAAACTATTGAAACAAAGCCGGAGAGAAGCCATCATGTCCTATAACTTTGTAAGCCCCCATTAAAAAAAATGCACTCCTAACCTCCTCATCGATAACTAGAGCCAACATCAGTGCATTATTAGCTTCATCCAACACATGAGGAGGGCATTGGAGAGTATGATCATCCAACAATAGATTCCTTACCTTGCTCTCTTCTCTAGAAGTATTGTAAAAGTAATCGGAGGCCGGAATACGCAATTGAGTGTCATCCTTAACTTCCTGGTTTGAGTCATCCCTAAAGATTAAAATCATATTCCTCCTCTTGTTTTTACTAGCTGATCTATGGAAGAAGGATAAATTTATGTCACCCTCTCACAACCACTAAATTCTAGACTTCTACTTCCAGTAGATTTCTTCCTGCTTCAAGCTTTCCTTCCATTTTTCTCTTAGATTTTTCTCAGCCCTATGTGTAGATTCTGAAGAGTCCCCCCTTGACATCCTATCTTGAATAATGACCAATCTTGAACTAATCTTTTTTTTCTTAGTGAATGTATTACCAAACATGAAATTATTCCACCCCTTCACATTCTTTCTTATCAAATCAAGTTTTTGAGTAATTCTATACATAGGAGTACCCAAAATAGGGCTGCTCCACCATCAATGATACAATCTCTAAACTCCGGGTGTGTTGTCCACATGATCTCATAGTAGAAAGGAATACATCCACTGGCAGATATATCTATGATATTTTGCCAAGATCAAGAGCTCAATGAAAATTACAAAATAGAGAGACAAAATATAGGACAAGAATAAACTGTATTCTCGTCAATAGATAAATGATCAATTTTTTAATACAAAGAATATGAGCCTTCTTATATAGGAAAGACTATATGGATATGTGAGCACACAAATATGACACATGGATCAATAAGAAACAAGGGTAGGTAGGGATAAATAGGGGTAGGTAGGAGAAACAATATAATATTCCACATGAGGTGGATCACCTACCGAATGTGGAATGTAACAACAAGATAAGACCATAAAAGGTGGAAATTCTCCTACACACACTATCCCAATGTGGCACAAACACCCAAGTGTCTCATACCCAAACTACTATGAAATGTATTATCCTAAGTAAACTTAAGTAAGGTGTAATAACATCCAACATGAATAATTAATTACACCAACAACCCCCCTTAAGTGCAACTTAGGGGAATGCACTTAAGTCTACAATGCAACTAAGCAATGCAAGTGGGTCCCGACTATGAGGCCATATTAGGTACCCATGTACAAATGCAAATGCTCACAAAACAATGCAATCTCTCATAAAGTAGGGAAAGAGAGAAAAAACCAATGGGAAAAAACCCTCCCCCAAAAGAGAGATGAAAACTATACAAGAGAACTCTCATAGAAGTGTGATAGGAACAAAACCCCATGTGAGGAAAAAGGCCCCCCACATGAGAGAATAAGAGAAGCTAGGTAGCCCCCCCTCAATGTAGAATCTGCACCAATTGTAGAAGATCAAAGATGAATGAAGAGACTTCTCCATGAAGTCTCCCCAATCATGAAGGGAAGATGTAGGAAAAAAACTCACAATGAATGAAGTCTCTGAAAAACTGCTCAAGTGTCCCCATATCGATGCTGGAAGTTACCCCCTCCAAAGGTGGTGAACTGCTCCACACTCTTGAAAAAGGCACTCCAAGATCTAGTGGAGAAGGAAGTAGAAAAAGACCCAAAGAATCACATGTCTCCTCAAGACATAAAGAGACCTCCTCCAACTATTGTACATAAGAATCCACAATCATGTCAACCTCGAAAGAATGATCATGTAGAGAATGAACAAGGGTCAGAGTGTTCCCTCACAATAATTAAAGAAGGATCATCTTCATCAAAGAGAAGATGAATGTCATCAATGATGTCTCCCAAATTTGTAATGTAGGACTCCACAAACAAACCTACAATTTCTATCAAGTAGGCATCCCAATGAACGAAGATGGAAGACAAGATATATCCTATTATACCAAATCAAAAGAAGGCAAAACTATCACACTATCTGCATCATTAGGTGTAATAGGTTATGTGATATCAATAGGATGAGATGAAATGCAAGGTTCAATAATGAGGTCACATGTGAGAATCCCCAAGTTCAAGTACCCAAAGTTCTCCTCAAAACCTGAATCATCACAAGAAGTGTGATCATCATGTGCAGAATCATTATGTGAAGAATCATCATATGTGAAATCATCCTCATCAACAAAATCCAAAAAAGGAGTATAACCGAGATGCATGATCAACCACCCCAGTCGCAATGATAGCTCTAGTCTCCAAGAAGTCTCTAATGAAAACTGACTCAGGTGTGAACTCCACAATTCTCTTAGTTGCCCCATGTGTGATTTGATAGATGGAAAGGAGATTGTTTGTCAAATGGGGTATACATAACACATCATTGAAGGAGTTATCCCCAATGTCAATAGATCCTTTCTTAATCACATCCATATATGTATGATTGCCCATCAAAACTTGTGGCATGGTGCAAGGCTCAAACGTAGAAAACATAGACTGCGGAGATGCCATATGATGAGAAGCCCCTGAATCTAGAAGCCATCTCCCTGAATCATGACTTATGGTAGCACAAAGAGATTTTCCTTTTCTTGTCCCAAAAGAGTGAGTCTTCCCACATGTAGAATCCATGAATGCTTGCCCTTTCCCTTTTGAATGTGAGGAAGTGGAAGTTGATGAATCCTCCTTCTTGTAGGCATTAGGCAAATCAATGTTGTTCTTTTTGAGGATGTGTGTGAGCTCATCAATCTTCTTAGAATGGCAACGATGCTCCTCATGAACAAGCTTTTTACAATAGGCACAAGTAGGTCTCTCTTTCTTTGGTGAATTGTCCTTCTTGGAAGAGGATGAATCTCCTTGTTGTGGAGAAGGTGGTGCCTTGTCCTTAGGCTTTGATTGCCATTTATTCTTGTTTGAGTTGTCCTTTCCTTGAATTCCTTTGTTCCCTTGACTTGCCACTAATGCTTGAGACTTAGAAGTCTTGAGAATGCCCATGCTTATCAACTTAGTTTGTTCCATCATCAACATTTCGGTGAAAGCATCACATGTAGGCATTGTGTAGCTTGAACCCAGTGTCATCCTATGGGTTTGGAAACTAGAAACAAATGCTGCATATTCTTGTGGAAGCTTGCCCATCAAATTGAAGATCAATTGAGTATCCTTCTTATCAATGCCACAATCTTTGAGTTGTGTCCTCAACTCTTTTGCCTTAGTGACATAGTCTTGTATAGTATCAAAGTTCTTGGGATCTAACATGGTGAGATCACTATCAATCTGATATCCCCTAATGTCATCAACTTGACCATACAAGTCTTGAAACTTTTGCCAAGCATCCTTAATTAAGGTACATTTTTCAATATGAAAGATAAGATCCTTTGATACATACTTTCTTAAGGTACCAATTGCCATGATATTTTTAGTGAGACAATCCAAGTGAGCAATAAGATCAGTGGGAGCAACAATAGTTCCATCAATGTAATGAGTTAGTCCTTTTTCCTTAAGTTTACTCCATGCATCAATTTTCTAAGTAGCATAATTATGAGGAGTTAAGAGAGGAAACTAAGGAGAATCCATAGAAGCAAAATGGAAAGAATACAAGAGAACAAAAACACAAGAGACACCCCCCCAAATTCACTAAATCAAAGTACCTCCCCCCCAAAAATGATGATTTTGGCACTTTATATGTAGTGCGTGTACAATAGGCCACTTACAAACAATGGCAAGGTAGAATTCTGATTTTGTTTTACAACTGCCCCAATAGGATAAGAACTATAATGCAAAAGACCAGAAAGATAGATCTATGCAATACAAGTGCCAAATTGGCCAAAAAAGACCATATGTTTAAAGTAAAATTTCTACTCAAAATCACTACAAACTGATAGCAGATTATGAAATTAGACAAAAAATTATGCACTTAAAAAAAATGACACCTGAAAAGGAGTTCGTATGAGCCCAAACGGAGTCCTAGAAGTTGCAGAAATGGGGATTGGACAAGTACAATCACCAAAAACTAAGATTTAGGAAAAATCTATCCATCAAAATCAGAAAATAATACCCCCACAAGAAATTAGACGAAAAATTAGCCAATTTCAAAAAAAATTGCACCCAAAAAGGAGCAAAAATGAGCAAGATATGGTCATCCAAAGTTGAACTGCAAAACGAAAAAGCTCAACGATGAGGGGTAAAAAAATTTCAAAAAATTAATGACGTCAGAAAAAAAAGCCTAAATTTGACAACCGTATAATCGTCGCATAAAACTTCACTCCCCTGCTGATTATTCGTCTGTATAGTATGAACTTGACACGTGTCAGTTACGGATTGGCAGATGATGATGTGGAAAGTGTATGGTCTACTAACGTGTCTATCGGCGTGGATGACGAGGTGGAAGTATGTCCTGTGATGCGGTTGTTGATGTGGCAAGGTACGGAGGGCTATTTATGTGGTGCTGGCAGGGCCGCGTGGTATGGTCCGCGTGCATGTGCAGGTTAATGGCGGGGTCGACGACGAAGATCTCGATAGCGGTGGGGCCAGTCATTGTTCGGTGGCCAGAGGAATGGTCACCGAAGTGAGCGAGAAGATGATGGTCACTGACAAATCTGGAACAGGGGGTTGGCGGTGGTTGGAACGTCGACAGGGCTGCAGGCGGTGAGAGATTGATGCCGGATGCAAAGCCCGATGCCTAAGATCGAATGTGGGTTGAGAAGTGCCAGCAGGGAGATCGCTAGTGGTCAGAGGATAGTAGACAGCCGGTGGTCATAGTGTACGATGCGCTTGCACTACCAGTACGGGGTACGGGGAGGGGTGGTGGTCATGGACCCCCCCACAATACAAAATAATTTTTTTTTTGATTGATTTTAAAAAACAACTTTTTTCAAATAAAAAATAAAAACCAATTTTTTTTTCAATAAAATATGAAAATTGAAATTCTAAGAAAATACAAATAATGTATTTTTTAAAAAAATTCGTACCGTACCGCCCAAATTGGGCAAAATGTTTCCTCCAAGCTCCAAAATTGACTTTCACCCAATATAGGCGAATTTATAGTCAAAATTCATGGAAACGACCACCCAAACTTAATGGCGAGGTCAAATCTGATCTAGGAAACCTCCAAAAGATGTTTCTCGTTAGATCTGCCTCTTGACGTTATAATAATGCCTCTCAAAGACAAATCAATGATTCTCTAATGGATCTGATACCATGTGAGATTTTGCCAAGATCAAGAGCTCAATGAAAAGTACAAAATAGAGAGACAAAATATAGGACAAGAATACATTGTATTCTCATCAATAGATAAATGATCAATTGTTTCATACAAAGTTTATGAGCCTGCTTATATAGGCAAGACTATATGGATATGTGCGCACACAAACATGACATGTGGCTCAATAAGAAACAAGGGTAGGTAGGGATAAGTAGGGGTAGGTAGGAGAAACAATATAATATTCCACATGAGGTGGATCACCCACCAAATGTGGAATGTAACAACAAGATAAGACCACAAAAGGTGGAAATTCTCCTACACACACTATCCCAATGTGGGACAAACACCCAAGTGTCTCATACCCAAACTACTATGAAATGCTTTATCTTAAGTAAACTTAACTAAGGTGTAATAAAATCTAACATGAATAATTAATTACACCAACACTATCAAACCATTCCAGGAAAATGGGATCATGATCCAAAACTATCCTAGGGAGGGCTTGAAGAGTGGCATTGTATCCAATATCCCAATTGGCCAAGAACAAAAACTTGTCCAGCTTGACTTGTATAAGATGATCACCCTTCCTATGATTGGACCATGTAAATAGTTGACCCCTTAAGTCAATATCAATCATGCCATTCTTAGTAATAAAGTTTGTCATATCATCCATGTTGTCTGAATAATCTATTAAGTCTCCATGTTTCTTCGAAGGAAACATGGGGGAGTTAAAATCACCCACCACAATCCAGTGAGAATCCTGGTCCTATTGGATCAAGGAGGAGATCTCATCCCAAAGAACTAGTTGACCAGTTTGGGTGTTGGGCACATATACATTAACAAGACAACAAGAGTTAGATTGAGAAGTAAACTTAAGAGATAAAGAACTAGTAGAGGAAGATAAAAGAGATTCTCCCAACTTCGTGGGGTTCCACATAGTGACCACACCCCTTAAGGGCCCATTAGAATTACTAATAAAAAAGGAGGATCCCAACCAAATATTTCTAGCAATATTACTAAAAGAAAGTTGTTTGTCATCTTAACTTCTTGAAGCAACAAAATATTAATCCTTTTATCAAGAATGCAGTCTCTTAGGGCCAATTATTTTTGAGAGTTGTTCAAGCCCCTCATATTCCATGAAATAAATTTCATTTTTTAATTCTGGTTGAATGTTGGCATTGTGTTGTCATCGATATCAATCGGTATAGCATGGCAACTGGTATGGGGGATTGATGTGTATTGTTGTCATTGGTGTATACCGATAATGGTGTCATTGATGTCAACTAGTATAGTAGGTTACCAATATAGCTTGTCACCGGTAAGGAAGAGAATGTCAACCTGCATTGTGATCATTGGAGTCACATGTATACAAGTTAGTGTTGGCTTGTGTTGAAGACATACGGACTAGAGATTGGTATGGTATAACAACTGGTAAGTGATATGTTGGCAATGCATTGTTGGCAACTCATATGCATATGACCCATGAACAAGCAGGGTGAGATAATGAAGAAGTGCAGAACTGGTATGCAAATTGGATATCAATCAACAAGACTCCCACCGGATGAAGATGATATCACAGGTTGATGATATGACTGATAGTGAGTGTGCTCAACTGGATCATATGTACCTAGTTGATATTGTGTCTGCTCAAACAAGGATGTCATATCAGTGCAATGTCAAAAGCAGGTGACAAGGATCCACTCCCACCAGTAAGTGGAGCTTATCCCCCAAACAAGCATGGAATGCATCATAACCTTCTGGGACAATATAAAAGAGTAGAAGGTAGGAGATTGAAGGCTCACACTGGATGAACCGGTGAAACACAAGGATGCCTCAGGTGTGTGAAACCAAAGATGTGCATTGGATCAACTAGAGTTGGCAAGTTGAGCCACCAAGACAATGAAGGAAGTGTAAATAAGTGATGGGTTTGTCATTTTGACAAACCGGTTAAGATGTTGTTAGGGATGATGAAGAAGAAGGAAAGGTTGAGCAGCTGCAAACAAGAGTGCAACCGGAATGCAGATGTAGTAAGATGGAAACAGTTGGAGATTGATGACATGGTGTCATCAAGGTAGTTACCGATGAGTATGTCCTCTAGTAAAGCTGACAAAGTGACAAGTGAAGAGCTCTTGTCTGATAAAGATGAGCATGCTGTGGATTGGCATGTCTGGTGATCAGTTAAGGTGTTCCACCAACAGAACAACAAAGTGCACGCTTGAAGGTTGACTGGTTTGGGTATAATCGACAGGGTTAGTGAACTGGTAGGTGAACAACGATAGTATGTTGGTCGGTGGCTATGCTTAAACTGACATAGTGGCCTAAGCAGAGGTGGATGTCGTCAATGATGACATGTAGGACACAAGTGTCATGCATGCAATGGTCGATGAAGTGTGCTTCAACATGGTTGGTGATGGGTCAGCCGACATTAATGTTGACTACAAATTTCATGGGTTGAGGACTGAGGATTGCGACTCAATGTAGACTGGAGATCTAAGTGAAGCGTTGATCGGTGCAAATTGTGCAGGTGCTGATCAGATTTGGTGAAGGGGACCACAAAATAATTCATCGTGGTTGACAAGTGCAGACTGCTAAAGAGGCTATGTTTGCTAAATATGGAAAATGTGTTTTGAATGCAACGGGATTGGCGGAGTTGATTGGTCTATTATAGGTCATTCTAGAAGGAGATCTAACTGGATTTGGTTTGCCTCGAGGTCGATGAAAGAACCCTAGCACACCAAAGGTTTGAATGTTGGTCATGGTGGGAAAAAACACATATAAATATGTCGACAAAAGACCAAGATTGATTGTTGTTGCATGAGAGAGTTACGCCGGTGAAGTGAGTGCAATCAGAGAGTCCATCGACAACCACAAAGGTGACTGAGTGCTTGAGAGAGAACCGGTTAGAATAGTTCAACCAGAAAGGGTAAGGCAACTGGTAGACTGAAATTGAGCCTGATAGTGGTAAGAACCGGTAGTGGTACAATCGGTAAGAGGACAGCTGCAGTGAGAAAAGTAGAGCAGAGAGAAAGTGAGAAGAAGTAGAGGTTGAACTGGTGAGAGTATCAGAGAAGATAAGAAACAACAAAGATTGAGCAGAGGAGAGATCAGAACTAGCAGAATGTAGAGTACAGGTAGAGAAGAGGTAGAGGGTGAACCGGTGAGGTTGCAACAAAGAGTGAAGGAGAGGAGGATCTGAGTGAGCTGAGGACTGAAAAAGAATAGAGTAGAGGAAGACCGGTTGAGAAGAGTAGAACCAACATAGTCAGTTGAGTGTGAAAGGTTACATAATTCATTTGTAACTGGGTTATTACTTTGTATTGATATATGTTATTGTAATCACTGAGTTGGAGCTCGGTGCAGGGGTTGGTGCTCCTTGGGTTGGTGCCCTAAATGTTGCAACCATTTTTTTATTGTGAGGGTGGATTGGAGCAGTAGACTCCAACAACATTTCTCACCGAGGTTTTTCCCATGTTGGGTTTTCCTCATATATCCGGTGTTGTGTGATATGCCCTTTTGTGTGTGCTTGCATCTTGATGTTATCTCATATCTCATCGATATGTTTACTTTGTGTTAGATCTTCTAACTGGTACACACACTTAGGATTAAAAGTTTGGAAACCACTGATTCACCCCCCTCTTAGTGGCATCTTATGTTCAACATTGAAGAATCAAGGGTCCTGTATCTCCCATCAACTATTTTCCTTACCACTTCCTTATGTATAGTGAGTCACTGTGATGGGCGTCCAGTCTTTGGTTCTGCCCTACATCAATTTTATTATTCCAAGTCTTCCTTTTTTGATTCACCCAACCATCATCACATGTTTGGGCACAACCACTAGAAGAAGCACCAGGTGAGGAGGAGGTCTGCCCCAAACTTGGGGAGGGGGGAATAGAGACCTTGTGCCCACCCAATTTACATATAACTGGGGTAATCAGAGTTGCGAACCCATCAACAACAACACGGGTGGGATTGGTGGACAAAATGTTATATATAGTCTGTTTGTTTGTTTTGTATTTTGTGTACAAGTTTGTGCAAGTGTTATGTTGTTTGTGTTGTGATAATTAGGATTCATGTATAAGGTTTTATCCATTCACTTTTTTTTTTTAAATGCACTTTGTCCATGGCCACATCTATTTGATGGTGTGGTTGACTTTGGGTCTCACACATATTGTTCTAGCTTTGCACAAAGATTTTTTTTGCATCAACCCTTGGCTCCATTGATATGACAACAATGTAGTAAATAACTAATAATCAAGAAAACATATCATGATCATAAGACAACCAATGATTAATGATGAAATTCATGGCATCCCGAAACTTGATATTGTCTCGCACATAGTAATGATCATTCATTCTTGGAAGGTGAGATAAGTGTTATTGTTGAATTTTCTTGATTGTATTTTTAATACATCCCATCCAAAATATGGATAAACTAAAAGAGAGATATATTTAGGCTATAAGGAGCTTAGAGATAAAGTTGGAAAACCTAATGTCATATGAGATCATTCAACCTAAAAATGAAAGGATTTTGATTCATTACATAGAGTTTGGATGTTCGTAATCTCCATGTGAAATAGGTAACATATGATTTAATCTATTATTCTTCTACAAGTGTACAAAATATATGTTTTTCTCTCTATAACTATTTGTTTTGTTTTCATTGTGTATTCTACATATTTTGTTAATATGATATTCATTAATTCATTAGTAATGTTGCATTCGTTAGTATTAGAGAAAGTGGTTTGAGTCTTGGAAGATAGAGTTACGCTCCATGATTAGAAACGTGTTTGGGTGAGTGTTGCATTATAAGTGGTGTAAGAGTGAAAATGACCCATAAATTTGGAAGGAGAGGTGGTAGAGACCAGGAGCACTACATGATAACAATGAGCCATTTAGGCATTGGAACCATGCAAGGAAAGGAGCATTTGTGATAAAGGATATCATTTATGACAAAAATGAATCATAGAACATAAGAAGACACTTCCAAAAGTTCAAAGGATGAATTTAATATAGAAGATAGATTTTCCATAGCCTTGGTGAAGGTAGGGAGAAAACTAATATTTAATATCCTAAACTATTTAGGGAGCATAAATCCACATGAACTATTGGACTTGATCATTGAGTTGGAGAAGTATTTTGAGTTTGGATCAATAGAGGAATTTAAGTATGTGAAGCATGCCACCACAAAGTTGAAACAATGTGACACTTGGTGGTGGGGTTCATTCCAAAATAGTTGTGGGAAAAGAGAATATTGTAAGATCTCATAGTAGGATTGCATGGTCACCAAGTTGAAGGCTAAATTTATGCTTGCCAACTGTACTCTAGGTTTGTTCAAGAAGCTTTGGAATTTATGCTAATAGGAGACATCTATGAAGGAATGCATCAAAAAGTTTTACCAGCTCAATATTCATGTCAGCCATGTGGATGATGAGACAATTATAATTTCTAGGTAGGTAAATGGTTTGCACCCTTATTCTAGAACGATATTTATTCACTACAAACTTGTTCTATAAAGGAGGCATATCAACTTGATTTTTAGAGCATAAAATTTGTTATGTAGATTGATTGTCTTTGTTGTGCCTTTTATTACTACTATGTTTGAATGAATGGATCTAAATTGATTTCTAGTGTTTACTATACTATTCTTTTAAGAAAATAAAGATCAACAAGATTCTTGACAATCTAAGGATATAAATTTTTGAGCATGTCTATACACAATATATGCATTGTAAGAGTTGTAGGTTCTCAAAATTATGCCTAAGATAAATGTATTTCTATTAAATACAACAAAAAAAGAATTTAAGACAACTCTGAACATGAACAAAGGAAAGAGATGCAAGTAATTAGTCTATTATCACACAATCGACAAATAATATGTTAGAATCTATTGCAACCATTAGATATAATAAAATAGAAAGCAACCCACAAAGTGATTGTAAAAAATGATGCATACCACACAATAACAAAATTAATAAAAATAAACTAGATGAACTTCACGAGTAGCACACCCAAAAAGAAAGCAACACACCCAACAAGTGGGTCCTTTTTCATTAGACATTGTGTATACATTAACCCTCTTATCAACACTTATGTAACATGACATTTTAGTATACATTTCTTCCAAACTACATACAATATTTATAAATTGCTATATTCATTACTTAATATATTATCTCTATTAATCTATATTTGCATTCTCATCACTTTATAAGGAAACCACAAAAAAACTAACTTTAATAATAGTTTTTGGTTGTTCCTATTTTCTTGGCACTACATAAGGACAACCATATCCTATGAGAAATAATTACAATTTATTAACTATCATCTCTTCTTGCATATGAGTGACTAACAATATGTCCCACATACAAGAGCATCCCTTTGATGCATTTTTCAGGTCGGCACAATTGGAATAGTAATAAACAAAATTTAATAATGGCCATGCTTTAAAAGAGGTGGATGAAGAGTAAACAAATACAACAACAAAGGCTTTACTAGGAATTTTTTCATGTGAGAACAAGTATCTCACTAGGTGTTTGAGTGTGTGTCTATTGCAATTGGGCAAGGTTGCATAGAGAAATACACATTTTGAAGGAGAAGAATAAACCAATATTCAAGTAGAAAGAACTATTTTGGATGCCATGTAAAATATAATGATGTGAAAGGTTCTACTAAAACCTACAAAACAATGTCATGCATTTCATGGTTAAGGAAGAGCATTTTCCACACTATGTACAAATCGAGAGGAATGTGTTGCAAGTTGATCATTGATGGAGGTAACACAAACAACAACTTGGTGTGCACAAATTAGTTTATAAATTTGGATTGAAAACTTATTATGCATCCTACACCTTATCGTCCACACTAGAGGATAAATGAAGTATGTTGTACATTTGCATTTTAATTCTCACCTTTTAGTGCGATGCAAATAATAGATTTGTGGTAAAACCACTCTTCAAATTAGAAGGGAAGTTCCCTTGTAATAAAAATTAACCAAACCTAAAAATTGTATACTTGATATTTACAATCTTTACAATATTTTCTTGGGTGGTTCACAATCATGTTGATTAATATTTGATCTTTGATTTTTTTGAAGTGTCTTCAATCTTGTCAAAAACCCATTAAATTGGATCCATGTTATTAAAATTTGGATAAATGGAGATGCTATCTATTCTAGCGCATTACCCTTCTTTATGTTTGAGTTATTTTGTTTTCATCATTCTCTACCCCTTTTCACTATATAATAGGCTTACTTAGAATACACATAATTTTATTGCTTCAAATAGTATTATTTTGAAGTGGTCCTACATTAATATAAATTTCCATGTTGCAACAAATTGTGGGTGCAAAGGCAAGATTAAAAATGATCCTAATTGGACAATTTTTGTGAACAATAGTTTTTGGCATATGCCTAATGGGATTATAACCACATGAAGGTTGAGATTTTTGTGAAGATCTCAATTTAGATATACTTTTTTTTAAAGTCTATCAACTATTTGCCTTGTGACTTTTCTAAGGAAGATCCTAAAAGTCTATGAGAACAAGGGTAGTAACAAGGATAGTCTCAAGAGAAAATATTGAACAAGTTCTAGTTGAATCTTTCAAATTCTCTTTAATAATAATACCTCAACCTCAAGCTATGACTATACGACAACTTGTAAATCAAGCTACAAACTATATTGCAAGTAAAACTATAATTCAACCAACCCTATTATTTATTTCTAATTCTATGTAAATGGATTCTACTATTAGTGCTTTCCTTTCTTTTAATCTAGTTCACCAATTTATCCCCACCATGGAAAATCCAAAAAAAAACCCTTTTATCACATGGAACACTACTAGTCCTTTAATATCTCTCATGAATCCTAAATAATGTAATCCCATTCCACCTTCTACTCTAGGGGCTCTATCGTATTATACCATAAAAATATTTTTTACCCCATCAACCATATCTAGAATGTGGTAAGTTATTTGTTGTGTATGACATAATCAAGGATAATGTAACTCTTATATTACATTAGCATAACCATTTGAATGTAAATTATTTGATTGGTATATGAATTTGGCCCCAAATTTAGTTATTGATTGAGATAAATTGGGCTCTACCCTATATAATTAATTCAAATATAAATGAGATAAATTGTTTCTAGTAGAGTAGCTTACCAAAATTAAGAGAGAATTGATGGATCTACTACCATTTACTTCAACATCTAGCTCAAGATGACCTAGACAAAGATTAACATAAAAGAAAGGCCTCTCCCTAATGTGAAATTTCTATAATTTATTAAATTTATGGGAGTGAACATGTTACCTGCAACTTATGACATTATTGTTAGAATTGATATTTTCTCATTCAAGATGGAAAGCTATCCCCTAGGCCTAATATTCATGAAACCACTCATCTCTCAATTCAAATGGCTATTCTAGTTATGAATTCCATACCATATCATCCTTAAGAAGTTTCTCAAACATCCCAATAATTTTATGAGTAAAAAGTATGTTGAGAAATGTGTCTATGAGCTAGTAGGAACATGCCAAAAACTATTGTTCACATTGCCCAAACACTCATTGATATATCCCTTTGTACTAGACTAGTAGGAACCCAAATAATTATTAACATTTTAAAATAGTTCCTACAAGACATATGCAATTAATTTATACTACAAATTAGGGACCTCAATTCCTATTCTTAATAATCTTTCTCAAGATCACAATATGTGGTGTTATCTTTGTGATGTAGCTTATGGTTCCAAATATTGATCAAAAGGAAATCCGTAGTAGATTCTCATGGTACATAATGCAATGAACATAAAATCAATATAAAAAGTGCAGGACTTTGTTATTTGTCAAATGAATTTCACTTCTATTGAAGATATTATGTGTTAGTGAGGATTGAAGCAACCCTAACATTAGGTATCCCCAAGTTCAAGTAAATTATCCAACTAGATTGAAGAAAAGGGGCTTGGACAAGCAAATTTAACCAAATCAGGTTGATCCTAATATCTTAAATCCTTTAGTATAACTAGGGTAAGAAGAAGCTACTCCTAAGGCATGAAAACCTAGAATGAGTTATCATTTGATTAAAGGGATAATTAATCAATGAATTACTCACGTAGTAAAAGAGACACATATTTATTCTCTTTTAATCCTAGTCAGTTAGATAAAAAATTGATTATAAATATCTTATTATGGGAGAAATTTCACATCCCTAGAAAAATAAATATGTTCAAGAAGGCTCTCAAGCAGAAAAAGGGATTTTTTTTGCACAATTTAGCTCTTTCCACATGTCACTGCTATATTCTTCTATTCTAATGTTGACTAGTTTTGCAATTATTACCAGCTCGTTGATTTCATTAACCAATATTTTCCTGCACATGTAAACCTTTATTTTCTACTCACCATTGCATTTCACCTAAGCATTTCACCAATTATTAAGGATATTACAAAAGAGGTAAATTTATGGAAGGTGGAGGCAAATGTTTGTTGCATTGTGTAACTCCTCCATATTGCAATGTTGAATGTTGGCCCCACTCTTGTTCCCATGATGCACAATGACTTTATATTTCCTATAGTTATGTTTATTTGGGCTCCATCTCAACAATATCTTATGTGGTGGTGAACACGTGGAAAATTGTTATTGCACTGCGTGACTCCACATAGTTTTCATATGAAACCTTTTTTGAAAACCACGTGATAATAATATCATGCCAAGTCTTCCTAAGTTAAATCTCATACCTATCATTTGTTTAGTGTTTTTCCATCCCCACATTGACTTATAAGTTGTGATTGGATCATTAATGATTATGTGTGTACACTTCATGGAGCAAGTACAAAACTATTTTAATCTTGGGATATTGACGATATTCTATTACATCACATAGATCCCTCACATTGAAATTTTGAATGTGGATCCCAAATTCATCTTATGATGCACAATGACTTTGTTTTTTGGGAGAAAATTCTAATGTGGTTTCTAGTTTTCTAGTATGGTTGGAGCAACAAACTATGAATGAAAAATTCAATAAATTCCATAAGAGAATTCAAGCACAACAAATCAACCAAAAACCACACTAAAATATTTGAATGTACAATTATCTCTCCTTGTATATGTAGGATAAAGAGGAATTAGGAAGGTGAAATAGGAACATTTAATAATCCTTCAATAGATTTGAAACATGTAAAACACTTGGGACAAGTGTGAGTGCATGAGTCATGTTTTGATTAAGTAAAAATAGGTATTTGAAGGGTACCCAAACCTTTTACAAGCCAGGAGAAAGGAAAAGCATAAAAAAAGTGCCTGATCACTTCAAAAAGTCAAAATGAACCCACCTGATGGGAACAACATAAAACATCAATACATAATTACATAAAACTCGGAACAGATAGCAACAGGAAAGCAAAAGACAGCAAAGAGATAGGACCAAGGACAACAACTGGAACTAAATACTATTCAGGATCTCCTCAGCGTGAACAACCATTTGTTTCATGTTGTTTGCTGAGGTCTTCATATCCTCCAGCTCACGACCTTTGATGTCAACCTTATTCTTTGTGTTGACTCTGGTCCTCCTTTCATGACCCTTCTTGTTCACCTGCTCTTTATCACCTTCCTTCTCTACATTGTTCTCGTACCTATTGATAAAGATTTTCATGTTGTCCACCAAAGATTTAAGGATTTGGAAATTTTGATCAGCAAGCGGCTTGACATTGTGCTCCAGCTTGTCAATTTTGCTACCAAAATCTTTTAGTTTGTTGTCCATCTCCTTTCTATCTCCCATCTCATTGACCTTTTTCTCTGTGGCTAAGATTTTTCCAACCATACATTCAATAGCTTGCGCATTATGTAGAACGGCCACTAACTCTTTAACATGCTCCGCCAAGGGCTTGTCACCAACTGTAATTCTTGCCATGGCCTGTGTATCTATTTTCAAGCTATTAATATCCTTCAGCAGAGTAGTGATGGTCTCACAGAAAGCCTTAATGGTATCTTTGTCACCACTATCACTTTGACCCCCTTTTTCCTCGTTATGCAGTCTAGTGGTTTTCACGGTTTCCAGATTATCCTTAACCGGGTTAACCTCCCCTTCTTTGTCCTAACTATCAACCCTCTTATTATCATCATCCTCCTCCTTAGACTCAACTAGAACATAATTGAGATCATAATTGCTACCCTTTTTAGTGTTCTTTTTCTGAGCCTTCTTTCCAGAGGCTTTCCCTTTCCTCTTTTTAACAGGTTTTTCCTGAAGGGAATTAGTTTCAGAGTCCGACATTTCAGATCCCACAATAATCCTCCTCTTCTTAGCCCTAATCCTCCCTTTTTTGCTAGTTTCTTTTGACTCTCCCTCAGTCTCAGAATCAAAGTTGAAACCACTATCCTTACTTTCCGTAGTCTCATCTTTGGCATTTTTGCCTTTAATAGGCTTTTCAATGCACTTCCCCTTTAGCATTTTGTAAACCAGGACCATGAGCCCCTGGTGGAGGGCATGATCACCTTTAGGGTCCTTCTGGATCTCCTTTATAGTATGATCCATTGAACAGGCCAGGTAATAGGGAAGGATAACCCTTTCACCATGACGAAAATGGTTAAGAAGGACGAAGTGATGCCCATAAACCCTGGTAAACCTACCGTCTAAGGGAATATATTCAATAGAAGAAAATAAGACAAACCTCCATGGCCTGCAAATTCTCTTTGGGGAGTGGTAGGAGTTGTCAATTTTGATCATCTTTCTTCTCTCACCATCCATAACAGGAAACTTGTCTGCAGCCTTGTCTGATATTCCTCTATCCTTGTAAAATTTCATACCCTCGGTAGTCATCCCCGTGGCCTCAACGATAACCTTTTCATCTACATTCATCATATGTGATCCAATCAAAACTTTTCCATTTTTCCAGTTCTTTATGAAGTAGCTAGTAATTGTGGGGTCCTTCCCATTCAGTCATTCCATGAAAACATTGAGTCCCCTCTGCTGAAGGATACTCCAGAATTCTTCGTTCTTTCTCCATTTAGAGCAGGAAGCAGGTTCAAATCTCTTCTTGTTTCCTCCCATTTTTCCAGCACCTTCCTTGCAATGCCTTCTCTCATTTTGATAACTTTTCCTCTTGTTTCTTTGGCTATTCTGTAAGAGCACCCATAATCCGTGCCAAATAATGATGATATGACACCTATTTAATAGCTCATTATCTTCAAGTAACCCCTGCATCGAAAAAGGCAGAGAGGTCATAAGAAATAATGATTAAAAGTACCACGTTTCCTTGTATAGCTTTGGTCCTGATTGAGCAAGGATTTCATTTCACTTGCAATCTCCTTTTCACCATAACTAGTGATGATGTTTTCCAATTGGCAAGCCAGGTTGGCTGCCCAATCAACACAAGAGTTGGCCTCCCTATAAACATGTGTAAAAACACACATTTCAAACTCTTCGCTGATTTTCCTTGTTGCTTTAGTAACATTACTAATCGACCATGATGGCAGGAATTTTATATTTAAACAATTGATAATGTTTAAGGAGTCTCCTTCACACCAAACTTTAGTGCATTTGGCTTCTTTGGCAAGGATAATCCCATGATAAGCCGCCATGGCTTCGGCAACATGGTTGGTCTATTTTCCTATAGGAATACATTTTATGGTTTTACATATTCCCCATTCATCCCTTAGGACCATTCCACATCCTGCAACCCCCCGGGTTTCCCTTAGAGGCCCCATCAAAATTGATTTTCATCCATCCCCTAGGTGGGCTGGTCCATATCACTCCCTCTCTAGAGTTACTCTAGATACTCTCTTGAGCTTTTAATCTCTATTTTTTATAGACAAATTGATCCTCCTTAGTGTTAGGATTATCAATACCACCTATAATATTCATATTTTCCATGATGCTTCTTCTTATTTTTTCAAAGACAATGTTAGCCTTAGTATACTTTCCTCTAAAAATCCTATCATTTCTCTCTTTCAATATACCTCAGCACATGTGTGGTAAAGCAATTCTCCATAGCAGGGTAGTAGTTCTATTTTTTGAAGGATGATGCCATGACTTGAAAATCTCCTGAATCGAGTTGGGGAAGCTCCATCTGATATTGAATTGATCCAGACAACTTCCCCAAACATCAGCTGAGAAGGGGCAATGAAAGAGCATATGATTTCTTGTCTCCTCATTCTGCTTACAAAGTGTACAGAAACTTGGTATGCTGATACCTCTTTTTCTTATATTCTCTATTGTTAGAATTTTGTCTTGGAGGGCTATCCAAAAGAAAATGTTGATCTTGGGGGTAAGGCCTTTCACCCATGCTTTAGCCCAACAAGGACTTTCCATGTTATTTTACTGTTGATGATAAAGAGATGCCACAGTAAAAGTACCACTAGCAGTGAGTTTCCAAATTAACTGGTCTTCTTCTTCAATCCTCACCATTGAGTTCATGACTTTGTTCAAACTACCCAAAGACTGATCCACTTGAGATAAGTCTTTCCACTATCCATCTTTCCAATAATCCTCCACCTTGGTTCCAAATCTTTCCTTGCATTGGTTCTCATATCTGTTCCACTCAAGGTTTTCATTTAAAGGGTTCTCCTAAGCCAAGGATCCTCCCAGAACTGAATAAGATTCCCTTTCCCCAACTTCCATTTTGTACCTTTGATAATTAAGTCTCTAGTCCTAGAGATATTTTTCCAAATATTGGATCCAATTGGGATAATCTCTGCTTTGAGGAAACTTTGAAGATTTGGACATTGGCTTTTATATTTGTTGTCCCATATTTTTTTCCACTCTCCTTGATTTCTATATCCTCTCCAAATCTGCTTAGCCATAAGGTATTCATTTATGTCTCTTATTCTTCTAAGGCCCAGACCACCTTTATTTATAGGCTTACAAACCTTCTCCCAAGCAATTAAGTTCATTCTCTTCTTCTCCTCAACCCCTATCCATAAAAAAGATCTCTGTATTTTTTCAATGGCCTCAACATACTTAGTAGGAATCCTAAACAGACTGATGGCATAGAGAGGGATACTTTGAAGAGTGGTTTTTAGCATTTGAACTTTACCAGCTTGACTAAGTAGAGCTCCCTTCCATCGAGACAACTTTTTATGGAATTTATCCACGAAGGCTCCCCAAAAGGTATCCGGAGGATCTTGACCTAAAGGGAGCCCCAAATAGGAGGCAGGCAAGCTACCAATTTGGCCACCCAGAATGTTACTAATTTTAGTCCTCCTTCTCTTCGGGGTATTGATAAAATAAACAAAGCTTTTAGACTAGTTTATAAGCTGACCAGTAGCCTCTCCATAGATATCCAAAGCTTTTTTTAGTCTTCTAGCATCCTTCACAGTGGCTTTTCCCATTATTATAGAATCATCAACAAACTGCTGATGAGAGCATATTTGATCTGCCGAAGAAGGTTTCAAACCACAAAACTCTTTTTTCTCAACCATTTTTCCAATACATCTCCCCAAACATTTTGCCATGATGATAAAGATCACTGGAGATAGGGGGTCCCGTTGCCTGAGACCTCTTAAGGCTTTAAAGAAAGGAGAGGGGGTGCCATTCATTAGCACAGAGAAAGTGGCTGAAGAAACAAGTTTCCTGATAAGTCCAACACTCCTAGGATTAAAACCAAAAGCTGAAAGAACATCCATCATAAAATCCCAGTCCACTCTATCATAGGCTTTAGAAAGGTCAAGCTTCAGAAAAAAACCTTCATTTTTAGAAAAGGCCAGTGAATGGATATTTTCATGAATAGAGATGATAGAGTCCAAAATTTGCCTTCCCGGGACAAAACCACTTTGCTGAGGCAATATAATGGAAGGAAGAAAATTGAGAATTCTAGAGGTAAGCACCTTAGAGATAATCTTGTAGAGAGAGTTGCATAAGCTTATAGGTCTGAAAAGATCCATTGAATCAACCCCCATCTTTTTGGGTATAAGAGCTATAAAAGTACCATTAACTTCTTTCAAAAGTTTTCTAGCAACAAAAAACTCTTTCACAGCTCTTGTAACATCATCTCCAATAATATGCCAGTACATTTGGAAGAAGAACATGGGAAAGCCATCCAGACCTGGGGCTTTGCTACCCTCAAAGGACTTAATAGCTGTCAGAATTTCATCATGGGAGGGAATGGTAGTTAAACGGTCATTGTGATCTTCCCCCAGAGTGGTAGGTATACTATCAAGAAGTTCCCTTTGGGCCTGTTTATTCAGATTCTGATCCTTAGCAAGTAGATTAGAGAAAAAATCCATTACAGCCTTGCTCATGGAATCATCATCTTCAACACATCTGACATTCACTTTAATATGTACAATTCTATTTATAGCCTTATGTCTAAGTGTGGACATATGGAAGTATTTAGTGTTCCTGTCCCCCTCCTTTAACTAGACATTTCTTGATCTTTGTTTCCAGTAGGTTTCCTCTTTAGCTATTATTTCATGATATTTCATTAGAATAGAATCTTCAGTATTTCTAGACATATAAGTATAACCATTGTGTTGTATCTCTTCCTAGATCTCCTTGAGTTCTAAGAGGGTCGATGCTTTTGAGGTAAAGATGTTCCCAAAGCAATCCTTATTCCACTTCTTGACATTATCTTTAACATTCTTCAACTTTTTGACCACTTTATACATGGCATTGCCTTCAATACTGACCTGCCACTAGTCCTTAATCTTACTTTCCAGATCCGGGTGCCTAGTCCACATTTTTTCAAATCTATCAGAGAAATGTCTCCGTCTATTTTTTACTTCAGCCGTTAAGGTTATAGGGTAATGATCCGATCCTGCCCTTATGTGAGAAGATAAAGAACATTCATGAAGATTAAACTAGTCTAAGGAAAGTAGAGCTCTATCTAGTCTGACCTGAATCAAATTCTCACCACTTCTTTGATTAGTCCAAGTGTATTTGACTCCTTGCAACTCCAGATCATGAATGCCATTATTGTTTATAAAGTCCATTAGGTCCAATCTGCTATCTAGATTAGCATGATTCCCTCCCCTTTTCTCATTTTCCTTCTGGGGAGTGTTGAAATCTCCCATAATTATCCAGCTGTCCTCAACAAATCTTCTTCTCAGCCTAGTGAGATATCTCCACATCTCGCTATGGCCAGTCTTAGTGTTAAGAGCATAAAAAATTGTTAGGACCCACGTAATACAATTCTTAATGTGCTTTAATCTAATATAGGCCAGGTTGTTATCCTGAATTAACACCTCTCCTTCTATATTGTTTTTGTTCCAGAATGTAACAATTCCTCCCAAGGCACCTTCTGAACTACCTCCACTAACTCCTCCATTTTTGAAAATATTCAAACTTTCAACTTTATCTTTCACCATCTTAGTTTCTTGAATCAACTTTATTTTCTGAACTACCTCCCGAGTGCATGAGTCATGTTTCTATGCGGTGGGACAACTAAATCACTTAGCAAATTAAGCTAGTGTGTATAGGTTTAATAGGTCTAGGAACTAGATAAATGATAACTAAATGTATAAAAAACACTTTTCACACTCACACCCCTCATAAATGATCCTTATAAAGTAAGTCACTAAAAGATTATTCTCATCGGTAAGTCTTGATGAGGTACTCATGTACAAATTTGTTATCCTCAATTTTAGTCCACTCAAATCATGGGATAACCCTTACAATTTTTTTTGTTACATAGCCTAAGTCCTCTAAGCACACATGTTGAGGTGCTTTTCAAACTCCTTCATGCGTAATCAGGTTCCTTGAGAAATCATCTCATTTGGACCACTTAATTTGTCTATTGAAAAATTGGCAAGTAAGTTTTTCTAATTTTATGTATTTCAAGTTTTAAAACCTTAAGTACAATTTATCTTTGTCATTATGTATTTCAGGTTTAAAAACATGAAATACACTTTTTCACCATTTGCACAAGCTTTTTGGGTTTTAAAATCTGAAATGCACTTTTTCACCATTTGCACATGCATTTTGGGTTTTAAAACCCGAAATGTACATCTTTGATTGTACATGCATTTTGGGTTTTAAAACTCAAAATGCACTTTGGTTACCACCACAACATATTAATTTGATGGTTGGGTTTCAAACCCTGACCAACCACCTTACATCGCTAACCATTGAACCCAATGTAAATCGAGTTTTAAAACACGACCAAGAAATCTTTGCCTCTGTATTCACAATGCACATCATTTTTTAAAACCTGATTAACATGAATTCTTGATTCCCGAACACATGTAAATCAAGTTTTAAAACCAGATTCACATCATTCCATTTGCAAACCTAACATAGAAGTAAATTGGGTTTTAAAACCCAATTTACATCACTTTGTACCACACAGTGTCATATGTTTGCATCATTCAAATGAACTTCGGGATTTAAAACCCGATGTGCAACCTTCTTCACTGTGACCCTTCACATGCACAAATCAAGTTTTGAACCTTGATTTGCATATGAATTGAATTGTCCTTTCATGTAATCTAGGTTTTAAACCCCGATTTGTATTTTTGATCCAAGAAGCAAAATTTGCAGAATTTGCTTCTTTGAGAGATGCTCATACTGAATGTTGCGATTTTGTTCTAGATGCCCTCTCCTACACACTAGGACCAGATGAATCTGAAGCACATGCTACCTTGCAATGATATGAAGATTTTCTGAAGAAGGATGATGATAACGAAGAAATGTCTCTAGACACTTAGTTTATTTTCATATTGTCAATTATGCATTATGTAATTTGTTTATGAAATTTTACATGTAACAACAACACAAGTCAAAGTCAAATAGGACTCCATTGTTGAATAAGTCAAATTTACTTCCAAATTTCCCTCTTTTTGATAATAAGTTCTCCTATATAAATATGAGGGCTTCTTTGTAAATATTATCTTTACTTTATGCATTGAAACTCTGCCAGTTTGAAGAACACTTTGAGACTTTGTCCTTAAATTAAAAATCAAGTTTTAGTCAATAAAGAAATCAAATTGGCATACACTCTTTGTCTTGGATTCAGTGTGTTGATGTGGTGAGATTGTTCTTACGCCCTTCTCATTGCATTATCTTATATTGATCGAATTGTGTATTGTGGAGAGGCAAATTGTTTAAAGGTAATCAAATATGATTACGTAGACTTTGTGCTACATCATTGTATTTGAGGTTCATTCTTGATATCCATGAATTGATAATAGCATGGAGACTTTGAGTTGTATCATATTATTTTCTTATATTACTTTGGATTGTGGTGTATGTAAAAGACTTTGAGCTACTCATATATCATAATTTGTATCTTGTGATCAACTTGGAGAAGCAATGGAAGACTTTGAGCTTGTGTGAGTTTCTTTGTTATTTAGGAATTGCTGGTGCATTCTTAGTTGCTATTTTGTGTAACCTGATAATTTATCAGCTATTATTGCTTCAATCAATATCTTGGGAATAAATATATTCTGTAATTGTTACAAGTTTTATTATTTGAAGATAATGTAAGAAGAGGAATACCTATTACGAAAGTAAGAGTATAGGAGGAACATCTATTCTGAAATAAGAGAATACAATGCATGTAACACCCCCGAGAATAGATTAGTGTATATATTTTTAGTTTAGATACTACTTGAAATAGTTAGCAATAAGAAGGCAACCTCCCCTTTGTGAGGAGAGATATAATCTTATCATAACTATTGTTGAACTCATCATTTTGTAATCGGATACCCAATTACAAAATATTCACCCAACAATTTTTTGGCGACTCTACTAGGGACACGAGAACATAACTAAGTGATTCATTCTTTGGTTGAAGTTTTCTTAGTACCTTATTTGTTGGTAAAAGCCTTTGATCATTCATCTATATTCCATGTGAAGTTTCTAACCTAATAGAATTAAGTTATACTCATGGACAAAGAGGTCAAGGGATTATAGATCCTACATTCGAGTTGCTACAAAAGCATAATTTTGACCATCTTCCTACAAGAGTGAGATCTCTACTTCAGCGTACAAGGAGTTTTCCATCTACAAACACAAGATCTCCTATACTAAGTGAAGCTTCCACTGCTCCCAAAATGTTGGTTATCCCACCAGTTAGAGGTTTGTTATTCCTGCTTTCAACCAAAGCAGAATGGCCTTAATGTATAGAACTCCTTTTATACTCCATATCCACATAACTCCATGACTTCATGACTCCCCTTAATGTATAGAACTCCTTTTATTCTTTTTCACATCTATACTGCTCCCCCTTTGACATCAATGCCATAAAAAAATTCTAAAAAGAATGTCAAAGAATTAGAATTGTACAATGAATATCCAAAAAATGCCTTACCGAAGCTTAACTAATTTCAAAATTTCTAGATAAGCCTTCTCCAGTAACTCAAGATAAGTGTCCCATCTAGTTTTGAATGTGCCAGAAATAGATATAATTCCACTCAATATATGTGCAAAAGACTCTTTCTCATTACCTCTGCCGGTGTGGGCTTTCCCACCATATCCATGCATTCTTTCTTATGTACACCGAGTGAATCCAACCAGGGACTCACCAAGCCTCTCAAACTTCTAGCTCTTCTTATTATTTTCTCTTTCCTTCTCAAGAGAAAAAATTTTGTTCCCCAAAATCAAAATTTGACCATCAATGGATGTAGTCAATGAAATCAGTCTGTCAAAAGAATTAGCTATACTTGCAATTTTGTCCTGAATTTCTTTTATCTTTTTATCCATATTAGCTGTAAGTATTTCAGTGTTACAACATACCCTATATATATTTGTACATTGCTTCAAGGAATTTTCTATTAGTATCAACTTCTCATCAATCTTTTTCTTCTCAATTTCAATTACCTGATCAAATGCAACTCTCTTAGCTTAAGTAAACCTTTCTAGTGCTTGTCGGTTTGAGATTTGATGTAAGGATTGAAAATCCTTTGAAATATGCTCAGTGATTATTTTAAGCTTGCCAGATGGGCTTGCTTCATTTTCAATCTTACACTCTGGGACCAGTCGGTGTAAAACAGTGATTGATTGATCTATAATCCCTTTATCTGTGGATCCCTCCTTCATCAGTTTTTGTGCTGCCATCATCACCAGTTCAGTGGGACTCATCTTTGTGATGTTTTTCTTTTCAACCTGTGAAGTGTCAATTGACAACAATGATGGACCAACAACCAGTTCCCTGCCAGATTCCCCTGTCTTCCCTTCTGAAGATTTATCCTTTATAATCTCCTCACTTGCACTGGTGGCTTCACCACTTGGTGTAGTTTGTGTAACTGTCGGTTCCTCTATAGAAACTATAACCTCAACTCGTACATTTGTATCTAGAGGACAATTATCCTCAATATTAGTATCCTATACAATATTAGCTTTTTCACTCTCTGTATTAATCAGTATTTCAATATTTGTCTATACATCTGTATTTACCAGGGGCTCAATTTACACTATCTTGATATTTTTCAAAACTGAGGGTGAGGTACCCATAATCCCCTTTCCTTTTCCTTCAACCGAGGTATCTACAATGTCTATCTTGGTTTCTGATGAAGTAAAGAATCCTCTATTATCTCCAAGAAAATTAACCCATTCTTTTTGAGTTTCCTTTATTATTTCATTTACTCTTCCTAGTATTAGACTAGTTATCCTATGTTTGCTATTGAAAACTTTTATGTCTACCACCTCAAGTGTCTTTTCTATTTCATCTGGAGCAATAGTGACACAAATAGATAATAGCTCTTGAATTTTAATATGTTTGTCTTCTTGCATAACTGATAGTCTTCTAGCATCTAACATGTTATACAACTCAACCGGTATTTGATTTCTATTAAGGCTTTCTTATAAATATCCAAGTATAATAAGACAACTTCCTCTACCTCTCTCCGTTCATCATCCTCTAAGTGTTCATAATAAAATTGAACATTCTTCAACATGCCATCTTTAGTGATTTCATCTACTAACTCTGCACAAGTTATAGGTGGTATGATAGTCACATTACTAGATTCAATTGCTAGGTCGATGTCACTTTTCTTCTTCCTCTTTGCAGTACTGGATGTAGTTGAAGGTGTATCTTTTGGTGCTTGCTTTTGTGCTAGTATTTTGATTGTAACCTTCCTAACTGGTTTCTTATTAGCTTCTGCTTCTATTTTCTCTAGTTTCTTCCTAACAACCCTCTTAAATACCAATGGTGCGTCATCCTCAGATTTTGATTCTGCAATAACAGGCTCAATGTGAACTTCAGGATCCTTCCTTTTTCTACCTTTCTTTGGGAAAACATCAATTATCACTTTAATTTCCTTTGAGACCTTCTCCACAAATTTTCTTGCGTTCCCTTCCTGCTTCTCTCTTTTCTTCTGGTTGAACTATATTTCAACCTCTTCAGTTTTCTGATGTGTTGTACCACAGGGCTTCTCTGCCTCATCTATTGGTGCATCAATCAACATTTTTGCATAGGCATCAAGAATCTGTGTATCCACCTCATAGCTCATTTATTAAATCCAAATCTTTCAAGGCTTAACTACTTCCATGAGTGTCTCATCCTTCTTTAGCATGAAGCATATGTTAGTTGAATATTTTTCTATAATATGATCAGGTACCCTTATTCTAGACCTCGTAGATTTATAGAATGCTTTGAAATATCCCCATACCTTATCATCTCTCTGACTTCCTAAAGAAGCAATTAACTATTTCAATTGTCTCCCTACCGAGATGTTAAAATCCCATTGCCTCTTACCAAAATTGAGTGTACCATTCATGAAAAATAACATCAAGAAAACTATTAAGTTGCCATATCGGAATGTACCCTTCTTTTCACCCTTAATCTTCCCTAGATTTATTAACAACTCATCTAGCATCCAACCGCATAGATCTAATTTTACATTCTCTCTCATCATTTTGTATGCAGCCAAAATGCATGAATTGGAAACAAAATTCAGTCAGTTTGACTGAGTTACCTTACACCCGATGATCATGCTACCAAATTTCATGTCCATGTCGGTGATAGTGCTCACTTTCATGGATCTTTTGTCAGATGTCGCGTCGGTGATCTTTCTCATGAAATCATTTGAAACCTTGTTGTCTGGATGTTGCCCAACCGATGGTAAACTAGTGATTGCCCAGATGGCTTCCTTGGTGATTTTGTAGGGTTTGTTCAGTCATATAAACTCCCCATGTACTCTGCTCAAAATGTATCTGATTATCTCATCCTCAAATTCCAGAATATCCAGAATGTTTGTAAACCCTAGGTCTTCAATATGTTTAATTCCGGTTTGATCTTTCTATATTCTCCTATTAGCTCACTCATATACATGCCCTTAATTTTTGAAGTTTGCAAGTCTTTGATGTGACAATGAATATATACCCTAACATCCTCTACATAGAAAACTCCCTCCAGAACGTGAGAAAATGCTCCAAACGAATCTTCTAGGGTAGCCACATGTGGATACTACTTTAAAATTGGCCTAGGGAAGTCCTTGACCTCTACAATAGTCTAGTTTGCAACAAAAACAAGAATAGATGATGATCCCGCTTCCATGTTTAAAGATAAATACCTTTTGATCGCTCTCGGTGAAAAAACCTCCAACAAATTCTTCCAGACGCTTGTGAAATCGCTCAAGAATAAGTATGATTGCTTTGAATTGCCTTTGATTTCTCTAAGTCTCTTTGAATCACTCTAAAATCACTTTGAATGCAAGGTGATCGATAATGAAGTGTATTCGACCTTTTAACCTTTAGAAAAACCCTAATCTTCCATTGACATAAATAACTGCCAGTGAAAGATATTGTATCTCGCTCAGAACATGTCCATGCCAGATAATCATCTCCAATATCAAGAACATCTTCCAGAACCTCTTCCCACAACATATGCAACATCTTCGTGAATTTTGCCTACCCCTAAGGCATCTTCCTTAGTTACGGGATGAGCTACCTGCCGGTGCAGGACAAACCTCTTCTACCGGATAAGTATTCAGGACATTCCCATCTGATGATTGTTCTTCAGTCTTCCTAACCCATCTCTGAGTATGATCTTGGTGGATTTCACTAATCTTCTCTTTTCCTTTCTCATTTGATCCTCCATTACTAACTGGTGGATTTATGCTTCTAAAAACTTTAGCAATATGTCCAACCTTATTACATGCATAACATGTAACATTGTTCCTTTGAATTGCTTTGCTAAAACTGATAAAATTTCTTGACTTGCACTGATTAGCCATATGTCCAAATTTTCCACAAGCATAGCATTTAACATTCATTCTGCAATCTTTTGTTTTATGACCAAACTTATTGCATTTAGAACATTTACCGGGAGCAAAATTAGGGTTTTGATTTGCTTTGTTTCTACATTGCCTAGCCATGTGACCAAATCTATTGCAAACAAACCATCTACCACTAAATTTATAAGCATTAAATTGCTTTGATCTTCATTAGCTGTACCAAAACTTTGTCCTTGCTCAAATCCAAGTCCACTTGAATCTCCAATCTGCCTTTGTCTCTTCAATAACTCATCTAGTTGTGCAGAGATAATCTTGATTTTTTCTTTGTATTCACTTGCAGTAGTTAAATCTTCTCTTAGAATTATCATTTGTCTCTCAAGCTCTTGTTCATTACTCTAGGATTGTACCAAATCTTTTCTCAACATATCATTCTCATGAACCAACCTACCACATTCTTTAAATTTGTTCTTCAAGGATACAACAAGATTTTCTTCCTTCTTCTTTCTATCCTCAATCTCCTTAGACATCCTCATATTTATAACTTGTATTTCATTCTTCATAACCATGTTCTCCTAACTCAATTTCTGACATTGTTCCTTAAGTGCATCTTTCTCTTCATCATCCTAACTTTGCACAAGTTCCTTCCTCCTAGCTTGAACAGATGATAGCCTCTCTTGTAGGACAAGAATGAATTCCTCAGAAGAGTTCAATTCATCTTGTAGTTTTAAGTTCATCATCCTTTCAACATCATAATCTTCAAGTGCCATCTCAAGTTGCTTCTCCAAAGCCATATCCATGGATTCTGGTTTCATGATCTTCCTCAAGCTATTAAAATTCCTTTGAGGAACAAGGCTCTGATACCAATTGTTGGAATTCAATAACACTAAGTGTTGGGGGGGGGGGGGGGGGAAGGTGAATCAGTGTTATACCAGATTGATTAATTTTAGCCTTATTAAAACATGTATACACGAACCGGTATACCAGTACATACATAATTGAAAGAAGTAAAGCAACCAATAATCCAATCACATAAATGAGAACCATAACACACAAATTTATATGTGGAAAACCTCAAAGAGGAAAAACCATGGTGGGATTTGTGACCCACAATATCAATCCATTGGCCATATGAAGAGATATTACAAAATATGAGGGGCCTGCACTTGCAGGAAGGCTTACAACCTAGAGCACACTGCTCAATCACAAAAGGAGCCTCACTAACTACATATAATTTCAGACTACAATCCAAAGAAGTGTGAACTGCTAAGATAGCATCTTTTATGCCAGAATACAGTTCCGGTTTAAGCTCTATTTGTTCCGGTCTAAAACCCTAAACCCTTTACCAGAATAACCCTTACAATAATTTCCTCACATACATGATCCCTCTAATATATTTTGTATCATATTACATTTGTATATGTATATCAAAATGATCTATCAAATTGGACCCTATATACCCTATACAAATTTACATGCCTTATGTTGGCTTACAAAGATATATACAATATCAAATTACATGTCGGCTAGATAACATAAATGCATAAACATTAAAATCAATTGCCGATGCTAGATCCAAGATATGTTGGCCTCCAATACTGATAACCTTTACTAAGCCATGTCGGTCTGCATTGCCGGTGACCAAAGAAATCCTTTTGTCTTGCCAGTGCCGGTGCTGGTGAAGTATCTGTGAAGTGCCTTCCGGTACACAACTGACATGAAGCCAAAACACAATACCATATTTCCATCAATGACAACATAGTGAAACCAATCAATTGAGTATCAATTTCCAACACATCTAACACCTCAAACCATCACCAACTAGTAGATGCTCAACACAAAGTTTGAAGAAAGATGAACAAGCTTGCTAAAGATATGCATGCTCCATTGGCTCAACTTACTCAGATGATGAAGGAACCACATGTTCCTATGCATGAATTTGTAGCCAAGCTCAATAATTGAAGAGTCAAATTCCAATTGTGGCTTATCATCTCTTATAAGAGAATGAAGCAAACATAGTTGGCAACTCTCATATCTAGTTAGTACGTTATAAAGAAGTTGTTGAACAATAAGAAGAGATTATGTAGGCTACCATGAAGAATAACAAGAGGTTGAAGGACACTTTTCCAAGGTGTTGGTAAATGAGAACAATCATATCATGAGATGTGAAAAGATGGATATGCATGAAGGTACTAGTCAAGTTGAAGAAGATGAAAAGAATGCATCTAGATATTCCAAGGTCACGAACTTGAACATATTATGTGTGAAGAAGATAGCAAGGAACTTGATGAAGATATTTTCACAAACACAATAGAGGATTTTTGTTCAAGTCTTGATGATAATTCAATATCTCCCAAATATGAAGTTTGTGAGGAGAATAATGAACTAAGCAATGGAACCATGTTTTTATTTGAACCCTTTGAGGTAACTCATCCCAATCAGCATGAGGTTATGGTTGAAGAAGCAACCAATAAATATAGAATCGACAAGAAGAGTTCTGATTTTGTCCTTTCAAAGGGATGTTCGATAGGAAATCTAGCTTGGTTGGAAGCTAATAAGTCTTCAAATCTCATGCTTGCACCCAAGCACGAAGATAAAATTGAGAATGAAGCCAAAGATGCATTTTTAGTTGAGCAAGAGCAATCTAGATTCAATGATCCACCCTTGAACAACAATACATATGATCAATCTGAGGAGGCATGTGAATTAGTTCATCTCTTTTAGGGAGTGGTGCATCAAGTCATGGTACAAATGTTTGTGTTTCATCTTAATTTGGTTGTACATGATCATGTAGCACATTCCACCTTATTGAAGTAGGGCAACTACTTTGAAGTTAATGGTTTCATTTGAAGAAATTTTCGTTGTTGGTTATTCTAGGTTAGGTTAGTTTCCCTTTCCAATAAGTGTAGTTGCACAAAGTTGAGTCTTGTTTTCATTCAAGTGTTGAAGCACATTGTTTTAGTCAGTTGTGTCATCTTTTTTTTCTTCGATATATTTTGTTGTCTGGCTCTTTATCCCAAAGGATGGATAAAGGATCTTAGAGTTCTAGATTCTACTCCCTTCAATTGTTTTAAAGAATGATTGAAGGAAGTTCCCTAATTAGATCTAATTGTTATCCTTGATTCTAGTTCACTCAAATCATGGGATAACCCCTACAAAATTTGTCTGTTTCATAGCTCGCATCCTCTAAACTCACATGCTGAGGAACTTGTCAAACCCCTTCATGCAAAGTAAGGTTCCTTGAGAAATCATCTCATCTGGACCCCTTAAGTTATCTATTGAAAAATTGGCAAGTTAGTTTTTCTGGTTTTATGTATTTTGGGTTTGAAAACCTAAAGTACAATTTATCTCTATAATTATGCATTTCAAGTTTTAAAACTCGAAATGCACTTTTTCACTGTTTGCACATGCATTTTGAGTTTAAAAACCCAAAACACACATTTCTCATTGTACATTCAAAACCCGAAATGCACTTTGTTACCACCGTAACACAACAATGTGTTGGTTGGGTTTCAAAACCTGAGCAACACCTTTTGAATAACCACCTTACATCGCCTTACATTGCTAACTGTTGAACCCAATGTAAATCGGGTTTTAGAAATTGATTGAAAAATCTTGACCTCTGCATTCACAATGCACATTGGGTTTTAAAACCAAATTAGATGGAATTCATGAGTGTTTTAAAACCCGATGTGCACCTTTGCATCGTTCACATGCACCTCGAGTTTTAAAACTCTATGTGCAACCTTCTTCATTGTGAACCTTCACAAGTGCAAATTAGGTTTTAAACCCCAATTTGCACATGAATTAAATTGTCCTTTCATGTAATTTGGGTTTTAAACCCTGATTTGCATTTTTGATCCAAGATGCAGAATTTGAATAACTTTGAGAAATTATCAAACTCAATGTTGCAATTTTGTTTCAAATGCCTTCTCCTACACACTAGGACCAGATGACTTTGAAGCACAAGCTACCTTGAAATGATATGAATATTTTTTGAAGAAGGATGATGATAATAAATATGTTTCTCTTGACACTTAATTTATTTTCATATTGTCAGTTATGCATTGTGTAATTTGTTTATGATATTCTACATGTAATCTGTAAAATTGTAATTACATGTAACAACAACACAAGTCAAAGTCAAATGGGACTTTGCTATTAAATAAGTCGAAGTTAGTTGTAAATTTCTCTCTTTTTTCTCATAAGCTCTTCTATATAAATATGAGGGGCTTATTTGTAAATATCATCTTTAATTTATGCATCGAAACTCTACCAATTTGAAGAAGATTTTCAGACTTTTTGCTTAAGTTGTAAATCAAGTTTTGGTCAATAAAGAAAGAAAATTGTCATCCAATCTTTGTCTTTTATTCAATGTGTTGATGTGGTGAGATTGTTCTTATGTTCTTCTCATTGCATTATCTTGTATTGATTGAATTGTATATTGTAGAGAGGCAAGTTCTTTAAAGGTAACGAAATCAGATTGTGTAGGCTTTATGCTACATCATTGTATTTGAGGTTCATTCTTGATAAATGTGAATTGATAATAGTGTGGAGACTTTGTGTTGTATCCTATTAATTGCTTAGAGTAGTTTGGACTGTGGAGTATGTGAAATAATTTGAGCTACTCATATATCATAATTTTGTTCTTGTGATCAACTTGGAGAAGCAACATAATACATTGAGCCTATGTGAGTTTCTTTGTTTTTTAGGAATCGTCCGTACATTCTTAGTTGCTCTTTTGTGTAACCTGATAATTTATCTACTATTATTACTTTAGTTAGTATCTTGGAAATAAATATATTTTATAATTGTTACAAGTTTTTGATTTGAAGATATTGTAAGAAGAGGGATACCTATTCTGAAATAAGAGGATACAATGCATGTAACATTGCCAAGAATAGATTAGTGTATATAGTTTTAGTTTAGATACTACTTCTAATGGTTATAAATAATAAGGTAGCCTCCACTTTGTGAGGATAGATATAATCTCATCATAACTATGGTTGAATTCATCATTTTGTAATTAGAAACCTAATTATGAAATATTCACCCTAAAAGATAAAGTATCTCACAAATAGAGTAAAGGAGAAAACTATGTGGGAAAAAATCAACTCCAAAAAATAAAACTACATACAGAAGAAGGAGGACCCAAGATCCCCCCAAGACAAATTCCTCCACCCCAAGAAACTAGTGCAATGCAATATAGTGAGACAATGCTAAAGGTTTAGTGAAGATGTTTGCAACCTACTAATTAGTAGGAAAAAACTCTAAGGATAGAGCACCATTCTATATAATCTATTGAATCAAGTGTGTGTGCATCTGGATGTGCTTTATCATTTATGCTCAATTGGATTGTATGAAATATGGATGACACTTTCATTATCACACTAAAGTATTGTAGGATGACCGGATGAAAGACCTAACTCTATCATAAGATCTAGAAGCCATAGTACCTACTGTCTAGCAAGAAATACTCCTCAACACTCAACCTTAGTGGATGATAATGAAATAGTGGTTTTATTCTTGGAAGACTATGTGAATAGATCAAAACCAAGACACAAAAAATTGGAAGTGTAAAATTGTGAGTCAACATCTCCTTTCTAATTTGATTTGGTGAAACCTACTTATTGTGAAGCTCATAGTTTGTACTAAATGCCAAAATAGTAGTATCCTAAATATACCTCAAAATGAATTTGGTTGTCTTTTAATGAAATTGATGAGGGATATCTGAAAAAATAGAGACTATGCCAACAATGAAGGTGATATTGAGATAAGTATGTGTTAAATACAAAAGACTACCAACCAATTGTCTATACAAAGCATCAACACCAAGTGTTGTGCAAGTGGTAGTCAACATGACACTAAAATGGATTGGTGTAAACATGATACTACAATCACATATGAAATTGATGAAGCAAGTCAATGATGTATTTTTTGGTAATATATAAAGATACCCTTATTAGATCAAAGAATATAAAGACCAAGGAAGAAATGTAGAAGTCCAATATTACTCATGTCAAAATGTGCCATCAAAATATGTTGAAAATTATGAAGCATGAATGATGATCTACTAGTGAGAATCCAGTCATCAACATGTAATAATAGTATCAAAATTTCATCTCCATGTCTTTTGTTGTCCTTGATTTCAGCGCGGCTAAAAATCGTGAGGCAACCCTACAAAACTGGTCCATTTCGTACCTCCCGTCCTATGGGAGAGCTTGACTGATTATGTCGGTTAGCTCCTTTTTCTTTTCACCTTTTGTTTTTATCATTTTTAAGTTCATTTATTTTTGTAGTTTTGCCTGCAGGTCAGACTTTAAAGTCCAACTTGCACGGTTTTCCCTAGTGAAATAATTGCACATCTAACTTTAAAGTCTGATGTGCAATGTTTTGGTTCTGCCCTTGAAGATCGGAATTTAAAGTCCAACTTGTAGGTAGTCCTTCTCTTGCAGATTAGACTTTAAAGTCCGACCTGTAGGGTCTTTGCTCTTGCACATCTGACTTTAAAGTCCGATGTGCAGGTTGATTTCAATGTCTTGCATGTCAGACTTTAAATTCCAACTTGCAAGAGGTTTAATCCTGCATGCTGGACTTTAAAGTCCAACATGCATGGCGCGCTTAACAATTAATGAGGGAATTAATTGTTAATTTTGGGGTTATTTATTGAAAATTGGGTTTTGATTCCTCATTTCATTTTGTAATCTCTCCTCCTCATGTGCCCTCCTGCTCCTTTCCTCTGATTTCACTCTCGATCATCTCGCTGGTTCATCGATTTTCATTGGTCGCTTCGATTGAGGTAGGTTTTCTTTTCTTTCCGGGTTTTTATGTTTGTTTTTCCCTTTGTTGTTCATTCTCATTTTTCCCCCTTTTCCTTCGAGATTGAGGGCACATCGGACTTTAATGTCCGATTGCCATTTTGATCTCTTGCTCCATCTTATTCTTCACCTGCATGCCGGGTTTCAAATCTCGACATGCAAGCTAATGGACTGAGATGTTTCCCACATATCGGACTTTAAAGTTCGATATGCAGGAGATACCCTCTTTCTAACAAGTCTGATTTTAAAACCCAACGTGTTAGCAGGAGGGTTAAACCTTACATATCGGACTTTAAAGTCCGATATGTAAGATGGGTTTGCCTGATTGACATGTCGGGTTCGTATCATACTTTAAAGTCCGATGTGCCTGGGGAAGAATAGTGATTGACATGTCGGGTTTTAAAAATTGACATGTCAATCACTATTCTTCCCCAGACACATCAGACTTTAAAGTATGATGCGCTTATCTTTTGAATGGTCCTTCCCTTGCACATCGGACTTTAAAGTCCAATGTGCTAATGACTTTTTCTCAACTTGCACATTGGACTTTAAAGTCTGATGTGTCGATGGCTTTTCTCCAACTTGCACATCGAACTTAAAAGTTCAATATGCAAGGAAGATGTTTTACCCCTGCACATCGGACTTTAAAGTCTGATGTGTAAATTTTGGCTCTTAAGGTGCCAGTCAAACTTTTTTCCCCGACCTGCCAGTTTTTGACAATTTTGTTCCCAAGCCCGTTCTGACTCTGAATTTTTGATCCAATTGATAAAATTTGGTTTTCTGATAATGATGAATGTCGAAGAAGCTAATCCTCTATGTTGACTACAATAATTTGCAAATGTCAAGACCCCCTCACGACAAATCGGAACCTTCTTCAAGTCAATTGGAATCCTCACTAGGCAAGTCATTAGCAAAGAAGATGAAGTACAAGTATTATAAATACTTGAATATGTACACAGAAAGCTCAGTAGATTCCAACATTAAGGAGATCAAGGACACAGAAATTGGTCATGTCAATATGTAGGAGTTTATTGATTGAGTTGAGAAAGCTCCTTCATGCTTGACACACTTGATCAGAGATGAGTTGCATAAATATGCTTCCTTCCCAGTCGCAACCCATGATCCAGACTTTGTACTTGTAGTGGCGGATCATTTCGATCCAAATACAAGACAGGTTGAGGATGCTAATCAAAATGTGGCTATGACATTGGATAATGTTTTCTTTAACAGTGTATTCAAGGGTTCTCCAGTCGAGGAAGTGGCCAACATTTCTCAAGAAAGTGCTGAGGAATATTATGAGAAAAATGAGGTTAAATGCAAGAAAGTAATTAATACAGTTTAACTCTTTGCTGATATAAATTCTACCACTTCAAGCTGGCCTAAATATTTCCATAGAAGTGAATTCTATGAGGAATACCATGATATGGTCACCATTTTGGCATGAGTGAAAGATTTGAAAGACACTCATTATTTTCAAAACTGGATGTGTTATTATATGAATATAATTAGAAAAGGATTTGCTAAGATTGATTGGGGTGAGCAGATCAGTGATGCACTCTATGCACAATTAAAGGAGGTTAAGAGAACATTGAAACTCTATATGACCTCATACCTGGTATATGCAACTGCTTCTATGAAGCAATATCCAGGTTTATCTACCAAAGGTGACAAGAGGTTAGTACCTGTCTAGGAATACTATGATAAACTCACAATAAAAAATTAAGGGAGGCATTTTAGAAGAGTCAATGATGCTTTCTTTGTTGTATAGAAGTGTATGTTTGATAAAGGCTTGCAGAAGAAAAGGTTGTCAGAGGCGGCATATAACAAAGTTTCTCATTTTGGATGTGTTTTTCTTCAGTTCCCAACATTCACTTACATCTGGATAGGATGTTTCTTAGGAGAACCTTTCATTTTGCCAAGGTATCCATCTGACAAAGTTATACTCATGGAGCTATGTCAGTAACTAATTATATGTGCATGAAAAGCAATCACAAGCCCATAAGACTGTATTGAAGTTCCCAAAATCTATTGGCCGGTATTCAGTTTTAACTAATCCCAAGGCCAAGAACATGGAAGAGGAAATGCAATGGAATACTATGAGGAGGCTCAAAGCACGAAATAATTTTGATGTTCGTGGCATGAAGAATAAGCTCAAAAGAAATTACACCCAAAAGTTTTTTGGTGACTTTGCTGGGGAGCGATGTGCAACCAGTACTTTATTTCTGGGTTGCAGTGCGCTTTTCATTGTAATATCCATATTGCTGATTTTATCAAAAATCCTAATTTGGCTAATTGAAGTTATACTCGTGGGCAACGATTAGCAAGAGTTGTTGATCCTACTTTTTAGTTTTTGCAACAACATAATTTTCCCTTTGTGACACCTCCATGGATGCATTCTCCTTTACAACAGACACAAATTTTTCCTCCTTCCAGATGACAATCTCCCATACCAAGTGAGGCATCAAGTTTGCAAGTTTTAGTTGTTCCACTTACAAAAAATTTTGTAATACCACCATATAATCTGTTAAGGATGGCTGCTACTGGCCCTTGGGGTACTTCTTTTGGTCCATTGAGCTTGATTGCGTCTTTACATGAACTTCCCAAAGGCACATGAAAAAATTTGCCTAAGTTTTTAGGAGATGGTTCTCAACACCTAGACGAACACATTGCTGCCTTCTATATTGCATGCAGGGTTCTCAGTGTTGAGAATGAAGATGTTTCGGTGAGATTGTTCATTGAAACTTTGCATGGAGCCGCTGCTGATTGGTTCTATCATCTTCTGAACAACTGTATCACAAATTGGGAAACTCTTAGAATGTTGTTTGAGGCAAGGTTTAAGTCTGCCGAAGATGATCATGCGTTGTTGGCACAGTTAACTCAAATGAAAAAAGAACCTCAGGAACCTATGCGTGAGTTCATAGCAAAGTTAAATAGATTGTACAATCGCAATCCTGTCGCTTCACAACCCACCACTAGAAATTTTAAATGCTTCTTTATCAACGCTCAATTGTCAGAGGTGAGTTGTCTTTTGCGAATGGATAATCCTATAGATTTGGCCGCTATGCAACAGATGGCCATATCGGTCGAAGATGATCTTATCCTCACTGGTAAGATAAGGAGAGATCCTAACAAGTTTAGGAATAATCAAACTCTTGATTCATCTTTTTCTTCAATGAATTATGTTGATCCCATGATACAAAAGCTAGCAAATGAGTTGTTAGCGCTTAAGAAGCAAATTTCCTCACAAGGAAATACTTCTTACTGTGATGTCCCAAGAAGGAATTATCCAAATAATGCTTCCAATTATGTCATGCATAATCAGAACAAATTGCCTCCCGCTCCAGAGAGGCTTGCGTTGGGAGCATCGCCCTGAAATTCAGCTACATGCTATTATGAAGCTGAATAGAATGATCTTCCCCCATTTGGTGACGAAGATACCAATTTGCATCAAGAAGATGATGCAGAGTTGGCTAGCAACTCTAATATGAGGTTTATGTAGTATCAAGAAGATGACATGCTAGATACACATGATGGGGATGTCTTTGCAGTATTCACTCCTTCGCAAGCACAGGCAGCTCAACCGCCTGTCACTACGAAGAGTGATGATTCTATTCAAACCAAGGATTCTCAATGTTTGCTAGTTACTATTGCTAAGTGTGGAAATCCTGTACTAAATCCCTCAAAGGACAACTCCATCTCAAATGATGTTGTGAAGGATAAAAGTGTAAGTGCGTCTTTGACTGCTGTCAATTTTTCTGCACCTGTCAATTCTTCTACACCTACATCGAAGACTAGTGCACCTAATGTTTTGAGTTCTCAAAATGAGAACCCAAATCAATCTTTGATGAATTATTTTCAGTCAAGTTTGTTAAAGAAAAAGATACTTCTCCTAGTAATCTTCCCAAGTATAACTCACTTCAAAATAACCTAGTGACTTCCCCTTCTCCTATAGAAAAGATAGAACCATTCTATTTCTCGTTGTTGATAAATGGTTACAAGCTTAGTAATTGTGTAATTGATTCTGGGGTATTGGATAATGTTATGCTGTCAAAAGTTGCCAATGCCCTTGGTTTGAATTTGACTAAAACATTTGGTAGATGTTTTTCTATGGATAACAAGCAAGTCCCCTTAATACGTCAGATCAAGGATGCACAATTTGCTTTTGCCACATTCCCAAAAAAGAAGATCAAGATGACGGTATTGGTAGCCGATGTGTCGGCTTCCTATGACATATTATTGGGAAGAAATTTCTGCAGAGATGTGGGAGGAGAGTTAAACATGGATATGACTAAAGCTCATATTCCTATTAAGGGAGTTATCCAAAAGTTACTTCCAGAAAAAGAAACAAAATACACTATTGTCAAATCTGATGATCAACGGGCTCAGATTCATTTTGAGTCATCAGGTATGTGTAATTATTTCCTACATGTTGATGATGGGTTAGAGGTTGTTCCTAAGATTGAAGATGTTATTTTACTCAATGAGGTTTCGAGTGATTATGAGAGTATTGTTGCAGAATCCAAGGGATCTTCTACCTCACAACAAGAAATTCTCAATTTTTATATTGTCCATATTGGGAGTCCAAATGATGTTTGGACGTTAGAACTTCATGGAAGTTGTTCTTCTACTGGATAAAGAGCCGGTATTGTTTTGGTGTCTCCTAATGGAAATGTTTTCCCTTTCTCCTTCAAATTGCAGTTTGACAACACAAATAACACTACTAAGTATGAATCACTTCTTTTGGGGATGAATGTTGCCCAAAAGAAGGGGATTAAAAATTTACATGCTCAAGGAGATGCAGAGTTGATAGTTTGTCAAGTTAGGAATATATATCTGACAAGGAGTGATAGGCTATGACATTATCGTAATCTTGTATGGGACTTGATTGAGGCATTTGATGCCTTTGATATATCTGTTGTTTCCCATGAATTTAATGATAAGGAAGACTCATTAGCAGTATCAACAACCTCTTTGGTTCCTCACACTAATTGTTTTAGGATCAATGTACATTATCGAAATGGTCTTTCAACCAAGTGTTCCTGACAATTCTAATAATTGGCAAGTGTTTAATGACGATCATCATGTAATCAATTTCTTACAGACTGTTGACAATTTTGATGATCTGTATTTTGAAGGTAGTCACTGCCCTTCAAAGGATGCAATTGAAAGTATTGATGCAGAAACAGGTGAGAAATTTGTACAATTAAAAGGAAACAAGATCCCTAAGGGTTCAATTTCTTTAGAAAATCTTTTTGACAAGCATGATTGCTATGTCAAAAAGAAACAAAAATCAGCTGCAGGCTTAGTGGAATTTGAACAATTAAATATTGGGACCAAAATTACTTCAAAGATTATCAACATTGGAAAGTATTGTTCAGAAGAAGAAAGGCAGAAATTTGTTGCATTATTGCAACAATATGTTGATGTCTTGGCCTACTCCTTTGAAGATCTAAAGTCTTTTTGCCTCAAAGAGCTCCGTCATGACATTCCATTAAAGCCAGGTATCACGCCTTTCTGTTAGAAGCAAAGGCAATACAACCCAAAGATCTCTGATACTATCTTTTCTGAAGTTCAAAAGATGTTGAAAGCAAGGATAATCTTCCCCATTCATTATTCTTCTTGGATAGCCAATATTGTACTTGTACATAAGAAGAATGGTGAGATCCAGATATGTGTTGATTTCCGAAATTTGAATCAGGCATCCCTAAAAGATAACCACCCTTTATTTATCATGGATCACGTCTTACAAACTGTTACTGGATCAGAGATGATGTCCATGTTGGACGGATTTTCAGGTTACAACCAAGTGGAGGTTCTTGAACAAGATCAATACAAAACTACATTTACCACACCTTGGGGCACTTTTGCATATCACATAATGCCTTTTGGGTTGATAAATGCAGGAGCGACTTTCCAACATGTAATGGACTTGGCCTTCCAAAGTTTCCTTGGTAAGTTCATTGTATTCTATTTGGATGATTTGAGTGTTTATTCTAAGAAATGTCAAGATCATTTCTATCATTTGCAACAAGTATTGGGGAAGTGTCGTCAGCATGGAATTTCCCTTAATCCCAAGAAATCTATTTTTGGAGTCATCGAAGGTAAGCTACTTGGGAATATTGTTTCAAAAGAAGTTATAAAAATTGATGTTGAAAGAGTAAAGGCTATCCGTGATCTTTCTATGCCAACAAGTAAGACTGTTGTCCACTCTTTCTTCGATAAAGTAAATTTCTTACAAATATTTATTCCAGACATTGCCGAACAGAATCGTCACATAGTTGACATGTTGAAAGGTAATTCTCTTTTCAAGTGGAATCATGAAGGAAAGAAATATTTCCATCAGATTAAGGAGGCCATGGCAAATGCCCCAGTCTTGGTATGCCCTGATTATACCAAAGAGTTTATCATGTATAGCTATGCATCAAATCATACCTGTTCGGCCATATTGATGCAAAAAAATAATGAAGGTGTGGAATCACCCATTGCATTCATGAGTTATCCGCTAAAAGCTCATGAATTGAAGTACTCAGAAATTGAGAAGCATGCTTTTGTCATGGTTAAAGTGGTGAAACATTTCAGGTTTTATATTCTAAATTCACATGTCATCGCTCTTGTTCCTGATGTTGTTGTCAATCAATTTTAACGTAACAAGAGTTTGGAACTAGAATGGGAAACTGGGTTGCTAAGATTCAGGAATATGACATGGAAATCAAGCCTACTAAGTTGGTTCATGGAAAAGGTCTATGTCAGTTGATAGCTGACAACAAATCAATTGATGAAGTGGTGTTGGAAAATGAAGGCACGAATCAAGATTTTCCCAAGGTTCTATTTGTCAGCACCATTGATGAGTGATATTCTGACTTGGCATATCTCTTAACATATGGAGATTATCCTGCACACTTGTCACGTAATGAAAGGCGAACCTTGAAGCTTAAAGTGGTGAATTTTGTCCTATGGGACAATGGTTTGTATAAGAAGGGTTTAGATGGTAATTTCCTGCACTGCGTGGACAAACAACAACAAGTAAGGTTACTTCAAGCTTTTCATGATATTGCTTGTGGTGGACATTTTCCTAGCCCTGTCACTGCACACAAAATTTTACGTGCTAGATACTATTGACCAACATTGTTTAAGGACACATACAGTTGGGTTCACAAATGTGAGCAATGTCAGTAGTTTGTGGGTAAGCCTAAGTTAGTTGCACTCCCTCTTAAGCCAGTCGTAATTGAAGAGCTCTTCCAAAAATGGGGATTGGATTTCATTAGACCTGGAAATCCAACATCTAGTGCAGGTCACATGTACATTCTCACAGCGACAGATTACTTCACTAAGTGGGTGGAGGCAATTCCAACTAAGCAAGCTACTTCAGTGGTTTGTCAATTCTTAAAGGAAAACATTGTTTCAAGGTTTGGTGTTCCTCAGAAGATAGTAATTGATAATGCTTCATATTTTTCATCTTATGAGATCATTGACTTTTTCTTTGATTATGGTATTACCCTTTCCCACTCATTTGACTATTATCCGCAAGGAAATGGCCAGGCTGAGTCAAGCAACATGAATCTGGTTACTATTATGAGGAAGCTTGTTGATGAGAGACAACATACTTGGCATAAAGATCTTTATGATTGTAAGGACCTGCTTGTCCTAACCCTAGTTAAACCATACTTAAACTCACAGTTACAATTAGAACTAAATTAACCATTATTACACATGCAAAAGCAATGCAAATAATAGATAAATACTCTGAACAACCATGCATCTCATAATTTACAAGTGAAAATGAAATAAGCGTGCAGAATAATGACATAAGTAAAATTATGCTTGAAGTTTTAAATGACATGCAAATCCATAACTAGTTACGATTTTGAGTTAAGTGTGTGCATGTATAATGCAAACCATGTGCATGAAATTATTACAAATTAAATAAAACATGCAAAAACTCATAATTAAATATAACCATGCATACATACAAAAAAAACTAAAGTAAAATAATCTAAAGAAAGTAAACCATGCATGTTAGTGGGTTAGTATGTTATTAGCCCTTTTTTCTTCTTTTCTTTGTTAGTTACATTGCATGGTGACTTCTTGTCGCTTTACATCATGTGACCTTATAGGTCTTTTACATAACTTTTCATGTGACCATCGTGGTCTTTTCAATGAGGTAAAATATACATCATATGATTATTACATCAAATTTTATCTAAAATCTCTAACTTTCTTTGTCTCCGGATGTGTAGCCTCCATTTGACCTGGATAACCTCCTCTCGTAAACCAGATGACAGACATATGACCTAGGCATTTTATCCGCCCAACCAAATGAAGCATAAGCTTCCCGGTGCTCTTGATAAGCTCCCGTCTCTCATGACAGAGTATCCTAGCAAGCCGGTACCAACTGGCAGTGAAGGAATCCTGTGCAATCATGTAGAACTAACAACCCACCCTGGTTGAACTAACTACATGTGTTATGGCGGGAAGATAAATAAATAAATAAATAAATAAATATGATGGCCATCATTACCCTATTGGGGAGGTGAAGAAAATTGCTCTTCCCTGGTTAGGCCATAACAAGCACTCTCGTTCCATAAATATCCCTCATAGACAGAAAAATAATTAACCCTCTGCGAATTAACGTCAGAATGATATTATTTAATTAATGATCTTTTAATTTTTATTAATCCCCTTTTAAAAATGTTATAATTTCTCAAATCAATTTCAATTTGAATTCTTAATATTTTCAAATATTCTCTATTTTAAGTTAATATAATCCTTTTTAAAATCAATTCCTATTTTATTTTATTAGTATTGTCAACAATTTATTACAAGTAAGAAATCATTCTAAAATAAGAAAAGAAAGATCAATCAGCAAATAATAAAATTTTAACTTTTTAGACAAAGGGTTTTGAACCCTTGACATGGCTATCTCAAAAAGATACCTCTGCCACTACATTACTAATTAATTTTGAATTTAGTTTCTAGATTACTCAATAAGGCTACTATTTGATCTCCGAACCAAATAGAAATACAAGATATATATATATATATATATGTTTAATGACAAATAAGAGGGATTTGTTAGTATTGAGAAGAAAAGGGAGAGATTTTCCGTGAAATATGGTAAACAAGGATGACATGGCAGAGACAACCAATCTAACCCGACATGACCTGCAGATTAACCACCAAAGAATCTAGTTGGGCGATTCTTAGGAAGGATGGCGTGGGGTGTGAGCAGAGGTAGGAAGGAGAAGATGGCATAAGGAGTGGGTAGTTCCCAGCCAACATCCATGCCCTTCTTCCTTGCCCGCAGGTTCACGGTAACCCCACGTAGAGGATATGTTGAGAGGGAGGAAGGCGAGGAATGGGATTTGACTTGCCTTGCTTCCAAATTTCAATTACTTATCTATTGGTGGTAAGGAATGAGGAAAGAGTTAAGATGAGGAGATGTGGGAAGAGGCGTTGACAACACAACTGGCACATCAAACAAACTAGCATTTAATCCACAATAACCAATTATTCTGAACAACAAAACAATACCAGTCAATCAATTTCATAGATAGAAGTCTTGTGGTAAAGAAGAGATTAAAAACCTACCTTTAACAAATTTATTCCCTGTACTTAAATTTTTAATCAGAAATTATGACAAGAGGAACAATTTTTAAAGGAAAAGATCAAATTAAGACTCTAATAAAATATGTAAAATAAATGAACCTGGCTATGAGAAAGAAGAATCGTAGGCATTTCCCAATTTCAGACAATCTCTTCGATCTACGTTGTTGACTTCATAGCAATCACACGAATCAAGAAGCTCAAAAGGAATTGGAATGAATCAATTAAGAGATTTGTCCCTATATTTATAAATATTAAATTCTCTAAAAATAAAATTTAACTGATTGCATGATGAAGTTCTAAAAATCAAACCAAATTTTTAATTATAAAATGCATGATTAGAACTCACAAAATAATTCTTAAATTAAATCACAAATTTGTTAGCATGTTTTTAAAGATTTAGTTTTAAATAAAATAATCTACTAATTTAATTATTTAGTTTTCATCATGCCTTGCATGTTGTCTATATTTTTAGCACATTATTTTCCCTAAATTTAGTATCTTACTATTTACTCATGCATTGTATCTTGCATGTCGAAAACATGATTAATAATCTTGATTATATATATATTAAATTAGTCCTCTAATTTTTTTACAAGATGCTATTTTTTTTTAAATAGCTTTTATTTATTTTATAATTTAATTATCAAATAACTTTTATATTTTTAATCACTCACTTTTAAATAATTATATTTTAATTATTTATTAATTTCTAGCTTAACTATAATATTAATAATTTATCCTTATTATTATTTTCATTTTATATTAAACTCCCTAATTTAATTTACTAATTTCTTATCTAATTGGGTACTTTGCACAAGTTTCCAATACTTAGGTTGCTACTGGCGAGCTAGAAAACCCCCCCCCTCAGTCATATGTTTGCCTTCAACGATTAACCTGCAACTTACTCCAACTCAACAAAAGGTCATTAGATCATGATAATAAAATGCGTTATTCATATTATCAGGTTTAAAATCTAACTAAAGCATTAATATCATTATTAATCATAATTGAAAATAATAATTCATCATCATTAAATAACGATATTATAAAGTAACTGACCATCATTAATGTCATTAAACCACAAAATACCATCTAACATCATTAAAAAGCTAATCAAATAATTATGTGTAAAATATCAACAATATAAGTATCTGACATAGTAAAGTAAATCTAACTAGGGTCTAAGTTGGGTTGTGACATCCTTCCCCACCAGGAAGAGACATCGTCCAGATGTCATAATACACATCTGCAAAATACATCTCTCTAGTAAGGTCACAATGTGCAACCAATAATCATCTATACAATAATGTTTTAAGATAGATATGTAGAATAAATGTTATTAATAGAGAACGAGTATCATATATCACTCTTAAACTCATAGCTATATCATCCTTCATCCAATTAGGTTTCATTAATCAATTTATAATTATTTATAATTTAAGCAACTTCATATTTTCTATCTATAGGAGGTTATGCCCAAACTGATTGAAAATATTATGTTAACTTTATAGGTTAGAAGATGATCACAAACCTTTCACATAGTGATCACAAAATGATAGTCTAAGGCTATGATTGCCTACACATGAAAAACATTACTTAAGAGCTAATTATTAACTAGTTACAATCAAACTATGCCTTCATTTTGTTTAATGATTTCATCCTTCTGACTGTCTTAGGTGACCTAGGCATCCTGCCCATCTCATCACCATTAATTATGTGACCTAGGCATTACGCCTATCCCGTCACATTTTATTATCATGTGACCTATCCCGTCACATTCCATAATAAATTTCCAATACATCTCAAAGTTTATCATTTACACAAAACAAGGATGTCCACTTACTTTGTTCTATGTCATTAATGTAGGTGGCCCTATTCTCAATATCCAACAAGCCAAGCTATATTAGGATTCCTTACAAGGCTTAATTTCAATCCTTTTATTTCTAAAATTCTAGAATTTGAATAAATTCAATATGATAATTCAAGTGCAACTATGTGTTAGGTCCCAAAGATAGCTAAGAGAGGGGGGGGGGTGTGAATTAGTTGTCAAATAAATTTAAACCAAAAGCAACTTATCCAAACTTAATGCTTAATACCGGTAAACCAAAATTTATGCCGATAGATAGTTTATCAGTTAATTGCAGTACCGGTAAAGATTAATGCATGAAATAGAAAGACAATAACATCCACAACACATAACACCAATATTTGTACGTGGAAACCCTGTAAGGGGAAAAACCATGGTGGGAAACCTTATCCACAATCAGATGATACTACTGCAGATAGTATGTGTATACAAATGGGGTCTGCACATGCAGAAAGGCCAAGCGCCTAGAGCTCATTGCTCAAACACAAATAGGAGTCACACTAACTACAATTGGATGGTTAAATCCAATAATGATGTACTGCTCAAAATAATACCTTCATATGTTGGATTTAGTACACATGTAGTTCTGATATGCCTTCACAAAAACCTTCCTTCAACTTCAAATGATGTCTGTGTGTATAGCTCTTCTTATTCTCGCATATACCTTCTTACAATTTCTTTTCCTAATCTCATATCGATCTTACAAATAAGGTCTTACATATATACCATAACCTAAGACCAATTTTAGTAGGTCGGCTCTACGAAGATATTACAATAAAAACAATTTACAAGTAAATCAATAACGATGCAATATCTAATTCAACATGTCAGCTTAATGTATTTAAAACAATAATAAATCATCTCCATAGCGTGTTGTGCTGATTTGGAATAGATAAGCCTGTCGGTGCTTATTCTGGACCTATTTGGGGGTAACAACAAATATGCAAACATGAATATACAAATGAACAAATCTCCAAGACAAAGTGTCCAAACGATGTCTTCAACATAACCAAGTGTTTTCCATGTCATTCCAAGTGCCGGTGAACAATATATCCTATCGGTGAACCGGATACCGGTGACTGTGCATAAAGTCACTTGCTTGCCAGTGAACATTGCCTATTCTCCAAAGTGTCAGAGTTGATAAGTGTTAACAGGTGTTGACATCAATGACAAAACCAAATCAACATATCCAAAATACCAACAATCTCCCCCTTTGGAATTGATGGCAACACAAGATGGAAAAACCATCAAAGTGCCAAAATAGAAATGCCAAATACCAAAAGCCAACAATCTCCCAAAAGAGATCATAACCAAAAATCAAAATTCAGATACAGAGAGTAATCAATCTCTCCCAAAGTAACAATCACTCCCCCTAGGAGTAACATGTGTTTTCCTTGTGTTTTTCCATATCAATCTCTCCCCCTTTGACATCAAATGCCAAAGCCAATACAAAAACTAGGTTCAAATACAAAATACCAACCAATTTAGTATACCAACTACTCCCCCTGAGAAGTAGCTCACCTCATCAAAGCCGGAGTAAAGATTTCTCTGTTAGTTCTGCCAGTTGATGACAAACATCAACTATCTAAGTCTCTACTGGTGGGGGTATGACCCCAAGCTAATCTCTAAGATATTCAAAGGTTTCCTTAGGAAAAGGCTTAGTGAAAATATCTACAATCTGCTCTTTAGTATTCACATAAACCAATTTTACTTCTTTTGCTTCAACATTCTCTTTCAGAAAATTCAGTTTGATAGAAACATGTTTAGTTTTGGAATGTAGTACCGAATTCTTAGATATATCAATTGCTATTGTGTTATCACAATAGATAGTTATAGGTTCCTTGCATTTTACCTTTACATCCTTCAACATTTGCTTAAGCCATAATACCTGTGTACAATTAATTGCTACTGCAACATATTCTGATTCAGCTGTTGATAAAGATGTGCAACTTTGTTTCTTACTCAACCAAGAAATTAATCTGCTTCCAAGAAAAAATTGTCTACCGGTGGTTCTTTTTCTGTCATCCACATCTCCTGCCCAATTTGCATTTGTGTATGCACATAATTCAAAGTTTTCATCTCTAGGATACCATAAACCAAGATTTGTAGTGCCTTGTAAGTACTGGAAAATCCTTTTTACTGCTGATTCATGATTTTCTTTAGGATTACTCTGAAATATTGAAACAATACATACTGCATTCATAATATCAAGTCTTGTTTGTGTCAAATACAGTAAACCTCCTATCATAGATTTGTACCTAGTCAGATTAACAGGTGTAGATTCATCTCTTAGTGATAATTTGTCATTTGTAGTCATAGGTGTGCTTACTGGTTTAGAGTTCTCCATCCCAAATTTCTTTAGTAACTCCTTCAAGTACTTAGATTGACTCAAGAATATACCTTTATCAGTCTGTGAAATTTGCAATCCTAAAAATAATTTTATCTCTCCAATCATAGACATTTCAAATTCTTGCTGCATTTCAATAGAAAAGTCTTTACATAATCCATCTTCTCCTCCAAATATTATATCATCAACAAAAACTTCTATAACCAAGATGTCATCATTAGTCACTTTATAGTATAAATTGTTGTCAGCATTACCTTTAGAAAAACCAATCTTCAAAATATATTTATCCAATCTAGCATACCAAGCTCTTGGAGCTTGCTTCAACCCATACAAAGCTTTCCTTAACCTGCAAACCATATCTTTGTTATATGTCAAAGAAAATCCACCAGGTTGCTCAATGTAAACTTCTTCTTCAAGATATCCATTCAGAAATGCACATTTAATATCCATTTGATATACTTTGTGGTTCTTGTGTGCTGCAAAAGCTAAGAATAATCTGACTGCCTCAATTCTAGCTACCGGTGCAAAGGTTTCATTATAATCAATTCCTTCTTTCTAAAAATATCCCTTACACACTAGTCTTGCTTTATTTCTGATTACCTTACCATGTTCATTAAGTTTGTTTCTCAATACCCATTTTGTTCCAATTACATTTTTGTCTTTAGGTCGGGGAACTGATAACTCAATGATGAAAAGTGAGTACCAAACTGGTACTGAGAGGGGGGGGGGTGAATCAGTGTAGGCACAAAAACTTCTCCTGAACTGGTTTGACTGTAGGCTGTAAACTACTGGCAATCTCCAACACCGGTCCAAACTAGACTACTACCGGTTAAACATAGTGCAACTGTGAAAGACATGAACCAGTCAATCTTCTTAGCTTTCCACACAACCTACTTCCTCATTTCCACTTTGTCCTTATGCATAAACAGATAATCTATCATCAAAAATATAATAACTTGCTAGATCAACATGATTCACCGCTTGATAGAAAACAACAAAGCATCACTTGAAAAAGACATCACATATGACACATACATTTTTCACGTGGAAACCCAACTAGGAAAAACCACGGTGGGGATGAATACCCACAAGCTGTTTTGAACTCTTTAGAAGTCCACTCTATTAGAAGCCTAGTCTGGTTAAAGACTGTTACAACAGGTTTTGTTAGGAACCGATCCTGTTAGGGATCACCCGGTTAAGGGATGGCTAGAATACCTGGTTAAGGGTTAAACCCTGTTAGAGGTTACCTTGTCAGAGGATTTTATGAACTCAATGGCTTAGAGTCACCCTATTAAAGGATTTACAACAAGCTGGTTAAAGCTACCCAGTTAAGGGATTTTCCAACTGTTGAAGTAGTTAAAAATCAATAGGTATTACAATGATTTGGTAATAGCACTCAATGCCAATGCAAATCTGCTTTAGTTCCTTCCTTCTACACACCCACTATGCTGGTATCAATCCTCTTATCTGGTCTAGCAAGAATCACGTATCTCTGCACTTAGATACACACACAACATTTTCCAACAACCTCAACATGAAACACAACATCGACCTTATAAAACATAGATAGGTCGGCAACATAAACCCTAAACCCTAAACACTTAGGTTAAGCAATTGATCAGTTCAAACCTGACCATTAAGCACTTTGCATTTGAATACAACGGTCTTGAATAGATCTCAAGATATTCTCCATTGTTCGATCTTCACCGGTTCATGGAGGTGATAACCCATCACGCGTTCTCCACCATTTGCAAAGACTTCACACATTCCCAAGGTAGATAGGATCAATCTTCTTCATGCAAGATCCTTCACGTGCATGAGATTGACGTGGCAACATGATCTAATCTCCATTACAATGCTAACTCATCACATAATGTCATCGGGCTTGGAACACTTCAACTAGAAACCCTGAAGCTAAGACTACCCACCGGTAGTCCTACCACATTCCATGTACCGGTTCTCATTCTGACATATCGGTTCTGGTTCACAACATCATACCGCTTCACTTATTGCACATATACTGGTTTACACCACCATACCGGTTCTCTTTGCCAATTGCTTAACTTCAATATACCGGTTCACTTCTGAGCATATTGACATAAATGACAACATACAATATCATCATGTCATCATACTCTTGAACATATGCCAACAGGAACTAATGTCCATGTGTTATTCTTTTCAATTTGTTCTAATTCTTCTTCCATAGCTTTAATCCAGTGTTAATCTTCACATGCCTCATTAATTGATGATGGTTCAATTTGAGAAATAAGACACACCTCTTCATTTTCTAGTCTTCCTCTTGTCATAACTCCTTGATACTTGTTCCCAATTATCTGATTTTTAGAATGGTTCAATCTTACATACCGGGGTGTCTTCGTTTTCTACTGTTCCTCAGTTACAGTGGAATTTTCAGATGATACCGGTGTAACTAGATCTTCATTCTGTACCGGTGGGTTCAATGTAGGTTCATTTGTCAATATCTCTATTGCTGGTTCACAGTCTATATACCTTGAAGTTCCTCTAAACTGTTCATCAATTTTCACATTTGTACTCTCAACAATTTTTTGGAATCTCTTGTTAAAACATATATATGTTTTGCTCTTAGATGAATAACCAAGAAATATTCCTTCATCACTTATAGGATCAAATTTGCCAATATACTCATCTCTCCTAATATAGCATTTACTTCCAAATATTCTAAAATATTTAAGAGTAGGATTAATGCTAAACCATAGTTCGTGAGGGATCTTACCAGTTACACCTTTGATGTGAACTTTGTTGAATGCATAGATTGTTGTGCTTACTGCCTCTCTCCAATATACATGTGGTAGATTTGCTTTAGATAACATACTTCTAGTGGCATCCAAGATAGTTCTATTTTTCCTTTCTACAACTCCATTCTGCTGTGGTGTCTGGGATGCTGATAACTATCTTATGATTCCATTTACTTCACATAATGTATTAAATTCCTTAGATGTAAATTCACCTCCTTGATCTGATCTTAGACATTTCATTTTCTTACCGGTTTCATTTTCTACCATCACCTTGAATAGTTTGAACTTCCCAAGTGCTTCTAATTTTTCTCTGAAAAAAGTAACCCAACACATTCTAGAATAGTCATCACTGATTAGCATGAAATATCTATCACCTTGTAAGCTTTTAGTTCTAGCTGGACCACATAAATAAGTATGAATTAAGTTAAGAGCATTATTGGATTTTTCTGGAATACTTTTGAAAGATGCTCTAACTTGTTTTCCAAATTGACATTCCTTACATATCGGATTGTGAGGTTTAACAATCTTAGGTAAATCTCTAACTGCCTTGGTAGTACTAATTTTCACAATGCAATCAAAATTTACATGACAGAGTCTCTTATGCCATAGCCAACTTTCATCAATATGTGCAATCAAGCATGACTTTTCACTGTTATTTAAATGAAAGATGTTACCTCTAGTTTGATTACCGATTGCAATTTCCAAACCAGTTCTGTTCATAATTTTGCATTTCCCATTCTTGAATTGTAATTGAAATCCTTTCTCAAATAATTGACCAACACTCAAAATATTATGCTTTAAACCTTCAACATAGTAAACACTGTCAATATTATGTTTACCATCAAGAGATATAATACATTTTCCTTTGATTAAATAAGCTTTATCATCTCCAAATCTTACTAGACCTCCATTATATTCCTGAAAAGTCAAGAATTTGCTTTTATCACTAGTCATATGATGTGAACATCCTGAATCAATTATCCATTCATCCTTAACTTCAATTTTAGCTGCCAAGGCCTGCTCTACCAGTTGAACAGTAGGTGTCGGTTGATCTTTTGTTATAGCAACAAAGACCCATCCATTGTCTATTGGATCCTCATCAGAATCATCAGTGACTCCTTCATCAACAAGATAACAAGACTTGTCTTTATTCTTCTTAAATCTGTATCTCTGATATTCAGGGTTAGGCTTGTATGTTCTTCTAGCTTCTTCTCTTAATCTAGCATGTCTATCAGGGCATCTTGAAGCCATATGACCAATCTTATTACAGTTAAAATATTTAAAGGGTGCTTTACCTTCATACTTACTTCCAACTAGACCTTTTGGCATTTTTCTTGCAAATAGTGCTTCAAGTTCTTCAAGTTCTTTATTTTCTCTCCCGCTTTCTTCAAGTTCTTTTGCATAAAAGGCTTTCCAATCAGATTTTCCAAATGATGGTGCAGATGATGCTGATGCCTTAAAAGCTAAATCTATCTTTATAGTAGCACCAGGGCCAAATTCCTCAATTTCAAAAGCTGAAAGTTTTCCAATCCATGTGTCCCTAGTTACTGATGTATTAGGCATTGTTCTTAACTCATTTATAGCAGTAACATTTTGTATGCCGGTGGCAATCCTCTTAAATTTTTTGAAACAATTTCATCTTCACTTAAGGTTCCTCCACAACATTTAATACCCAAAACAATTTCATTAACTCTTTCCATAAAAGCAAAAATCCTTTCATCTTCTTCCATTTTCAGATTTTCATACCTGACCCAGAAGCTTTCAAGTTTTGCAATTTTGACTATGGAATCTCCTTCATTCAATGTTTCCAAATGGTCCCAAATAGCTTTAGCGGTAGATCTATCAGATAATCCCATGATTTGCTGATCTGATAATGTGCTTGGAAGTGCTTCTCTTGCTTTGCAATCATTTTCTTCATCTTCTCCTAAGGTAGGTGGATTAGGTTGAATTTGAGTAGGAGTAGTATAGCCATTCTTTGTAACATCCTAGATGTCCTTTCCAATGCAATTTAGATGTGTCTCCATCCTGATCTTCCATATGCCATAGTTGGTTCCATCAAGTTTAGGATTGTCCTTCTTGAAATAGTTAGTAGACATTGGATCTCCTCAAGCTATTAAACTTTTGCAAAAAAGAGGACTAAGCTCTGCTACCACTTGTTAGGTCCCGGAGACAACTAAGAGGGGGGGGGGGGGGGGTGAATTAGTTGTCAAATAAATTTAAACCAAAAACAACTCATCCAAATTTAATGCTTAATACCGATAAACGAAACTTTATGCCGGTAGACAGTTTATCAGTTAATTGTAGTATCGGTAAAGATTAATGCATGAAACAGAAAGACAATAACATCCACAACACATAACACCAATATTTGTACGTGGAAACCCTGTAAGGGGAAAAACCATGGTGGGAAACCTTACCCACAATCAGATGATACTACTGTAAATAGTATGTGTATACAAATGGGGTCTGCACATGTAGAAAGGCCAAGCGCCTATAGCTCACTGCTCAAACACAAATAGGAGTCACACTGACTACAATTGGATAGTTAAATCCAATAATGATGTATTGCTCAAAATAGCATCTTTATATGTTGGATTTAGTACTGGTGTAGTTCTGATATGCCCTCACAAAAACCTTCCTTCACCTTCAAATGATGTTTGCGTGTATAGCTCTTCTTATTCTCACATATACCTTCTTACAATTTCTTTTCCTAATCGTATATCAATCTTACAAATAAGATCTTACATATATACCATAACCTAAGACCAATTTTAGTAGGTCAGCTCTAAGAAGATATTACAATAAAAATAATTTACAAGTAAATCAATAACCGATGCAATATCCAATTCAACATGTCGGCTTAATGCATTTACAACACTAATAAATCATCTCCATAGTGTTCCGTGCTGATCTGGAATATATAAGCCTACCGGTGCTTATTTTGGACCTATTTGCCAGTAACAAAAAATATGCAAACACGAATATACCAATGGACAAATCTCCAAGACAAAGGGTCCAAACAATGTCTTCAACATAACCAAGTGTTTTCCATGTCATTTGAAGTGTCGATGAACAATATATCTTGTCAGTGAACCAGATACTAGTGACTGTGCATAAATTCACTTGCTTGCCAGTGAACATTGCCAATTCTCCAAAGTGCCAGAGTTGATAAGTGTTAATAGGTGTTGACATCAATGACAAAACCATATCAACATATCCAAAATACCAACACTTTGTATTCACTTCATTACACAAGAAGTCATATGAGGAAAAACTCTACCATATCTACATATAATCTCTCTTAATTGCAAAAAGTATAAGGTATAATACATAATATTAGTTATAATGCTTCTCATAACAAATTCAACAAATAGGTCAGAATACATGACCTTAATTAGTTTGAATCAAAGAGAATGTTTTCCTTTAGCTAATGTTCCAGTACATGATCAACATATCGTAAATGAATACACCAGGCCAAAATATCTTATGGGAAGGAATTTATCTTTATTACTTATGTAAAGTAGGAACATCACAACCATAATTCACGAATATGAGAAATTGACTCTCCATATTGTCCTAAGGTAATAAATATCCCAAGGGAAAAATAATTTAGCAATGAAAGTTGTTAACTATTTAATCTTAGAAAGATACCTTATGTATCTTTTTAAATGCTTACTATTTTTTCTAATTTTGAAAATATTTCAATGAGGTACCTCACGTACCTAGCGAATAGAGTAATATTTAATAATTCAGTCTTCTAGTGCACAAGATCCATCTCAAATTTATTTCACCCTTTAGTCCAACTCTTATGCTTTATAGTTTATATTAGTCCATATAAGATATTGATAAACAACCATTAAACACGAAATATGAAAGGACATTCAAGTCCATTTAAGGGTATCATCCCTTATACTAACCAAGGTTCAATACTCATTCAAATTTGGCACATTCTCCACTATTTACTCCCTTAAACAACCTATCTATAAACATTTGAACATGATATCGAAATCACATAAGAGGATTAGTAAAATAAACACAAATCTAGTCACCACAAGAAAGTAAAAGAAATCTCAAATTGAAATTAACAAAATTCCTCCATTAAATCATAAAATACAAAATCAAAAAGTGTGTTAAATAATCATGAGAAGAATAAGGATGAAAGCTGTGGTGACTAGTTTCTAAAAAAAATACAGCCAATCCTTACAATACTTCAAAATTATCAATCAATAATAGAAAAAAAAGAAGCTTCAAACCAATTTCACATAAACTGTGTGGCTAATTCTAGTCCCGTCGAGGGAGTAAAAGCTACACAACACCTTGCATCCAAGGTGTGTTAGAGAACATGACCAACAATTAAGTCGTATTTCTCATACATCTATTAATCATTCTAGGATTTAGAGGTAATCACATCCTTTGTATAGCCTTAGTGCATTCTGTATAAGAATCATTCAATCATGCATACTTAACCTTGATACACCTATCAATTTTCATTTAATATCCTTTATAATTTCATGCAAAATATACATGATTACTTAAAGTCACACATAACTACTAATCGATACAAATTTATTTCCATATCAAATAGTCAAGGAATGTATGTGAAAGAAAATAATATCTAGCATTTCTTATACTTAGTAATTCCATTACTCTTATATGGTTTCTAGTAGTTTCAAAAATAATTCCCTCTACTCTTTTAAGATGACATACACAATATATATTGATTTTCATTACGAGATTAGCAGTATCATGCTTCTAGATGAGACCAAAAATTGAGAACCTAAGGCTTCTATTATTTATTTTATTTTTATTTTTTAAAAGAATTAATGCTAAGGTACCAACACTTCATTTCAAAATTTAAGAAAAGATCCATGTCTCTTAACCACTAATTAAATTTAATAGGGTATTTCATATTATTACTATAAAAGATTATAGTAAGGCTAAGTAGGGAATGTGTTGTTACTCAATGACTATACAATTTCTTTCTAAAGAAGATGTTTATTTAGGAATGCTATGAGAGATAATCACGAAGCATTAATAATAGTCTAGATGATTTATTTACTAATTACCAAAGTGTTTAATCAAGTACTAATGTGGCACTAAAAAGGGGTCATGCTCTCCCTTGCATTTATACAAAAATAATCTAATCATCTTATTTCATACAAGGTATTATCTAATGCATCACTCAATACAAAAATTATCCATGATTATGTTATGCATGCAAGTGTTACACATCATCATCAAGGGTGATCATCAATCACATATATAAAGTACTAATTTACTTTTTTCTATACCTAAAAGTGTCTATTATGCTTAACTACACTTATTAAAATAAGTTTTATTTTAATTTTCTTAAAAATAATAATCTCTTTCTTATTTTTAGAAGTACACTTTATGTATATTTTCATTTCTCCTTCTCTATAAGATTTTGGTTATATATATACTAGAAACTTAATAAAGTAATTATATATGTAACTATTGATTAATAATATTATCTTACTGTTTTGATAAAATTCAATATTTATGTATAAATTTGTGAAATAGTCTAGTTGGTCTAACTATTAACTGAATTGATAAGTACTTACATGTAAATGCACCGAGACTAGAATATCTTGCGATCCACTATCACATCTCAGAATAATAAAATAAAGGCCCTAGTGTGGAACCTGGAGTTCTGATACCAAAATGTAAGGACCTGCTTGTCCTAACCCTAGTTAAACCATACTTAAACTCACAGTTACAATTAGAACTAAATTAACCATTATTACACATGCAAAAGCAATACAAATAATAGATAAATACTCTGAACAACCATGCATCTCATAATTCACAAGTGAAAACAAAATAAGCATGCAGAATAATGACATAAGTAAAATTACGCTTGAAGTTTTAAATGACATGCAAATCCATAACTAGTTACGATTTTGAGTTGAGCGTGTGCATGTATAATGCAAACCGCGTGCATGAAATTATTATGAATTAAATTAAACATGAAAAAACTCATAATTAAATCATCTAATTAAATATAACCATACATGCATACAAAAAAAAAGTAAACTAAACTAATCTAAAGAAAGTAAACCATGCATGTTAGTGGGTTAGTATGTTAGTAGCCCCTTTTTCTTCTTTTCTTTGTTATTTACATTGCATGGTGACTTCTTGTCACTTTACATCATGTGACCTTATAGGTCTTTTACATGACTTTTCATGTGACCATCTTGGTCTTTTCAATGAGGTAAAATATACATCATATGATTATTACATAAAACTTTATCTGAAATCTCTGACTTTCTCTGTCTTTGGATGTGTTGCCTCTGTTTGACCTGGATAACCTTCTCTCGCAACCTAGGAATTTTATCCGCCCAACCAAATGAAGCATAAGCTTCTTGGTGCTCTTGATAAGCTCTCGTCCCTCACGATGGAGTATCCTAGCAAGCCGGTACCAACTGGTAGTAAAGGAATCCTGTGTAATCATGTAGAACTAACAACCCATCCTGGTTGAACTAACTACATGTGTTATGGTAGGGAGATAAATAAATAAATAAATATGATGGCCATCATTACCCTATTGGGGAAGTGAAGAAAATCACCCTTCCCTGGTTAGCCCATAACAAGCACTCTCATTCCATAAATATCCCTCATAGACAAAAAAATAATTAACCCTGCATGAATTAATGTTAGAATGATATTATTTAATTAATGATCTTTTAAATTTTATTAATCCCCTTTTAAAAATGTTATAATTTCTCAAATCAACTTCAATTTGAATTCTTAATATTTTCAAATATTCTCTATTTTAAGTTAATATAATCCTTTTTAAAATCAATTCCTATTTTATTTTATTAGTATTGTCAACAATTTATTACAAGTAAGAAATAATTCTAAAATAAGAAAAGAAAGATCAATCAACAAATAATAAAATTTTAACTTTTCAGACAAAGGGTTTTGAACCCTTGACCTGGCTATCTCAAAAAGATACCTTTGCCATTACACTACTAATTAATTTAGAATTTAGTTTCCAGATTACTCAATAAGGCTACTATTTTGATCTTCGAACCAAATAGAAATACAACATATATATATATATATATATATATATATATATATATATATATATATATATATATATATATATATATATATATATATATATATATATATATATTATATATATATATATATATATGTTTAATGATTGCAGACCAAATAAGAGGAATTATTTAGTTACTGAGAAGAAAAGGGAGAGATTCTATGTGAAATATGGTAAACAAGGATGACATGGCAGAGACAACCAATCTACCCCCACATGACCTATAGATTACCCACCAAAGAAGCTAGTTGGGTGATGATTAGGAAGGATGGCGTGGGGTGTGAGCAGAGGTAGGAAGGAGAAGAGTAAGGAGTGGGTAGTTCCTAGCCAACCTCCATGCCCACAGGTTCACGGTAACCCCACGTAGAGGATATGTTGAGAGGGAGGAAGGCGAGGAATGGGATTTGACTCGCCTTGCTTCCAAATTTCAATTAATTATCTATTTGTGGTAAGAATGAAGAAAGAGTTAAGATGACGAGATGTGGGAAGAGGCGTTGGCAACACAACTGGCACATCAAACAAACTAGCATTTAATCCACAATAACCAATTACTCTCAACAACAAAACAATACCAGTCAATCGATTTCATAGATAGAAATCTTGTGGTAAAGAAGAGATTAAAAACCTACCTTTAACAAATTTATTCCCTGTACTTACATTTTTAATCAGAAATTATGACAAGAGGAACAATTTTTAAAGGAAAAGATCAAATTAAGACTCTAATAAAATATGTAAAATAAATGAACCTGGCTATGAGAAATAAGAATCGTAGGCGTTTCCCAATTTCAGACAATCTCTTCAATCTACCTTGTTGACTTTATAGCAATCACACAAATCAAGAAGCTCAAAAGGAATTGGAATGAATCAAATAAGAGATTTATCTCTATATTTATAAATATTAAATTCTCTAAAAATAAAATTTAACTGATTGCATGATTAAGTTTTAAAAATCAAACCAAATTTTTAATTATAAAATGCATGTTTAGCATGATTAGAACTCGCAAAATAATTCTTAAATTAAATCACAAATTTGTTAGCATGATTTTAAAGATTTAGTTTTAAAGAAAATAATCTACTAATTTAATTATTTTGATTTCATCATGCCTTGCATGTCGTCTATATTTTTAGCACATTATTTTCCCTAAATTTAGTATCTTACTATTTACTCATGCATTGTATCTTGCATGTCGAAAATATAATTGATTATCTTGATTATATATATATATTGTGTGGGGGAAAAAGCGAGACTAGGTTAACATGCCCCAATCTTACCTTTTGACACACATTACGGAATATGAAAGAGCCTAGAGGTATCACACAATTGGCTACTTCTTTTTGTGAAAGAGAGAGCCCCGGGCTACCTATTAGGGTTTCTATTCCTTTGTTGAAATTGAAAGATAAAATGATGCAAGTTCGATCCCTAACCTCAAAATGCAAGTATGAATTGATAACAAGATTGCAGAATTGAACTTAAACTATGGAAAGCTGTAAACACAAGGACAAGACAAAAATGCAAATGCGTACCCAGAGTCAAAATCTGAGTGGAAATGTTCGGGACGGGGGCGCGGGCGCCACTGTCCTGATTCTACACCTGAAACTGCTGTTTTGCACTCTAGAAAATTGTCGGAAATGCTGTCTGTCAGGAGGACCAGGGCACCCAGCGCCCCTGTCCCAGGGACCAGGGCGCCTAGCATCCCTGTCCTGGCAGGACCAGGGTGCCCCACGCCCCTGTCTTGGTCTTCTGCTCAAAAACTTGGTATGTGGTTCCGTCTCCGTCTGCTTCTTTCGGATCTGCAACTTGCGGCGTCGTCTGAATCCTGAAATCTGCATTTATATCTGAAAAAGGTGTTTGGGCGGCTATATAGGGTTTTGCCTTAGTCAAACCCCCACTTCGGTGATTTCCACCTCCACGAATAGCCAAGTTGTATTGTAAAAGTAATGTGTGTGCAAACCTTGTGTGTGTGCAAGATCTAAAATGCAAGTAAGCAAACTAGAGCAACCTAGAAAGTAAACCCTAATTGCTTGTAAATGACAATGTAAATGCTCTAAATCAAGATGCAAAGTGATCTAAAGCATGGATAAATGATATATTGAAGCTTATGCAAAGACATGAAAACAACATGAAATCATACCCAACCCCCAAGGGAGGGGTACAAGCCAATCTTCAGTCGGTAATCTCCTATTGTTCTTCAATGTCTTCTAAGCCCTAAATGGATAAATGGAATTGATAAATGCTTGATAGAGGGATGTTGAATGTTGTTGAAGTCTTCAAAAGATCTGCTCTTTCACTGCATATGAGGTTCCTCAAAACAAAATTCGGATCCCTTCAAATGAAGAAAGAGAGCTCTTATGTATGAAACCCTAGGTCTTAATTCCAACTTTTGGCCGACCTAGAGATTGAATATCCTGCCAATTTCTTGGGGTTAAGCTTTATTTTATGATTGGATTGCGCTCCTAAAATTTCGGGAAAAATGTCCGGGACCGTGTGCACTCCGGGCGCCATGGTCCTGACAACTTTTCACCAAATTTTCAGGGCCGTCAGATATGATGATTTTAGAGCGAATCCCAAAGTTACAGGTGATTTCGAGATGTTTTGACCCCCGAAATCAAGCTCCCAAGCTCAGAATAGTGCCTAATTAGGGTTTTTGATTAAGTGATGTATTGGAGGAATAAAATGAAAGGGGCACGCTTTAATGAAAGGGCCCGACTTTATGATGTGGAAGATGATGAAATAGAACCTTTAGACCTAATTAATTTGATTAATTAAGTGCTAAAGGGGAAATGCAATGCAAAATGTAAAATGCACCAAGGCGGGTGCTAAACTAGGTGTGAAATTGTACCACCCTAGCAAGTGCATACAATTTACGATGCTACATTTAGCCCCACTTTAGTGGTCATATGAGTACTACATGCATATGTGAGCTAAAGTACAGAAAGTAAACATCATTTGAAAAAGGATATATCCATAAGTTGTCGGACGAAGCCCCCAGCGGTATCTGCAGTACACAGTTAGGAACCGCACCCTACAAAACACACATTAGATCACAAAATCACCTAATGCTTACTAAGGAAAGTGATGAAATTTGTGAGTAGCTATATACCCCCCCTTGTTTTGGCTTGCTTATTAGGGAGGTGAAACAGGGTAACATGTTTACTTATGACAAATTGTGTAAGAGAGTATTGATGAGGGATGTTCACTGAAAAGACTTCATCAGAGCACTTTTTGGAACATCCCAAGAGTAGGGGAATGAAAATATGATTCCTACGCAACAAACAGTTCGAGAATCACATCTCCCAAACTCAAGTTATGATGAAATGAGTGAAAGAGGAAAATTAGGGTTTTGAAAGCAAAGGTAAAGGAATGAAAGTATATACCCTGAAAGTGACATTTGCATTTGTCACTTTGTTGATTTTGAGTACTGTTCATTGCAGCGGAGCCCACATAGCCATCATCATGCCTTCATGACGACCAGAGCGTCCCATGAGGATTGAGATCCTGCGACAGGCCATGATCGATGACGAGCCACTGGACGAGGTGAGTTGACTGAACATTGACTTTTGATTTTCTGCATTTGACTTTTTTGTGATCGTTTGCGGGCCCTGGAATTTGACCCTGGGCCCACCCAGGGCACCATGGTCCCTTCAGGGTGCCATGGTCCCCTCAAGGTGCCATGGTCCCTGATAGGGCACCATTTTCCCTGACAGGGTGCCATGGTCCCTTCAGGGCGCCATGGTCCCTTCAGGGCGCCATGGTCCCTTCAGGGCGCCATGGTCCCTGACAGGGCGCCATGGTCCCAATCAGGACTTGGCGAGAGATGTTAGGGTTAGCATACGATGTTCAACAGTTTGCATGAATGATTTTGATGATTGAGTACTGATTATAGTTATGTTTTTGTGATGCAGGGTCTCCCATACATGAGAGAGCACACGGCGGGGCAGATTCTTCGCAGTTTGCGAGATTAGATTCCTCGGCTTACTCAGGCATAGAGAGACACATTGTCGATAGTAGGTTTGTGGTCTATGATTCTTATGCCGGCCATTCGATTTCATCCCGCGATGCTGATGGCACTCATGGAGCGATGGGATCCTGACACATGCACATTCCAGCTTCTAGTAGGGGAGATGACGGTGACACTTGAGGATGTGTACCGCATTCTTCGCCTACCGATCAGAGGAGCTACCATGACATATGCGACCGATCGGTCAGTAGAGGATCATCAGAGGGAACAGGTATATTGCATAGGGAGAGTCATGCCTAGTGAGATGAGAGGTCGTATCATGGTCAGCTGGCTCTTACATCCTATAGGAGAGGTGCCCCTCATGAGATGTCTTATGATAGCCATCATTGCACTAGCTGTCTACCCTAATGGGCAAGGTACACACATGCATGGGGGTCTCACATGGTACATTAGGGCTATGGAGAGACACAGGAGAGTATATGCCTGGGGTCAGAGTATGCTTGCACATCTCTATCACGACCTCAAGGAGTATGTTTTTGGACAGGGTTGCAGTTTGATGACATGCACACTTCTGCAGGTGTGGATATTTGAGCACTTTACATGCACCAGGCCTGTCGGCTATCCGATGAGTGCGGCTAGCGAGCGACCTAGGGTATTTTCTTATCCACTTACCAGCGAGTGGAGATTTGGAGATCTATTGTATTGGAGAGTGACATTTGACAGATTGATAGCTGAGGTGACTGTGTGGAGACCATATCTGCGGATGCACAGATGGGATGGGATGGAGAGACAGTTAGCATGCTTACAGAGGAACCGCCTACTGAGAGGGTGATATCCACACATCATAGTCCCATTCTACTTTGATCGAGTATGGAGGCAGTTTGGGCTAGAGCAGTGTGTTCCAACCGATGTGCCCATCTACACTCGACACTCACGAGTCCTTCCCAGACCCAGAGCGGTAGCGAGACCGACGATAGATGATATCGAGATCATAGATATAGAGGGGTCCAACCAAGATGTGGTTACTGATTATGCTGCAGACCCCGGGGCACAGTGCAGGTATCTCTCATGGTTTATGAGATCATACCCAGGGCCTATCTTTCCACCAGATCACTCGACAGGCCATCTAGGCCCATGGAGACATGGAGACCAAGATGAGGATCAGGGATCCAGGTCGGAGGAGCCAGAGGAGGGAGAGGGTCATGAGGAGGCAAGAGATCTTGATCTGCCTATAAGAGATCAGCCTAGTGTCGAGGAGGAGAGAGATGATGAGGAGGAGGATAGCGATGATGAGGAGGATAGAGATGATGAGGAGGAGTCGGATGCAGCTCCCCATCATTCAGGAGATGATACCATAGCCTTAGATCCTCCCGTTATTCCCCAAAAGGGGGAACACGAGGCAATACGGAGACCTATACCCATCACGCACAGATCATTCAAGCGAGGGGAGCCTAGTAGTTCCTAGTCACAGATGCTACCATATCATGATCCCTACTGGCGTGAGGGAGATCCAGGTATAATAGGTTTATACTGATTGATTAATGTTTTGATGATATAAAATGGTACTAACACAAAATCTGTTCTACTGCTACAGCTAATGTGCAAGAGTGGCGTTCCCTGATCCAGCAAGCAGTGATAGATATTTCTACGATGGAGCAGATCCCTAGTTCCTCACAGGTTGCTTATAGACCTCAAGGGAACGCGGGTTGGCATGATGATTTATTTTCCCCATTTCGAGTGCAGGTAGAGATATGGAGGGAGAGAGAGCGGGCTCTATCAGAGGACCTTCAGCGGGCATAGCATGATCTAGCAGCAGCTCAAGCTGAGGCTACCTCGTATCGCGCTATCCTTATGGATAGGGATCGTAGGAGTTCCTCTTGGAGCCATTCACGATCTATATCATGGTATACCCCTATGGGTCCACCTGCACGGCCAGATCAGGAGGGAGCATCTAGTCGTCACTCTCCAGCCACCAGCCCTAGGGATAGGAGATGATCTTATGATGTAGGGTAGGTCACATTTTGGATGCATAGTGACCTACCTTTGTATATTGATCCACACACACATATATATATACATGCTTCTTTGTCTCAAACGTGTTATCTTTAATGTCTAAAACAATGTGTATTTTGATTAAAGTTAATACATTTGGTAGATGTACATGTATGTTCTGAACTTAATTTCCATGTGATTGATTTCTCAATGCTCCATGATTAAATTGATACATGTGTGACTTAATTAAAATATTTGATCAAGTACTACATTGATGATAAGGAAGAAAATATGTGTTAAGCCTAAGAATCATATAACTAATGTGATTTAATTTGAATTTAAACACAACATGACACGATTCAACTTAACACATAAAGATATTGTATAATATGCCAACATAATGAAAAAAATGTAAATCTTTTGCAATTTACATAAATGAATTCAAGACAAACCATAAAGTAAAGAAACACGCTTGTCAAGAATGAAGCAATATAGATTAAACAAAACAACATTTAATTCTATTTGCTCTAACAAAGATATGCTAACATATTATCCAATTTTGAAGAAGTGAGAAAGGAAATAGATGAATGATAAGGAATGAGAAATTAAGCATAGTATCTACGCAAGTGTATAGCGTTTATAGGGTCTTTAAGAGACGTACCATCTACACCCACTATTTTGTAAGCACTTGATCCATAATCTTCAATAACGATATATGGTCCAAGCCAATTAGGACTAAATTTTCCCTTTTCTTCAGGTAAGGCATTCACATTGCACTGATTCTCATAGAGCACTAAGTCACCCACTGAGAAGGAACGTTGAATAACCTTATCATTATAGCTTCGTTGTAAAGTTTTGTGGTACGCTTGAATATGCTCAAGAGCATTTATACACTGTTCATCAAGCATCTCAAGCTGTTGAAGTCTTTGTTCTCTATAAGCATCATCATCTACTATACCTTTGAGAGAAACTCTAAGTGATGGAATCTCTAATTCTAAAGGCATAATAGCATCAGCACCATAAACAAGATTATAAGGGGTAGTTCCTGTGGCAATTCGTACACTCGTTTGGTAGGCCCAAAGAGCATAGATTAGCTGAGTACTCCAATCCTTACCATGCTTATTCACGGTTTTACGAAGAATTTGTTCAATTATCTTATTGGATGATTCGGCTTGGCCATTTGATTGAGGATAGTATGGTGTAGAAAATAGATGTTTGATATGATACTTCTCGAGGAATCTCTTCACATCCTTGTTCTTAAATGATGTCCCATTATCAGAGATTATAGTGGAAGGTATCCCAAATCGAGAAATAATGTTTTCTAGAAGAAATCGACAAATCACTTTAGCAGTAGTAGAGCGAAGGGGAATAGCTTCTACCCATTTTGTAAAGCAATCTGTTGCGGTTATAATGAAAGTATTTCCTTAAGATGAAGGAGGAGAGATTTTATCGATAAGATCCAGCCCCCATGCAGAGAAAGGCCAAGAAGCTACATGAGAGCGCAGTTCTTGGGCAGGAGCATGAATGAAATTATTGTGTTGTTGACATTGATGACATTTCTTAACAAATGAAAAAGAATCCTGCTGCATAGTTTGCCAATAATATCCCATACGGAGCAACCTTTGAACCAAGGATTTACCTCCAAAATGCCCCCCACAGGCACCTGAATGCGCCTCTTCAAGAGCAATAGGGATTTCTAATTTGTTAAGACAGCGAAGGAGAAGACCGTTATAACCCCTTCGGTAAAGAACATTAGAAAGAATGATATATCTAGCAGACAGCTTGCGAACTCTAGCCCTGGTGTTCCTATTAGCGGAATCAGGAAAGGTACCATCGGTCAAGTATCTTACGATGTGGGAGTACCATTCATCTGAGTCTATAAAGTCGCAACATGTCACCAGGCTGGAATCATCTACAATAGTTGGAGAAATAAGGTTGTGAATAACAAATTTAAGATCAACCATAGGGTCCTCTAAAGATACCAAAGAAGCCACACATGCCATTGCGTCCGCATGTCGATTATCTTTTCGAGGAATAGGTTCCATGGTGTAAGAATCAAATTTTTGTAACAAAGAGATAGCAAGGTCTTTATATTGTGATAATTTGTAGGAGAAATCAAAACAACCCCTGCCCCCCGATCCCATACGACACTTAGAGCCATCAAAGTATAACTCCCAAGTTTCATCTTTCTCTGTACAAAGGATGAAGTCGTCAGGAAACGACTCAGGATTAGGGAAGGAGAAAGGTGAAGGGGCCTCAACTAAGTGATCGGTCAACGCTTTCCCTTTAATTGCCCTTTGTGAAACAAATTTAAGGTCAAATTCAGTTAACATCATAACCCACTTGGCTAGGCGTCCTGATAAATCAATTTTAGAGAAAAGATGCTTCAACGGATCAAACTTTACCATGACGTGGACTTCTGAATTTAAGAGATAATGTCTCAATTTCTGAGTCGCAAACACCAAGGCCAAGCATTGTCTTTCTATCGCAGAATATCGGGTCTCATAATCGAGTAAGGTACGACTTATATAATAAACCGGACACTCCTTACCATCTTTATCATGTTGTGCCAATAATGCTGCAAGAGCATGAGAGGAAGCTGCTGTATAAAGAAGAAAGGGTTTAGAAGGTTCGGCCGGTTGAAGGATAGGAGGATTAGCCAAATACACTTTTAAATCGTCAAATGCTTGCTGACAATCTTCATTCCATTGAAAAGTGATATTCTTTTTGAGAAGTTGAGTAAAAGGAAAAGTATGATCTGCAAGTTGAGATACAAACCTACGAATAGCTTGAATCTTTCCTTGTAAGATTTTAAGTTGAGACACATTTCTAGGAGGTGGCATGTTGACAATAGCATCTATTTTCTTAGTGTCCACCTCAACCCCATGATGCGAAACTATGAACCCTAATAGTTTTCCACTATCCACACCAAAAACACATTTTCAGGGATTCAAGCGCATGTGATATTTACAAATTCTTTCAAAGATTTGACGAAGGATTCTAATATGATCTATGCGAAGAATGGACTTGGCCAAAACATCATCAACATAATCCTCTAAAATCTTATGCATGTAATCATGAAAGATAAGGGTCTTCGCTCGTTGATAAGTTGCACTGGCATTTTTAAGTCCGAAAGGCATTATTACCCAACAAAACGTACCCCAAGGAGTGGTGAAAGCATTTTTGAATTGATCTTGAGGGTTAATGTAAATTTGATTGTATCCTGAAAAACCATCCATGAAGGATAATAAAGCATGTCCTGCCGTAGAATCAACTATCATGTCAATGTTTGGGAGGGGAAAATCATCTTTCAAAGAAGCTTTATTTAAATCTCGAAAATCGGTACACATTCTTATATTATTATCTGGTTTAGCCACAGTGACAATATTTGAAATCCAGGGGGAATAATCAATAGGGCGGATAAATCCAGCCTCCAATAACTTTTCAATCTTAGCCTTAACAAGCAGAACCACCTTAGGATTCATTTTGCGAATCTTTTGTTTCACGGGCCTAGCATCAGGAACTAAGACAATATTATGAGTGACAATCTTAGGATCTATACCAGGCATGTCAGAATATGTCCAAGCAAAGATCTCAGGGAATTCATGCAATAAATCTTCATATTGTTTTTGTTCCTCTTCATCCAAACATTTTCCAATTTTAATAACTTTTTCTTCATTGCAAGGATCCATCTTAACATCAGTGGTGTCACTTATGAGAAGATTACTTTGTTGAGGAGTATCCTTCAACTGAGGGAATTCTTTCAGAATCTCATCATTATCAATCTCTTTTCCAAAGTAGGCTTCAGTGTTCAAACAATAAGGCAGTCCCCTATTGTGATGATAATGAGGAAGAGTATCATATGCTCGTAAAAACTCAGCTAAAGCATCATCGGTAGGAAAAACATCCAAAGCAAAGGCACATGAAGGATCCTCATAAATATACTCAGGGTGTTGTATTGATAGAGATGTAGAAATAGCATTAACACTAATACATGGTCTCTTAGAAGCTTTAGTGCACTTGCAGGGATTATAGCCAAGTCCAAAGGCATAATTGTGAAGATTATTCTCTAGAGGAACCTTTATCCCTTGTTCGTGAGCGCCACAACCATTTCCATAATACCCATGCTTAGCAAAAATGCGAAAACCACGACCATAACGATCAACCATTTCAGAAAGAGAAGGCGGTTTTTCATAAGATAAAGAATCAAACTCTTCAGAATTGGAAGTGCGAGGAGAAGAAGTTTGAGAAGCGGCCACGAAGTTATTACTCATAGGTTCAGGTAATGTTGATTGATTTTTAGCTTCTTCCTTCTTTTCAGCTTTAAGCTCTCTAGAAGGAACCTTATATTCACCTACAAAGGTGGGATTAAAATCAAGAGATCCCCAATCGTCTTCTGCGAGAACCTTCTCAGGATCAAAATCCTTCTTATGTGTAGTTTCAAATCAAGAAGAGTCTTCTTCAGGAGCTCCAGACTCATCCAAAGAATTTTGATCATCAGAGGGCGAGGATTCATCGATAGGTATCTTGTTTAAAGAGTCATCACTAGACGAGGAAGGCTTAGAAGAACCCCCTTTGGAAGTAGATGTTTGTAAACAATCTTGGAAATTAGTATCACCTATCAAGGTATATGTCTTATTGTTATAGATAAATTTAACTTGTCTATGCAATGTAGAGGGGACAACTTGCATACTATGAATCCAAGGTCTCCCTAATAGAAAGTTGTATGTTAGATTTCCCGACATAACATGGATAGGAGTAGGCAAAGTAACAGGCCCCACTGTGAGGGGTAAGGTGATAATACCTAATGAAGTCTTAGCCACATTGTCAAAGCCTCGAATAGGATGTGAGTCAGGCTCAATTAGGGATGTATCCACATTCATCTTATGCAAAAGATTAATGCTACACACATTAAGACCAGAGCCATTATCTACTAGTGTTCGTCTTATAGCAGTATCATTTATGATAACCACAATCATCAAAGGATCATATTGATGTTGAATTTCACTAGTGGGCAACTCATCTTGAGTAAACACAATATGAGCTTTAGGATTCATCACAGAGTTAACCAAAGACACTATATTACTAGATGTATTCAGTGGAGGAACATTCAAATCTTTCAAAGCATCTTGTAACATTCCGTGATGAGCAGAAGAAGTTTGAATCAAATCCCAAAGGGATATCTTAGCAGGGGTAGCTTTAAGTTGATCTATGAGATCATATTCCTTGCCAAGAACTTGTGAAATACGCGGAGCTTGCGGAAGAGTTGGTTGAGGATTAGGAAGAGAAACTGGGATAACAGGAGGAGGATTAGGCTGCCTATTATTTCTAGTATGATAAGTATGGGCAACCGCATGATAACTCTCTCTAGTTATTTGCTTGGCATAACTATAAGGACATATAGGTTTTCTTCCTTGCACAGTGATGATTGGTTTATTCAGAGTACGAAAGGAATCATGATCATACCCTCCTTGGAAAGTAAGGAGAGGTGATTTAGGAACTTGAAAGGTGGGAGAAGGATAAGCACCTTGGACTTCAAAGAGAGGCTTATTATGCTCATTCAGGTTTATCATGTTAACTAGTTTAGAAGTTTTGTTCTTGTTTAGAGATTTCGATAAAGCCACAAAGTCATCAAGAGCATCATCCAACAAAGCATGATCATATCTATTAAAAGGTTTATCTTTTGATTCAAAAGGAGACATCTCCTCATAGAGGGGATTATTGAAAACAACCATGTTACTAGATTTAGTGGAAGAGTTGATAGGAATGTACCCTTGAGAGGAATCATTCAACTTATCTTTCTCATCACAACAAAATGGCATAGTAACAAGGTTTATGAGTTTTTGGTAAAATGAAGGTTTGGCCTCTTTAGGATTCAAAAACTCATCTAAAGCTTCATCTAATTCATCTTGGCTATACTCATAATAATCATCATAAGCATGAACATTTTGCAAATAAAAGTCTGACATTTTGAAATAAAAGTTGCATAAAACTTAGGCACACAATGCAAAGAAACACACTCTTTTTTTTTTCTTTTTATGAAAATGAAATGAAAACACACTAAATCTAGATCTAGATCTAACAAATGCAATGCAAGAGGAAGCAATGATAGATTCACGTCGGGTTCACCAAAATGTGTGGGGGAAAAAGCGAGACTAGGTTAACATGCCCTAATCTTACCTTTTGACACACATTACGGAATACGAAAGAGCCTAGAGGTATCACACAATTGGCTACTTCTTTTTGTGAAAGAGAGAGCCCCGGGCTACCTATTAGGGTTTCTATTCCTTTGTTGAAATTGAAAGATAAAATGATGCAAGTTCGATCCCTAACCTCAAAATGCAAGTATGAACTGATAACAAGATTGCAGAATTGAACTTAAACTATGGAAAGTTGTAAACACAAGGACAAGACAAAAATGCAAATGCGTACCCAGAGTCAAAATCTGAGTGGAAATGTTCGGGATGGGGGCGCGGGCGCCACTGTCCTGATTCTGCACTTGAAACTGCACCTGAAACTGCTGTTTTGCACTCTGGAAAACTGTCGGAAATGCTGTCTGTCAGGAGGACCAGGGCGCCCTGCGCCCCTATCCCAGGGACCAGGGTGCCTAGCGTCCCTGTCCTGGCAGGACTAGGGCACCCCACGCCCCTGTCCTGGTCTTCTGCTCCAAAACTTGGTATGTGGTTCCGTCTCTGTCTACTTCTTTTGGATCTGCAACTTGCGGTGTCGTCTGAATCCCGAAATCTGCACTTATATCTGAAAAAGGTGTTTGGGCGGCTATATAGGGTTTTGCCTTAGTCAAACCCCCGCTTCGGTGATTTCCACCTCCACGAATAGCCAAGTTGTATTGTAAAAGTAATGTGTGTGCAGACCTTGTGTGTGTGCAAGATCTAAAATGCAAGTAAGCAAACTAGAGCAACCTAGAAAGTAAACCCTAATTGCTTGTAAATGACAATGTAAATGCTCTAAATCAAGATGCAAAGTGATCTAAAGCATGGATAAATGATATATTGAAGCTTACGCAAAGACATGAAAACAACATGAAATCATACCCAACCCCCAAGGGAGGGGTACAAGCCAATCTTCAGTCGGTAATCTCCTATTGTTCTTCAATGTCTTCCAAGCCCTAAATGGATAAATGGAATTGATAAATGCTTGATAAAGGGATGTTGAATGTTGTTGAAGTCTTCAAAAGATCTGCTCTTTCGCTGCATATGAGGTTCCTCAAAACAAAATTCGGATCCCTTCAAATGAAGAAAGAGAGCTCTTATGTATGAAACCCTAGGTCTTAATTCCAACTTTTGGCCGACCTAGAGATTGAATATCCCGCCAATTTCTTGGGGTTAAGCTTTATTTTATGATTGGATCGCGCTCCTAAAATTTCAGGAAAAATGTCCGGGACCGTGTGCACTCCGGGCGCCATGGTCCTGGCAACTTTTCACCAAATTTTCAGGGCCGTCAGATATGATGATTTTAGAGCGAATCCCAAAGTTATAGGTGATTTCGAGATGTTTTGACCCCCGAAATCAAGCCCCCAAGCTTAGAATAGGGCCTAATTAGGGTTTTTGATTAAGTGATGTATTGGAGGAATAAAATGAAAGGGGCACGCTTTAATGAAAGGGCCCGACTTTATGATGTGGAAGATGATGAAATAGAACCTTTAGACCTAATTAATTTGATTAATTAAGTGCTAAAGGGGAAATGCAATGCAAAATGTAAAATGCACCAAGGCGGGTGCTAAACTAGGTGTGAAATTGTACCACCCTAGCAAGTGCGTACAATTTACGACGCTACATATATATATATATATATATATATATAAAATTAGTCCTCTAATTTTTTTACAAGATGCTATCTTTTTTTTTTAAATAGCTTTTATTTATTTTATAATTTAATTATCAAATAACTTTTATATTTTTAATCACTCACTTTTAAATAATTATATTTTAATTATTTAATTAATTTCTAGCTTAACTATAGTATTAATAATTTATCCTTATTATTATTTTCATTTTATATTAAACTCCCTAATTTAATTTACTAATTGCTTATCTAATTGGGTACTTTGCACAAGGTTCCAATACTTAGGTTGCTACTAGCAAGCTAGAAAAACCCCTCTTCAGTCATATGTCTTCCTTCGACAATTAACCTGCAACTTACTCCAACTCAACAAAAGGTCATCAGACCACGATAATAAAATGCATTATTCATATTATCAGGTTTAAAATCTAATTATAATATCATTAATAATCATAATTGAAAATAATAATTCATCATCATTAAATAACGATATTATAAAATAACTGACCATCATTAATGTCATTAAACCACAAAATACCATCTAACATCATTAAAAAGCTAATCAAATAATTAGGTGTAAAATGTCAACAATATAAGTATTTGACATAGTAAAGTAAATCTTACTAGGGTCTAAGTCGGGTCATGACAATGATGTGCTATGGGCGGATCGTATAACTCCAAAAAGAGCGATTGGTATGTCACCTTTTCAACTTTTGTATGGGTTGAATGCTAAGATTCCTATCATTGTGGAACTTCCAACATTAAAGCTCACCAAGGCCATTGAAGATGAAACTTATCAAAATTTGCTTGATAAGCGAACTATGTTTCTTTCTCCGTTGCAAGAAATAAGAGCAGAGGTGGTGGATAGGATTGTTGCACACCAAAGTCAGGTGAAAGTGTTATTTGACAAGAAGACAACTTGTCATGAGTTCTCAGTTGGTGATCAAGTCTTGTTATCACACAAGAGGAGGGAACCAAAGGGTTTGCATGGAAAGTTTGACTCCTTATGGAGAGGTCCCTTCACTATTCATGAAATATGTGGCAATCATAGCTACTTGCTTGCATATGTGGATGGTACCCCGTTCTTGCTCCCTCACAGTGGAGAACATTTAAAGCTCTTTACTCAATGAGGAGCAGTGTAAAAGGAAGTTGTACTTGTTGTAAAATTTGTATAGTTTTTTACTTTTAGTCTTTTCGTCGTTTGACACTATAGCCCAATGGATATAGGCACTCAGAGTTCTAGATTCTACAAGCTTCAAGTGGTGTAGCTTGTTCCCCAGTTAGAGCTAGTTGTTGTCCTCGATTTCAGCACGACTAAAATTGTGAGGCAACCCTACGAAATTGGTCTGTTTTGTACCGCATGTCCTCTAGGGGAGCTTGACTGACTATGTCGGTTAGCTCCTTTTGCTTTTCACTTTTTGTTTTTATCATTTTTAAGTTCTTTTATTTTTGCAGTTTTGCTTGCAGGTTGGACTTTCCCTAGTGAAAGAATTGCAAATCGAACTTTAAAGTCTGATGTGTAATGTTTTGGTTCTGCCCCTACAGATTGGACTTTAAAGTTTGATCTATAGGTAGTCCTTCTCCTGTAGGTCAGACTTTAAAGTTTGACCTATAGGGCCTTTGCCCTTGCACATCAGACTTTAAAGTCCGATGTGCAAGTTGATTTCAATGTCTTGCTTGTCAGACTTTAAATTCTGACTTGCAAGAGGTTTAATCCTGCATGTCAGACTTTAAAGTCTGACATGCATGACATGCTTAACAATTAATGAGGGCATTAATTGTTAATTTTGGGGTTATTTATTAAAAATTGGGTTTTAATTCCTCATTTTGTTTTGCAATCTCTCTTCCTCACGTGCACTCCTGCTCCTTTCCTTCAATTTCACTCTCGGTCATCTCGCTGGTTCATTGATTTTCATCAGTCGCTTTGATTGAGGTAGGTTTTCTTTTCTTTCTAGGTTTTTATGTTGGTTTTTCCCTTTGTTATTCATTCTCATTTTTCCCCCTTTTCCTTCGAGGTCAAGGGCATATTGGACTTTAATGTCTGACTACCCTTTTGATCTCTTGGTCCATCTTATCCTTCACCTGCATGTCGGGTTTCAAATCCTGACATGTAGGCTAATGGATTGAGATGTCTCCCACACATTGGACTTTAAAGTCTGATATGCGATACATACCCTCTTGCTAACAAGCTGGGTTTTAAAACCGGACATGTTAGTAGGAGGGTTAAACCTTACATATCGGACTTTAAAGTCTGATATGTAAGATGGGTTTTTCTGATTGACATGTTGGGTTTTAAAACCTGACATGTCAATCACTATTCTTCCTAAGGCACATCAGACTTTAAAGTACGATGTGCTTATCCTTTGAATGGTCCTTCCCTTGCACATTGGACTTTAAAGTCCGATGTGCTAATGACTTTTTCTCAACTTGCACATTAGACTTTAAAGTCCAATGTGCCGATGGCTTTTCTCCAACTTGCACATCGGAATTTAAAGTCCGATATGCAAGGAAGATGTTTTATCCCTACACATCGGACTTTAAATTATGATGTGAAAATTTTGGTTCCTAAGGTGTAGGTTGGACTTTTTTCCCCAACCTGCCAATTTTTGACAATTTTGTTCCCAAGCCTGTTCTGACTCCGAATTTTTGATCCCGTTGATACAATTTGGTTTTCTGATAATAATGACTGTCAAAGAAGCTAATCCTCAATGTTGAATGTAGTAATTTGCAAATGTCAAGACCCCCTCATGACAAATCAGAGCCTTCTTCAAGTCAACTGGAATCCTCACTAGGCAAGTCATCAACAAAGAAGATGAAGTACAAGTATGATAAATACTTGAATATGTATGTAGAAAGCTCAGTGGATTCCAACATCAAGGAGATCAAGGACACAGAAATTGGTCATGTCAATATGGAGGAGTTTATTGATCGAGTTGAGAAAGCTCCTTCATGCTTGACACACTTGATCAAATCTGACTTGCATAAATATGCTTCCTTCCCAGTCGCAGCCCATGATCCAGACTTTGTACTTGCAGTGGCAGAACATTTCGATTGAAATACAAGATAGGTTAAGGATGCTAATAAAAATGTGGTTATGACATTGGACAGTGTATTCAAGGGTTCTCTAGTCGAGGAAGTGGCCGACATTTCTCAGGAAAGTGCTTAGAAATATTATGAGAAAAATGAGGTAAAATGCAAGAAAGTAATTAATACAGTTTACCTCTCTGCTGCTAGAAATTTTGCCACTTCAAGATGGCCTAAATATTTCCATGGAAGTGACTTTAATGAGGAATACAATGATATGGTCACCATGTTGGCACGGGTGAAAGGTTTGAAAGACTCATTGTTTTCAAAATTTGATGTGTTATTATATGAATATAATCAGAAAAGGAGTTGCTAAGATTGATTGCAGTGAGCAGATCAGTGATGTACTCTGTGCACAATTGAAGGAGGTTAAGATAACATTGAAATTCTATATGACTGCATACCTGGTATATGCAACTACTTCTATGAAGCAATATCCAGGTTTATCTACAAAAGGTGACAAGAGGTTAGTACCTGTCTGGGAATACTATGATCAACTCACAATCAAAAATCAAGGGAACCATTTCAGAAGAGTCAATGAGCTTTCTTTGTTGTATGTAAGTGTATGTTTGATAAAGGCTTGTAGAAGAAAAAGCTGTCAGAGGTGGCATATAACAGGTTTTCTCATTTTGGATGTGTTTTTCTTTAGTTCCCAACATTCACTTACATCCACATAGGATGTTTCTCAAGAGAACCTTTCATTTTGCCAAGGTATCCACCTAACAAAATTATACTCATGGAGATGTGTTGGAAACTAATTTATGTGCATGAAAAGCAATCACAAGCCCATAAGACTTATTAAAGTTCCCAAAATCTATTGGTCATTATTCAATTTTAACTAATCCCAAGGCCAAGAACATGGAAGAGGAAATGCAATGGAATACTATGAGGAGGTTCAAAGCATGAAATAATTTTGATTTTCATGGCATGAAGAATAAGCTCAAAAGAAATTACCTCCAACAGTTTTTTGGGAACTCTACTGAGGAGCGACGTGCAACCAGTACTTTCTTTTTGAGTTGTAGTGCGCTTTTCATTGGAATATCCATATTGCTGATTTTCTCAAAAATCCTAATCTGGCTAATCGAAGTTACACTCATGGGCAATGATTAGCTAGAGTTATTGATCCTACTTTTGAGTTTTTGCAGCAACATAATTTTCCCTTTGTGACACATCCATGGACACGTTCTCCTTTGCAGAAGACACAAAGTTTTCCTCCTTCTGCACGACGATCTCCCATACCAAGTGAGGCATCAAGTTTGCAAGTTTCAGTTGTTCCACTTGCAAATATTTATTTAATAACACCATATAATCCATTAAGGATGGCTGATGCTGGCCCTTAGAGTACTTCTTTTGGTCCGTTGAGCTTGAGTGCACCTTTACATGAACTTCAGAAAGGCACATGAAAAAATTTGTTTGTTTTTAGGAGATGGTTCTCAACATCCGAACGAACACATTGCTGCCTTCTATATTGCATGCGGGGTTCTTGGTGTTGAGCATGAAGATGTTTCGGTGAGATTGTTCATTGAAAATTTGCATGGAGCCACTGTTGTTTGGTTCTATCATCTTCCGAACAATTGTATCACAAATTGGACAACTCTTAGAACTCTATTTGAGGCAAGGTTTAAGTCTGCCAAAGATGATCATACGATGTTGGCGCAGTTAACTCAAACGAAAAAAGAACCTCAGGAACCTATCTGTGAATTCGTAGAAAAGTTTAATAGATTGCACAATCGCATTCCAGTCACTTCACAACCCACTGCTAGAAATTTGAAATGCTTCTTTATCAATGCTCAATTGCCAGAGGTGAGTTTTCTTTTGTGAAGGGATAATCCTACAGATTTGGCTGCTGTACAATAGATGGCCATGTCGTTCGAAGATGATCTTATCCTCATTGGTAAGATACAGAGAGATCCTAACAAGGTTAGGAATAATCAAATTGATGATTCATCTTTTTCTTCAATGAATTCTGTTGATCCCATGATATAAAAGCTAGCAAATGAGTTGTTAGTGCTTAAGAAGCAGATTTCCTCACAAGAAAATACTTCTTACCGTGATGTCCCAAGAAGGAATTATCCAAATAATGCTTCAAATTATGCCATGCGTAATCAGAACAAATTGCCTCCCACTCCAGAGAGGCTTGTGTTGGAAGCATCGCCCCAAAATTCAGCTATAGGCTATTATGAAGCTGAACAGAATGATCTTCCCCCATTTGGTGACAAAGATGCCAATTTGCATGAATAAGATGATTCAGAGTTGGTTGGCAACTCTAATATGAGGTTTATGCAGTATCAAGAAGATGACACACCAGATACATGTGATGGGGATGTCTTTGCAGTATTCACTCCTTCACAAGCACAGGCAGCTCAGCCACCTATCACTGCAAAGAGTGATGATTCTATTCAAACCAAGGATTCTCAACATTTTCCAATTACTATTTCTAAGCGTGGAACTCCTATACCAAATCCCTCAAAAGACAACTCCATCTCGAAGGATTCCACGAAGGATAAAAGTGTAAGTGCTTCTCTAACTACTTTCAATTTTTCTGCCCCTATCAATTCTTCTACACCTGCATCGAAGACTAGTGCACCTAATGTTTTAAGTTCTCAAAATGAGAACCAAAATCAATATTTGATGAATTCTTTTCAATCATTTGATATTTTAGACCATGCTAGGAAAACCAAAATACAAATGTCTGAAGTTGAATTTTTGAGATCTAATCTAGATCAATTTGATCGTTTGGTCAAGTTTGTTAAAGAAAAAGATACTTCTAGTAATCTTCCCAATTCTAACTCACTTCAAAATAACTTAGTGACTTTCCCTTCTCCTGTAGAGAAGATAGAACCATTCTATATCTCTTTGTTGATAAATGGTTATAAGCTTAGTAATTGTGTAATCAATTCTGGGGCATCTGATAATGTTATGCCGTCAAAAGTTGTCAATGCCCTTGGTTTGACTTTGACTAAAACATTTGGTAGATATTTTTCTATGGATAACAAGCAAGTCCCCTTAATAGGTCAGATCAAGGATGCACAATTTTCTTTTGCTGCATTCCCAGAAAAGAAGATCAAGATGACGATATTGGTAGCCGATGTGCCAACTTCCTATTATTGGGAATAAATTTCTCCATAGATGTGGGAGGAGAGTTAAACATGGATATGACTAAAGCTCGTATTCTTCTTAAGGGAGTTATCCAAAAGTTACTTCCAAAAAAAGAATCAAAATACACTGTTGTCAAATCTGATGATCAGGGGGCTCAAATTGTTTTTGAGTCATCAGGTATGGGTAATTATTTCCTACATGTTGATGATCAGTTAGAGGTTGTTCCTAAGATTGAAGATGTTATTTCACTCAATGAGGTTTCGAGTGATTGTGAGAGTATTGTTGCGGAATCCAAGGGATCTTCTACCTCACAATAAGAAATTCTTGATTTTGATACTCTCCATATTGGGAGTCCAAATGATGTTTGGACATTAGAATTTGATGGCAGTTGTTCTTCTACTAGATCAAGAGCCAGTATTGTTTTGGTGTCTCCTGATGGAAATTTTTTCCCTTTCTCCTTCAAATTGTAGTTTGACAATACAAATAACATTGCTGAGTATGAATCTCTTCTTTTGGGGATGAATGTTTCCCAAAAGAAGGGGATTAAAAATTTACATGCTCAAGGAGATGCTGAGTTGATAGTTTGTCAAGTCAGGAATATATATCTGACAAGGAGCGACAGGCTACAACATTATGATAATCTTGTATGGGACTTGATTGAGGCATTTGATGCCTTTGATATCTCTATTGTTTCTCGTGAATTTAAAGATAGGGAAGACCCATTAGCAGTATCATCAATCTATTTGGTTCCTCATAGTGATTTTTTCAGGATCAATGCACATTATCGAAATGGTCTTTCAACCAAGTCTTTCAACCAAGTGTTCCTGACAATTCTGATCATTGGCAAGTGTTTAATGACAATCGTTATGTAATCAATTTCTTGCAGACTGCTGACAATTTTGATGATCTATATTTTGAAGGTAGTCACTGCCCTTCAAAGGATGCAATTGAAAGTATTGATGCAGAAGCTGGTGATAAATTTATATAATTAAAAGGAAACAATATCCAACGATGATCAAAATTGGAAAGTGTTGTTCACAAAAAGAAAGGTAGAAATGTGTTGCGTTATTGCAGCAATATGTTGATGTCTTGGCCTACTCCTATGGAGATCTAAAGTCTTTGCGCCTCGAAGAGCTCTGTGACGATATTCCATTAATGTCGAGTATCACACCTTTTTGTCAGAAGAAAAGGTAATACAACCCAAAGATCTCTGATACTATCTTTTGTGAAGTTCAAAAGATGTTGAAAGCAAGGATAATCTTCCCCATTCATCATTCTTCTTGGATAGCCAATACTCTACCTATACGTAAGAAGAATGGTGAGATCCGGATATGTGTTGATTTCTGGAATTTGAATCAGGCATCCCTAAAAGATAACTACCCTTTACCTGTCATGGATCATGTCTTACAAGTTGTTACTGGATCAGAGATGATGTCCATCTTGGATGGATTTTTGGGTTACAACCAAGTGGAGGTTCTTGAACAAGATCAACACAAAACTACATTTACCACACCTTGGGGCACTTTTGTATATCACAGAATGCCTTTTGTATTGATAAATTACATGAAGAATAAGCTCAAAAGAAATTACACCCAACATATTTACATGCATATAATGTTATTTGAGTGGTTGCAAGTGAAACTAGATGCAAGAAAGAAACCATCAATCTTCTTATACAAAGCCCTAGGGGCTTGTTTGAGACCATATAAAGAATGATGTATCTTGAAAACAAGTGAAGAGTCTTGGACATAAATTGGAGGTCAATCCATGTAGATATCCTCGTGAAGATCACTATTAAATTACTCTCCACATATGTTGGCCATATATGAGATCCAACACTAGAAAGAACAAGGTGAATTGAATCAATCTTGGCTATAGTGAAAATGTATATGAGTAGTCAATGCCCTCAACCTATGGAAAACCATTAGCTACAAGACATGCCTTGTATGTCTTAATAGAACCCTAAGATACATAATTGGTGCGATACATCCACTTGTAGAAAATAATATTTCTTCCCTTAGGAAGAGAAACCAATTCTCATGTATGATTCTTCATTAATTAAGAATACTCCTTTTCCATAACATTAGCCCACTTTGTAATAGTATAAGCCTTTAAGAAACTCTAGAGATATTGAGATATATATTGACTCAAAAGATTAGTGTTGAAATTATATGAGTGAGTGCATCAAGAGGTCATAGGATAACAACTAAAGGACCAACCTCCTCAATAGTATGCCAAACCCACTTGGGAAAAATGAGTGGTAGGAGGTGGAAGTGGTGGTGGATTAGGGCCATCATTTGAATTATCCTTGAGTGCAAAGGTATATTCATGAGATGAAGAAGGAAAATTAGTAGTGAAGAAAAATAAAATAATGGATCACCAACTATGTGAAAGACTCAACAAAATACACAACTATATGGTAGTAGACATCTCTAGTGATAGGATAAAAAAACTTATAATATTTCACATCCTTACAATAGCCTAAAAATATGTATGGTTAACTCTTCTTCTCCATTTTTGTACACCAACCATCCAATACAAATGCACAAGCCTCACTACAAAATACACTAAATAAGGAAATATTAGGCTTGATATTGCAAGACTCTTCTAGAGCAATAAATTTTGAATGGCCTTGTGGGGAGTGCGGTTCTGAATATAGTTGGCATAATTGATCCCTATAACATAAAATTATGGGGCCATATAGCTATATTGAGGCATATATTTTGATATGTCCCTTAGTGATCTATTCTTTCTTTCAACAACACCATTCTACTAAGGAGTATAGGGAATTGAATATTGATGTTGAATATTGTGCTCAGTGGAATAGTCCTTAAAGTCCTAGTTCATATACTCCCCTAGTTTTTTATGCATATTTATCTGATAGAGGAACCTAGATACTCTCCATGAACACATTGAAGGTCATGAAAGTAATGAAGACATCACTCTTGTACTAAAGAAAGTACACTTATTTACAAGAGAAATTATCAATGAAGGTGAGCACATACTTGGCTTATGAAAAATAAGTTGTAAATGAAATGAGGTTGCTATGAACTAGATCATGTAAGGTAGTAGCATGATGGCTCTTACCCCTTTGAAATGGTTCCTAATTATATATGCCAAAAACACAACCTTGACAAATTCTCTGAATGCGAGAAACCTTAGGAAGTCCAAGTACCATATTTTGTGTAGTCAATTACTAAAGCTACATGTAATTGAGGTGTCCAAACCTCTCACATCAAAGTATTCTCAAGGATTTAGCATGGTAAATGTGTGATGCACCATAATATGACTAAAAAAAAATTAAACATGTATAATAAAGATCCATGATTTTATTTTTTTGAAGCAACTATACTGTCAGGATGATGTAATTCTCAAATAACTACATTATGTGGTGAAAACTCAACTATCTTCCCATCACTAGTATGATAAATTTGGTAAAATGACAAAACATTGTCTAAAATATTAGGAACATAGAGAATATCCTTGAAGACTCTTTGTCAACTAATTATACCTAACCTTAAAATTGGAATTTGTGAACTTATTTCAATTGAAATATGAGTAGAGTTGTGAAAAAGAGACTCAAAAAGATCATGTGAGTGAGTCATTTGATATGAGGCTCTTAAGTCAACTATCCAACTATCTGTGGATGAAGCCTTTTTCTTACCAAGTTTGGGAATATTAATGTTGTGTTTCTTGAATACCTCTTCTAAACCTTAAATAATTTGATGGAAAAACTTGTTGTTTTGATTTTGTAATCCAAAATAAGTACACACTCTTCTACTTTTCTTCTTTGACTTGGAAATATACTTTCTTGAGTGTGTAGAGGATGTGTCGTGTCTTTATTTTGTTCTTCATTAGACAATTTCTCTTTTTTAAGCTAATTCTACCTTAGGTTTGTTTGAATTATTTTTACCTTTTCCCTTATATGTTCAGCTGATTAGTGCTTAAGTTTTTGAAGTGGTGATAACATCTAGATGAAGATTAACTTATATTATTCTCACGTGAGTCTATCAGAAAACAATTCAAAAGTAGGGATCACAAATGTTGTTCCAAGATAATCCATTGTAAAGTACAAAGTAGAAGCAAAGATTTGATTTAAGGTGGATTTATCTTTGATAAAACCAAGAAGAAACACTCTTTTTCTTTTTTTGTTTTACCACAACCCTAAAGCCAAAAATGAAGAGACTTAAACTTGACCAAAAAATCTTCAAAAGAAAGAAAATCATCAATAAATAACATTGTTAATTAAGCATCCAATTGAAGTGTTATAAATTCATGAACTATGGAAAGTAGCTCATTAAAATTATTCCACATTTTCCTAGAAGTTGTACTATAAACAAGATGAAATTAAACATGTTGTCAAATACATGGAATATAATTATGCTCATTACCTCATCTAACCTCTTCTAATAAGAAAATTGTTTATATGCCCTTGTAAATTGAATTTGTTGTCCATGTACTTTCCACAATCCATTAGATTGAAGTTGTTGTGCTGTAAATTTTTCATGTGTGGTGACTTTATGGTGCTAACAAATCAATTTTTGGATCCATGATGTGTTAGTTGAAAATTTTGTAAACTGGGGAAGTTAAAAAAATTATGGTTTCAACCACAATGTGTGAGATTGAATCTCTCCTAATTGTAGTTGGGAAGGCTCTCCATTTTGCTTACTACTCTCTCTATTTGAAATAAAAATTTAACTATGAATCCTATTCTAAACTTAGATGGTACATCATCCTATTCTCTCTTTAGAATAGATGCTATTATCTCCTCTTTTTTCAGGAAAGAATTTACAATATGGAGTAGTAATGATTAATAAAACTTCAAAGTTACAAAGAAATAACTTAAAGTATATGAATGAAAATACAAATAAATAAACCAAGTTTCCATGAAGGCTCAAAGTATTTCGTTGGGATGTGAAAACAATGCTCAAGCTCAAATTCTTGTAATCACTTTAATCCTATCAACCCTTTACAAATAAATTATATAACCCAAGGTGTATAAAAAGACAACAAAATAAAGCACAAAGTCTTTATCTTGATATCTAGTTACAATTTTGACAATCTTTTCTTGAAAAAAATAAAATGAAGCTCAAAGTCTTCAAATCACAACTTCCTTACCAAGATGACAAAATAAAGTGCAAAGTCTTTGAAATGCTATCTTATTACAATTTAGTTAACTTTCTCTAAAAATAACAAGATGAGGCTCAAAGTCTTCAAAATGATACCTCCTTTACTAATTAATAATTCTATATAACAAGAGTTGAAATGTAACATAAAGTTTACAAACCAACACTTATTCTACTCTTTAACAATATCTTTCCATGATGCTTTTACTTGATCTAAATAAAACTTTATAAGAAGAATGACATGAGAACACTCTCACCATAAACCACAATGTATCCAACACAAAGTTTGAATGCCAAATCTTTCTTCTTTTTGATCAAGTTTGCAAAATAACAATAGGAACACAAAGTTTCACTTTTTTCTCTTCACTTCGGAAATTTTTTGTTGCATTAGATTAAAGATAAAAATTACAATAAGAAACCTCATATATATAGGTGAGGTGCAATGAGATAATCTAGGAAAAGTATGACTAAATCAAAGAAGAGTCCTATTTGACTTAGAACTCATGCATACTCTAGATGTAAAAACATAGATACAAAATGACACTTGAGTGTCAAAGTATTATTACAAAAATGCTCCTACAACTTCTAAAATGGAAAATACAAAGTGTCGCTAGACACTCCATTTTGGTCTTGTTTCATGAACTCCTTGAATTTATGTAGAACTACTTTCATTTGTTCTTCATCAAGTCCCTTGGTATGACTTGTAATGACTTTGACCTTGGTGAGGGAATCTATGAGGCTCATGTAACATTTCTTATGCTTTTTTAAAAGAGAGGCTAAATCATCTAGTTTGACCTGGATATCTATTAACTTGTCAATAGAAGATAATGAGAACACCTATTTATCAACCTCTTTGCCAACAATCAAGATGAATTATTTGATAATGGAATCTGCATGGAGAGGCTTTTGGTTTTCATCAATGAATGTACAAGGAAGTACTGATTTCTTCTCAATCATGTCCTTTGCCTTATCATTACATTCCTTTTGGGCGTTTTCCATATCTTTGATAAGTATTTCCAAGGTTCTCATTTGATGTTCTAGTGCCTCTCTATGTTCAATATATATGTCCATTGAGATCAATACTCCATTATAAACTAGAACATCTAACTGGAAATCTTCCAACTTCAACCATGAGTCAAAGTTCTTCTCCTATGTTTCCAATTCTTGTGAGAAAAGATCCAATCTTTTGTCAATTTCAAACTTGACTCTTTCCAGATTATTTATCAAAACAATTGTAGAACTTATAAGATGAATCCCTTGAGTCAACAACATATCCATTTACTCACCAACTGATCTCCCATGTGAATTAACTTGTTCAACTTGCTTGGTGATATGTTCATCCACTAATGAGGTGACTGGTTCTATTACCTTTGATGACTTTGTTATTTTGATCAAGACGTTGGTGAGTTGATTAACCTGTTTCTTCAATTTATCCTTCTTGATCTTTTATTCATTATAACTTCTCACAAGGATATCAAAAGTAGATCAAGCATCTTCCACTATTCTTTCATGTGCCTGCTTTCCTAGGTCAATTCTATTGATACCATAGTCCATGGGACACACTTTATCCAAATCTGTATTTGGAGGAGGAATTGCCATCTCAACATATTTATTCTTTTATTTATCCAGCTTTACCCTAGATAAGGCCTTGGCTTTCTTTGTACCCCTAGGCTTGACAGGAATCAACTGAGTAAAATCAAAGTCATCTGGGGAGATGAATTTCTTTTTCCTTTTGGGGGTATTAGATACTATCTAAGGCGGTAAAGCTGTATCATCTTCTACTCATGTGATCAAAACTTGAGATGGAAGTTCTTGAGACTGAATGCTTGTGGTAACAATAGGTGGAGTTGAGGTAATAATGATAGGTGTATTTTGAGCAACAAAAACTTTAGGAGGAAGTTGAGTTTCTGATATAAACTAATCAAAATCTTCCAACATAGAATAAGTTACCTCAAATAAATTAGGAAGAAATACACTTTCAATGTTATAATGAGGTGTGTCAAGGGCGGACTCACTAGTAGTTGTGGAAGGGATGGTATGAATTACCAAACTAGGAGCTTGGGATGGATATGAGATAGTGGAACCAAAAGGAACAATGTCCGAAACTCAAACTGAAATAGTAACTGAGCATCATATGATGTAGGAGGAACACCCTCTTTTTTCCCTTGAGATTGGAAACTACTTGAAATTTCTGGTAATCCCTCCTCGTCAAATCCTTCTTCTTGTTCCTTTTCCATCTATTCTTCTTCTACTTGCTCACTTTCTTCATCAAGCAACTCTTCATCAACTCCATCCCGAGCTTGAGTTTCTTGGGCTGATGATTCCCCTTGACTCTTACCTTTCCCAACAGTGAAGTTAAATTTGGGAGCCCTGAGAGCTATTGTGTCCTGTTTATTCTTTGTTCTCAATTTAGAAGTCTTTCCCATAGGCCCCGCAGTAGCATCTTCAAATCTGGTTTGGAAAGATTTCAATTGAATATCATGCTGAGTTAGCGAAACATTGGTATTGGCAAGAATATTTTTGAATGTGGTGCTTATGGAAGTGTTTTCTTTTTGGGACCATTGAATAAGAGGCAAAGGTGAATCAACAAATTTGTTCTTCTCATACATAGGATCTAAGATGTCACCATCATCCTCAAAATCTTCATCGATATCAGCAAGGTTTAGGTTCTCAATTTGTTCTCCTTTCAAATGGCAATAGTCAAGCCTCTTGATATCCTCTTCTATCTTGCAATCAATCCACACATCTTCTACTCGATGAACATGAGTGTAACTTTTCTTTATTTTGTTCTTCATGCCTCTGTAATCAAAGTATTTTCTAGCCTTAAAGAAATTCATTTTCACTCTCCTCATTGCTTCTTCCATGGCTCGGGCCTTATAGATGAAATTGATTATCTCCCAATGGTAATGGAGAACTTGAAACTAGTCTTGTGAGTTGTGAGCATCAGATTAGTATTCATGCACAACCACCATTTTACGAGCCATCTCCATGAGAATAATTTTGTTGGATGAGTACCTAGGAAGCATGAAAGGCTCACCATCAATGCATCCAACTCTGAGATACGTGAATATAGGGAATTTCAAGAATGTACATCCATACTGATTGACCACATTCTAGGCTTCACTTGATACTCTCTTCTTCTAAAGATCTTTGTCAAACATACACATGTATTGAGTGAAGAGAGCATCATTGACTCTCTTGAAATGATGCAAACTCTCATCGAGAGTCAATTATGTGTAATATTGGTATGAAAGAATCTAAATCTTTTCTTTTGTGGCAGATAATCTTGGAAAATATCTCATTGAGGTAGTTGCATATACAAGATATGAAGTCATGTATAACTTCGGGGTGGTAGGAACTTTGGTTAATTGGTCACACAATGCATCAATTATCTGATTACCTCAGTAGAACTTCTTATTTTTTCAAATGATATGGATGTACATATACATACACTTGTGATAAGTATCTGAAACTGAGAGCCCTTTCACTCTACTAAGAAGAGTAATTAGATCATTAACCTAGATTCAATGAAATCACTGCGGTGAATAGTCTTAGACCACCTTGCAATTGTGGGCCTTTCAGTCTTCAACCAATTCTAATTGGTGTTTAGGTTGCATTTGTTTGAATTACTGTCATAGTAAGTTATTGCTAACAACATATCAATATTGGCATATTGATCTATATGCGGAAACTTGAAAATAGTGTCAAAGAAATCATCATCTAACTTGGTGAGATTCTTCTTTTCCTCTGCATCCTTTACTAATCTCCTCACTGGATCATATTTGTTAGTGAGGGCTAACACAAATTCAGGGTTCTATGTCGACATAGGAAAGGCCACAACCAAATGAATTCCATTGTTGATGGTTGGCTCCATTTTGTAGGACACTGGCTGTTCTTTAACTCTTTTCAAGAATTCTTCTAGATCAATGTGACCTATCTACATGTCCTTAATTTTGTCAATGTTTGACAACACAGATGAAGGAGGAAAGACCGAATGTAGGTCTTGCTTCTTGAAATTTATTTTTCTTTTTCTTGGTGATGGCTCCATCATTTGAATATGATTACACTATAATATTTAAAAAAGGTCATCACCAGATTTAAGCTAATTAACCTCCTTACAAGGATTACAAAATCTCAATTGATTGAACAAAAGTCTCTGACTGAGTGCAAATTGAATTTATATTCTCAGTTTGCAAGTGTGTGCATTCAGTGTAAATCGAACTTATAAGTCTGATTTACACTAAAAACTAGTGAAAAATACAAACAAAATGCATATTGAACGTATAAGTCCGATTTACACTTGGGGGAGATCAAAAAATTACAAAGGTGCATATCGGGCTTGTACGTCCTGTGGGGGCGGGAAAAGCGAGATCGGGTGACTATGACCTAATCCCACTTTTGCCAACACATTGGGAATACGAAAGAGCCTATGGAGATAGATCACTTTAGATACTTCTTATGAGAAAGAGAGAGCCAAGGATTACCTCTTATGGTTTCTATTCCTCTTGTTGCAAATGATGAGAAAAACTAGGGTTTGAATAATCAACTAGACTATGAGATAAAGAATGAAGCATAAATGAACTCAAAATTGCACAAACTTGCAAATCAGAAACTAAGATACTGAAAGCATGAAAGGGAGAGGATTATAGATGTGTAACTGATGCTACAAATTGAACAACATTGACCTGGACTAGGGTGCCATGCCACTGTCCTATTTCTACAGACAGGAGGTTGCAACTGAAACACTACAAATTGGAGGTCCTAAATCTGCAACCTGTCAAATTTAACTACAAAATGGAGGGACCAACGCACCACACCCCTTCCCTGGGCAAGACCAAGGTGACACACCCCTATCCTTGACATATTTTTGCACTTGTAAGACTTGTGAGTGGTTTTGATGCCTTTTTCCAGATCTGAAACTGCCTTTGGATGCCTGTTTTTGCACCTGCAACTAAAAAGATAGGGTTTGGGTGGCTATATGGGGTTTTTCCTTATTCAAACCAATGTGTTGGTTATTTCTACCTCCATAAATAGCCGATAATGTATTGACAATGTGTGTGCTGGAACCTTGTGTGTATGCAAGATTTTAAATGATAAGAAACTAGAGCTACCCTATGCATGAGAGTAAACCCTAAATGTAAATGTGAATGTAAATGACAATGATTCAAACTAAATATACTAAATGATCTAAAGTATGAATTTAAATATGAAAATTTATGTAAAGAAGCTCATACAAAGACATGAAAATAACATGAAATCATACCAATCCCCAAGGGAGAGATATTGCCACTAGATCTCCTATTATTATTCAATGTCTTCAAGGCTCCTAATTGATGATGAATTCTTGACAAATGCTTGATGAATGTTCTTGAATGTTGTTGAAGAATCCACATAGGCTTCTCTTTCAATACATAGAAGAATCCTTGTGCTCCAAAAACCTGCTCTTAGATTCTCAAATCCCATCCCTTCAAATGAAGAAAGAAAGCTCTTATGAATGAAACCCTAGATCTTAATTTTGACTTAATTCCGCCTTTAGGCTGACCTAAGAATTTAATTTACCACCAATCTTTTGGGGTTAAGCATTATAATATCATAGAATTGTGCTACTGAAAATTTCAAGAAAAAAGCCGAGGACTGTGGTAGGAACGCACATGGTCCGACCAACTTTTTACCAAATTTTTAGGGCCATTAGATACGATGATATTAGAGCGAATCCCAAAGTTACAGAATATTTCAAGGTGTTTTGATATGCAAATCAGGCCTTAAAGGTCGAAATAGGACATAATTAGGGTTTATGATTAAATGATTTATTGGAGGAATAAAATAAAAAGGGGCTCAATTTTATAATGTATGAAGTGATGAAATATGACTTTAGATTCAATTAAATTAATTAATTAAATGCTTAAAGGGAAATAATAATGCAAGATGCAAACACACTAAGGCGGGTGCTAACCTAAGTGTGAAATTGTACCACCCTAGCAAGGGTGTACAATTTACGACACTACTGACATCATGCTTGAAATCATCAGAAATCTGAGGCTAATTAGACTAAAAGGATGAATCACAAGAATCCTTAACTAATTAAACTGATTCTAAACACAATTCAATGAAATAAATGAAGGAAATAAGAAGATTAAACTAATTAAAACTCCCTATTCTTCACTTGTGCTTCCATTGTTCTTCTCCATTGTTTTTGATGTAGGTGGCTCTCAGGTATTGCACTTGATTTCCCGCATAAGATAAACAACAATATTGAAGATTGTGATTCTAGACTGAATTGATGAAAAGAGGTTGGATTTATAGATTTTCAACACAAAGGGGGTGAGAAATAGAACTCAAGTGTTGATTGATAGACAATTGAAATTGATTGATTAGTGAACTCAATTGATTGATTTGTTAACTCATTTGATTGAGTAGTCAACTCGATTGACTGAAGAGTGAATTGAATAGATGCATTAGTCAACTCATTTGATTTATTAGTGAACTGAATAAATTCGGGAGATGAGTGGATTGATGGATTAGTCATAAAAAGATGATTGAGAGTTAAAAGGATGATTGATGAGTTAATTGAGTTAACTAATTAGGCAACTGATTTTAGCACGTGTTGTAGGAATTTGAAATTGAATTTAATTTTCATTTTCAATTTGGATTTGAATTTGGTCATTCGAATACTTAAATGCACATGAAATTAATTGAAATTCAAATTTGGGGAAAATGTGAATTTGGAAATATGAAATAAGATGAAATGATATTAAATTCGAATTTGGGAGAAATGAAATGAAATTGGATGGAATTAATTGGAATTATAATGTTCGGATTTGGAGGAATAAGTTAATTAATTTGAATAATTTAAATGAAATTATTTAAACTTAGGAAATAGAATTAATTAAATAATAAAGATTATTTAACTAAGGAATAAATCAAAATTAATTAAATAATTGATATTTAATTAATAATTGAGATGGGGTTAACTGATTAAAATGATTTGAGAATAGAAATAGAATAATTAGAAGTGTTGAAAGGTGATGATTAGAAGAAATAGTTACTTTAATCAAATAATTAGACAATTACTTAATTAAAAATAGACGAATAATTAGTATAAAATTAATGAGACATTTTTAGGTGTCTACATTTGCCCCTCTTTGAGACATTGTCGAAATGATGTTGTTTCAAAGAAAATGAAAAGAAAAATTGTCCCAGTATGCCTCGGTGACACCAGGGTATAATGCCCCCTTGAGAGATTGTTTATGCATTGAAGGCATGGATGATCTCTCGAAAGAAGAAGATTGTTAGATGAGAGATGGAAGAATGGTTAACTTGATGACAAGAATGAGTTTGATTATAGAAAATAAATGGTTGAAGTGATTTGTAGATTGATTGATTTGATAGGATAGGATTGGATTGATAAAGATAAAGTCTAATTTCAGGAAGGATATATCCTGTATACGGCAAAATGATCAAAACATCTAGTTTCAGGAAGGATATATCCTGTATAAGATTGATCTGTCTAGTTTCAGGAAGGATACATCCTGAGTAAGACATAGATAGATGATCACGTTTGGTTTTAGGAAGGATATATCCTGTACAAGACAAATGATAGATCAAAAACATCTGGTTTTGGGAACGATACATCCTGTAAAAGATAAATAATAGATCAAAATATGATGAAAGTGCAGAATAATTGATTGATAGATAGAATAGTTGATATGAGAAAATGATAGAATCATAGACGAAAAGATTGGAATTAAGTGATGAGAGAGATAAAGTTAGAATGATTGGAAGAATTGAAAAGGTTGATTCAAGAAAATATTCTTGATGAGAGAATGATCTGAAGAGACAATCAGCATGATGAGATCAGAAAAAAAAAATGAAATGATGTGATTGATGATGAATAGTCTTATTGTCTTTATTCATAGTGCAATACATTTTTCTCATTGAGCCTTATTATGTAACAATGAAGCTTTGTACATCAGGCTATGAGGAACCAAGATTTAAACATATCTCATTGCAAAGAAACAAACACGTAACAGACAAGGAGTGAACCCTCCATTCTGGAAATAGCGACAGGGGGTGAGGTATGTGTGGCAATCACAGGCTGAATGCTCCTATCACAGACACCCACTAGAGAAACTACCCCAGAACTTCATTGGTTCAAACCACAAACAACAAACAAAGAAAAGGATCATGCCCATCACAACTCCTCTAGTCACTTTTTGGACATCCTTGAGTAGCTAAAAGCAATGATCTTCGCCAATTTGATAAAAGATAAAACCAACCAGAACAAAATGCAGCAACCATACTGATTCTTGTCTTCATGTGATTGCTTGATGTGATTTTGATAATGTCTGGTTTCAAAAGTTTTGAGTACCTCGTATAAGACCAATCTGTCTGGTTTCGAGTGTACTGATTCTGTTTAAGACAAGATGTTGATCACGTTGATAGTTTGATAGTAATTCGATAGATTAGACAGTTGATTAGGTTGATTGCAAATATTTTGACAAGATAGTTGTATCCTTTGTTTAACTTCGTGTGAAGTGTTTGTTGGATAACTGCTAGGATATTTGATTCTTGTGAGACATGTTATTGCAAGTTTTCAATTGATTTTTCAATGTTTTGGTATTTCGTGAATTGATATTTTAATTTTTTTTTTGTTTTTGCCCCAGTCTAGCAATTGCAGTGGATTTTAGCAATTGCACCAGATTTTGATATTGATTGCACCAGATTTTAATAGCAATTGTGGTGTAATATTAGCAATTGCATAGGATTTTGACATTAATTGCGGTGTAATATTTTCTAGGATTGATTTTTCAATGTTTTTTTTTGTATTTGTGGTGTTTTTTGATGTTTTTATGATTTTTCAACCTTATATGTTTTTGGTATTTTGCTTTTTTGATGTTATTTTGATTTTTCTAGGACATTTTCTAAATGTTTTTGGTATTTTTATGGTTTTTCAAATGTTTTTGTTATTCATGAAACATGACTTGCCATTAATTGATAAAGATAAGACTAACTTGGACAAAAATCAGCAGTCATATTGATCTATGTCATTGTTTTGATTTGTGTGATCATGGATAAGAATGTTTGGTTTCAAAGAGTGAGTACCCCGTATAAGACCGATCTGTTTGGTTTTGAGTATACCCTACCTTGTATAAGACATGTTGATGTTTGATATAGTTTGATTGATAGATTGATTAACAAGACATGTGATCAGTTTGTTTGTTGTTGATTTGATTTGATGGATGGCCCATGCTTTCTTTCTTTGATTTTTTTGATTTTTTCATGACATTTTGTGAATTTTTTTTATTTTTTCATGATATTTTGTGAATGTTTTGATTTTTTCATGACATTTTGTGATTTTTTTATTTTTTCATGACATTTTGTGAATGCTTTTGATGGATTTTTTCATGACCTTTTGTGATATTTAGAATTTTTTCAGTTATGCCCCCAAGTATGTAGACCTATGATGGTAACATGATGATGCATAATGCGGTGGAGAATGAATTTTTGATATGAGTAATGCTAATGCAGGATGCATGATAAAAATGCAGTTCCTATTAGAATAAGAATGAGTGTGTGTGTCTTTCATTCTAAAATGCACTAATATGATTAAAGGTGCGAAACGTTTCAGAGATAGGAGTTCAATCCATTCTCAAAAGACTTAGACCATCCATCCTAACATACTATGTAACCAAGATTTATGAATGGAGGCACGGAAAACTTCTCTATCAATTCTTAAAATTTTGATCTTCGTTTGCCCATGTGTGTGCATTTGAGTTTATTCTGACTCTTATAACCATCAAAGATCCTTGGAATCCTTTGTGGCTAGCTACATGAGTTATTTTGACTTCAAAAGCAACTTGGATAGAGCCTCACTAATGAATACTAAGAGGGGGGGGTGAATTAGTATACCAAAAAATATTGAACTCAAACTCTTAAACAGTTTAGTAGATAACCGGTATAATAGATTCACTAATAAATCGGTTAAGATAAATGCAAACCAAATAGCAAATAAAGCATTCACCCACAAAAGCACAATCACCATAACACAAGATATTTTGACATGGAAACCCAAATGGGAAAAACCATGATGAGTAGAAACTCACAAGTAACTATCTGTAGAATAGAAACCAGATTGGTTAAGGTCAGACCGGTTAAGATCATACAATGTTCTTCACTAGAATAGATCCTGTTAGGAATCTAGATCTTTGTTAGGAGATAAGTCCTTTTAAAGACTACCTTGTGAAAGGATTTCATATCCACAGTTGTGAACCACCTTGTTAGAGGATTTACAAAGGATTTGTTGGGCCTACCTGGTTAAGGGTTCCAGACTTGTCGAAGATGTGACTAATCAACAAGTGAGTGATCTAGATATTAGCACAGTATGCTTGGTTAGATCCTTGATAGCTCATTGTTAATGCATTTCAGCATTACCTTAGTATTCAATATCTCCACACTCTAACTCTTCACACAGACCTAATCTTCTCTGCAAAGATCGCACATAACCTTCTCATACATCTTACATCTCTCACATATGCAAACCCTACACATGATGTCCTTATAAAGGAAACTAATTTCATGTCAGTCCAATAGGATTAAACTACAAGTTCCTAGGTTCATTGCATCTAGACACATTTGGTAACACAACACAAAATCACCACCAAAGTGTTGGTGCATGACAACTCATCACAGAGTAATACCGGTTCATACAATATACCGATTACCGGTTGTCAAAAATGAAGACTGGTAGATCATAGTGTTAACTACCGCTTTGTACCGCTTGAGATCCTCAAACCGCTTGAGGTTTTCATACCACTTGGGTTCTCCATACCGCTTGAGGTCTTCAGTTAATTTGTGACCGGTAAACATCTTCTGCAAAACACCGATAGTCTAAAGACTATAATACATAATACCAGTTGGAACAATTACTGGTTGAGCATAACTCATACATCAAGAAAGTGTGTGTCCATCAATGACAATCAAAACATCATCAAAATGCCAACACTCGCTGCAAGCAATATTTTAGGGCTCCGATGAGGTTATGCACTATAATCTCTCAAATATTACTCCATTTCCAATAGGCGTCCATAGCCCTGATGGAGTTACTTGCATGTTCCCATAGTCAAGGTTTTTTTTTGTCGCACTTGTATGCGTGATATTTCAGTTATATATCTTTGCTCTTTTTTCTTTGAGATGGATATTGTCATAACATTTTTTCCTTTTATTTTCTTTCCTTGACTTTTAAGTAATGAAACCTACCTGGGTATGACAATTACGATAGCGCTAAAGTAGAATATTGGATTTTTCACTAGCCACATGACCAACTAGGTATCTGTAATGACTTGAAGCCTTTGATTAATGTGTGAGATATAGAAATTGATAGATTTTGGTAATAAGACTTGATAGTGAAACTATGACCAAGAATAAATCTTAATCGCAAGGTGATGTTGAAGATGAATGACTAAAGACCTCCTAAAGACTTCATCAACAAGTATCTAGGAAATGAGACAACTTTCGTTCCTTTTAGTGCAGACAAGTAAATAACTCAGACAATCATCATGTTTTATTGATGCAACTTTATGATAAATCAATAATGATATGCAGCTATATGTTGTGCAATGGTGATATGCAAGCAACTATGATGCACTCTGAAATGGAGATATGCAATGCAGTAAAGAAATATGCAAATGCAGTATTGAAAATTGAAATGAACCCACCCTTAGATGTAATATCTTTTTAGGTGAATTTTGTTATTGAATTGGTATGAACCTTGTCTAGATAATTCATTGGTCTTTGTTTGAAGAGTTGGATGAACCTGTCTTTTTCAATAGGATATGCGGTTGGGAGTCTTTCATGTACAGTTTTTGCTATAGCCCCCTTATTTTCAAACCAATTCAGCTATGGTAAATCTTCTTGCCCCCAGTCTTTCAAGTGTGGGTGTATGAGGAAAATAGATTTTGGTTTCAAATTTATGACATGAGTGGGTGATATGCCTATTTTTATTGATGCACTTGAAGAGTATGATGAAGCCAACCAAGTGTTGATCTCATTAGACAGTGTTATGCTTGTTCTTGAAGAAGATGATGTAACAATATGGGTGTTGATTTCATTAGCTGGTGTTATGCTTGTTTCTGTCATGACATTGGCATTTGATGATGGCGCACATACTATTGTTGATAATTTGTCCTATGTAGTATGATTTGGATTGTTGATTTTATTGATAAGGGGTTCATGAACAACTTGTGTATTGGAATCATGACAGAGACTGGGAGAAATGATAATGTGATCTTGTTTAGGAGGTGGATGTTGGATGATACTTGAAAGAACATCTTGCTCTTGCAAAACAAGGGTGTTATTATGAGTGGAATAGAAAAGAATGAGGGGGTCACCATAAGACTCTTGGTCAACAAGATCTTGATAAAAAATTGGGTATGATGAAAAGGTTTGTTCTTGACCTTGATTTATTTCATGATTGATTTCTTTTGATTTTGGATTGTCCTCTTGACATGGGGGAGTTTGCATGGGAGATTTTTGGAAGGTTTCAACCTTTTGACTTGATGAGGAAGGATTTTGAATGAGATCCTCTGAATCATGACTTGAATTAAATTAGATCTGTGCTATGGATACCCCTTGGGAGATTGTGTTATTGGGTGAAGATAGCATGGATTGGTCTTGTGTAACTTCAAGGGATGATGAAATGGTGGATAGATATGATTGATTTGGGTTAAAAGAGGTTTGATTTTGGTTAAAAGGGTTTTGATTTTGGTTGAAATAGTTTTGGTTTTGGTTGAAAGGAGTTTGAATTTTGTGTTGGTGTGATTGGTATGATAGATATGTTGGTTGAACTGATGTAGGAATAATTTTGTTGAAGAATGAAGATTAACATGTTTGAATGGTCTCACAAGAAGAAGAAGGTTGGCCCGATAATGATTCCCTTGTGGTTATCACTTCTCTCATCATATTTTCTAACTAGTCCCTATGGTTACTAGGACTAGTCATGTCTCTCAGTTGTTGTTGCAAAGTATTGATTTGTTGAGCTAATGTTTCTATGGATGGTGATGGAATAGGAATGGAAGAGATGAATTCTTTATCTTCCCTACGAAATGCATAATGCCAATCCATGATGTTTACTTGATTGGTTTGAACCTAAGATCACAACATGTAAAATGTTTTATTAATTTCTAGAATGTTGCAAAAGTTTGATTTGATGTTGATGTTGATGAGTTTGTTTGTTGCAGGGTTTTGATCTTGTTGATATTGAAACTTGACTTTGATGAGGGATTTGATCTTGTTGATGTTTTTGACAAAACTTTGGTTGAGATTCCACTTTGTTTTTTGGTATTTGCTAAAAGGTTTGAACTTGGTGAAATGTAGTAAAGGACACAACAAACACATCAAAAAGAATAAAACCATGAAAATAATACTTGTTTAAGGAACTTTTTTCAAATTCCCATGAATTTTGGAGTCTTTTTCAAGACCCCATTTTGTTTTCGTTGTATTTGGGCAATTCAATATCACATCAAGCAGACTCTCCTAAGGTCAAAAGGTCACAAGTATTATCACAACCCACATCTTGATACTGCGTCAGCTCAAACAAGCCTGTCACACCCTAAGGTGCTCTCATTTTTTTGCCTTTTTCCATAAATTAGACCAAAGAAGATTGCTCCTCAATTGGCCCGTTATCCTAGGAGATATATGGTGAGTGTCTTGGGGATGGATTATTCCCCGCCCTTGCACTATGATAAAAGAAGTGTCTGGTTACTGACTCAGTTTAGCTTCTAATTTCTATGGTGTTTAGAGAGGGTTCCATTTGAGTGGTCACAATCAACATCTTTTACACTCCATTGAGGGAGGTCTTCTAGTCTGTAGAGGTTACGCTCTATAGATTTTAACATACTGTATAGGCACTAAGGGAGGCATAACACCATTGTGATAGCATGTAACACTCATCGCATACACATTTGATTATAGTGGCTTGGATTACTTGGATTTAGCCATTGGCCACTTAGGTCATTCCCCTCTCATCGGCCTTAATGGCACCCTAAGGGAAACTTGAGAGGGCATGCCTTCTAAAGGATTTAATTGCAAAAAATAAAGGAAAGCATGAAAGAAGAGAGTTTGGTTTTCTCATCACCCATTGAAGGGGAGAGCATAATACCTATCTCCTCAAAGACACAAAAAACAAAGTTCTTTTTTATCCCTTCATTGCAATGATTTTCTATTCTAAGTGGAGATGTTGCTCCACACAGACATGGTGTTCATTTTAACCAGCATAGCAATGATGAAAGTTGTTTTGTTCTTTACTAAAGCACTAAAAAGAAGTATTTCTAAGCTACCCCTGCTTAAAAATAATAATGTTAGTCAACATGCAGTGGGCTATCTAGCCTAATTTTTTAGGTTACAGAGTTCTATCTTTTAACAGACAGAAAGGTGTTCTGGTAAAAACCAGAATTGTAATAAAACATAAAATCAAAAACTAAATCTATCAAATGCAACTAAATTACTAATCAAATGTGAATTGATATCATATCAAATGCGACATGATAAACCATCAATTTTGAATTATTGTGTAAGAAATTGCGACATGATGACTGATTAATTGTGATATGATGTGATAGCAATTGCGACTTCTATTTTTTTTTTTTTAATAGATTTTTTGAACTTTTAATAGAAAAATAGAAGGAAAAGACAGAAGATAGAAGAGTTATTCTGCAATGATATTGTTCCACACTATGCGAGCCAACACATCAATTTTGTCAAAGAACTTGTACTTGGTTAAAAAGTGATGGATGGTTCTGTGATAATGAGCAATCTCCTCTCTTTCTTCGATCTCACAAAGCTCCCTTTCAGCCTTTAGAAGTCTCTGATAAGCTTTTTGTTGTCTCCTATTTTTCTTTGCCTTCCTTGCACCTGAAATTTGAAATGTCACCATTCCTGCCCTTGAATTAGATACATTTTATATGCAGAAATCAAATTTTCTAGAATTAGATAAAATTTCAGGGTTAGATGCGCAATATAAAATCATGCAAAAATGACACAAGAATTTTTTAATTATTAATATTTTAGGGCAATTGTGATCTATTTAGGCAATTACAACATCCTATCTGATCAATTGTGACATGATGTTAGGGCGATTGCGTTATGATATGAGCAATTGTGAATTTCTGTGTATGCAATTGCGACGTCCAATTTCCTGTGTCTGTACGGATCTGCAAAACATGTCAAAACAAAAATTAAAGGTCAAAGTGTTTCACGTCGAGTTCACCAAATGTCATCATGCTTGAAATCATTAGAAATCTGAGGCTAATTAGACTAAAAAGATGAATCACAAGAATCCTTAACTAATTAAACTGATTTTAAACACAATTAAATGAAATAAATGAAGGAAATAAGAAGATTAAACTAATTAAAAATCCCTATTCTCCACTTGTGCTTCGATTGTTCTCCTCCATTATTGTTGATGTAGGTGGCTCTCAAGTATTGCACTTGATTTCCTGGAGAAGATAAGCAACAATATTGAAGACTGCAATTCTAGATTGAATTGATGAAAAGAGGTTGAATTTTATAGATTTTGAACACAAAGAGGGTGAGAAATAGAACTCAAGTGCTGATTGATAGACAACTAAAATTGATTGATCAGTGGACAAAAGATTGATTTGTTAACTCATTTGATTGAGTAGTCAACTGGACTAATTGAAGAGTGAACTGAATAGATGGATTAGTCAACTCACTTGATTGATTAGTGAACTGAATAGATTAGGGAGATGAGTGGATTGGTGGATTAGTCATAAAAACATGATTGAGAGTTAAAAGGATGATTGATGAGTTAACTGAGTTAACTAATTAGACAACTTCAGTTCTGATTTCAGCATGTGCTATAGAATTTTGAAATTGAAATTGATTTTCATTTTCAATTTGGATTTGAATTTGGTCATTCGAATGCTGAAATGCACATGAAATTAATTGAAATTCAAATTTGGGGAAAATGTGAATTTGAAAATATAAAATTAGATGAAATGATATTAAATTCAAATTTGGGAGAAATGAAATGAAATTGGATGGAATTAATTGGAATTATAATTTGGGGATTTGGAGGAATAAGTTAATTAATTTAAATAATTTAAATTAAATTATTTAAATTTAGGAAATAGAATTAATTAAATAATAAAGATTATTTAACTAAGGAATAAATCATAATTAATTAAATAATTGATATTTAATTAATAATTGAGATAGGGTTAACTGATTAAAATGATTTGAGAATAGAAATAGAATAATTAGTGTAGACATCTAAAAATGGTCAACGCTTGCAGAGTCATACTTTAACATCTGCGCATTGCCTTATTTTTAGGGTTCTTGCGTCGCATTAACATTTCTTCTATGTCACGCACTTGGTCTTTATCATTTGCGAGCATCGAGTCCTTCTTCTGCATTCTTCATTTATCTCGCTCTCAAATTTGGTCTTGTCGACAACAATCTTCAGTCATGATTTTGATTGATCTTATCCTGTCACATCAATGTGCGTGCTCATTTGTCATCATTTTGGACATCGTCAATCCTAATTAGGGTTTTGTCCTCTTATCAATCTTGTCATTTTGCGATCGATTTGTCATTGATCATTGTCCTCTTTTCAATCTTGTCGTTTTGCGATCGATTTGTCATCGATCATTGTCATTTTCAATCTTATCATCATGCGATCAATTTGTCATCGATCGTTGTCATTGTCAATCTTGTCGTCTTGTGATCAATTTGTCATTGATCATGGTCATTTTCAATCTTGTCATTTTGCAATCTATTTTGTCATCGATCCTTGTCTTCTTGTCAATTTTGTCATTTTGCAATCAATTTGTCATCGATTGTCGTCTTTCTCAATCGTGTCAATTTGGATCAATTAGTCATTGTTCCTCGTCAATTGGCACATTTATCAATCAAATCATTTGTCAGCATTGGTCCTTTGTCAGTCAGAATCATGATCAAATCGAATCAATATCAATTATCCTTTGTCAAGACCTAATTGTCATTCTTGCATTTTCTAATTCATTGTCTAGGGTTTCATGATTTATTCATTTAACCTTGTTTGTCATTTCTCCCTCTAGGTTAAATAATTTATTTATTTATCCTAAGTCTTCTTGTCACAATTAAATGCTTATTTAATTGGCTAACTAATTCTTCCCTCTTTGTGAATTAATTAATAAATGAAAAATTATTAATTAATTTACCTAATTTTCCAATTTCACTTAATTCCTAATTTCCTCATTTTCTAAATTTCTTAATTCCTAATTTCCTCATTTTTCTATTTTTCTAATTTCTAATTCATCTAATTTCAATTCTCTCCTAATTTTCTCCTAATTTCATGGAATGACATTTCAATCTTGTCATAATTTGTCATAATTGACAATCAATCAATTTTGACATAGAAATTTGTCATAATTTTGTCAAAATTGTCAATCAATCAATCTTGCATAGAAAGTGTCAATTTGTCATAATTGTCAATCTTGATTTGAAATTTCCTTTCAAATCTCCTCATGATAATCTTGTCTTTTCTCCGATTTGTCTATAAATTGGATGAATTTCTTCAATCAAGGTCCCTAATCCCTGGTCGAATCAATCACGCTTCCAGTATTCTTGTGCTACCATCTTGTCTACTTGCTTTCACATCATGCTTATGCGCTAGTAGGTGAGATCCACAAACAAAGCTATTTGAAGTAGAAAGAAGGACAATGGAGCCACATGAAGAAGACATCTGCATTTGGTTTGCTTAGTTTTCATTTTGAATGTCTTGTTTTCATGTTTTCATTGAATGTAATTAGGATTGGTCATTGCAATTGAGTTTTCATGATTTAACTAGGCTAATGTTAACATTGCTTTGATGATTTCCAGATTCCTAGCTACATTAATTGGTGAACCCGACGTGAACTAAAAAAATTACTAGATGTGGGCTTTATCAGACCCATTGACTATGCAGACTGGATTTCAAATTTGGTACCAGTTAGCGAAGTAACTGGGGGCATCAGAATCTGTACAGATTTTAGGGATCTCAATAAAGCATGCCCTAAATATGACTTTCCACTGCCAAACATAGACATCATAGTTGACATGACTGCTGGATATGAGATGCTCTCATTGATGGATGGTTTCTCTGGCTATAACCAAATTCGCATTGCTCCTGAAGATCAACATAAGACTGCATTCACATGTGCTTGGGGTACTTATTGCTGGAATGTGATGCCCTTTGGTCTTAAAAATGTAGGTGCAACATATCAAAGAGCGATGACGACAATTTTCCATGATTTCATGCATACTTTGATGGAGGACTATGTTGATGACTTATTACGCAAATCTGTCACAAGAGATAGTCATCTAGCCATCCTGGGCACAATCTTTGACCGAATGGAAACTTACAAGATTAGACATAATCCAAAGAAGTGTGTCTTTGGTGTCATAGCCGGCAAATTACTAGGGTACATTGTTTCTCACCGAGGCATCGAAGTCGACCCGGCCAAGGTTAAAGCAATAATGGATATGCCTCCTCCTTCCAATCTCCATCAACTAAGAAGTCTACAAGGAAAGCTACAGTCAATCTGCCAGTTTATAGCCCAATTAGTAGACAAATGTCATCCTTTCCAACATTTATTGCATAAAGGTGTCTCTTTTAAATGGACTGAGCAATGTCAATCAGCATTTCAAGCTCTCAAGGACTATTTACTTTCGCGGCCTATTCTAATGCCTCCTATAGAAGGAAACCCATTTATATTGTATATTTCTGCAACTGAAACGACACTAGGAGTTCTCTTGGCCCAACAGGATGAGAACGGCAAAGAGTGAGCTATTTATTATATCAGCCGAACACTAGTAGGCTATGAGCTGAATTATTCAACTATTGAACGGGCATGCTTAGCAGTAGTCTTTGCAACACAGAAACTCCGACACTATATGTTAAATCACCAAACATTGCTGGTTGCAAAAATTGATCCCTTGAAATACTTGCTTAGCAGAGCAGCTTTGACGGGTCGCTTGGCAAAGTGGGTTATGATCCTCAGTGAATTTGATATTGAGTACATGGAGTGAAAGGCAATTAAAGGACAAGTCATAGCGGATCAACTTGCAGAGGCTCCTATTTATGATGATGATCCCATGTTGACCAATTTTCTGGATGAATCAGTCTTTGCTCTTACATCTTCTAATGAATGGAATTTATACTTTGATGGGTCCCATACCAAGTTCTGATCCGGAGCAGGCATATTGTTTGTCACCCCTCAAGGTGATGCTATCCCCAAGTCCTACAGAATAACTTTTCATTGTACCAATAACATTGTAGAGTACGAAGCTCTGGTCATAGGACTCCGAGTAGCGGTCCACTGGAACATCACACATTTACAAGTCTATGGAGATTCTCAGTTAGTCATCCGTCAAGTCAATGATGACTACGAAACAAAAGATGAAAATATTATTCCCTACAAGCATATGGTAGATTTCTTCAAGACAAAATTCACGGCTATCCATTTCATTCAAGTTCCAAGAATGCAAAACAAGTCATCAGATGCGATGGCTACGATTGCTTCCATGTTAAATATGCCCCACAATATGGACAAATGTGAATTTTTGGTCGAACAATTTCTTGTCCCTTCTTTTGACATTCCGATAGCAGATGTGATGTGCATTCTTGTTGGCCCTAACTCCCCGTGGTACAATGATGTATATCAATATTTGAAATCCCAAACCTTACCACCTAACCTTTCTGCTAACCAATGTCGAGCCTTCATCCGACAGACAGCCAAATATGTCATCATTGCCGACACCCTTTACCATCTTTCCTTTGACCATACCCTCCTCAGGTGTTTGGATTCTGACGAAGCACAAACGGCTTTACATGAGGTTCACGATGGTATATGTGGGGGCCATTTCAATGGTCTGAGCTTAGCCAAAAAGTTGATTCATGCTAGGTATTATTGGCCCACTCTAGAAAAAGATGTTCACAATTTTGTTAAGAAGTGCTACAAATGCCAGATCCATGGAAATTACATTCATGCACCAGCCCAAGAGATTCATTTTGTCATATCTCCGTGGCCTTTTTCTCAATGGGGATTGGATCTTATTGGCAAGATTCACCCGACATCTACAAATGGATACAAGTTTATCATTACATCCACAAAGTATTTTACAAAATGGATCAAGGCTATCCCCATGACCTATATCACTGGTGTGCAAATTTCAAAATTCCTATTGAATTATATCATATGCCGATATGGGGTTCCCCTTGCCATAGTCACAGATAATGGTCATCCCTTCAAGAATAAAGATGTCAAGGAACTCTGTGAAAAGTTTCATATCCAACACCGTTTCTCCAGTCCATACTATCCACAGGGTAATGGTCAAGCCGAAGCATCAAATAAAACCATTATCAAGATCCTGAAAAAGGTTGTCAATGATGCTGGTCAAGATTGGCATGTAAAGTTGAATCCAGCACTATGGGCTTATCGCACTTCTATCCGCACACCTACTGGCGCAACACCTTATTCCTTGGTGTATGGTGCGGAAGCCATTTTACCCTTGGAAGTGGAGATTCCTTCTTTGCATGTTTCCTTGCAACATCTAATTGATGATGAGATGCACAGAGTCTCTCAGTTGCATCAACTTGAGATGTTAGATGAGAAATGTCAGATAGCCCTGACACATTTGCAAGCATATCAAAACCATCTCCGTCGCTCTTATAATAAGAAGGTCAAAGGGCGACACTTCGAAGTGGGAGATTTGGTTTTAAAGGCAAACCCCAAGAATGCACAATCTACTGACATCATCAAAGGCAAGTTTGAACCTAATTGGGTTGGGCCTTTCATAGTGACTGCAACCTATGGGTCGGGGGCATATCAGCTTGCCACCCCAGAAGGTGAACCTTTGTCCAATCCTATAAATAGCATGCACCTTCGCAAGTACTGGGCATAATTTTCTATCAACACTTCTTCAAGTATGATCCTGAAAAAATACCAAAAAATCAAAAAAACAAAAAAAGAAAAAAAGCAAAAAAAATACAAAAAAAAAAAGAAAAAAAGAAAAAAAAGAAAAAAAAGTGAAAAACAAAGGAAAAGAACAAAAAAAGTAAAGAAAAATGATTCGTCCTCTAGTGAAAACCTGGCAAACAGGCGCTTTGGGCAAGTACCTTGGTGAAAACCTGGCAAATAGGCGCCATGTGTAAAAACGATCATTGCTCTGTCATCTATCATGACCTCTAGCTATGCTTTCTCTCTCAAGATTTATCGTGTTTATCCTTGTCCTGACCCAATGTTTTGTTTCAGGCCTATGATTGGTCAACATCATTGTCTTGCATACTCCATTTCTTGTGCATATGTTTCGATCCGGGCCTCTATATATGTCTTTCAGATGTGCATTGGGTGTGTTCCCCTTGTCCTGATCAATCACTGGAACTTTTGCATCTAAAATGTCCTGAAATAATCCAAAAAAATTGAAAAATGTCCTGCAATAATCCAAAAAAATTGAAAAATGTCCTGCAATAATCCAAAAAAATTGAAAAATGTCTTGAAATAATCCAAAAAAATTTCTGAATAATGTCCTGAAAAAATCCCTAAAAATCATATAATGTCATGAAAAAATCCCTAAAAAGTCAAATAAAGTCCTGAAAAAATGAACACAAAAAAAAAATTGTAAAATCTCGAAAAGCATTTTGCAAAACAATAACTCCTTTGTGCATAAGACAGATCATTGAGCATCCCTCCAATGACACACAATCACACACTGCACTTTAATGAAATCATGCATTAACAAATGACCTTTTTCAATCAAACCAGACATTCAAATTGATCAAAATTGTCTTATCAATCGAACATCAACATTAGTATCGTTTGTCCTTGGCACATTATCAGGGGTCTTATATAGGGTGTGGTATACTCAAAACTAGACTGTGTCCTATCTTAGATGGGGTACCGCATGTCCTAAAACCAGACAACATGATTGTCCTATCAACACTTTCAACTTTTGACAATGAAGATCAAGATGTTTGTTTGACTTGTTGGAATTAGCGAGTCTTATCATTTATTGATTTATCTTCGATCATGTTCTTATGTTGCTCAATGATGTCACTGAGTGATTTAGAGTGACTGGGATGGTTCATGGTCCCTTTCTTTTTTTTTTGTGATTGCTGTTTGTGGAATGTTTGTTACAAACTGGGGCAACTATATCATTGGGTGTCTGTGATAAGTACATTCACTTTGTGAGCACCGCACATACCTCGACCCTTGATGTATGCACCCTAGGATGCCTCACTCATTCCTTGAGTGCGAAGTGTCTGTCTTTTGCAAAAAGGGTTGCATTTCAACTCTGGCCTTCAATGCCATGATGCTGTGCATCCATTTTGCTACATCAAATAAAGGTTCTCACCTACAAAGTGCATTACTGAAAGCAAGTTTTTCTTCGTCTCTAACTATCCTCTGTCTCATTTCTTCTTACTAACATTTCTTCCATTAGTTTGGATAGTCAGTTTAGTCTAGTGCTCTGATCTCCAAAACACATAAGCTACATCCTGCATTCATCAGTTAGTACATTTGCATTATATCAAGCATTTTATCCATTTTCATATTATAAATGCATCAAAAACACATCAAAATGTATCCATACATGTTCCACAATAAATAGTGCATACGCCATCCATACATGGAAAATAAACATACGTCATAACACATTGCATCCCATCATATTGATGCATATCATATCATATATCAAAATAATATCGGAGTACAAAATTGGACTGTCTGTCCTAAGTATGGCCCACAGACTGACTACAAAATGTCCAACTAAATATGTCTCTGTTGTAAAGAGCATGTGCCTCTCTCACTAGGTGCTCCCTCTATCCTCCTCATCCCTGCCATGTCTCAAGGATGATGTCCCTCCTATCCAAGGTTTTGGCTATGGTGGTCTCATAGGTCCACTCACCCCCATGCTGCTCACTGACCTTCGAAAGCGTGCCCTGCTCTCTATCCTCAATCATGCCCGATATGAAGCTGCTCTCTGCTCTGGTGGAACTGCACTCTCATATAGTGTCCTCCAATGGCGTATCTCCTCTCTAGTCTCTACCAACATCTGTGCCATCTCCCATGCACTGGCATCCCTAATTGACCCAATATACTCAGTGACTCTCTGTTCTTCTCGCTGTGCCTAGGCTATTGTTGTATCTCGAGCCGCTATAAGTCTGGCTATCTCTGCTCTGAACTGATCCTGCTATGTCCTCAAGATGGCATTCTATCTCTCTAATGTCGCAATGTGATCATGCTGACTCTCTATGGTAGCCCTACACATCTCCATCTCCTCTAGGCTAGCTATCTCCGACTCTATAGGTATATCCTGCAATGACTCCTGATCGGCTGAATCTGGCTCATAATTGTCATCCCCCTCATCATCTCCATCCTTGTCATCCCCCTCATCCTCATCACCACCCTCATCCTCCTCATCCTCATCATCTCCCTCCTCCTCTCTTGTGAGTGGGAAGTCCTCCTATCTCCTATGTACCAGAATATCAGGATCTATCAATGGTACTGGTCGTCGTCGTGCAAACCATTGCTCATACTTCTCTATCATCCCAGCATCCACCACATCTGATCTCCAATCCCACTATCTCTACTATAGCTATGTGAAATCAGCATAGGCTATGTGTGGCTGAATCATCCTTCCCCACTGACTCGTCTCTCTATGAGATCGGGCAAAGTGTGCAGTCCTTCTAGGTACATCTTGCCTCTCTCCAAACTGTCATCTGACTCTCTCTAGCAAGTACATCTTAATCACTCTCTGGCAATTCACTGGTCGCCCAATCAGGTATCTCTCCTATCTGCAATATGGTAGCTCATCACTATCATCTGACCATCTAGGGCAATCAAGATATGGCCTCCATGTGAACTCTCTCAATCTGTCTAGCTCATGTCGCCAATACAGTATGTATCCGAAAGGACCCTGTCTCAGTGCTCCCCCATAGCAGTACACATATGGTCGATGTGGTAATACCTGTCTCTCTGCAATCGGTCGACATATGGCTATGTGCTCAAATGCCCATACCTGTAACAGTGTGACTCCACAACTCAAAGTCTGCACTCCCTGATATGCTATCTGATGTAGCTGAAAATACAACATAGCCAGTACACATGGTCCCCATGCGTACACCATACCCTCTATTGCCATCTGCTCTAGCACTCTTCCCCATCCAATTAGGAATCCATGTCCTCGTCTGTGCCCTGCTAGTAGGCATGCTATCACCACTGCTATCACCGCATATCGCCGATCATACTCTGATGCCATGGTCTCCCAGTCGATCTCCCTCTCTACGATGTCCAAATCATCTGCGTCGCACTCAAATAATCTGCACAAAGTGTCTCTCCCTATCACTAGGTCATATTCTATCATCTCTCCATGAATCAGAATGCAGAGGATATGCCATACATCCTCTAGTGTCACAATGGCCTCTCCAGTTGCCAGATGGAATGAGGAGGTCTCCGAATGCCATCGCTCTACCAATGCAGTAAGTAGTCCTATGTTTGTCCTAATCTCGGGCATGAATTTGATATAGTATATCCCAAGTCCTGCTAATGTATCTCTATCCGTGCTTCTGAGTCTATGTCATAACATGAAGCAGTCAAGTCGGTTCTCTCGCGTGATCAATGGATATTGTCGACTCTGCATCACCATTGGGGCACATTTTGTCAGTTTTAGGGTTTGCTCCTATGGGCTGCATTTCCTTGTTTCATGTCCAAATCAGGGTTTTTCTCATCTATTTTGACCTATCCTATTCTTATCCCCCCTTTTCGGATCATTCGCATGCTATTTTTGGCCAAAATAGGGTTCCCTATGCACAACTGCGCCTGTGTGATAAGTCCTATGCCTATGTAGCAACATCTTGTGCTTGTGTACCCTACACAAGCACAGGATGCACTCACACAGGCATAGAAATCAGTTTCTGCAGTCCCTATGGGCCCCGCAATGTCCCGCCAGCGATCAAAATTCATAAAATTGACAATATGGGTTTTTGAGATACATACCGTTGCTCCCATGTCGTCCGGTCATCTGTAGGTGCATACACATTCTTCAAGGTGATCTGCCATTGGAATGTTTGCCATCTCTCTACAAGTGTCCTTTTCCAGAGCAACAAATTCTCTTCTTTGGCTATTGCAAATGAGCAATTTTCACTCTCTTTGTCTTATTTATAGATCTTTGTTAGTGCATAGATGGATGTGCACTCTCTCCATCTTATGCTAGTCACAGTCTTTTGCGTCTTCCTTTGCTTGTCCTTCATGCATCCGATCTTCGGTTGTCAGTCTGTTTGAACCTATCATCTTCTATCATTCTTATCGATCAATTGGCCTCTTTTCTAGATCTCTCCAGCCAATTCCTGGAGGGGGCATGCATATGTCATTGTCAGTGTCTAGGGCATTTTCATTATTGTTCTTTAAAACAACACTTAGAATCACATTGTCTCAAAGAGTGGAAAAATGCAGACATCTAAAAATGGTCAATGCTTGCAGAGTCATACTTTAACATCTGCGCATTGCCTTATTTTTAGGGTTCTTGCATCGCATTAACATTTCTTCTATGTCACGCACTTGGTCTTTATCATTTGCGAGCATCAAGTCCTTCTTCTACATTCTTCATTTATCTCGCTCTCAAATTTGGTCTTGTCGACAACAATCTTCAGTCATGATTTTGATCGATCTTATCCTGTCACATCAATGTGCGTGCTCATTTGTCATCATTTTGGAATCGTCAATCCTAATTAGGGTTTTGTCCTCTTATCAATCTTGTCGTTTTGCGATCGATTTGTCATCGATCGTTGTCCTCTTTTCAATCTTGTCATTTTGCGATCGATTTGTCATCGATCATTGTCGTTTTCAATCTTATCATCATGCGATCGATTTGTCATCGATCATTGTCATTGTCAATCTTGTCATCTTGCGATTGATTTGTCATCGATCGTGGTCATTTTCAATCTTGTCGTTTTGCAATCTATTTTGTCATCGATCCTTGTCTTCTTGTCAATTTTGTCATTTTGCGATCAATTTGTCATCGATCATCGTCTTTGTCAACTGTGTCAATTTGGATCAATTAGTCATTGTTCCTCGTCAATTGGCGCATTTATCAATCAAATCATTTGTTAGCATTGGTCCTTTGTTAGTCAGAATCATGATCAAATCGAATCGATATCAATTATCCTTTGTCAAGACCTAATTGTCATTCTTGCATTTTCTAATTCATCGTCTAGGGTTTCATGATTTATTCATTTAACCTTGTTTGTCATTTCTCCCTCTAGGTTAAATAATTTATTTATTTATCCTAAGTCTTCTTGTCACAATTAAATGCTTATTTAATTGGCTAACTAATTCTTCTCTCTTTGTGAATTAATTAATAAATGAAAAATTATTAATTAATTTACCTAATTTTCCAATTTCACTTAATTCCTAATTTCCTCATTTTCTAAATTTCTTAATTCCTAATTTCCTCATTTTTCTATTTTCCTAATTTCTAATTCATCTAATTTCAATTCTCTCCTAATTTTCTCCTAATTTCCTGGGAATGACATTTCAATCTTGTCATAATTTGTCATAATTGACAATCAATCAATTTTGACATAGAAATTTGTCATAATTTTGTCAAAATTGTCAATCAATCAATCTTGCATAGAAAGTGTCAATTTGTCATAATTTGTCATAATTGTCATTCTTGATTTGAAATTTCCTTTCAAATCTCCTCATGCTAATCTTGTCTTTTCTCTGATTTGTCTATAAATTGGATGAATTTCTTCAATCAAGGTCCCTGATCCCTGGTCGAATCAATCACGCTTCTAGTATTCTTGCGCTACCATCTTGTCTACTTTCTTTCACATCATGCTTATGCACTAGTAGGTGAGATCCACAAACAAAGCTAGTTGAAGGAGAAAGAAGGACAATGGAGCCACACGAAGAAGACATCTACATTTGGTTTGCTTAGTTTTCATTTTGAATGTCTTGTTTTCATGTTTTCATTGAATGTAATTAGGATTGGTCACTGCAATTGAGTTTTCATGATTGAACTAGGCTAATGTTAACATTGCTTTGATGATTTCCAGATTCCTAGCTACAATTAGAAGTGTTGAAAGGAGATGATTAGAAGAAATAGTTAATTTAATCAAATAATTAAAGAATTACTTAATTAAAAATAGATGAATAATTAGTATAGAATTAATGAGACATTTTTAGGTGTCTACAACTACATTTAGCCCCCACTTTAGTGTCATATGACACTATGTGCATATGCAAGCTAAAGTACAAAAAAGTAAACATCATTTGAAAAAGGATACATCCATAAGTTGTCAAATGAAGCCCCCAGCGGTATCTACAGTACACAATGAAAAATCACCTAAATGCTTACTAAGGTAGGTGATGAAAACTCGAGGGTAGCTATATGACCCCTGTTTTGGCTTGCTAATTTTAGTTAGCTGAAACACGGTATCATGTTTACCACATCGAATTGTGAAAGAAGATTGATGAAAAATTCTCACGAGAAGATTTGATACAAGATCAAAAACTAATAGAGAATCATTTGGTAAGAAAGAGAACTAATCCCCAATTCCAACACAACAAAGAGTGTGAGGATTTGAGATATCTCTAACACAAGATGAAAGATTTAAATGGAAAAAAATGCAAAGAGAAGGAAGAAGAGATAGAAAGAATGAATACACACTTTTGTGATCCATGAGAAGAGAAAAGGAACTATGGATATATCACTCCTAAAACTAGGTGATCCATGGAGATAAGGACATGGAAAACTAGCCCCCAAAGTCTATCTAGGTGATCCATGTAAGGGAGGAGAGTGAGAACACCATTAGTTCTACTCAACCTCATGCATGTGTGTGAAAGTAGAACAAGGATACCTACCTTTGACACAAAGAAGATATCCATCATGCAAAAATGCCATAAATCCAAGAAAGAGAGAGAATACTCTTCAAGCATGGATACGATAGTTGAAAAGAGATATCTTGCTATATAAGTGTAAAGGAGATCCTTGGAGGAGAAGAGATATTTGTTCAAAATACATCTACCTTCAAGAGGAGTTGTCTTAGACAAATATAACATCTTCTATAATGAATGAATGCTAGAGATTTGCAAAGAGTAGAGGATTGAGATGCCATCAAAGAGATATTATTTATAACAACACTCTTCAAAAAGAAGGCAAGAGATCCTCATCCGGGATATGCACGTGCACCAAATAGAAGGGTTTATTATAAAGGATACTACTCAATGAAGAAAAGAAATTGATGAATGCTCAAAGAGTTCGAACGCCAAGGAGGAGGTCTGAATTAAGGATATGTACTTAAGATCCCCATTAGGGATGCTTGTTCCAATATTAGAGAAGGATTTCAAGTATGAATACACCTCTACAATCAATAAGAAATCCTTATAGAAGACACTACTTCACAAAGGGAAAATTTTCATCTCAAGGAGAGATATTTGAAATCACTCTTTCCCCCTATATATATAGGGAGAAGAGCTGAGATGGAAATAGGCTATTATGTTGCTTCAAAAAGTATGTTTGCACGTGAAATTGTACCATCATGAATGACAATGAGCCCCGAGTAAGTGAGCTACCAATGTCACATAATGATGAGCAACATAATAGCCATTAATGTTATTTAAAGACATGATAGATTGAATGAGGTATTTGAATATGACATGTTAAATTCGCTACTATAAGTGAGATTAAAAACATGTATAAGATGATGAAGCTTAAAGGGTCTTTAGAAAGAGAGAAGTTTATAGGAGAAGAATAGGTCACTAAGTCATACTTCTCTTGCACACAAGAAATCTTAGGAGAGGGATACGTATAATTCATTAAAGCCGTATTCCTAGAAGAAGGGATTTTAGAATGAGTAGAAAATAAAGACTCATAAGTGGGATTAGAAATCTCTTGAGGAGATTCATAAAGAGATTTGTTCATAACCAAGATTTCCTTATGAGGGGGATGAGTCTTGAAAGAAGTAAAAGATGATTTAATTGAGGTGAGGTTATCATCACTACTAAATATAGCATTCACATTGAGATATGGTCTTTTAGATTCTTTGGTGGGATTAGAAGGATTATATCCAAGTCCAAATGAAGCTTCATGTGTATTATGTTCGAAAGGAAATTTAATTCCTTGTTCATTTGCACCACAACCATTGCCATCATAGCCACTCTTAGCTAAAATGTGAAAACCAGGACCATAAAGGGATGCCAAATCAGAAGGAGATGGTGATGCCTCATAGGTTTCAGTGCTATATGAATTAGAGGAAGGATTTGAAGAATTATTTGAATTAGAAGCAGCCACAAAGTGGTTACTTAGTTGTTTAGACAAAGTGGGTTTCTCTTTAGGTTCCTCCTTAGATTTCTCCTTCTCAGTCTTAGATCCTTTCCAAGATACTCTATACTCTGCTATAAATGTAGGGTTAAAGTCTAAATATCCCCAATCATCATCTGCGAGCACTTCTTTGGGAGAAAAGATAGCTTTGGGAGGAGATTTTGATTGAGTAGAAGAATCAGGAGTACTAGAAGCAACAACATCATCAAAGGGAATGTATGTATTTTAAGTAGGGGGATTAGGAGAAGAATGGGAAGTATTTGAACAAAAAGATCTAGATTTTAATTGTTCTTGAAATTTGGTACCAACTAATAAGGTGTATATCATATTGTTATAAATGAATTTGACTTGCCTATGCAAACTTGATGGGACAAATTGCATGCTATGAATCCAAGGTCTCCCTAATACAAGGTTATATGTCAAATTATCAGGCATAACATGGATAGGTGTAGGTAACACAGTATGACCTACCTTAATGGGCAAGGTAATGACACCTAGACATTGTTTAGCCACATTATCAAAACCTTGAATAGTAAGAGAAGAAGGTTCAATGAAATCACGATCCACTTTAATCTTATCCAATAAGTTTACACCAATAACATTGAGGCCAGACCCATTGTCCACAAGGGTTCATCTTATAGAAATCTCATGTATAATAACCACAATCACTAGTACATTTGGGTCAAGATTTCGATGGCCAATCGTGGGAATTCCGACCACATTTCGTTGCACTACCGACAAAAAAGGTCATCGAAAACTTTGTGTCGGAAGTTCTGACTATCCTTGTGGTCGTCGCAATTTCGACATCACCTCCAACCTTTCCGACGGCCACCATGCATGCTCATTCTGCGAACGAATATCATCGCCATCTCGGGCTGTCGTCGGAATTCTGACACCAAAGTATAAAATTCTGACAGAGGAGTGCCATCAAATGCACAACACCTTGTCGGGTGTTTCATTAGTTGTCATCAGATTTCCGACGATGAGAGATGATGTGGGTCGAACAGCTTTGCCGTCGGTGCATGAAAGCATTGAACGAGTTCTACTTTTAAAAATTACATGAAACATTTTTAATTTATTTGATTCAGTGTTATTTGCAAAAAATGATTATCAATGATGTTTCCTTTCTCTAGGAATTTTCTAGGACCTTTCCGTTAGATAATATGTAACATCGAATGACTAAATTTTTTCTCTACAATTGCTTATTTAATTTAATTATTATCTCAGTGGTTATTAAAATTTATATCTGTATGAAAGTAGAACATACAAGTTGAAGAGTCTCTTGCATGCAAATTTTCTAAAAGAAAGCAAGCAAGCATTATCTTGAATGACATGGAAACAAGCTCATCAGCTGCCTAGAAGAGAGCAATTGGAGAATGGCAGAGGAAAGTGTTTAAGGGTGATAAATAGATAGATAGTATGCAATACAAACAAACAATGTCTGGAGTGTTTGATGTGACATCTCTAATTTATGTTCGGAGGGTCTAACTAGTTTTGGAGTTCCTGGGAAACCTATTGGGCCACACTTGGAGGAAATCAATGTGTTCATGCAAGGAGCACCTTTTTTCTATTATGAGAATGATACTTTTGCACCGAGGGATATTTGGAAGTCAATATCCAAAAATTTCTATAGTGTGGAACAAGAGTTGGTGGACTTGAAGTATAATTGTCAGCTTTCAGAAGACCAAGAGGTTATGTACACAATCTCCCAATAGAAGAGCGACCACAAGAATTACCTCTCCCCCTATGACTATTCAGGAAGCACTTCCTCAAACAAAGGACTATTGGCCTCCATGGGATCAAAGAAAAAAATTAAAGCATAGACTCTAGACGATGTGGTGGTGTCCTCCATGAAGAACTATACACTATAATTGAAAATTCATGAGGGAAACTACAAGATAGTGAAGAGAAATACAATCTTGGAAAGTGGGAAGAATGGATCTTGGTTTGGGTGGTAATGTCTTGATGGCATGCAACTGTATCTATTTGGAATGCATTACCCAAACACCACAATCAATCACTCGCACACGAAGTTCCACGAGTGTGATCTTTTTCAAATCCAAATATGATTTCTATCTCATCAACCTCTAGAGGAGCCACCTGACTTGGCCCCACCCAAACCAAGATCCATTCTTCCCACTTTTCAAGATTGTATTTCTCTTCACTATCTTGTAGTTTCCCTCATGAATTTTCAATTATAGTGCAGAGTTCTTCATGAAGGACACCACCACATCGTCTAGAGTCTATGCTTCAATTTTTTTCTTTGATCCCATGGAGGCCAATAGTCCTTTGTCTGAGGAAGTGCTTCCTGAATAGTCATGGGGGGGAGAGGTAATGCTTGAAGTTGCCCTTCTATTGGGAGATTGTGTACATAACCTCTTGGTCTTCTAAAAGCTAAAAATTACTTCGAGTCCGCCAACTTTGGTTCCACACTATAGAAATTTTTGGATATTGACTTCCAAATATCCCTCGGTGCAAAAGTATCATTCTCATAATAGAAAAAAGGTGCTCCTTGCATGAACACATTTATTTCCTCCAAGCGTGGCCCAATATGTTTTGCAATAACTCCAAAACCAGTTAGACCCTCCGGACATAAATTAGAGATGTCACATCAGACACTCTAGACATTGTTTGTTTGTATTGCATACTATCTATCTATTTATCACCCTTAAACACTTTCCTCTGCCATTCTCCAATTGCTCTCTTCTAGGTAGCTGATGAGCTTGTTTCCATGTCATTCAAGATAATGCCTTCTTGCTTTCTTTTAGGAAATTTGCTTGCACATGACTCTTGAACTTGTATGTTCTACTTCTGTATAGATATAAATTTTAATTCACGCTCAGATAATAATTAAATAAAATAAGCATTTGTAATGAAAAGATTTAGTCATTCGATGTTACATATTATCTGATGGAAAGATCCTAGACAATTCTTGGAGAAAGGAAACATCATTGATAATCATTTTTTGCAAATAACACTGAATCAAATAAATTAAAAATGTTTCATGTAATTTTTAAAAGTAGAACTCATTCAATGCTTTCATGCACCGATGGCAAAGCTGTCTGACCCACACCATTATGCATAATAGAACAAATCAATATAATAGGCTATTATAAAGAATATATAAAAAAATATGAAAGAACATTAAATTACCATTACAAACCCATAAACCATTAAATAGTGAAAATAGATATAAATTTGTAAATGTCTCCCTATAAACACCACAACCATAACCAAAACAAAAAAAATTCTTACCTGCAAAAACTTAGCTGTTGAGTTGCAAGTCTACAACATCTCTCAGATGATCAAACCGTTTCTTAATTTTGTTCTTCTGGTTAGTCAATGGATTTAGTTGCATGTTCAATTTTACTATTTGAAGCCTTCTATTTCCCTATATTTGAGACATAATAAAATTCTTGTGAGTAGGAAATTGATTCAGGAGTTACGTGTGAAGAATTTGGCAAAGTAAATGATGACAATCAAACTCAAATTTTATCTATCTTGATTAAAGACTTTTAACCTGATGGCATTAAATTAAAGTTCTTTCTCTATTTTTTGGTGATCTCTAGAGCAGAGGTTGCTTTGCATCGACCTGGGATACATTTAACTTGTGTTGTATCTACGGAAATATGTATCCTAGGATGATGCAATGCAACCTCTGCTCCACCAATACCAGATAGAAGAGAAAGTACTTTAATTTAAAGCCATCACAATAAAATTCTTTCAAGACATATATTAGGTATAAAAGGAAGCCTACCCTGTCATTTGAAGGGGTTTACCTACAATTCAAGTGATCTCTTAATTATAAAATCAATTCAATTCCAAGTGAACATGCAATCAAGCATTCATCAAGAATTGAAGGAGAAATCAAGTTAATAAAGATATCATCTTTTAAATTAAGAAATGGGCAGGAGATTAAGAATACAAACCTTCCATATTGCACACTTCAAGGTATATTAAAATCAGTTTAAAGTGTATTCATTTAGGGACCTTTCATAAAATATTCTCAACTTACATATCATAAAAGGATCTGCTCCACCAATACCAAATAGAAGAGAAGGTACTTTAATTTAAAGTCATCAGGATAAAATGCTTTCAAGACATATTAAATCAAGTGATCTCTTAGTTATAAAATCAATTCAATTCCAAGTGAACAGGCAATCAAGCATTGAAGGAGAATTCAAGTTGGTGCGGGTGAATTTGGAAGACAAAAGGACTCAATGAAGCCATTAAAGACTTTTGAAGGTCTTAGGAGTGAAGAGCCAATCAATTATGCACACAATGAAGCCATTAAAGACAATCACCATTAGCATAGATTGCAGGATATGCACAAGATGTGTTTGAAATGGATTTAGAAACTTCCAACCAAATTTGATTAGTGAGTATAGATGTTGTAGTGCAACTGCCCAGGTACACATGCATGAAAAATATGTAAGCTTAGATAAGGCACATGAACTATTTGACATAATGCCTCAAAGATCACTCAATATCCAATGACGCTTGGGAGAAAGAAAACATCAATTTTTTAATAATCTTAAATATTTCTTTATTCATCACTATAAATCTATTATGAATATAGTCTCAATATTGCAGAAATTTATTCTATTATGAATGCAATATTTAGGGATGTAATCTTTATATATTTTTTTTAATTAAGAAAAGGTCCTAATAGAATCCCCAACTAATTAATCTACATAAAGATACCACTAAAGAAAGAAATTCAATCCTCACCACTATGGTCTTGAAGGCTTTTAAGACACTTGGATTCCTATTTTGGTCCGCTTTTCCTTGACCATATGTTAAGATAGTAAAGTAGTTTGAGAGAATCTATTGGGTGGGAAATTGTGTATGGTTGCAATTATTTTCATGCATGGAAAGTGATTTAAAGTTTGGACCAATAGAGGATAAGTATTTCTTGAACCTTCAAGGACATGTGTAGAGCACCGCATGGATGTTTCTCCATTAATTATTATTTATAGATGCCTCTACTTGTCTCACCACTCATTAATTGTTTGGGATTTTCATTCCATTCACCAAGGTTGGCATCTATTCTAAGAATTTGTGTCATGGCCAAGCTAAATTATTATTCTCTCCATCTTGTTAATGACCATTTCATTAATGAATCCTTCCTCATAATTTTGGATAAGTGAGACAATGTTAGCTCAAAGAATCTTTTCAATCCTCTTTCAAGATTCTTTCCCAAGTAATAGTCTTGCATATTGGAAAATAAATTACGCTTCTATTTTTCCAAGCTACTCTTCCTTATAATGTTTAGATTTATTCTAAAGTGCTCATTGTGACTCATGTTTACTACTCTTCCTATTAGTCTCATTCCAATATCTCCTACAAAAATATGGAATGATTACATTTATATTTTATTTGTGTCTCCTAAATATCCACAAAATTTGGAACAATAATACAATTTTTCAATAATACTATGAGCATCACTTTGATGAAATGAGTACTAAGTGATCCATTCTTATGAGGGGTTCATGTAAAATACTCATGAGAATGGGTCAGCTTGACTCTAAAACTATGCAAGTGAATCTTGATATAAATATCATAGTATGAAAGTCTTGCGAAAACACTCATTCTTCTAGCATTGAAAGTTGTGAGAGAGTTATTAAGGGGATTCTCGTGTGTATAGATTCAATGTATAAGTTCAAGACAAATTTTGAGGTGATATTTCTTTCCTTTTGGTACATCTATCTTTAAATTGGATGTTCTTTTGCCTTCATGGTAGGGAGTAAGTAATTTTTATGTGGGTTCCTTTTTTCATTCTTGGATTATTAAGGAAAACATAGTGTGTAAAGAGGAGGTTTCGCTTGTTATCTTATAAAAAAATTGGGCATTAGCTATTATAATAAATGATAGACAAAACAATGTCCTCTAAGGCTGTTGAAAAGAAATATCTATATGATGGATTCTCTTCCCAATTTATCTTCAAAGTTATTTAGTAAATATTTGGGAAATCAAAATAGGGTATGTTGATTTGCAAAGGAAGAACTAAATCTCCCAAGCTTGTTCCAACAACCATAAAATTTTATGATTGGGATGCAAGGGAGATTAGTGGATTTGATGGGTTGGCTTTGGCTAGATTCACCTAAGACAATTGATGATTTATTAGGTATTGTTGTCGTCGATGCATTGTTAAGGTTATTATGGTTGATTATCAAAGCTAGTGGGATTCAAATATAGAGGCATGTTTAAGATAATTCTTATCATTGGTTGGTTAATAAAAATATGGTTTCAAGTTTGATGCACAAACATATTAGAAGGGCACTTTTATGATGTATGTGAAATAATCATATTATTAAGCAAAATAATAGGTAATCTATAGGCAAGAATACTCCATATATAGATATTCTATATGAGGGACATGACTAATTCCACAAACTATAAGATTGACTAGGCTTTTCTCATTAGTGGAATCATATAATAGCTAGTGTGTATTGTTGGCTAGATGCATGAATTTGTAGTTTCCATACAACTAAGAAATGATCATGTTTCTACGTACAAACCAAGTGGGAGCTATAGACCCACTAATCTAATTTGTAACCACTCACCACGACTATATTATGATAACTCTCTTATTGATAATAGAGAGTATCTAATACATTTATTAAGACCCTAATTATGGTCATGGTAGACCACACAAAGAATGACTTCCATAGGAGGCTAAGAAGGTGATCCATGAACAAGAGTTTGTTTCATTCAATCCTTAACATTAACTATCATTAAGGTCGAGAAATTTTTGAGGTGAGAAATTTAGTGAAATATTACTTAATATTCTAACTGGAGATATTACATACTAGTCATGAAGTGTGAGTTCATATGACTCACTGATATATAATGATAAAGTATTACATAATTAAAATTGTAAAAAACACTACCTACTTCATATTAAATTTATTATTATTCTAATGTGTAAAGAATAAACAAGATTATCTAGGAATTAAATCTGTTACGGTTTCATCATTAATAGATGGATGGATTGAATGAGTGATCGGTGAAGTAGTTGAATTTGTGCCTATAATTCTAGAGGTTGGAGAGTTTAAAAGCATTGCATGTACATCGATCATTGACGACTGAATTAATGCATCTACTTGTGCACATAAAAGGCCCACATGAATGCATCTACTTGTGCACATAAAAGGCCCACATGAATGCATCTTAAAACTTACTCATTGGATATGCTTTCTACTATTGCTTTGTCAATCACATCCATAATATTTCCTCTCACAAAAGATTTCCATACCTAAACAAGAATGACTAATACTCATCTTGATGAGATATATAATATAATCTACCTCTCTGTCTGGATTCTCTGTATTATACGGGGAGAAATGGGGGTGATGGGGGAGGAGATTACAATCTTGTATCAGGATGTAGATTTATTTTCTGACCATATTAATGTAACAAAAATGAACCAAAATTTTTCTTGATTAATCTATTCTAATACCCTAACTAACAAGGAATTTTGTTGATACAACTGTAGCACAAGTTCAAGAAAATTTCACCGCAAAAATACTAGTCCTCAAGAGCACTCGCATCCATAAATCTTTCTCAAAGATGACTTCTTCCTCCGTCCATAGCTCTTATTGCTCTTGACGGAGGCCCAGGTGTCGCCATTTACACAGGCCATTTTGGTCTCCCTTGCGGTCGTCCTCGCTGGTTATGTGCCAGCCCTTGGCACTTTGTGCCCGTGGCACTTCGTTCCCCTATTCCTCGCTGCGACCGTGTTTGTCACACCAATGATCACTACAGAAGTGGGACGAATGAGATAGACGGGATTTTGTAAAGAGGCAGGATTTTGGTCTTTTTTTTTATTTTTTAAGTAATGCACGCATTCGTCAAAATTCCGACGAACACAGGCACTTTTTCTAAAAAACCCTAATGTCATTGGATTATCGTCAGAATTTCGATGAAATTAGGCATTTTTAAAAAAAAAAATCAAATTTGATCACAAGATACCTTCTCCGTTGGAATTTTAGGCTAAATGTATTAGTGAATCATAAGAGGATCATATTGATTTTGGATTTTAGGATAAGGTAACTCATCTTGTGTGAATACAATTTGAGCTTTGTATTTTTTTGTCGGATCAATCAAAGCAGACATGTTATTAGATGTCACTGCAGGTGAGACATCTAAGTTTTCAAAGCATCTTGTAACATCCCATGATAAGAAAGTAAAGTTTGAACCAAATCCCAAATATAAATCTTCATAGGAGTAGCTTTAAGTTGTTCAATGAGATCATACTCCTTACTAAGGGTTGATATACGAGGTGCTTGTGGAAGAATAGGTTGAGAGGGAGAAAGTGAAGCTGGGATAACTGGAGGAGGACTAGGTTGCCTATTGTTTCTTGTGTTGTAAGTATGAGCAACCATATGATAACTCTCTTCAGTGATTTTCTTAGCATACTCATAAGGGCTCTTAGTAGGATAACTTCCTTGCACAATAATAATAGGTTTCTTAGGAGTACAAAAAGAATCATTAGCATAACCACCTTGAACCACTAAGATAGGCTTACGTGGGGAATTTTGAGAAGGACAAGCACCTTGAACCATTAAGAGGGGTTTATTAGGTGTTTCATTCACGTGTATCAAATTGATTGAGGATGGTTTAGGATTATCAAAGGTGTCCTTAGAAGAATAATGAACAAGATTGTTGGAAGAATTGTTGATAGTCTCTTCTTGCAGTAAAATGTTATCATGGATAAGACCAATTTTAGGAGGGAGAATAGGGGTAGGCAGTTATGTTTTAGGAAATTCCATATCATCCTCTATCACCAAAGGATCTACATGGGGAATAAACTCTCTAGGAGAAGGATAAACATTACTCTTTAAAGTCTCACCTTTGAGAGGGAGATCTTTGAAAGAGATGTCAAAAATCTTGCCATGAACTAGGGCATCCTTATGAGTAGAACCAAGTTGAGGAGAGAGATTACCTTTAGAGAAAAAATGATTGAGATTCATGGAAGGTGAGATTATATCAAGGGCATTATCAATCATGATTTCATCCTCTTTGTCTAGGGCTCTCTCATGGGGGAGAGAATAATCAACACCTTCTTCTAATGGTTCATCTCAAATAGTGAGCTCATTGAAAGGAAAATTATTAGAAATATCTTGTACAAAGATGTCCTTATTGCTATTGCCAATTTTGGGAGAAGGGATAACATTGTTCAATAATTCTTCATCCTTAGGAAGGAGAGAATCACTATATGTATTTAAATCATCCTCTTTCCTCAAATGTATTCAATAGAATCTTTCGAGGAGAGAGAATTAACGAAATTGATCATGGTTTCATCTTCTTTCTTTAAAGCATCTTTAGCAGAGAGTTTTTTAGTGGCGAATCTTCGCCAATTGGCAAATTCCATGCGAATAGTGAGGGGCACAATCGTGGTCAAATCGCCTAGAATTTTAAAGAATAATGCAAATATTTGTAATCTGGTTTCGCCATTGACCACACACCGTCGACGTGCATGCCCATAATATTTGCCTTGAATCACTTGGATGTGGGTATTAGATCACCTCCGCTATTCGCCAACAATAGTAAAATGACCACATACCCAGGACCTAATTCGCCAATGGTAAATTAAATGTTCATTGCACGCATCAACCAAATTTGCCAGTATCAATTAAAACATTATAAGAATTCAAGGACCCATTTCGCCCCGCTTAAATTAAATGTTCATTGCACGCCCGCACAATTCGCCAAAAAGGGAATTAAATTAAATGTTTATTGGCAATTGCAATGCTCGGGCCCCGCGCAATTCACCAAAAATGCAATCATGGATTTCTATAAATACAATATTTCTTACACTCTTTCTTACAATTTATTTGTGTCTGATTAGTAAATTGGGAGCTCTCAGAGTCTCGAGTCTCGATTCGCATTCCACAAATTGAGTTGGAAAGTCAAAGTTCATTATAGGGCAGAGGGCCAGAGTTACAATCCTACAACACAGGCCCAGGCATTCATTCCTGGTTCCTAATTTAGAGAATTGAGAAGGCATAAAGGTGAGTAATCATTTCTTCATACTTGATAGTATTAGTTTTAACTTTTAATTCGTAGTGAGAGGTCAAGACTCAAGATGTCATAGTCAGACATGGGTGAGACTCCTCAGGGTGGTGAAGGGATTGGGATGTCAGACAAGGGTAAGACTCCTGAGGGTGGTGAAACTGAAGGGATTGGGAGGCCATCAAAACACCCAAAACTTAAGCTTAAAGATAGTACCATAAAGTCATTTTTTAGAATTGGCAAAGTTTCTGGTCCATCAACCTCAACAGTTGCAGAACCCATTCACAGTAGCTCACCATCACCACAAGGTGGGATTGTCATTGAGTTAAATGCATCAAATGAGGATGACAATACTGACAGGGCAGAAGATGTTCTAAGGGATACACATAATGAGATAATTCACTCGGATGCAAATGCTAGTACTGAAGATGATGTTGGTAGGAAGAAAAGAAAAAGGAAAGTAAAATTGGGGCGAGAGTGGGAGATGACAAGGAGTTTTAAGATTGATTGGGTAGGAAAGTACCCATTCATTGAACCAGTCCCAAATAATGATGAACAACCAACAGAATGTAGGTGTAAGATTTGTAGCTGGAAAACTAAAAGAGAGAAGAAGATGCAGCTAAAGCTTGACACCATAGAAAAGCATATTGATTGTTACTACTTATCAAATTTCCATTAGTTTCATATCCAAAGTCATACTATATATTATTGTCGGTTAGTATTACCAAATCATGCAGTCGGTACACACAGAGAAGTCAGTATGAACAGTCAAGTTGGTTACAGAAGAAAGCAATCACAGAATGCAGTATTCACCGAGTTGTTTATCGAGTAAAGTTTCATGGCTACCGAGTGGTAAAGTTAACTCACCGAGTTGATATTCACTGAGTGAAACGTTTTACCAAATACATTGAACCTGGACATGCACATGAAAATGTGTTACAATATTGAGGCACATCTAACCATTTTTGCATTGGAAATTGCACTAGGAGATTGTGTATGATTACAAGGTCAATCTAACCAATGAGATATTTTGTTTTGTTATTCATTCAAAGAATATTTTTGTAAGATCGAAGCAATGAATTAAATCACCGCTGTAAGAGATCTATTTATACAGCATGATTCTAGGGTTAGAAAACAACAGTGTGTATGCATGAAGGAAGACTATTATAGAGACACAGAGAGGTCGCTGAGAAGGTTATCAGTGAATAGTCAAAGAACAGAGTAAACAGAAGGGTTTACCGAGTTTCATTATGGGTTACCGAGGTATGCTACAAGCTAGGTAATCTTATTTAGAGCACATAGAATCTGCTTTGGCATTTTAGATGTAAAGTTGCAGATATTTGTAATGATCTTATTGTAATATTTTGAAGTTGTAAGAGAAACCTTTAATAGGGTAAAAGACTCTAACCAAGTCTATAAATTGTAAATCCTTTAACCAGGTGCTACACTTATATAGTGTTGTAAAATCCTTTAGTAAGGTAGATCTAACTGATCTTGATACTACTAACAGGGTAAGCTATCAGAAATAGCTAAATGTAGCTCTAACCAAGCATTCTTTATTATTGTAGTAGTGAAGTTGTGGGTGCCATCCCCACTATAGTTTTTCTCACTAACCAAGAGTTTCTGCGTGACCAAAATATATGTGTTATGGAGTGAATCATGTATGCTTGTTATTTGTTGATTTTAGTTTTATTTTATGTTACTGCATTGTTTTGTTTATGCATAACAGTAAGGTTATTATCAAAGAAAAGTTTTGGATTACTGATTCACCCCTCCCCTCTCAGTACATCAGCTTTCCATATTGGGCCTAACAATTGGTATCAGAGCTTGAATCTTGGAAAAGGGTTTAACTACCTAAAGAGAAAGATCTTAGAAATGGAAGGCTACAAACAATCTCAGAGGATTGTGCATCTTCAAGAAGAGCTAGATAATGCAAATCAAGTGATTGTAGACATGCAGAGGCAAATGCAAAAATCTCTGAAAGTAAGGAGAAGATTATCTGATGACTTGCAGGATTCTCAAGAGCCAGTGGAACAAATCGAGACATCATCTGAGAATAGTATATCTGAAGAGACTAAAGAAATGATTGGAATGTTGAAAGAAAAGAACAAAGCATTGGCTGATCAACTAAAAGCAATGAAAAGAGAACATGAACATTTCAGTACACAAATGACTGAAAATCTAGATGCATTAAGGATAGTTGAGGATAAAGCAAGAGATCTACAAAGAGAGAAACAACAACTTGAAGCTCTAGTATCTGATAAGGATGATGAAATCATAAGGTTAACTGGTATTCAACAAAATATGACAGATCAACTAAGTTATTCACATCATGAAGCAATTCTGAAGAATGATGAAAATCAATCATTGAAACTTGAAGTATTAAGGTTGACTGGTGAACTTGAAACTGAGAAGAAATCCAAAGAATCATTGGAGAAAAGTTATGAAGCATCAAAGATGTTGGATGAGCAACTGAATACAAGAAGACTCTACAAAGATGGAGGACTCAGTTACAAAGGAAAAGAATCAACCGAGAAAGGAATTCGTACTACCGAGAGAGGAGAATCATCAAAACAAGCTGGAAAAAGGAATAACATCAAAAGGAAGAAGCCTATTTGCTACTACTGTGGAAATCAAGGTCATACTGCCAACATATGCCAGATCAGAAAAGGTAAGAAAATGAATATCTCTAAATCTAGTTGATATTGTTACAATTGTAATAAATATGGTCACATACCTAATCAATGTAGGACAAAGTCTGTTAACAACTATCAGAAGGCAAAATTCAAAGGGTTTTGTAAAAATTGCAATAGATATGGACATAGTATCGAGAAGTGCTGGTTTAAGCAAAAGAACTACATGAAGTATCCACACAGAGAAAACACTGGAGGTTACCAAACTCACACTGATCCTTACCGACAATATGCAACAGTACCATGGGATTACAATACAAGGATATGGTGCAAATGTTGTGGAAGAAATGGACATATAAGTGCCAACTATTTTATAAGATTTGGAATGAAGAACTGGAGATCATGGAGAAATCCTGGTATGGCATCTTTTTATTGTCACAAAGCTATACATTTAGCTGGAGATTGCAGAGATCAACTGAGAAGAGACACTGATGAGATAAAAGAAAAATTCAAGATGATTTGGAAAAATAAAGAAATTATGTCTGATGAAGAAAGCATCTTACCTACCGAGTTAGGTGCACCTATTTCAAATTAGTCAAGGAAAGGTATGAAGGGACTGCATTCTTTAAAAGTTAAATCATAATAGTTCCTATTCTATTATGTACAGAATTCAAAATCTACATAGTTAAGATGCAATCAGTCAGTTTATATACTATACAAAAAACTTGTCAAGTTGGTGTATACAGGAAACCTGTCAAGACGGTTAATAAAGCAAAGTTGGGTACTCAGTGAAAACAAAAAATTGAGTAAATCGGTAAAAGGTGAGCCGAGTGCATTTAATATCTTGACCTAACTTGCACGGAGCCCGATAAGGTATTTTTGAGTACTTAAAAAGTGTTTTTGCGGTCATTTTCATTCACGCAAGTTTTCGAGAAGAAGAGTAGAGTGAATCAAAGCGATCAAACTTCATTCAAAGTGAATTTCGAGGTATTTACATCAATCTATTCACACTATTAAGCTGGTTTCCGATCTAGTCAAATTGCTATTATCTACCGAGTGTGAAGCGTCAGTCACTTGTAAACCCTGAGGATAACTTGTCAAATCTTACATGAAATCTACCATGGCATCCAAGATCCAAGACCCTGTAGTTATCCAAAATGTGGAGAAGCCCTCACTGAAATATTCTCTAACTCCTAAAGTTGCCTCAAAACCGGATGATAAAACTGTATTTTCACTCATCTTGGATTGAGTCTTGTTAGTGGAAGATGTTAGATTCTTTACCAAATGTCGTGTTGAGGAACTCGGTCATGTAGAGATTAGTGACACATATGATGAACTGTGCACTGATGGCAAACTGGATAGCAAATTTGAGCATATCAAAATCAAGGGACTAACTGAAGCCCTAGTCTATCCCTGTGTGTTCAAACCCCAGTGAGTTAAGTTTGTATTGAGCAGAGTACATGATGATTTCATGTGGCTACAAGAGCAACCATTCAAGATCATGAAGGAAGTCATTCACTGATCATCGGATATCCCATCTACGATCATGCTCGTGCACAGAAAATGATATCACAAAAGGAGCTAATCAGTCTAACCATAGTAGAATCTGATTACCGAGGACTGAAATTGAATAATGTCACTGATGCTGAACTAAAATTTGCAATCAAAGTTATTGGTTACTGTTTCTTCCAATCTGCAAGGGAAAACAGTGTACCATGTGCTGCAGTGGACCTGGCCTACAAAATAGTGAAGAAGGGAATGAAAGTAGACTTATGTGAAATGCTACTAAAGAACTTGTTTGAGAACCTGAACATAATAAGGAAGCCGAAGAAGAACAACTCGACAAACACACTAAAGTTCAGTTCACTACTTGTATATATGTTTTTCTATTTTGAGAAGTTCTTTCCCTCAGTCGGTAAAGTAGTATGGGAGCTACACCGACCTAGCACCCATCAGATCAATGACTACATTAAGAAGTTAGGAGATAACTTTAATGATATCATGGATTATTACTTCAGCAAATTCCAAGAGAAAATGCACAACAGGTACAGGATTCCACCACAACTGGTCGAAAAATACAAGGACAATATATGTTTTGAAGTCGACACTGGTTATTGCTATGTAAATGTTGTCGAACCAAGGACTCAATCATTGCAACCAATGGATTATGAGATTGATTATGATAATACATAGCAACAAATTGATGCCTATCTATCATTGCCAAGGCATGCAACTGAACTAAGGTATGGAACCTATGAAGAAGTGAAGGAGAAAGTAAAAATGAGCATTGTAGTACCTAAGGCTACTATAAAAGCTACAAAGATGATAAAGGCTTTATCTGAGAAATTCGGAGAAGAATCCTCCTCTACACCCGTCAAAGGCAATCTTGCCATTACCGAAGAGGAATTAGAAGCACAGGAGGCTGCAATAACATTGAGAGTTGCCAAAGGGTAAAGTTCTGAAAAGAAAGAAACAGGACATCACAAAAACCCTACCGACTCCACCAACAAAGAGACCCAACACTAGAGCATCAGCTGCATCATCGAGTAAGAAACAAAAGACTATTGCCACTCCTAAGGTAACCAAAACTTATAAGAAATCTACTCAGAGACTCATTTTGGCAAAAGAGTCCAGTGATACAGAGTCTGATGATGCAAACAAATTCCAGATTGTGAAAAGCAAAAAGGTAAACATTCACAGTGTTGAAAATTTTTGTACCAGTCTTAAAGAATACGGTGGATTTGTAGGATTCAGATATGTTAAGTATGAGACTAGGAATAATGATGAGAAATGACAGATTGAAGAAGCTGTCATCTGTACACTTCTAAAGTTTCGGTTAGCACCATTAAAACTAGCAAAGTCACTTCCGAGTGAACTCTACTCACATATTGATAACAGATGGAAAAATGCAATGGATTCGGAGAGACAAATAAGAGAAAGAAGTCTAGTCCATCTATTTCCTGACATGTCCGTATCTGAAATCAAGGAGCATCTGACCATATACAATTCTAAATTTCTTGTGAAATAGATTGCCTTAAAATTGATGAATGAGCTATATATTGATGTGGAGAATGAGACTAAAGCCAAGTGGCAGGAGATCTTCAAACAAAAGGATGTCGGTGAACAATCTCAAATTGAAATTGTTGATGTCACCAAGCAAGGTCCAGACCCGGTTGACACTATACAAATTGATGAAGATGTAATGGATGAAGCAGCACCGGAGCAGGAAATGATTGAAGGCACCACTTATGCAAAACTTTTCTCTAGTGAATCTGTCTTAGACCAAGTTCAGCCTTATCCGCCGGTGAAGCCACCAGTCTCAACTGAAGCTCCCAAGGACACCAAGCAAGCTATCGAAGGCAACAAATCTGAAGCTGTAGGAGATACAAGTAACAAATCTGAAGCTGCAGGTGATACAACCAAAGATCAGAAGTCTCAAGCACAGATAAGCACTGCAATATTACAACTAAGACCCCTAGCACTGAGCCACCCAGAGACACTACAATGGCTATAGGAACTGACCAAAGTGTTGCATCTACCGAGCAACCTACCAAGGGTCAGCAAGCCTCACAAGCACTTGTCTTAGTGCCCTAGACCAAAGGAAAAGAAAAGAAGGTGAGAAAGCATGGTTTTAAATTTGACTTATCTAAACTGATCGTGTTGCCCAATGTCAACATTTTTAAACTGAAAGGGCAAGCACTCACTGAATTTGGTGAACTATGCAAAGAAAAGGCCAAACAGGAGAAGCAACTGGCCATATAGAAAAAGAATAAATTACTTCAGAAGGTTAGGACACTACTCACAGAAATGCTACCATCAGCAACAATGTCAACCGATGCAGCCATCCATATTCAGTTGGATGAACTCCTCAATCAGATTGAAACATCTAGAGTTGATGCATCTGAGTACTTAAGCAAGCTCAAGGATAAAGAGCTTACAACAGAAATGATAGAGGAAGTACAAAAATCAATTGTTGTTGGCAAGGTAAAACTTGTCAAATTCATTGCTGAGTTGTCCCCTCAACTCAAGCACATTCTTTATTTATTCCAGAAATTGTGTATATTTTCTTTATTTATTAAAGATATCAAAAATAAAACTGATGCAATTGAGAAAGAGATCACCGATCTCTCATCTAAGTTGACCACTGAGCCTAATTTAGTTCAGAACTTTTACAAAAAGCTACAATAGCTCATGGCTCAATAGTTAGAACTGAGGAATGAAGAGCATAAAATCAGGATGGATATAATGACCCTTCAAACATTATTCCTTCCTCATCTCTCATCAGTACAGGAATAGCTCAATCTAGCTACACGCTTATCAACTACACAAGAGGGAAGCACTCTTGATGGCTTGATCTCACTATTATCTGATATTCAAGCACAAAAATCATTAATGGAAAGTGTCAAGGACTCACTCTCAGTCGCCCTCACCGACGCCAGGACCAAGTATAAGACTATTTTTGATCAGTTACCACCTCCGAATGGCAATTAAGTTTTTAATGTTTGTCAAAAAGGGGGAGTAATATTATGGTACTACATAGAGGAAAGTAATACCCAACAAAGGGGGAGTAATTCTACACTTGGAGAGTAATATAGTTTTGATAACACTGTTTTGAGTATTGTATGCAAGGGGAGTATACCGAGCAGAATATACAGAGCATTCAGAGCACACAAGTATAGAACACAACTGAACATGCAAAATTCCAAGTTATGTACAGAATAATGATACGTCGAGTATATTTGCATATACTATTTTATTGACTATTGTACATATTGTCAAGTATAGTCATTTTGCAAGTATATAGTTTTTGAGTTATGACTTTGAAAGTAGTTTTTGTCAAACATCTCAACTAATGTCAAAAGGGGAGATTGTTACTACTTATCAAATTGCCATTAGTTTCATATCCAAAGTCATACTATATATTCTAGTCGGTTAGTATTACCGAATCATGCAGTTGGTACACATAGAGAAGTCGGTACACACAGAGAAGTCGATATGAACAGTCAAGTTGGCTACATAAGAAAGCAGTCATAGAACGTAGTATTCACCGAGCTGTTTACCAAGTAAAGTTTCATGGCTACCGAGTGGTAAAGTTAACTCACCGAGTGAAATTTTTTACTAGATACATTGAACCTGGACATGCACATGAAAACATGTTACAAGATCGAGGCACATCTAACCGTTTTTGCATTGGAAATTGCACTAGGAGATTGTGTATGATTACAAGGTCAATCTAACCAATGAGATATTTTGTTTAGTTATTCATTTGAAGAATCTTTTAGTAAGATCGAAGCAATGAATTAAATCACCGCTATAAGAGATCTATTTATACAACATGATTCTAGGGTTAGAAAACAACAGTGTGTATGCATGAAGGAAGACTGTTACAGAGACACAGAGAGGTCACCGAGAAGGTTATCAGTGAACAGTCAAAGAATAGAGTAAATAGAAGGGTTTACCGAGTTTCATTATGGGTTACCGAGGTATGCTACAAGCTAGATAATCTTATTCAGAGCACATAGAATCTGCTTTAACATTTCAGATGTAAAGTTGCAGATATTTGTAATGATCTTATTGTAATATTTTGAAGTTGTAAGAGAAACCTTTAACAGGGTAAAAGACTCTAACAGAGTCTATAAATTGTAAATCCTTTAACCAGGTGCTACACTTATATAGTGTTGTAAAATCCCTTAGTAAGGTAGATCTAACTGATCTTGATACTCCTAACAGGGTAAGCTATCAGAAATAGCTAAATGTAGCTCTAACCGAGCATTCTTTATTATTGCAGTAGTGAAGTTGTGGGTGCCATCCCCACCGTAGTTTTTCTCTCTAACCAAGAGTTTCTGCATGACCAAAATATATGTGTTATGGAGTGAATCATGTATGATTGTTATCTGTTGATTTTAGTTTTATTTTATGTTATTGCACTATTCTGTTTATGCATAACAATAAGGTTATTATCAAAGAAAAGTTTTGGAGTACTAATTCACCCCTCCCCTCTCAGTACATCAGCTTTCCATATTGGGCCTAATAATTGGTAAGGTTAATGAAAAACAGATCACAGACAGAAAGGAAACACGAGTAGTAAGATGGAAATCAAAGGAAGAATGTCTTCATGTTAAGTATGATGCAGAATATGAAGAGCATAACCACAAAATGACACTGATTGGTAATAGTGGATTTGGAAATACAATCAAGGCTGGGTTTGAACATGCAGCGAAAGATGCAAACCTGGCAAAGACTGTTCAGATGAGTGTTGTTTTTCATATTATGTCGAGAGGGTGTCCTATGAAAGATTTCCTAGAATTTAGTAATTTATTATCTTTTTTGAATGTTCCTCACTATCCTATGTCACATTAGTCAATAAACGTTGGATGGAAAATGGCAAACTGTCTCGCTGAGGTGGAAAAGAAAAATTTACAAGAGTGTAAAAGAATCAAATTTCATTTCATTATCCATAGATGAAGTTACTGCGGTAGATAACACTGCTTGGGTTCGTATGCATGTGTATATCGTAAAAGAACACGTCCGCCGAGCTCATCTACTCTGTGTTTGTAAAATGAGGGAAAATTCAAGAGCAAAAAATTTATATTTGGAAGTTAAGAAAGCTTTGAATGAAATTGCTGGTATGGATGACTTGACAATTGCCAAGAAGTTGGTGTGTGTTGGAGTTGATGGAGCTATAGTAATGCAAGGTCAAAGGACCAGTCTTTGCGCAAGATTACAAACTAGTATTGCACCATACATGGTTGCCATTCACTGCATGGCCCATCGAATGAATTTAGCATATATAATTGTAAACAATTTCCCTACAGTGTCAAAATTTGAAGATCTGGTCCACGAGCTCCACTCATACTTCTACCAAAGTCCTAAACATTTTGCAAAATTTCAGATTTTTGCTGAGGGAGTAACAGGAGGAAACAAGCTTCTCAAGGATGTTGAGACCAGATGGATCTCCTTGCATGGACCAGTGGAACGAGTTCTAACAGAATATCAATCCTTGACTGGACTAATGTATGAGCAATGCCTCACAGTAGACAAAGCTCCTGATCTCTTACATAAGTTAAGTGATATAAAGACTCTATTAACTTAGCTAGTCTTCTCCCCATACTGGATTCAATGAACAAACTTGTTAAGAAAGCCCAAGACAGAACTATGTATATCATTGAGTATAGCACTCTACGTAAAATGACATGCTTGAGCCTAGATGGTCTATACTCAGATCTAACAGGGCAAAGCCCAAACTGTTTTAGGTGGCAGATAATTACAGATTTGAATCATGCTGAAATTTTTTTACATTTCAATACAAAAAATGGGTTATGTTTCTTTGTAAAAGGATTTCAGATACCAATGCACCAATCTAAGACAGGCAAGCGAGGCATAGCACTACCAGTTAAAAAGGAAGATTTTGACAAGATTGTTAAATCTGGTAGTGATAATTTGAAGTCTATTGCATATGAACTTTCAACTGAGATTCATGAAAGATTCCCTCGAGAAGAAATACTTGAAGGCATGGGTTGTGTGTATCCTCAATTTTAGCATTCAATTGGAGATAATCCAAATGATGCAAAGATGTTTCATAAAAAACTAGAGGAATTGATATTGATATTTTCAAAAGATGCATATTGCAATGGATAGCCAATAGAAGGAATTTTAAATTCAGATCATCTTAGAAAACAATGTAATTAGTTTGCATTGGTTATGAAACAATAGTTGGTTACTTGGAGAATCCATTTGAAACTGGATCAATCACAAGGCTTTGGAAAAGGATAGATCAAAGTGAAGCATTGTGTATTGCAATACCAGAATATTTGAAACTTGTTGATTTATGTCAAACAATGATATTGGGGTCGATGGAAGATGAGAGATTTTTCAGTGCATTAGGGCTTTTGAAATCAGAGATCAGAAACAAATTAGACAAGAATTTGGAAACTTGCTTGAGGTTGTTTGTAACCCAATATAATGTTAGAGATTTTCCATATGATAGGGCACTAGCAATCTAGAATTCCATGCGTGAAAGACGAGGGGTGTGCAACACTTTAAAAGTTGGTGGTGCTACTGCTAGTGCTAGTGCTGAGACAAATGAATATGATGGATCATAGACTCAGAGTCAGCATGAAGACGAAGACATTTTTGAATACCCGACTCAGAATGAAGATGAACCTGTTAGTACTAGTCAGTTTTCAGATCTTGAGTCCATTTGGGATATAGAAGCCTCAGACAGTCGGACTGAGTCACTGAAGTGAATTAGCAGTCAGTTTATAGGTATTTATAATTATACTATAGTTCTTGAGTCATATTACAATTTCAATTTGCAAAATTGCAATACTATAGTTGTCATTGATGATTTTTGATATTGTATTCCTTGAATTTGTCAATCAGAAGTAGAACGGATACTTATTTCATATTTTTAATTGTGAATTTGAATAATTACTAAACATTTGAATTATTAGTAAATTGGTATTTGGTTCCACATTATGTTGAACATGAATTGCAATAATTTGTGTCACAAGATCCATAAAATTATTCATATTGCATAACTGTTACTGCTAGAACCTTTCTACTGTTCTACATTAAATGCTTAAAATGATGTTCATGGTGATTAGGGTGTTGTGTTTGTTTTTTGTCTTAGTTGGCTAGTAAACTGAAGTTGTCATGCGTTGAAAATCTGAGTTGTCCTCTATTTATTTGTCCATGTCAACGTCAAGTGTGGTTAAATGGTTGGTCAAACATGTTTAATGTTTCATCTCTAACTCGCAAATAAATTTCATGTTTAACGATTTAAGTGGTGAGTTAGCGAGTGTTGGACCTGTTGGTTTGGGTTTAAATCATGAGGTCTCTAGTTTTTTGAGTGTTAGCATTTTATGTTAGTGAGGTGGAGATTGTTAATGAAATCACTTTGGTCGCGAGGTCTCGAATTGGTTTGATGCCATGCATTATAGCCATTAGCCGCGAGAGTTAGCGAGTAAGTACTAAGTCAATAATTGTCTGTGTGCCACTGCTCGCGCCTATTTATGATGGTAATTAACATAAGACATCAATAAACAGCTTTCAGATTTTATGATTATCGCTAGCTCGCAGGTCCTTTATCATCAAGTCAGTTTAAGTCACGAGCTTGCGAGTATTGGGAGATTTTAGTTGTCGCTACCTCGCAAGATGTTTTGCACTTGACCATTTTATGTTGCGAGGTTGCAATTGGGTGTGATTTTATGTTGTCAAATGGTCACGAGGTGTTCGTGGTTAAGTCATTTTAATTTGCGATCATGAGATGCGGTTAAGTTGCTTGCTCGTAGGTTTTGAAGTTGTTTAGCATTTTAAGTTACGATCTGGCGACAGGTAAGTTTTGGTCTGATTTTGTGGTCATCACATGCTCGCAGGTTTGTAAGTCTTAAGTCAAAAAGTGTCGTGAGCATGTGATTTTGGTTAAGTGCCTTGTTGTCACGGGATCGCAAGGGTTTAAGTCAAGTTAAGTTTCGAGTTGCGAGCTTGCGATGAAATAAGTTATTTTGTTAGATTTGCAGTGGTCGCCAGCTCGCAGGTAAAGAAAGAATATTATAAATGTTGTTGCAAGGTTGCGACTGAAGGGCTTGATGAAGATCAATGGCTTTCACTCACTCGCGAGATTCTTTGAGGATTCGTAACAGGGGTTGCGAGCTTGCGATTAAGAGGAGTTGGTAGCATTGTCGCTAACTCGCTGGTTCCTTTCCTAATTGTTATAATCGGTTGAGAGTGTGTGATTAAAGATGGGGATTGACACGTGGACTTGTTCATTGGGTTCTATAAAAGTTTTGAATGGAAATCACCAATCAAATGCCACAGTAGCTAGTTCATGCAAGTGTGGCAATTAATGAGACTTGAGAGAAGTGACGGCACCCAAATACCATAAATTGCATGATGATTAATCTAGCCGAGATTTTGACATTTGTACAATTGCATTAATGCATTCTATCAGTTTAATTGAATTAATGCCACACTAGCTAGTTCATGCAAGTGTGGCAGTTAACGAGACTTGAGAGAAGTGACGATGCCCAAATACCATTTTATGTTGTGAGGTTGCGACTGGGTGTGATTTTATGTTATTGCAAGCTCACGAGGTGTTCGCGGTTAAGTCATTTTAATTTGTGATCATGCAATGCAGTTAAGTTGCTTGCTCGCAGGTTTTGAAGTTGTTTAGCATTTTAAGTTGCGATTTGGTGATAGGTAAGTTTTGGTTTGATTTTGTGGTCATCGCATGCTCGCGGGTTTGTAAGTCTTAAGTCAAAAAGTGTTGCGAGAATGCGACGATGGTTAAGTGTCTTGTTGTCGTGGGATCGCAAGGGTTTAAGTCAAGTTAAGTTTCTAGTTGCAAGCTTGCGATGAAATAAGTCATTTTGTTAGATCAACGGCTGTCGCTCACTCGTGAGATTCTTTGAGGATTCGTAAAAGGGGTTGCGAGCTTGCGATTAAGAGGATTTGGTAGCATTATCGCTAACTCGCTAACACGTGGACTTGTTTGCCGGGTTCTATAAAAGTTTTGAATGTCAATCGCCAATCAAATAGAAGGGCATGAATTCAAATTTCGCTCGAGTACTTCAGTTTGAAGTTTGAATTAATTCCATAGTAGCTAGTTCATGCAAGTGTGGCAATTAATGAGACTTGAGAATTGAGAGAAGTGATGGCACCCAAATAGTAAATACCATAAATTGCATGATCGAGCTGAGGTTTTGTATAATTGCATTAATGCATTCTATCTTTGAGGTAATCCAGTGAATTGAGCTCTGCAACAACGTTGGAGAATTCAGAGTGTTGGGTGTAATAAATTTTCAGAAAATTGGTTAAGTTTTTCTCTTGTTGCTAAAATGAGCTAGGCAACGAGTGGTACTAGAGGTTCCAAGCCCAAGCCCAAGCCCAAGCCCAAGCCCAAGGCCACGACAAGTGGAGCAGGAGGACCTGGAGGTTCCAAGGCCAGTGCCGCTGAGGAAACGATGGTTAAGAAATACAAAGAAGAATTTTTAGATTTGATGCCAAGGACTTCCGTTGCTTTGAATATAAATCATTTGGCATGGAGAGATTTATGGAGCCAATGCAGAAACCCTACCATGCCTAATATGACTGGTTCTGCTCTGTTTGATTATTTATGGAATAATAGGGTTAAGGGTGTCTCGATGTCAAACCCTTGGGATTTTAATATGGCAAAGTTAATTGTGCCAGATGTGTATGTTGATGTGGATTTGATCAAAGAGTTGGCCAAACGCTATTTCCCAGTATCTAGGGTAATCAGAAGAAAGAACTAGTTTGCCTTAGTTTCAATTACCAGAGCTAGCTTTGTTGAAGCTTTCCACATTACTAGTGCTGCATGTACAGATATAGATTTAGAGCGGATTGCAGAGGATTATGACAAATACAAAGGTGTTATCAAGAAGAATGCAATCCCCAGATACATGCCTAGGGTGAATAGGAAGCCAGTTATAATTCTAGAGAGTATCGAACCACCATTTAACATCACACCTTTCCACCATTATATGCATTGTACAATCTATGGATTATGCATAGTGTTGGGTTTTGATGGACATTCAATAGTGTCAGTTGAATTACTGATGATGGCTATGAACATTCAACACCCAGATGTTAACAAAGATTACGATTATGTGGGCTATGTGGTTGAACACATTCATAATGCTCTAGTTGAAATTTAGAGTGGTGCACCCAACCCTACATTCAAGCATTATTCATTGCTGATGCATTTAATCTTGTTCTATAATGTTGAGTTCGTGGATAAAGAATTGGAGCTTTTCAAAGAAGAATTGGGTGTCTTAATGCCAATACAAAGATGGAACAAGGTTTGGGATAGTAGTTCTCCCCATTCTTCTTTCCTTTTATTTGAAAATTGTATTGTTTCGCCAATTATGGAAATGCTAGGAATAAATAGGGAACGATTGTCAATTAATGTTAGGAGAGTTTTGAGACCTTACCAGTATGTTCCAAACTGGCCTATTTCACATAACTAGGGGGACTTTTATTTTTTTTATAACTTTACTATGATCAGAGTTTATGGGTGTCCTCAGCCTCCCCATATTTTACCAAAATTTATTCCAATTAGGATTACTTTTATGGAGTTTATCTAGCAATTGACCCTAGTTGAAAAAGAATACCTTGACAAACACAGGAAGGGTTCTCTTCTTCCTAGGCTTTGGGTTGCGTCTGATTTTACCATTGGTAGGAGTTCCTTTAATGAAGTAAACAATTTCCTTAAACAGTATAAGTTGGTTAATGTCATGTCTAGATTCTATGATCCGGAACAATTTATTAAAGTTGCAATGCCAAAAATGACACCTTGGGCCGCAATAAAGGACCATGAACCATTGGATGATGAAGATGTGGTTAAAAATTTGCTGAGAAAAGATGAAGTACAAGAAAGGAGAAGAAAATGGAAAAATTTGATGAGAGTTGAAGCAGAATTGAAGGCTATTGACCCTAGTTTCTCAGGTTTTTGCCCTGATAGCCCGTACCTAGAGAGGATTAACAAAATGCTGAGTTTATATGAAACTGTGATGGAACAAATACCTCAAATTCTAAAAGTGGTTGCTCAGTAGCAAGACCCCCAAGATGGACATTCTTTGCATGGCAAGAGGCCACTTAGTGTGTATGTTGATGATGTAGAGAGTGGGGATGAAGTTCAATCTACCCGAGTGCTAGTTGCAAAGAAACAAAAAACCACTGAGGTCGGTACAATTGTGAGGAGAGACCCTGCTAGAGCAATTGTTATAGAACAAGGACACTACTTTCATCAAATAAGGACACATCTCAGAGAAGCAGGGCAAAATGAAGAACAGGGAGAAACAAAAGAAGCCCTTGCTCAAGGCTTTGATAAGTGTGTGATGTTGTCAAATGAGTTCATGAAAGATGATGACTTTATTAAGTCAGGTGAATTTAAATTTTTTTTGACAAGGTTGAAACAAAATCAATTAAAACAAAATCTGATCATAGAGGAAGCAAATGAAGAAAAGAAAGAGGAGATCATCAAGGCACTGCAGGAATATGATCCTGACAGGGAGGAAATATCTGTGGAACATGCAAGACAATTGATAAAGAGTACTGGTATGATTATGATGCCTGATTGGGATATCCAATCTATTTTTATTATTGATCAGATTAGGAAGCAAGAGGACCCAATGTTTAGAACTGAATTTGAAATTGGAGATGTAATAAGAGGATCAGGATTGAATCCTAAGTCAAAGACACTTGCTTCTTGGTCTTTGGCCCCTTCCACTCAAAAGCCCCACCTTCTAAATATCCAAGTAGAAAAGAAAGGTGACAGAATGATCTGGAACTTGCAGAACACAATTGACATGGAGATTGCCTCATTTTTTACTCAAGTTTCTTTCATGAATTTAATCAAAAACAAAGGATTTGTCAAGAAGATACACAGAAACATATACCCAATTGATTGCATTGTCTAAAAAATATGAAGAGACACTGATGAAGAAGGGCGCTCTGAAGGAAGAGTTTGTGGAGTTGAAAGAAAAAATTGCAAATGAGCCCCCTCCAATACAGATTACAGAACAAGTACAAGAAATACCAGCTGATGTGACAGCAAAAATGGAGGAATACACAGGGAAAATTTTAAATCTTGAAAAGGAACAAAATGTCAAGGCTATCTTTGTTGTGTTAGGAATTCTGAAACACAAGATTAATGTATTGAAAGACAAATTGATGGTTGTGCATGATTTGCACATTTCTTTGAAAGAGGCAAGCAAAACATCCTCTGAGGTTGTCGCTTTTCTTGGACCTTTGTTCAATGTTTGGTCAGGAAGAAGCAGATTAATGGATAAGCTAGATAGTGCAATGATGTATAGTGACAAGTTCCCTCCCAAGATTAGTGACACTAAAGACATGCTGGAGGTAATGAATGCAGCTTATGCATTTTTCATAGGGAAGGATGTGCTTATAAATGAAAAATTGTAGACATTTGGGGAAGGTTATAATTAATTGGTGCCTTCAATTTATGGTAATAATGGAGATTTGAAATCAGTTTCTGATTGGACCAGCGAATTTGATTTGATTCTGGAACAAGAAGAAATAATCAAGCATGTAAATGAACAGGTTGATGCTGATTTCCTTAATGGTCTGTTTGATTCACTATTCAAGGTTGAGGTTGACCATGCAAAGTTTATTGTTGAGTCCAGGGCAGTTAGAGATGCCAGATGGACAAATTCAGTTGCAAAGTTGGTTGAGGTAAAGGCATTCAATTGGCCAATAGACAAAGAGGTGGACAGGTGGCAAGCCATGCTAAAGCCAAAGAAGAAATCTCAGGTTGAGGTTGCTACCCAAGATTCCTCATAGTAATCCTAAGCTTGTTGAATCCTCAGGTTGAGGTTTCCACTTTTATTGATCAATGATGTTGAACTTGAAAACTCTTATATAGTTATAATAGCTCAACTGCTCAAGAATTTGATAAGTGCATAGTTGAATCACATTGTGAATTTACTTTCTAATATCATTATGAATATAATATCAATATCATTTGTAGTTTGAGCAATGAGATCTTCACATAATTGTCTTTGTGTTGAATTTATGTTTTCACTGTGAATTGAATGGTCAAGGGTTTTTCAGTTTACATATGAATCTGGGTTGTGTATGTAATGGCATTATTCATAATTTCATTCTTATTTATTTGCAAATGAATCTTATTGAAGTTTATTATCAGGTTGTCTTGAATTGTAAGTGACTAAGACTCTATGCCCTAGGATAAGGCATTGGTCTGTTGTCTTGATGTTTTACTAATTATGTTGTATTCCTATCTATTGTGGTGTTTAATACTTTCATTCTTAATACTCTTATGATTTTATATGCTATGGATGTTTATGTAATATATATGGAGGTGTTCTATGACTTTCTATAATCCGCCCACCAATTAAAATGAGGTGAATACTTAATATGATTCCAGAGTAACATAAATTTTGCATTCCTAGGCATAATAGGATTAGGAAGCATTAAATGAAAAATTACATACACCATAACAATGCAACAAATGAAAAAAGTTAAATCTCATGATTCTGATCATTTGAAAGAGATATAATTATACACAAAATAAATTTATATTTAACTCCTTCAAGAACCTGCACAAAGCTTGACACTAAATGCTTTTCATTTTCTCTGTAAATGACTATACAATATACAACTTGCTCCCTTCACCTAGAGTCTAGAATCACTACTGGAACTAGAAAAGGAACCCCAATGACTATACAACTTGCAAAACTACTTGAGCCATGCCATTATCACCATGATGCCTTCCGATGGAATGTGAGATGTTAAGTTCTATCCAACAGATCATTTCCAAATAGAGGAGAAAGCCTTCATGCCCACAAACAGACAAAATGGAAAGAGGAGCCCGAGCCTTCATGCCCATGATCAGGGAAAGTGGAAATAGGAGCTTAAGGGTAAATGTAATTTGTTGGGGAGGGGTTGCAGCTTCCATGTTGTCACAAAGATGACTAGCTGCCACTCCCCACCCAAACAAATCCTTCTTTCATTCCTCTATGGGCTCCTTCTTCAAACCCCTTGCCATCCTATGGTAGAGTAGAAGCAGAGGATGTGCCATGCTTGGCCTTTCTTGACAAGAAAAGGCTTTCACACCCCCTCTGGCAATCCTTCTCACTTTCACAACCCCTCTGACAATAAACAAACTCACATAGAAGAAAACAAAAAAACACCCATTCGGTATCACAGAGCACACAACAACTCCATGCACGATCCTGCTCAAACATCATTTTCCTTTTTGAGGAAAAAACCACTCTCAGAAAATGAGAAAGGTTTCTTTTCTGAGTTTCTCTTCTAACAATTAAGTCACCACTCCATTGTATTTATAACATTTTCACACTTCATTTGGTGATTCTCATTCACGTGAAAAATCATCATTTTGGTGTTTTTCAACATGACTGTAGACTCTAGAAATCCATTGCATCCTGCTAAGGCTCATCTATTGTGAACAATTTTGTTCTGATTTTATTCCTCCTTGATTGGACAAATTCTACTTTAAAATCCCTGACAACAAGAAACCGTGATCTCCCATCTCTAACTCAAAAGCTATCAAATCCTTTTATGCCTTTGAAACTGTCATCCTCGCTTGTCTAATCAACCTCAACTCAAGAGAAACCTTCAAAATAGTCCCTTAGGAACGAGTCAGCATCCAAGCCTTAAAAATTTTAGTTTGCGAGATAGTGACCAGATAGTTTGTGGTTAAGTTTTATGGTTATCACCAGCTCGCGAGGTAAAATTTCTGAAGACGTGATCAAGCCACGAGCTGGCGACAAGTTGGTTTAGGTCGCAAGGTCTCTATCTTTTTGGGTGTTAGCGTTTTATGTTACTGAGCTAGAGATTGTTAGTGAAATTGCTTTGGTCACAAGGTCTTGAGTTGGTCTGATGTCATACATCATAGCCGCGAGAGTTAGCGAGTAAATCATTTCATACAGTTGTCGCTATCTCTCATGTTTGTTTAATGTTAGCATTTTTAGGTCATGAGCTAGCGACTAGACAATTTGTGGTTAGGTTTAATGGTTATCGCCAGCTCGCAAAGTTGAATGTCTAAAGACTTGATCAATCTGTGAGCTTGCGAGTGAAGTTAAATGTCTAAAGACCTGATCAAGCCGTGAGGTTGCAAGTGAAGTGCTAGCGGTTAAGAGATAAATAGTTTTATGTTGGCGAGTATGTAACAAGGGTTAAAGTTACCACTATCTCCAAGTTGTTGTGGTGACGAGGACTTAACATTTGTGGTCGAGAATTGGCGAGTGCCAGTTCAGTTTCCCTCAGTCGCTAGATCTCGAGGTTAAGAAGGCTTAGCATTTTCAACTTGTGAGTTGGAGATAGAGAGAGTCGTAAGGGCTTGTCACTAGGTCGCGAGATTTTCTGATGGGCAATCTTCCAGGCAGAGAGTTGACGACTGTGTGCCATGTTTTTTAATTACTTAAAGTTAATATCTTGAAATCGCCAAAAAAAAAATTTTATGGTTTGAAAATAGCTTGAAATCGCCAATATTTTTTTTTTATGGTTTGAAAATAGCTTGAAATCGCCAATATTTTTTTTATGGTTTGAAAATAGCTTGAAATTGCCAATATTTTATTTTTATGGTTTGAAAATAGGTTGAAATCGCTAATGCAAATATTTTTCTAGTTTTAAAAACATTACCATTCGCCCATGCAATTATTTTTTGGGTTTTAAAAATAGTACAATTCACCAGGATTTTTCACAAACTTTGAGCGATCATGGCTAATTCGCCAATGGAGATTATTATTTTTCTCTGTAAACCGCAAAAATTCGCCATTAAAATTAAAATTTTCCTCGGAATTATACAACTTTCGCTAGGTTTTTACACCTTGTCCAAGGGGGGGGTTTCTTAAAGTTTTCCTTGATCTTTAGGGGTAAGACAAACTTGAGGAGAAGGGAAAGCATTTCTCCTTAATGCATCATCTCTAGTGGGAATTTTGTTGGAATCAAAAGAGGAAATACCATCACTAGGAAAAGTAGGGACAATACCATCTTCTTGCACAAAATTAACCTTGTGAGAGGAGTATTCTTTATGATGGAGGTGAACATCTTTCTCCAAAGATTCAAGCTTAGGAAGGAGATCTTTGGAAGAAGTGCTCATAACCTCTTGTTGTACTAACATGCCCCCATTGATAAGACCAAATTTAGGAGAAGATAAGTCAATGTCCATCAATACATTTTCACTTAGAGAGGCATCATGTAAAAAAGGTAAAGTAACATCAAGAAAAGTGTTTATGACATCATCTTCTTCCTCTAAGATATCTAGATGGGAAGGGCACATTTTAGGAGAATTGTCAAGATCACTCTTCAAATCTTCATCCTTAGAGCATGGGAGAGTTTTGAAGGGATTGGTAACAACTCTTTTAGGCACTAAAATGTTGTCATAGATAGGAGGAGGTTCTCTAAGAGATGGAAAATCGGAACAAGGGAAGCTAACCCATTATCACATTTACGAAATGAATGCATCATGACAAAAATTTCCTCTTTCAAATGATAACATATGCAAAATAGAAAGAAATGTTCAATTTTAACCAATGAAAGCACTCTAAATGTTGATTTAGAAAATGAAATTTATGAGTGAAATGTGTTTCAAAATCAGATCTGAAATTAATGATCCAAATTAAGCTATCCACAAGTTCAATTTTGAATTGAAAAATTAAGGTTTTAACAAAATTAACCTATAAATTTTGAAATTTGCAAGGAATTGAAAAGGGTAAATGTAAATTTGAATTTGAAATAGAAAAAACACTTAGATCTGAGAACATAAATCAGATTTAAAGAAGGTTGGATTCACGTCGGGTTCAACAAAATGTGGGGGCGGGAAAAGTGAGATCGGGTGACTAGGACCTAATCCCAATTTTGCCAACACATTGGGAATACGAAAGAGCCCAGGGAGATAGAATACTTTGGCTAATTCTTGTGAGAAAGAGAGAGACAAGGATTACCTCTTAGGGTTTCTATTCCTCCTGTTGCAAATGATGACAAAAATTAGGGTTTGAATAATCAACTAGACTAGGAGATAAAGAATGAAGCATAAATGAACTCAAACTTGCACAAACTTGCAGATCTAAAATTAGGATACTGAAAGAATGAAAGGGAGAGGATTCTGGATGTGTACCTGATGCTGCAAATTGAACAAAACTGACCTAGACTAGGGTGCCACGCCACTATCTTGTTTCTGCAGACAAGAGGCTGCAACTGAAACACTGCAAAATGGAGGTCCTAAATTTGTCACCTGTCAAATTTCACTGCAAATGGAAAGAACAAGGTGCCACACCCCTTTCCTTGACATATTTCTATACTTCTGAGACTTTTGAGTGGTTTTGATGCCTTTTCCAGATCTGAAACTGCCTCTGGATGCTCGTTTCTATACTTGCAACTGAAAAGATAGTGTTTGGGTGGCTATATGGGATTTTGCCTTAGTCAAATCCCTATGTTAATGATTTCCACCTCCACAAATAGTTGATAATGTACTGAAAATGTGTGTGCTAGAAACTTGTGTGTATGCAAGATCCTAAAAGATAAGAAACTAGAGCTACCCTACGCATGAGAGTAAACCCTAAATGTAAATGTGAATGTAAATGATAATGCTTCAAACCAAATATACTAAATGATCTAAAGCATGAATGTAAATATGAAAATTGATGTAAAGAAGCTCATACAAAGACATGAAAATAACATGAAATCATACCAATCGCCAAGGAAGAGATATTGCCACTAGATCTCCTATTATTCTTCAATGTCTTCAAGGCTCCTAATTGATGATGAATGCTTGACAAATGCTTGATGAATGTTGTTGAATGTTGTTGAAGACTCCACATAGGCTTCTCTTTCACTGCATAGAAGGCTCCTTGTGCTCCAAAAACCTGCTCTTAGATTCTCAAATCCCATCCCTTCAAATGAAGAAAGAAATCTCTTATGTATGAAACCCTAGATCTTAATTTCAACTTAATTTCGCCTTTAGGCCGACCTAGGAATTGAATTTCCTACCAATATTTTGCGGTTAAGAATTATAATATTGTTAACATTATTTGGAGTCGTCCGTAGGCAGAATTTTGATCGAGTGACGCCCGCTCTTTTTTATTTTCCAGTTATGCTCCTTGTACAACGCACAAGACATATGCCATCTCAGCATTGTTTCTGATCACTTTCTTTTTCCATTCGGAGTTTGGAGGAATATGGAGTTTCCAAGTGGCTTAGTTTTTAATGACATGGCATTCCTCTCGGCCCCAACATTCATCATATGAGGATGAGGACACTTGTTGCCTCTACGCTGCCCAATTCGTTTCTATTTTTGCGCTCTTTTTTAGATGTCCTTAGAGCTATCGTGTGTCTTCCATGGTGGTTCGTGAGTCAGGATGTGGTTTGCATCAGGGTTTTCTTGTTAAGCAGGTATAGAGATCTCCACGATATGGTGGAAATAACAACTTTGCGGGCGATTTTGTTGGGTATGGTCTCGCAGGGTGCCACGATAGGTTTTCTAGCTAGAAGCAGTTGTTGATGCCACGAGCTGTTAGTTGAGCTGAGGGCTCTATTTATGCTTATGTTGACCTTGTTTTAGGGGTTCAGACTTTCAGAGAGTTTTTATACTTTTGGCTCATTTGAAGAAGCCTTTATGTTTATTTAATTTAGTGAATGATAGATAGATCATATTGTGCCTGTGGCCTCTATGATGGTTTTATTTGAAACTTAATATATACTGACTTCTATGTTGTTTTCAAGTTCATAACTTCTATGATATTTGCTGTGAGACTTCGCGGATTAAACTATGTTTTGAGACTTGATATCTGTTGAATGAATATTTAATATCATTTTATGTTGAATGAGTGTTATGTTGGATTATTCTCTTGAATGGGTCTGGGTAGGTAGATTGTTGAATGGGCTTTAAAACCAGATGTTTCTAAGTTTTATATGTTGTTAATGCTTTCCCAAAATGTTCTGGCACATCGCCTAAATAGTATAGACCATTTTTCTTTAAGTTTCCTCCTTCTCTTTCCCTCCCCAATTATAATGAAGAGTCGGCTTCTTAAACTTAGAGTTCATTCAGTAGGTTTTGCGCAATAGGTCTCCCATCACTGAATTTCCCATAAGGTTGTTCACATTTAAAGTAAAATTTAGAGTCAATAGTTCTTTTTCTGGCATGCCCAATGGAACACATATTTTTAATAAGCCTAACCTAGTTTATGAGTCACCGACCTGTTACAAGGAGTCAAACAGCCCTAAATCCTAGTTTACTCCTTCCACCCCTAGTAAACGTCCATTCGGCTATAGCCTCCTCTTCCCAGAGCTTACCTATCTTCCTTGCAATCACTCCTATGATAATGGTGTAGGTTCCTCCTAGAAATTTTGTGACATGGAATAATGAAATCCCTCTCATTCCCCCCACTCCACCTATACTATGGGGATAGATCCCCTCTGTCATGCTAAAGGTCATCCCTAAATTTACCAGAGAAGGTCACAAGACCCCCTGGGAACATCTACAAGATATAGCCAATGTTTGCACCATCCATGGTATCATCGAGCAAAATGTAGCCTTGAGATTGCTCGTGGCATCTTTTAAAGGAAGAGCTCTAGATTGGTATAGATTCCTAGATCCAAATACTATAGCAGATTGAGATGGGCATCCGCTTCTTTCAAAGATTCTCTGACAAGGCCGATAGATCATCTTTGATGCACCAATTGATTACGATAAAGAGAGCCCCTCAGGAAGCAGTGACAGAATTCAACTTAAGATTCTAGAGGACCTAGCAAAGAATACCATTGTTTGCCCACCCTCCTATGGATATGACATTCATCTTTTATCTGAAACCCTTCAACTTTGATATATCAGTAATGATTCAATCTCTAGGAGGCAATACCCTCCCACAAGCATTTGAAATAGTAGTCCAAACAGAAAATAATATGATTGATGTCAGGAAGCTTTCACCACGACCACTCATGCCAGTCTTTTCTGAGCTATCAAATCAAGCCTCTTAAGAGGTCATGCCCAACACATTCGCTCCTCAATATATGTATATGTACCCTGGTCCCCAACAAGCATATTCACCTCCACAATTATCTTTGGCCATAGAGGTCAGCGATATGAAAAATTTGTTGAGAACCTTCTCAAACAAGATTGTCAATCTGAAAAGGTCTCAAATCCCACCTGCTAGAGCCCCTTTCCAACAAAATTCCCAAGGGAATAGATCTACATATCAGCAAAACCAGTATGCAAACAACCAAACTCCCCCAAGCTAGCCAAATGCCCAAATAGTTCCGGTACCCAATCCTTTGTAGACCATTTACCCTAACACCTATAAGGAGTTATCAGTGAGGAAAAATAATCTAGCAGACGATACTAATTCTTGGTTTTTTCCATGCAACAATGCCCATGCTCCAATAAATTGTTTGAGAGGCAATTTGCAACAAAAATTGCATAGCAACGAAACCTAGGCGTGGTACCAGATGGTTCGGTTAACGCATCTCCTGGTATGGATAATGCATCTCTCATTGCCCAGATGCAAGGTATGTCAATACATCAAGAGGTGGAGATAGCTCTAGACCACGCACTATTCTCTTGGATGGAGGATGAAGATGTCATGCTCACCAATGGCGCAACCGCATCAAACTTGGGGGCTCCCCAAGTGCAATCAGATTACAACCTCTGCTCGAAAAGGTACTTCACTGGGGAGAATATAAACACATCGGGGAGAGTGGTCGCAGATAAAGCTCTTGAACAATCCATAGTTGCTATCACATACCTAAGAAAGGAGTTTATCCCCTATAAGCCAAGAGAGCCAAAGGCGTCGGTGCTGAAAATACTGGACGTGGTGGAATAGCTAAAGAAAGTCTTGACCAATGTCTCTTTATGGGATCTCCTTAGTATCCCAAAACAAAAGAATCAACTGAAAGAAGCTATGTCCAAGATGGGGAAAAATGCAAGCAGAAATGTTGTTAAAGCTCTGCAGATCAGTAGAGAAAGGTTTCAGCCCTCCGCACACATATCATACTCACCAACCATGTTGAAAAATGAAACCACGCCTCCTAAATCTCAAATGGAAGGTAAGCCTAAATAAGATCCTTTCTATCTGATTCTCATAGTTGGGGGTAAACTTTTGCACAATTCTATGATAGATTTGAGTGCTAGCACCACCATCATGCCTAAGTAGATCACTGAGGTTTTGAATATCAAATAAGAGCCTTTAAATAGAGGTGTTATGCATTTAGATGTAAATAAAGTTTAGACCGTGGGTCTTATCAAGAACCTTCTGTTGACGCTCATGTTGTTTGCATATCCTAATGTTACCATGCCTCAAGAAGTGGTAGTTATCAACATCCCACCTATTTTTGGGTTCTATATTTCCTGAGATTTTACTACCAAAATAGGAGGTTACTTGTCCTTAGATTGGCCCCACATTATCCTTCGAACCCAGGGTGGTACCAAACTCAAAATCCTTTTAGATCCCCTCCATGCTGAACACGTAGCAGATCAAGCCATGTTCAATTTTGAACCCACTCACACCTCCATCTCCAATGAAGAAAGGAAAACCATAGAGCTTCTAAGGGATGAGGAAGTGACTGGAGATATTCCACCCGATCAGGAGAGTTTTCTCAATGAATTCATAGACTCTAACCCATACTCCAACTACCATGCCATAGGTCTAGGTACTTACTGCATTTTTGACGAAAACCAGGTCATTCCAAAACTTACCAAAGAACCATTGGCTGAAGAAGAGTTGTCTTCTGCACTCTAGACCCTACACTTTGATGGTGCAAGATGCAAAGTAGGTTCAAGGGCTCGGATTTGACTCACTTCACCTTTAGGTGAACAGATCTTGAAATATTTTTGTCTACAATTTGCATGCTCTAACAATGACTTTGAATATGAAGGACTGATCCAAGGCTTGAGCTTGGCGGAGAGGATGGGTATAAAGTAATTGAACGTTCTAGGCGATTCTAAGCTAGTGGTGCACCAGGTTCAAGGAATCTCTAGTGCCAAACATGTCTGTATGATATCCTACCCTCATAGGATATGGGATCTAATCGAAAGCTTCGATGCTTTCAGTATCCAAAAAATTCCTTGAAAAACAAATGTTTTTAAATAAGGAAAATCAGGTTTTAAGGGACCTAAAACCCGCTTACATAATCAAGAAGATAAGCATAAAATAAACTAGAAATAACAAGATAAAGAAAGAAAGGCTGCAAAAGAACAACAGAGAAAACAACAGCCAAGGAAAAGAATAGCAAATGACCAGTGAGAAACTGGCAACCCAAAAATAGATTACATGTCAAATGAAAATATTTATAGACTCTTTCACGTCCTTAACCAGCATCATCATAGCATTAGCTGCCTCTTTTAGGTCTTTTTTTTCTTGCATCTGATGGGTGTCTTTGGTCTTCAACTCCAGCTCACTGGTAGTTTGCCTAGTTCTACGTCTAGAGGAGTGAGGAATAGAACTAGTGGCAGACACGTCATCAATGATCACCATCTCTTTATTCTTCTTGTTCTTCTCTAGACAAGAAACCAAAGCATTCATGTTTTGAGAAGACACCTTCAAAACCTCAAGACTATGATCCATGAGTTTCTTCAAGGCCTTCTCAGTTTTTGTAATCCGGTTGATAATAAATTCATTATCAACCTCTCCCTTTTCTTTGATGATTTTGACCACATCTTCAAGATGCTTCAAATCTCCCTTAATTATATCTTTTTCTAGCTAGTCCTAAATTTCTTCTTTGTCCTCTGCCTCACTGGTATCCTCTGCAACATCCTCTTTACCTTTAGTGTTGGTATCCTTAATCAAGTTCTCAATTTTATAATCCAAATCTCTCTATTTATTCTGAATACTGGAGATGTTATCAATCACCCATTTCTCGAAAAACAAATGTTGTTGCTGATCCGATGGCTACAATTGGATCACAATTTGACCCTATTGTAGACCTGCTCACCAACTCCTAGACAATCTGTGTGGTTGTTCGGCTAGATATTCCTGACAATGACACCCACTGGCAAGTTTTCGAAAGCGATGAGTAAATCACCTTGTTCATTCAAAACTCAGGGGAGTTTGCAGATCAACTACAACTTAAGGTAAAAGAGGCTTATGGGGATCAGATCATTTAGCTGAGATCCAACAAGCTTCCTAATAGATTAATCACCCTGGAAAATTTGTTCAACCATAATGATGCCAAAAATGACAGGCGAAAGCTTATAGCTAATAAAGGGGACTATGCCGAAATGTCGGTAGCAGGTGGGCGAATACTCAAGGTCAGAAAGGAGGTTCCTTTAGAAGACTAAAAGATATTGGTCCAATATTGTGATGAATATATGGGTGTACTAGCATGGTCCTATGAATATTTGAAAGGATACAATCCTAGAATCATTCAACACACCATTGAGCTTACCGATGGAGCCAAGCCAGTCCGACAGAAGCAGAGACCTGTCAACCCAAAAATTGAGTCCCTTATGGCCTAGGAGTTGAAAAATATAATAGAATCAAAAATCATTTACCCCTTCAAGCACTGTACATGGGTATCCAATTTGGTGCCAGTCAGGAAAAATAATGGAGACATCCGACTTTGCGTGGATTTCGGGGACTTAAAATAAAGCGTCTCTAAAAGGCCATTATCCTTTGCCACCAATAGAATAGTTGTTAAGCATGGTGGCAGGGTCAAAGATGTTCTCAATGTTACATGGTTTCTCAAGTTATAATCAAGTCTTGGTGAAGCTAGAGGATCAACATAAGACAACCTTCACGACCAAATGGGGAACATTCGCCTATCAAAAAATGGCGTTTGGGTTGTCGAATGTTGGTGTGACTTTTCAAAGAGCTATGGACCTAGCCTTCAAGGAGCTTATCAACAAAATCATCCTTATATATTTGGAGGACTTAACCATGTTTTCAAAGCACAAAGAAGATCATTTTGATCAGCTTGAGTTGGTGTTCCAAAATTGTCTAGAATTTGGGATCTCTTTTAACCCAAAGAAATGTATTTTTTGAGTCCAACAAGGAAAATTACTAGGGCACATAGTGTCAAAGTAAGGAGTCTCTATCGATCCTGATTGAGTTAAGGCAATAAAAGAGCTTCCCATTCCTATCAATAAAGAGGGGGTCCAGTCTTTCCTAGGTAAGGTTAACTTCATTAGCCACTTTAATTTAGACTTTGCAGGGATGGTAAAGCCTATTACCCCAATGCTTAAGAAGGAGACGCATTTCAAATGGACTCCCAAAGCTAAAGAGGCTTTCAAGAAAATAAAAGATGTTATCTGCTCAGACACCATTCTATCGAACTCCGATATGTCTAAGGATTTCATAATGTATGTTTTCTCTTGCCACTATAGCATTGTTGTGGTCCTAACTCAAAAAGAGGCAGAAAAAGGGGGTGAGCACCCTATAGCTTTCCATTCCAAGACTCTAAAGGAATATGAGGCTAAGTATAATTTCATTGAAAAGAAAGCTTTGGCCATAGTCAAGGAGCTTAAAAAGTTCAAACACTTCATCGCCTGTAATAATACTACAATGTATGTTGCTCATTCTTTAGTCAGAGAATATATCATGGAAGGCAACATCACAAAGAAGATGGTAAACTGGATTACCAAAATCCTGGAGTATGACATTGATGTCAAGCCCACCTAGATAATTTGAGGCAAAGGTTTGTGCGAATACATAGCCCAAGGGTTTAGACCCCGATAAATCAAGATGGCCACAGAAGAAGTTGTAATGGTTACCTCCAAACTAGCAGAGGCATGCTGGATGGAGGCCTAGAAACATTTCATGAAGACGGGGAGTTTTCTTGAAGGCCTCCCCCCTAAAAAGAGGAGATTCTATAGACTACATAACAATGGTTTTCGCTTGGTGGATGGCATACTTTTCAAAAGAAATTTTGATGGAATCCTCCTCCGCTGCGTGAGCCAAATCCAGGCTAGCACTATTTTACATGAATTTCACTATGGTTCATCAAGAGGTCACTTTTCGGCACAAACTACCATCATCAAGATCACTCGTGTCGGATATTTCTGGCCCTCTATGTTCAAAGATGTGCACACCTTGGTGAGGGGGTGTAAAGAATGCCAAATATTACAGTGGCAAGTGTAGAAAAGCGATGATGTCGCTCAGGCCTATAATGGTGGAGGAACCCTTTTCTCAATGGGGACTCGACTTCATAGAGATGATCAATCCCCCAAGCTCAGTTGGACACAAGTGGATCTTAACCACTATCGAATACTTCACCAGATGGTCTGAAGTTGTTCCCCTGAAGAATTCGTCAGAGACCAAGATATTGACATTCTTGGAGGATCTAGTGTGCCGAAATGAACCGCCAAAGACCATAATATCAGATAACACGCATGCATTCATAGGTTCACGAATCACCGAATTTGCCCTCGGCAAAGGTATTTACCTAAAAACCTCCTCAAACTACTATCCGCAAGGAAATGGACTCGTCGAGTCCACTAATAATAATCTCAGCAGACTCATTAAAAGGATAGGCTCAGAGCACAAAAGGGAGTGGCATCACCACTTAAGAAGCTCATTATGGGCCAACTAGATAACACCCAAGTAGGTCTTAAATAATTCATCATATAAGCTGGTCTATGGTAAAGACACATTGTTTCCCGTGTCTCTGGAAATCCCAGCCTTGTAATTACTTAAGTCTATCAAAGTGGCAGAGAATGGTCTCATGGATGTAAGGTTGGCAGAAATTATGTAACTAGAAGAGGCAAGGGAAGATGCATTCGCATCTCTTCAGAATCATTAGCAAACCATCAAGAAGTGGTTCGAAAATAAAAAGAGTTCTAACCCATAATTCAAACAAGGTGACCTTGTTTTGAAGTACAATGAAAGGGCAGCCAAGCCCGATCAACATGCCAAGTTTGATGAGTTATGGGAGGGACCTTTCCACATCATAGGTTGCAAAGGGTTTAATTCTTTTGATCTTGAAGATGTGCAAGGACACTCTCTCAGGATCTCGGTCAACGGGTTCCACCTTAAGCATTTTCATTAGCGGTGTTCCTCTAAATGTACATAATGTAAATAGTGCTTTTGTGTGCCTTATTTATTTAACTATGTTCCTTCACTCTCTCCCAAGGCAAAGTGAAAGTCACAAGATATGCCATAATTAAGTAAAAACAAAATCATTATATTATGAGTATTTTTTTACAATTCATTGGTAGGCCTCCAGCCTAATTTTGACAAAAAGAAGAAAGATGAAGTTTTCAAAGACAGGTTGCCATTTCCTTAAGGATCCTCTTCATCCTCATCATCCTCCATCTGAAAATAAAAGTCTCCAGCATCATCTACAACATCCTCCCCCCCTGCCAACTCATGGTCAGAAATGCCACCAGGCTCCTCGGCTATAGACACAACAACCAGATTCGGTTGGACGTGCGACGTCGATGTCAAGACCCATGGGAATATGTAATCCCTAAAGTCAGTGTACCATTTGGTGCCATTCAAAATAGGAACTATCAGGTGGATTCAGAGGAGAAACTTTATAGTGAGCTCCACTCGAAAGAGATGAGATGATAGCATCATTGTTCTCAGACCACCGATAAGTAGATGCTAGGTCACCTCCTCACCAGAAGTGATGAAATGCCTCAAATCTAATGCTAGAGGTAGGCCTTTGAAAGGGACGTGGTATGCCATGACATCCTCCAACTCCCCCAAATAATCCTGGGAGAAGAGTTCTTTAGTGAGCTCCAAGGTCAAAAGCCCAGTCATTCTAAAATCTAACAATGAAGCCACGAAACATGAACAAATGTCAATGTATACATGGTATTGGTCCACGTTGTCTATAAAGTCCTCCCCAAGCACCCATTTGATAGCAATGATGATCAGGGGATTCTTTGGCATTGTCATACTCTATAGCCTTCAATCAAAAATATTTCCGAGGAAAGTGACCTGAGCCTTACTGTTGACGAGCCTATCGGGGGTATCCATTTCCTGAAGAAGCTCCATCGTTGAAGTTGATACTATGTAAAGGAATGTCTAAAAAGACATATTTATAATGAATTCTCAACTCTAGGTGAAAATTGGTAAAAACACCAGTGCTCCTAAATTTCGACGCACTTGTCATTCCTCATCAATCCGTACAATAAGGTGAAGTCTGGTTCGGAGTTGGCAAATGTCCTGCCCGGTACCTCGAAGAAAGAGGTGATGTGCTTAGATGCCACACGTATGTGTAGGTATGACCTGTTTAAACAATAATCCCTGTAGGAGTGTCTTAACTTGTGCGAGCTCTACTGGCTGCTGATATTCTTCATTAAGGGGAAGATCCCTCTAGACAAGCAAATTGTCTCAAGTGGCTTCGATTAATGGTGGACTGAGTGATTTTTCTCTTGGGAATCGTAGATGGCGGCGCTCATCCTCCTCAAGATTAATTGTGATTGTAAAATGAATTGGCATACATGCAAATGGCCACTCATCATTAAGTGCCTTCTTTCATGAAGATCTAGGCATGTAGTGCATTAAAGGAAGAAGGTCGCCAGATATTCATCTTATTGCTCATTTTGCAGCCTAAGTGCCCAAAGACTTTTGAAGAGTCGAGAGAGAAAGGTTATCTTAAACGAAATGGAAGTGGAAGTGACTCTCTCAAGTTCTGTTTAGAAAGGATTATGGGTGGATTTTTTTTGGCAAACTCTCTTATTCTTCCCACGCTATTCCGCCCAGGCCGAAATATCCAAGAACTAAGGCCAATTCCAAGACTTTTACCCACAACACATCTACAATGATAGATTGTTTTGGAAGTATTGTCGATTCCGAGCTCCATAAGTAGGCCAAAAACCTCAGAGAGTTCACATGTAGTAGAATGATTCATCATAGAGAAAAGCCGCAATCCATGATAGCTCATTTCTGGAATAGTGGCGCCCCTCAATTTGTGGTCCCCATGGTCTTGCACTGTCCAGAGTTCATGGTTGTGGGTGCTAATGGGTTCGAACCCATTTCCTACTCAATTAGCAGCTCTTTCTTGAAAATGGTAATATCATAAGAGGCCATAAGGGACATGATGTGTTGTCCCATTTTTGAAGGGATAGAGGTGTTCTCCAAAGCTGTTATGGAAGAATTTTGAAACACCAAAAGAGAATTTGTCTCTTTCTGTCACGACTCCCTCAATCGAATTTTGTCATCCGGACTCCCGAGACTCCCCTTGTCTTACAGTGACTTAAGGCATGATGACCTCAAGGATATTTTGTCCACTCTTGCATGGTTATGTGCTCACGATAATGACCAGGAGATCACTGTTTCTATGATGGGTTTCCTTTTCAAATGTCAAAAGCAGAAGGGGTCTTTCCATTTTAACTTCTTTGTCCTCATAGCTGGAGAAATGGTAAAGCAACTATCTAAGTTTTAGAAATTTAGGCATTTTAGATTTGCCTCAGTCCTTGTTCACTTGCTCCTGCACCAAAACAAGGTTTTCTTTAGTCAATACATGTGATTGGCTATTTATGCTGAGTCAAGGAACAAGATGTCGGTGTCATCTTGGATGCCCATTCTATTGGATTCTTATGACGCCTACTAATTTTATGATTGTTTCTTAACTCTAGTCCTTAGGGACCTTGGTTCAATCTCCAATGAACCACTTGCCCATTTTTCTCAAGTTCAGATGAACTGGATGTGCAATGAACGCCCTCCTTGTGATTGGTTCTTAGGTAGTGGTTTTTCCTTTATCCGAGTGCATGGTTTCTCGGAATAACCCTTCCGCGTACCTACCTATGTCTCTGAAAGGACCCTTGCCCTCAAAATTGCACGACAGTTGGTGAGAATCAAAAGGGCCATAGGGGTGGGGAAGCATGACATCTCCATTATAGAGGACCACAAAGCTATTGGTCCCATCACTCTAGTTCAGAGAAACATTGCAAAAAATGTCTTGAAGTCTAAGCTGGTGTAACTCAACTTAGTGGTGATTGATGATACTTGGAGTTATGACCCAGATGGGTGCCTTTCTAGAAGAAAGAATGCAGTAAAACATGAACCATAGAGCTTGTGGGAAGGGTGCACTAATCCACAGGTGGACGACCCAAATCTCTATGTGGGTCTCAATGATTTTCCCATGCTAAAGTGACCTACATGGTTGAGCTTCTACTTCATCATGCAAAAGTACAATCCCATGAAACCCATCCCCCAGACCATGATGGAAGCCATGAATTTAGATTCTTGGCCTATGAAAAAGAGGGAGGATTTTTGGATCTATCGACATCAAGTGAATCATCCTAGGGCTAACATCGGGAACACTCCTTTGGACAAGCGTTTTAAGCTTGAATGGCGCCAGTACAACAAGTCTGATGAAGAGATAGGTGATAGCTCCCCACATGGATACTTGTCCCCCGAGGTGGCCCAATGATAGGACATAGAGGTTACAAGTATTGAAGAGCAAGATAATGAGCCTCATATTCTTCTTCCTCTCGTCGGTTCTACTTGTAGACCCCATTCCTAGGCTAGTAAGAGACAAGCTGAGAAGCAGGCACCTGACTCCCCTTCCAATAAGAAGCAATATCTGGGTTCTGCAAAGAAAAGTTCATTTTCTCGAGCCCTAGAGGTTCCCTTAGTTACTCAGTCATCGATGACTTCCACGGTTTAGGTACGCCCTTCTTTGCATCTTCCCTCTGCTGAAGTTGTTTCTTCTACTGCTACCCATTTTGTAGCTATGCATACCCAGATTCCCACCGCCCTTACGTTAGCACCCGTCGAGACACTGATTGACCCTCAAGAAGCATTTCCGTAGGTCTACATTTCATTCCCAACCCCCGATTTTATTCCCACAACATTTTCCTTGCAGATGCCTAAAGCAACTACTGTCTCACATAGGCTTAGTTTTGGAGAGTCCACTCCTCCCCCAAATGTTGGAGCAGCGTCCACTAATCCATTTTCCTAAGGAGCCTCCCCCTTCTTCCCATTGTTTTCCCCAACCACGCTTGCACGCCCTATTCAGACCTCTTTTGGTGGCCCTATTTCCCAATTTCCCTTTGCAATCCCTTTTGGTGCAGCATTTGCAAGCCAAGTTATTGCCAACCCAGATGATTATCAACAACAAGTTACTTATTCCAAGACTGTCTATATTGGCAAGACTGATAAATGAAAGGAAAAATATGGTGCCAAGCCAGCCCGTCCGCACTTGTAGACACACTTCGGTGAGGAGAAGGATATTCTTTTCTTCACAACCATGTTCCCCAAGGTTGACAAGACAGAATCCTAAATGAGACCCAATGATTACACTCTGCATGCTATCGTTGTCAACCTCCTAAATGCTACGACGTCCAACAAAGTTGAAATGATGGAGGAAACTTCGAAGGCCGTGTCTTTATATTTCATCAAAAAGAGTCATCATTTGGAGAAGATGCAAGTGGAGAATGTGAACCTCCATGAATCTCTGGCCCAACAAAGAAAAGAAGACAAAGCTCAAAATGCTGAAATAAATTGTTTGCAGGGATTGTTGACATAGGCTAACTTGGAAAAGGGAAAGTTGCAGTCCACCCTTAACAATGTGGGTTCTCAGTTGAAAGGCCAGGAGGCAACACGAAGTGTGGCCTTAAAATAATTGTAGGAGAAAGATCAATAAATTTAGCAGCTAAAGGCAACTTCCAGAGATGCCACCCAAATGCATGCACAGTTGCACGAAGAGATTTGCCTAAAAGAAGAGTATGCTCAACAACTGAGTGATGCATAGGTCATTCTTTCGGTAGAGAAAGAAAAGTTTGAAACAAAGTTGTGTGGAAAAGAGAGTAGCCTAGAGCAAGCCGAGAGGAAATTCCTAGACATGAAAGTTTTATTGTAGCAGGAGCGAGATCTCATGTCGTGAATCCAACAAACCATGTAGGATGGAAGTGCTAGAATCCTCGCTCTGGAGAATCAAGTGGTTCATGAACATGACAGGTGCAGAAAGCTGCAACATGAAATAACAGCAAAGGATGAGGAAGTCTCACGATTGTTAAATATTCCTCCCTCTGTGGAGGTCTCTCAAGATTTTTCTCCGATCCTGGTGGATTTATATGCTTCCCATTGGGAAAGAATTAAGTAGTATAGCCCTTCGCTACAACTTGTGTTGAGATTCCTCAGAGAAGTGCAATCCCTCTGTGCCAAGGCAGGTGCCCCCATTAACAACTCTATGCTTGTCATTGGTCCCAAGCTCCCCGTGGCCCAAGACTTAATCCAGATGTTGTATGCATCTCAAGATGAAGAGTTGAGAGAGAAAGGGATAGAAAACCATAGGAAATTGATCAAGAAGACCAATATCTTCACCAACCAACATAGAGTGATTATGCATGCATTAGCGATGCTTCAGCCATTACAGATTTTAGTCCCGAACATCAAGCAATGCATAGAGAGGTTCATCTCATTAGGTCTGCCTTCTCCATTTCCTGCGGATGGTTCTATACTAGGAATTGAACAAGTGTTAAACTAGGTTGAGCATTTGCAGCAAGATATGACCTTCCTATAGTGCCTGAACAACCCCATTTTGGCAGAAAAGGTCGAGTGTCTCTTGCATCCCCTAGCTCAGCTCTACACGTTCTTGAAACTGGTCCATGATGAACCGAAAAGATTGTCATTTGATGAGATAATTTGTTTGGATCAACACTACCAGAATCTGGAGGTGCAAGTGTTTCCCTCCAAGGAAGAATGGTTTCAATTGCAGTGGGTCTTTGATCTGCTCTGCCCTATTCTGACATTAAGTCTAGTCTCTAAACCAACAATTTTGGGTTCTAGCATTCCGCCAGTAGAATTCCCCTTTTAGTCGTCAAGAAATGTTAACATTATTTTGAAGTCGTCTGTAGGTGGCATTTTGATTGGGTGGCACCTATTCTTTTTTATTTTCTAGCTATACTCCCCGTACAACATGCGAGCCAGATGTCGTCTCGACATTGTTTCTAATCGCTTGCTTTTTCCATTTGGAGAACGTGGATTTTCCAAGTGGCTCGGGTTTTTTATGACATGGCATTCCTCTCGGCCCCACCATTCATCGTGCGGGGATGAGGACACTTACTTCCTTCGCGCTGCCCAATTCATTTATGTTTTTGCGCTCTTTTTTGGATGTCCTCAGAGCTATCGTGTGTATTCCATGGTGGTTCGTGAGTCAAGATGTAGTTCGCATCAAAGTTTTCTTGTTGAGAAGGTATAGAGATCGCCATGATATGGTGGAAATAACAACCTTGGGGGTGATTTTGTTGGGTATGATCTCACAAGGTTCCACGATAGGCTTTCTAGCCAGAAGTAGTTGTTGGAAGGTAGTTGATGCCATGAGCTATTAGTTGAGTTGAGGACTCTATTTATGCTTATGTTTTCCTTGTTTTAGGGGTTCAAACTTTCAGAGAGTTTTTAGACTTTTGGCTCATTTGAATAAGCCTTTATGTTGATTTAATTTAGTGAATGATAGACAAATCATATTTTGCCTATGGCCTCTATGATGGTTTTATTTGAAACTTAATATATACTGACTTCTTTGATGTTTTCAAGTTCATAACTCCTGTGATATTTGATGTGAGACTTCGCGGATTAAACTGTTTTGAGACTCGCTATCTGTTGAATGAATAGTTAATATCATTTTATGTTGAATGAGTGTTATGTTGGATTATTCTCTTGAATGGGTATGGGTAGGTAGATTATTGAACGGGCTTTAAAATAGGATGTTTCTAAGTTTTATATGTTGTTAATGCTTTCTCAAAATGTTCTAGCGCATCACCTAAATAGTATAGACAATTTTGCTATACGTTTCCTCCTTCCCTTTTCCTCCCCAATTATAATGAAGAGTCAGCTTCTTAAACCTGAAGGTCATTCAATGAGTTTTGTGCAATAGGTCCCCCATCACTAAATTTCCCATAAGGTTATTCACATTTAAGGTAAAATTTAGAGTCAACAAATATCATAGAATTGTGCTCTCGAAATTTCGAGAAAAAAGTTGAGGACCATGGTGGGAACGCACATGGTCCGACCAAATTTTCACCAATTTTCAGGGCTATTAAATATGATGATATTAGAGTGAATCCCAAAGTTAAAGCTGATTTTGAGGTGTTTTGATATGCGAAATCGGGCCTCAGAGGTCGAAATAGGACATAATTAGGGTTTATGATTAAATGATTTATTGGAGGAATAAAATAAAAAGGGGCACACTTAGGGTAAAGGGCCCAATTTTATAATGTATGAAGTGACGAATAGAACTTTAGATTTAATTAAATTAATTAATTAAATGCTTAAAGGGAAATAATAATGCAAGATGCAAACACACTAAGGCGGGTGCTAACCTAAGTGTGAAATTGTACCACCCTATCAAGGGTGTACAATTTACGACACTACAGGTCCGATATGTACTTGTGGAGGATCGACAATCATAGGTGCATGTTGGACTTACAAGTCCGATCTACACTTATGTTAAAAGCACATAGGAAATAAAAATTCTCTTAGGTGTTAATCAGGGTTATATCCCCGAGTTGCACCTAAGAAAGTATCATGGTGCGAGTCGAGGTTACAACCCCAACTATTACCTACGAAGAGAACTTAGCGAAAGGAAAGGCATAAAGAAAGGTGCATGATGGGGCCATCACCCTGACATGCACTATGGGGTAAAGCTTCGGTGCATGGCAGGGTCATGACTCTGCCATCCACTATTTGGGAAGGGCATTCAAAATATAGTGATGTGGGTTGAGGTAAACCCTAACACACATTGGAAGCTAGGGCTTTGGTGTGTGTCGAGGTTGTACTCCCAAATTGCACTGAAACTGAGGCATGATACGTTAAAAACATGATGTATGTCAAAAGGAGTGTAGGGTGAGATAATGAATAACAACATACACTAAAGATAGCTTGGGTGTATGTCAGGATTATTATACCGACTTGCACCCTAAATCCATTAAAAAGAAAGCCGAACAAGCTTAGAAAACTATGAAAGCATGAAAAGATGAGAGAAAATACGTACCAGGTGATAGATGGCTTCGGCCTCATAGCCAATCTTCACAAACTCATGAAAACACCAAAAGAATAAGAAGAAAGAATGACTAAAAAAGAAAATAAAATGGAAAAGAACTTGAAGCAAAATCAAATAGTAGCAAGAAATAAATGCAAATTTATGCATATTTATGGTGTATATTGGACTTATGAGTCCGATTTGCACCATAAGACCAAAAGAGGTGTAAGTCAGACTTGTAAGTCCAAAATACACCTAAACAAAACTACTAAGTATAATTTTGGGTTTTATGTCTGATTTTATACTTAATAAGCCAAAGATGGTGTAAAATTGGGTTTAGAACCCGATATCACACTAGAATATCAAAAACTTATTCTAGGTTAAAATTTTAAATTTTAACCATCAAAAAAATATTTTGAGAATGAATACAAAGTATTCAAAGACCAACGAGGTGACCAAAAAGCCTCGAAAAACTAACTCTTAGAGACATGAGAATGAATTTTAATAAAAATTCATAGGGGGTTATCTTGTTTTCACCTTAAATGAAAACAAGGATAACATGATGCACAAACATAAAGGCACTTGAATAGTTCCTTATAACCCCCCCACCAACCAAATTGGATTATTTGACCTTCCAATATGATGCAAGACAAGATGTACAAATTTGATGAAGTTTTGATGTCAAATCGCTCATTTATAATTCATAGATTTTTATAATTAATGAAAAAGTGGCTATCCAAAACTTAAATTTGATTACAATAATGAAATTCATGTGAAATTTTAATTAAATTTTGATAACATTAAAAAATAGTTCATCAATTTTTAATAACTAGGTTGAAAGTTATACTCCATTGAAATTTGAACAAAGAACACTAACTTTCGAAGGTCTAAAAAATAATTGAAGAATACATTTTGGAGAAAATAGTATCACCACTAGGGGAAGAGCACCATTTATTGCCCATGTTCCAATTTTCGTTCACTCTTTGTTCACCTGAACCCCCAGTTACTAACTTTAAAGAAACCAAAAAAGTGATAACTAAAAGGTCCATTAATAAATTTCACTTTGTATATTTTTTGCTCCATAATTGGCCCATTTGCAAATGACTACTGGGGCATTTGGGCATGACTACTAGGTCATTTGTACATAAGTATTGACAATTTTAAGTGCACGACTATTGGGGTATCTTTAAGTAGGTATCGGGTGACACTTTGAAATGTGTACTTTTTGACCCTTGTGTGGATAATAGTTCCTACAATGTGCCCCATTCCTATCGAGAAGCCAAATCAATAGCTATAAGCAATTAAGTTGCATACAAAGAACAAAAAAAATCATCAAAATCTAATGTACCGTTTAGAATCTATGGATGCGCAAAGTTATCTATAATGAATATTAGTGCTCTTCTCCTATATCAATGAATAAACCATCTTCCTATTGACTACAAATATTACAACCCACTCTCCTCCCCTTTTTGTCAATTATGAAAATGAAAAGAAACCTCTTTGCAAGCTCTTCAAGGTTTATCAAAATCACTAGGTGTTGTTAAAAATTCGATGGTTACAATAAGTATTGAGATAGTATAGTCATTGTTCATGGTTTTTTTTTAGCCACAAATATACTAAGAATGTGGAGGAAAAAAAGACCACCTATGGTGGAGATGCCACTAGGGATTGTTCTTGAAGTAAAGATCGAGTTCGTATGTGATTTAGCTTCCTCCTCCAAATGCCTTAAGCTTTTGAATGGTAGAGTTTAACTAAATGATTTTCTTCAAAATAGGTTATAGATTAAGAATGAAACACTCTGTGAACAATCATTATCATCGCATGTTAGGCCCAATATGGAAAGCTAATGTACTGAGAGGGGAGGGGTGAATCAGTACTTCAAATCCTTTCTTCAACAATAACTTTACTGTTAAGCATAAACTAAATATTGTTGAAACATAATATAATGCTAAAATAAATAAATAATAATCATAAATGATTCACTCCATAACACATATATTTTGGTTACACAGAAACTCCTTGTTAGAGAGAAAAACTGCGGTGGGGTTGGCACCCACAACTTCACTACTACAATAATAAAGGTTGTTCGGTTAGAGATACATGTTTAGGTATTTCTGATAGCTTACCCTGTTAGGAGTATCAATATCTTTAGATCTACCTTGCTAAAGGATTTTACAACACTTATACTAAAATGTTGCACCTAGTTAAAGGCTTTACAATTTATAGACTTTGTTAGAGTTTTTTACCCTGTTAAAGGTTTCTCTTACAACTCAAAATATTACAATCAAAATCTTACAAAATATTTGCAACTTCATATCTGAAATGTTATAGCAAATTCTATGTGCTCAAAATGAAATTACCTTGCTTATAGCATACCTCAGTAACCCATAAAATAACTCAGTAAACCTTTTTGTTTACTCTGTTCCTTGACTATTCTCTGAAATCCTTCTCGGTGACCTCTGTGTATCTGCAACATTCATAACACTCAGTGCTTTCCCATGATTTTTCTTTTCACATATGTCTTGCTTCACACACTCATTTGATCCTCAATTCATGTTGTATAAATAGATCTCTTATGACGGTGATCTTGTTCATGCTTCAATCTTATAAACATGATTCATCAAATGAATAACCATACAAATTATTTCATTGGATAGATGTCCTCAAAATCATACAAAATCTTAAGTGCAATTTCCTATGTGTTAACGGTTCCTTGTTCCTCGATCTTGTAACATGTTTCCCATATGTGTCTAGGTTCAATGAATCTGGTAACACGTTTAACTCAGTGTGTATCAACTCGGTATACCATCTTTGTTTCTTGGTAGTCATAGAACGTTACTCGGTAGACAGCTTAGTGTATACTAAACTCTGTGACTTGTAACTTCTGTAACCGGCTGCTCTGTGCTTACCGACTAAATATTTCGGTAGTAATAACCGAATAGAGTATATAGAATGACTTTGGACATAAAAATAATGACAACTTAGTAAATAGTAACAATCTCCCCTTTTGACATTAGTTTTGAAATGTTTGACAAAACTTCTTTCAAAGTCATAACTCAAAAAATCTATATACTTACAAAATCTGACTAGACTGATAGTATATACAATTGTCAAAAAAATAGTATACTTGGATATACTCCCCTTATCAATATAATGTACATAACTCTGATTATGCATGTGCTATGATCAATATTTTGTATTCACTGCTCGGTGATCACTTCTCCCCCTATCAAAATTATCTGTATACTCGAATATGTTGAACTACTCGGTGTACTTCTCTTGTATACTCTATACTCTATACTCTATACTCCCCCTTTTTGACAAACATCAAAACTAGTTACCATTTGGTGGAGGCAACTGGTCAAAAATGGATTTATACTTTGTTCTTGCATCGGTGAGAGCGGCAGAGAGTGCATCCTTGACACTATCCATGAGTGAATTCTGAGCGGTAATATCAGCTAATAGTGAAATCAGTCCATCTAAAGTGCTTCCCTCTGGGTGAGTGGATAGGGAGGTAGCCTTGTTGATCTGTTCTTGGACGGAGGACAAGTGTGGAATGAATAAAGTTTGAAGAGTCATAATGTCCATCCTTATTTTGTGCCCTTCATTCCTAAGTTCCAATTGTTGAGCCATGAGCATTTGTAACTTGGTATAGAAATTCTGAATAGAATTTGGCTCAGTGGTCAATTTATTGGAGAGATCAGTGATCTCTTTCTCAATCACTTCTATTTTATTCTTGATATCTTTAATGAATAAAGAGAATGTCTAGAGTTTCTGAAATAAATAAAGAATGTGCTTGAGTTGAGGGGACAACTCAACAATAAATTTAACAAGTTTTACTTTACCGATAGCAATGGCTTTCTGTACCTCTTCAATCATTTTTGCAGTGAGCTCTTTGTCCTTCAATTTGCTCAAGTATTCAGATGCATCTACTCCAGATGTCTCGATCTGATTGAGGAGTTCATCCAGTTGAATATGGATGGTTGCATCTTTTGTCATTGTAGCTTCAGGTAGCATATCTGTTAAGAGTGCTTTGACCTTCTGAAGTACTCTATTTTTCTTTTGTATAGTCATTTGTCTCTCTTGTTCTTCTTTGGCTTTGCATAGTTCACTGAATTCAATAAGTGCTTGCCCTTTTAATTTTGATATGTCTACATTTAGCAACACAATTGGTTTTGACAAATCTAACTTGAAACTATGCTTTTTCATTTTCTTTTCTTTAGAGGAGGAGGCTTTCACCGGTTGAACTAATACAATGGCTTGGGAGGCTTGTTTACCCTTGGTAGGTTGCTTGGTAGAGGCAACACTTTTATCAATTTCTTTAGCCTCAAAGGTGACCTTCGGTGAATCCTTGTTTGGGTCTCAGTTGTAACATTTTCAGTACTTGAAGGGGGTTGAGAAGTCTATTCCTCAGTGGCCTGAGAAGTAGCTTCTCCTTTGGTAGATTGTTGACCCTCTTTGCCTTGTTCAATATCCTAAGGTGTCTCGGTTGAAACATGTTGACTTACTGGAGGATAGGACTTGACTTGTTCCAAAACCGACTCACTTGATACCAGTTTGGCATAAGCATTCCCTTCTATCATTTCATGTTCCTGTTCCTCGGTATCCATGACATGCTCATCAGGTTGTATAGTTTCAGTGGGATCTTGCTCGGAGATATCCACTATTTCAACTTCACCTTGCTCATCAGTACTCTTGATTCAAAATATTTCTTGCTATTTTTCTTTTGTCTCGTTCTCTACATCAAGCTAAAGTTCATTCATCAGTTTCAAGGCTCTTTGCTTGACTAGGAAGTTTGTGTGGTAGTTTTTCAGATGTTCACTTATCTCATCTACCGACATGTCTGGAAAGAGATGTACTAGACTTCTTTCTCTCATCTTCTTTTCCGAGTCCATGGCATATTTCCACCTGTTATCATTATGTAAATACAATGCTTTTGGAAGAGAACTAGTTACTTCCAATCGGACCAATCAGAATTTTAGAAGAGTGCAGATTACAGCTTCTTCAATTTGTCTCTTTTCTACATCAGATCTGGAGTCATATTTTACATATCTGAATGCTCCAAATCCACCATATTGCTTCAGATTGGCACAAAAATTATCAACACTATGTACATCTTCCTTTTTACTCTTGACAATCTAAAATTTACTTGTCTTCAGATTCGGTGTCACTGGACTCTTAATTCAAAATGAGTCTCTAAGTAGATTTCTTATAAGTTTTTGTTAGCTTTGGAACTGCAACATTATTTTGTTTCTTGCTCGGTGACACTGCAGATGATCTAGTGTTTGGGCGCTTCACTGGAGGAGTTGGTGATACCTGTGATGTATCCTGTTTCTTCCTTTTCAAAATTTTCCCTTTTGGCAACTTAGTGCTCAATGTAATAGTTGCTTCTTGGGCTTCAAATTCCTCCTCGATGATGACTTGAACGCTCTTTACAGGAGTGGAGGAAGAACCTTCTCCAAATTTCTCCGTTAATGCTTTAATCATTTTTGTTGCTTTCCTTGTAGCCTTTGGTACTACAATGCTCATTTTGACTTTTTCTTTAACTTCTTCATATGTACCGTATCTGATCTCGGTAGCATGCCTTGGTAGTGCAAGAAAAGCATCTATCTACTGCTGTGTAATGTCAAAATCAATCTCATAACCCATAGGTGGCAAAGATTGAGTTCTTGGTTCTACGGTATTGACATAGAAGTAGTCGATGTCCACTTCAAAACATATACTATCCTTATACTTCTCCACTAACTAGGGTGGAATCCTATGCCTGTTATGCATCTTTTCTTGAAACTTGCTAAAATAATCATCCATAATCTCATTGAATTTATCACCTAGCTATTTGATGAAGTCATTGATTTGATGGGTGATTGGTCGGTGTAGCTCCCAAACTACATTATCGACTAATGGAAAGAATTTCTCAAAATAGAAAAACATGCATACCAAAAGTGATCCAAACTTCAGTGTGTTTGTCGAGTTGTTCTTCTTTGGCTTCCTTATGGTGTTGATATTTTCAAACAAATTTTTCAACAACACTTCGCATGGATCAATCTTCATGCCTTTCTTCACAATTTTATAAGCTAAATCAACAGCAGCACAGGGTACACTATTTTCCCTTGCCAATTGAAAGAAACAATAACCTATGACTCTAATTGCAAACTTCGGCTCTGCATCTGTGACATTGTTCAATTTCAAACCTTTGCAATCAGATTCAACTCCGGTTAAAGTGATCAATTCTTTCTATGAAATCATTTTCTGAGCTCGGGCATGGTCAAAAATAGGGTAACCGATGATCAAGTGGATGATTTCCTTGGTGATCTTGAATGGTTTCTCCTCTAACCACATGAAGTCATCATGAACTTTGCTCAAAACAAATTTAACCCATTAGGATTTGAAGACTCGCGGGTAGGTTAGGGCTTCGGTCAGTCCCTTGATTTTGATGTGTTCAAACTTGCTATCTAGTTTTCCATTGGTACACAATTCATCATATGTGTCCTTGATCTCAGTGTGACCTAGTTCCTCAACACGAAACTTAGTGAAGAATCTAACATCCTCAACTAATAAAACCCTATCCGAAATGAGTGAAAATGTAGTTTTATCATCCAGTTCAGATGCTACTTTGGGAGGTAGTGAGTATTTTAGTATGGGCTTCTCAATATTCTCAACAACAACGGGTTTCTGAATCTTAGGAGCCATTTCAAACTTTGGATAGTCACTAATGAATGAGCCTTAGGGTTTGAAAAAAATTTAACTAGTAGATGCTTTCCACTTAGTAAATATAACACAACTGATATGATCGGTTAACTTGCTTGACAATGCGTTGTGATTGATATAAATACCTCGAATTTCACTTCAGTAGAGATTTGATCACCTTTGAATCACTTCGCTCTACTTTCTAAAAACTTGGCAAGTGTAAAATGACTGCGCAAAATCTTTAAGTACACATTTTACCTTATCGGGCTCCATGCAATTAGGTCAGAATACATTAAATGCACTCGGTTCCACTAAACCAATTTACCTTCCTTTTTGTGCTTTTACTGAGTAGCCTGACTTCCTGTATTTACCGACTAGACAGGCTTCCTACATTTACCGAGTTGACTAGTGCTCCAAAAGACTTGATAAAATTTCAAAACTTGCTAATGCATCTTAGTTATGCAGATTTTGAATCAAGTACATGATAAAATAGGAATTGTTAAGATTTAACTTTGAGAGAATGCAGTCCCTTCATACCTTTACCGATTAATTTGGAATAGATGCACCTAACTCGGTAGGTAAGGTTCTTTCTTCATTTGACACAATTTCCTTCTTTTTCCAAATCATCTGGAATTTGCTTTTTATCTCTTCAATATCTCCTCTAGGTTGATCTTTGCAATCTCTAGCCAAGTGTCCAACTTTGTGACAATGAAAACATGCCATACCAGGATTTCTCCATGATCTTCGGTTGTTCATTCCAAACCTTATAAAGTAGTTGGCACTTATATGTCCATATCTTCCACAGCATTCACACCATATCCTTGTATTGTAATCCCATGGTACTGCAGTATACTATCGGTTAAGATCTGTGTGAGTTCGGCAGCCTCTAGTATTTCCTCGGTGTGCAGACCACATATAGTTCTTCTGCTTAAACCAACACTTCTTGGTACTGTGTCCATATCTATTGCAATTTTTATAAAACCCTTTGAATTTTGCCTTTTGATAATTGCTAACAGACATTGTCCTACATTGATTAGATGTGTGACCATATTTATTGCAATTGTTACAATAACCATTAAACCTAATGACATTCGGTTGCTTACCTTTTATGATTTGGCACATGTTGGCAGTATGTCCTTGTTTTCCATAGTAGTTGCAAATAGGCATCTTTCCTTTTATGTTCTTCTTGTTTCCAGCTTGCTTTGATGATTCTCCTCTCTCGGTAGTGTGGATTCCCTTCTCAGTAGAGTCTTTTCCTTTGTAACCGAGTACTACATCTTTGTTGGGTCTTCTTGTATTCAGTTGCTCATCCAACATCTTTGATGCGTCATAACTCTTCTTCAGTGTTTCTTTTGATTTCTTCAATGTTTCAAGTTCATTGATCAATCTTGATAGTTCAAGTTTCAATGCTTGATTCTCATCATATTTCAAATTTGCTTCATGATGTGCATAACCCAATTGATCTAACAGATTACTTTGAATTCTAGTCATCCTAGTGATTTCATCATTCTTTTCAGACACTAATGCTTCAAGCTGTTGTTTTTCTCTTTCTAGATCTCTTAATTTATCCTCAGTTGTCCTTAATGCATCAAGATTTTTAGTCATCTGTGTGCTGAAATGTTCATGTTCTCTTTTCATTTCTTTTATCTGATCAGTCAGTGCTTTGTTCTTTTCTTTCAATGCTCCAATCATTTCTTCAGTCTCTTCAGATATAATATTCTCAGATGATGTCTCAATTTGTTCCACCAGCTCTTGAGAATCTTGCAAATCATCAGACAATCTTCTTCTAACTTTCAGTGATCTTTGCATTTGTTTCTGCATGTCAATAATCACTTGATTAGCATGATCCAATTCATTTTGAAGATTCACAATTCTCTGAGATTGTTTGTAGCCTTCCATTGATAAGATCTTTCTCTTTAGGCAGTTAAACCCTTTTCCAAGATTCAAGCTCTGATACCAATTGTTAGGCCCAATATGGAAAGCTAATGTACTGAGAGGGGAGGGGTGAATCAGTACTTCAAACCCTTTCTTCAACAATAACTTTATTGTTAAGCATAAACTGAATATTGCTGAAACATAATATAATGTTAAAACAAATAAATAACAATCATACATGATTCACTCCATAACACATATTTTGGCTATGCAAAAACTCCTTGTTAGAGAGAAAAACTGTGGTGGGGATGGCACCCACAACTTCACTACTGCAATAATAAAGGTTGCTCGGTTAGAGCTACATGTGTATCTATTTCTGATAACTTACCATGTTAGGAGTATCAAGATCTTTAGATCTACCTTGCTAAAGGATTTTACAACACTTATACTAAAATGTTGTACCTAGTTAAAGGCTTTACAATTTATAGACTTTGTTAGAGTCTTTTACCCTATTAAAGGTTTCTCTTACAACTCAAAATATTACAATCAAAATCTTACAAAATATTTGCAACTTCACATATGAAATGTTATAGCAGATTCTATGTGCTCAAAATGAAATTACCTTGCTTATAGCATACCTCGGTAACCCATAAAATAACTCGGTAAACCTTTCTGTTTACTCTATTCCTTGATTGTTCTCTGAAATCCTTCTCGATGACCTCTGTGTATTTGCAACAGTCATAACACTCAGTGCTTTCCCATGATTTTGCTTTTCACATATGTCTTGCTTCACACACTCATTTGATCCTCAATTCATGTTGTATAAATAGATCTCTTATGATGGTGATCTTGTTCATGCTTCGATCTTATAAACATGATTCATCAAATGAATAACCATAAAATTATTTCATTGGATAGATGTCCTCAAAATCATACAAAATCTTAAGTGCAATTTCCTATGTGTTAACAGTTCCTTGTTCCTCGATCTTGTAACACGTTTCCCATATGTGTCTAGGTTCAATGAATCTAGTAACACATTTAACTCGGTGTGTATCAACTCAATATACCATCTTTGTTGGTCGGTAGTCATAGAACGTTACTCGGTAGACAGCTTGGTGTATACTAAACTTTGTGACTTGTAACTTCTGTAACCGACTGCTTTGTGCTTACCGACTTAAATATTTCAGTAGTAATAACCGACTAGAGTATATAGAATGACTTTGGACATAAAACTAATGACAACTTAGTAAATAGTAACATTGCATCCATTTGTGCATTGGCCAATTGAAGGAGGTTCTAGTGCATTTGAGAGCTCCACTAGTAAAAAAAACACAAATACTTACTTTGTTGGTTGATATGAAAATTGTGGACTTAGAGTAATGGAAAATGAATGATAGATATTCAACAAACCATGAAATAGTAAAAAAATCACTAAATCCACCATAATTGTGCAAATTGGTGACCTCATAGTAGAAAAAGAAAAAAGCTAGAGAAGAACAACCATGACCAAAAATTGCACTCAAATCTGAAAAGAGCTCTACACCTCTTGCAAAATTTTTTTTAACCCAAAATAGAGATATGGGTAAAGGGAAATTTGACCCCCTACTACTACTTATTATCTATCTATTTATTTATTTTTGTCCTTTTCAATAATTGGTATCATACGATAAGGTACAATGCAAATAATTCATTTTTTAAAAAGTTATCAAATATAATTTACATTTTCATGATGCTTCGTCAATAGGACATATCATGTTGGAGCAAAAAGCTATGAATACAAAATTTTAGAACTTTCACAAGAGAATTCAAGCACAACAAATTAGCCGAAAACTATCATGAAACATGTGAATGCACAATAATCTCTCCTTGAATATGTAGAACAAGGAGGATGTAGAAAGGTGGAATAGAACATTGATTGAACCTCCATGAGATGCCACACATGTAGAACACTTGGGTCAAGTGTGAGTGCATGTTTCATGTGTTCATGAGGTGATATAACTAATCTCTAAGTGAAGTTAAGCTAGTTTGAATAGGTCTACTAAGTTTAGGAACTGCATAAATAATGACTAGATATATAAAAACACTTTTCACACTAACAAATATTATATCGGGTAGTAGATAATTGCAAATTATTATTGCATCACAAAGGCTCTATGCATTTTAATTTTGTATGCAATTCCCACTTCGATATGCACAATGTGTTATTGGAAATAAAGGTGAAATATTAGTACATACAATGATATAGTTTTCAATATGCATGGGAAAATCCCGTGATATTATTGGGCCACAAATTAGTCACCCCAAAAAATAAAATACTCATTTTGGTTGTAAGTACAACTTCTCTCTTCGATAGAACTAGGTGTAAAAGAAAGAGAATAAAATTGATGCTTGGGAGGTCTTTTTCATTGCTAGATATTTTTTACATCACATTTTAAAAAGAATGCATCAACAATATAGCCATTGATCTTTTTCACTTAAGACAACAATAATAATCATTCAAGCAAAACCTGATTGAGTTAACAATCATGTAACTATTTAAAAAAATGCAAAACAAGGAATATCCCAAAAGTGAGACACACTATTGTGGAAACATCCAACAATATTTTATCATAAAGGCATGAATTGACATGCAGAGTTGGAAGAGGGAAATAACCCATGCAACTGTTCAAATAACATGGTCTTGATGACCTCCATTCCAACATATATTGTAGTAATTTTCTTGGTGATTTATGAAGGAGGTTGGCCATTTTCTAGTGATTAATATTGTGACAAATGTCACCTATATATAAGGACTATCGTTGTAATCTTTCCTATATAAGAGGTGAACATTTTAATTTGTAAAGAGGTTGGAATAGAGAGAAAAAGTTTATGTATTTTGTACCGCACACTTTTTTTTGAAGAAATACTAGTGATTCAAAGTTGTCTATCCATTTTGTTTTGATACTTATTTTTGGTTGCATGATATGATTGAAAGCTTGATTTTATTGTTGTGTCCTTTGTAATGTTATTATTTTAGATGAATAGATAAGGGATAGACATCTTCATACACATTTATTGTTTTGAATTGCTAATTTGTGTTAGTCTAGAATCAAGGAGTATTATAAATCTTTTATGAATGGTAATGAGGAATATAGTATTCACAATGAATTATTAAGTAGAATTGTATTTACTCAAGCCACATGGGTTCTATCATTGTAAGGTAGTGATATATGTTTTGAACCACGTAAAACATTGCTATCAATGCAAAGTAGAGGGAATATTTTATGATTATGTATTTTCCTAGATAGACACTTGTATTTGGTAGAAACCTTGCTAACCCACTCATACTTAATATTGTTCATGCCTGAGAACTGAGGTTAAAAGGAGTGTAAATGAATGTGTGATATTTTAAGCATGTTTTCCATGTATGCATAAACATTTAATCTACTTTATACTACATGATAAACCTATTATATATCACATGGATTATAGTGTGCTTTAATACGGTTACTCCCAAATCCAAGCCTAAAATACAATAGAGAAAAGATTACTCCCATTTGTTGGCCATCCTTCCAACAATTTTGAGCATAGAAATTTCCAACTTAAAATTTACTGGAAGCATGTTGGATAACCAACAGACCATTAAATCCCTTCTCCTCACCCTACATACATAGCCCAATATTACTATCCCTCAGACTATAACACTTATATACCCTCCACCACTTCTATTTTATGCTTATTTGAGACTTCATCATAAAACTAGGAGGATTTATGTCTTTACTGGAGCCATATTGTTCTTAGCACTAGTTGTGAGACCAAAATCAAGCATCTTGCTAAACCAATTTCATAATTATCACAACTAGAATTGTTCTATATTTATTTTATTTATTTATGCAAAGTATACTTATTTTAATTTTTCTATATAAATATATTAAATTAGATGCAAAAATACAAAACTAACATTATTATTATTGTGATTACATTCTTAGCATAAAGGTCAAATCTAATTTATATTGAAAGACATTTGAATCACTGTAAACTTTATTATAAAATATAATTGTAGGAGTGAAATTTTGAATTATTGTATGATCTTTCAAAAATAAATAAATAATCTATTTTAACCTTGAAGCTATTGATTGATTGTAAACTATCTAATTTTTTATATTGTATATACATTTCAAACTGGCAAATTTGCAGTTTAATGAAAATAAATTATTATGTTAATGAGTTAATTCAACATTTTATATGAGTATTGAGTGTTAAATATACAACTTAGAGATAAGTAAATAGATGACAAAAATACAAACAAAATATTTTATGTACTTTAAACATATTTTATTTATTATGTTGGAGACAAATTTTGATTTTGATTTAAGATTATTAAAAAAAAAAATCGCAACAAATATTATATATATTAGCATATATATCTTAAATTTAATCTATACAAAATATGCTGAGATATATTGCAGTGTTGATGTTTTCCAATTTAATAATGTATATTAAAGTGGAATGGTGAAAAAATTTAACACCTCAATATATGTCAACACATTTTATATAGATTAAGTTTAAGATATATATGCTAGTTGCATTGGGAGTTAGAACATGTAGGAGAATACATTTTAATCTTAACTTAATATAACCTGTTGGCAATTGACACTCATTGGATTCATATGTTGTCATTGATGGCAACAAGATTATATAGAAGGCACATACCAGCAGATAACGGCATTGGAGGCATACACCGATAGATACCGACATTGGAGTATTCAGGGTCATCATCGACATTGGCATCCAACACTTTAGTGAAGCCGACATCAGTTTGGGATCCGAAAGGTTTTATTTGTAAAATCATTTTGTAATTGTTATATAGAGTCGACATTGAATATCTTTTGTAATGTGTTGTAAGCCGACATAAGGCATATCATTTGTAAAGGGTATATAAGTCAGTTTATTAGGTCATTTTGATATAGGACAAGGAAGTAGAATTGTGTAATGTGAAGGATATGTATGTAGGTCATTTGTATGCAAAATTTATATCATGCAATGATCAGTAGATGGTTTGTAAAATATTCTTGGAGGAAAAGAGATACCGGTAAAAGGGTTTAGGGTTTATGAACCGGTACAGAACATAGCTATAACCAAAACTCTTTTTAGCATTGCAGATGCATTTTGTGAGTTCACCATTACTGTTTTATCTTAGAAGAATCTTGTAGTCAGTGAGAATCTTTTGTTTTGAGCAATGTGCCTTCCTGCATGTGAAGGCCCCCATGCTATGTAATATCTTTCATATGGCAAGTGAATTGATATTATGGGTCACAAATCCCACTGTGGTTTTTCCTCTTTGAGGTTTTCCATGTATAAACTCAATGTGTTATAGTGTTCATTCATGTGGCTAGTTTATTTACTTCATGTTATATGTTTCTTCATTTACCGGTTTATATGTGTATGTTATAATAAGGTAAAATCTTACATTACCGGCAAAACTCTGATTCACCCCCCCCCCCCCCCCCCTCTCAGTGTTCTTGGATTCCTTTAATTCCAACCATTGGTATTAGAGCGTGGTGCCTCAGAGGAAGTTTAACCGCTTGAGGAAGATCCTGAAACCGGAATCATTGAATATGGCTATGGAGAAGCAACTTGAGATGGCACTTGAGGATTATGATGCTAAAAGGTTGAAGAACAGAAAGCTGCAAGATTAATTGAATTCTGCTAATGAATTCATTCTTGTTCTACAAGAAAGGTTATCATTAGCTCAAGCTAGGAAAAAAGGAACTTTTGCAAAACTAGGATGATGAAGAGAAAAATGCACTTAAGGAACAATGTCAGAAGCTGAGTCAACAAAACATGCTCATGAAGAATGAAATGCAAGACCTGACTATGAGGATGTCAAAAGATATTGAGGACAAAAAGAAGAAGGAAGAGAATCTTGTTGTATCTCTGAAGAACAAATTTGAAGAATGTGGTAGATTGGCTCATGAGAATGATATGTTGAGAATTGATTTGGTACAATCCCAGAACAATGAACAAGAGCTTGAATGACAAATAATAACTCTGAAAAATGATGTAACTACTGCTAGTGAGTATAAAGAAAAATTCAGGATTAGTGTTGCACAGTTGGATGATTTATTGAAAAGACAAAGGCAGAGTGATGATTCTAGAGGACTTGGATTTGAACAAGGTGAAATCTCTGATACTGCAAATAAAGATTAGACAACCAGTATGCCGAACTCATTAGACCAGAGGAAACCGGTAAGGCAATCTAATGCTTACAAATTCAATGGTAGATGTTTTGTTTGTAATAAATTTGGGCATATGGCTAAACAATGTAGAAATAGAGCAAATCAAAACTACAATTTAGTTTTTGATCAATGCACAAATTGCAAGAAATATGGTCATAAGTCAGAAGATTGCAGAATGAATGTTAAATATCATGCATGTGGAAAGTTTGGACATTTGGCTAATCAATGTAGGTCAAGGAATGACACCGGATATGTCAAATAAATTCAAAAGAACAATGTTACATGTTATGCATCTAACAAAATAGGTCATATTGCTAAGTACTGTAGAAGCAAGACTAAACCAGTTAGCAATGACAAAGAAAATGAGAAAGGAAAGCAGAAGGTCAATGAATTACAACAAGATCACACCAAGAGATGGGTTAGAAAGTCTGAATAACCAAGTGGAGATGCAACTACACCAGTAACTGCACCAGTAACTCCACCGGTAGAACAGAGCATTACTACACTGACAGGAAATTCAACCGGTAATTGAGGCATACGCCTTAGAGGTTGGCAAAGTCATTGCAAATCTTTCATATTCCCTGGAAGAGATTTGGAAAGTTGTATTAATCATTGATGGAGGTTTATCCGACATAAAACTATGAAACTGACATCTAGTAGGGCGCACCTCTAAGCATTTATGACAATGAAGGATTAGGCTTTACTCACTGATAAAAAGGGAAAATCGACTCATTTTCACTCACCCAGCACTTGAGCAAACAAGAGTAGAGCAAAGGAAAATCATAGGTGATCAAGAGTGAGCAAAGGAATTCTAAAAAAGGTTTCCAGCAGTTATCTGAGAAGTGATCAAGATCTTTCAAATCGATGATTGTTATCCAGGTATTTCTTTGAAATGGCATCTGGATCATCATCTAATACAACTTTCATTGTGAATCCCACTGTTGTTGAGGTTAAGGATAGGATTAGACCTCTTTTCAAGGAAGTTCCTCAAATTGAAATGAAGGAAGACTCTACTGGCGCATTCTTGAGGGTTCCCAATGGCGTAGTTTATGTGGAAGATGGCAGGGCTTATATTCATTACATTTTGGAGGATTTAGGCACTGAGGAAATCAAGGGAATATATCAATCTATGATACTAGGCAGCTCGAGAACAATCAAGCCAAAATATCAAATCATTGAAGACCCAGGGTTAACCAGAATCCTGTACATACCAGAATTCAAGGACGAAATGATTAGATATATTCTGAGCAGGGTCCATAATGAATTCATCTGGCTGAACCGGCCTCACATGATCACCAAAGAAGCAATTCAAGTTGTCACCGACTTACACAAAGTCGGGCAGGAACCAGGGAAGATGATCTCCAACACTGAGGTTGAAAAGATCACTGGCGCAACCCATGATGGAAGGTCGATGAGGATTAGCACCATTAAAGATACAGATGTAAATTTTTCCAGCATGATCATCGGCTACAAGGTAAAACAGTCAAGTCGATTGAACTCTGTTGCTAGTTCCTGTATCCATGTTGCATATCAAATGATAAAGAATGATGGAAACTATGATTTGTGTGAATGGTTAAGAAATGAATTAATGATAAAAAAAATTAAAGGTGTTAAGAAAGGAACATTCTGGCTTGGCAATCTTATTGTCTACTTGATGTTGTATTTCATGAATGAGCTACCAAGTTTGGGAAAGAAATGATGGGCTCATGACATACCGGTAGGAATTCAGATTAAAGATGCAATCACCAGTCTTGGCAGCAACAGGGATGAGAGGTTATGGGGCTTCTTTAAATCTTTTCAAGAGAACATGAGACTGAGGGAGAGAACCTCCAACACATTGTGGAGAAATACTCCATTGAAATCTGCTTCATGGTAAAAATAGATGAGACCCTCATGGAAGCAATGGAACCTAGAACAATATGGGTCACTGAATTGGGGTATGAAGTTGATGACAACATTCTGGAACTATATGCTAAAATGTTGATTAATGCTCCTTTGGATGATAAGGTTGAACTCTTTGGTACTACAGAGGAGAAGGCTCTTGAAGTTAAAATTGGTTTCAACAAGAAAATGAGGGAAAATAAAATAGACAAAATGTTTGTCTTTGTTCAAAATTTAATTCACAGGATAGCTACAGAACTAGTTTCTGAATCTAAACTAGTAGGTCAACCGACAATGGTAGTTGCAGCAACTGTAGTGAAAAGTTCTCCTGAGGTAAAGAGGCTAGCAACTTTCATATCTCTTATCACTTCTAACTCTGATATAGAGGAATTCAGAAGGGTATAGAGGAAGAAAGTTGACAAGCCTCCGGTAGAAGAGAAGAAGGTGGAGCCACGGAGGAAGCTAGTAAGAAAGGTAACAACAACATCCACACCTCTGACAAGGAAACATACTCAGAAGAGGAAGCCTGCTCCATCCGCTCTTGCAACCCCCAGCAAGAAGAAGAAAAAGAGTAAGATAGATGAAGCAATTGAAGTTGGTAATGTTACCATCATCCCCCCCAATGACTTGTGCAAAATTAATAGATGAGGTAACTAAAGATGGAATTTTGAAGAATGTGTCAAATTTATATGAGCATTTATATGACAATGAGAAAAATGAAATGGAAGAAGCAATTTTGTTACATTTAGACACATATAAAAAGGCTTTGGTAGAAAATTTGAAGGAAATTCCTTTATCATTGTATAATAAGTTGGACGCAAGGAGATTAGATGCAATCAAGAGGGACAAAGAGATTAAAGAAGTTGAACTTTTAGGCATTTGTGGTACTATAAATAATGAAGAAATGAAAAGATTTATAGATGTTGCAAATAGAATAATCTTTAGCAGCAAACCCCGACAAATAAGCTTAATGATGGGTAGAGTCAATGAAATAATAAATGAGACCAGAGATGGTTGGGCTAAATTCTTCCAAAAGAATCTTGATTTCCTTACTTCTCAAGAAGAATTTTCTAAGGCAACAACTCCCACCATTCCAGATAGATCCAAAGGAAAAGGAAATTTAGGAAGCTCGCATCAAATTTTGAATGAACTGGCAGATAAACCTAAAATTTATGAGAGTGTACAGGCTAAACAAATAGAGACATCATATGTACAGTCTGAGCAAGGTAAAATAGGTAATGTGCAGATTATAGATAATATTATGGATAATAATCCACTGACAGTAACAGATACTACACCAAGTGGTGAAGCTACTAGTGTAAAAGAGGATGAGAAAAGGGATACATCAGGAGAGGATAAGGAGAAGAAAGAAAAGGAAGAGGAGACTGATAAAACACCCAGTACTAAACTGGTAGTTGATTCCTCAAAAAAACTTTTGGCAATTGACACTTCTTAAGTTGAGAAGAAATCAATCACAAAGATGAGTCCCACGGAGCTAATGATGATGGCTACTCAAAAGCTAATGAAGGAGGGATCTATAGACAAAGGAATAATAGATTAGTCAATAACATTTTTGCAGAGAATGATTTCAGATTGTATGATTGAAAATGAAGCAAGCCCTTTTGACAAGCTTAAGGTATTGACAAAGCACATCTCTAAAAAATTTCAATCATTACAGCAGATTTCCAACTGGCAAGCACTTGAAAGATTTACTTTGGCTAAGAAAGCCGCTTTTAACCAAATTATTGAGACAAAGAAAAGGAAGATTGGAGAGAAACTTATACTTATTGAAATTTTTTTGATACGATGTACTAACATCTACAGGGTCTATTGTAATATAGAGATTCTTACAACAAATGTAGATAAGAGGATAAAGGAGCTACAAGAAAAGATTGCTAATATTTCTAATTCTTTTGATGGACTAACTTCACTTACAACATCTATTGACGGACAAATTTTGAATTTGGAGAACCAAATTTTTTCTTTTGAAAAGGAAAGAGACAAGATCATTCAGAGAGAAAGGAGTCTCATAAGTTTGGTGAGTCCAAGATTGGATTCACTTGGTGTACATAAGAGGGAATGCATGCAGATGACACTAAGAAAGAAACACTTTCACATTTATTGAGTGGACTTGTATCCATATCTGAAACATTCAAAACCAACTGGGATACTTACATAGAGTTACTTGAGAAAGCTTATCCAAAAATTTTGAAATTGGTCAAGCTCCAGTAAGTAATATGCAATTATTCATTCTTTTGCACAGATTCCTACCAGTTCTTTCAATTATTTCACTGGTCTTTAGTATTGATGCCAAAGGGGGAGGATATGTATGTAAAAAATATGTATATAATCCTAGGGGGAGGATATTAAAATATAGTCAATCAACTCAGGGGGGGCATATTTCAGTTCATGTTTCAGTTTCAGTTGAACCGACAGGGAATCCATTTTTCACATGAGTGTTGCCATCAATGCCAAAGGGGGAGATTGTTGGCAATTGACACTCATTCGATTCATATATTTTCATTGATGGCAACAAGATTCTATAGAAGGCATATACCGGCAGATACCGACATTGGAGGCATACACTGGCAGATATCAGCATTGGAGTATTCAGGGTCATCACTAACACCGACACTGACATCCAACACTTCAGTGAAGCCGACATCAGTTTGGGATCCAAAAGGTTTTATTTGTAAAATCATTTTATAATTATTTTATAGGGACGACATCGAATATCTTTTGTAATGTGTTGTAAGCTGACATAAAAAATATCATTTGTAAAGGATATATAAGTCAGTTTATTAGGTCATTTTGATATAGGACAATGAAGTAGAACTATATAATGCAAAGGATATGTATGTAGGTCATTTGTATGTGAAATTTATATCATGCAATGATCAGTAGATGGTTTGTAAAACATTCTTGGAGGAAAGGAGATACTGGTAGAAGGGTTTAGGGTTTATGAACTGATACAGAACAGAGCTATAACTGAAACTTTTTTTGGCATTACAGATGCATTTCGTGAGTTCACCATTATTGTTTTATCTCAGCAGAAGATTGTAGTCAGTGAGACTCTTCTGTGTTGAGCAATGTGCCTTCTTGCATGTGCAGGCCCCCATGCTATGTAATATCTTTCATATGACAAGTGAATTGATATTGTGGGTCACAAATCCCACTATGGTTTTTCCTCTTTGAGGTTTTCCACATATAAATTCATTATGTTATGGTGTTCATTCATGTGGTTGGTTTATTTACTTCATGTTATATGTTTCTTCATTTATCGATTTATATTTGTATGTTATAATAAGGTAAAATCTTACTTTACCGGCAGAACACTGATTCACCCCCCCCTCTCAGTGTTCTTGGATTGCTTTAATTCCAACATAACCTTGTTGATTAATTACAATATTCTATTATTATTAATATTAGTATTATATTCATCCAGGAATTTCTAGAGTAGGGGTGGTGTTGACGACTGTTTTTGACACCCCCGCCAACAGTCAGGTAGCCAGTGTGAACACTCACCACCTCTCCTGAAAAGTAACGAGTTTGAAAAACTCACTACTCCAAGGTTTCTATAGTCGGGTCTCAATGGTGATGGGAAGCCCAATGGTTGATGTGGTTATACCTGTAAAAGAGGTCTGCTGGTTGGAACTAAATCTCGCTGGTTATGGATAACTGTACTTCCTTTCTTTTTGTATTTTTATGGTTTAAGATACTCTGGGAAATAAAATGTGAAGCGTAAAGGGAAACAAGAAAATAAAAATAAAGATCAATATAATAATAACTTAATGAACTACTCAATTAGTTCCCTACAATCCAAGCAATTATCAAATATTATCCAAGTTAGCATTCAACAACGGAACTCCAGAAAACTTGCAAAATCATCAATTTCATAAATTTATGGAAATAAAATCATCAACAATATGGCCTATCACAATAACTCTCATACACCACTGACGTGTGCAATATGATTCATAAAGTGATAGAAAAAAAGATTAAACCACGTTGCTAACTCCAAATAATAGACGTTACCATATTACACAGAACAATTTGGTAGATTATAAACGTAGATCAGGCAATCTACAAGCCACTTCTCATATTTAATCAAAATGAGTGTACAACAAAAATAACTCAAACTTCTTAACAATCTGCAAAATATTTTAAAATCTCTAAATAGGCCACAAATCATCAATTTGGGACCTCTACAAATGAATCCAACTTCTCAATTTATAGAAGTTCTTTACCCTACTATCTAGGAAATAACCCTATCCTAAATTAAGAACTGAAACTAGGAGTCGTAGTTAACTTGCAAGTTTTTGCCTTGACACTCCACTTAACAACTATGAAATGGGGATTGCATGAGCACTATGAAGACCCTATTAGGTGAGCCACATTTTCATAATCATGCATAATTTCTCTCAAAATTGGAACTCGAGTAGGAGCCGCAGTTAAAAATACAAGATTAAGGATTTATAAAAAAAGCTTTGCCATCTTTAGCAATTATGCGATTATCCCTTATTTCTTGATAAAAGCTCTGTAATTATCAACTATACATGCAACTGCTTGAACCGGAGGATCTGCTACATACTTAACTCTAAATTTATATTTCTTCAAAACTTCATCCGCATACGTTCTCCCCTCCTCTAACTCCTTCAATGTGTCTACCACCTCCTGACACTAAGTAATCAGATATGTGTACCTGTCCATGAGGGTGACATCAAACTGGGTTGTGGGTCTTAGGTGTTGTGCCTCATATGCATCCCACTGATTCAAAACTTGTTGTTGGTCCATTATTCTTGTATCAGCTAATTTGAGGCCAAAAGGTCCTAGCATATTCTTTACAAAATTCTCGTATGAGAAAATTTCCCTGAGGAGAGGGTCCCAAATCTTGGTCATATCCTTGATATATTGTTGAAACATTTCAATCTTCAGCTCCAAGATGTATACATAAGACTGTAAGTTCTTATAGCTATCACCCCATAATAGGTCTTCCTTTATCACCCTCTCTTCCCCTAGCTGCAATATCTTTTTCAAAACTCGAAACTGTTTATTGAAAATGTTTGACTTCCATTCCCATTGCGCAGAACAGGAAGTCAAATCTCCGCTTGCCTATACCGCCTTATGATATATCTCCACTGTATTCTGCAAGAACAATCTAATCTTAGTTGCATTCACCTAGGTCCAAGATTTAGCGGCAGTAGCCACTCGTCTCACCTCCACTGGTGCCTTTACTTCTCCCTATGGCAGCGATGAGGTTGAACGTAGGACATCAGCTCTACAGGAGTCTAGAGGTTTGCTCATTTCAATCAGGAGCTTCTTTTATCGCCCTAGTTGTGCTTTGAGCTCCATATTTGAAGTATGCTCCTTTTCTACACGCCCCCTAACAACACTTGTGGCTAGCTCCAAAGTATCTAGCTCTCCCCACTTGGTTTGTCTACCCAAATTTACCTAGGATATTTCATACTTGGGAGAAGCTTGTCCCTCAACTTGGAGTGGAACTGCCACATCTACAATCACTTCACCGGAGTCTATTTTTAATAAATGATGAACAGTTTTTAGCTTCTTAACCTTTGGTGGCTCCTCAGTGATTACTTGTTGTAAAGTGACCTTGGGAAGCTCTTCTTTTCTCTTTTTATTCTCAAAAGTGAACCCAAGCCATTGTGGTATATTTTCATCTTTGTCACCTTGATACGATACTATGTCTGTAGCTATAACATGGACCTCTGCGTGCTCCTTTGTTTCGTCTCTTACTTTTGTTTTTGTTTGCCCAGGATCCTAAGGTGAGGTAATCTGGCGGGCTAGATTAATTTGGAGAGCTTTTTGCTTATGTAACTCTCCTAGTTTGCCACTAGCCTCCTCATTAAATGTCATTTCTTCCTCACCTACCTTTGTTTCCCCTTGCCTGGCTGCTATATCCTTAAGAAGGTCCTCTTGATCTTGAGGGGTTAGAATCAGTCTTTCATTCAATATGTCTTCTGCCTCATCCCCTTCATGCTCACCTTCCAGCAGCCATTGTTGCTCAAGATCTTCTTCCTCCTGATCCGAATCAGACTCGATGTTTCTAACTTGTATTCCTTTAGTGATAGACTTGAAGCCTTGCACTCCAGGCTCCCCTGTGAGTATATTGACTAGTGGTGGTACAAAGGCACTGCTACCTGGAGCCTATGTGGCATCTGTTGAAGGTGGATGAGTGGATTTCTCCTCAGTAATTTCTATATTTTCTTCTTGCTCTTGGGTACCCTCTCCTTTAGTGTGCCCTATAGTTGTCCTCAGTGGGATAACTTTGGCAAGTGGTACCACTCCCAATCCATCGGTCACTCCCAGTTCTACTACCTTCTTTAATAATTCAGACTCCCTCATCTTTTCTTGGAGTTCCTTGAGTAAGTCCTCAATACTTTCTTGAGGTTTGTCTTCTTCACCTGGATCGGTGGATGTATTTTGCCTCAAGGCTGACCTTGTCTTCCGAGCATACTCCTTATGGCCCCTTGATTGAGGTACCCCTGAAGTTGATTCCTTCTATTTCACCTTTGAGACACTAGGCCTTACCCTCTAGCGTAACCATTGCTTGGTTCTGTTGATGACCACTTGGGAGACCTTTTCCATATTTGTGTTTTCACTTGCAGACCATTTTATTGGGGAGAGGGGCCTTTTATCTATCCCCGATTCCCTATAAGATGGATCAATTAAGTCCCCATCATCCCTAAGGTCTTTAGGGAGGTTAGTCTCAATTCTGAAATCTCTTACCTGTGGCACAGATAACCTGTTATATCTCTTCTACCTAACCTCAAAACTGTCTTGCAGGTTGGCCCAAAAGTCCTCCAAGTTGGGCCTCTTCCCCTCATATGCGTTAGGCGTAGCTTGTTTAAGTTTCCTGTAGGGATCATAAAACTCCCTAGCATGATCATATTCCTTCAAGTTCAAATCTTGAAGTTCTTGTTCTACTAATTTTGCTACTTGTATTTTGGAACATGCAAAGTATCCAATAGATACTGAGAAATCGATTCCTGCTTTGTGTTTTGATGACAACAGTGACTAGAGGCCCACAAGCTGCCTCACATACTCTAGCAAAATTATCCTATCATTGCAATATCGGGGCAACAACATTGGATTTCATGTGAATCCACTAACCCTAATGTAAGTAGAGGGTGGGTTTTGGATAAACCAATAGGCCCACTCTCAGATGATAGCCATGGCCTCCGGGCTAATTCGATATCCTGTATCTTCTATCAATTTGATTATTATTGGGAAAACAAAGGCATCATTAACTCTTTTAAAATGATTCTTTGCATTGGCTAGAGTGAGTTGAGCATAATACTCCCATATTTTCTTCTATCCTTCCTCCTCTCCCAATTGACCTTCTACTTTGAGCCTTGGAAACTTTCTAGCTCTAGCAGCTACCCAGATGACATATGATGTGAAAAAGAACTTTTGGGTATGCTGAACTTCTTTCATCTGCTTACAGATATTGTCAAAGAGGATTTGCGGCCAATCAAAGTATTGTTTCCCTATTAAAATAGTGCTCATGAATTGGAACATCCAGGGATGAAAATGCTTGCAATCCGGCTTGCCAAAGGCCCTGCTAAGCATAATGATTAAGTCTCTTTGAGGCTCTTTGAAATCCTCCCTCAGGATCTTCGTTGCCTTGAGTCCTGTCTTTCTTTATTCTTCTAACCATTTTGTATTCATGTGCCTCTTATTGGTTGATATTTTTTCATTCCATGCCTTTAAGGCCTCTTCTTTGGTTAATAGAAATACCTCCTCCCTGGTTGGGATTCCAAAGATGAACCCAAGCATATCTGGAGACAAGTCTATGACTATTTTTCCTTGTGCATCTGTGCACTTTCTAGTTTCTAGGTTATAAAATGGGGCAATGATCATTATGAACTTTGGTGCTTGTAATGATTATGGGAAGACAATAGCTTCAACTAGGCTAGATCCCTTGATTCTCCTATGAAGGGTCTCCAGACTAGGTTTGTCCAATTGAGCCTTGATAGCTTCAATTTCTATATGGCCAATTTCAGTATCCGTGACCCATCTGACTTGATCCTCTAGCTTTGAAACATAGACTTGTCCTTGATAATGATATTTCATGGTGGTTGGGAGTCTATCAATTTATTTGCCTCTTTTGTTGGAGGATGAGTCCATCTAACCACTTGAACCTGCAAGTAGAACACAAATCCTCAGTCTTTAATAATAAGCATAAAATTTGATTTACTTCGGGACTTTGGGGTTAAGTTGGGTGCAAAAAGGAATCCCGGAACTCTGGGGGTTCGGGGTTCCAGGCTTAGGTTGAACTGAAGCCGCCCGGAACTCCGAGGGTCCGAGGTTCTGGGCTTAGATTGAACTGAAGCCGCCCATAACTCTAGGGGTCTGGGGTTCTGGGCTTAGGTTGACCTGAAGCCACCTGGAACTCTGGGGGTCCAGGGTTCCGGGCTTAAAACTAGGGCACACAAAAAAAAAGAAAACAAACAACAACCAAAACAAAAAGAGGAGAAAAACTAAACTAAACTATAAACACCAAAAAAAATTGAGCAAGGAAAATCACTAACCTAGTGAATCGAAATGCCCAAAATCACCAAGGAAAGCTTGGGAGTCCGGGGTTTCGTGGCTTGGAGCTAGGGTAGAGGAGCTATGAATGCACAAATGAACTTTAAAAGTCCTTCATCCCTATTTATAGCTCATTCCAAGCCCATCTATACGAATTATTTGAACATGACCTCGGGACTCCGAGGTTCCGAGCTCAACATGAGGAAAGGAACACCCTACCCCAAAACTCTGGGGGTTTGGGGTTCCAGGCGTAGAAAAAGGAAGCTCCACCTTAGGACTCCGAGACTCCAAAGTTTTGAAGCAGAAGATGCAAAAAACCTCAGGACTCTGGGACTCCGGAGTTCCGAGGTCAAAAACCGAAAGGGAAACAAAGTGACCTCGGGACTTCGAGACTCAGGAGTTCCGAGGTAAAAAATAGAAAGGAAAGAAAAAGGGACCTCAGGACTCTGGGAATCCAGATTTTTGAGGTCAAAAACCGAAAGGAAAGCAAAAGGGACCTCGGGACTCTAGGACTTCAGAGTTTTGAGGTCAAAAACTAAAAGGAAAGCAAAAGGAAAAGAAAAGAAAAAAGGGGACCCAAATTTTGATGCAAGGAGACTAATGGGGAAATAGATATGCAAGGCAAAACAAATGGTGACTATCTAGGAAAAATGACTATAGGCAATTTAGAACTTCAGGATCTCTGGTTTAACCTGACACCTAAGGCTATTATCATTCAAAAGGATGCATAAGAGTAGAATATGAGTGATCCAATGAACAAACAACCAAGAAGAGAAATAGACATGATTAACTCTTAAGTGTGTGTGTATTTCAATAATTAAAATAATCAAAGGAAACTAGGCGCAAGCTACATAGATGAAGTCATTAATTGTGTTTCGTGCAAGGTCATCCTAGGCATAACTCTGTTGCTAGTTAGGCATCTATAGCCCTGATAGAGATACCTCTGGTTCCCGTCAAACAGTGCTCCACTACCAGCCAGGCGTCCATAGCCTCGGTGGAGGTTACTTCAAACACCCATTTGAGTTGCTTAAGAGGATCATTTCTCTCTCTCTCTCTCTCTCTCTCTCTCTCTCTCTCTCTCTCTCTCTCTCTCTCTCTCTCTCTCTCTCTCTCTCTCTCTCTCTCTCTCTCTCTCTCTCTTCTCTCTCTCTCTTTTTGGTAGAATATTGTAGGATATAGAGAGTGACTTATTTCTTCAATAATCTTTTAAGCAACTTTCACACATTGAAGTTTGATAACTGGGTTGGGAGCCACGGTGGATAATGTTAAACGCCTTGACTTCATATTTTTCACTTGAAAACCAATTTATCTGATATCTTACAAAACTTCTTGATGTATCTTAATGTGATGTTAGTGTTGAGTTTATCAAGCTAGCCTTTTCCAATTGAACTTCAAAACTCAAATCATATTTAAACGATTGTATACCACTTTGAATGAGTATAGACAAAAGTTTCAAAATTAATCAAGTGATAATGAAGTTGTAAATAGTAGAGAGTCAAAGTCTCTCAGAATTTGGCAAGCTGTTATGCAAAGGATACCTTCCTTTTAGAATATTTGAGAGCAAAATATGCATATCCCTGACTCGACAAACAAATAAGCACATAGCAAAAAGAAAAACACCGCAAACGAACAAAAACACCCAGAAACATGAAGCAAAACAAAAAGAAAACAACTAATTTACTATGTACAACAAGTCAAGCTTCACTGAGGATTAATCAAAGTAATGCTTGAGGAACTGACCATTGACAGGCAATGGTACCAGTTCTCCAATCAAAGAGCTTAACCTAAAAGTGTTCTCGCCTAAAATTTCACCTATTTGGTAAGGACCTAACCACAACCTTTCAAACTTGTGATGATCACCTTTCTTCTCCTTGGCCTTGTCCCATAATAGGACTAGATTAGAGATCTAAAAAGCTTTCACCTTGGCCCTTTTATCAAACCATTTCTTAAAAATGGCTTGGTGCTTAGCAAAGTGTTGTAGAGTATTAATCCTTTTTTCATCAAGTCTTAATAAATTTAAGAGGCGAACCTCTACCTGATCCTCAATGTCAAGTTCTTTCATTAATTGGAGGACCGTTATTTGCAAGTTGATTGGGAAGACAGGGGTCTAGCCATAGACAAGGTAATATGGAGAAGTTCCCAAGGTGGATTTTACTCTGGCTCGATCAGCTCATAAGGCGTATCTCAATTGATTATGCCAATCACTGGGGTTTTTCTCAAGTAGCTTTTTTATGACATCTAGGATGTTCTTGTTCGTGGATTCAGCTACTCCATTACCTTGTGGGTAATAGTTGGATGAAAATTTTCATATCACTTTATATTTGTATGACCATTGCATCAACTGTGTAGAAGTAAAAGCAGGACCATTGTCACATACCACAGCGAATGGCATACCAAACCTGGTGACGATATGCTCTTCAATAAATTTCAAGACCACCTCAGCAGTAGCATTCTAACATGCAATGGCTTATGTCCACCGAGTACAATAATCCGTCATGGTAAGAATAAACTTATGTCCTACAGATGAGTTAGGATTAATAACACCTACGAAATCCAGTGCCCATTGAGCCAAAGGTCTTACCTCGATCACTAGTTGGAGAGGCATAGTGGGATTTCTTTCTCTAGAGGCTGCAATTTGGCACGTATGATAGTGACAAACATGCTCATGAGTATCCTTAAATATGATAGGCCAATAATATCTAGCCTTCAAGATTTGATGTGCAGTGGCATCCGTTGACCCATGACTTGTACCATATTTCCCCTGAAATTCCTCAATCATATTATGGGCTTCTTGATGATCAACGCACCGAAGGTAGATACCTTCATAATTTTTTCTATAAAGTGTCGAATCCTTGATCATATAATTGGCACTTTTGAGCCTTAATGCTCGTCTTTGTGTGGTTGTCAACCCCTCAGGACAACTATTATTCAACAAGATAAATACCAAATCTGTATACCAAGGGTCCTAAGTGAATGACTTCAATGTATACTGTTGGCACTGGATTTGAGGGATGTTGATCGCCATGGCTTGAGACAATCCTTGGCCTCGGACCAACTTCATTGGATGCATCTCTAAATCAAATTCTTGCAATATTGCCATCCATTTCCCTCGACATTATCCTAGGTCGGACTACATGAGTAGTGACTTCACTGCTTGGTCAGGGAAAATCGCATAAATTTTACTCCTCAGGATGTAATGCCTAAACTTCTTAACTGCTCTTACCAATGCAAAGTCCTATTTTTCAAGAGCAGAATATCTAACCTCAGCACTAAACTTCTTAATTGCTTGCCTCTATTTCAAAATAGTCGCTCCTGAGTGTAGCGAAGCAAAAGAATATATGTAAAATGACAACGAGTAATCAGGGCTAGTTAGCACAGGAGCTTCGGCGATGGATTTCCTGATCTGGGCAAAAGCCTCTTTTGCTTCAGTTGTCCATTTGACCTTAGCATCCTTCTTCATCATTTCATTCAATGGCTTGACTATTTCAGCAAACCCAGTAATAAACTTTCTAACAAAATTGATCTTCCCAAAGAAAGATCTCATCTCCTTTTTACTGCCAGGCATTTGTAACTTCAATAATGCTTCTACCCGATCTGGGTCTATAGATATCCCCCTCTCAGAAATTGCATGGCCAAGTATCTTTCCTTCAGCCACTCCAAACACACATTTCTTGGGGTTAAGAGAAATCCCATATCTCCGACATCACTCCAATACCTTTTGGAGGTGGTCTGGGTGGTCTTCTCTGACCTTGGAAAATATCGTCAAATCATCCATATAGATAAGAATGCATTTTCCAATAATTTCCTTAAAAGTTGTATCCATCACTCATTGGAAGGTTGCCCCAGCATTAATCAACCCGAATGGCATTCTTTTATATGCATATGTTCCCCACTTCGTCATAAACATTGTCTTCATACGATCCTCATAGTTCACCAATACCTGGTTATATTATGAATAACCATCTTAAAACAACATCATTTGCGAACCATTTACTATTTGTAGTACTTCATCCAAAGAAGGGAGCGGGTAATTATCTTTCTCGGAGGCTTTGTTGAGATTGCGAAAGTCCACGCAAAGTCGTATTTCTCCATTCTTTTTCCGCACTGGTACCAAATTAGCAACCCAAGTAGAATGTCGTATCGGAAAAATAATCTTAGTAGAAAGTAACTTTTGTACTTCCTTAAAAATCAAGGGTTCTATTAGTGCATTGACCAGGCGTTGTTTTTGTCAGAATGGCTTTATGTTAGGTTTTAAAGGAATCACATGGGTGATAATAGTTGTATCGAATGTCTTTAAATCTTCATACCCCCATGCTATTACATCAATGAATTCTTTCAAGATCTGTATCAGTTTTTCTCTTTCATTTTGAGTGCAAATCTTCCCAATATAGACAATCCTCTCTTGTCCTTCTAGACCAATATTATGGGGCTCGTACTTTCTAGCATCTGAATCTATCGTTAGTCTCTCCTTTACTCTAGGGTCTGAATCAAAAAGTCTCTCTAAGGTGACCGTCCCTTTAGGAATAAAGTTAGTTGGTAAATCCAAAATATCAGCATTACCTTCAATATTAAGATCATCTAATTTGTCTTCCTCATCAATAATTTGATCTTCAAAAGCCCCTGAATTGGCAAGAAAGGCTAGAATGTGGGCATCATCCTGGAAGACTTGGAAGTGTTTGATATTATCAAGTATAGTAGGTATAGAGATTAATTCCATAGAGAACTTCTTTAAAGTGTATTGGCTTATTGGTTCTAATGTACTGGCAGCTACGGCCAACGCATCAGGTATTCTGTTGACTTTCCTAGATACCAATTGAATATCAAAAGCATCAAAATCCTCAATCAAATCCCACACTCTATTCCGATATGTTGCTAACCTTTTATCGTGGCACACATATTGGCTTTGCACTTGTTTAACCACTAACTCAGAATCTCCTTGCACCTTCAAACACTTTGCCCCCTTCTTATGAGCAAAAAGTAATCCTCTAACTAAGTCCTCATACTTCGTCATGTTATTAGTACAAGGGAATTGGAGTCGGTAATAAGCTAAAAGGGTTTTCCCTTTTGGGTTGGTTAACTCTACACCTTCTCCACTACCTTGATTGGATCTTGACCCATCGAACATTAAAAACCATATTTCATCTTTTGTTCTCTTTACATTTTTCACTTTTGGGTCAATGATCAAGTTAGCTTTAGGAGGGGATTGCTGCTTCTCAAACTTGAGGCCTTGTGACAATTGAGTTTGTTTAATTTCTGGTTGCATAAACACTTTAATAGTGTTAGGAACAACCTGTTCTGATTGAGGTTGAAGTTTAGATTGTGTTTCTTCTTTCTCTTGCTCAAGAGGAATATCTTCCTCCTCATTTTTTACAATCACAACTGCAAGAATCTCTTGGCTATATTCTTTAGGTAAGGTAGTCTTACTTATAGGATCCATTGTTTGGGGCTCTAATTTTTCACAAGTTATACCTTGAACTTCTTTGATATTGATGGTATGATCATCTGCTTCATATGGAACTGGACTCATCAACTTCATAATCTCATTCTGACATGGGATACATGAAATTTCTGAATTCTCCTTGTGATGTATCCAACACCATTTCGGAAGCAACAAATCTTGTATCTTCATAGTGTTTCCCAATAAACACATTCCTTGTTGTAATGTTGTAGCAAACTCTTTGACCCGCCTTCTATATATCGTCTTGTCTGCTCGAAATAATTGGAGAGGAGCTGGTGTAGAGAAAGTAAGAATCTCATTGACTCTGTAAACTCCTAGACTTACTTTAGCAAATGCCACTTCATTTAGAGCACCATAATCTGTGAAAAATTTCTTCAATTTAGGCTCACTATTGATTCAGATCTAGTTGCTTACCCCCTTCCATGGAAGCCATAAGTACATAAAACAAGTTGAGAAATATCCTCCCAATGTCTTGGGCCAATCCCTACTAAGGAGCATCCCATATACTTCTGGAATATCCACTACTTGAATGTCAATATAACGAGATATTCGGGGATCGACACCTAATTGGATGTGTATATCTTTCAATTATCTGATGACATTAACCTCAGTTTTGTCTAGTTGCACCACCTTACTATTTGCACGTACTGGTTGAAGTCTGAGTTGCTGACATATAGAGTAGGGTATTATGTTTCTTGAAGCCCCTGAATCTACCAAACAATAATTTAAATTCTTCCCACATATCCTCAAACTCAGTAAAAATGGTGGATTTTCTATTGCATCACTATTGACGTTAGCGTTGACCTCATTAAAGTCTGCCATCTTAACCTCATTGCTCTGTGATTCTAACAATTCCAACTTTCTAAGGAGAGCCCTCTTTTGTTTAGGGCAATATCTCAATACTTCCATTAAGGACATAGTGGTGGCAGTCCTTTCCATCTCCTTAGTAATGTCAAATGATCCTTTCAAAATATAATCTTTCCCTTACGCTTGTCTAGGGTGTGTTCCTTGGAAAGCCTAAGGAGGGTGAGGATTGTTGCTTGCATTAGCATCAGGAGGTACAAACCCACCCATCGGGGGAGGTGGCTCCGTTAATGGAGCTTTGCCTTGACTCCTAAGATTGTAGTTGTTCCTGGTCTGAAAGGCCTAAGCATCGTAGACACATGGTTCACCTTCAACTTCAGCCTGAAATTATCTACACAGGAAAGTATAGACCAACATGGTTGTATTAACCTTATCAGGTTCATCATTGGAACAATCTTTGGGCTGAGAGTCAGCTTGAGCAATTCTTATGATTTTCTCGAACTGAGCACAATTAACCTCAGAATGTGTAGCTGTGTCATGCAACCTACACCAATTTGTTAGCAAGTTCATATCGGCAAGGTTAACACTTTGTGTGTGGTTTGGGTTATCTCATGCGTCGGGGTGATCATGGTTTGCCCCACCGTTATTCGGACCCATATTACACTGTCTATTATAAGGTTTGTTGTTGTACCTTTGATTTTGGTTCTGGTTATTGTAGTTTCGCTGATTATTATATGGTTGGGATTGATTATACCCTCCTGGAGGATTAATCTTTAGCTGGCTCAAGTCTGAAGTAACCTGTGAGATCATTTTCTTTAAGGCTTCTACTACAACGGATATATGGGATCCTTGATTCTTAGGTGTCGTAGTTGGAGGTTGGTTCGCTGAATTAGTATTGTCAAATTGTTGATTTCTGTCTTGCGCTTGACCAGCATATTGTGTTTGATTGGGGGCAGTATTGGTACCATTTTGCCAAATCAATGCTTGAGCAACAAACTGCTGACTCACCTGAGGTTGGGGTGCATAGAGTGGCATGGGGTTCATCATTGGGGCACCTACAAGTAGAGACGAGGGTACACGTGGGAGTTGATTGTAGTTTCCTTGATTCACCCCTATAGGTAAATTATATTCGATCCCCTCTGAGGTTTGATTCATCTCATGATTCATGCTAATTGCTAATGTGAAGACTTTTGCCAAGGTGTCCCTTTGATCTTGAGGAACACTCTTCTTAATAAACATAGCAGTCCAAGGGTCAATAGCTCTTAGATATGATTCAATGGCTACATTAGGTGCTACCTGGTAAGGGGCTTGTAGCCTCTTGAATTCCCTTTGGAAGCTAGTATTAAAAGTCGTTAATGGCTCATTTGGCGATTTCTTAAGAGAAGTGAACTGGTGGTATAGTGTCCCAGGGTCTACGTACACTCGGAATTGATCAATGAAGGCCTTATCCAAGAGGTCCCAACCTATGATAGAGTTTGTAGGTAAGGTTAAGTACCAATTGTATTCATTCTCCCCAAGTGAATATTGGAAGAGTCTACATACTACATCTTGGTGTTCAATATGATTACGAACAACCGCATCTTTGAATGCTTCAATATGTTCATCAGCCGTTCATCTCCCTAAATAGTAAAATTTGCTGCAAAATTTATCCAGGTTTCTAGGTAGGTCATCTATACCCCCTGGTATGGTTCCTAGTGGTGTGGTGTCTTGGTTGAAGTAGGCCATTGAAGGTGGTGATGGTAGACGTTGAGTCACAAAAGGTGCAGCAATAGGTTGAGGACTAGGAATTAGTTGATCTCCTACGTAAAGTATGGATGACCGTATTGGTGAGGCTTTTGAGGGTTGTTTCTTAGCTTTTTTCTTCTTTCTCCTAGTGGTGGGTCCTAATTCTACTAAGTCAGATGGTGAAGAACCACTCCTAAGGACTTGGTGGAATCTCTCAAGAGAGAAGGATGATATACGATCCAACTTAGTACCTCAATTTTCTGGTTCAGGAGGTGGTTGTGGATTTTCTTGTGGGTTCACCTGAGGATTAAGTTTCCTTTGTGCCTCTACTTCTATAGGTATAGCCTTTTGTCTCTCGTTGTCCAAGACTTGTCGTACTCGTAACCAATCGTTATAATCTCTTGTACTATCCCAAGCGAAGTTGTATACCTGGGTAAGAATGTGGTCTTGCTCGTTGTTGAGGTTAGGTTGGGTAAAGGGCATCAATCTATCTCCTGGGAGTACCATATGTGTTTAACCAACGAGGGGATTAGTCTTGGCCCTCCTTCTAGTGCCAGTTTTTGTTGACGATTGTTTTTGACACCCCTGCCAACAGCCAAGTAGCCACTATGAACACTCGCCACCTCTCTTGAAAAGTAATGAGTTTGGAAAACTCACTACTCCAAGATCTCTATAGTTGGGTCTCGATTGTGATGGACAACCCAATGGTTGATGTGGTTATACCTGTAAAAGGGCCCTACTAGTTCAAACTAAATCTCGCTGGTTATGGATAACTGTACTTCTTTTCTTTTTGTATTTTTATGGTTTAAGATTCTTTGAGAAATAAAATGTGAGCGTAAAGTGAAACAAGAAAATAACAATAAAGACCAATATAATAACAACTTAATGAACTACTCAATTAGTTCCCTACAATCCAAGCAATTATCAAATATTATCCAAGTTAGCATTCAACAACGGACCTCCAGAAAACCTGCAAAATCATCAATTTCACAAATTTATGGAAATAAAATTATCAACAATATGGCCTATCACAATAATTCTCATACACCACTGACGTGCGCAATATGATTCATAAAGTGATAGACAAAAAGATTAAACCACATTGCTAACTCCAAATAATAGACATTACCAGATTACACAGAACAATTTGGTAGAATATAAACGTAGATCAGGCAATCTACAAGCTGCTTCTCATATTTAATATCAATGAATGTATAACAAAAATAACTCAAACTTCTTAACAATCTGCACAATATTCTAAAATCTCTAAGTAGACCACAAATCATCAATTTGGGACCTCTACAAATGAATCCAACTTCTCAATTTATAGAAGTTCTTTACCCCACTATCTAGAAAATAACCCTATCGTAAATTAAGAACTGAAACTAGGAGTCGCAATTAATTTGCAAGTTTTTGCCTTGACACTCCACTTAACAACTACGAAATGGGACTGCATGAGCACTATGAAGACCCTACTAGGTGACCCACGTTTTCATAACCATGTAGAATTTCTCTCAAAATTGGAACTCGAGTAGGAGCCGCAGTTAAAAATACAAGATTAAGGATTTATAAAAAAAGTTTTGCCATCTTTAGCAATTATGTCCTTATCCCTTATTTCTTGATAAAAGCTCTATAATTATCAACTATACATGCAACTGCTTGAACCGGAGGATCTGCTACATGCTTAACTCTAAATTTATACTTCTTAAAAATTTCATCCGCATGCATTCTCCCCTCCTCTAACTCCTTCATTGTGTCTGCCACCTCCTAACACTGAGTAATCAGACATGTGTACATGTCCATAAGGGTGACATCAAACTGGGCCGTGGGTCCTAGGTGTTGTGCCTCATATGCATCCCACTGATTCAAAACTTGTTGCTGGTTTATTATTCATGTATCAGCTAATCTAAGGCCAAAAGGTCCTAGCATATTCTTTACAAAATTCTCGTATGAGAAAATTTCCTTGAGGAGAGGGTCCTGAATCTCGGTCATATCCTTGATATATTGTTGAAACATTTCAATCTTCAGTTCCAAGATGTATACATAAGACTATAATTTTTTATAGCTGTCACCCCCTAAGAGGTCTTCCTTTATCACCGTCTCTTCCCCTAGCTGCAATATCTTTTTCAAAACTCGGAACTGTTTATTGAAAATGTTTGACTTTCATTCCCATTGCGTAGAACAGGAAGTCAAAGCTCTGCCTGCCTGTACTGCCTTATGATATATCTCCACTGTATTCTGCAAGAACAATCTAATCTTAGCTGCAATCACCTGGGTCCAAGATTTGGCAGCAGTAGCCACTCGTCTCACCTCCACTAGTGCCTTTACTTCTCTTTTTGGTAGCAACGAGGTTGAAGGTAGGTCATCAACTCTACATGAGTCTAGAGGTTTTCTCATTTCAATCAGGAGCTGCTTGTATTGCCCTAGTTGCGCTTTGAGCTCCATATTTGAAGTATGCTCCTTTTCTACACACCCCCTAACAACACTTGTGGCTAGCTCCAAAGTATCTATCTCTCCCCACTTGGTTTGTCTACCCAAATTTACCTAGGATATTTGATACTTGGGAGAAGCTTGTCCCTCAACTTGGAGTGGAACTCCCACATCTGCAATCACTTCACCAGAGTCCGTTTTTGATAAATGATGAACAACTTTTAGCTTCTTAACCTTCGGTGGCTCCTCAGTGATCGCTTGTTGTAAAGTGACCTTCGGAAGCTCTGCTTTTCTCTTTATCTTCTCAAAAGTGAACTCAAGCTATTGCGGTATATTTTCATCTTTGTCACCTTGATGTGATACTATGTCTACAACTATAACATGGACCTCTGCCTGCTCCTCTGCTTCATCTCTTACTTCTGTTTCTGTTTGCTCATGATCCTGAGGTGGGGTAATCTGGCGGGCTAGATTAATTTGGAGAGCTTTTTTCTTATGTAACTCACCTAGTTTTCCACTAACCTCCTCATTAAATGCCATTTCTTCCTCACATGCCTCTATTTCCCTTTGCCTAGATGCTATATCCTTAATAAGGTCCTCTTGATCTTGAGGGGTTAGAATCAATCTTTCATTCAATATGTCTTCTGCCTCATCGCCTTCCTGCTCACCTTCCAGCGGTCGTTGTTGCTCAAGATCTTCTTCCTCCTGATCCAAATCAGACTTGATGTTTCTAACTTTTATTCCTTCAGTGGTAGACCTAAAGCCTTGCACTCCAGGCTGCCCTGCGAGTATATTGACTAGTGGTGGTAGAGGGGCACTAGTGCCTGGAGCCTATGTGACATCTGTTGAAGGTGGATGAGTGGGTATATCCTCAGTAATTTCTATATTTTCTTCTTGCTCTTGGGTACCCTCTCCTTCAGTGTTCCCTATAGTCGTCCTCGGTGGAAGAACTTTGGCAAGTGGTACCACTCCCAATCCATCAATAACTCCCAGGTCCGCTGCCTTCTTTAATAATTCAGACTCCCTCATATTTTCTTGGAGTTCCTTGAGTAAGTCCTCAGTACTTTCTTGAGGTTTGTCTTCTTCACCTGGATCGATGGACATATTTTGCCTCGAGGTTCACCTTGTCTTCCAAGCATACTCCTTATGACCCCTTGATTGAGGTACCCCTGAAGTGGATTCCTTCTGTTTCGCCTTTGAGACACTAGGCCTTACCCTCTGGCATAACCATTACTTGGTCCTGTTGATGACCACTCGGGAGACCTTTTCCATATTTGAGTCTTCACTTGCAGACCATTTTATTGGGGAGAGGGGCCTTTTATGTATCCTTGATTCCCTATAAGTTGGATCAAGTAAGTCCCCATCATCCCTAAGGTCTTTAGGGAGGTTAGTCTCAATTCTAAAATCTCTTACCTGTGGCACAGATAACTTGTTATAGCTCTTCTCCCTAACCTCAAAACTATCTTGTAGGTTGGCCCAAAAGTCCTCCAAGCTAGGCATGTGCCCCTCATATGCCTTAGGCATAGCTTGTTTAAGTTTCCCGTAGGGATCATAAAACTTCCTAGAATGATCATATTCCTTCAAGTTCAAATCTTGAAGCTCTTGTTCTACTAATTTTGCTACTTGTATTTTGGAACATACAAAGTATCCAATAGATACTGAGAAATTGATGCTTGCTTTGTGTTTTGATGACAACAGTGAGTGGAGACGCACAAGCTGCCTCACATACTCTAGCAAAATTATCCTATCATTGCAGTATCGGGGCAGGAACATTGGATTTCCTGTGAATCCACTAACCCTAATGTAAGTAGAGCGTGGGTTTTGGATAAACCAACAGGCCCACTCTTGGATGATAGCCATGGCCTCCGGGCTAATCCGATATCCTGTATCTCCTGTCAATTTGATTATTATTTGGAAAACAAAGGCATCATTAACTCTTTTAAAATGAGTCTTTGCATTGGCTAGAGTGAGTTGAGCATAATACTCCCATATCTTCTTCTATCCTTCCTCCTCTCCCAATTGACCTTCTACTTGTAGCCCTAGAAACTTTCCAGCTCTAGTAGCTACGCAGATGACATATGACATGAAAAAGAACTTTTGGGTATGTTGAACTTCTTTCATCTACTTATAGATATTGTCAGAGAGGATCTGTGACCAATCAAAGTATTGTTTCCCTATTAAAATAGTGCTCATGAATTGGAACATCCAGGGATGAAAATGCTTGCAATCCGGCTTGCCAAAGGCCTTGTTGAGCATAATGATTAAGTCTCTTTGAGGCTCTTTGAAATCCACCCTTAGGATCTCCATTGCCTTGAGTCCTGTCTTTCTTTCTTCTTCTAACCAGTTTGTATTCATGTGCCTCTTACTTGTTTATATTTTGTCATTCCATGCCTTTACGACCTCTTCTTCAGTTAACAGAAATACCTCCTCCCTGGTTGGGATTCCAAAGATGAACCGAAGCATATCTGGAGACAAGTCTATGATTGTTTTTCCTTGTGCATCTGTGCACTTTCTAGTTTCTGGGTTATAAAATGGGGCAATGATCATTATGAACTCTGGTGCCTATAATGACTGTGGGAAGATAGTAGCTTCAACTAGGCCAGATCTCTTGATTCTCCTATGAAGGGCCTCCAGACTAGGTTTATCCAATTGAGGCTTGATATCCTCAATTTCTATATGGCCGATTTTAGTATCTGTGACCCATCTGACTTGATCCTCTAGCTTTGAAACATAGACATGTCCTTGATAATGATATTTCATTTTGGCTGGGAGTCTATCAATTTCTTTGCCTCTTTTGCTGGAGGATGAGTCCATCTAACCACTCGAACCTGTAAGCAGAACACAAATCCTCAGTCTTTGATAATAAGAATAAAAGTTGATTTACTTTGGGACTTCGGGTTTAAGTTGGGTGCAAAAAGGAATCCCGGAACTCTAGGGGTCCAGGGTTCCGAGCTTAGGCTGAATTGAAGCCGCGCGGAACTCCGAGGGTCCGGGGTTCTGGGCTTAGGTTGAACTGAAGCCACCCGGAACTTCGGGGGTCCGGGGTTCTGGGGTTTCGAGCTTAGGTTGAACTAGCTACCCAGAACTTCGAGGGTCCAAGATTCTGGGCTAAAAACTAGGGCATGCAAACAAAAAGAAAACAAACAACAACCAAAACAAAAAGAGGAGAAAAATTAAACTAAACTATAAACACCAAAAAAAAATGAGCAAGGAAAATCACCAACCTAGTGAATCGAAATGCCCGAAATCGCCAAGGAAATCTTGGGAGTCCGGGGGTTCATGACTTGGAGCTAGGGAAGAGGAGCTATGAATGCACAAATGAACTTTAAAAGTCCTTCATCCCTATTTATAGCTCATCCCAAGCCCGTTCGTACGAATTCTTTGAACACAACCTTGGGCTCCAGGGTCCCGAGGTTCTGAGCTTGACATGAGGAAAGGAACACCCTACTCTGGAACTCTGGGGGTTCAAGGTTCCAGGCGTAGAAAAAGGAAGCTCCACCTTGGGACTCCGGGACTCCGAAGTTCTGAGGCAGAAGACGCAAAAAACCTTAGGACTCCGGGACTCCAGAGTTTCGAGGTCAAAAACCAAAAGGAAAGCAAAGGGACCTTGAGACTGCGGGACTCCGGAGTTCCAAGGTCAAAAACCGAAAGGAAAGAAAAAGGGACCTCGAGACTTCGGAACTCTAGAGTTCCGAGGTCAAAAATTGAAAGGAAAGCAAAAGGGACCTCGGGACTCCGGGACTCTGGAGTTCGGAGGTCAAAAATCAAAAGGAAAGCAAAAGGGAAAGAAAAGAAAAAAGGGGACCCAAATTTTGATGCAAGGATACTAATGGGGAAATAGATATACAAGGCATAGCAGGTGGTGATTAGGCATTGGCTTGGGAATATTGTGATGATGGGTGCTCAAAAACTTGTAAAGGGCACCAATAATGAAGCAAAAGTCCAAGCAGCATTGTTGGCGGTCTAGCGGAGTTTGAAGCTTGGTGTTCAAAATTTGCATTTGGAAGGGGATTCACAGATCATTATTAATGTGATCATTAAAGGGGAAGCTAATGCTTAGTTTTTAAATAAATTTATCTCCAAAATTATAAATGATTTAAATCTTTTCAATAATTACAAGCTAACACATGTGAGAAGGACTGGAATGAGGTGGTTGATATGTTGTCCAAGTGGGCAACACCATTTGATGAAGTGCACGAAACCCACTTGAAATATTTTCAAAATTTGGAGGAGGTCAATGTGGCAAGAGTTGTACATGGGTATAACTAATACCCACTCATTTGATGAAATGGGAGAATGCAGGGATGGGATAGGCTTTCAATTATTTATAGGGCCTCGAGCCCATTTTTGGTAGTATTGGCTCCTAGATTTTGTGACAAGGTGACAAGTATGGAGGCCACATTTACTTTGTACACCTCTCGACAATAGTTGGTGTTTGTGGGAGATATATCAGAGAAGCGATTGAAGTGCATTTTCAAACATGATGAAGACACTTTCATTCAGATTGTGACGATGTTGTTGGGGGATTGCTTCCTCAAGACCATGCACAAGTATAGGACCAATGTTGATGTAGTGACCATGGTTCTGGCGTGGGGTCTGGAGTTGGGTGAGAGGAAAGATGTTTTGGTGGAGGTCATGGGACAATGCATGGAAGACGACTGGTTGGGTGGTCTAATGGAGCTCTTGACAATGGAAATGATGGGGCTTGGTTTTTATGCTAGAGAAGGATTAGACATCGATGGAATTCATGAGCTGCATGAATTGGTCCCATATATTTGGTGGCCCTTTGGACTGGATAGAAACGAACGTAGGGTAGAGGCAACAATTGCCCGAGACTCTCTCAAATTGTTTCTAAGATAAAAGGTGGTGGAAGCTTGAGGCACTCTAGCGAGTAATTCTGCAAGGGGAGGTGAGGTGAAGCTGAAAATTCAAGGAAAAGGAAAGAGGAAGGTTTTTGGAAAGTGTAGGTCCAAAGTGTGCATGGTGTCATGCAAGCATGCAATTGTTGACTAGGGTGGTGGTGGTAGTGGCAACACTGGTGAAGGGTCGAGTGGTTGTGTCCTAGTTTTTTCTGCAAGGCGTGTTTTTGTCTGAAGGTTTTTTTGTGGCCAATGTGATGTTTTTTTGTTTCGTGTATATATTTGTATATCGGTTGTGGTCTCTTGCTCTTTGTTATATGCAATTTAGTGTATGTAATGGTGTCATGTATAGGTGTGGTGTGTTGGTGGGTTTCGGGGGTATGGCTCGGGTTTATTTTAGCAGTCTGGGGCTCTTTTTGATACACTATGCCCAAATTATGTACTCTTGACAAATTTTCTCTTAGAATGCCAATACTTTCAAAAATGTAGTAGGTTGTAATGGCGGATGGGTAGGGGTTTCTGGTGGGAGAGTCTAATGTAATAGATATTGTGGACTTTTGCAATGTAAACTTTAATTTCAAATCTATTAATAAAATTTAATACTATTACTGATCAAAAAATATATTAGTATTATATTCCCCTGATTAATGGGGGCTAGGAAGGTTGATCTTCCTTCCAAATCCCGAGAAGGAGTTAGTTGGTCTTCTCCTGATTCGGTTTGGGTATAAATATATTTTGATGGTTCCTCAAAGGGAAACCCTGGTTTGAGCGATGCAAGATGCATTATTAGAGATAAAATGGGAATGATCTTAGATTAGTGGTCAATGTGTCTGGGAATTGCCACAAATAATGAGGTTGAGTTCAGGGTTTCCTTGATCAACTTAGAGTGTGGGCATGACCTGAACATTCCCAATGTGCACTTGGAGGATGACTCTCTAATTGTAATAAGTGTAATTAGGAAAAAGAACACCCCAAATTGGAAATTATAGAAATGGATACACTTGATACGGAAAGTGGTGGGAAGATTTGACAACTTTAAAATATCACATTAATAGAGAAGGCAAAATGGAAGCAGATGAGATGGTCAACTAGGTTGTGGTTAGCCCCTGAATTGGTGTGGATGGGGTTGTGTGTGGTTGGGGATTGATGATGTTGGAGAATGAGATGCATTAATGGGACCTATTCACGTGGATATAATGCCCACATCCCTTGTTTTTGAGGTGGGACACTACCTCACTGAATTTGCTAACTCTACCCTTGCATCTATCTTGGACATGCAACAACTTCACAAATCTGTGATGTATTTTACACACATTGGAAAGTTGTATATTTATGTTTGGATTGGATGATGGTAGTATGAATTGGAATATGGAGCTAAAAGGATGTCAAGATATATGACTTGGGAGTCCATGGTATGATTTAATTACATGGTATCCATCTGGGATGAATTTTCCATCATTGTCAAGGACAAAAATAAACCAATGCAGCTTGTGTTTCAACCTTTAAATGTATTTACAGATCGTCTTCCTTATTATTTTGAAATTCACTCTCCTCGACAGTTGTGGCGCTAGGTGGTTGTGTGTGATGGATACCCTTGTTCGACTGGTTTGCAAAAAGTGACAGGTGGCCTTTCTTGGGGAGGTCTTTGAGAAAAGGATAAAATATGCAATAAGGTTGAACCATGATTTGGTCATCCATGCAATTAAAATGGTGTTGGGGTATGAGTTCCTCATAACCAACCATCTTTGTCATGATAGACATCTCTTCAATGTTTTTGGCTTCCCATCTCAATGCGGGTGAGTCTAAGGAGATGGCTAACTCAATTTGCCAAGGGGTGATAAGTAAATAGTTTTTGGGTGGAATTTATGACATCTTGGAGAATGTGGTGATGGGGATAGGAATCCCTCTCCCTCGAGATTTTTAAATGGTGTTATGATAAGGTCAAGAGGCCGAAAAGCACCCTATTATCTCCTATGAGAATCCTACCCCACTTTCTCAAAGGAGGCTTGTAGTGGAGCGTAACATCCTGTTCCTAAAGCAATTATTGGACCTGGTTTTGGAGGAGGTTGATTGTTGGTTTCACAAGTATTTTATGGAGTAAGGGTTGATTGAGAATGACAAGGACAAGGATGGTGGCAGAGGATGATGAAATGAGGGTTAGCAAGATCACATGCATGCAATATAAAATAAATGTAATACAACATATAATGCATACAATTAGAATTTGTTTCACCTTCTTTCTTCACCTCCTTCGATTGAGCGAGTAGTGGATGTGCGCCCTTGGTGTCCACTCGATTTTCTCCTTAGGATGAGGGATGTGGATTTCTCTCCACTACACAACAAATGATAAGATTTGGATAGTGTGATTGATGAATTAGCTTATATGAGATAATATTTGGGCATAATGTTGGTGCAATGGATGATTTTGTTGCTCAAAGGGACAACATAACAATGTGCAAAGATGGATTGATATGAAAGGAGATGAGACTCCAATTTATAGATTGGAGGGGCCCAAAATGGATGGCCAAGATGAAAGGGGAATGGAGGGCTAGGATTGAAAGTGAGTGGGACAGGATTTGAGAGGACAAGTGGGAGATCCAAGAGATTTCCCATAAATGCATTTCTTGTCTTCGCACTTCTCAAGTACATGGGGAAGAGAGGAAAGGAACATAAAATTCCTTGGGAGAGGACAAAGGGAATTAAAAATTCCCAAGAAAGAAGAAGCATGGGGAGAATAAAGGATAAAGGAATTAAAAATTTCTTGGGAAGAGGGGGTATGGGGATATGCAAGGGATTTGGCATTCCTTGGATAGACAAAAGTAGATAGCATTTAAGGTTGGAGGATGTGATAGGAAAGCCATTTATGGAAAAGAGTTGACCCATCCCTAATCAAGGTGATTAGGGATGCACAAATGATTAAGGGAGATGATTAAGTGGGCTAATGAGGGATTATGAGAGAAAGTAGGTGAGGTGGGAGGATGGGACATGAGGAGAGAGAATGAGTGGAGGAATATAAAATTGGAGGAAATGATAATCATGATTAGGCTAGAATCAATTAGGCTAGATGATGGGGATTAATAGGGCGATTTGTAGGAACCAAGGGATTAGTTAATTAACTGGGATTAATTAACTAATTTAGGATTTAGAAGAAATATTGACTAAGGTTGGGGATTGAAATGATTTTTAGAAGAATGGAATATAATTAATTTTGATAAATTAATTATAAGGCTAAGGTGATAAAATTTATTAACATATAATTTAATTAATTTTAAGAAGAAGGAGGACTAACATAATTAATGTAATTAATTGTGCAAAAAGGATAAATTAATTAAATATTAATTTAATTAATTTTAGGTGTCTACATTTTGCCCCTCTTTTACGCAGTAGCAAAGTTGGTGATGGGTAAAAGATAGAGAAAAGATGCCCCAACGTGAAGACGTGGGTAAGGTAATTCCCCCTCAAGAATTTAATCGGAAAATTAACAATTTTATGAGAAAATTCCCCAAAAGATGAAAATAGGAGAAAATGATGAAGATAATGAGATGAAGAGGACACGTGGAAAAAGTATGGAGGACAGAAAAAGAAGTGGAGGAAAGGCAACAAAAGGGCCAAAGAAGGGCTTATGTAGGCCACATGGGCCCCATAGAAGGCCACTTTCACACGCACAAGTCAACGAGCAGTAAAGAGTCTAGAAAGAATGAGCAAAGATGGTGCACATTCCACTCCACGAGCAATACGGCGAGAGAGTTTGACTCATCCAACGACTGCCTGAGTATGGACCACCGATATGTACCCCTATCCTGACTTTGTCATTTTAGTAGGGTAGCATTAATTAGGGCTATTAATGAGGGGGAAAGGGGAGTGAGGCGTAGATGTTTATTGCCTAATTGATGTCTGCACTCAGGGATCACTGTTTGCATGACGAATCCATGTCTACATAGGAGATGCATCACCTACGCAGGCTTCAATCAGATGATCGACGTCTGTGATAGGGAAGAAAAGGGTGGGGGGGTGGATTGAGGATTGCCATCCGTGCTCTACAGAATGGTGCCCAGGCCGCAGTTTCGACATTTTTGCAAGGAGAAATGTTGTCTCTACCTAAAGGGCAAGGGGGGAAAAGAAAATGAATCAAAAGTGATCTTAAGGGCTTCTGAAGGATGCCCCAAGGCGCAGGAGGGGGGAAAATAGAAGAAGGCTAACATGAGTGAATTCATGGGTGCAGGAGGATTTGGGGCCATTACAATCATGAGGGTGTTGGCCTCCCACGATGAGATATTGAATCCATATGACCAAGACAGAGAGGGATGGTCTATTGCATGTCAGACTACAGTGGGTACATTGATGGGCAAGGATTCATGCATGCACAGTTACGATGATGACACTCATGGAGCAATGGCACAATGATATGTGCTCCTTTCATTTGTCTACAGGAGAGGCTTCGATTACATTGCTATACGTGTGTAAGATTTTGCGAGTTTCGATCAACAGGGTGATTGTAGAGTACCAATTGAAGGGCGAGGAGTACTACCTGCGTCATATGTGCTAGATTGATGACCTTCCCATGGACATGACACAGATGGTGTTGGAGCAGGCCATGGAGAAGCCTCGATGAATGCCATGATTGGTTCTATATATATCTATGGTTTGATTAGTGGCAGGATGATGCCCGATCTCAGTGGGCATGACTTTTCTATCAGCTGGTCGAGATGGTTATACCACATCATGGAGGATGACGTACAACATGCCTAGGGATACACCATACTTGGGAAATTGTATCAAGATATTCACCAGAAACCATCTGCCAACGATCTCAGATGTTATCTACAATACCCCAATGCTAGCACCGTTTGATAGAATATATTGGTTTTGTCACATCAACATATTGTCCAGTTTTATGATTGACAAATAATGCATTAATTGGACCTTGCTAATATCAATATTTTTCACCTCATCATATGACAACCCATTGGTGTATAGTTGCCTAATCGCCCCACACCACAATAGAAGGGAATTGTGTTGTCTTGTGAGGGTTTGGACATTAAAAATTATTGACTGTAACACAAGCACCATTGATGATAGATGCAAGTGCCTACAATATAGATCATATATGTTTCCAACTCAATTAAATTAATATTAATTAAATCTTGAATTGAGGGAGAGTTTGGTGGTGGAGGATTTAGATTGTCAGTCGTATTTACTTGATTAAAGTTCAAAAAAAATAAAAATCTACAAACTAAAATTCGTATTAAAAACCTAATTTGTAATAAATAAAAATTTAAAAAAATGGAAAAAAAAGAAACAAAGAGAGAAAAACAAAATAATACCTACCCCAGATCGAATTTTGGGTGGATTTTTCTTTTAAACAACAGATATATGATTTTTGTTTTGATATCCAAAACCTTTGATGTGAATTTTAAAGTCGACGTGGGTGAAAATGACCCATGGTGACTCTGTTTTTTGTTTTTATGGTCCTAGGTAATGAATATCTAATATCAGATAAAGTATCCTGTCCAATCTGATATCAAATATCTATTTGCTGACGTCTACTCTTTTTAAAAAATAGGTTGACGGTTTTATAATGATGTATATAATAATTATATATATAATTATATTTTATATAGAATAATATATAATACATATATATATATTATTAAATATATATATTGTAATGATATATTCATTTTATTTTTTAAATGTCGTTTAATAAACATATATTGAATATCCAATATCAAATCTGACATCTGATTTAAGGTCAAATATTCGATACCTGATTTGATTTCTATTACGCCAAGGTGTTTGCCATGGCTACATGCACTATCATCCAAACCAACTAAAAGTCAACACGTGTTTTCACATTTTTGGGCTAATGAAAAATGGATCTTTTTTCACATCACCACTTTTTAGCCCCCCATGATCATGTACATACCCTTATATCACTATATATCCTTCTCTCTCTCTCTTTCTATCCCTCTCTCTCTCTCCCTCTTTATATATCTCTCTACTTCTCGTCTCGCTGAAGCATATACACACACTACATGTTTCTTCCTCTCTATCTCTATCTCTATCTCTATCTCTATCTCTATCTATCTTTCCCCCTCTCTATCTCTCTTCCTCTCTTTAAACCTTTCTCTCTATTACTTGTCTTTGTCATCTTCTTCCTCTCTCACTATATCCCCCTTTATCTCTATCTCCATATATTGCCTCCCCATGTCTATTTTATATTATTATCCCCACCTCTCTTTGTCTATTATTCTGTGTGTGTGTGTGTGTGTGTGTGTGTGTGTGTGTGTCTATCTCCCTATCCATCTCTGTCTATCTATATTTCCCAATATCTATTTCACTCCTTTGCGCTCTTTCTACCCATTAATCTCTCTTTCCTCCCTATTTTCCCTCCTCTTTGTTCCTCCCCATCTCTCCCTCCCATGTTCCCTCCCTATCCCCCTATCTATAGATTTATGTCTACCTCTCTCTCCTTTTCTATTCCTATATATCTCTATATATATTTGTCATTTTCTTCCAATATATGCATATCTCTCCGTCTATCTCTCCCTCTATCTCCCCTTGCTTCTCTCACCCTCTCTCCATCTCTATATGTCTATCTCTAGCTCTCTTTGTTTTTCCATCTATTTATCTCTCTCTCCCTCTCTCTCTATCTCATTATATCTCTCTATCAATCTATCTCTCCCTCTTCATTTATAGATCTCTTTATATCCTCTCTATCCCCCTATCTTTCTATCTTTATTCTCCCTCTACCTCTCTCTATATCTCTATCTATTTTTCCCTCTTCCTCTCTTGCTCCATCTTCATCTCTACCTTTATCTTCATCTCTTTCCTCTATCTCTAGATATGCCTCCCCCCCTCTCTCTCTCCTCTTGCCTCTTTTTAGACCACAATATCGAATCTATTTTCCTCTCTATATCTATCCATATTTTTTCTTTCATCTATCCTTCTATCTCTATATAGTTATCTCTCTATCTCTCTCTCTGACTATATCTCTCCCTCTATTTATCACTTCCTATCTTCGGCTCTGTCTTTCTCCCTCTCTCTCACTCTCTTTATTTTTCTCTTTCATCTCTATCTATTCCTCTCTCCTCCCTCTCTTTATCTCTCCTCTTTCCCCATCTCTTTCTCCAACTCTATCTATATCTCTATCTAATTTTCTCTATCTATATCTCTTTACCCATCTCTCTCTTGCTCTTCCCCCTTCTTTTTCTCTACCTCTCTCTCTCTCCCTCTCACCCTATTGTAAACATAACATGTGCATGATGCTAATGAAACTTGTTTATCTTTTTGATTCAAAGGCTTTATTTCAGTCATTATTGGACCCATCTAAATGGATGCATAATTGATTTGAATCTATCACTTCTCCATTGAGGCCTTTGTTGCACAAATAACATCATGGCCTACCAATTGACATTCCACACTTCTTCGACAATACCCATTACACACCAAAGTGCAATTGCTAATATTTTATTAAATATATATCTATTAACTAAATATGATAAAATAGATATGTGTAGCGTCGTAAATTGTACGCACTTGCTAGGGTGGTACAATTTCACACCTAGTTTAGCACCCGCCTTGGCGCATTTTGCATTTTGCATTGCATTTCCCCTTTAGCACTTAATTAATTAAATTAATTAGGTCTAAGGTTCTATTTTATCATCTCCCATATCATAAAGTTGGGCCCTTTCATTAAAGTGTGCCCCTTTCATTTTATTCCTCCAATACATCATTTAATCAAAAACCCTAATTAGGTCCTATTTTGAACTTGGGGGCTTGATTTCGGGGGTCAAAACATCTCGAAATCACCTGTAACTTCGGGATTCGCTCTAAAATCATCATATCCGACGGCCCTGAAAATTTGGTGAAAAGTTGTCGGGACCATGGCGCCCGGCGTGCACATGGTCCCGGACATTTTTCCCAAAATTTTAGGAGCGCGATCCAATCATAAAATAAAGCTTAACCCCAAGAAATTGGCGGGAGATTCAATCTCTAGGTCGGCCAAAAGTTGAAATTAAGACCTAGGGTTTCATATATAAGAGCTCTCTTTCTTCATTTGAAAGGATCCAGATTTTTGGTTTCAAGGGCCTTCTAAGTAGCGAAAGAGCAGATCTTTGAAGACTTCAACAACATTCAACATCCATCCATCAAGCATTCATCAAATTCATTCATCCATTTAGGGCTTTGAAGACATTGAAGAGCAATAAGGGATCACCGACTGAAGATTGGCTTGTACCCCTCCCTTGGGGTTGGGTATGATTTCATGTCTTTGCATAAGCCTCATTATATCATTTGTATTCATGCTTTAGATCACTTTGCATGTTGATTTGGAGCATTTACATTATCATTTACAAGCAATTAGGGTTTACTTTCTAGGTTGCTCTAGCTTGCTTACTTTCATTTTAGGATCTTGCACACACACAAGGTCTGCACACACATTACTTTTACAATACAACTTGGCTATTCATGGAGGTGGAAATCACCAAAGCGGGGGTTTGACTAAGGCAAAACCCTATATAGCCGCCCACCACACCTTTTCAGATATAAGTGCAGGTTTCGGAATTCGGACGACACCGCAAGTTGCAGATCCGGAAGAAGCAGACCGAGACAGAACTTCACACCAAGTTTCAAAGCAAAAGACCAGGACAGGGGTGTGGGGCGCCCTGGTCCTGCCAGGACAGGGGCGCGGGGCGCCCTAGTCCCTGGGACAGGGGCGCTGGGCACCCTGGTCCTTCTGTCAGACAACAATTTTCAGCATTTTTGACAACTTTTCAGGTTGCAAAACAGCAGTTTCCAGAGCAGTTTCAGGGGCAGAATCAGGACAGTGGTGCCCACGCCCCCGTCTCGAACATTTTCACTCAAATTTTAACTCCGAGTACGCATCTGCACTCTTGTCTTGTCCTTGTGTTTACAACTTTCCATTGTTTAAGTTCAATTCTGCAATCTTGTTATTAGTTCATACTTGCACTTTGGGGTTAGGGATTGAACTTGCATCATTCTATCTATCATTTGCAACAAAGGAATAGAAATCCTAATAGGTAGCCTGTGGCTCTCTCTTCCACAAAAAGAAGTAGCCAATTGTGTGATACCTCTAGGCTCTTTCGTATTCCACAAATGTGTGATTGAAAGTGAGATTAGGGCATGTTTGCTTAGTGTCACTTTTTCCCCCACACAATATGTTAATTATATATTTTACCAACAACATATATTTAATTAACCTAAATAATATGAGAGAGACTCTTTTCGCTTTCTCGAACTTAACTTTTGAAAGGGGTCAGTATAGAGTCACCAAGGTCCCAAACTCAACTTCCTTGGAAAGAGAAAGTAGTTTTGTGTTGTTGCTAAGGGTGGGGTCCCATGGAGAGGGGCTTCCTAACAAATAGCGCTGGAGTTTTAAAGCTGGCGGTCCCATGAATTTTGTTTTGCACTTCAACTTAAAAATTTCAGCTTCTAAATTTAAGGATGTCATGAACTTTGTAGTGGAGATTAACTTAAGTTTAAACTCCTAAATTTAAGTAAATTGGTAGTAAACAAATTTAGTTTTTTTTCTAAAATTTATGTAATTGACAAATGACATAATACATTTCTGAATTGGTGGAACAATTTTTAGCCCACCCTATTTTCACCCGCTTAGATTTTCAAGCCTAAAAGGTAGGGGCTCTATTTTTTAGGAAAAGATTCTAATTAAAAATAGAGCTTAAGCCCCCTCCATAAGACCCTGCTTAAGAATATAGGGCTAAAAGGCAACTGGTAAATTGGTTTCTTCTCACGTACACCGAATGGTGAAGATAAAAACAAACTAAAGCATTGAAGTGGAATTTAATGGTGGCAAGAGATGATTGACGTGGAGTGCGGTGGATCACGCAAAAACATTAATAAAGATAAGATAGAAAAGAATCTTCAATTCACGGATGTTGCCCCCCTCCTATGATTTTCCGTCTGTTCCCAGAAATCCCATCAGAAAGACGACACGTATCCACAATGGGTGGAAAACCTCCCCATTCCCAATAAATCAAAATCAGCACGAGATCTCCAGAGACGCTTCCAGAAAGTGAAAAAGCAGACAACGCGTCTATAAATTACCCCCATCACTTCATTCCCGGTTGCTCCACCGACTGACCGGGTGCCGAATCGATTCGACCACCCGCTCACTGCAACTGCCACCGCCTAACATGTCTCACCGCCTGCGATCTGGGTCGCCCAAGGGACGAATCTCTCGCCCTCCAACGCCGATTTCTTCCGCCGCTCAGCCGAAGAGGACATGCATGTGCTCGCCTACGACGCATCCAGGCTCCTTCCGCTGCAGTTTGCACAGACAATCATCTACGCGTTTTTCTTCAAAGTTGCATGCAGGGAGATCTTCCATTCTTAATTTGTTCGTTAGGAGCGGCAGCATCGAAGGACAATGGGCCAGGCGAGTTCTCACAGCGCTCATACGACCTTCATCTCATCAGATGCGGCGGAGAATGTCTTTTCAGCCGCAGCCTAGCCGCCTCCGGTATATGACCAGGGCAGAATAATGCTCCTAATCATTTTTCCTCTTAACCAGTTAAATATTGTAAATAATCTGTAATGAGAAATGGATGTTTACTTTTTTGTTTTTTTAAAGGGCCTTGCAAGCTTGTTTTGAGGTCAATGTAGCCTTTGGATCAGTTGCAGATCACTGTTACAGGCGTCCTTTTCTGTTTTTGTTCTCGTGTAACCCTAACCATTTTTAACAGTTGCAGCCAATAGCAACAGATCAAATCTGATAATATTCTGGTACGGCTACATCACATATATAGCTTAATGAATAAGCAGTTAGTATAAATTTAGAATTCACTTTAGAGATCCCTCTCAAAGAAATCCTGTGTATAACTGTGCTCAGTTACAGTGGGATCAAATTTCTGTTTTTAGATTAACGGCGACCTAGGGAATCGAACCCGTGACATTGTGTTGTTTAATTTTGGTATACTGGAACTGATAAATCTTTTGTATTACCTCATCGAAAGGGATCTCCCTCAAAGAAATCCTTTGTATTACCTACCTTCTCAGTTTCTGTGGGATTAAATTGCTGTATTTAGATTAAACGGCGACCTGGGGAGTCGAACGTATGACGTTGCGTTATTAATTTTGGTACCACTGAACTGACAAAAGTGGGACTTTATTTAGAAATGTAAATAGAGGTTCTTTGCAAAGAAAAAATTTAATTTCGAGTCTTCACGATGAAATACATTTTGAGCCGTTGGATATGATCGTTGCTGGTAGACGTTATGGTAAATTATGGTACCTATTGATACATTAAATTGTTAAATTTTCGTTTGAATGATGTTAGAAATTGGAATGTACTTAGGTAGTGTTGAAAATAACAGGGGTATTAAAATAGAAAAAGTTGTTCCATTTTTGTCATCAGGAGTCAGTTTGTTTAGACAAGGTTGCAGGACAATCATGCAAACCAGCGATCTGACGACAACCTTAAAGACAATCATTTTAAATATATTAATTGTCACTGGGCCAGCGTGGACCAGGCCTGCAATTTGATTCTCTCTGCCTTGATTCTCTAAAAAAACGGGTTTACAGTTTTTTAGTTTTTTGGTTTAATGTATTTTAAAAGGTTGAGAAATATATATTTATATGATTTAATTATTTTTACTGAATAATTAAAAAGCTTAATATTTATATGATTTAATTATTTTTACTGAATATTAAAAAGCTTACCAAATTATATATTAACTGACCATAATGTTGGAAGTGATATTTTAGTGTGATGGTTCACATGGTGGAACAAAAGATTGTGATATAGATAATCAATTTAATGGTTTTTTAATTAAATTGTCCATCTAACAAAAGTACTTTTAAGATGTCTCTAAAATTAAAAGTGAACTTGGGTCATAAAAATTAATAATATTTAATCAAAATTTAGGATGAATTCAATAACAAAACTTTTTAATATATATGATTATTTAAATTATATGATTTTTTTTTAAAAATTATATTTGAATGTAATTATTATGTTTAAAGTTGTTATTGTGTGTAAAGTCGAAAAGTGTTATTTTTTTGGCTATGTTATTTTGTACAATATTATTTTTAATGTATGGTTGTAAATTAGTCTCTTGTGGATTATTTGCTACTTTTAATTTATTAATTTGTAATTCTTCCATATTTAACATTGTTCATTTTGGACTATTTAAAAATGTATAATGTAGATTTGATTTATTTTTAAAAAGAAAAAATTATATTTGATTTATTTTAAAAAGTAAATTTAATTTCTAAAGTATAAATTGGATTTGATTTGTTTTTAAAAAGTAAAAAATAAATTTGTTTTGTTTTATTAAATTATCTTAATAATGAACATTTATTAGCATTTTTAACATATTTAATTATAACTATACTAGTTAAGAGTCATGTCCATTTCTTATTTCTAGAATATATTATTATTAATCAAATAATATGTCGAAAATAAAGAGAATGTTAAAATGTTGTTTAGCATAATAATACACACAATGTGAAATTGCAAAACTTTGTGTGAAACATTAACAAAAATGGAAAAACAAAATTTTGCCCAAAACATTAACAAGAAAACAATGGAGAAACAAATTGTTTACACATGGAAAAAAAGAAAAAAAGAAAAAAAGAAAAAAAAGGGGGTTGTGATTCATTATTCTCAAATATTATCAAATATTTACAACAGATTTTCTATTATTTGTACAAATTATTTTGTTGCATCAACATTTTAAGTTCAATAATAAAAATTACCATCTAAATTGCATTATAACCTGTTTCTAGAAACTTTATCATCCTTTTGAGCTCATCCTTGTGTACTCTTACCCTTGATATCTTGTTGACCAATTAAGTATATGAACAACCATAGAGCAAGTATATGAGCTTAGAGACAACAAATCCAAATCTTGTAATAGATTATAATGAGGATGGCATAGCATGGTAAATTAAATCTATTGGTAAAAACAAGTCTAGAGAATGTACAAGGATTACTATTTGTGTATATGAAGAGGAATAAAAAATTAGTGGGAATAAAAGACTTTAGATTATAGATTAGGAGGAATGATCATTTTTAGAGAAGTGATTATAGTTTACATATTATTAGTACTTCTCGTTTGGCTATAATTATTGTAATCGGTTGTCATTGTTTTTTGTTAAATCGTTATTATTAAAATGTTTCTCTATCAATTAAAACTATGATTTTTTTTTGTTTTGATATATGTTTTTTAATTTTTCTAAAGTTAAGATGCATGATTTTTAAGTTTCTAAATTAAATTATAGAAATTATTTTTCTGCAATCTAATTGGCTTGAAAATTTACATCTTAGTATCGGATTTTAAGGATTTGAATGAATTTTTTAGGCAATTTTTTAGGTGCAAGTGGTATAAGTGGCCACTTTTTTTTCTTCTGAAAACAAGTAAAACCTAAACTTCAAAGAGATATTTGAAGGTCATGCACTCAAAAATAGGAGTTGAGAAAAGAATAAGAATTGTAGTACTCTGAATCTAGTTTCTAAACTACTAAAGTTTTTTAAAATTGGATAAGATTAAGAGGGTCAAACCTCTTGCGCATGAAAAATTGTTCCTGATTTTTTCAGAAAAAAACATAACACAGTTGTTTTCGTGCGGTGCACAAAATATATAGTTAGATTTAGTATTTTGTAAAACCCTTTGGTAGGATGATAGGTAAGAGTGAGATCTAGAAGTTGTGTATTTTTTAGTAATTTTTCATTGAGTAATTCTTTTTTGAATTTTGTAAGTGACCGCATCATGAAAATTTAGTACATGTTCGTGCGTTGGGCATAACTTGCATCAAAACAATCGAAAATGCAAACTTCTTTTTTTTGAAAGTGTATAGAATCTAGCGTAGAACAATAATATGCAATTTATTTTGAATTTTGTCAAGTATATCAAAAGTTATTAAAAAAATGGTAGACATATGTTTGTGACGACTGTTAAGGCACTAGTAAAGAAAATTAAAGTTTGCTATGCTAATGTTGTCCAAAAATAGAAAAACTTATATGGTCAGAAAACTGAGAAGACGTGTAAGATTATGGTGGTAATTTTAGAGATACGCACTTGATCATTTGTAAACTTGATGACGACGAAGTCGAGAAATCATGTTGGAAGATGAAAAAACATGTGAAGGGACAAAAATGGGGGGAAAATGGGCTTGCAAGCCTTAGGGTCATTTTCCAACCCTCTTACCAAGCCAAACCCTACACGGGTTTTGAAAAACAAAAAGTAATATTCATAGTTCTACATAACCCATACGGGTTATGTAGAACTAAAACCATTATTTTGTGTTTTCACAAAACCTGTATGGGTTAAGAAGACATAATAATGCATGCTTGTAAAATTGGCATTTACTACAAATATGTATAGACATACATACATAATATGTGTTTATGTATGTGTAGACACCTAAAATTGGCATGTCTAATTAAATAAATATTTTATTTATTTAATTACTTTAGCTTAATTCTTCTATTAATTAAATAAATCTTTATTTATTTAATTAATTCATTTATCCTCTTCTAGCCTTATTTCTCATTTAAATAAATACATTTATTTATTTAAATTATCCCTTTCCTAAATTAAATAAATATTTTATTTATTTAATTACCCTACTTTTTCTATTAATTAAATAAATCTTTATTTATTTAATTAATTCATTAACCTTTTCTACACATGACACATGTCATTCATCTCTTATTTCCTACACTACCTACCCCTTTCATTATTTTGGTATTTCTTATACCTACCCTCTAATCCTAGCCGACCTCTCTTTTTACACCTCTCAATCTTAACCCTCCATTTTCTATTGTGTCTTCTATTTAAGGAGATGCTTTCTTCATTACCAAGGACCCTAATGACTGATTTTGGAGGACTTGGCTACACTACGATCCTACTTGCAACCACATTCCGTTCTTTGTTGAGCTCTTGTGCATACAAAAATCTGAGAGCAAGCATATCAAACAAGATCAATGGAGATAGGAAGAATGGAGATCAAAAACCCTAGTGGACATGTGATGGTATAATCTTTGTGATTTATTGAGTTATTTTGCATTGTCTTAGGTTATCTTCATATGTTATGGTGGATCTTTGTTCATTGTTAGGCTAGGGTTTGGTGGTTGAATCCATTTTAGTCTTTCAATATTGTTGTTTATTGCTATCCATTTTCACCATATACATTTTGGCACGCCCGGTGGGACTCTTGTCCCTTTGCATTTAACATTTTGTTGCAGATTTTGCATTTTTGAAGTTGCAGATCGGACGATTTCGACGACATTTTAGGTTTTTTTCGCGTCTGCGAGTGTTCGGATCGCGTTTTTGTATTTCAGAGGCGTCTGTGACATCTTTTATCGCGTCTGTGTTTCTGTCATTTTCTATTTTTGCAGGTTTCCGAAAGTCGCGTCTGTGATCCCGAATCGCGTCTGTGAACCATACTATCGCGTCTGCAGAATATAGAGGCGTCTGTGTTCTGAAATCACGTCTGCAAATCACAGAACCGCGTCTGTGTCGGACAGACGCGTCTGTGTCTGGTATAACAGCGTCTGTGCATTCTGTTTTTGCAAATTTTTTTCAAGTTTTTCGATTCGGCTTTTCGGATTTTGTACTTAGGGTTTTCAGATCTGGTTTATTTTTGGCTAACCTTTGCAGATCTAGCTAACCTGGTTTGTGCAGCTTACTTTGGAGGCAAATACGTTTTTGTTGAAGGCCCCTTTTCACAAAGTCTTTTTGGGTTTTTCTTAAAATTTACCTAACTTGTGTGTTTGCAGGAAGGGGTTATCATTTGAAACAACCCAAACTACTAACAATTTTGTTGCAGGGCCTTAGCTAGGGTTTTGTAATTTTATTTGTGTGCCTTGTCTTCATAGCTTAGCAAACACTTCAATTGGTGCACTAAAATTGAACCATTGTCTTTTGTGTCTTGAGCAATAGGCTCTTTGTGTTTATTCTTTAGAGGGCCTGTCTTCCCGTGTGGTCATTAGGACTACTAGTGAGAAGAGAACGACCCAAGTGGTAGCAAAAGAAAAGCCATCTTCTTCCAAGCCACTATAATCAAATGTATTCATGGTGAAAACTATGAATAACGTGTGCTGATTAGTTCATACCGACACTATGTCTCCCCATAAACCCGTTTGATCAAATTTATTTGATCATTTGTAGGGCGTAACCCCTACCGGCTGGGAGCCTTCTGTATTTACAGAGCTGAAAGTGCCGCATGTATGGCCACACGAGCGGATGCCCTTACTAGCACCTCATTGTTTTAGATGCCCAAATCCTTCTAGTTGTTGAGGCAGGAGGTCGGACCTCTGGTAGCGGCCCACACACATACGGTTCTTAGTAGAGATACAAAGTTCGCCATGGGGAGTTTTCATGGGGACTGATGCTTGGCTGACCCGAGAAGTGAGTGCCGAGGGTGGAGCCAGTGAGGTCAAGCATCTAAGTATCCGCTCTGAATAGCGTAGCCTCGGGGGTAAAACCCCATGTGGGATCAACAATTATTGTCCTGGCCAGCCATAAGAATTGTGCTTGACTTATGATAAACACTCAAACAATCAAGACAAAACAGCAAAACATTGTGTCTTTTGTGTCTTCAAGTGTATGCAAAAACTTTTTACATCAAACAACACACTTTTTGGAGTCTAAACAGGCTGCAAACATTGGGTCATCAACACTGTGTCCTCTTGTCACGAAAAACAGTCGAAAAATCAGATTTGGTCACAGCAAAACAAATTCACAGATAGGAAAGATTGCACTAAGGTTACAGAAACGCGTCTGTGTCTGTTAAAACCGCGTCTGTGTCTGATAAACGCGTCTGTGAAGTACAGAATAGCGTCTGTGTTTTTATCAGCGTCTGTGTCGAACAGAGACACGTCTGTGTCTGGAAATAGCGTCTGTGAAGTATACAGGTGCGTCTGTGTCCACAATTGCAAAAATTGTCAGTCTTAGCAAACATCAACAGGAAATCTCAGAATCACGTTTGTGTCAAACAGAATAGCGTCTGTGTCTTAAAACCGCGTCTGTGAAGTATACAGAGGCGTCTGTGTCAGGATTTGAAAAAAGTTTAACAGTCAAGCAAACAAAGAAATCAGTTTCGGCACACTTGAGCTTCCTAGGTTATCTCTTCAGGTTCATCTAGCATTCAGCCTGTTCTAAGGTCTTACACAGTCCATCATTGCTTCATACCTCATTTTACAGTCATACTTGTCTAAACTTGAGTCAAAGAGTCACTTGCTTGTCCTCACTATACTTTGTCAACACACTACATACTACAACACTTTGCTAAGTGATCCCTCATCAAGGTTTCTTACCTTTGGGTCTCATTTGGTCTTACTTAGAGTCAAGGTCAGCTTACCTCATCAAGAGAAACTATCCCCTCTTTGGAAGTCACACCTACTCTACAACATACATATTTGGTCTTACACTTTGGACATTGCAAGTAAACTTCAGATTCATTTACACTCCATACAACTCTTGGTCTTACATACCCTTGTCATTTTCGTCTAAGTCTCTCACATATTGGTCTAACACCTAGTTCATGGTTGAAACCCGTCTTCAAAAATCTAGGAGAAAAGCTAAAGAAGCTCAAGGACCCGTAAACATGAGTTCTTATGAGTATGACAATGATGTCTTCTACAATCCTGAGCACACTACATTACCAGACATGAATGTTTATAGACACAATCCAAATATGGAAAGCGCAAACGCTATACACAACGCTACACACAATGATAATGTGGACAATTCTTCAATACTATCAGCAGACATACAAGAATCTATAATGGATCCTCAATTCAATAGATTGGTTGAAGAGATAATGAGGAGGGATCGTCAATACTTTCTAAACATGATGGCACAAAGTGGAGCTAAGATACCACATGATTTTGACTTATCTCAACTTATGGAAAGTAGACCTTCACAACAAACTCAACCAAATAGTGGAGGACCAAATAATATGATGCCGGAGTCACCATCAGTTTTGCTTCAGAAACCAGCAATCCCACATACACAAGCTCAAATGCACGATACTTACACTCAAAGACCATCATGGAGGCCTTATGTTCAAACACATGCTCAAGATATAGGTCAACCAAGACAAATGGATACTCAAGGACTTCCTCAAAATTTTGACACAAGAAGACCTCATGCCAAAATTGGGGGCAACACAATGGAAAATGAAAGGCCCATTGAATATGGTTTATACACACAAAACAGATATGGGGTTCCTCAACAAGAAATTATGCCAAGTGCTCCATACATGTCGCAACAATATAGACCTCCATATGGACATGTCTACGATCAGTATCATCCATACATGCAACAGGCTCCTCCTCAAATGGGTGTTTCAAACATGGGATATGCTACAAGAAATCCATCTCCTCCCAAAAATAACTTGGAGCAACAAATTAGAGATCTACAAAAGAAAGTGGAAGACATGGGCACATCAAAACCCACATATACTATGAGAGATATATGCCCTTATCCCTTTGATAAGAGCATTCCCATGCCTCCGTTTCCTCCGCACTTTGCAACACCGAAATTTGACAAATATAGAGGGAGAGGAGATCCCAAGGCACACATAAGACAATTCTTCACAGCTTGCATTGAGGTAGCGGCAGAAGAAACATACTTAATGAGGTTGTTCCCACAGAGCTTAGGAGATCAAGCGATGGAATGGTTTTCTCAATTACCTCCTGGTATTAAGTCATGGGGTGACTTGGCAGAGGCATTCATTCAACATTTCTCTTACAACATTGAAACAGATGTCTCAGTTACTACCTTGTGCAATACGAAACAAAAAGAAGGAGAATCTTTTGCGTCATTTTTGCAAAGATGGAGGAACTTAGCTAGCAGATGCTCTTGTGAAATCCCGCAAAAACAAATGGTGGAAATGTTCACACAAAATGTTAACAAGGCTATTGGTTATGATCTCAGAAAAGCTTGTTTGTCTACATTCAAGGATGTCATTGAAAAGGGCCTAGCAACAGAAAGAGTCTTAATTGAACAAGGAGTTATCAAACTATTCAAAGAAAACAAAGAGGACTTTAAGGGAAAAGACAAACCAAAGTTTTGGAACAAGAACAAGAACACAGTTAATGATGGTGTTGTGGATGCTAACACAGTGAGACCAAAGTTCATCTTTTCTGGATCAAATTCTACCAACAATCAAGTGAACAATCAAACAGCTTCCAAACCACGAAGGAAGTACACTCCATTGGGAGAACCACTTGAATCAGTATTCAAAAAGCTTGTAGCAAACAAAGTGATCACGGTCCCAGATTTTCCTCCATATGAACCAAAGGTAAAACCGAATTGGTGGAATGATGATGAATATTGTGAATTTCATAAGAGCAAGGGTCACAAGACAAGTAATTGCCATCGATTGAAAAACATTGTACAAGATCTCATTGACAGAGGAGATATTGAGATTGAGGGACATTCATCTAACCAAGAGCATAAGGTGTTTAAGGAACCATTCCCAAAACATGACAAGGGAAAAGGCAAAGTCACAGATGATCAAGCCAATTACACCAGAACATCTTACAATTATGATTCCACTATTAACCACATCTCAATGGACAATCATATTTCTACCATTACTATCAAAAATAAAAATCCTGAGAATCCTCCTCAGCGACCTAAAATTGTCCTAAAAGGTGTGGGATCTTCATCCGAAGCTACCTCTGAATGTCATGTTACAACTCGTCGAGGTAAGATCACATTGCCAGGAACCTCTTCTAAGAATACCAATCTTCCGTTAACTAAGCCTGAGTACGATCTTGTAGAGCAATTAGGGAAAACACCCGCACTCATCTCTATTCTTGAGCTCTTACGTATATCTCCTGCACATAAAGCTGTCCTTGACAAAACCTTGAGAGATACTGCTGTCCCTACGGATCTAAACGTGGATCAGTTTCAAGCCATGGTGGGATACCTATCCGTTCCACACTCCCTCACATTTACAGAAGCCGATGACGCCTCCATAAGTCAGCCTCACAATGCACCTCTACATATTGAAGCCTTCATACATAAACACCGAATAAAACGAGTCCTGATAGATGGAGGAGCAGGTCTTAATATTTGTACATTGAGCACCATCAGACAATTGGGATATTCTGACAAAGCTGTGAATGCTACAAACCAAATCACTATTAAGGCTTATGATGATGAAGAGCGCTCGTCCAAGGGCACGGTCATCTTACCACTCAGAATAGGGCCAGTAACAAAGGACGTGATTTGTCAAGTCCTGGATCTAGACCTCACGTATAACATATTGCTAGGACGTCCATGGATTCATGAAATGAGAGCGGTCCCATCAACATACCATCAGTGCATAAAATTTCCTCATAATGGAGTCGAGGTAACGGTCAATGGTGATCCAAATCCATTCATATATTGCAATAACTTGAGATCACATACTGAGATTATCATTCCCAGCAATCGTGAGGCTACTCCTTCTTCAGCATATATTGATCCTGAGTCATTAAAGCCCTCGACATCCAAACAAGGTGAACTTAGAGCCAAGTTTCAAGACAAAGGCATGGGAGAATACACTCTGAATCAAACAATGTTCTTACGACAAGTCATGAACTCCCCCAAGGAATATGGGCGACCACATCCAAATAAGCAAATCTCCATCATGCTCCTCAAATGGGATCCTACCGTCTTTCAAAAATGGGGCGAACTAGAGGAAGAAAGTTTATATAAAATGCTATATAAGGACGCTGAAGATGATACACATGATCAAATTATAATACCCTGTGAAAACTATGGTAAAGGTTTCAAAATTCTGCAGAGATTCGGGTATGATGGAAAAAGTCCTCTCGGACTACGCAAAGAAGGTGTCATGGAGCCTCTACAACCTGAGCTAACTACAAGAAGGGAACACTCTAAGGGGCTTGGTTTTCTAAACCCCAAGATTCAACACAAGAAAACAAAACAGATATGGCAAGTCAAAGTGGCTGAAGTTCAACAAGAGGATAATTATTCCACAGACTCCAATGAGTGGGAATGGGGTTCAGACAAATCCTCCAGCGATTATGAACTTAATGAGACATTTAGAGAGCCAGATGAACCTACAGAGGAGGAGGAGTTTTACAAGAAATTCAGAGTTGGTCAAGAACCGACCCATAAGGATCCCGCACAAGCTTCGTTTCAGGGCCCTAGGTCAGGATCACATAGGATGAGGACACCTGTCCCTGAGGGTGCTACTAGTGATGATAATTTGGACTCACTCACGATCGACACTGATGAGGAGAGTGCCATTGACGACCTCGATGACTACCTTGACATACCTGAATATAACCACATCTTCACTATTAGCCTTGCGGATTCTAAAAACACTAAAGACCTTCCCCTCGTTCACCCCCAACTCATTGACTGGGATCAGGATGGACCACCACAGATTGATACATTTCAAAATGACGAAGCTATTATTGATTATCTTGGCATTCGCGATGATCTTCCTCTTGGAGACCATAAAGCAGGATACGCCATAGAGCTAAATAACATGGCATACTTTGGTGAGGGTGTCGGGCCTTCTAGTCGCAAAAATGTGAAAATAAAGACAAAACAAGGGTCTTATGGCGAAAACCACACTGTGGCGCTCTCTGACTCTAAAAAAGTAAAAAGAAAGGACGTATCTGAGGGTGAAAACCTCTCTGAGGCGCCCGAAGATGGAAGGCTTGACATTCTCCCAGCATCATACGAGGAAAAATCATCCATGTTGGTAGAGGAGACTATAAAGACAAACATTGGTACAGCCGAGGTTCCACACAACATATTTTTGGCTCAATCATTGACAGAGGCCGAGAAAGCAAGGTTCATAAGCTTCTTTAAGGCACGACAAGTCAACTTCGCCTGGTCTTATGCTGATATGCCTGGACTAGACCCCGACTTAGTAATGCATCATTTAACAGTCAAACCGGGGGCAAAACCAGTAAAACAGAAATTGAGAAAAATGCATCCACAGGTGGCATTATTAGTCAAGGCAGAGCTGGAGAAATTACTAGATGTCGGATTCATACGCCCAATTGATTATCCTGAATGGATTTCCAACTTAGTGCCTGTTAGCAAACCAGATCGCAGCATCCGAATATGTACAGATTTCAGGGATATCAACAAGGCTTGTCCGAAGGATGATTTCCCATTACCAAACATTGATTTAATTGTTGATCTCACAGCAGGCCATGAGATGTTATCTTTAATGGACGGATTCTCTGGATATAATCAGATCAGGATTGCACCTGAAGATCAACATAAAACATCATTCACTTGTCCATGGGGAACCTTCTGCTGGAATGTCATGCCCTTTGGGCTGAAAAATGCAGGTGCCACGTATCAACGAGCCATGACTACTATCTTCCATGATCTCATGCATGTAAAGGTGGAAGATTATGTCGACGACCTTTTGGTTAAATCAATAGACAGAAATACACACTTGGACATACTTTCAGTTGCTTTTGATAGGCTGGAAAAATACAAGGTAAGATTAAATCCAAAGAAATGTGTCTTTGGAGTAACCTCCGGAAAGCTCCTAGGATTCATTGTGTCTAAAAGAGGAATAGAAGCGGATCCAGCAAAAGTCAAGGCTATCTTGGACATGCCGCCACCCAAGAATATCAGTCAACTTCGGTCTTTACAAGGGAGACTCCAGTCCATACGAAGATTCATAGCACAACTTGCAGATAAGTGTAATCCTTTCCAGCACCTGCTACACAAAAACATTAAGTTCAAATGGGACGAGAACTGTCAACAGGCTTTTCAGGCACTTAAAGACTATCTTTTGAACCCGCCAGTTTTGATGCCACCAATTCCGAATCAACCATTGCTACTTTACATATCAGCTACTCCAACAGCACTGGGGGCACTACTAGCACAGCAAATACCTGACGGCAAGGAAAAAGCAGTCTACTATATCAGTCGCACATTGGTGGGATATGAGCTCAACTACACACCAATTGAGCGTGCATGTCTCGCTGTGGTCTTCGCTTCACAAAAATTACGACATTATATGCTCACTCACAAGACCAAGTTGATTGCCAGAATTGATCCACTAAAATATCTGCTCAACAAAGCTACACTTACTGGGCGACTGGCCAAGTGGGTAATGATTTTGAGTGAATTCGACATAGAATACGTGGACAGAAAAGCAATCAAAGGACAAGCCATTGCAGATCAACTGGCAGATGCTCCCATGATAGATGATGTTCCTCTACAGTCAGAATTTCCAGATGAGTCCATTCTAACAATATCACCTGCAAAGCCATGGCAACTATACTTTGATGGCTCATACACACAGCACGGGGCAGGAGCGGGTATACTCTTTATAACTCCCCAAGGCGATTCTATACCAAAGTCATACCGCTTATCATTTCCTTGCACCAACAATATAGCGGAATACGAGGCATTAACAACGGGGTTAAGAATTGCAGTTCAGTGGAAGATCCAGGAACTTCGTGTTTTTGGCGATTCTCAACTTGTCATCCGTCAAGCAACTGATGATTATCAAACAAAAGATGAAAAGCTAATGCCTTACAAACAACTGGTAGATGATCTGAAACAACACTTTGCAAAGATAGAGTTTGAGCAGATACCAAGAGAACAGAATCGCGCTGCTGATGCCATGGCTACAATTGCTTCACTCATTGACCTACCACAAAATGAGACCTATTATGAGTTCCTGGTTGACAACCTGCTGATTCCATCATATGAGATCACTCTCACGGAAATGATATGTGTTGTTGGTCCTGAATCCCAGTTATATGGTTCCATATTCACATACCTTCGCGACAACATTTTACCTCCCGATTTATCGAACAACCAACGCCGCACTTTCATCCGCCAATCCTCCCGATACGTTATCCTAGCTGATATCCTATACCGACGAGGTCTAGATGGCACCCTCCTTAGATGTTTAGAGAGTGACGAAGCTCAGATTGCGTTACGAGAAGTGCACGAAGGGATATGTGGTCCGCATACTAGTGGTCCTACCTTGGCCAAGAAACTCATCAGGACTGGATACTACTGGCCTACTATGGAAAAAGATGCATATCAGTTTGTCAAGAAGTGTAAGCAGTGTCAAATTCATGGAGACCTCATACACGCACCAGCACAAGAACTACAGCCACTTGCATCTCCTTGGCCCTTTTGTCAGTGGGGACTCGATCTCATAGGCAAGATTCACCCTCCTTCTTCCAACGGACATAAATTCATTATCACAGCCACAGAGTATTTCACAAAGTGGATTGAAGCCGTGCCTCTCACACAAGTTACTGGGAAACAAATCGCTACTTTCATCCTGAACTACATCATTTGCCGATACGGGATTCCTACTTCCATTATTACCGACAACGGGCGTCCTTTCAAGAATCAGGATGTTCATGAACTCTGTGAGCGATTCCATATCTCTCATCGTTTCTCCACACCATATTACCCCCAAGGTAATGGCCAAGCTGAGGCGTCTAACAAAACAATCCTCAAAATACTTAAAAAGACAGTCGACGACGCTGGCCGTAACTGGCATGTCCAACTCAATCCCGCACTTTGGGCATATCGTACCAGTGTCCGCACACCTACAGGAGCTACACCTTACTCACTTGTCTATGGTGCTGAAGCCATCTTGCCTATTGAGGTCGAGTTACCTTCTTTACGGGTCTCCTTGAGAAACATAATCAACGATGAAGACTACAGGGTCTCTAGCTTACAAGAACTAGAACTGTTGGAGGAACGACGACACACTGCTTTTAATCATCTCAAGGCTTACCAACAACGAATGAGTCGCAGTTACAATCACAAGGTCAAGCCTCGCACATTTGAGGTAGGTGACTTAGTCCTCAGAGAGAACCCCAAGAATCAGCAAGATAGAGAAAAGAAGGGCAAATTTGAACCCAACTGGCTTGGTCCTTACATCATCACAGCAGCATATGGATCTGGGGCATATCAGCTCTCAACTACAGAAGGTGAATCTTTGGAGGACCCTATCAATAGCATGCACCTTCGCAGGTTCTACACATAAGCTCTTTTTAAGTATCCTAATGCAAAAATACAAAAAAATCAAAAAAATTCAAAAATACAAAAAAAAATTTATAAAAACAAAAAAATTGTTACTTGGTGAAAACCTGGCAAACAGGCGCCTTGTGACAACAAAAAAATTGCAAAATCCAAGAAAGTAAAGAGAAATAATTTCGTCCAACGGTGAAAACCACTTCGGTGGCGCCCTGGGCAAGTACCATGGTGAAAACTGGGTCACCAGCGCCATGCGTAGGGACTTTGCTCCTCCCTCTTTCAGGATTCCCTTTCATTCTTTCACTTCGCACACAATCACGACCAATTCACTCACAATAAACTTACCCATTCCCATCATGGCTTGTTATTGATCTACCCGAGATTGGTTAGCCATTCATAATAAATCAGATCCTATCTGTGACTACGGCCAATTCCTGCGTCTAGTAATGGGTGTGGAACTGAGAACATCACATGTTTCGAGGAGTACAGTTTCTTTCAGCTCTCTTCAGTCTATCCGCGCACAATTCGCAATAAAGCAACATTTTGCATCGCAGATCCGCAATAAAGTTCCATCTTCTCCACAATAAGGTATCAGTTTCATGGATTCAGTCAGTTTCCAAGGAGACACAGCAGCAACAATGGGCTTCAACAAAATCAAATCTTTTAACAGACTCAGACAACATATGGTTCAGTGCTATCTATCCTTTTTGTGAAAGTGAACATTGTGACCACCATCAAAATTTGACTTAAACAAGTGACAAGAGACACAAACTTGAAGACTACAGTGGATGTGGGTGTCGAGTCTTGGTTTTCCTTTGGTTTTATCTTTTTGGTGACATGTCTTTTAGCTTTTCCGGGATGTCTTTGACTAGAGATTCTATCTCCAGGATGTCTTTGACTAGAAAGGCGAGGATGGGGTATCGTCACTTATTTGCATTTGCTGTCTGTGGATTGTCTTTTAGTAATACTATGACTTGTCCAAGGATATGAGGACACTGTGAGTCTAGTGTGAACTGGGGCATTCCTTGTTTGTGACTGTCTTATCTCCATGCAAACAGGTACAATGACTTTCTGGGCCGAACATATGCCTCGATTGTCATAACCTATTCTGCCATAATAAAGCTCAATGATGATAAACGCACAAGAAGCTCTTTCACGTTCATATCTTCTGTCTTCCATCCCCCTTTCTTGATTGACTTCCATTGTCCTTCTCGAGTCCGCGTAGCCCGCTATCACATGACTGAGTATAATGACACACCAAAAACATGTGCATTTCATATAGTTGCACCTGCATCACCACATATAAGCATTTCATACATATAGATATTATAATGGCATCACATCCTGCATACAACACATGTTAGCACATCTCACATTTTCATTATATAAATAATCATTTGCATCACATACATTTTCATTTGCATCATGCATCACATATACAACATAAAAGAACAAAAATATATGGCCTTGCATCATATAAGCATCCATATCATAAAACATGCATCACATAAGAACATCTCATCACACAAGGTACACATGCATATAGCTGCCGCAAAAGATGAATCATCTCATATATATAATCAATCAAATGTGTCATAATACAATGATGTCAAAAGAATCATATGGCTACAAAAGAATCACCCGCAGGTGTCTACAATACAACAATGATACATCTACTGATACAATGGGAGCCCACTATAGCTATGAGGAACTCCCTCCCTCGGAGCCACCTCGCCTCGACGGAGTCTGAGCTGTAGATGGCCCTGCCCCTGGATCCCCCTGTCCCTCTGGTGGTGGTGGAGGCCCCATGACTCCACCGCTGGATGCCTGTCTCCTGCGGCTCCCTCCCGTAGCCGTCGCTGTGCGCGACGACCTCTGGAAGCTCCTAGCCCGCTGCTCCGCTGGCACGACTGCATAATATAGATCCCTCCAGTAGGCGATCTCCTCTCCCGCTCGCAAAACATAGGCGTAGCCTGCCCCTGCATCCTCTGCTGCCCGCCTACCTGCCCTCAGAGCTGTCTCGGCCTCGGTATATCTCTGGATGGCCTGATCCCTCTCCCGCTCTGTGTCTCGGACCCTGATCCTGAGGTGGTTCCTCTCTCGAACCAAATCCTCAATCTCATCTGCCTGGCCCTGGCAGATCTCCCGCAACCTCACCACCTCATCCTCCTCGGAGTCTCCGCTCTCCGCCCCTGCCTGTGGCTCCCCCTCTACAGGTGCCTGTCCCTGTGCCTCTGCCTGCACCTGTCCCTGTGCCTGTATAGGTACCTGTGGCTGTCCCTGTCTCTGTCCCTGTGGCTGTACCTGTCTCTGTCCCTCTCTGGGACCCTGTGCTGCTGGCACCTGTAGGGGCAGTCCACCCCGTCCTCTCACCACTGGAGCTGCTCTCTCCTGACCTCCCTCCCTCCGAGGTGCTACCCGTCTCTCTCCCACCACTCCCCTCCGCCTCCGCCGGCCCCTACCTGCATCCCCTCCTCCCTCATCATCATCTCCTCCACCCTCCCCATCCACTGGCTCTGCCGGATCTGTCAACCTCGGAAATGGATGCTCTGCCCAGTACGCAGAGTACTCTGCGTCCATCCCTGCATCATCTACCTCTGGCCACATGTCCCATGGCATCGGCATCATCTCTGCTAGCTGCATCACTGCCTGATCATAAGATAGCAGTGGGCCAAACTGCACCTGATCTCTAACAGTACGGGCATACATACCCGAGCCTCGGGGCATCCTCTGAATCCGGCCATACTGCCTGCATACCCTATCCACCAGCTGTCTCTCTAATATATAGGGCGTCCGCCCAATCAGGTACCTGCTCCGGAAGGTGTAGGGTAGCTCCAGTGCATCATCACCCCACTCCTCGCACCCCAGGTACGGCCTCCAGATCACCATATCAATGTCATCAATGACTCTCCTCCAGTGCTCCAATCTCCCAATCCGAGGCTGGGATGTGATCATGGCATACAAATGAACAAAACTCTGTCCCTGTCCTCTGCCTCTGAAATGAATCGGCCTCGTCACTGGAAGGTGCTCATAGGCCCACACCTGCAATAGAGTCACACCGCAGCCCAGCCCCACTGATCCGTGGTATACAAACTGATGCAGCTCATAGTACAAATGTGCTAGGACACATGGCCCCCATGCATACCTAGTGTGCTCTGCCATCAGCGTCTCCAAGGCCCCTCCCCAGCCCACTGCCAATCCTCGTGTGGCCCTGTCTGGACACAGGTATCCACTGATAACTCCCCCAATAACTGCCGGCAATGCCAATCCTGTGGCAGTCATGGTGTCCCAGGCTACATGCCCTGCTCTCATCTCCAACTCAGGATCCTGAAAAACCCGTCTCAAGGCCTCCCTGTCACCGTCACGGTCGTAGGGGATCAACTCTCCATCAATGGGGATATGCAGTATCCTGTAGACATCCTCTAGTGTCACTGTCATCTCACCCATCGGCAGGTGAAACGTGCATGTCTCTGAGTGCCATCTCTCGGCCAATGCAGTCAGCAACCCCATGTTTGCCCGAAACTCAGGCACATAGAGCATATATGTGAGCCCCATCTCCTCAATGGAAATCATGTCCTGGATGGACAACTCTGGACGCAGTCTCTGAGTCGATGGGAATCTCTCCCGTGACTCCAACATCGGCAAATACTCCTGCAGTCAAGCAAATCAATCTTGTCAGTTATTGTGGCATTCACTGTTTATCACAAAATGCTACTCGCTACCCAAATGCATATGGCTATCTACCCTAGTGACACTCACTGTTCATCACAAAGTGTTGCTATTTATCCTAGTAGTGCTCACTGTTCATCACAAAGTACTACGTGTGTGACATTCCCTGTTCATCACAAAGTGTCACTCACATTCGCACTCCCTGTTCATCACAAAGTGCTGCTTATCCTGGTGCTCCCTGTTCATCACAAAGTGCCTTGATCTATCCTAGTATTCCTAGAGGACCTGCTTGAGTGTATCCTCTCAGCAGCTTATCCAATCGACAGCGTATGTTCATCACAGAACTGCCGATTTGACCTAAAGGACTAAAACCATGCATTTAAACACATAAACGCACTTTTTCAACACACACGCGCTTTTAACTCATAAACGCGCTTATAGACTGCACAAACGCGCCTCTGCAACACAGACGCGCTTTCTAAACACAAACGTGCCTATGCCAGACATAAACGCGACCAGGGATCACAGACGTCCCTGCATGACATAAACGCTGTTCAAAATCACAGACGCTACTACATTTCACAAACGCGTGCGCATTCAACACAAACGCGGTTCCAGGCACAGACGCGCCTGGACCCGACACAGACGCGCCTGTTGGACACAGACGCGCCTGGCGCTGACACAGACGCGGTTGCGCGTTTTTGCACATTTAAACTACCCTATTTCTAGCGCATTTATTGCTCCTAAACATGCATTAATGACAAAACTTGAAATGCGTGAAAGTACGAGGAGGTTTTCGGGTACTTACCGGCTCTCCTGCATCGGCTGGTCGCTGGAATCGGCGGACACGATCGAATCTATGAACGAATGCCATCGCTGCTGACTGCTGCTGCTCTTTTCTCGCTCTGCACTGTGCTCTTCTATGGGTGTGGATGACAATGAGGATGTCTTTTGCCCGTGGTTTATCTTATAGCCTACCCTAGCCCTCGCCCTCATTTTCCCGAGTCAGTATTCTTCATCCTGTGATTTTGTCACTTTATCCAATCAGTCCATTCTTTCCCATCTTTCTTATCGCGAGATTGTCTGCAATCTTTCCAGACTTTTTCATCCAATCTCTCGAGGGGGCATATCATTCCCATCCTGGGGCAACTCTGTATCAGTTCATCTTATCTTCTTTGAAACAACGCGACAAGCCGCATTGTCTCAAAGAGGGGCAAAATGTAGACACCTAAAATTGGCATGTCTAATTAAATAAATATTTTATTTATTTAATTACTTTAGCTTAATTCTTCTATTAATTAAATAAATCTTTATTTATTTAATTAATTCATTTATCCTCTTCTAGCCTTATTTCTCATTTAAATAAATACATTTATTTATTTAAATTATCCCTTTCCTAAATTAAATAAATATTTTATTTATTTAATTACCCTACTTTTTCTATTAATTAAATAAATCTTTATTTATTTAATTAATTCATTAACCTTTTCTACACATGACACATGTCATTCATCTCTTATTTCCTACACTACCTACCCCTTTCATTATTTTGGTATTTCTTATACCTACCCTCTAATCCTAGCCGACCTCTCTTTTTACACCTCTCAATCTTAACCCTCCATTTTCTATTGTGTCTTCTATTTAAGGAGATGCTTTCTTCATTACCAAGGACCCTAATGACTGATTTTGGAGGACTTGGCTACACTACGATCCTACTTGCAACCACATTCCGTTCTTTGTTGAGCTCTTGTGCATACAAAAATCTGAGAGCAAGCATATCAAACAAGATCAATGGAGATAGGAAGAATGGAGATCAAAAACCCTAGTGGACATGTGATGGTATAATCTTTGTGATTTATTGAGTTATTTTGCATTGTCTTAGGTTATCTTCATATGTTATGGTGGATCTTTGTTCATTGTTAGGCTAGGGTTTGGTGGTTGAATCCATTTTAGTCTTTCAATATTGTTGTTTATTGCTATCCATTTTCACCATATACAGTATGTATATATGCATATCTATAATTATATAGATATATGTATATATGTTTGTATACATGCATGTCTCTCTTCTTTTCCTCTCTCTCTCTCTCGTCTTCCTTCCCCCATCACCATCTATGTCTATTCTGAGCCCTAATTATCCTCCTTGAGTTCTATCTCATCTCTTTCCCCCTCACACCTCTCTCTGTCGAGTCTCTCACCCTTTTCTCTCTCTCTCTCTCTCTCTCTCTCACTCTCTCTCACTCACACACACACACACACACACACACACATTATCCTATCTTATTCTCACCCTCTCCCCCTTCTCTCTCTTTCTCTCCCCCTCCCTCTCCCTCCCCCCCTCTCCTTCCCCCTCTCGTTATCTTATCCTATTCTCTCTCTCTCTCTCTCTCTCTCTCTCTCTCTCTCTCTCTCTCTCTCTCTCTCTCTCTCTCTCTCTCTCTCCTTATCTTATTCTATTCCTCTTCCTACCCCCTACTCTCTCTCTCCCTATCTCCTTATCTTATTCTATTCCTCTTCCTACCCCCTACTCTCTCTCTTCCCCTCTCCTTATCTTACTCTATTCCTCTTCCTACCCCCTACTCTCTCTCTCTCTCTCTCTCTCTCTCTCTCTCTCTCTCTCTCTCTCTCTCTCTCTCCCATTCTCCGCATCTCCACCCTCCCTCTCCCTCTCTCCCAATCTCCTCTATCTCTCCCCCTCTCTCTCCCTCCCCCTCTCTTTATCCTATTCTCTCCCTTACCTCCTCTCTCTCTCTCTCTCTCTCTCTCTCTCTCTCTCTCTCTCTCTCTCTCTCTCTCTCTCTCTCTCTCTCTCTTCTCTTAATCATTTTCTCACCCTCTCTCCCTTATCTTTTCTATTTGGTTCCTAGTTCTACATAACCCGTATGGGTTATGCAGAACTAAGGCCAAAACTTCTAGTTCTGCATAACCCATATGGGTTATGAGAAATTGTGAACATCCACATTAGGTTTCCATAACCCATACAGTTTATGGGAAAATATTAATATATTTGAGTCCCAACGGCCTAAAAAACAACATTGAAAGTTGTTTGAAGGCCCCACTACTGTTGCACATGATTTTCTGGGATAGTAACAATTAGGTTTTCATTTTTTTGCTGTCAATTTTGCTTTGAAATGATTGATTTATCTTGTATATTGGATTGTTTTTTAAGTTATTTTATCAGTGTTACTTTATATTATAACAAAATGATGACCATTTATTGTTTTTTGCTTTGATCATGATTGATTTGTCTTGTCTTTTGGTTTTTTTTGAAGTTATTTTATCATTGTTACTTTAGATTATAATAAAATGATGATCATTTGTTGTTTTTTTGCTATTTTATTGTGGATTGTCATCATGATGTTATGTGTAGGACACAGGAAAAGAACAAGAGAGGCAACAAAGGAAAGACAAAGGGAGCGTATGAGGAGATCACATGAAGGTACACCATCTAATGCACCTAATGAAAGTGATGAACATTCAACAATTGAAATTGATATGATGAATGCACCAATTCAAATGCATATGATGAATGCACCTAATGAATGCAATGAACATACACCATTTGAAAATGATTCGGTGAATGCACATGTTAATGAAATTGAAGAAGATATACCATTTGAATTTGATGTGATCAATTCACATAATGCACCAATCTTAACACCTCTTAGAATAATTCGTAGAAAACCAAAGTACCTAATAATAATTGATGAAAATATTGTGAAGCCAATGCATGATAAATTTTTTGAAAGAACTTGTAGAAGAATGGTTAGAAGAATTTGGAATAACTATTTTAAAAACTTAAATCAAAGTGGAAGATGCTAATTAGTTGTTGAAATGATTAAAAATCTGAAATTTAGAGAGACAATGAAAATTTTGGGGTTAAGAACATCCAAAAATAATAGTGAAAGAACCATTGTAAGAAATCTTTTTGATGAATACCAAGCTGTTGGTTCAAAATCACACACTAAAGATGCTAATGTTACTCATCGTGTCATCACATCAACCATAATGGGAAAGAAAATAAAAAAATATCGTTTAATAAGCAAAACAAGCAAGTCATTAAGGATAAGTAGAACCACATTACACTATGCCTTAGAGAGGTGAGAGAAAATTGAGGATCCTAATAATAATTCTCTTTAAGCATTCTCGGGTAGACTCCCACACAAGGACAAGGTTGTTGTTGATGCACTAAAAATGTTAATTGTGAAATATTGGCAAGACAACACAAGGGTTTCACCCAACCAAAGAGATGTTGTTAGAAGACAAATTGGAATTAGAAATTGTGAGCCACATCCAAAACACTATTTAGATATGACTCAAACACAATTTTATGAAAGGTTTCTTCAAAGCTTTCCTCAGATTAAAATTAGTCAAAGATTTTTTGAGATGACAAAACCATTTTATGTTAAGATTAATCATGCACATACTACATGATGTTGTAGGGTCCATGTTGAATTTTCCATGCATTATGATATTTATCGCTATATATGTTGTACTTTGCACACTAACGATGTTTTCCAGGAATGTGGTCTACAAGTGCCTCCTAAGTCACCAAGAGAATTTATTTCAAGTGTACTATGTAGATGAGATGATGGGTGCATTTACTAGAAGATGATGTGTTTGAGAGGTTTTGTCCTACATGTGGTGGTTTGCAATAGTTGCATAGATGCCTACATTTGGATAACACATGAAATTGGTAAGGAACTAGTTTCTATTGGAAAATACAAGTCAGTCACATATGGTGTTAAAGATGGAAAATAATTAAAGAGGTGTGAGTTAGTGAAAAGGGATATATGCATAGCTGATTTTATGAAGATGTTTCAAGAGAAACTAGTGTATGAGTACATAGGTCACACACATAGAGCTAGGTGGTTAGATGATTACTTTTTGTGTCCTTGTATTGAGTCCAAAAAGAAATTGACTTCTACCATGGTTGATGGAGAGGGTATTGAGTACCCAATAGGATCTGTTGTTGTGACAGGGACATGGCTTAGAAGGTACCGTTGTTGTGTCGAGTTGTATTGTGACCTCTTAAACTCATTTATTTATCAGTCGTTGTATTAATTTTGGCATTAACTTATCCTTCTATAAAATGCAGGTACTCTATCAAAAATTCTAATGCCTGGTTGTTTGAGGACTTTGAGACACATAGACATATTCTTCATTACTCGAACCTTCTTGTTTCAACAAATATTCATTTGATTAAATATCGTGGTAGACCTCTTAACAAGGATTTGTGGAAAGTTCGTGAATCTGACCACAAGACAATAATTGAGACACTAAGGGTTAGAGCTGACCCAGAAGGTTCACTTGATTGATTTTGGGCCATCTAGAAGAATAATTCTACAATATGGTAGAATAATTTTGACAATTTTGTATATATCTTTTGCGAATTGTTGTAACTTCGGTTTTTTGGACGTTCTCTACATGCATATGAGTTGCAATATGCACATGTAGATGCCAAATTTTATATATAAAAACATCAATGAGTTGTAATATGCATATCTAGATGCTAAATTTTGTATAAAAAAACAACAATGAGTTTTAACATGCATATCTAGATGCTAAATTTTGTATAAAAAAACAATGAGTTGTAATTTGCATATTTAGATGCAAAACTTTGTATATATAAATAGTAATGAGCTTGATCATTTATATTAGATGCCAAATTTTATATATAAAAGTGCCCATGGGGCTGATTTGTAAATTTTGAGAGCCCAAATTTGTATCATTTGATTATAAATACATTTGTAATAAATTTGTACCATTTGATTATAAATACATTTGAGGGATTTTTGATGTATTGAAGGATATTCAATAAGAAACTTATCATTTCCTACACTTTTCTTGTGATTCTCACGTTTAACAGCCTGATCACAGGTTTAAATCTTGTTGATTCATCTTTCATTTGGCTTGCAAACCAATTGGGAATGATTCACTGATGAGTTATCTTCCATTTTCAATTTGTTTCACTTGATTCGGTTGTATATTGAGGAAGTTCTAATATTTTTTGTCAAAATTGTTATAACCCCGTCCTAGGGTAAACAGTGAACAAGAAAATGTAATAACTTTTATATTTATGGTCTAATAAGCCCACAAATGGGGACAAAATGACCCTATAGGTTCGAACGGCTTGTCCATAAGTGCCACAGTCTCCGAGTTACGTGACATCAAAGTTTGACCTTTTTTCCACTTTGAGAGCTCAAGGGAAAGTGTCGCTACAAGGTGGCTCGAAATGATCGGATGTCTTTGAGAGCGAGACAAGGGTACACCTAGTGTAAACCCAGCCACCCGGATGCGCTCGCACTGACGGCTCATTCCCACGATGAACAAAATGAAAGATGCACTATTATGCCACCTCTCACTGATGGTTTTTGATGCGACAAAAAGTATCACCACAAGAAAATAGAATTGAGTTGTTTCAAACCATGAGAGGATTTTTTAGGCAGTGAAAACATGACCCCATAGGTTCAAATGGCTCATCCATAAGTTCCATAGTCTTCGAGTTACGTAACGTCAAAGTTTGACTATTTTTCCACTATGAGGGCTCAAGGGAAAGCGTCGCTACGAGGTGGCTTGGAATGATTAGATGTCTTGGGGAGTGAGACAAGGGAACACCTAGCGTAAAACCAGTCACCCGGACGTGCTCACGCTGACAGTTCATTTCCACAATGAGCAGAACAAAAGATGAACTATTTTGCCACCTCTCACTGACGGTTTTTGATGATTTTTTATGAAAGAAGATATAACTAGTTTGAATTGATGTTAAAATGATTCTTCAACTCTTCTTTTATAGGTGATTTGGATGAATAGTTGTGTCTCTTACCCTAAGGCCAACTTGTTATGGAATAAAATTTAAATGAAAACCTTACCTAAGATGACTCTGTTGGCCATTTGGTGGAATTGATTATGTGTTGCATTGATGCCAACGCTAGCTGTTTGGATACTTTATCAACACCCTTCTGGTCCCGGTAGGTTGAGTGGTTTCTGGTTAACTTGGATCCGACATGATCCGGTAGGCTCTAGTATAGTTTGGTGATGGAACTGGCTTATTCATGATACTCATGCTAAGATTTAGATAGTTGGTTTTGGTCTGGTGATTGGATGTTGTCCTACTTGCTTAGAACCTTGGTTTCTAGTTCCAACGAGGGTTTCATCGGCAAAGCTTTTGGTTGAGATCTTTGATGAATTGCATAAGTGGTGTTGGTGCATCTTCTGGTGGAGTTTCAAGATGTTGTTGATGATCATGTTTGAGACTTGGTAGATGAAGATCATTGTTGTAGCGTGTGGACCTATACTGGGTCTCGGTTGATCTAGGTTATGGACCGGATTTAATGTAACATGTGGATTGGACCTATTGATGTATTTCCAGGATGTTCTATGTGTTGGATATTATTTGTTTGATCTAAGGCCGACATGGCTTGTAATTATGTAATTGGTTTATTATCTGGTGGCCGGCCTAATTGTTTATGGTCGAGGGTTTGTATATATAGATGTAAGATCTCATTATAGATAATCATGGTTATTGTTAGAGGTCATGGTCAGGGAATGTAATGTGCAAATAATATAATATCATTCAAGCAAAGGAGTTGGTCGATCATTGGAGATCGAATTGGGTTTATGTAAGAGGATTTAGTCCTCCGGTATTGAGCTTAACTAGAACTGTACTCAGGCATAGGAGATGCTATCTTTTACAGTTCAACACTTCTCCGGAGTGTAGTCTGTAATTTTATGTAGTCAGTGAGGCTCCTTTTTGTGATGAGCAGTGTGCTCTAGGTTGTTGAACTTCCTACAAGTGCAGGCCCCTTCATTGTAATTCACATACTTACTGTAGAAATATTATCTGACCGTGGGTAGGCTTCCCACCGTGGTTTTTCTCTTTACCGGGTTTTCCACGTACAAATCTTGGTGTTATGTGGATGACATTTATTATGTGATTATTTTTTATGCTTAATCAGTTTATCTACTATTCCAGTATTAACGTTTTGGGTTCTGATATTAAAGTTTAAATTGCTAATGGTTCTAGTAATCTATGACAACTGATTCACCACCCCCCCCCTCTTAGTTGTCTTCCGGTTATTTGAACTGTCTAGCAATTGGTATTAGAGCCTTGGTCCTCTCTGCAAAAATCTTAATCGCTTGAGGAAGATCCTATGGCGACTAACAGTTCAAGTTCATCCAGTTCTTCTGGAGCTATCTTTCGAAGGGATATTCTGAGGCTTGATGGAACAAATTACACAGTATGGAAGATTTAGATGGAAACTCATCTAAGATGTCTTGGAAAGGAGATTTGGGAGATCACACAGAATGGTGTCAAACCCTATAATCCGGGATCTGGCAATCCTCCTCTAGCAAACCTGGACAAGGAGCTTGAGAATGATTGTAGAGCAAGAGAAGCCCTCTTATGTGCACTTTTTGATCAACAAATAATGAGATTAACCGACAAATCATTTGGAAAGGCTATATGGGATAAGTTGGAGACTCTAAATGAAGGTGAACCTACAGAGAAGATTGCTAAACTTGATGGTTACTAGGTGAGATATGAAAACCTAAAGATGGAAGAAGATGAAAGGATTAATGCATTCATGGAAAGGGTAAATGAGATTGTTATGGGAATTCAAAGTTTTGGTGGAACTCTGAGCGAAGATGAAATTATTTCTAAAGTCCTGAAAGCCCTACCATTGGTTTACAAAATGAAGGCTGCTGCTATTAATGAGTTGAGAACAATGGCTAATACATCTGTCAACATAGATACTTTGGTTGGGAAACTTTCTGCTTTTGAGCTTGAAGAATTTGGACCTTCTGGAGCTGTGAAGTCTAAACCTGCTTTTCATGCATCTACATCTACAACCGGTAAGAAAGACTGGAAAGCTTTGTATGCAAAGGAATTAGAAGATATGAAGAGATAAGATGATGAGTTTGAGCAAATTGAAGCACTATTTTCTAGAAGAGTACCTAAAGAACCGGTAGGAAGTAAGTATGAAGGAAAAGATCCTTTTAAATGTTTTGCATGTAATAAGATTGGCCATTTTGCATCTAGATGTCCTGAAAGGAATTCAAGATTTGAAGAAAGATCTAGAAGATCATTTAAGCCTAACCCTAGATATCAGAACAAGTACAAGTACAAGAAGAATAGAGACAAATCATGCTACATAGCGGATGAGGAAGGCATTGTTGATTATGATGATGAACCGACAGAAGACTCTACTAGTGGTTCTAACAATAGAAAGGAATGGGTGTTCCTGGCTATCAAGGAAGATGATCCGGCACTAGAAGTGAATGTACCTGAAGAGAAGGAACTTGTTGCTAAAATTGAAGACAAGGATGAATGGGTAATTGATAGTGGTTGTTCACATCATATGACTGGAGATAAAGGGAAGTTTCTATCTTTGCAAGAATTTGATGGTGGTCTAGTTAGATTTGGAGATGACAAGGCATGTATGATCAAAGGAAAAGGAATTATATCATTGGATGGTAAGAACAATACTGACAATGTTTATTATGTTGAAGGTTTGAGGCATAATATTTTGAGTGTAGAACAATTGGTAGATTAGGGATTTCAATTACAGTTCAAGGATGGAAAATGCAAAATCATCAACAGACCTGGTTTGGAGATAGCAACCGGTACACAGACAAAAGGTAATATATTTTATTTGAACTCTAGTGAGAAGACATGTTTGATTACACATATTGATGAGAGTTGGATATGGCATAAAAGGCTGTGTCATGTGAATTTTGATTGCATTATGAAGATCAGTTCAACTAAGGAAGTTAGGGATATACCTATGATTATGAAGCCCTATAATCTGGTATGTAAAGAAGATCAAATGGGTAAATAGGTCAAAACATCTTTTAGGAGTATATAAGAAAAATCAAATGATGTTCTTGATCTTATTCATACTTATTTGTGCAGACCTGCTAGAGTTAAAAGTTTTCAAGGTGATATATATTTCATGCTAATAATTGATGATTATTCTAGAATGATGTGGGTTACTTTTCTAAAAGAAAAATCTGAAGCATCTGAAAAGTTTAAAATCTTTAAGGCTAAAGTGGAAAATGAGACAAGATTGAAGATTAAATGTTTGAGATTATATCATGGTGGAGAATTCACATCCGGTGAGTTTAATAACTTTTGTGACAGGCATGGTATAAGAAGACAATTTTCTTCTCCCTAGACACCTGAGCAAAATGGAGTTGCGGAAAGGAAGAACATAACTATCTTGGATGTTTCTAGAACAATGATGATGAAAGCTAGTCTACCTCATATCTATTGGAGAGAAGAAATGAGTACAACAACTTATACATTCAACAAAGTACATATCAAAGGAGAAATCGGTAAGACACCTTATGAATTATGGTTTGGCAATAAACCTATAGTTAAGTATTTCAGAACTTTTGGTAGCAAATGTTATATTAGGAGAGATTATATAATTGGGAAATTTGATCCTAGATGTGACGAAGGCACATTTATTGGTTATTCTAATGAAAGAAAAGAATATAGATGTTATAACAAGAGATTGTAGAGAATTGTGGAGAGTGCTAATGTCAAAGTAGACAAGTTGAACAGAAGTCAAATCAGAGTTTAAGAGGAAGGAACCGGCAGTGGAAATGTTTGATGTGGTTTGGAATAAGTATAACATTCATTAGAGATACTATTCATTTAGACACTGATGTGGGATGCTACTACTCAGGGGGAGTAGTCAGCTTTGTGATTCAGTGGTTTATGGTTTTGATTTGATATTTTTGTCAAGTTTCTGGCATTGATGTCAAAGGGGGAGTGATATTGATGTGAAAAATAAAAAGAAATTGAAAACAAAAAAAAGGGGGAGTGATATTGATGTGAAAAAGGAAAAGAAAGTGAAAAAGAAAAGAAAAAGAAAGGGGGGGGAGATATTGATATTTAGAGCTATATGTGGGAGTTTGTTGGTTGTCCTCCATTGGGGGAGACTTGTTTGGCATTTCCATGTACTTAGATGTTTTTCACATCTAGTGTTGCCATCAATTCCAAAGGGGGAGATTGTTGGCCATTTGGTGGAATTGATTATGTGTTGCATTGATTTTTTGTCATTGATGCCAAGACTAGTTGTTCGGATGCTTTATCGGAACCCTTCTGGTCCCGGTAGGTTGAGTGGTTTCTGGTTAACTTGGATCCAACATGATCTGGTATAGTTTGGTGATGGAATTGGCTTATTCATGATACTCATGCTCATATTTGGACAATTGGTTTTGGTCTAGTGATCAAATGCTATCCTACTTGCTTAGAAGCTTGGTTTCTGGTTTTGGAGAGGGTTTCACCGGTAGAGCTTTTGGTGGAGATCTTTGATGAACTGCATAAATGGTGTTGGTGCAACTTTTGGTGGAGTTTCAATATGTTGTTGATGATCATGTTCGAGACTTGGTAGATGAAGATCATTGTTGTAGCGTGTGGACCTATACTGGAACCCGGTTGATCTACATTATGGACCGACTTAAATGTAACGTGTGGATTGGACCTCTTGATGTATTTTTGGGATGTCTTATGTGTTGGATATTATTTGTTTTTTCTAAGGATGACATGGCTTGTAATTATGTAATTGGTTTATTATCTGGTGGCCAACCTAATTTTTTATGGTCGAGGGTTTGTATATATAGATGTAAGATCTCATTATGGACAATCATGGTTATTGTTAGAGGTCATGGTCAAGGAATGTAATGTCTGAATAATTTTATATCATTCAGGTAGAGGAGTTGGTCGATCATTGGAGATCAAATTGGGTTTATGTATGAGGATTTATTCCTACGATATTGAGCTTAACCGAAACTGTACTCAGGCATAGGAGATGCTATCTTTTGCAGTTCAACACTTCTTTGGATTGTAGTCTGGAATTTTATGTAGTCAGTGAGGCTCCTTTTTGTGATGAGCAGTGTGCTCTAGGCTATTGAACTTCCTGCAAGTGTAGGCCCCTTCATTGCAATTCATATACTTACTACATAAGTATTATCTGACTGTGGGTAGGCTTCCCACCGTGGTTTTTCCCTTTACCGGGTTTTCCACGTACAAATCTTGGTGTTATGTGGATGGCATTTATTCTGTGATTATTGTTTATTCTTAATTGGTTTATCTTCTATTCAGGTATTAATGTTTTGGGTTCCGGTATTAAATTTTAAATTGCTAATGGTTCTGGTAATCTGTGACAACTGATTCATCCCCCCCCCACTCCCAGTTGTCTTCCGGTTATTTGATCTGTCTAATAGACTCATCCTTAGATAAATTTTAAATCTTCTTTGGGTTCTCAAATCTTGTCTTAATTGATTCTTGAAGTGATTAACTTCTCTCCATAATATCAACTCCCAAAGTCATCTTGTTTTCTCTCAACTCATGAAGTAATAAAACTTTGCTCTCCTTGTTCAATACATGAAAACTTCGCTCTGAAGCATGAGTTTATGAAATAATAACTTCACTCCACTCTTTTCATTCAGAAAGTTCACTCCTTATATCAAACACATGAAGTAATAACATCGCTTTAAATCATGATAAGTGAAGTAACAATTTTACTTTAAACTTTCAACTCATGAAGTTGTCATTTCGCTCTTAATTGTTTGAACTCGAAGTTCACTCGTATCACCTCAAAGTTGAAGTTCGCTCTTATCATCTCAAAGTTGAAGTTCACTCATTCTTCTTTGAATAGGAAGTTAAAACCTTTCTTACTCCCTTCAATTCAAGAAGTAAGCACTCTGCTCCTTTCCTTTAGCACACGAAGTTGATTCAACTTTACCCTCAAGATTGCTTTACCGTACTAAATCATGAACTTCACTCATCTCTCTACCAACACGAAGTTCGCTCATCTCCTCTTGAACATGAAGTTCATTCATCTCCTCTTGAAGTTGAAGTTCTCTCATCTCCTCTTGAAGTTGAAGTTCACTCATCTCCTCTTGAACATAAAGTTTGCTCATCTCCTCTCCAACACAAAGTTCGCTCATTTTGCTTACAGGTGAAGATGAGGTTCACTCTAATGTGTATGAAAATTAAGTTGAAACTTTACTCCTCACAGTCAACTCATGAAGTAAATGCCTTCACTCCTATTCCCAAATGTATGAAGCATAACTTCGCTTCATTTCCCCAATTCATGAAGAAACTATTTCATTCCTCCTTAGCAACCCTTGAAGTGAATGATTTCGCTCCTCTTAGGTCAAACATGAAGTAAATAATTTTATCTTAAGCTTGCAGCTCTTAAAGTTATCAACTTCACTCATAAACATCGATTCATGAAGCAAGAAACTTCGCTCAACTCTTTTGATACCTGAAATATGCATTTCGCTCCTAGTTACTTAAAGCCGAAGTTTGATGAGCCTAAATAATGGCTCTATTTTGATAGATTTTTGTTATAATATTCCTACCTAGGTCTTGTGATTAGATGATATTTGGATCAGGATACTCTCCTAGTTGATACCTTTTAAGTTTTTCTGGAACTGATTTGTCTAATACTTAAGGTTGTCATATAAAGGTTTTTAAATTATTTCTATGCAAATATCTAAACAATCTTAAGTATGGTTTAATTTATATCATGTTAGCATTAGTATATACACATGTTTGTTGTGCACGTTAACATCATGGTGCACAGTCGACAAAGGAGAAGAAAAGACTAAGTGGTAGTTTAAAGAAGCACCAAGCATGTAGCCACAATGCAGACCCAGTCAAAGAAAAGCAGCATTAAGGGAGATCGAAGCCACCTGACCGGTTCTTCAGTAGAATGATTTATGAGACATTTATAATTGTTCTTAGTGGAGCTTAGATCTAGGAAGAAAGTCATGCTATATTTTCTCAGTTGCAGAACAGATGTTGTTCAGTTTTCCTGCGTTGACTTCTTATTTTGTTTAATAAATCTTGTTTGCCTATTCCATAGGAATGTGGTTGATCAGTTAGGAATTTGTTATAAATTTCTAGATAAACAAAGGGGTCTCTCTATCCTCTTGGGGATAGAAGAGAACGACCATAGTATTTGTAATACTCAGTCTTCTAGTACTTATGTATTTTTCACAATCAATTTGGAATAAAGAGATCAATGTGATTTTAAGCTTAACAATTGTAATCTAAAATTTATGGATATACTCACTCAAGGGGGCCCACTTGGTGAGTAATCCTTTTTATTTTCCAGTTAGTTTCCATCTTGCAATAGTTGTTGTTTCGGCAATTGTCTCTTCCTGAAGCCACTAGAAACAGTTCCTATGTCTGTTCCTACAGCCACAACGGTAGAGTAGTTTCTATTCGCTTACCAGAACATTATCATTTAGTAGTAGTTTCTTAAATTATTTCCAATTGTAAATTCTAATTAAGTATTAGTTCATTGTGATTTTGCATGTTTACTTCAAAGAATTTCCTTTCCTGCAGTAATATAGAATGGTTGCGATATGAACTTGGTGCACATATAGTGTTGACCCATTTTAAGTTTACATCCCTGGTCGATAAGTAAATGAGCCTTTTCTATAAGAAAGCTAGCTATTCAAGGATGTTCAATCTTTGAATTGTGTTTTATTACCTAGTTGCCATTCCAGTTGTGAGGACCAACATTTTTGGCGTCGTTGTCGGGGATGGTGTCAAACTAAGAACCTGTTGTAACCATTAGTTTTAAGTTTTTTTAGTTAGCTCTTTGAATTTCTTCATTAATCTACATGCATAGGAGGAGAGATGCATTAGGAATATTTCTTCCCTCACATTCCACTCAAGATATAAGATCAGATCAAGCACCTGAAGTAAACCCTTTTGTAGAAACTTTTGTGTGAAATAGAGGTGTTTTATATTTGTTAGAAGGAGACCTAGATTTCCTAAATGAACCCCCTGAGAAAAACATTTTACCTTTAGTTCTTTATCAGGGACCAATGATAGCAAATCCTCCACCTCCACCTGTAAACCCAACATTTGAGTTTCCCATCCCTGACCAACATGATAATGCAAACTTGAAGAATATACCAGCTTCATCTCTTCAAAAAGTTCATGGTTTGGTAACAGAAGATCCAGATACCTTTCTATTTGAATTTGACATCCTTTGTAGAAGTTATGACTATACCACTGACACCCATAAACTCAAGTTATTCCATGCTACTCTAAAACAAGCTTCTCTGATATGGTTTATGAGTCTAGGTAGAGATGCAATCACTACCTGAGAGGAGATGAAGACAAAATTCTTGGATAAGTATAAAGATTATTGCAGGGGAATGGACTGACATGGTGATGATATCTTCAGGATGACACAAAAAGAAGATGAAATCTTGGAAGATTACTTAGAGAGGTTTTTGTTTAGTGTTAGAAAATCCAAGCATAGCACTTTGAGTGAAGAATCCATGCAGTTGATCTTTCTAAGGGGAATCAATGAAGATTGTGTTGACTCATTAGATTGATGAATACTAAGAGGGGGGGTGAATTAGTATACCAAAAAATACTATACTTAAACACTTTAATAGTCTAGCAGTAAATCGGTAAAACAATTTAGCAAACAAATCGGTTAACACACATGCAAACGAAATAGAAAATAATGCATTCACCCACAGAAGCACAATCACCATAACACAAGAGATTTTGACGTGGAAACCCAAATGGGAAAAACCATGGTGAGATGAAACTCACAAGTAACTATCTGCAGAATAGTAACCAGACCGGTTAAGGTCATACAATGTTCTTTACCAGAACAGATCCTGTTAGGAATCTCAATCTCTGTTAGGAGATAAGTCTGATTAAAGACTACCTTGTGAGAGGATTTCAGATCCACAGATGTGAACCACCTTGTTAGAGAATTTACAAAGGCTTTTCTGGGCCTACCCGGTTAAGGGTTTCTAACTTGTTAAAGATGTGAATAATCAACAAGTGAATGATCTAGCAAATGGCACAATCTGCTTGATTAGATCCATTGTAGCTCATAGCTAATGCATTTAAGCATTACTTCAGTCTTTAGTAACTCCTTATTCTGTTACAACTCACAGACTTGATCTTCTTAGTTAAGATCGCACATTCAAGAGGTTTTTCAACCACTACAAAAACCTAATAGATATAATCGCATACTCTCTCTCTCTCTCTCTCTCAAAATCCTAGACATGATGTCCCTAAAAGGAATCTGATTTCATGTCGGTCCAATAGGATTTCATTACAAGTTCCTAGGTTCATTGTATCTAGACACATTTGATAATATGACACAAAAACATCATCAAAGTGTCGGTGGATGGTAACTCATCACAAAAATATACCGGTTGGTAACTCATCACAGAGTATTACCAGTTTGTCCAACTTTTTGGTTACTGGTTGTTGACTCAGAGTAATACTGGTTTAACGGATTACCGATTGATAAAAATTGAAGACTGGGAAAAAGATAACTGTCGCTTCTAGCTCCTTTGCTCCGCTCTGCTTGAGATCCTTAAATCGCTTGATCTCTCTATGCCACTTGGGTCTTTATACTGCTTGAGATCGGTAAACACTTTCTACATAACAACAATAGTCTAAAGACTACAACATGATACCGGTTTGGAACAATTACCGGTTGAGCATAATTCATACATTCTCAAAGTGATCTCATAGCAAGTGTGAGTCCATCAATGACAATCACAACATAATCATCAAAATGCCAACAATCTCCCCCTTTGGCATTGATGGCAACACTTAGGATTTTTTTTTTTTGACTTCTAGATGTTTTACAACAAAATTATGCCATAAGTAAAATTACTCCCCCTAAGCATATACACTGTCCCTTTTGTAGACAATGCAATGTATACTACTTTCTTATAGAGATAGACATGAAAGTATACATAGCATGCATCAAAATTTTAAATACAAAATACTACTCCCCCTTTGCCAACAATGACAAAGTACAGTTGAAAAGCCCCTGTTCCATTAGCATTAAAAACTGATTTAAAAAGTTTATGACAATAAAGAGTGAAACTTATCAAAAACTGATTTAAAATCTTGGATAAATGTCTTCATGGATAAAGACCATGATTCAAGCAATGAGGTAGAAACCTCATTCTTTGTTTGCATCTGATAAAATTGCTCCTCCATGGCATCCATGGTACTCATCTCTTGAGTAACTGTTAGGGCATCTATATTGAGGTAGCATTTCTAGAGAATTTGTAGTCTTGGCAGTAGGACTAGTTGAAGTTCCTGCAAATTACATGTCCAACTGCTTATCTCTGCCTCTATTCTTGCAGACTGAAGTTGAAACCGGTGAGCAGTTTGTCCATATGTGGAGAAGAAATCATATGACATCTTGAAGGTGGTAATAAATGACTGCATATCAGATTGCAATTTGTCCTTCTGAGTGAGCACATCATCACATAATAAATGAGGTTGACAAATCTTGTTGAGTAGTAGATTGCCCTCATCCATTTCATCTCTGATGTCCTTTTGTGCCTTCTGAAGTTCTGACCGAAGCTCATTCAACTTCTTCACCAAGGCAATGTTCAGAGCCTTTTCATGCTCCTTTTTGGCATTTGTTTCTACAACTTCTTCCAGGCTTTGGACCTGGTCTTCCACAACTATACATAGAAGCTTTAATTGGGCAAGTGAAGAATCAGTACTAGGGAGGTTTGTACCGGGTATCAAATTGGTGAGTGTTTCCACCGTAGTTTGGATAACATCTTCCTCCATTTTCCTCCTTAGAGCATCCAATCATTCTTGAGCAAGCTTAATGCTCTGTAGTAGCTCTGATTCATTTGCAAACTGAAGGTCAATAGGACTGGTAATGTCAGTCGGTTTGGCTTGACTACCGGTTTCCTTTGGAGTCTCCATCTGAGTGCTCTGTGTCGCTTCTTCTTTCTCTTTGGCTCTTTTCTTGTCTTCTTCTGCCTTCTTTTTCTCCTCTTCTTTCCGCTTCTCTTCATCTTCATCCTTTTTCTTCTCCTCTTCCTTTTTCTTCTCCTCTTCCTTTCTCTTCTCCTCTTCCTTTTTCTTCTCCTCTTCCTTTCTCTTCTCCTCTTCCTTTTCTGCTTCCTTCTTCTTCTTCTCGTCCTCTTGTTTCTTATTCTCCTCTTCTTTTCTCTTTTCTTCCTCTTTCTTTTTCTTCTCATCCTCTTTCTTCTTTTCCTGTTCTGCCTATTTTCTCTTGTCTTCCTCTTGTTTCTTCTTCTCTTCCTCTGCCTATTTTCTCTTGTTTTCCTTTGGTTTCTTCTTCTCTTCCTCTGCCTATTTTCTCTTGTCTTCCTTCTGTATCTCCTGACCTTCTGTTTCTACTGGTGCATCCGGAGTAACATTGTCACTATTTAAGGCATCAACATCAATTGGTTCCATTTGAGTGGTGACTAGTTCTCCTTCATTGTTGTATACTTCATCTGGTTGAGTGATTTCCAGTTCTTGCTCTGCTTTCCTATTGGCTTTAGCCACTTCATGCAGTCTTAAAGCTGATTGAGCAAGGGAGTGGGTATCTTTGACCACTTCCAAAACTTTTCCTTCCAATAACAGGAGTCTTCTTCTTCTCATGAAGAGGCCCTTATATCTCTCCACCACTTCATACAGTTCTGTTTTAGGCACATCAGGAAAGTATTGTGCAAATAATTCCTCTCTTATTTCTTGTTCCTTTTCTAGGGAAATGTGCCACTTGTTGTCTAGATAATTATACAAAGAATCAGGCATCTCAGATTTAATTTCTAATGACCACTGGTCATTAATACATAAATAATTGATAACTTCCTATTCAACTTCTTTCTTTTCATCATCATTAAAATCATCAAAGCACTCTTTCAAATCACCAAGTACTTTTCTTCTAATATTCTTAATTGTTCTTTGACAATGTGTCAAAGGTTTGTAAGAGGAAATATCAATATTTACCGGTGTACATGTTGCCGATTCATTCTTTGTCTTTTTCCTCGTTTGCCTAGTCTTCTTAGGCTGTTCATTAGAGACAGTGTCCTCTGAGTCTGGTGTATTGCTTTTTGTCTTCCGCTTCCTCTTGAAGACTTTGGCAGGTGCCGCTTCCGGTTTCTTCTTTACCGGTGACCACTTGGTCACTTTGGGACTTGCTGGAGTAACCGGTGCCGATGCTAAAGGCACTGCCTTTTCCTTCTTTACTGAGGGTTCTTGAACTAGTATAACCCTTTCTAGATAGGTGTCGATTCTCATTGCCATTATGCACTCATCAACTTTGATGGTGAAGAAGATGTCCTCCTCATACTTTTTGACTATATCACCGGATATTCTTACCCTTTGGTTCATTTTGCATCTGAACTCATCAAAGTATTTGTTCAACACTTCTGGATAGCCAGTTCCAACCGCTTGTAGGCTTTCCTTGATTTGCTTTGTCACCGGTTGGTCAGCAAACCACTAAATATCACCCACTCCTGGGAAATAGCCTTGGAAGAAGAAGAACAACCCAACCAATAGTTGTCCAAACTTAAATTTTAGGGCATTATCTTGTTTGATCGACTTGAGGTTCAACATAAGTTGTCTTTGCATATCAGTGCATAGATCAAACGATGCATCTTCCTTGATCATCCTATGAGCGACATTTACCACTGCAGCAGAGACAAAGTTGATTCTGCTGGCATGGAACGTCTGGTATCCTATCACCATACACGCATATTTGACTAGATCATCCTTGATGGAGTTGACAGTCATTCCCCGTGAATCGCTCACAGAACCGGTGAGCTTGGTCATTTCCATCTTGCTGATCTTCCTTAGGGCTGGCACTTCACCGATGTTATAGAAACCGATGACAACATGAATCGCTTCTGGTGTGACATCATGCATCTACTCTAAGTACATCTTATCATTGTGTACTCTACTCAGGATAATTTGAATGTGACAATCCAAAAATTCTTCAAGAAAATAGGCTGCGTTGTGAAGTTTCTTCTTTTCCAGAATGCTAAATTCTGGTTTAATCTTCTTATCCTTTCTATAGAACAGACTCAACTGGGAATGGATCATTAGAGATCCTAGGTCTTCAATCTTGCGGTCAATGAAATTTGAAATGCCTTCTTCCACTATGACACCAGTGGGTATTTGAGATAGGGCATTGTATTTTTCCTTCCGTTGAATGAAGTCTATAGAATCAACGGGTGCACTGGAGCTAGCATGTGATGCTGAAGCCATGATAAACAGAGAATTTTGAAAAATACCTTCGTAGATCAAAATTTAGGGCTTCACAATTTGAACTTTGCTACACACTCCTTTGGTTGCTGAAATACCGCTTTGCATTCTACACTTCTCCAACAGATGTTTTCTTCGGATTCTTCTTCAGGATTTTGATAAATTCTTTGAATCGCAATGTAAATCACTTTTCTTCACTTTGCACTTGAAAACTTCTTTTCTTGAAAAATGATAGTGAGAAATGATTTAAAAATTCCTTTTAAACAAATTCTCCACCTACCATAATAAATGCTCCATTATTAGGGCGTAAACCCTAATTTTGCCTTATACCATTTCTGGTCTTCTGCCAATCTGATAGGTATTTTGTACCGGTTAAGGTCTTTTATCGGTGTCAACCAGGGGTTCGAGATATTTCACCGTTTGCTCCCCCTAAGATTTTCTGATGCTTAGTTTGCTGGTTCAGTGACTTCCACACTAGGTGCAAAAACTGGTTCTTCTTGAATCATTTCTTTTGGCTTCTTCTTCCAGGTTTTCTTCATATCTGCTTGAACAATTTCAACATCAATTTTTCCTTCTAGAGTGACCGGTATATCATCCGATATACTCTTTCTACTTCTGCAGAATCTTGCTGAATGACCCAGTTTGTTGCAATGATAGCAAACCATTCTAGGTGCTCTCCAAGGCCCATTATTCATGTTTCCATTCTTCCTTCTGTATGTTGCAGCAGTGTGACCATGACCATGGAAAATCATATAGATTGCTCTCCATTTGGTTTCCGCTTGATAGCCACTGCTACCTGACTGATGACTATAGGTATTAAACCGGTTTGGGTTCCGGTTCCTAGAGGGTTTAGGAAAAACTCCTTGATTCCTTTGAGGATACTTTCCGATAGTGTGCATGACAGACCTGCATTCAAATGCTCTATGCCCAAAATTGTTGAATGCATAACAATTACCATTGAATCTATTGGATCTAGGCTTATCATTTAGAAAATAAGGAAAATTATTGTAAGCCTTACTTCTACATACATTAGCAGTGTGTCCTTCCTTGAGACAATTAAGGCAAACATGTTTGAACTTTTTCTTACCTTTATCCTTTGATGTCGATTGATTCTTTGATGCTCCACTTGTTGTTCCAGAGGTCTCACCTTCCTCATATTCAGAGAAACCAAGTCCATTGGTATTCTTTATCGGTTTGGCTGATTCAAGATTCTGCTCTAGCTTGACAAAGCTCTTGTTGAATTTGGAAAGTATTTCCTTTGACTCGGTGAGTTCTTTGGAAATGGCAACATTGGATTCCTTCAAGGTTTCATTCTCAGAGATAGCCATGTTTAGTTCACCTTGCACTTCTTCTTTTTCTATTTTGCTTCCATGAAGATGAGCGATAAGTGCATTGATCTCTTGCTTTAGCTTGGAGATCTCATGATCTTTGTCTTTTACTAGATCTTCAACTTTCCTCCGGTTCTCAAGCTCTTGACACATTCTGATAGTTAGTCCTTCCAACTCCTTTCTCAGGTTGGAATTGGATTCATTCAACTTTTCTACTTCTTGAATTAGGGCTTCCATGTCCACTTCATCAGAAGAGCTATTTTCAGTTAACTCCATCAGTTTTTTAGCATGCTCTCTTCTTTTTGCCTGAGAGGCCTTATATTTGACCATAAGATCATCATAGGCTTGCTCAGACTGAGTGAGCCGATGAGTAAGCTCCCTCACTGTGTATTCCCCCATATCTCTTTCCAAGTGGTTAGACTTATAGAAAGGTTGGCTCTGATACCAATTGATGAATACTAAGAGGGGGGGGGGTGAATTAGTATACCAAAAAATACTGTACTTAAACACTTTAATAGTCTAGTAGTAAACCGGTTAACACACATGCAAACTAAATAGCAAATAATGCATTCACCCACAGAAGCACAATCACCATAACACAAGAGATTTTCATGTGGAAACCCAAATGGGAAAAACCACGGTGAGATGAAACTCAAAAGTAACTATCTGCAGAATAGTAACCAGACTGGTTAAGGTCATATAATGTTCTTTACTAGAACAGATCCTATTAGGAATCTCAATCTTTGTCAGGAGATAAGTCCGATTAAAGACTACCTTGTGAGAGGATTTCAGATCCACAGATGTGAAACACCTTGTTAGAGGATTTACAAAGGCTTTTCTGGGCCTACTCGGTCAAGGGTTTTTAACTTGTCAAAGATGTGAATAATCAACAAGTGAATGATCTAGCAAATGGAACAGTCTGCTTGATTAGATCCATTATAGCTCATAGCTAATGCATTTCAGCGTTACTTCAGTCTTCAATAACTCCTTACTATGTTACAACTCACAGACTTGATCTTCTTAGTTAAGATTGCACATTCAAGAGGTTTTTCAACCACTACAAAAACCTAACAGCTATACTCACATACTCTCTCTCTCTCTCAAAACCCTAGACATGATGTCCTTAAAAGGAATTTGATTTCATGTCGGTCCAATAGATTTTCATTACAAGTTCCTAGGTTCATTGTATCTAGACACATTTGATAACACATCACAAAAACACCGTCAAAGTGTCAGTGGATGGTAACTCATCACAAAAATATACCGGTTGGTAACTCATCATAGAGTATTACCAGTTTGTCCAACTTTTCGATTACCAGTTGGTGACTCAGAGTAATACCGGTTTAACGGATTACCGATTGACAAAAATTGAAGACTAGGAAAAAGATAACTACCGCTTCTGGCTCCTTTGCTCCGCTCTGCTTGAGTTCCTTAAACCGTTTGATCTCTCTATGCCGGTTGGGTCTTTATACCGCTTGAGATCGGTAAACACTTTCTGCATAACAATAGTAGTCTAAAGACTACAACATGATACCGGTTTGGAACAATTACTGGTTGAGCATAATTCATACATTCTCAAAGTGATCTCATAGCAAGTGTGTGTCCATCAATGACAATCACAACATAATCATCAAAATGCCAACATAGATTTCATTGGAGGAGGAGATATTACTCAAGTTCAATGGGATGACATCAAATAAATCTGTCAAAAATATTCTAAAGTTGCAGCCAAGAAGGGAAGACACTATAGGCCTGGTTCTTCAATTACAAAGGCATCTACAAGAGTTTCAAGAATGGAGATAACTCATTTGTTAAAGGACTTTAAGGAGGATATTATTAACAATATGGCTACTCAATTGGATACACTTCAAGAAAGAAAGAAGCATGAGGAGGCAGAGGCCATGCTTGTTTAATTTTGTCCTCACTTTCGACAAAAGAAGAAGGACTATAAATGTAAACTCCTAGCTAAAATTGATAGCCAACAAACTTCACTAGATTTCAAGCCAGTCTATGCAGATGATGAACAACTCAAAAATATTACATAACAAATGCCTTGGAATCCAAGACAAGGTATGCCACAAGATCCATTGTCATTTTCTAATCCTTATATGAACTTCAATGCACAAAATAATCAGTGGCAACCTCCATACTCCCAAAATTTTGGAAATTATACTCTTTAGTCTTGTAATAACTCTTAAAACCCTTGGCCTAATTATTAGAGTCCTTCCTCTCAATGGCAGCAGTCATAAGGGAATTGGTCACCACCTCAAGGTAACTAGAAATAGTCACTGCAATGGAGGGGAAGACAACAATGGATGAACCATTCATCAGGTTTCCTGCAACCACAAAACCAGTCCCAACAGCTGAATTTAATGCCACGAGCTCCTAATGCTACTCCACCCAAGTCAACCCAACTACCAACACAGCCTGTGCCAAATCAAAATAACAAACCCCAACAACAACAATAATTTTTTCAACTGATCCTAATTAGTATCCTACATATTCTCTCGATATAAGTGATATTCACTTACGGTCGGGGACAACCCTGCCTACTCCATCTCTTCCAATCATAATAGGATTACCATCTGAGGATATTTCTCAGGACACTACACCAGATCAACCTAGAAACCCTAAGAAGGTTCATCAGTCTGAGACTCTATGCACACATTTAAGAACTCCCTCGTTTCCTCAAAGATTATAGGTAGAAGTGTGTAGATAATAGGATGATATAGCTTTTGATCTTATTGATCAGTTAAAACATATATGTGTAAAGATTCCACTGTTTCAAGCTATTAAGGATATTCCCATATATGGAAAAGCTATTAAGAAGGCATGTCTGAAGAAACCTAGGAGAAAGAAAAAGGACCCAAAAATAGCCAATGTAGTAGGACAATTGGTTAATATTATGTTAGGAAAAATTGTTGTCCCTAAATATTCTGACCTAGGTAGTCCTATTGTGAAGGTAGTTATTAATGGAAATCAAATTAAAAATGCCTTGATAGACTTAGGAGAAGCCATAAATGTGATGACTAAGGATGTCATGTAACAAATCAGCATTACTAGTCTTAGATCAACCCCAATGATCCTGCAACTTGCTGATAGCTCTACTGTTCGGCCTGAAGGGATGGTTGAAGATATTGTTATCATATTAGATTCTTGGGAATACCCGACTCATTTTATAATACTCTCTCCTAAGGAAACATTGGGGGGATATCCAATCATTTTGGGAAGCCTTGGCTTGCTATAGTAGATGCATACATAGGTTGCAGATCAGGGGACATGACTATTTCAGATGGTATTACTACTAAAACTCTTGCACTTTATTCTCCAGCACAACCACAACTTGATCAAGAGCAAGTAGTATGGCTAGATATAGGAGAAGAAGCCGAGGAAATTAATTTTATTCAACAACTAATGATGTTAATGAGGGAACCAGTCATAGAACTTCAAGAAGATGATATGGTACTCTCTAACATCATAAGAAATCATTATGGAGAAGCTCAACAGTCATCGGGTATACCAACAAGTCCTTTGCATACTCTTCTTCTATCAGCAAACTCTTTAGATTCTCCTGCAACCATGAAAATATTTCATACACTATTACCACAGGAGATTCAAACCTCTTGTCTATCTAAAAAATCTAATGTTGAGTCAATCATTCAAATAGAGGTTGCCCCAAGAAGAAATCTGAATGTCAATAGTCAATCAGTAGCAAATCAAAGATTGTCATTAATAGAATTACTCAAGGCCCAAAAACAAGCCTTTGCATGGGATTACCATGACACGAAAGGATTAAATTCTACATTGTGTACCCATAGGATTTATATAAGAGAAGATTGTAAACCAATTAGACAACCCCAATGAAGGATTAATCCTGCCCTAAGGGAAATAGTTAAGGAGGAACTACAAAAGTTGCTTAATGCAGGATTCATTTACCCTATTTCAGACAGTTAATGGGTTTCTCCCTTGGTTATAGTTCCAAAGAAAGGAGGGAAATGAAGAGTTTGTGTGGACTATAGGGAGATCAAAACTACTACAAAAAGGACCACTTTCTACTTCCATTCATAGATCAAGTGTTAGATTCTCTAGCAGGTAAGGAATAATTTTCATTCCTGGATGGGTTTAGTGGTTATAATCATATCAGAATAGCTCTAGAAGACCAAGAAAAAACCACCTTTACTTGCCCCTGGGGCACATATGCCTATTCAGTTCTCCCTTTTGGTTTATGTAATGCTCTTGCAACCTTTCAAAGGGTTGTCCTCAATATATTTTCAGATATATCCCATGATTGTATGGAAATTTACATGGATTATTTTACTGCTTATAGAGCCACCTTTAAGGAAGCATTACAAAATCCTGCCAAAGTGTTGAAGCGGTGTGAGGATCATAATTTATCCCTAAACAGTGAAAAATGCTTCATGATGATGCAAGAAGGAATAGTATTGGGGCATTGAATTTCTCAATCAGGTATTCAAGTAGATTCAGCCAAAATTGAGGTAATACTTTCTCTTCCTGCCCCTGCAAAACAAACAAAAGATGTTGAGTTTGAATGGACAACTACATGTGAAGAGGCATATTATAAACTTAAAGGAGCCTTAACTCAGGCCTATGTGCTTGAAGGACCTGTTTGGTCTCTTCCGTTTCATATTCATACAGATGCATCTGATTTTGCAATAGGAGCAGTTTTGGGGTAGAAGCAAGGAGTTTTGGAAAATGCAAATTATTATATCAGTAAAAATTTGCAAGGACCAGAGCTGAATTATAATGTCACTGAAAAGGAAATGTTAGCTATCATCTATGCCCTCAATAAGTTCAGGCACTATATCACTAGTTATCAAATCTTTGTGCATAATGATCATGCAACCATCAGGTACCTCATGAAGAAAAGTTCCATTACAGGTAGGTTGGCAAGATGGTTGTTGTTAATGCAAGAATTTGACATTACTATCATAGATAAACCAAGTAAAGCAAATGTAGTGGCACATTTTCTTTCTAGAATTCAAACACCAGACAATCCTAAAGCCATTGATGATTATTTTCCAGATGAGAATTTGTTTTCAATTAATTTGAACAGTCCATGGTATGCTGACATAGCTAACTACTTAGCAGCTAACAAGATACCTCCTCATTTCTCGCCAAAAGAAAAAAAATTGCTAGTAGAAAAGAGTTTCAACTTTTCATGGATAGCAGATTGCTTATTTTATACAGGACCAGATCAAGTTCTGAGGTAATGTGTTAGAGAAGATGAGACTTATGATATCCTTCACACCTGTCATGATGAGCCTTGAGGAGGTCACTTTGCTTCCAAGAGAACAACTCTCAAGATATTGACTACAGGGTATTATTGGCCAACTTTGCACAAGGATACAGTCAAATATACTAGAAAATGTGACAGATGTCAGCGAATGGGAAGACCAACTCGGTTTGATGAAATGCCTTTACAGCCATAGGTGGTTGTTACACCATTTGACAAATGGGGCTTAAACTTTGTTGGGCTAATTGATCCATCATCAAATGGTCGGTCATACATTCTTGTTTGTACCGACTATGTCATAAAGTGGGTTGAGGTCAAAGCATTCAAGCATGCTAGGGATAATAAGGTAGAAATTTTTTTATATGAAGAGATCTTTACTTGGTATGGAGTTCCCAAAGAAATTGTAACAGATCAAGGTCCACAATTCACTTCCACTTTGATCACCACCCTATTAATGAATACAATGTGTTTATGGTGAAAATGGATAAAACAATATTGAAAGATTAAATAGATTCAACCACAAAACCCTAGCCTAACAACAACAAAGATCCACCATAACATATAAAGATTACCTAAGACAATGCAAGTCAAATGAAATCACAAAGATCATACCATTACATGTCCAATAGGGTTTGGATCTCCATTCTTCCTATCTCCATTGATCTTGCTTGATATATTTGCTCTCAGATTTTATATGTGCACAAGAACTCAACAAAGAACGGAAATGTGCTTGCAAGTAGGATTGCATATGAAAGTGCAAAGCGTAGTGTAGTCAATTGATCAAGTAGTTAGTTAGGGTTTGATAATGGAGGAAGCATCTCCTTATATAGAAAACACTATATGAAATGGAGGGATAAGATTGAGAGGCGTAAAAGAGGTCGGCTATGATTAGAGGGTAGGTAGAGAAAATAATTAAAAAATGAAAGGGGTAGGCAGTATATGAATTAAGAGATGAATGATATGTGTCATGTGTAGAAAAGACTAATGAATTAATTAAATAAATAAAGATTTATTTAATTAATAGAGGAATTGGGATAATTAAATAAATAAAATATTTATTTAATTTAGGAAAAGGGTAATTTAAATAAATAAATGTATTTATTTAAATGAGAAATAAGGCTAGAAGAGGATAAATGAATTAATTAAATAGATAAGGATTTATTTAATTAATAGAAGAATTAGGCTAAAATAATTAAATAAATAAAGATATTTATTTAATTAGACATGACAATTTTAGGTGTCTACATTTTGCCCCTCTTTGAGACAATGCAGCTTGTTGCGTTGTTTCAAAGAAGATAATATGAACTGATACAAAGTTGCCCCAAGATGGGAATGATATGCCCCCTTGAGAGATTGGATGAAAATGTCTAAAAAGATCACAGACAATCTCTTGATAAGAGAGAAATGCTAGAATGGACTGACCGGATAGAGTGACAGAGTCACATGATAAAGAAGACTGACTCGGGAGACGAGGGCCAGGGCAGTCTATAAGATAGACCACGAGGGGAATACATCCTCATTGTCATCCACACATCCAAGAGATCAGAGTGTAGAGAGAGAATAGAGCAGTAGCAGTCAGCAGTGATAGCATTGGTTCACAAATTCGATCGTGTTCGCCGATTTCAGAGGCCAGCAGAGGCAGGAGAGCCGGTGAGTACCACAAAACCTCCTTGTACTTTGTTGTATTAATTGATGTCATTAATGCATGTCAAGTAGAGCAATAAATGCACTTTACGATAATGTCAAAAAGTGTCAAAAACATAGAGGGACGTCTGTGCTGGTGCCAGGCACGTCTGGGTTGGCTAGGCGTGTCTGTGTTTGTGCCAGGCGCGTCTGTGCCGGCAAAGGCATCTGTGCAGGATGCAATCGCATCTGCGTTGTGCAGGCACGTTTGTGTCTTTCAGGCGCGTATGTGTAGAACATAGACACGTCTGTGTCTTTCAAGCATGTTGTAAAGCGGAAAATCGCGATCGAACCCTAGTTGTTCTCCCCTCTTCCAACTCCGAGGAGAGAGAAGGGAGGTTCGCTAGGATTCGATGGTTTTTCACTTAGGGGAGAGACTTTACATTCAAAAGAGGGGTTGAAACCCACAAGATCCAATCCCATGCAATGCAAGATTGGATGCTAAATGTGTTTCAAGGGTTAAGAAAGCAAGGCTACCCTCTTTTGTAAAGAATGTGCATAGAAGAATTAAGCTAGGAATACATAGAAAGTGACAAAGATTCGCTTATAAAATGAGATAGGAATACAGTATGAAGCTGCGGACCTGGAATTAGCAATAAAATGTCGATACGGCGCTGTCCTACAAATTTGAGCAAAAGTTGTTGGGACGATGGCGCCCGGCGCCACGGTCCTCCGAAAAATCCGTCAAACGAAGGGGGATCGGTTCGTCTCTGCACAAGGATTCCAGATCTTCAATTTCAACTGCGTACCTGCAACCTACACACAGAAAAGCGAAGATGATTGGGGGGTTAGGGATTAGGGGTTTGCCTTTAGGTCAAACCCCGGTTTTGGAATTAACCAAGAAATGAGCAAGAGCTGTAAATGTAAATGACTGTAAAACAAGTACTAATACCTTTTTCTAAGGATGTTTGTATCCTTATGTGTGAAGGTTTAGATGTTGTTGTTTGTTGTAGTAGTATGTTGTATGTAGCATGTAGTAAGTGATCTCCTCTTCAATGGTTGAATCCTTGACTTGAATGCAACACTTAGCCTTGAATGGAGACTTGAAATGATCAATTGCTTGAAGGAATGCTTTAATGCTTGAATGCTTGAATGCTTGAGTATAGTTTCCATGCTTTTTCCATATATCCTCCTCATGCCAAATGAGAGAGAAAAATGTAGTTTATATACTTGTCATTTAGGGCTGATAGACTGATTTTCCTAACCTTAGGCCGACCAGGAAAGTTAATTTCCAATTTGCAAACAAAAAGACCCGCAATCTCCTTAGGAGACTGGGCCCAAAATAGGACCCAGGGACCAGGGCGCTGGGCGCTCTGGTCCCACCTCCCGGGACAGCAGGGTGCAAGGAGGTTCAGGCCAGGGTGCTTGAAAAATGCAGTTTTCAGTGTCGTGAGCAAGTTTCAGGGTCTCCATTCAGGTTGCGTGTTGCGTCGCCATCGTGAAGACTGAAATGCAGTCGAAATTGCAAGTGTCGCAATTTTAGGACGCTACATTTAGCCCCCACTTTAGCGGGAGTATGTATGCTCATACTTCCGGTAAAGTACAAGGAACAATCATTGAAAGACTTTCACTACGTCAAGGAGGCAAGATACACCAAGCCCCCAGTGGACTAAGGATCTTACGACTTCGATTGACAAAGTAAAAGGGAAAATCACGAGGGAGAACCATGACTGTCAGTAGTAAGGTTCCCTCACTATGAGTCATACAAGAAAGATATCAAAAATTCTCAAGGCAAGGTTAAATTTACCAAGAAATTTTCAAGTATCTTGAAAAGATATGAACGGGATGTATGCCCCCCTACGTTAAAGCGATCGCACACGCCTCACCGGGGGTGATTGTTTTAACGTAGTGATACACATAAGAAATGAGAAAGGAGCACGTTATCGCAAGGTTTTAGCCCCCAAGTGTGAGATAAGCCCAAGGAAAATAGACACAAAACATAAAGCACGAGGTGACTTCGCTTTCCTCGAGGTCAGTATGCTGTATGATAAGTCATGTATATATATCATATGTATGTATGCATAATTGTTCTTCATTCCCCAATCAAGGAAGGTCACCTAGAAGAAGGGAACACATGTGTCTTTTCAGTCAACATGAGAGAGATCGAGAGATCTCAATGCTTTGCATCATCCTCAAGTAGACAACACTAAGGACAACAAATAGAAGAATGAGAATAACATATAGAAGAAGTAACACAAGAGAGGAGGAGAGAATCTGCTATGCTAATGTAACTAGTCTAGCACGTCATCTACCCCCCGATCTTGCTGATCAATGTTTCAGGAAGGCAGGGAACACGCTAGAGGAGGAACATCCAACATAGCAGATGGAGCTATCACAAGATCCAAACAAGGGCTATGTTCATGTTCCGAGCCACGTTGTTCTTGTCTAGGAGCTAGGATAAGTGCTTTAGAAAATTCATTAGATAAATGGTTACCAATATCAACAAGTTCATATTCACTATCAGAAGCAAGAGAAGTAACATTTTCATCATGAATAACATTTTCATCTATATCATCATCAAGATTTATAAAAATAGGATCTTTAACTCGCACAGGATCAAGACCATCATGCATCTTATGTTTAGGAGATTTAGGCTCAATGTCCGGCTGAGGAGAAAATGGAATAATGCTTGTTGAAGGTGTTTTTGGAGATTGCAAAGTTTGAGAAGCGGCTGCTTGAGCCCTAAGACGACGCTTTCATCGGCGTTCATGTGCAGAACGATTTCATCTAGTCTTAGTAGGAAGTGGAGAAGATTGAGGAGGAGGAATGTTCTCATCCTTAGCACTTGGGTGTTTAGGTTGTGGTCTCTTAGGCTGGATAATAGGAGAAGAAGAAGGTCTCTTCTCTCTATAAAAAGGAGGAGGAACTACTCCATATAAGGGAAGAATATTTGGTTTAGGGAGAAGACCAAGTCCATCATGACGAGGAGGTATAGGTCTACTCTTAGGAAGTTTATTAGGCATAGACATAGTCACATCCATAGGGATGGGTTGGGAATCTTCTTGAGGAAAGACATTAGTTTTATCTTTCAAAGGAAGAACTTCCTTCTCAAGAATGATAGGAATGTCAAGTTTAGGTGTTCTAGGTTCACTTAGAGATAGGATCATATCTTTTTTCCACTTTTGATAAGATTTGAAAAGATGATCACTTCGCGGAGGAAGAGATTGGAATTGTTTAGGCCAAAAGTAATCAATAGGAACGCTAGAAGTTCTTTCAGCTGGTTTATAGAGACTATGATTGACAGTAACAACTTCATCATTATGGGGAAATTTCAAACACTTGTGAATAGGAGAAGCAATAGCTTTCATGGAAGATAGCCAAGGATAGCCAAGCTTCACACGAAATTGTTCGGAAGATGGAATAATAGCAAAGTTCACATCAAGAGATTTGTTATGGACCTCAATAGGCAATGTAATAGAACCAATTGCAGGAGAAGAAAATGCATCAAATAATTTCACAATCACATCTGTTTTGTCATAGATCACTTGATTCAATTGCAAAGTAAAGAGGAATTCTTTAGTAATAACATTAACCATGCACGAAGGATCAATAAGCACTCCACGGCAAGGCATATTCTTGACTTTTGCAACTATGTATAAAGGACCATCAGGTGCCCTAATGGTTTCACTAGAATCAAATGTGATGGAAGGTTCTTTAGGGATTTCTTGCTGCTCTACAAAGTTAATCACATTCTGGGTCATAGACACAAGACCATCAGATGAAAGAGAGAAATCATTAGCCTCAATTGCATTAGAGGTATGAGAAGGCAATGGATCAGTGAAAATCTAAAGATTTTGATTAGGAGGAGCTACAGATGTGTTGCCTTTATCATTCACTCCAGAAACAAAGATAGTATTGTTATCAATCAAATCTTGAATTTTACCCTTTAAAGAAAAACATTTTTTAGTATCATGCCTAGGTTGACGGTGAAAGTGACAAAAGGCTTTGTTATCAAAATAAGGTGAAGTAATCTTTGCAGGATCAATTTGTCTTATAGAAGGAAGAGTAAGCACATTTTGTTCCAATAACTTATTCATAATACTATGCAATGATTCATTCAAAGGAGTATACTTTCTTTCTTTCTTGAAAAATTTAGAAATAGGAGGCACACCTGATGCTGCATTCACATTGTTGTTGATGATGTTTTCATTGAATTTGATGGAATCTCTGTTCGGTTTAAACTTCCCAAATGGTTGTTGACTGCTATCACCCTTATCACTCGGAGCCATAGGATGTGATTGTTCCATTTGACTCACAGTCAGTTGATAATTGTGAAGAGTTGCACACAACTGTTGGAAAGAAGTAAACTCAGAAAATAGAAGTTTGTCTCGAATATCTTTTTGTAAATTAGAAATAAAGATTCTTTGAATATCATTGTCAGGCACTAGAAAAGAAATTTGAGCATACAAATGCTTATATCTACCAATGAAATCAGTCACTTTTTCTTTAACACCTTGTTTACAATGCATTAAATCAATCAAAGTAACCTTAGGACTTATATTGTTTTGAAATTGTTGAATGAAAGCATTTGCAAGTTGTTCGAAAGAAGTAATAGAATAGGAAGGCAATGAGCAATACCATTGTAGGGCTTTGTTTCTTAATGTTCTAGTAAACAGTTTTGCAAGCAACCTTTGGTCATAAGCAAAATCAGTACGAATTGTTTGAAAAGTCTTAACATGTGTTAGAGGATCACCTTTACCATTATAAAGCTCCAAATGCGGGATTTCAACATGTTTGGGAGGAATATCTCGAACAATGTCAAGAGAAAGTGGGCTCGCAACATCAAATGTGGGCGCACTAAACTTAGATTGATTCATAGAGGCAATTTGTTGCTGTAAAGAAGAGACAGTTTGTGCAAGATTGTTAATGGTCGCTTCAGTCGAAGAATTCATATTGGATGTGTTAGATTGAGATGGAGGTGTTATGTTATTGAAAGAAGGTAAAGAGTAAGGTGGTGGGACTCTATGATAATTAGTCATAGGAGATGATTGGACAGGAGGAACACTACAAGGAGGGATGGAATGGTTAAATGAATTGCCCCCTTGTATCATGTTCATTTGTGGTGATATAATAGGCACACTCATTGAAGGAATGAATGAAGAAGTCGGATTAAATGAAGGAAGAGGGTTAATTGAAGAAGAAGGGTTGCCCCCATGACTGGTGATCATAGGAGGAATGTCTTGTGTTGAAGTAGCCATTATGTTTGATGTAAAAGTAGGTATACTAGCAATAGGAGTCGTCAAAGGAATAGAATGATTGTCTTGAGTAGGAGGTTGTGTATAACCTAAGGTTTCGGCACAACTTTTCATAGGCATCACATTCGAATCCACAATGTGTGCAATACCACGCAAAATATCAATTCCATTCTTATCACTTTGAAGCATATGTTTTAGACCCTCAATTAAAGGAAGAGCTTGACTATCAGGGTATTCTTGAGACATCCATTGTCGAAAATCGTCAAATTGGTTATCCAATTTTGAAAGTTGTTCTACAGAAACCTCATGGAGAGCTTCTTCATCATTAGGAGGATTAGAGGAATTACCCATGTCCTCGTTAAAAAGGCTATTCAAATTAGGTTCCATTTCCTCAGTAATTAAACCTTGGAAAGACTTAATTCTACGGCTTCGTCTAACGGGAATAGTGTAGGTAGGGCTTATTGTTGTAAAACTCATGCACTAGAAAGAGAGAGAAGATTTTGAATTTAGAGGTAGCAATTTTCAGTAAAATCAGCCAATCTTCTGGATTTAAGCTGTTAAATGCAATCACAACAGTCTCCCGAAATTTCGAAAAAAATGTCCGGGACCGTGGCGCCCGGAGTGCAACACGGTCCTTGCAACTTTTTTCGAAATTTGCAGGGATGAAAGGTATGATGATTTTAGAGCTAATCTGAAAAAATTGAGTGATTTTACGATCTGTAGACAGGCCAAATTAAAGTTGCGATCTCGAAATTGAACCCTACCAAGATTGTCAAAAATGCAAAATTTGAATTTTGAAAAAGAGAGGGAAACTGAAATTTTGAATTTTATGATTTTAGAGGGAATGTCAAGAGCAATGCAAATTTTGAAATTTGAAAATTGACTCAATTTCACGCAAAATTCAATTTTGAAAGCGGAAATCGAAGTTGTTGTAATTAAGCACTTAATTTCAAAAGTCACAAACTGCAAGAATTTGAATAAAGCACTGAAATTTTTAATGAATGATAACACACTTTTCAGATTTAGGACAGTAAGAACACAATTTTGACACAAAATTTCAATTTCGATGATTTTTGAATGTTTAAAAGTCTTAATCCAAGCAATCACAAGACCAACTTTGACTGTAATTTTGAAGGTGTTAAAATTGATAAAATCAGCCAAAATTCTGAATTTTAGCAGAAAAACACAGTAAGATCTCGCTTCCGAAATTTCGGAAAAAATGTCGGGGACGATGGCGCTCGGCGCCACGGTCCTCGCAACTTTTTTCCAAATTTTTAGGGATGAAAGATATTGTGATTTTATTGCGGAATCCAAAGTTACAGCTAATTTGGAGATGTTTTGATCAGTGAAATTGTCGGACAAAGGTTGAATCAAGAGGGTTTCAAAAATTAGGGTTTTGACACTTAACCACTTAATTTTCAAAATTAAAGCATAGATATGAACTGATAATTTGTAATAGAAGGGCAGATCTGAAACAAGCATTAACATTTAGACATTTCACAAGTTCAATTACTAAAAAGAAAATTTAGGGTTTTTATGCAATCACCTCTAAAATTTTGCAAAAGATCAAACATGGAAATGTAATCAATTTTTTCAGATCTAAGCATGAAAAACCAGAAAGGATGTTCATGTCGGGTTCACCAAAATGTAAAGTGGAAAATCGCGATCGAACCCTCGTTGTTCTCCCCTCTTCCAACTCCGAGGAGAGAGAAGGGAGGTTCGCTAGGATTCGATGGTTTTTCACTTAGGGGAGAGACTTTACATTCAAAAGAGGGGTTGAAACCCACAAGATCCAATCCCACGCAATGCAAGATTGGATGCTAAATGTGTTTCAAGGGTTAAGAAAGCAAGGCTACCCTCTTTTGTAAAGAATGTGCATAGAAGAATTAAGCTAGGAATACATAGAAAGTGACAAAGATTCGCTTATAAACTGAGATAGGAATACAGTATGAAGCTGCGGACCTGGAATTAGCAGTAAAATGTCGATACGGCGTTGTCTTGCAAATTTGAGCAAAAGTTGTCGGGACGATGGCGCCCGGTGCCACGGTCCTCCGAAAAATCCGTCAAACGAAGGGGGATCGGTTCGTCTCTGCACAAGGATTCCAGATCTTCAATTTCAACCGCGTACCTGCAACCTACACACAGAAAAGCGAAGACGATTGGGGGGTTAGGGATTAGGGGTTTGCCTTTAGGTCAAACCCCGGTTTTGGAATTAACCAAGAAATGAGCAAGAGCTGTAAATGTAAATGACTGTAAAACAAGTACTAATACCTTGTTCTAAGGATGTTTGTATCCTTATGTGTGAAGGTTTAGATGTTGTTGTTTGTTGTAGTAGTATGTTGTATGTAGCATGTAGTAAGTGATCTCCTCTTCAATGGTTGAATCCTTGACTTGAATGCAACACTTAGCCTTGAATGGAGACTTGAAATGATCAATTGCTTGAAGGAATGCTTGAATGCTTGAATGCTTGAATGCTTGAGTATAGTTTCCACGCTTTTTCCATATATCCTCCTCATGCCAAATGAGAGAGAAAAATGTAGTTTATATACTTGTCATTTAGGGCTGATAGACTGATTTTCCCGACCTTAGGCCGACCAAGAAAGTTAATTTCCAATTTGCAAACAAAAAGACACGCAATCTCCTTAGGAGACCAGGCCCAAAATAGGACCCAGGGACCAGGGCGCTGGGCGCTCTGGTCCCACCTCCCAGGACAGCAGGGTGCAAGGAGGTTCAGGCCAGGGTGCTTGAAAAATGCAGTTTTCAGTGTCGTGAGCAAGTTTCAGGGTCTCCATTCAGGTTGCGTGTTGCGTCGCCATCGTGAAGACCGAAATGCAGTCGAAATTGCAAGTGTCACAATTTTAGGACGCTACACATGTCTATGCAGAGAAGACGCGTTTATGCAGTCTTTAAGCGTGTTTATGCAATGAAAGCGCGTTTATGTCTTCAAGGTCAAATCGGCAGTTCTATGATGAACATACGCTGTCGATTAGATAAGCTGCTGAGAGGATTCACTCAAGTAGGTCCTCTAGGGAAGATTTAGGATAGGTCAAGGCACTTTGTGATGAACAACAAGTACCAATATGAGCAGCACTTTGTGATGAACAGTGAGTGCAAATGTGAGCAGTACTTTGTGATGAACAGGGAGTACCACTAGGATAGAAGCAACACTTTGTGATGAATAGTGAGTGTCACTAGACGTAGTACTTTGTGATGAATAGGGAGTACCACTTGGATAGAAGCAACACTTTGTGATGAACAGTGAGTGTCACTTAACATAGTACTTTGTGATGAACAAGGAGTACCACTAGGATAGAAGCAACACTTTGTGATGAACAGTGAGTGTCACTAAATGTAGTACTTTGTGATGAATAGGGAGTACCACTAGGATAGAAGCAACACTTTGTGATGAACAGTGAGTGTCACTAGACGTAGTACTTTATGATGAACAGGGAGTACCACTAGGATAGAAGCAACACTTTGTGATGAACAGTGAGTGTCACTAGACTGACATGATTGATTTGCTTCACTGCAGGAGTATTTGCCTATGCTGGAGTCACGGGAGAGATTCCCATCGACTCAGAGATTGCGAGCTGAGCTAACAATTGTTGAGAGAGCGGCTATTGATGCTATGGGCTTACGCCACATTTTGTATGTGCCTGAGTTTTAGGTGAACATGGGTTTGCTGACTGCATTAATTGAGAGATGGCACTCTGAGACATGCACTTTCTATTTACTGATGGGTGAGATGACAGTCACCTTGGAGGATGTTTATAGGATTCTGCGGGTACCTATTGATGGGGAGCTGATTCCTTATGATCGAGAGGGAGATAGGGAGGCCCTGAGACGAGTGTTTCAGGATCCAGGACTAGATATGAGAGCTAGACACGTGGCATGGGATACCATGACATAGACAAGACTGGCACTACCAGCAATACTAGCAGGAGTGATCGGTGGGTTCTTGTGTCCAGACAGGGCAACATGAGGATTGGCTGTGGGCTGGGGGAGCACCTTGGAGACTCTGGTTACATAGCACAATAGATATGTCTAGGGACCGTGTGTGCTGGCACACTTGTATTACGAGATGCATCAGTTTGTTTATCATTGATCTGTAGGATTGGGCTGCGGAGTCACATTGCTGCAGGTATGGGCCTATGAGCATCTGCCGGTTACTCGACTGATACACTTCAGAGGCCAAGGTCATGGACGTAGTTTTGTACATCTGTATGATATGATTACCTCACAACCACGGATTGGCAGGTTGGAGTACTGGTGTCGAGTCTTGGATGAGATCGACACTATGATATGGAGGTCGTACCTTGGGTGCAAGTAGTGGGAGGATGATGTAGTAGAGTTACCATACACCTTCTGGAGCAAATATCTGATTGGGCGGATGCCCTATGTATTGGAGAGGCAACTAGTAGACAAAGTGGGCAGATAGTTTGGCAGGATTCAGTGGATGCCATGGGGTTCTGGGATGTATGCTCGGATAGTCATAGATCAGGTACACTTTGGGCCATTATTGTCATATGATCAGGCCGTGATGCAGCTTGTGGAGATGGTTCCCTTGCTATGGGATATGTGGCTAGATATTGAGGATGTAGAGTACATGGCGTATTGGGCTGAGCATCCCTTTCCATGACTGACAAACCCAGGGGAGGCGATAGATGGAGATGGTGGGGGGATGGAGATGATGATGGAGATGGTGGGGGGAGAGGCCAATGGAGGAGGCGGGGTGCTACTGGAGAGAGGAGGGTGGCTCCACGGAGAGAGGGTGGGGAGGAGAGACAGGCTCAGGTGGTGAGGGGTCGCAGTGAATTATCGCTACAGGTGCTAGCAGCACAGGGTCCTAGACAGGTGTAGGGATAGGGGCAAAGGCAGGTATAGGTATGGGCAGAGGTAGGTATAGGCACAGGCACTAGTACAGGGGGAGCCACAGGCAGAGGCACAGGGGGCCGAGGAGGAGGAGGATGAGTTGCTTGAGCTGAGGGAGATCTGCTAAGGAATGGAAGATGAGATTCAAGACCTGGAGAGGGAGATAGCTAGGCTCAGGAGGCAACTGAGGGAGATAGAGCATGAGTGGGATCAGGCTATCTAGCGCTATACTGAGGCGGAGACAACACTGAGGGTTGGGAGGTAGGCGACAGAGGATACAGGGGTTGGATATGCCTATGTTCTACGGGTAGGGGAAGAGATAGGTTACTGGCAAGACCTATATTATGGGGTAGTGCCACCAGAGCAGCAAGCGAGGAGCTTCCGTAGACCATCGCAGATAGCGATAGCTACGGGAGGGAGCCAGAGGAGATAGGAATCTAGCGGTGGGGTTATGGGTCCTCCACCACCACCAGATAGAGGGGATAGGAGGGATGATCTTGGGGCGGGTCCTTCTAGGGCTCAGACTCCGTCGAGGCCAGGCAGCTCTGAGGGAGGGAGTTCATCATAGCTGTAGAGGGCTCCCTATGTATCAGTGTGTTGTACCATTTTGTATTATGATGTAGACACTTTCAGGTGATTTTGTAGCCATATGATTTTGACATCATTGTATCATGACACTTTATATATATATGAGATGATTCATCTTTGTGGCAGCTATATGCATGTGTACCTATGTGATGTGATGTTTCATGATGTATATTTCTATGTGATGGTTATGATATGGATGCAAATATGTACATGATGAAATGCAATATTTTTTTTGTTCTTTTATGTTTTTAATGTTATGTGAATGTATGAAATGCAGATGAATATGATAATGCAAATAATTATTTATATGATGAGAATGTAAAATGTGCTAATATGTGTTGTGTGCGGGATGTGATGCAATTGTGATATCTATATGTATGTATGAATGAAATGCTTAATATGTGGCAATGCAGGTGCAACTACATGAAATACAAATGTTTTTGGTGTGTCATTATACTCAGTCATGTGATAATGGGCTACACAGACTCAAGAAGGATGATGGAAGTCAATCAAGAAAGGGGGATGAAAGATAGAAGATATGGAAGTGAAAGAGCTTCTTGTGCGTTATCATCATTGAGCTTTATTATGGCAAGTAGGTTATGACAATTGAGGCATATGTTCGACCCAGAAAGTCATTATACCTGTTTGCATGGAGATAAGATAGTCACAAACAACGAATACCCCAGTTCATACTAGACTCACAATGTCCTCATATCCTTGGACAAGTCATAGCATTACTAAGAGACAATCCACAGACAGTAAAGAAAAATAGGTGACAATACCCCATCCTCGCCTTTCTAGTCAAAGACATCCTGGAGATAAAAATCTCTAGTCAGAGACATCCTGGAAAAGCTAAAAGACATGTCACCAAAAAGATAAAATCAAAAGAAAACCAAGACTCGACACCAACATCCACTGTAGTCCTCAAGTTTAGTGTCTCTTGTCACTTGTATAAGTCTTATTTGATTGTGGTCACAATATTTACTTTCACAAAAAGGATAGATAGCACTGAACCATATGTTGTCTGAGTCTGTTGAAAGATTTGATTTATTGAAGCCCATTGTTGCTGTTGTGTCTCTTCTGAAACTAACTGAATCCATGCAACTGATATCGTATTGCGGAGAAGATGAAACTTTATTGTGGACTGGCGATGCAAATGCTTCTTTATTGCGGATTGTGCACGGATAGACTGAAGAAACAAGAAGAAACTGTACTCCTCGAAACATGTGATGTTCTTAGTTCCACACCCATTACTAGATGTAGGATTTGCCTTAGCCACTGATAGGATCTGATTTATTATGGATGGAAAGAGGTGAAAAGGAATGTTTATTATGAATGGCTAACCAATCTTAGGTAGATCAATAACAAGCCATGATGGGAATGGGTAAGTTTATTATGAACGAATAGGTTGTGAGTGTGTGCAAAGTGAAGGATGAAATGGAATCCTAAAGGAGGGAGGAGCAATGTCTCTATGCATGGCGCTGGTGACCCAGTTTTCACCATGGTACTTGCCCAGGGCGCCACCGAAGTGGTTTTCACCATTGGACGAAATGTTTTTTCTTTACTTTTTTGATTTTTCAATTTTTTTTGTATCACAAGGTGCCTGTTTGCCAGGTTTTCACCAAGTAATGATTTTTATGTTTTTATGATTTTTTTTTGTATTTTTGAAATTTTTGAATTTTTTTTGTATTTTTGAGTTAGGATACTTTGAAGAGCTATGTATAAAACCTACGAAGGTGTATGTTGTTGATAGGATCCTCCAAAGGTTCACCCTCTGTAGTTGAGAGCTGATATGCCCCAAATCCATATGCTGCTGTAATGATGTAAGGACCAAGACAGTTTGGTTCGAACTTGCCCTTCTTCTCTCTGTCTTGCTGATTTTTGGGGTTTTCTCTAAGAACCAAATCACCTACCTCAAATGTGTGAGGCTTGACTTTGTGATTGTAGTTGTGACTCATTCATTGTTGATAAGCCTTGAGATGATTAAAAGCAGTTTGTCTTCGTTCCTCCAATAGTTCAAGTTCTTGTAAGTGAGAGACCCTATAGTCTTCATCACTGATAATTTTTTGTAAAGAGACTCATAAAGAGGGTAGCTCGACCTCAATAGGCAAGATAGCTTCAGCACCGTAAACAAGTGAATAGGGTGTAGCTCCTGTAGGTGTGCTGACACTTGTGCGGTAGGTCCAAAGTGCGGGATTAAGTTGGATATGCCAATTACGGCCAGCGTCGTCAACTGTCTTTTTTAAGATTTTAAGGATTGTTTTATTAGATGCCTCAGCTTGACCATTACCTTGAGGGTAATATGGTGTGGAGAAATGATGGGAAATATGGAAGCGATCACAGAGTTCATGAACATCCTGATTTTTGAAGGGATGCCCGTTATCGGTGATAATGGAAACAGGAATACCGTATCGACAAATGATATAGTTGAGAATGAATCTAGCAATTTGTTTTCCACTGACTTGCAGGAGAGGCACAACTTCAATCCATTTTGTGAAATACTCTGTGGCAGTGATAATGAATTTATGGCCATTGGAGGATGGAGGGTGAATCTTGCCTATGAGATCGAGTCCCCACTAACAAAAGGGCCAAGGAGTTGCAATTGGTTGAAGTTCTTGTGCTGGCGCATGGATGAGGTCTCCATGAAGTTGACATTGCTTACATTTCTTGACAAACTGATATGAGTCTTTTTCCATATTGGGCTAGTAATATCCAGTCCTGATGAGTTTCTTGGCTAAGGTAGGACCACTTGAATGCAGACCACATATCCCTTCATGTGCTTCACATAACGCAATCTAAGCTTTGTCGCTTTCCAAACATCTAAGAAGAGTGCCATCTAGACCTCGACGGTATAGGATATCAGCTAAAATGACGTATCGAGAAGATTGGTGAATGAAAGTGCGATGTTGGTTATTGGATAGATCAGGAGGTAGGGTATTATCACGAAGGTATGTGAAAATGGAACCATATAACTGGGACTCAGGACTGATGACACATATCATCTCAGTAGGAGTGATTTCATATGAGGGAACCAAAAGGTTATCTACCAAGAACTCATAGCGGGTCTCATTTGGAGGTAGATTGATCAGTGAAAGAATTGTAGCCATGGCATCTGCGGCTCGATTCTGCTCTCTTGGTATCTGCTCAAAGTCTATCTTTGTGAAATGTTGTTTCAGGTCATCCACCATTCTTTTGTAAGGCATTAATTTCTCATCCTTTGTTCGGTAATCATCAGTTGCTTGATGGATTACAAGTTGAGAGTCCCCAAAAACACGAAGTTCCTGGATCTTCCATTGAACTGCAATCTGTAATCTAGTTGTTAATGCCTCATATTCTGCTATATTATTAGTGCAGGGAAATGATAATCGATATAATTTTGGTATAGAATCCCCTTAAGGAGTTATGAAGAGGATGCCAGCTCCTGCCCCATGCTGTGTATATGAGTTGTCAAAGTATAATTGCCATGGTTTTGCATGTGAAACTGTTAAAATGGATTCATCTGGAAATTCTAAAATTAGAGGAACATCATCTATCATGGGAACATCTGCTAACTGATCTGCGATAGCTTGTCCTTTTATTGCTTTTCTGTCCACATACTCGATGTTGAATTCACTTAGGATCATTACCCATTTGGCTAGTTGCCCCATAAGTGTTTCTTTATTGAGAAGGTATTTCAATGGATCAATCCTTGCAACCAACTTAGTCTTATGAGTTAGCATGTAATGTCATAATTTCTATGAAGCAAAGACCACGACAAGACATGCACGCTCAATTGGTCTATAGTTTAGCTCATATCCCACCAATGTGCAACTGATATAGTATACTGCCTTTTCTTTGCCCTCAGCAACTTGTTGTGCTAAGAGTGCCCCCAGTGCTGTTGAAGTAGCTGATATGTATAATAATAAGGGCTGATCTGGAACTGGTGGATTCAGAAGATAATATTTGAGTATCTAGAAAGCCTGTTGACAGTTATCATCCCATTTGAATTTGATGTTTTTATGTAGCAAGTGCTGAAAGGGATTACATTTATCTGCAAGTTGTGCCATGAATCTTCGTATGGACTGGAGTCTCCCTTGTAAAGATTGAAGCTAACTGATGTTTCTTGGTGGTTGCATCTCTAGGATGGCCTTGAATTTTGCTGGATCGGCTTCAATTCCTCTTTCTGATACAATGAATCCTAGGAGCTTCTCGGAGGTTACTCCAAAGACACATTTCTTAGGGTTTAATCTTACTTATTTATTTTTCCAACCGATCAAAGATGACCGAAAGTATGTCTAAATGTGTATTTCTATCTATTGATTTACCCAAGAGGTCATCAACATAATCTTCCACAGTTACGTGCATGAGATCATGAAAGATAGTAGTCATGGCTCTTTGATATGTAGCGCCTGCATTTTTTAGCCCAAAGTGCATGATATTCCAGTAGAAGGTTCCCCAAGGACAAGTAAATGCCATTTTGTGCTGATCCTTGGATGCAATTTTTATTTGATTGTAACCAAAGAATCCATCCATCAAAGATAACATCGCATGACCTACTGTGAGATCGACGATCAAGTCAATATTTGGTAATGGAAAATCATCCTTAGGACAAGCTTTGTTGATGTCTTAGAAATCTGTACATATTCTGATGCTAGGATCTAGTTTACTGACAGGTACTAAGTTGGAGATCCATTCAGGATAATCAATTGGGCGTATGAATCTGACATCCAATAATTTCTCAAGTTTTGCTTTGACTAGTAATGCCACTTGTGGATGCATCTTTCTTAATTTCTGTTTCACTGGTTTTGCCCCCAGTTTAACTGTCAAATGATGCATTACCAAATCCGGATCCAATCCAGGCATATCAGCGTATGACCATGCCAAGTTGATTTGTCATTCTGTGAAGAAACTTATGAATTTTGATCTTTCTGACTCTGTTAAAGATTGAGCCAGGAATATGTTGTGTGTAACTTCTTCTGTACCAATGTTTGTTTTGATAGTCTCCTCTACCAACATGGATGACTTTTCCTCATATGATGCTGGGAGAATGTCGAGCCTTCCATCTTCAGGTGCCTCAGAGAGGTTTTCGCCCTTAGATACCTCCTTTCTTTTTACTTTTTTGGGGTCAGACAACACCACAGTGTGGTTTTCGCCATAAGACCCTTGGTTTGTTTTTATTTTTATATTTTTTGCGACTGGAAGGCCCGACACCCTCACCAAAATATGCCACGCTATTGTTCTATAGTGTATCCTGCTTTATGGTCTCTAGGGGGAAGATCATCTCATATGCCAAGATAGTCAATAAAAGCTTCATCATTTTGGAATGTGTCAAACTGTGCAAGTCCTTCATAGTCCCAGTCAATGAGTTGGTGGTGAACAAGGGGAAGGCCTTTGATGTCCTCAAAGTTAGCAGGGTTAAGAGTGAAGATGCAGTTATATTCAGGTATGTTGAGGTAGTTATCGAGGTCATCATTGGCACTCTCCTCATCAGTCTCGATCATGAACGAATCCAGATTATCATCACTAGTAGCACATTCTGGGACAGGTGTTCTCATTCTATGTGATTTCGACCTAGGACCTAGAGGCAAAGACTGTATGAGTTCCTCTGGGGTTGTTTCTTGACCAACTTTGAATTTCCTATTAAATTCCTCTTCTTTTGTTGGTTCACTTGGTTCTCTGAATGTCTTAGTGAGCTCATAGTCACTAGAGGATTTGTCTGAACCCCATTCCCATTCATTGGAGTCTGTGGAATAGCGATTCTCTTGTTGAATTTTGGCAGCTTTGATTTGTAATGCTTCTTCTGTCCTTTGAGTGTGGACCTTGGAAGTCATGAAGCCAAGTCCTTTCGAGCATTCCTTTTTGAATGTCAATTCAGGTTGTAGAGGTTCAATGATGCCTTCCTTTCTTAACCCAAGAGGGCTTTTGCCATCATACCCAAATTTTTGTAGAATCTTGAACCCTTTGCCATACTTTTCACATGGTATACTGATGTGATCTTGTGTATCATTTTCAAGGTCTTTGTAAATCATTTTGTATAAGTCTTCCTCTTCCAGTTCACCCCATTTTTGAAATTTGAGTATAATGATAGATACCTGTTTATTAGGATGTGGTCTTCCATATTCTTTTGGTGAACTCATGACCTGTTGTAAGCACATGGTTTGATTCAAAGTGTATTCACCCATGCCCTTGTCTTGAAATTTGCCTTTAAGCTCACCTTGTTTTGATGTCGAAGGTTTTAATGATTCAGGATCAATGTATGCAGAAGAAGGAACAACTTCACGATTACTAGGAATGATGGTCTCAGTTTTTGATCTCAAGTTATTGCAGTATATGAATGGATTAGGATCACCATTTACTGTTATTTCAACTCCATTGTGAGGAAACTTAATGCATTGGTGATATTTAGACGGGACTGCCCTCATTTCATGAATCCAAGGACATCCTAGCAATATGTTGTATGTGAGATCTAGGTCTAGGACTTGACAAACCACATCCTTTGTAACTGGCCCAACTCTGAGAGGCAAGGTGACTATGCCTTTGGATGAATGCTCTTCATCATCATATGCCTTGATGGTAATTTTGTTTGTAGAATTCACAGCTTTGTCAGAATATCCCAATTTTTTAATAGTGCTCAATGTACAAATGTTTAGACCTGCTCCTCCATCTATCAGGACTCATTTGATTCTATGTTTGTGTATGAAGGCTTCAATGTGTAGTGGTGCATTATGTGGCTAACTTACAGAGGCGTCATCAACTTCTGTGAATGTAAGAGAGTGTGGAATGGAAAGGTATCCCACCATGGCTTGAAACTGGTCCTCGTTCAGATCAGTAGGAACGACAGTGTCTCTCAGGATTTTGTCAAGAATAGCTTTATGTGCAGGGGATATGCGTAAGAGCTCAAGGATTGAGATAAGTGTAGGTGTCTTCCCTAACTATTGTACAAGGTCATACTCAGGTTTGGTTGATGAGGAAGCAGTGTTTTTAGCTAGAGCACCTTGCAAAGTAAATTTACCTCGATGGGTTGTAACATGACATTCAGAGGTAGGTTTGGGAGAAGATCCAATTCCTTTTAGAACAATCTTGGGTCTCAGGGTAGAATTCTCAGGGTTTTTGTCCTTGATGATAATAATAGAGACATAATTGTCCATCAAGATGTGATTGATAGTTGAATCATAGTTATAAGATGCTCTGGTATAGTTGGTTTGATCATCTGTGGCTACAGCTTTTCCCTTGTCATGTTTTGGGGATGGTTCTTTAAACATTTCATGTTCTTGATTGGACGAGTGCCCTTCAATCTCAATGTCACCTCTATCAATAAGATCTTGTATGATGTTCTTCAGTCGGTGACAATTTCCTATTTTATGACCCTTGCTCTTATGAAATTCACAATACTCATCATCATTCCACCAATTTGGTTTAACCTTTGGTTCATATGGAGGAAAATATGGAATCGTGATTACTTTGTTTGCCACTAACTTCTTGAAGACTGACTCAAGTGGCTCTCCCAATGGGGTATACTTCCTTCGTGATCTAGAAGTTGTTTGAGTATTCACCTGATTGTTTGTAGAGCTTGATCCCGAAAAAACTATTTTGGGTCGCACTGTATTGGCATCAACAACACCATCATTAACTGTGTTCTTGTTTTATTCCAAAATCTTGGCTTATCTTTTCCTTTAAAGTCATCTTTGTTTTCTTTGAATATCTTAATGACTCCTTGTTCAATTAGGACCTTCTCTGTTGCTAAGCCTTTTTCAATAACGTCCTTGAAGGTGGACAAACAAGCTTTCCTTAGATCATAGCCAATGTCTTTGTTAAAATTTTGGGTGAACATCTCTACCATTTGTTTTTGTGGAATTTCACAAGAGCATTTGCTGGCTAGATTTCTCCATCTTTGTAAAAATGATGCAAAAGACTCTCCCTCTTTTTACTTGGTGTTGCACAAAGTAGTGACTGATATGTCTGTCTCTATGTTGTAGGAGAAATGTTGAATAAATGCCTCTGCTAAGTCACCCCATGACTTAATTCTAGGTGGAAGTTGGGAGAACCATTCCATAGCTTGATCACCTAGGCTTTGTGGGAATAATCTCATCAAATATGTCTCTTCTGAAGCTACCTCAATGCAAGTTGTGAAAAACTGTCTTATGTGTACCTTAGGATCCCCTTTTCCTCTATACTTATCAAACTTAGGTGTCACAAAATGTGTAGGAAAAGGAGGCATTGGAATGCTCTTGTCAAATGGATAAGGACATATGTCTCTCATTGTGTATGTTGGCTTCAGTGTATTTATGTCCTCCATTTTCTTTTGTAAGTCCCTGATTTGTTGTTCCAAATTATTCTTAGGTGGAGACCAACTTCTTGGACCATACCCCATGCTTGAGGCACCAATTGGAGGAGGAGCATGTTGCATATATGGATGATATTGATCATACACATGTTCATATGGAGGAGGTCTATAGTGATGCTGTGTATATGGACCACTTGGTATAGATTCATGTTGAGGAATGAAATATCTGCTCTGTCCATGTATACCATACTCTACAGGCATGTCATGAGTTTGTTCTAGTGTGTTGCCCCCAAAATTGACACGAGGTTTCCTTGTGTCCAAATTTTGAGCATGCCTTTGAATATCCAATTGCTTTGGTGGTTGATCCTTAACATTGGTATGTGATTGAGCATATTTTTCTGCATAAGACTTCCATAATGGTCTACGAAGGTGAGTATCATATGTTTGACCATGTGTATGTGGGACCTCTGGTTTTTGAAACAAAGATGATGGTGATTCAAGCACCATATGTGGTCCTCTATTGCCTCCACTATTAGGCCTCCTTTGATCCATGTTGGAGTGAGTTTGTTGCAAAGGTCTATGTTCCATTATTTGAGACATGTCAAAATCATGAGGGATCTTGGTTCCACTTTGTGCCATCACTTGTAAGAAGTATTGTCTATCTCTCCTCATTATTTCCTCAACCAATCTATTGAAATGGGGATTCATAATGGTGTCTTCCACTTCTGTTGAATGTACAAAAAAGTTGTCCATATTGTCATTGTGTGTATCATTGTTGTTTGTAGTGTCCATGTTCTCAACATTTGGAATGTTTCTATAAGCATCCATGCCAGGTAATGTAGTATGATCAAAATTGAAAAAGATATCATTGTCATACTCATAAGAACTCCTGTTTGCAGATTCTTGAGCCTCTTTAGCTTCTCTCCTAGATTTTTGGGAATGGGTTTCAACCATGAACTAGGTATTGACCAAGATGTGTGAGACTAGATGAAAATGGAAAAGAGTATGGAAGACCAAGAGTTGGATGGAATGTAAATGAATCTGAGGTGTATTTGTAATGTCCAAAGTGTAAAACCAAGTATGTATGTAGTAGAGTAGGTGTGGCTTCCAAAGAGAGGATAGTTTCTCTTGATGAGGTAAGTTGACCTTGACTCTAAGTAAGACCAAATGAGACCCAAAGGTGATAGACCTTGATGAGGGACCACTTAGCAAAATGTTGTTGTATGTAGTGTGTTGACAAAGTATGATGAGGACAAGCAAGTGACCTTTTGACTCAAGTTTAGACAAATGTAAATGTAATGCAAGGTGTAAAGCAATGATGGACTTTGTGAGACCTAAAGACAGGTTGAATTCTAGATGAAAACCTGAAGAAATAACCTCAGAAGCTCAGGAATTCCAAAAGTGACTGTGTTTGTTTGTTGGACTGTAAAATTTTTTCAATTTTGAACACAGACGTGCCTGTATACTGCACAGACGCGATTTCCTGACACAGATGTGGTTTTGTTTAACACAGATGTGAGTCTGAGATTTTGTAAATGCAATGTTGATTCTGAGAACACGGACGTGTTTCTTCCCTTCACAGACACGGTTATACGACACAGACACTATTATGTTAGACATAGACACGTTTCTGCAAAATTTTTGCAATTTTTTCCAATCTGTGAAGTTGCTTTGTTGTGACCAAACCTGAATGTTTGACTGTTTTTCATGACAAGAGGACACAGTGTTGATGAGGACTCAATGTTTGCAAGTTTTAGACTCAAAAATGACTCAAAGAAAGTGTGATGTCTGATGTAAAATTGTTTTGCATACACTTGAAGACACAAAAGACACAATGTTTTGATGTTTGGTCTTGAATGTGTGATTGTTCAAAATAAGTCAAGCACAATTCTTATGGCTAGCCAAGACAATAGTTGTTGATCCCACATGGGGTTTTACCCTCGAGGCTACGTTATTCAGAGCGGATACTTAGATGCTTGACCCCACTGGCTCCACCCTCGGCACTCACTTGTCGGGGCAGCCAAGCATCAGTCCCCACAAAAACTCCTTGTGGCAAACTTTGTATCTCTAGTAAGAACCGTATGTGTGTGGGCCGCTACCAGAGGTCCGACCTCCTGCCCCAACAACTAGAAGGATTTGGGCTTCTAAAACAAAAAGGTGCTAGTAAGGGTATCCGCTCGTGTGGCCATACATGCGGCACTTTCAGCTCTGTAAATACAAAAGACTCCCAGCCGGTAGGGGTTATGCCCTACAAATGATCAAATAAATTTGATCAAACGGGTTTATGGGGAGACATAGTGTCGGTATGAACTAATCAACACACGTTATTCATAGTTTTCACCATGAATACAGTTATTTGTAGTGGTTTGGAAGAAGATGGCTTTTCTTTTGCTACCACTTGGGTCGTTCTCTCCTCAATAGTAGTCCTAGTGACCACATAGGGAGACAGGCCCTTTAAAGATTAAACAAAAAGAGCCTATTGCTCAAGACACAAAAGACAATGGTTCAATTTTAGTGCACCAATTGAAGTGTTTGATAATCTATGAAAACAAGGCACACAATAAAAATCCAAAAACCCTTGCCAAGGTCCTGCAACAAAGATTTGTTAGTAGTTTGGATTATTTGAAATAATCACCCCTTCCTGCAAGCACACAAGTTAGGTAAATTTTAGATCCAAAAGACTTTGTGAAAATAGGGGCCTTCAACAAAATGATTTTGCTTTCAAGACAAGGTACACCAATTTCGTTAGCTAGATCTAAAAATGTTAGCTCTAAATAAACTAGATCTAAAAAAACCAAATGACTAATCAATGAAAACCCCGAAAATAACATTAGCGCACACAGACGTGGTTACCATAAACACAAACGTGACTTCTGGATGCAGACGCGCTTCTGTGACACATAGACACGGCTTCTGGATGTAGACGCGCCTAAAAACCCCACAGATGCGATTAGGGAACATAGACGCGATTTTCGGAATCTGCAAAAAAAAACAAAGCTATCGAGGGTGTGGACGTGATTCTAGATGTCGCAAACACGACAGAAAACCAAAAACGTGATCCAAAAGTAGGCAGACGCGAAAATACCAAAATACTGTCAAAAATGTCAGATCTGCAACTTCAAAACACAAAATCTGCAACAAAGGTGTTAAATGCAAAAGGGACAAGAGTCCCACCGGGTGTGCCAAAATGTTTATGGTGAAAATGGATAAAACAATATTGAAAGACTAAATAGATTCAACCACAAAACCCTAGCCTAACAACAACAAAGATCCACCATGACATATGAAGATTACCTAAGACAATGCAAGTCAAATGAAATCACAAAGATCATACCATTACATGTCCAATAGGGTTTGGATCTCCATTCTTCCTATCTCCATTGATCTTGCTTGATATATTTGCTCTCAGATTTTATATGCGCACAAGAACTCAACAAATAACGGAAATGTGGTTGCAAGTAGGATCGCATATGAAAGTGCAAAGCGTAGTGTAGTCAATTGATCAAGTAGTTAGTTAGGGTTTGATAATGAAGGAAGAATCTCCTTATATAGAAAACACTATATGAAATGGAGGGATAAGATTGAGAGGTGTAAAAGAGGTCGGCTATGATTAGAGGGTAGGTAGAGAAAATAATAAAATAATGAAAGGGGTAGGTAGTATATGAATTAAGAGATGAATGACATGTGTCATGTGTAGAAAAGGCTAATGAATTAATTAAATAAATAAAGATTTATTTAATTAATAGAGGAATTGGGATAATTAAATAAATAAAATATTTATTTAATTTAGGAAAAGGGTAATTTAAATAAATAAATGTATTTATTTAAATGAGAAATAAGGCTAGAAGAGGATAAATGAATTAATTAAATAAATAAGGATTTATTTAATTAATAGAAGAATTAGGCTAAAATAATTAAATAAATAAATATATTTATTTAATTAGACATGAAAATTTTAGGTGTCTACACAATGTAAGGCATTAAAAATCCACTCCCTATCATCCTCAGAAGAATGGACAAGTAGAGATCACTAACAGGGACCTTGAATCAATATTGACCAAAAAAATATCTCTTAACCACAAGGATTGGTCTAGCAGGTTATTTGAAGCAGTATGGGCTTATCGAACCAATTGGAAAACCACAACGGGGTTTACACCCTTTGAAATGGTATATGGGATAAAAGTAACGATGCCTGTGGAATTTGAGCATAAAACCTTGAGAACAACCATTGCCTTGGATATGACTCTTTCTGCAACACAAGAGGAAAGGCTCTTGCAGCTTAATGCCTTAGATGAGATAAGAAAGTCAGCCCTGCAGCACATCGAAACAATTCAAAATCAGCGCATGAAGTGGCATGATCACTATATCAAAGACAAATAATTCAAGCTAGGTGATTAGGCCCTTCTCTATGATTCAAGGTATAAAGACAACTTGGGAAAATTACAGACATGATGGTTAGGACCTTATGACATATTTGAAACATTCTCTAATGGTGTCGTCCGATTATTCATAATTGATCCTATCAAATTTAAATTGTTAGTCAATGTTCATCGTCTACGCTTGTACCACAAGTCTCTTAGCAAGGACAAATTCCTACAGCAATTCTCCACGCCAAAAAATGTCGAGATTCCTGCAGCAATTGGCGATGACTTTGTCGTTACCTCTCCATCCTAAATCTTTGTTGCATGCTCATAATAAATACTTCCATATCCAGTGGAAGTACATTTTTGTGCAATAAATATTCCATTCCGTATTCACTCATTTCTTTCCACTCTCTTTATTTATTTCCACCTCGTTTTTCATGCATGACAACTCAATATCTTCAACTGCAGTCATTATCATGTGATGTCAGATACGCTTATGTGTATTTATTTTTGTTATATGTATATAATTAAACCATATTAGCTATCATTATGGTATTTTGTATAGTGTCCTTTTTCAGTCCTCCTCCACATGTGTGGACACCTGTTAAACCTTAGGTTGGGGGGGGGAGTACACTAATAATTACTCTAGCAAATAATTATTATGTCATCACAGATTGAGTTTTAATTTTTCAAATTTTTGGTTTGAGGTGATACTTTGTACTCTGTCCTTTTGTCTACCTAGAGTTATTTTAGAATTGCAGCTGGGTTTCGACCAAGTAGGAGCATATTGAGTATATTTGAGTTGCAGAATTGGGAAAATTTACGCTATTAGTGATGAGAAAGTGTTATTGCTGCAATGGGTGGTCCACCTATTCATCATGAGTCGACAGTTCATGAAGTCCTTCTTCAGGACCAAGATTGTGAGCTAGTATTCCGCAACAATGGGTGGCTAGATTATTTTCTGAAGCTGACTGAGTTTAATGAGGAAATTGCAAGGGAATTTACTCGCACACATTCAGATGGAGAATACCAGGTAAAAGGTTTGAGAGTTGCGGTGACAGAGGAACATATTGCAGAAGTAACTAGGTTGCGAACAGACGGAGAAAAGTACCTAGAATCTAAGGATGCACGTAGTGCAAGAGCAAAGTTTACTTGATAGGGAGACCCACCCTTAGTAATAGACAGACATGGAGCTAGGTGAGAATCTCTTCTGCCTGAATGGAGAGCAGTAGAATTATATGTTTTGAAGTATTTAACTTGTGAAGGAAGGTTATCGTGTATGCATTCCCATCATTTCAAGCTTCTGAGTCATCTATGCCATGGGAGAAGGATAAATGTTCCAAACATATTGTACAACCTTCTTTCCATAAGTGCAATAGAAACCCAGAAAGGTAGGCCTCACTATGTTTCTCATCATTGCCTACTTAAGTTGTTGGTTGAAAGATCTTTAAGAGATGTCTCTCCAATGTCTTGGAATGAATTTGTTGAAATTAGAAGGTTTAGGGTAGAAAATGTGGGTTTAGTGGAACCACTTCCATCTCAAGAATAGGAAAATTTTGAAAATCTTGAAAAACTTGGTTCCCCTATTGAACCCTCATCCTCTAGAATATCATTAGAACAAAATTTTCCTGCACCAAAGGAACCCTTATAAGAAAAAGATACAACAGGGGTTCCTTCTCAAAGCCTAATGAAAACTAAGGCTGTCGCATGAAAGGAAAAAGGCAAAGGAAAACAGGTTGACATATAAAAGGAGGAGAAAAGTAAAAGGGAGAATTTACCCTCTCTTGTTGTCAAGAAAAGGAAAGTTACAAAAACAGTTTCTCCTATAACCACTAAAGTAGTTGAGGAATTAGCTACAAGAAACAGTATGGCAACCACTAAAGGAAAATCTTAGAGAAGCAGTGATAGGCTCCAGAAAAAGCTTAAAAATCAAGACCAATCAGTGGAACTGAATGTCACCATTTTGGTTGATTCTCCAGAACAAGAGCCACACAATCCACCCACAATGATGTTCCTCCTTCTCCACCTAGGGAACTCCAAAGGGAACAAGAAAAAGATGAATAATAACTACATGACATTGATGTGTAGCTGCATGAAGAGGAAGAACTACAAAACATTGATGAGTAGCCGCAGGGAGAAGTAGGTTTTGATAGGCTGGATAGTTTAGCATCCACTGTAGAACAAGTTATTGAAGCAGGGAGAAAAGTTGAAAAGATGAAACCTAGGGCACCTATTCATAGACCACCTACTTCCCTTACCAGTTATGCAGTGGCACTTGCCCTTTACCAAGAATGAGAATTGGAAAAGGCAGAAATGCAGATGATAATTAACCACCAGAAGAAGATTATTGAACAAAAAGACGAGGAGATTGCTTAGCTCAAAAGTAAGGTGGAAACAGTAGCCGCTATGGTACCACAACTAATGCAATGCCAAGAACCTCCTCATGTTTACTCTTTGTATTTTAAAGAACCACATATCTATTTCCAGATGATGAGAATTGCTAGGGATCTAAGTCCCTCATTGCAAACACCTGAGGAATTCTATCATGTTTATCAAACATCTCCTACAATCATTAAGGATCTGCTCTGTGAATTTTAGTTACATAACTATGTTGTTTTTGATGATGTTCATTGGAACCCTCTCCTCTAAATTGGAGATATCCAATTGAGAGCTCTCATGTCATGGATGCAAAACAAAATAGCAAGAGGAGAGCAGTTCCAAATACATAGAAAGGAAGAATTTGACCTTTCACTGCCATTGAATGTTGAATCAAGAGAGCCTAGAAGACTTTATTTTGATTGACAAAATATTGTATATCAGCCAGATTATGCAAAAGATATTCTACCCTTAAGAGAAGAGGTGTATAAAGAATATGAATAAATGCTACAAGGGAAGGACATGTAGCAACAGGACATTTGGTCCAATGTTGGAATAGCCTGCTAGATGAGTTGAAGCAATCTGAGCCACACTCCTTACAAAACTGCCATGCAACACTAAAGAGAGCGCCCAAATATATGCACTTGGGAAGAACAAAGAGAAGACATTGGTTGCTTCTCATTTTTCAGCCTCCAATCCTCCTATGGCCATTGATGGAATGCAGGGATAGTGATCCACCATATAGTGAAGCAACAAAACATACCAGGTGGACGCGATTGGAGAAAATGAAAGGATTTTACTGGAGTTTGTCTGTAGGAGGTTCTGGGCAGGTTACTCCTGTTATTTTAGAATCAATGCCTAAATTTGGAATTTTCCTGTTGCTAGAGGATCAATAAGAAGTTAGGTTAGGGGGAGATGATGAGCCTAAATAATGGCTCTATTTTGATAGATTTTTGTTATAATATTACTGCCTAGGTATTGTGATTAGATGATATTTGGATCAGGATACTCTCCTAGTTGATACCTCTTAAGTGTTTCTAGAACTGATTTGTCTGATACTTAAGGTTGTCATATAATGGTTTTTAAAATGATTTATCTATCCAAATATGTAAATCAATCTTAAGTATGGTTTAATTTATATCATGTTAGCCTTAGTATATACACATGTTTTTTGTGCACGTTAACATCATGGTGTAGGGTTAGCAAAGGAGAAGGAAAGACTAAGTGGTGGTTTAAAGAAGCACCAAGCATGTAGCCACAATGCAGACCTAGTCAAAGAAAAGTAGCATTAAGGGGGATCAAAGCCACTTGACTGATTCTTCAACAGAATTATTTATGACACATTTATAATTGTTCTTAGTGGAGCTTAGATCGAGGAAGAAAGTCATGCTATATTTTCTCAGCTGTAGGACAGATGTTGTTCTATTTTCCTATGTTGACTTCTTCTTTTGTTTAATAAATCATGTTCGCCTATTCCGTAGGAATGTGGTTGATTAGTTAGGAATCTGTTATAAGTTTCCATATAAATAAAGGGGTCTCTCTCTCCTCTCGGGGATAGAAGAGAACGACCATAGTATTTTTAATACTTAGTCTTCTGGTACTTATGTATTTTTCATAGTCGATTTGGAATAAAAAGATCAATGTGATTTTAAGCTTAACAATTGTAATTTGAAAGTTCTGGATATACTCACTTGAGGGGGGTCCACTTGGTGAAAAATCCTTTGTGTTTTCAAGTTAGTTTCCATCTTGCAATAGTTGTTGTTTCGGTAATTGTCTATTCCTGCAACCACTGGAAATAGTTCCTAGGTCTGTTCCTACAACCATAGTGGAAGAGTAGTTTCTATTCGCTTGCCAGAACATTATTGTTTAGTAGTAGTTGCTTAAGTTATTTCCAATTGTGAATTCTGATTAAGTATTAGTTCATTGTGATTTTGCATGTTTACTTCAAAGAATTTCCTTTCTTGCAGTAATATAGAATGGTTGCGATATGAACTTGGTGCACATATAGTGCTGGCCCATTTTAAGTTTACGTCCCTAGTCAATAAGTAAATGAGCCTTTGTTATAGGAAAGCTAGCTATTCAAGGATGTTCAATCTCTGAATTGTGTTTCATTACCTAGTTGCCATTCTAGTTGTGAGGACCAACAAAGTTCACTCCTAAACTCTCACACTTGAATTTCACTCCCAAGGCGAAGTCATGAAGTAAAACTTTGAAATCCATGACAGACTCAGAGGTGAGGCAAATTATGAAAGAGCTAAAGATACTTCATTGCACATTCAAATGTTCAAACTCATGCAACTTACTTTTATCATCAAATGTTCAAACTCATGCAACTTACTTTTATCAATCCTCAAAAGGACTCAAAGAAAATTCACTCAATCAAAGTACACAATATGAGCATTAGCAATGTCGGTACGTGGGTATACACAATATGAGCAATCTAGTTTAAAAGTATACGCCATATGAGTTACATGTAATGAACCAAATTGGACCACATTTAAGACATATACACAATGAACAAATTTGATCATATTTCAATAGCAAATAACTAAGTTTCAAGAATATCAAGTTTCATATATATCAAAATGGATTGAATATCAACTTTCGATATATCAATGAACAAATTGGATTGAATATCAAGTTTCATATATATAAAAAATGAATAATAATTGTGTACATATCAAAAAATGGCATAGATGCCAAATCAATAATAGTTACAAAAATATGGCATGTGACATGTCTATCAAAGTCGATATATACATATACAAATGTGGAATATATAGAAAAATTGGTCCTTCAATGAACACAACTACAACTATATGTCTCTATTGGTATCTATGACTATGGTGGATCATCAAAATCGAGCCTCTTCAAAGCAGTACGTGGCCCTACTGGTGGCTGCACAAGGACAATTCAAATGTCGAACCGGATATATTTTTTAAATATAACATCAAAATAACTAAATACTAAACTCTAAATTGTTTGAAGTTGAATTGTTGATTATCTCATCTTTGTCTTCTGCAATTGGGTGAGGATGAGGATCTGTGGGAAGTCTTGAAGGGGGTTGTAACTGGTAAAACAACATTAATACAAGTTAATAACATATATGCCAAATAACACATAATAACTAAACATGAATAGACTAAAAAAATAGAGCATACCGAAGCCTCAAATGGATGTGCTATGGTCATAGGAGGCAAAGTCACAGATGAATCAGTTACAATAATTTCCTATATCCATGGTAAGTGATCCAAAAGGAGTTAACATGAGGGTTTCAAATCCGTTGTGCACTTAGTGAAAAAGAGTTGATCTAAGACAAACATACCTTTTCCCTTTGTCATGTTGGATCTCATATTATACGTGTAGGACTTCTAATGAAATGGAATGGTGGAACATTAGTAGGAAGTTTGGAAGGGGGCTGTAATAGGTTAAATGCAATTATACAAGTTAATAAATCAAAGTTGTTGACAAACTAGATAGAACAAATATTTCTAATATATGTAGAACAAATGCACACCGAAGCCTCGTATAGTTCTCCTGTACCATTTGGAGGCCTAGTCAAATTTGATGCAGCTATTACCATTTTCTGTATGAAAAATGATAACATATGATATAGACATAAAATAATTTAGTTATTTCGAACAAGCAAGAATTCAATCCAAAGAGAATATGAAGATGTCACCTCTTCCCTCTGTTGAACCTCATCGACATCAGGTGCATTCATTAATTCTATAAACCCCATATGTTTTTGTATATAGAACAAATAAATTAAGTGCATTTATCAATATCTACATATACATGTTTAATCATAATACATTTCAACAAATGAATTTAAATTGTACTGAATTACCTTTTGTCATTTGGGTGTTTAGGAGGATATCTTTTTCTGTCTCAAAGTGCTAGAGGATGGCTTTCTCACATGAGATGTCCTCGAGGCAGGTGGGGTAAACTAACAGAAAAAAAATTAATATAAGGAAAAAGAACATGTATTTAATATATCAACTAAGTCAAAAATATATAAATCTAAAAGGTACTGCATACCTATCTGGGCCAAAGTCAATGGCCGAAAGCATGATATCATCAAGTTAGGACATCTCAGCCCCTGATAAGCCCTATAAAACACCAAGTAATGATACACATTTATTAACAAAAGATATTTTGAAACCAATGTATTATTATATTTTTAAAAAATTTACAAATCTTTACCTCCGGTGGCGAAACTACTCATGACCATGGAGTCGAATGAAAAGTATGTGGTGTACTCCCACCACCTACTGCACCCTACAATACATTTTATTTATATGTCACTTTAAATTATTCTAAAAATCAAAATTCATTTCTTTTTATAAGATTTAGTCACTTAATTGATAACATGTCATAAACAGAATTAAACGCACTTGTGTCTGATAGTGAGGGAACAACATATTCACTAGGTCGTCGGTGAGGGCCACATTCTCTGTAGTGGAAGCATGACATCTACTCCCACAAAATGTACATGAATGAGATGTCAAACCATCCTCATCCGCATCAGTGTCTACACTAGAATATATACCTGGTAGGTGGCACACATATGTTGAATGGGCTGGCCCTTGCCAAATGATGCATGAGGTGACACTAATGAAGGAGGTGTCGCTGATGAAGGAGGTGTCGGAGGTGCAGGTACATCCTTTTCTCTGAACAACTGTGTGCCATGATGAACAATGACATAAGTTAATGATGCAGCTGCCTGAAGAGTCTTTAATTCCATAGACTCCTTCAAGGATATAGGGACAGTGACATGAACCATGGGTTTAGGAGTTGTACGCCTCCTATGATGTGGTTGTACCACCATATGCACCCCATGTCTATCCTGCACAAATCCTCTCCCTCTACCCTGAAATTGTCAAATGTCAAAGTAATTCGGCTTCTTGCTAAGGATAAACTCACAATACAACTTTTTTAAAAAAGATAGAGGCACCTCACATTTATTACAAGGTGGTTGGTCAAAGACCATATACCACCTATCCCAAAAAGGTTCTTTCTGCCTAGCATGAACACACCAATGTATAGGAAACCGAATTGTATTTAGTTCTAGGTTGTTACTGGTAATAGGATCAGTGAAAAGAGAACATATGTCAGCTTTAAGTATGCCCTTTTTTCACTTGATCATATGACAACCCATTTGCATAAAATGTTTGACATCTATGCCTCCATGAACCCCATTTCATAACCTCCCTAGATACCTCATTTTTACTATTAGCCATTGTTTCTAGCGTTGTGGTGAGGGTTGAGTGGTGCTCAAGACTAGAGGACCTCAACCTATTCACCAATATAGAAATTTGGGCACTATTTTGTGTAAGGCGATTGACAAGATCCTCTTATGTGGCATCTACACGATCTAATGGAGGACGTGGAGGGTTTCGGGGTGGCGGTGGTTGTTGAGGAGCAACATTTTGAGGATTTTGTGGTTGTGGAGCAATGTTTACATGGTTTGCTTGTGTTGCTTGTGCAGGAGGAGGTCTTTGTTGTCTATTTTGTTTTTGGGGATTTATTGTAGAATCTGATCTCAAATTAATAAAAACAAATCTTAAATCAAATAAAAAACCTACTTCAATTAAAATGCAAACAAAAATAATCAAACCAATCAAATCTTACCTGTTTGACGAGGTACCATTGTTGAAAATTGCTCTTAATGCTGGAAAAATCCAAAATGATTCCAAATCCCTACGGGTTTTGTGGTTTTTTGGCTTCCTTTTGCTACTGTTCCATGGGTTTTGGCATTGAAAATGGCCAAAACCCACAGGTTACCAAAATATATAATGTTCCTCAAAACCTGTACAGAATTTGAGGAACTTTTGATTTTTTATTATAAAACATAATGTTCCTCAAAACCCGTACTGATTTTGAGGAACTTTTTGTTTTTTTAATTGTTTTTGGCTAGACTTGGTGTTACCAATCCTAGCACGTTTTTGAATTTTCTAGAAACACACACGGGTTATGAAAAATTTCATTTTTTTTTTTGCATGTGGCCATTTTTTTGTTCACCATCTTGGTGCACTTACCCAAATTAATAATATAGTACTAATATTTATAATAAAAAATTAATAATATTATAGCAAAAATTTCATAGATCCACTTTTAAGCAACTGTTTAGGCAAATTATTAGGTTTTAAAATACAAATAAATTAAACTATGCAACTTTTACTAATAAAAAAAGAGGGAAAAGTAAATAACATAATAAATTTTATTACTACGTATGAAGTGAATATAATCATATTAGATATGGTTACATAATTATAAATATAAATGAAATAATTTTGTATTTTAAAATAAAATAATAATTAATAATTTTTTGATAAAGATAAACACGTTTTACATGGACCCGAAACCAAAAGTTTTACAAAAGCCGACCAACAACAAAACAGGGGAGCACCCCAGAACAGTCATAAAAGCAAAAGAGTCACAGACAACAAGACAAAACAAAAGAAAAATACTCAATTAAGAGAGTGCACCAGCTCCTTGTTCTTCTGGATGGAAATCTTATTGATTTCCTCTAGTTCCTCCATAATGAATCTAGAGGTACCCTTATTGTTGCTCCTGCTTCTGGTTCTAGAAATAGGGCCAGTGGTTTTGTTGTCTCCAGCAACCATGTATTCACCTCCAAAATCTTTCTTAGGTTCACCATGAAAGGATCCGTATTCTGCAACCATGACATTGATCTTTTCGAGCCCCTCTATACTATTGTTCATGGCTTCTTTGCTTATGTCAACCAAGTTCTTGAGTTTTTTCTTTATCTCCGCCATAGACTATTCCACTTTATCAATTCTTTGTTCAAGGTTGCATTTCATCACCTCGACGTCCTGGGAGAGCTTTTGGGTCATAATCACGAGTTTCTCAGATTTGTTGGGCTCAGGGGAGGCTGTGGAGATATCAATAATCTCCTTAACCCCCACTTTGAGGGTATCAATTTCTCTCTCCACCCACTTCCAGTAGCTCTCTTGTCTTCTGGTAGCTTCCATCACCAAGTTCATTAGATTACCAATCCTCTATATGCCATTATTCTTTTCTTTAGCCATAGTCCCCTACTTTTCCTTCAAGATGTTGATTGGAATGTTTAGTTTAATTTCTTGATCCGAATTCTTCGGACCATAGTCCTTAGCCACAAGCTTCTTCTTTTTAGAAAGGGGCTCGACCTTAGAAATCAGTTTGCTGGAAGATTTATATTTGCTTGCTGCCCATCTGGGAGGATTCGTACTGCTAAACATCCCAGGGGTGACCATCATCTCCCCTTCTTCCGTAGGCTTATAATTAGGGTCGTCAAAAGGAATGACACCCCCACTATCCTCCAAATCCATTTCCGAGTAAGAGACATCCTAAATATTAGTATGTTGGCCTTTCTCAGTTAGAGAGGGCACAACTTCAAGGGTCCTAGCATACTCCATGATGAGCACAGTAAGCCCTTCATGGAGAATAGGATTGTTTGGATTCTCCATATGTTTTTCAAGACTATTTTCTAGAGAGGAGCCCAGATAGAAAGGAACAAAAATGATTTTACCATGCCTAAAATGATTCAAAATGATAAAATGATAGGAAAAGATACTGACATATCTACCATCGAACATAACATACCTCATGATGAGCTCGGCCATGTCTGCCCAGGGAGCCATAAGATCTTTCCTATTGTATCCACAATCAGTCATCTTGTTAGCTCTTGAGCACTCCTTGTCTTTGTCAAAGAAATTTATCAAGTCCTCCTCCCCAGTTTTTCTATCTCTATAGAACCTTCTGCCATTCGTCACCAGAACATTGACCATTGCCACTAGGGTTTCATCAAGCTGATACTCAGTTCCATAAGCTCTCAAGATCCCTTTCTTCCACCCATTGACAAAGGACTCCGTGAGCAGAGGAGAAGGGCCATGAAGTCAATCCAAGAAGGGGACAATTCCCCCATCAATGATATCTTGCCACACATCCTTGTTTTTCTTCCATTTATCATAAGTAGACAGTTCTTGCCTGTTCTTGTCTCCACCCATTATGCTTCAAGTCGCTGAACAATAGGAAATGGGCCACACCAGAGAAGTCTCCAAACAGTCACCGAAAAATGGGCCACACCAAAAAAATCTCTAAATAGTAGCAAAAAATGGGCCACATAATAAGACAGAAAATCCAGGCACAAGGGAAGTTTCTAGATCTTCGGTTAGGGAAAACAAAAATGAGTCGATTCCCCATCCTCTATCAAATCATGATTAAAGATCATTGATTAATGCAAGTGGGCGTAATCATCATGAGCCATATCGTACAGGTTTTTTGGGAATGAATCCCTACTACTCCACCATTTAGTCACCACGTAGCCCACTGCCAGATTGGCTAGTAGATCCGCCACTTTGTTTCTTTCCTGATATACGTGCAAAATTTTGAATTCTTCCAACTCATTTATTATATCCCAACAATCCTTGATCATATTAGCAATCGTCCATCTAGGATCCATGCGTACATTCAGACAATTGATAGTGTTTAGCGAGTCAGACTCTAGCCAGACTTTTCTAAAGCCTTCTCTTTTAGCCATGTGTAACCCAATGTGGGCAGCGCTGGCCTCCGCAAAGTGGTTAGACTGGGTTCCCAGAGCGAGCACCACCGCAAAAACCAGCAGACCTGAATGATTCCTAGCCACTCCTCCACACCCGACCGGCCAAGGATTCCCTTTAGCCGCCCCAACCACATTGATTTTGATCCATCCCATAGGGGGGATGCCAAAGAACATTTTGTCTGCACTGCTTGGTTTTGTGCACTGGAATGGAAATATTCCAATCAATTTGCCACTAATTGATAATATCCCATTCCTCCTAGTAGGGAGGGGATGGTCATTCTTTCTGCTGGGGTAGGAGTCCAAAAAATTCCCCTTGGTAGAAATATGAATTTTAGTAGCCACAACAAGCGCAAGAGTTTCCAAATCTCTAAAGACTCTATTATTTATTTCTTTCCAGATACCCCAAGCAATATGAGGAAGAGATAAATTCCAAAGAGCTCCCAATTCTTGATTGTCAAAGGGGCACTTCCATTCAAACCACATTCTTTGAACTGATTCAAGGAAGACCCAATTAGTGTTCTAGATGTTAAGGAAGTAGTTCCAAATATCACTGACAAAAGAGCAGTGAAGCATCAGATGGCCAACATTTTCCTCCTCCTCTTTGCAAAGAAAAAATCTATTAGTAAGAGGAATACCTCTTCTGCAAAGATTGTCAATGGTAGAGATCTTACCCTGCATAAACAACCAAAAAAAAAGTTAATTTTTGGAATTAAGTGCTTATTCTAGATACCTGCCCAAAAGGGGGGTGGGGAAGCTTCTGGAGATGAACTTATAAGCATCGACAACCTTGAACTTCCTAGAAGAGGAGAAATTCCAGAACACTTCATCCTCCACATGAGAGTGGGGGATGTGTATATAATTAAACCAAGGTTGCATAGGTATCAAAACATTATCCACAGAATTGAGGTCCAACTAGACTCCATCTCTAAAATAATCAGCCACCCAGATGCCAATTTTTTAGAGACATAATTATTTGAAGGGAGGAGCCCAAATAGAATCCAATAGGGGGCCATCACCAGTCATCCAGTCATCCCAAAACCTGATTTTGGTACCATTCCCCAACACCCATCTACAACCATGCAAAATAACTTTGGAGGAACCAAAGAAGTTGCTCCATAAATCATAAATAACGTTGGGAAGATCAGAAGATTCCATAGTGTTTTGGATATCCAGAATGTGGTATTTATGTTTGAATATGTCAATCCATTAATTAATCTCTTTAAGACATCTCCATAATTGCTTGGCCATCAGGGCTTTATTGAAATCTCTCAGATTCTGGATGTCCAGGCTCCCCATGGATTTGGGAAGGCAAACTTGATTCCAAACCACAAGATGTAATCTATTCTTAGATTCAGTCCCAATCCACAATTTTTTTTTTGTATTCTTTCCAGTTTATCAACAATTTTGGCTGGGATTTTGAATAAACTCATAGCATAAACTGGGAGGCTCTGAAGTGAAGCTTTGAGCAGTTGGAGTTGAACCAACTTGGCTTAACAAAGCACCTTTCCACCAAGCCAACTTATTCTGGAATTTATCAATAAGGTTTGCCTAGAAGGATTCTGGGGTCTGGCCATGGTAGAGGGAGAGACCTAAATAAGAGTCAAGCAAAATTCCAACTTTATAGCCAATGATTGAGGCAATCTTCTTTTTCCTGTGCTCAGGGGTGTTAAGGAAAAAAATGGAGCTTTTAGCCAGGCTAATTTTTTGCCCAGAACCTTGTTCATAGATATCCAGAGTCTTCTTTAAATTCTTAGCTTCTTTAACCAAGTCTTCCCCCATCAATAAAGTTTCATCTACAAATTGTTGGTGAGAGCATGAGGAGGCCTTAGAGGAGGAGCGTAATCCCATAATATTGCCATTTATGACTTCCCTTTGAATAATTTTACTGAGAGCTTCACTCATCAGAATGAAAAGGAAAGGAGATAGAGGATCCCTTTGTCTAATGCCCCTTGACACGGAGAAGAAACCAGAGGAAGATCCATTAATCAACACAAAAAATTTGGGGGTGGATACACATTGTTCAATGATCTTGATGAATTTATCTCTGAATCCAAATGCCCTAAGGATTCAAAGGAGAAAATTCTAGTTGACTCTATCAAAATATTTCAGTAGGTCCAATTTCAGAAGAAGAAGAAAATCCAGGTTTTTTATTGATAGATAGGGAGTGGATGTTCTCATGCACCACAATAATAGAATCCAAGATCTGCCTCCCAGGAACAAACCCATTTTGATGCTTAGAAATTAAAGAAGGGATGAAAATATTAAGTCTGAGCATCAGAATCTTGGTGAAGATTTTATATAAAGAATTGCAAAGACTAATAGGTATAAAATCTTGAAAAGAGCAGGCATCAAATTTCTTGGGGATGAGGACAAGGAATGTGGCATTCAACTCTTTCAGGAGAGAGCAGGATCCAAAAAATTCTTGAGTTGCAGCGACCACATCAGAGCAAATAATCTGCCAAAAATTCTAAAAGAAAAAAAAGAGGGAAGCCATCAGGACCAGGGACTTTGTTACCTTCAAATGAGATGACCGCATTGCGAACTTCATTAGGAGAGGGAATTCTGGTAAGCTCCAAGTTCATATCCTAAGAGATAATGGTGGGAACCTCCTGCAAGATTTCATTTTGATCTAGAGGGTCAAGATGATCATCCATCGAAAGGAGATTAGAGAAAAAACTGATGGCTTCCTGGCAAATCTCTTCATGCTTATCAACCCATCTCTGGCCAATCTGAATTTTGTTTATTGTATTAGCAGCCTTGTGTTTAAGAGTCGTCATATGAAAGAAAGATCTCTGGTTCCAAAATTCCTCTTCTTTGGAAATAATGTCATGCAATTTAGTCAAAATTTCAATTTCTTTGTTCGAGACATCTTTATTAAACTTGAAAACTTGAGTATGTTTTTGAACCTCCTCAAGATCTAGTTTGAGCTTCTCTTTAGCTTTGAAGATATTTCCAAAAGAGGATTTGTTCCAACGTTGAATATTAGACTTGACATTAGATAGCTTCTTGGCTATACGAAACATGATCGTGCCCTGGATATCAATATTCTACCACTCCATAATTTTATCTTGGATGTTAGGGGCCATCAGCCACATTTTCTCAAATCTAAAGGGGTATGCCTTTCTTCCAAACAACAGAGTCACCGAAAGGCAAATAGGGAAGTGGTATGATCCAACACGGGCCAAGGCATTGAGTCTGCAGGAAGCAATCTGAATCCAATCAAGAGAGACAAGTCCCCTATCAAGCTTAACTTGAATGAGATCCTCCCCACTGCATCTATTGGACTAGGTGAACTTAGCACCAATAAGATCTAGATCCAAAAGGCTTAAAGAGTTGATCATGTTAGCCAAGTCTTGTCTACTATCAATAGAGATAGGCATACCCCCAGATTTCTCCAAATTTGAGACAGGGGTGTTGAAATTGCCTAGAAGAACCCGTCTCACATTAGGGAAGAGCGATCTAGCATGGAAAATGGAAGACCATAGGGATTTCCTAGCAGATCTCCCATCAGGAGTATAGATGTTGGAAATAATCCAGGAGGATCCATCTTTAAGATTAAAGAATCTAGTAGCAATGTGATTAGGAGAAGAGAGATCCACCTTACCACTTAGCAGTCTCAGATTCCAAAGGGTGGAAATACCGCTTGAAGCACCATCTGCATCCACATAGTGGACACCACAATCTCCAAAAATTGCCAATTTAATTTTTTCCACTTTGCTACCAGGTATTTTAGTTTCTTGGACAAGGCAAATATCTGGTTTATGATCTCTGACCAAATTAGATAGCAGGTCATGCTTGTGGGGGTGATTTAAACCTCTTATATTCCACAAGATGAATTTCATTTAGGATGAGAGGGGGATCCCATCCCCATTTCTGGTAACGTTCTTTGGGCTCCATCTACAATGTCAACTTGACTCTGCCTATCTCTGCTAACTGCATTGGGTGGTCCCCCCCCCCTTAAGTCTAACCCATAGTCTTCTTTTTGTCTGTTTTTGGTTAAGATCCCCCTTGAGACCAGAGTATTTTGGCCAACAGGGGAGTTCCTTCTTTTGTTTTTGGGTTTGACCTGAATAAAAGGAGCAGTTCCTCAAGGGATGATTCCAACAAGGGGGAGGTATGGGGTTTCATTTCAATAGAGTTATCCATATCAACAACCAGCTGAATGGGAACATCCTAAGCAGATCCAGTAGCATTTGAGAAAATCTCAACATCATAGGGGGCATCCACAGTAGGGGATTCCCCAATATTCTCCTTAGGGGGCAAGAGGTTTGGGTCAAGGGCAGCAAGAACATTTGACTTAGATCTAGGCAAAATCATAACCCCCATAATTGAGGTAGGAATGGAGGGAATAGATCCATCCAAATCATTTCTCAAGTCATTCAAGGGAGGTTCTGTGAGCAGGGCATCCATCTTCTCTAAGAGAAACAAATCATTCATCTTCCTCCATTCCTTCTTTGGCTTAGATGGACACTGCATGGCCTAGTGACCCACTTTTTTACAATGGAAACACACGAAAGGGATGGATTCATACTCCAATTTTTGCACCCATCTACCTAGCTTGGAGAAAAGATCTACCTTGAAAGGAAGGTTAGTAGACTGTTTGACATTAACACACAATCTAGCATAAACCAGTCATCTTTTAGCTGCAGTCATTGGGTCGACTAAGATTAGCTCACCAAAACAAGATGCAATACCGACAAGTATTTCTTCTCCCCAGAATTCCATGGGTAAACTTGGTAGTCTGACCTAGATAGGGGCTTCATTACATTCCTTGTCTTTGGGATTAAAACCTGGTTCCCACTTTTTAAGGGCCAGTGAGGCTTTGCCTAGCATCCAAGGACCTCCCACCAAAACATATCAAAAGTCTTCTTCACAGGCGAATGAAAAGGAGAAGAAGCCACCAACCATAGCCACAACATCAATTTGACCCTTCCCTTTCCATTTCCTAGCCACCTAGGATCTAACAACCTCAATATTCGGGTGTGGTCCAACAAATTTTCCAACCAAGACTAAGTTCATGTGAGCCATATTCTGATCCATAATACAGTTCAGGATAGAGATGGAGCAAGCCCTAGAATCTCGATCCACTTTGTGCGGTATCGGCGAAATGGCCTTGCCCTTAAGTTTTGTTGCAAAAAGAGAGGCCCATTTCTTATTGTATTCCATAGAGGATATCTTATTATTGGGGCCCTCAACCTCACTAGGTTTGTCGGAAATGACAGATTTACCATTGTCAGTATTCTGAATGGTACCACCATCCCATGTATCATTTGAGGCCCCATCCAAAAGATCAGGGACCAATTTTGTGGAGCGAGTCACGGGGGAATCCCCTGGACTCCCAGAACTAGAGTCATGCAAATTCAAACCTGAACATGTTCCCATGTCAACTCCTGCTTCTGGAAAGTGTGCCATTTTCCTGGACTAGTGTTGTTGTGATTCAACATATATTTTAATTAATAAGTTAATATTATATTTTTAAATAAATAAATTTATATAAGATATAATTTTAACTTTTTAATTTAAAATTATTATAATTCATCATTATAAGTATTTTAATCAATTAAACTATAAAGATAACTACTATAAATTATTTTTTCATTTACAATTATTTAAATTATTTAACTAAATAATTACTAGTTAAGTTTTTTTTTTGATAGGTAATGGGCCGAAGCTGATGAGGTGTACATACCCTACCCCCTTTGTGAGATTTGAACTTGTGAATTCTAATTCAAGAGTACAAGTCTCCACTACTAGGCCAACTCAGGTTGTACTAATTACTAGTTAAGATTATTAATATATACATATTAATATTTATATGTTTAAAAACTATTCAATTTTAAAAAATGATAAAGTAATTTTAATGTTTAAAATAATTATTAAATAATATTTACCTAAATTAAATAACTCAAGAAACAATTCTTATATATTCTAACAATTTAAAATGAAAATAAAATAACTCTTAAAAAATAATTGTTGTGCACGAATAAATATTATAATACTAATAAAAAGGTGAGAAAAGTAAATGACATAGTAAATATTATGACGAGAGTCCATGAGGTGAATATAATCATATTAAATTGTGTTATGTAATTATAAATATAATAATTTTAATATAGAAGATAATAATTACATACATTAGAAATAAAACCAAAAGGAGGAGAAATCTTTCAACCCTCAATCACTAAGAGACCCATACACTTGTAGAAAAAACCCCTGAGAATAACACATTAATAGTGGACCCAGAACAAAGGGGAATAACTATACAAAAAATATATCCATAACAGTTAGAAGTGAGGAGACCAAAACAAAAAAACTTTGCTAAACTTATACTCCATTCGAAGATTCTTCATATGGGGCTAGCTCTGAAGGCTGAGGAAAAGAAGTTAGATAGCCATGGGATCAATTTATAAATGTAAAATTATTATAGTTTATGGTAATAAGTATTTTGATCAATTAAATTATAACTCTAGTTTTAATTAATTATTTTTTAATTTATAATCATTTGATAATTTTAACATAATTTTTTATAGTTAAATTATAATTATAATTTTAGTTATTATTAAATATAATAATTATTATTAAAGTTAAAATTAAGATTTAATAATAATCATGGTTATAACCATTCAATAATTAAATTACAATACTAAAAAGGCAACTACTAGCCACTACGTGGCACTTATTAGTAATATAAGTAGGTTGATTTGACTTTAGTTTCTCATTAACTTTATGGTTTTTGATTTTCTCTACTACATTAATTTTTTTTTGGATCAATAATGATAGATTTTATTAATAAAGGAAAGGAAAGTACAACATCAGGAGTAAACCACTCTGCCAAACCACCCAAAATCCATAAAAAAACACCCACCCAAACTGCTATGACAAGCAACCATCCCATACAAATTCAAAATTACAGTCCTAGCCAAAAAATTCTGTATCGATTGGCAAAAACAGTAAACCAATACCAAGCCAAAAAAACCACATAGTCTTAAACAAAAAAATGGGAATCAATCGCGATCAAAATGTGCAAACAAGACGAATTACATGCTACCCAAGAGCAATGCCAAGGTCGGTTTCTTCTCTGCCACCTCCTCCATCCTACACCCTACCCTCAAACAAAGCCTCTAACTGCTCACCTCCATATCCCCTACTACCTCTTGAGATTGTCTGATCACTTCCTCCAATTCCATAATTTGCGCAAACATTTTAAGTGTCTCCCACCCTCTCCTTGTCATCTCCCTAAACCTGGCTTTCACCGCTTCTCGTCGTCTAACAAAGGGGATGTATCTTCCCCTTAACTCATGGTGGACTGCATGAATTTCCTTTGCGACATCAAAACCTTGCCCTGGAACAACCCACTCCAACAGAGATTCCAAAATATCAAGGTATTCTAGTGGCACAATTGCCTTCATCACCCTCCTGACCTCTGCACATGAGGAATCTAACTCAAGACCCCACGCCAAGATTAGAGAATAGACATCCACCTTGGTGTGGTAACAGTTCCCAATTACCTCCACATCCTCCCCTAGAACCAGTTGCACACTGCGAATCAACAGAGGATCCTTGGACATATTTCTCAATCTTGTCTCTAAAACCGGCCCCAAGAAAGTAGTCAGGAGTTGAATTTTTTAAGAGTGAAATTTGCCTCCATTTCTTCTCCAAACTGCCAACTCTATCGATACAACACTCAGACTCGGACTAGAATCTTCTATTGAAAGATATGACAGAAAAACATTCTTCCATACTCTTCATAAATGAATACCCCTAAGTCTTCGTCGCCACTGCAAAAAAACTTGGCATTAATTGCCAACCACCTTCAAGTGAGCCCAAGTCCTCGGGCAGAGAACTAGACGTCCTTTTCTCCCTCAACACATTAATTGACATATCAACCAAACCGTTTAAACATGTCGTGTTGTACAATGTCATCATTGCTTCCCCATCAATGCATTACCCACTTGTCCAATGCACATGCCACGTTGGATATTTAGCATCTACCACTGCATTTCCTCCTCTTCTAATGTGAGAAATTCAAAAATCCTAAAAAATATTAAGTTTCTCTTGAATAATGAAAATAAATTTATTCAATCCCCAACTCTCTGAATCACCCTTCACAATTGCATCTATCACCACTTTCAAATCACCTTCTAGATGCACTCTAGGAATTTTCATGTTCTCCGCCAATTCTACCACTAGTAAAGTTTCTTGCACCTCCGCTTCATTATTGGTCCCATCTCTCAGCCTTTGCGCCCCTTTAAAGAGGATCTTCCCTTCCTCATCACGGGCCACACATCCCGCACCTGAGATGTTTGAGTTCCCACATAAAGCCCCATCAAAATTGATTTTAATCCATCCTTGCTCTAGATTAATCCATTTCTTTGTCTCCTTATTCACCCCTGAATCCAAAGGTTTAACCCTGGATAACCCATGAGAAGGTCTCTAGTACCATCATTTTAGATATCATCCCCTGTTATATGCTTATGACCTCTAAATTGATAATTATAGGGATGAAACTTTTAATATCTTTATGACTATGTTAGTTCCCAATTGTTTTGACAAATTATAATTTTTAACTACCACCATAATAATTGATGGTTTATCTTATAAAAATGTAAATGTTGGCGAAAAAATAACTTTTAATGACAACTTTATGTAGAACAACCTATTTATCATGGCTTATCCAACATTTTACTAGCCGATAGGCTATTTTAACGTGAGCATAACACACCAGTATTGTCTCATGTACATCGGAAAGGATTCACACCCGACCAAATTCCTCAAACTTTTGGCACGCTGGAAAATGAGATGTGTTTTTGCCACACTGGATTGACCGTTCAACAAGATGGAAAACTTTCACATCATTAGCCGATAGGCTATCCTGTACAGGAAACCTCCACCAGAAATTTATCTCACTTCATGTCGGTTTTTTTGGCTATCATCACAAAATATTTAATTATTTTGATTGTCACTGGAAAATTTATTTGTGTCGGTTTCCTCACACTGTTTCTCCTGCCTAGAGGATCTCTTTATGCAAGTTTCCTACGTAGATAGTTTTCATTTTAACTTGCACTCCCGACCTGTGCCAAAATGTGAGGTTTGGAACAAGGTATGGACATCCATCAAACAAAATTTAATAGCTCAAAGATGCCATGTTCTAAATTACTGAAATTATTGCTTGTACTTATGTTCAAGCGGTGGTGTTGTTACCTGATTGATGAGATTACCAACACTTCGATAGTAATAACGCATAGGAATGCGATTGTCCATGACCACCACTTTCTGCAAGGTGTAAGCCAAGTCTAGAGTGTCTTTCATTTTTTATTTAAAATGTCCTAAAAACTGCTATAATTATCAACTTTCAGCAGCCTACTTATGGGGTTTTGAACCTTCAATGTCTTTTGTAATTTGTTTACAGAAAATTGGTTTTGGAACCCAAGGAATCATGTCCCATTGGGATGTGTACCAGCGGTTTATATAAATTTCTTGAATTAAAAAAGCGATTTAAGATATTTATCAAACAAGTCTTCTGTGTAAGACCGTTTCTATTCTCTAAACTCATTTATACTGTCTGAACGGAGGAATTCAAGCCTTGCAAAAGAATGGACTACAATGATTATAGGATATGCACATAATTTATTTGCTGAAAAAGCTTTATACTTTCAAGCAAATGCAATTTGTAGGTATAAAGTCAAGTTCTACTACCTTTACTAGCATCCTCCCTGTCGTACCAAAATGGGGGCTTTGGAATAGGGCATGGATATCCATCAAAGCATAAAGGAGAGAAGAATTTTTAAGTCGACAGGTTTTTAGTGGGGGGTGTTTTCCACAAAAGTGCAAGACAATCCAAGCGAATGTTTACTAGTGGTTGGAATCTCTCCCTCGGGGCGTTATGACGTGTTCACGTCGAGCACCATGAGCTCGCACGCAACACCCGTACTACTACTTGCAACCGTTGATCAACATGCATCCCCAAGTGTCGATCCATTCCTTTCTTTCCCCTCAATCCGTGTGCAGGCATGTCGAAGTTGGTTCGAGAATGTTATAACTGCCATGTAACCCAAATAGGTATTCCGCTTTCTTCGTTGTGTGAAGTGTTTTGCTCTGCAAGTTTTGTTCTAAGGTTTATTGTTTCCATCTTTGTGATCTCCTTGGATTTTGGCATCAACTTCTTAAGCAGGTTATGAGTGCTTGTCGCCTTCAAAATAAATTGTCGTGAGCTCTGAGACTGTGCAAGGTATAACCCTAATAGGTATTTTGCTTTCTTCATTGTGTGAAGTGTTTTGCTTTGCAAGTTTTGTTCTAAGGTTTATTGTTTCCATCTTTGTGATCTCCTTGGATTTTGGCATTGACTTCTTAAGTAGGTTACGAGTGCTTGTCGCCTTCAAAACAAACTGTCGTGAGCTCTGTTACTCTGCAAGGTATGTTTCTTGTTTTAATGCTTTTCGTTTTGCAATAATTTAGGTTTTCTGTTTTGTTGTCATTAGATACCCTTAATTTGTAGGGTTATTGTGTATTTGTTATAGTGTGCTTAGATTTTGTTTTCATGTTATACAATTTTTTGTGCGTGTTTCCTAATGCGGTTAAGTTGCACGGTTATTGCTGTGATTTGTCGCTTTGAGTCCATGAAGGGATTTTGCCACCGACTTCTTAAGCAGGTTGCGAGTGCTTGTCGCCTTCAAAACAAACTGACGTGAGCTTTGTTACTCTACAAGGTATGTTTCTTGTTTTAATGTTTTTCGTTTTGGCAAATTTTAGGTTTTCTTTTTTCTTGTCATTGGATACCCTTAATTTGCATGGTTATTGCGTATTTGTTACAGTGTCATTAGATTTTGTTTTCATGTCATGCAGTTTTTCGGTGCTTATATATTTTAAGGTGATTTTTGGTGGGTGTTTCCTAATGCTATTAATTTGCAGGGTTCTTGTTGTGATTTGTCGCTTTGAGTCCGTGAAGCCTTTTAGTCTGCAAGGTAAATACCTTTGTGTTTAATTAGTGTTCGGTTTTTCATTTTCTTGCTTCTCGTTGCCATCAGATCTGTTACTCTGCAAGGTATGTTTCTTATTTTAATGGTTTTTGTTTTGACATATTTTAGGTTTTCTATTTTCTTGTCATTGGATACCCTTAATTTGTAAGGTTTTTGCGTATTTGTTATAGTGTCATTAGATTTTGTTTTCATGTTATGTAGCTTTTTGGTGCTTAGATATTTTAAGGTCTTTTTCTGTGGGTGTTTCCTAATGCCATTAATTTGCAGGGTTATTGGTGTTGTTTGACACTTTCTGGCCGTGAAGCCTTTTACTCTGCAAGGTAAGTGTTTTCTTTTTAGGCTCTTTTACAATTCGCCTTCATTTTTAGGTGTTTCAGGTTTAATGTTTTTCTGTCATTGCCTTTTGCTTGCAGGTTGAGAGTGGTTTTAGGTTTTAGGGTTCTCTTTGGGTTGACCTCCAATAGTGTAATGCTATTACTCTGCACGACTTTGACATTTTGTTAGCCTTATCTGTTACCCATTATACTCTACAAGGAAATATTGTTTTCAAAGCTTTAGAGGTAAGAAATTTTCTTATTTCTAAATTGTGCTCTTAGAATCCTTTCTGATATTTTTATAGGGTTTATGTTGTGAATAATATGTGAAATTTATTTGAACTTAGCATTTGCTCTATTTTCCAAGAATGATTGATATTCTTTAGCAGAGGCATTTATGGATTATCATATATGGTTGGTATTGAATTTGCAAATATAGTTATAGAGGGAACATCCCTTCAAAGTAATGACATTATACTGTTGGATGTCAACCATGACCGAACCCTAAAATGTAAAAGCACTGGCAACTAGATTTGTTGTTTTCCTATCATTGCATTTTCTTAGCAGTTGGTAGTGCTTATAATTTTCCAATTTGGGTTAAATCCCAACATTTTGGTGTTGTCCATCTGCATGATTCTGACCTTGTGTAATGCTTTTTTAATCTTTTATCCTGTCCAAGGAATCATTTTTTTGAATGAATCCTTTCTGAAATGTATAGCCTTTATAGATAGAAGAGTATTTACCTTGCAAAGTAAAAGGATTCACGTCCAGAAACTCACTAATCACATCAATAACCTTGCAAATTAACGGCATTAGGGAACACCCACAGAAAAACACCTTATAATCTATAAGTACCAAAAAAATTCAGCACAGGCATACAAATAAATGGGATTACAATAGTAAGTATAAATGGGTTTATAGAAAATAGTACCCTATAAACTAGAAACACCATACACTGCAAAACAAAAGACAAACAGGGTGATTAATTTTATAGTGTTATAAAGAGCGTACATGAGGGCAAAACCGTGCAGATTAACAACATTATAATGTTGGATGCTAACCCACACACAACCTATAGCACTAACTATAACTCCATATAAAAATTTATATGTTATACATATCTACTTAAGCTCCTTGTTCATCATGAACCTCATATGCTCATTTTGGATACAAGGTTCACGATGAATAGCATAATTACGCAAATGCCAAGGAGATGAAAGTACATGTTTAGTCGTTGAGAGAATGGGCTAAACGAAAGAGCATTTTAAAAGAAACACTTTGGAGGAAATAAAAAAACAAACACTAATTAAATAGAAAGGCATTTGCCTTGCACAGTAAATGGCTACAAGGTAACAAATATGCAAAAATCCTTGCAAATTAAGGGTATCCAATGACAAGTAAATAGAAAACCTAAAATATGTTGAAACAAAAACATTAAAACAGGAAACATACCTTCCAGAGTAATAGACTTGACGACAACGAGAAGCAAGAAAATAAAAAACCGAACACTAATTAAACACAAAGGTATTTACCTCGTAGACTATAAAGCTTCACAGACTCAAAGTGACAAATCACAACAACTTAATTGCATTAGGAAACACCCACAAAAAACTCCATAACATGAAAACAAAATCTAATGGCACTATAACAAATACACAATAACCCTGCAAATTAAGGGTGTCTAATTAAAACAGGAAATATACCTTGCAGAGTAACAGAGCTCCCGACAGTTTGTTTTGAAGGCGATATGAGATATCACAAAGATGGAAACAATAAACCTTAGAACAAAACTTGCAAAGCAAAATGCTCCACACAACGAACAAAGTGAAAAAACCATTAAAACACAATTCAATGGCAAGTACTTGTAACCTGCTAGAATTCAATGGCAGAAAAACAACAAACTGTAACAGAATTGCAAATGGTTTTAGGTTTTAGGGTTTTGTTTGGCTTAATGCCCAACACTGTAATTCCATTGATGTGTATGGTTGTCACGTTGTGTTTGGCTTATTTGTTATTTTGCAATTGTATTTGTAATTAGAAACATATTTATAGAGGACACATACCTTCACATTAATGACATTAGAGTGTTGGATGTTAACAAACACCAAACCCTTAAATATAAAACCAGTGGCAACTTGAATTTATATATTATACTTATCTACTTAAGTTCCTTGTTAATCATGAACCTCATATACTCATTTTGGATACAAGGTTCATGATGAATAGCATAATTAGGGAAATGCCAAGGAGATGAAAGTACATGTTTTACTGTTGAGAGAATGGACTAAACGAAAGAGCATTTTTTTAAAAAGAAACTTGCAGAGTAAAATGCTTCAAGGTAACAAAGTGGAAAATCACAGAGAATTCTACCAATTCATAAAAACCTTGCAAAGTATAAGCACTTACCAACTGCAAAGAGTATCCAATGACAGGAAATGAATAAACCTAAAATATGCCAAAAGTAAAGCAATTAAAATAGAAAGAATTTTACTTTCCAAATTATTGACAAACCATACCTTGCAGAGTATCAAAGATGATAGCAACGAAAAGCAATTACGGTTAGACAATGAGTATATGCCTGCATTTGAGGTGGTGAGTACTTGTAACCTGCAAATACTATTTAATGGCAGAAAATCAACAAACTATAAGAGAATTGCAAATGGTTTTAGGTTTTAGGCTTTTGTTTGGCTTAATGCCCAACACTGTAATGCCATTGATGTGTATAGTTCTCACGTTGTGTTTGGCTTATTTGTTATTTAGTGATAGAATTTGTAATTAGAAACATATTTATAGAGAACACATACCTTCACACTAATGACATTAGAGTGTTGGATGTTAACAAACACCAAACCCTTAAATGTAAAACAAGTGGCAACCTGAAAATATCAAAGCATCATAATGAGAGAATGTAATGAGAGTCAAATTGAATATTTTATTGATATATAATATATAGTATTGGCACTGTACAAAAACCAACCAATGTTTAATTTTTTTCCCAAAATAAGAAATTGATCACCCACCATCCCCCATGCCGCTAAATGCAACATGATGTACAGAAAGTGCCATGAAGAGTTTTTTTAACATATACTTTGCATTGTAGATTGTAATACTATACATAATAAAAGTGCTATAAAGAGTACTTGTTATAAATGGTTTGTATTGTAGACTGCATTAATCCCAACCAATACTATTTGCTTGACCCTGAAAACTTTTGTCATCCACCCTTCATCCCCCATACTGGTAACACTAGCATGTTATACATCCTTTTGATGTATATCTATTTGATGCATATTATCTTAAACTTATGGGAAATATATTGTATTATGAAATTATACTTGTATGAAGATAAACTTAGTAAGTCAGATAAATTTCCTCAACTAATTATAAACATTTTTAAATACAAATCCTATTCATCTACATCATTTCGAATCTATTCTAGCCTTTTCTATTATTTGTTAGAGGATCATAAAAAGGTTCATGGACAATAACAATTTTAGGAAGATAATATACGCATGATCAATCAGTCTTTTATAAGACATGTCAACCACCTTATTTTCTATTGATTGGTTGTTTCTCCTCACAACACTACTGATATGTACCGGTGAATAATGTTGTCCTTGTCACCTTTAACCGCTACTAATCTTGAACTGTTTCCTCTCCTTGTGTTGGTAATGTCTTAGCACAGTACTACATAGTCCACCGCATTTCCATTTTCATGAGTTGGAAGCTACTCATGAACAATTTGATTTTTCCTAGAATGTAAAGTAATTGCATACTTTGTTAATTGAAATTTATTACTATACTTTTCTTGTCTTCTCATTTTAGTTGTTATTTTCATCTAATTTCTTTATGTCCTGTGAGTTTTTGGTTTTTTACGTTTTTAGTTAATGTTTTTTGTAATGAGGCAATAGTTTTTATTTTTTTTGCATTTCCTAAAAAAAATTGATTTTATTTGACATAGGCTCTGATTTTCTCTTGTATTCACTTTTTAAGTGATGGATTTTGATTTTGTGGTTCCAATAGAAAAGAGCCACATTAACACAACCAAATTTCTACAATGCATAGAGGAATCAAAGAAACAAAGGATATTAACAGTGTCATTGCAAAGATGTTGCAAGAGAGAAACAAGATAAAGGACAACCTGAGAAAGATAATTCATCAGTATGAATGTAAAATGGACAAACACCCCCTCTACTTCTTCCACTGTTGTTACTTCCATACATAGTATGGTATTATGCCCTCTCCCAATACCAACTGTTGAACAATTAACTAATCCACTGGCCATTTTCATGTTAGGAGACAAGATCTTTAAATGGAATGATAACCAACTTGGATGGGTTGCCTGGGTAGATCCTCTCTCTCTTTAATTACTGAGCCTTTGATGAGTTAAACTCATTTTTTGATTAGACTTTGAGACAGAAAGTAAACTTCATGTTCGTTGTACTTGATTGTTAAATGTCTAAATTGTAAACTGAAACTTTATATTTTGGTACTCATATACCTATTACAAGAAAAGTAATAGAACCATCCATCCACCAAAAAATGTTGATACAATTTTACTTTTTCTATTTTAGTTTACCACTTACTTTTACTAGTCTACCCTGATGGATTCCTAAATATCAATAAATGTATATGCATATTAGTGTTTGATCAATTGAACTCATGTTTTGATTAGATTTTGAAATTAAAATTACACTTCGTGATCCTTGTACTTGATTGTTAAATGTCAAAATCACAAAGTCAAACTTTATAATTTGATTCTCATATACCAATTACAAGTAGAGTAATAGAAACATCCATACACCCAAAATGTAGATACAATTTTACCATTTTTTATGTTAGTTCACCAGTTACTTTTACTGGTTCCTAAATACCAACAAATGTGCATGCATAAGAGACATTTTTACAATTAGATTGAGATAATAAAACCACGCAAAAAAAAAAACTACAATTTTTTATTTTTTGTTGTCTACAACTTTCCTATTCACTAGGATTTAGCTACATACTTATCGACAACAGTGAATTACTCAATCCATTATACCCTTCAATCTGTTCTAATAGAATATTTAAAATATCATAATAGGAACACAATCAACTTTATTCTGCAAGGCAATATACCAGTCCAGACGACAAGACTTCTTTTGTCAGACTGAATCTGAAACCATTTTGAAACTAACAAATAGGTAAATTAACCTTCTCTTGAAAGTACATCTCTGCTCGCTGCTAATTCATTCCCTCGTTTTCTAAATTCTTTGAAAAACATGCAACATACTTTCCAACTCATTCAGATTTTCATTTGTGAACATATCTTTACATGTCGATAACTTTATTTGACGCTAATCTATACGATATTGCATTCTTCCAATAAGTATAACTTATACGTTGAAATAAATTAATTACTTGTTAATATCATGTACTAGCATGTATGTTTAGCCCTGAGATTTCTTTGAAATTTAAAGCTCTGTATCCAAAATGTCATCTGCACCAAGCACCTTTGAATCTGTACAACAATCAACAATGGATACATCGATAAGCTAATACATTATACCTTTTCAAAAAAAAACTTTGTTGTCATTTGTTTCATAATATATCTTTCTTTTTTATTCCACCCTTTCCATTATGGCATGCACCCTTTTTCATAGCATAGACAAATATAGTTAAGTTGTCTGTAATTTACATAGCTTAATTACATTCATTGAAAAACAACAAACTTTACATTAACAAATAACCACATATATGTCTTAACAACCGTTGACATTAAATCTTCTATATTGATATTATTTTTTCGTAGGAAAATACCCAAGACTATGCCCCTACCCCATTTGCAATTCAATATATCAATGTTGGAGATGAGCTTCCTTCAACATTGCTACAAGTTTTATCATTTCAGAAAATGCAGAGTAGCAAAGATGATACAGACAGATATAAACTAGCATTGTCTGATGGCACACACATGTAGTTAGCAATTTTGCCTTCTAAGTATGCCACTCTGATAGATTCAGACACTCTTAAAATAGGCTCAATAGTGTTGTTGTCCACTTATACATGCAGATACATATCAAACACAAGGTAGGAAACAAACTATGTTTATTAAATAAAATATCCTTCTTTGCTATTTAATTGTTTTCAGCTATAGTTGAAAGTATCTTAAAGAAAAGTCTTTTCATTTTACAGGACTATTATAATACTTAGTTTACAAGTAAAATAAAGTGATTGTCCATTCTTTGGCAAACCAGTATACCTGTTCAAAGAACAACAACCAGAAATGATGAATGAGGATACACCATCGTCATCTAAATGTCCTCTTCAGTTTTCTACTGAATTGCCATCCCCCCAAAGTACAACCTCTGAAAATATAAGCCCAATCAAAATTTTAAATCCATACCAAAATAAATGGACAATCAAAGGAAGAGTTACTCATAAATGGTCTATAAAGCCATACATCACAGCCACTAAGAATGGCCATGTCTTTAGCTTTGACATTGTTGACACTGAGGGCGCAAGTGAATTAACTACTACTATTCGGCAAGGGCTAGTAGGTTTATCCAGCCGAAAAATAGTAGGGCCGAATTAATTGATTGATTAATGCAGGGGGCTTTAGAAATTAGAGTTACTTGTTTTGACGAAATAGCTCAGCTGCATTCTAACCGTGTGGAAGTAGGTTCACATTATGTTATTTCTAAGGGGTCCATTAAGGAAGCAAACACTAGATACAACAAACTGACAACCATTTAGAGATCATCCTGTCTAATGCGTCCATATTAAAACACTGCAGCCATGAAGAAGAACAAAATGAACATCACTCTCCTTTCATTTGTATTAGTGAAGTGTTTCAGCTAACCAATAATACATTGGTTGACATTATTGGTGTTTCTTTATATGTTGGAGATATCATTCCAATACATAGGAAATATGGCACTCAAACACAGAAGCGAGTTGTTAGAATTAATGATTTGTCAGGGTCAACAATTGATATCAACCTATGGGGCCCAATGTCAAAACAAAGAGGAAGCAAGTTAAAAAATATGTTAACCAGTGATAGTGTTCTTATACTTGATTTACGTAATGCTCGTGTTGGTTATTTTAATGGTAAGGTTGTAAACATAACAGCTGCAACAATGTTACATATTAATCCACCTTTTCCAGAGGCAAAACCCCTAATACTAAGAGGAAATCAGCCTTTGCTTGCAACAGTTTTCTCTCCAGCAACTACCCACATTGATAGCAAATATACTAGAATGACAATTTCATCAATCCGCGAGCGTATGAGTGTGAAACCAGAAACTATTCAAACCACTTTACTAGTTGTTCTATGTTTTGTAACACAACTTGTCCACTAAAAGTGAATGGAAAGCCTTGTAAAAAAAATGCACTCAACAAGTTGATGATTCATGGTTTTTTCCTAGATGTGAAATGACCATGGCAGAGTGCAATTATAGTTACCTTTTACTAGTGAAGCTACAAGATGCAACAAGTACTATTTGGGATACTGCGTTTGATGAGGTTGGAACTCAATTGATAAAGAAAATTGCAAAAGAGCTTTGTGTACTGGAAAATGATGCCACAACAACAGAAACACCTTGCTCTGTGATTAATAAACTTGTCTCACATCACTACTCATTCACACTGCTAGTTTCTACTCACACGTACAACTTTGAATCAAATATGAAAGTCACGATCAACAAAGTCTCCTCTGTTGACTATAAATCTGAGTGTGATGCATTACTTGCAGAGATTGCTCGCCTATCTACATAGGCTTAGATTTATTAGGCATTTTGCCTAATTACAAAACTTTCTGTTCATGATACAGTTATTACATTGGAAATTTTACATATTTTATAGTACTACATTCCTACCCGTAACTTTACATATAGATGTCTTCATAGCTTTATCGCTTTTCCTTTGAATACTGGTTTATGTACAACTGTTTTGTATATTCAGATAATTCTACTTACAAATACAATCAATTATCTTCTATGGATACATGACTACATCTATATATGTATATGTATATTTCTTATATAAATAACAGATTGCATTAAAATTACACTCTTATCTCTTTGGGATTCTTTCCTTACCACATAAACTTTTTTACTCTCATGCTTATTACTTTTGTATGTAATATTATAATCAAAATTAGCCAATAAACAGATATGTTTATATGTTTATACACATCTAACTATACAAGTTTTCAAACTCTTTGAGGAAAAATCGATTTTGCATTGGACAATACATTTAACTACATACTCATCTATGCTGGTTAATTGCCTTGCAGAATAAATTTGCTTTCCTTGAGATTCCTCTCATATATAAGTACTTACTGATCATGCTTTCCTCTACAATTACATATTTACATTTATCTGAAAATTCCAGTTATCTATTTCTTTCATGCATTAATAATTATTATGCAATTATTTTCTTCAACTATGAACTTTCTATAACCTCAGCACATTTTTCAATATCTTTTTTACTTTGCATTCTTAGCTTTAATTAGTCTCTTTACCTATGATGTAAAGATTCTTATTTATATTCTTATATAGAGACTGTATACTCATGTATGTTGGTTACTTACCTTCCAGAATACAAAATGCTTTCCTTCAAATTTCTTTCATATAAAAGTATTTACGATTCAATGCACTTTCCTATGGATTTCATTACTTGCATTTCTATCTTTGTTTGCACTTTTTGTGTATCATATGAATATACTTAAGTATATCTATACACATATATAAGTATCTGTAAATAAATAAATATTTACAAAAAATATATACATATATGCACATAAATATCTTCTTTTTTTTTGCATATCTATTTGTACAGGTATACAAAAATATAATTATTCACAGTTATAGAATTCTATATATATACACGTGTATTTATATATGTGCATATCTATATATACATATATCCACATATTTGATTGATATGTATATATACATGCATCTGTATGTAAAACAAATTACTATATATGTGCATATGTATATTTCAATAATGCCTTTGGAAAGGGAAATCATAGGTAAACACTACAGTCAACAAAACACACCTTAAATACATTTCGTAACAAAATGACCACAACAAAACTACACAAAAGAACAGTACAGATTAAATTAACCAGTTTCCAATACCCATACCTTTCTAAATATTACTCAACCAACCATGTATATACTAAGAAGCCAACACGATTTCTATCCACCTAATATACAAACCAAATTCTATACAAAAATATATTTATACATAGTTATAAAATTTTATATATATACATGTCTATTTATATATGTGCATATCTATGTATATAGGTATTCACATACTTCATTGATATGTATATATACATGTGTACATATATATATATATACATTGGTTTGTATGTATAATTTTATATATATGTGCATATGTATATTTCAATAATAGCTTTGGCAGGAAATTCATAGGTAATCAATATATTTAGCAAACAATACATTAGTAAATTTGAACACTTACACAACAAATACATCTCACAACAAAATGACCATCACCAAACTAAACCAAAAAACAATACATATTAGATTAAGCAGTTTTCAATTCCCATTCGTTCTGAATACATACTTCAATGCTTTCTCTCTTCAATTATGAGAATTCTAACATACCTCTATTCTCTTCCAACTATTAGACATATATTGAGCCTTCCACTCAAGAAGGTGATGCCATCAAATGGAGGAGAAAGCAAACCCATAGAACTTACTATGCAAAGAATAGAGGGAATATCTCCAACAAACGCCAATTGAAGCGTTGTGCACAACAAACATCTGATAGTAACTCATAAATTCTATTACAAATAGAAAGCAATGGCCTTGAGCAAAGTAATATGCCTGAAACACATTCTACTACTCCTGAACTTGCCCTGAAGACACCTTCATTCCTACATGCATTATCTAACTTCCGAAAAAGAATTAATATGTTGGAGGTCATGGAAGCATGTCCTGTTTGTAAAGAAAGCTATGTGGGCATGGCTATTAAAAATATCAACCACGCAGTGATATGCATGAGATGTTCTGTTGAAAGGGGACTTCACCGTTTCTCATTATCAAACAATATGGACCCAGGTGAGAAACCTTCTATTTTAAAGTGTCTTTCTCAAGTAGAAGAAATGCTCATAGCAAGGATTGCCCCTGTTTTGCAAGTTACACATGCAAGAGGAGGACAATATAAGTATTTTGGTCACACAATTAACTTCCCATAAGATATTTCAGAAATTGCATTATCATTGCCCCACAAAATTCAACATTTAGAAATCCTTATTGTCCATAGAACTAATCTACAAGGACTATCCTATGACTGTTACATGAATAGATTTCACGTCATGAATGCATTGACCTACAAAATAAAGCATGACCAATACTATAAAGATGTTGTCATTGATTTAGATGCAGCCCAACTATTACCAAAGCACAACACTGACATTTCAGACTTTTTGCATTTAGTACCTTCACCTCAAGAAGAACCTATACAAGAAATTCTTGATGTACCTAACATTAACAATGAAGAAGAAATAATAGAAAACTCTTCTTCATTCATTCCACTACTTCCATCTTCAATACCCGAACTTGATGCAATCAAAACAATCCTACATCCAGATAATACCAACAACAATGTTGTCCCCAAGCCACAAATCAGTACATCACCTATCAATGAGTACAATATAGAAGGCCTACTTTCAATGGCATTCCCCACACTATTCCCTAATGGAATGGCTTTACCACTTTAGGATAGAACAAGGCATGTACATTTGCATGAATATGCTTTGCACTTGATCAAATATTCTGATCAAAGATTTGGCTAGCATGTCTATAATCTTATGATGAGACATAGATCTCAACAATCAGCTGCTGTTTTCATAAAGACAAATTTAAAAGATTCTCTTCCACTAAATCTTCATGCTCTAAGAGAATACTTATAGAACACACCATCAAATGAATTACCAAATCATATCATGCGATATGATGTCTCCTTGTGCGGAACACGCACATTTTGGAGCAAATCTCGTAGAGACCTTACGACAATGATAGAATAGTTCGGTGCACCTACGCTATTCTTTACTTTAAGCTTAGCTGATACAAAATGGCCTAATCTGCATAAGTTGTTCCCAAAAACACAGTCAACTACGATGCACCACAATAGAAGGCAGTCTATTGACAATTTAGTCAATAGCCCACATTTAACAGCTTTATATTTGCACTTAAGATTTCAGATCTTCCGTGATGAAGTCATTGTCAAACAGTTGCATGCCACTAATCACTAGTACAAATACGAATGGCAACACCAAGGCTCTGCCCATATTCATGACTTTATTTGGTTGCCACAAGCACCTAATATTGACAACCTTGATTGGTCAGACCATGAAAGTATCCAATCAGTTAAGAACTTCTTTGACCAGTACACCACAACGTAGAATCCACGCACTGAAGTGGATCACTTAAACATGCAATATATACTTGCAATTTCAGATCCATGTCTTTCAAATATAGATGTCATATCTAGATCTGAGCCTTACATTGATTACACTGAATTAGTGAATGTTGTTCAACGACATACAAAGTGTTTAGAGTATACCTGCTTGAGAAAAAAAAAATCAACACTTGAATGTCGGTACAAAGCACCTTGGCCTGAACAACATGGATCATCATTGACTTTAGACCACAAAAATAACCCATCATACAAGCCAACAAGGAATGATAGTCGCCTCAATGTTCACAACCCAATGATGCTCGCCATATGGAGGGCTAATGTTGATTGTTAGGTAGTATGCTCCAAAAAGGCAGTTCTACAATATATCTCAAAATAGGCATCCAAAACTGAATGTAAATCAGAAAGCTATACTGACATGTTATAACGAATTGCTGGATCAACAAATTCAGAAGATACAATTCTATTAGTATATCAGAGATTCATGATGGGAATTGTTGCTGATAGGGACATTAGCTCTCAAGAAACTTGCCACATGCTTCTTAAACTCCCCTTGATCTCTTGCACACGTCAGCTTGTGACCCTCAATGCTGGGAAAAAATCTTTCAATGTATAATAAACTGTGATGAAGGTTCACAGACATCCATTTCTTTCGTTTCTAATTACATGAAAAGACCATCAGAGTTAGCAAACCTAACTTTGCTCCATTCAGCTCAGCAATATACTTACTCTGAACAACGAAAATCATCTAAATGGATAAGAAGAAAGGTACCAGAAATTGTAAACATCTACCCACAATATAAATCTTTACCTTCAGAAGATGACAACACTTTTGAAAGTTTTTGTTGGAGTGAAATACTTTTGTACAAACCATTCTACGGCATCCCTCTATACATTGGTACCTCAACTGATGAAATTATAATAAATTGGAAACATCTTTAGGATACACATTACATCCGTTGGCATGTAAATGGCATTGAAGAACACATGACCACAGAGAATAGCGAAGACCTGCAGTCACAAGATATTCCACAATCTACTGATCAAGACCTCTACAAATGGGAGCATCAAATAGATTTGACGTTGCTACTCTTCAAATGCTTGGCAAATGTGACTTTGATCTTCAATTTAATTGGAGTGTTTCCATACCTAATGAAATTCTGCATACAAAAGCATCTCAATTCATTTCAGTGGAGAAAAGCCAATCAACCCACACCCTAGCCAACATACATTCAAATGCACCTGCTAACTTTGAGCTTGCAGCAAACCAAAATACTGCACTTGATATTATAAATATCCATGCTGCACAAAATTTGAATTCCTCACCATTACAATTAATTATTCAAGGCACAACATGTACTGGAAAGTCATTTCTTATTGATTGTATACATAGACAGTTAAATTCCCATTTAGATCCTACACAATACCCATTGCTTGTACTAGCACCAGTAGGTGTATCCGCATATAATATCCAAGCTACCACAATCCATGCTGCCCTATTCAAGAATACAAACCCTTAACAGGCCATTCGCTATTAATGTTTCAAGAGCAATGCAAACATTTAAGCTACATTTTGATAGATGAAATGAGCTTTGTTGGTCCTCAATTACTGATGAAGATTGATAAGAGATTGCGAGCAGCTTTCCCCACCAAACAACATGAATCATTTGCAACACTCTCAATCATCTTGTTTGGTGATCTTGCACAACTTCCCCCAGTTATGGATAAACCATTATATGCATCCCACTCAACAACACTGGCTCTATGGCACACCTCCAATAATGTTGTCACCTTGGATGTTTCGTTTCGACAACAAGGTACAAGCCCCTCCTAGATGCAGTTCCATGAAATGTTGCTTAATACACGTAACACAACGCCACTGTAAATAGACTAGGAAAGCCTACCGATGCGATCAACCCATGCTTTGACACTTGATCAGAACAACCACTTCAACCAATAGAAGCATTTGTTTGCAACAAATGCAGCTTCAACCACACACAACATTAAAATGTTGAAACAATTGCACTCACCCATTACACGTGCAACAACAATCATTGCACATCAAAAAGACAGATAAACACACCAAGAAGAACAACTATCATTTGAAATCCTTCTTTCTATAGACCAGGAAGTAATGCTTATTGCAAATTTATGGATAGAAGTTGGCCTTGTCAATGGTGCTTTGGGTCAAATCAAAATGATTGTCTACGATGCAGGTTCTAAGCCACCCGATCTATCAAAATATGTGGTGGTCCTCTTCCAGCATTATATTAGTCCATCATGGGATCCAACAAATCCAAAACATGTTCCCATAACACCAATTACTAGGGGAAACCGCACACAAATTCCATTAACAATGGCATGGGGTATTACTATTCACAAATCATAGGGTCTGACACTAGACTTTGCAATAGTTGACATTGGCAAAACAGAGAAACAAGGCCTTACATTTACAATGCTTTCCAGAGTGAAATCAATTAACCACCTGCGGATTCACCTGACTTTCACTTACGAAAGGTACTCAAGGTTGAAAGGTGTTGCATCAACCATACTAAGGAAAAAAGAAGAAGCTCGTTTGTTGAACCTTTCCTAGATCACGAAAGAAAATTATTTGCAACACAAACTTAAACAGGAACTCCAAATACAACTTCATTGCAATTTTACATACTATATATTTTCTATCATTTATTTCAAGACATTACAATATTCACAATTTGCAGGATCAACATAAGATGTAACCAATATTAGATTCAATTAAAATTGAACAAGGTTGTTGGATGTGAAAACTCTGATACAATAGGTACACATCTGCCATCCACTGTTTTCTCAACTATTTGAGTTCCTTGCATATATGCTTCTTCTTATAGTTACCAAACTTTTTTCCTCTTCTTGTACTTGCAGGTCTTCTTGTACTTGTTGGGAATCAAATAAGAAACTAGGTCAAGAAACAGAACCTACAAGGGTATGCAAATAACTGTAACTTTTACAATCAATGATGCCAACTTTTATTTCTACTATCTCTATACTTTGCAGATTGCAGAAACACTACCAAAAACAGACTTTAGATTTTAAAACACTTTAACTTTTCTTATACAATGTTATTTATCATAGGTATCAAATGGCAGGCAATGAAGCAACCTACAAAACAAAATAAACACATTAATCAAATACAACACCAGTAAAAAATGTAAGTACCTCCAATTAATATTATTTATATTCTACAACTGTTACATACATTTGCAATTTCATAATACACTTTATTAGTCACAAGAAAATTTTCATACAATTACAATTTATTTCTCACAGGTTTAAGATGATATACATCAAATGGATATAGAGGGAGATGGATATTTTGAGATGGAGAAGGATATGTAGAGAAGGAGAGGGAGAGACAAAGAGAGAGGAGAGAAGGATGTATAGAGATAGAAGAGATAAATATATATTAGAAAGAGAGAAATATAAAGATAGATATAGGAGGTGATAGAGAGATAGATAATAAGATAGAGATAGAGGGTGATATGGAGGAGGAAATAGTGAGAACTTAAGCTAAAAAGGTAAAGATATATCAATATAGAGGAATAGGGAGATGGAGAGGGAAAGAGGGAGACACGTCTAGAGATACACGAGGAGATGGAAGAAGAAATATTGAGGTAAAGAGCTACAGAGGTAAAGATATACAGTTGCAAAAGTCTAGGCAAAGGCATAAGAAGAGAGAGGGAGACATATGTAGAGATAGAGGGGGAGATAAGAAGATGGAGGGAGAGATGAAGATAGAGGGAAAGAGGAAGGGGGAGATTAATATATAGAGGTAAAGAGAGGTAGAAAGAGAGAGACAAGGAGAGAGAAAGAGGAAGTGATCTATATATATGAGAAGATGAAGAGAGTGAGATAGATATATGTGGGAAGAAAAGATGAGAGAGAGATAGAGGATAGGGAGGGATTCACACACACACACACACACACACACACACACACACACACACACACACACACACACACACAAGAGTATGGTTAGAGAGATTCCGATAAATAGAGAGGTGGAGATAAAGTGATATATATAGTGAGAGAGAGGTATGGAGATGGTTAGAGAATAAGTTAAAGAGATAGGCAGATAGAGGAAGATATGGATGGAAAGAGATATATATATAGAGAGAGATTTTGATGTACATACAAGTAATAAAGAGTGAGAGGTATAGAGATCAAAACCAAAGGCAATTCAATGATCATTAAGGAAAAACACTTTGACAAATTTGAATTTTGACACTTGGGTGAATAATCAAAGTATAAGGGGGAACATTACCTTTTGAACATATAGACACATTGAAACTATCTTGGATTAAGTTTAATTGATGAAAAAGTAAGACAAGTGCAAAAAATAGGCATTATGAGATTTTATGAACCTTGAGGGTTACAAATCTAAGCATTAATGATTACCATGATTAAAGTTCACATATTATTTACTAAAAAACTAAAAATTAAATAAAACATTAAATATTTTGTGTAGTGTACACATAGACTAAAAATTGACTTGGAAAGCAACACTTATTTAAATATTTATTTTAATAATAATAAAATTTAAACATTAAAAGTAATCCTAATTAATGTTTTGCTTTGAAATTATTTAAAATATATTTTTTACTTATTTTTATTGTTTAAACTAATTATTTATTATATTATTATATTTCTTTAAGAAATGAATAAATTAAAAAACCTAAAATTATGAAGTAAATATCAATAGTTCTTGAGTAAACAATATAAATAAAGAAAAATCATTCTTATCATCACGATTATAAAGTAAAACAAAATAATTTTAAAAATAAATAAATTTAAATAATTTAATATGTTAAAATTAAATACATTTATTCATGATATATTTTTTGTATCAACTTTATATTCAACAATAAAATAAATTCTAAATTTATCTAATCAATAGAACAATTATTTTATCCCATGATTAATACGATGATTAATAATGAATTGTATATTTATAATATACATTTTATATAATATTTTATTATAACACTTATCTTTATAATTATTTATTTTTCATTTTTGATTTAATATAATTAATTTTATAAACATATATAATATAACACATGTTTAATTGTATGAGTTTGTATTGCACATTCTGATATATATTATAAATTTATGGTTGAAAAATTATTAAAAAACATACTTGCAATAGAATAATTAAAATATTTAAATATACATTTAATTTCAAGTTTTTTCATCCAATCATTAAATACATTATGTTACTACATCTTTTAATAAAAAAATACTTAATATTTATTGTAAGATAAAAATCTACTAAATTGTAGAAGGTGAGTTATTTCTTGTACAATCCTTGATAATATTTAATATTAAATTAAATTTAAATAAATTAATATATTATATAATTAATAAAATTATCATAATATAAATAATATTAATATTAACTTCTTAAAATTTAATATTATTATTATTTCAAAAAATAAAAAAATTCTATTATCTTACTGCAAATAAAAGATATAAGAATTATTTTTTAAAAGTATTAAATTTATTTGATTTATTTGATATACTCTTAATTTCTAAGCAACCAACATTTCAGGTCACAATACGTAAACCATCATATTGTTTAGCATTTAGCTTTTTATTTCCCTTATCTTTTCATTTATCTCTTCTATTTTCTCCTTTCAATTGTCCCCCCCTTTTAACTATTAATTCAAATATTTTTCGATTTCTTTTATTCATGTTGGGTTTTCTTTTATTTTCTTTTACTTTGAACTTTGTGCCTCTTCTCATTTCCACATGCCATCTATTTAATCAAACTAAGTCTACTTACTTTCATTTTTCTTGCTTTCTTACATTGTGATGATGGTTCATATAGTGTGACCTGAAATATTGATGCAAAAATTCTTTACATAGTTGAATCCAGAAAATTTCTCATACAATCTATCATGAATTGTAGAAATGTAATAAATTTAATCTTTTAATACAATTAAAAATAAATTAATCTGAATTTAATAATATCTTATTTATAATAATAAATAAAATGACATACAATATATAATAATAAATATAATTATAATATAAAATTTATATAAATTAAATTGTAAATCAATAATAATATTTAAATAAAAAAAAATTGTAATAAAAATTTATAAATATAAAACCTTATTTTAAATCTTGTGTATAATCAAACCCCTTCAATTGTGGAACTTCTGCTAAAAAAAGTTCATAATTCAAGTTTTAATTCAGTTTTTCATTGCTTATCCCATCCAATTATTTTAATTTTTTTCATTATTCCTAAAACTTTTTATACTCTAGCATAAATATAAAACACAGGCAATGAGATTCTCATGCCTCGTATTAATGCACAGTGCTTTCACTAACTCTCATTTGGATGACTTGTGAGATATAATTACTAAAAGAAATTCCTCCTTTACGTTCCTATACCCAGCTGTCATCGATCACTTGAGTAGTTGAATAATACACAATTTTATTCGTGACAACTATTCATAATAATATGAAATGCACATTAAACAATAATTGAAGTCAACATTGTACGAAAAAGAGGAAGGCACCATTGAAACTAAATACATGTGGCGATAAAAGTAGAGTGTTATACAGGATAGACGCACATATCATGAAAGAGATGCAAACGAATACAAAAAGGCATCGCTGCAATTGACGCATGTAGTGACGTGTTGTCACTGATGCCGAGGAGTAAAAAACGACGGCAAAAACAATGAGTACAGTTGGCGGACAAATAGAACTGCATGCAAAACATTTCCGGGTGGACGTGTAAAATTGGGAGCGCAAAATAGTATTAAAAACGATGAAATTTTTTCAACGGACAAGATGCATTGAATCGTCTTGCATCCGTTCTCGAACAACGTCGATGGGGAAACAATAGGTCGTCCATTTCATAGAAAGAGATGCCTTCGGCGTAACAAATGGATATCAATAAAATATGTTGCCATGGTTAATGATAACTTGTTGGAACATGACTTCTAGACTATGTGAAGATTACTAATTTAATAGGTTGAACAATAATTGTATTTTTAAATTTTAATTGATTTATTATACATTTAAAGCATGCTTTCTAAAATTTAATTCTATTTTCTATTTGATTGTTTGTCTATGGATGATAGGAGGTATTAAAATTAAATTAGTATTAAGAGATTTTAGAATTACAGTCTATAACTAAGAGTTTAACAATTTATTTCAATTGAAAATTATCATTTTATGTGCATTATGTAGGCTGATTATTTTTCTTGTCATTTAAATTGACATATTGTTCTTAACATTACTTGGTATGCATGTGCAATTTGGCTAATATTTATACCCTTACTTGGATTGCATTACGGTTATTATAGTTTGGCAGTTGAGTCACAAAATCCATCAACATAACTAACTATTTGTGTCAAGGTAGGTCACACGAATACAAGTCTATTAAATAGTAATGTTCTACCTTAGCCCCCTCTCATTTGGAACGTTTGATGTTGAATACAACTATATCTTTCTTCATTGCCACTCAAAGTAGTTTTCTTAGATCATTGTAAATTTTGGTTATATCAAAATATGCTTGGTATGGATTATTATCCCTTTCATCAAGTAATTTTCTCCTCAATCCTCATTCATTGGGTACAACATTTCATCTTTCAAAGACTAAAATGTCATCACTTGGTATGTGTGAGTCCATTGAATCTATCATTTGTTGTAATTCCTCATTTATTTGTTGATAAAATTGATCTTTTTTATAACATTTGAATAATGGTTTCATAAAGATTAAATATTACTTGGGTTATTATGAAAGTACTAGTCAAGTATGTCTGAGACATTTACAACATGTTTTACCTTTCTCTTAACACATATTTTTATTTCATAGTCGTCGTGGAATTTTATCCATTTTTTGTTGTTGTTGTGAATTCATTTCAAGTTGATTGAAATATATTGTATTCATTCATGATTAGTATTTAGCTCACATGATCTAACCCATGAGGTAATGCCTTAACATCTTTAAAACATGTACTTTAGCTTTATGCTCAAGGTCATGTGTAAGATAGTTAATAATGTGACCTCTTTATTTTTTGGACTCAAACTCAATTATATATCCATCTAGTGAAACATCTATTTGCTCCTTAATCTAGTAAAGTATCCATTCACACTACAAGTTCTTTCTCTTGATCAAATATTTGTAAGATTGGCATAGACTATTGGAAAGGATTCTGACATTACTCAAAGTTTTCTCTTTTTCACTAAAGAGATGTTATGAAATTGGCTACTTTGGAAAAGTCTTCCCCAAATATATGATGATAACTTGCTAAACTCACATAACTCCATACTTTTGACACAATTATAAGGGTGGACCAATCAATGATTGCTTGAAATTTGATAGATGTACTAGAACATGCCCAAATTTATAATAGATTAACTTTTAAAATGTTGGATTACTTTAAAAATTCATTCATTTCTGGATGTTTTTCTTTTCTTCTTTTTTTCATTCTCGCTTCAATTTAACATTTGAATGCCAATTTTTCAATTATATAATTAAATTTAATTATATAACTGATTTAATTAAATCAATTTTATTTCAAAATATTATCATTTATTATCTTACAATTTTAATTAGTTTTACTTCAATCTTATTCCAATCTTGCATAAAATGAACATACCAGGAAAGATGCATGTGAACGAGCAATTATGTAGGGGTAGTAAAAGACATGAGAGTTTTGTGAGGTGGATCTGAAATCATATCACATCCATGAATCTTAAAAAATTATAGGCAAAACATGAGGGAGAAACAGTGCAGCAAGTAAGAAAAAAGAAAAAACATTTGAAAACATTAAAGAGTGCAGAGTATGGCAATAAAGTAGGGAAAATTGAAGGACGTGCGAGAAACCAAAGTGGTAATTGGAAGTAGAAAATAGAAAATGTGCGCTACAATGATGGGGAAATAAGAAAGCTGAAGAAGACTTTGTATATTACAGTGCATTGTTACCATTATTTTGATAATTTACAATCAAAGTATACTTAATCTAAGAGCATATATAATAACATATCAGAAGCACCAAAATATATGCAAGTACCAAATTTTCATTTCTTCATTTGCACCATTATCGCTTTGTTCTTGTTACTGCTAAAAGATCATGACATGAAACTTACATTAGAGAGAGGAAATATCAAATCCAACAAGGAGGAACACGCTATGTGTGGCATTCATCATGCTAATGAAAACGCTAAGGACGCCAAAAAAAAAACAAGAGCTGCAAAGCAGCGAAGTTCCTGCCAAAAGCTGGCAGAAAAAACAGTTTTGGTATTGTTGTTGTGTTAGTGGTGGAGTCTGGAGAAAATATGAAATTATGATACTCGATCATGTTACACAAAGGAGATACAATAAATGAAACATATCCAAGTATATCTAAGTAATCCAATATAATATATCACTATAACATTTTTTGGCAGTAAAAAAGATGGTGATGGTGATGTCATTCATAATCAAATATAAGTGATTAATGTATCTTGTGTAAACTTAATCTTAACAATTCAATGTATTTGGTAGATTTGACATTCTAAGATGGCTAATGAAATAGAAAATGTTAATAGGTCACTTTTTTAGTCATTTTCTTTCTAATCAGATTGATCCAGAATGATCTAACATCAGTGTTAAAAATATATCATTATCTTCCATAATCTTTACTGATCTTCATTTTTATCAGAGTGATTAGAATGATCCAAAGTGATCCAAAATGTTTGGATCACTCTCTTTTTAATTGTCTTCCATAATGTTTGGTTATTCTCTTTTTAAGAGAAAGTGATCCAAAACGATGGGAAAAATTGATAGAGAATGATCCAAACCAATCTAAAGCGTATGATCCAAAATATCTATGGAAAGACCCTAAACAGTAAATCCAGTTGCCTACTAGAGTTCTTAGGGTTTATATCATCCCACGTGTCAATGATTATAAATTTTCAGGACAAGTTTTATGTATAAAGCATGACATCTGAAAATTGTTATTCTTTAGAAAGATAGAAAAGGGGAATCTCAAAATTTCTCTCTTTTATGAAATTAAAAAACTTCAATGCACATTCAAATTCCGGAGAAAACTGAATTATTGAAGATATGGTGAATCTAGTGACAAAAATATCAGATTTAGGGAGTAATAACTGAACTTTGTATGCACTTAATTACAAATCTTGGAAACCCACAAATTCCGAAGAAAACTGAATTATTGAAGATGAGGTGAATCCAGTGACAAAAAGATCAGTTTTAGGGAGTAATCACTGAACTTTGTATGCATTTAATTACAAATCTTGGAAACCCACAAATTCCGGAGAAAACTGAATTATTGAAGATGAGGTGAATCCAGTGACAAAAAGATCAGTTTTAGGAAGTGATCACTATTATGTTTATTTACAATGAACTTAGTATGCATTTAATTACAAATCTTGGAAATCCACAAACGCCTAACAAAATTTGAAACTAGATAATAACAGAACTTTGATTCAGAAATCAAGCTGTTGAAATGCTACTGCTCTCAAAGTTGTCTATAAACAACTTAGTCTTCATCTGTTTAGACCTCTCTCTGAGTGAATATCTGTTTCTGAGAGCGTATGTTTTATACATAACAGATGTAGCATCTTTGGAAGCAAAAGAAGGCGAGTGTTTTCTTCTCTTCTTTACTGTTGTTAAAGGCGATTTATGCTTCAGTTTGAGCTTGATGCCCAACTTCCTTTCCATACGCCTTGCTTTCAGAAACTCCAAGTGTTGCCTGAAAATTTTGCGTGGGTTGTTCTTTTCATCAACTTGATCTATGGCCTTAACAATCTCCTCCAAATTCTCCCTGTATAGCACATTATAGTGAGTATATGTAGAGATTTTATGGATTCCAAACCTCTGTAACACTTTCTTACCTGCAGTGTTTTATGGTGTCAATACTGAGATTATAGTCCATGTGAACACCATGAAAGATTCCAGGCTTGATGCAGGCAATAGGAACTCCTATATCTTTGGAGGCTACACCAACCACTCCAAAGTTTCTCATGCAGGTTGAGCACTTTGCACTGAACTCCTCAGCAGTAGTTTTAGCTCCATTGTAATGGAGAAACAAGTTGGGCATTCTCTGAGCTTCCTGGTATACTAAATTGTCCAATGTTTGGATAATATCCTGTGACAAAGATATCAGACGAGCTAAAACTATCAGTAATGCCAAATGTACAGAGTAATTTCAAATACCCACATGAATATCTGTAAAGCCAAAATCTCAGGGTGTAAAATTTTTCACCCACCCACCTGATGAAGAGTGTCCCTAAATACCCACATGAAATATCATTAAGACAAAATAAAATTATGTACCAACACTATTGCCAAAATGCAGCTTGTCCCTTAAACCACCCAAAAAACTGTAAATTGAATATGTACAACACTTATTCCACACTTCCACTTGAATTACATTACTGCCAAAATGCAGGTTTTACTTAAACCACCCACATGAATGTTACAACAATCCACATGAAATATCATTAAAGCCAAAATGAAGGGCGTTACTTCACATTCCCACCAAAAGACTGTAAATTGAATATGCAGAACACTGATTCAAATTCAAGTAGACAAAAAAATTACATAATACTCACTTGTTTTGCCTTTGTGGGAATGAAGGTACATTCGCTTATCCCACCAACAGTCACCCCGCAAGATTGCTTAAACTGTACGTTTAGTCCGTTCCACAAAACCAGGTGCACCGGCACGCGTACATTACAATTCTCAACTATCACTCAACAGATCAACTTCAAAGAAAGATGGCCATCTAAATTTCTTACTTTGCCAACCATAGTTAAAAGTTACTGAACTATGGAGCTGCAGCTTGTTTGAAATAAAGCTTAGACACTACACATTCAGCGAGAAACACAAAATTCGCAATAAATTCTGAAAATACTGAACAATGTAAGATGACAACTTGCCTGTGCATGAGATACATCCATATCATGAAGCAACTGCATGTCATTAATCAAAACCTTTGCACAATACCAATCAGACATATCTGCATGCAGGGGAAGGCAAATGAAGTCGGCAATACCAAAACCAATGTTTGCATATGCTCCATTTTCACCATATAGCTCTGTATCAGTGTCAATAAACACTTTCCACTCCCCTTCAGCATTTTGAAAGGAACTGCATGATAAGGTGCTTACAGTTTAGAAAACCCATTCAACATACAAATTGATACTAAAAAAACAAAAATAAGTTTAAAAAATCCTACTTTTTAAAGATATGAACACGGATTTGTCAATATATCCCCATTAGTTAATGTAAGATTAGGCAAACTCACTCATGCAATACTGCTATGATGTCTTGGCGTTGTGTAGCAGAGAAAGAAATTGAATGCTCAACGTCAAGGCCACTGGGACATTTGTAGCCCTGCATACCAAACAAAGATGTCTCATATGTTGAAATTTTCAGAGAAATACTTTATGGATTCCCCTCTTAAAATTCATTTTTTTGAACTTTACCGAATTGTTCTGTACATTTTTTTGTCAACTTGAATCTAGACACAAAAAAGAAAGAAAATCACTAAATTATTGAAAATTAGGGTTTCTTCATAAAAGAGATTTGAAATATTACACTGCAAAAGGGCGCAACAACTGCAACTATTGCTAGATTTGAAGCATTTGTGAGTGGAAGGCTATGAATGGCAGCATTGATGAGTTGCATAAAGCCTGTTCCAAGCACAATATATCTTCTTTCTGTAACAACATTTTCTATGAGAGCATGAAAATTCAGGGGACGCCACTGATCTCCGGCCGTTGTTTATTTGATAGTTGATCCAATACCAGGTTGTTACAACTGTTGCTCTGAATTTCACATTTGGTGCGTCCCTAGTAACTAGCACAATCTCTGCTAACCACCGTTGCATTTTGAAAAGGTTTTGCCCCATTTTTAATTAGGGACGATGCTACACCCTATGCTCGATCTTCCACTTTAAACCAATATGCAGAGACAGCTATAACCGTAACAGCCAAATGTTACCTGCAACCCTGCTTCTGTAGACTCCTCTGAAGCCATGCGACTCCTCTGAAGCCGGGCATGCCTCTGCAATCGTGCGTTCTCTCTCGTTGAAATCTGAGCAGCCCTCTGCAAACCGCCACAAACTCCACTCTGTAGGCGCCAAAAACACTTGCCTTTGATATTTTAGGTAAAAAATGTGCAACTTTAAAATGTGAACATAAGGACATGAAGGAATATTTGAAAAAGAGCTATTATTGATTGGTTGCTTTTAGTGAGTTTAATCATTAGTTAGTGGAGAATGCCTCCACTATAGTTTCCTGCAGGTAGGAACTAATAAATTTTGTATCATTTGAATTTGAATGCGTATGTTGGAAGGAAGGCAAAAAGCCAATCTTGAAACACTCAGAGTTTTGCACAGCTCTATTTTGGTAAAGTTGTGATGAAAAGGAAAGTCATTCAAGCCTATGGAAAACTCCTCCAACATAATTATAACTGGGAAAATAGGGGAAAACATCAAAAGAACAACAATTTGTAAACCACGAACCTAATTGCTAATGAAATTCAATCTTAGAACATTCAATAGAGGAAGAAAGACAAGATTTCAAAACCAAAATGCAAATCATATGCAAAAATCTCCTTCTTTGAACTCCATTGTTATTCTTTCGCCTCCAAATTATGTGGATGTCACCTACAAATGCAAAAGATGAGCAAGCAAGATGATTGCAAATGGCGGATTTGAAAGCGACAACATAAGGGTACTCGAGTTGTGCTTGAAAAAGACTGATGAAAGAGACCAATTGAAGAAATCATGAAATTAGCATGAAAAAGATGAAATAGGGAAGTTGATTCGAAAATGGGAAAATTGAATTGAAAAGAGAAGGCTTATGACACCTTCTATGTCACATTTCATGACACATTTCCCATGCAAGGTGTGAGGACAAGTTACCAAGTCAAGTGTTATGACATGTTGCTATGTCAACACTTATGACGAATAAGAGAATCGTGCTTCCATCTTATGACAAAGGAACCACAAAAATAGGGGAAACTAGAGAGGGATAATTAGGTGGAAATCAGATTTGAAACTAATTAGTAAATAGGTGGAAAAGAAAAATTAGTGAATTAAGAAATTAGAAAAATTAAAAATGAGGAAATATAAATTAGGTGAGATTAATTAATAAATATTCATTCATTAATTAATTCACAAAGAGCACATAATTAGCAAATTAAATGAAACATTTAATTGTGACAAAAGAAACCTAGGATAAATGAATTTATTTAACCTAGAAGGGAAATGTCAAATAGGATTAAATGAATAAATCATAAAACCCTAGGAGAAAAATTAGAAATGCAAGAATGGCAATTAGGTCATGACAGAATTGAAGAAAATGACATAAGGTCGATCTTGATTAAATGATAAAGACTTGCGGATTGATAAATCGCCGATGTTGATTGACAAAGATCAATGAGAAATTGTTCAATAATTGACAAGGGGAATCAAATTGATAGACGACAATTGATAAGGATCATGACTAATCGATCCAAAATTGACGAGAAATGATGATTTATTGAGACCGATGACAAATCGATCGAAGATTGATAAAAGGTCGACTTGATGAAAGTCGAATGACAAAAGAGTAATGACAAACCGAATGCAAATTGATAAGGGATCAACAATTGACAAGGGATCCAAAAGGATCGAAAATGATGATAATTGATCAAAGATGATTGAAAATGATAAAGATCGAGGAAAAAACCCTAATTCGACTTCAATTAGGATTGACGATGTCCAATTGACATGATAAGATGATTACGACCAAAGATTAAAAGCCTAAGATGATGTTGACAAGACCTAACTGAAAATGCTAGAAATGCAATCGAAGGGGAAATAAAATGTAGATGAATGCCAAGATGTCGACAAATGATAAAGATCAAGTGCATGACATAGAAGAAATGTTAATAAGATGTGAAAATTCTAAAAGAAGGTAACACATACATGTGAAAGTGCGATGTCGCAAGCATTAACGAATTTAGTAGATTTCATGAATTTGATATCTACTTAGACATAAGATGCAATAATCACACTGTTTATTGTGTGCTTTTACCTCAAGATTGGCGAATTTTTTATCATAACCTTGCTTTGGCCCTGTCTCGGCTTTGCGTTTCTGCTACCCAGTTTCACCTTTGCCCTGCTAAGTTGGAGGAAACGACAATGGGGGGTGACAGGCTCAGACTGGAACCTGACAAAACTGATGAGTTTAAAGCTAAGTCGGTGGTGTGGTTTGTCTATTCAGAAGGCGGGATAGACAAATTCATGGAAAGCGTGAAGGGGAATGATGAGAGACCATCTAAGCAATTCATAGATTCTGGGAGGACAGAAGAGTTACTATGGGAGGGATCTCCTTCAAAATAAATGAAGAAGTCATTTCCCAAGCAACGAGTCTGTCTATGGAGGGGAGGAAGTGGAAGAAGTAGAGCCACATTTTTGATACCACCAGTCTGAACCAGTTCTTTCGTGAAGGTGAAAACCTGGTGAAGAGAGCGGGCGGTTTCAACTGGGAAGAGCTTCCGACTCCATGGGACGAGGTCTGCTACATCATGATGAAATATTTCTCTGGAGGGAAGGTATGGAATCTTCTATTATTACCATCTCCCATTCCTTAACCACCTGAGAAATAAAGATTAAATTTCCATTCTGTTTTTCCTACTGCATTCATTGGATTCTAATGTCAAGGACATTGCTGAGGCTAAGAAAAAAGGTAAAGACTTCCCCATTATTCACCAGGGCCTCATCCTACGTCTTTACAACTTCCACCTGGCCCTTTTCCTGCCCCGTGCTATCTCCATCCAGAATGTGGTTGATAAAAGTCCCCTTGCCCTTGCTACCATTAAACCTGATGCTCGCCCTCCTCGGCTACCGGAAATTGGCTCTTACAGCAAGAAAAGTAAAAAGCACCCCCTAAAGATGTTAAAACCCCCAAGAAAGTCAGAATCCAGGAGATTGACTCTAATATAAAAATAATTGGTGAGGCCAATATCCCCTGTCGTTTGGTGAGACTGGCCTCCAAACCCTCTAAAATACCTTGAAGAGACCCCTCCTCTTTGCATGACACTGGGAACTCAAGCCCTTTTGAGAATGTGGCCCTCTTCCACTCTACTTCAACCCCCCACTCTATCAGCTCCAACCACGTCTCTGAAAGCCCAAATAATTCTAGGAGTCCAGAGACTGGCCCCAAGTCCCAAACAAATTCTCCCTCCCTGACTCTCAGACTGGAGAAGATGATGGTGGTTGAGGAGGCGAGAAGCATAAAGGAGGAGGATGACAACAACCTGGCGGAGTTGGGTAAGAAAGTGGAGGCCCTATTTGATAATGTGCAGGAAATCTCCAGTGGGATGGAGGCGATGGAAAACAAGATGCATAATGTCTTGAAATTTGCGTTGAATGTGATGCGTTGCTTGGTGACCACCCTATGCCTTCTGTAGGAAAGTTCTTCCAAAGGAAAAAGCAAGGACGATGAAGACTACAAGGCCCTTTTCAAATTCCTCACCAAGGAATGGGAAAGGAAGCTCCTCCCCAAGAGAAGCCATGGGAAAAAGAAGTAAATTGTTTCTATGCTGCAAAACTCTGGTTTTTTGTCTAGTCTTAGTAGCCTACGGGCGTATAGTTTTAGTCTTTGTTTATATTTGAACTTATATACCTATTGCCCTGTGTGGAAAATGTTTAAAATGTTTATCAATTTTTTTATATATCTGTTGAACCTTCATAGATTGATCTTTGCTTTTGATAGATGAAAGTAAGTGGGTTGTAATTTTTTTGATGATTTGTTGACAGTGGTCTGCCATTGTTTCTATGTTTCTCTCATGGGTCAGCCCCCTTTCATTTTGGCTGCTTTTAATATAAAAAACAATCTATTAGCATTATTGAGAAATACGATGAGATTGAGTTGGTCAAAGAATATAGTAAAAAATAATGATAGTTTGACAAGATTGGGCATTTGGTGATCATGACTAAAAGCTATAGTAAGGATATCCATTTTGAGAAGAATGCCAAAAAAGTTTTCAAAGCTTGGTCATCTGGCAATTCTATGGCATATTGGTGGCAACTAGTAAGAAAAAGAGAAATTTTTTGGAAAGTTTGTTATAATGGAATGGCAAATGGTAGATATCTATAGAGGAGGGGATTTGTTGTTGGTATTGTGTTGTCATTGATGTCAACTGGTAATGGTGTCATTAATGTCAATTGGTATAACATGTTATCGGTATAGCTTGTCACTAGTAAATATGGGATGTTGATCGGTATGGATTGTTGGGATGTTGACCGGTGAATAGGCATTGGAGACAGTTGGCTTTATGACAATGCCAACTGATGAGTGATGTGTTGGCAGTGTATGGTTGCCAACCAAGAAGCATGTAGCTGATAAGAAAGAAAGGTTGAGCAAATGGAGAAAGTGCAGACAACCGGTAAGCAGTTGGATGACATACAGTAGGACTCCCACTGGATGAAGATGTTATCCTAGGATGAAGATATGACCAACAAAGTTTGGGCTACTGCGAGTTAGTAAGGTAGACAAAGGGGATGTCAACCGGATTATATGCTTTTATTGAAGATATGTTTTCTCAGTTTCAATAAAGTCATATCAGTGCAATGCCGGAAGTAGAATGAATGACAAGGATCCACTCCCACCGGGTGTTTGGCAGATTGAGTGCTACTGTCTATCTACTCCCACCAGTTAGTGGCAATACTCAGCTTATCTCACAACATGCATCGAATTCATTATAACCCTCCAAGATAATACAATCAGAGAAGTTAAAGCCAAGTGGTTGAAGACACATACTGGATGACCAAAGTGAAAGATCAGAAGCCTCCAACATGTGAAACTAGAGATGTGCACCAGATCAACAAGAGAAGGCATGATGAGTTACCGGTACAAAAAAGGAAGGATAAGTTTATCACTTTGACAAACCAGTCAAGAGGAGAACCGATCTAATGAAGATGAAGGTAAGGTTTAGCAGTTGCTAACATGGAGTTACCAGAATGTTGATATCAACAGAGATCCCTATTGATGATTGATGTCTGAGATTATCTTGCAACTGGTATGATAGGAGGTGCGCATTAGAGACCGTTGACATGTCAATGTCAACCGGTAAGAGAGAAAAGAGGCAAAGCAAAAAGCTCCTATCAGATGGACATGTGTATAGTGACTCACTCTAGATATATACTATGGTTTGGCAAGTTTATGACCAGGCTGATGTGATCCCACCGACAAAACATGAGACTGCATGGTTGTAAGGTTGACTGGTTAATGCATGACCGGTAGGGTAAGAAGATCCGTAGTATGAAGTATATATCGGTTGTGTGTTGTGGTCGGTGACTAAACCTGAACCGACATAGTGGACTTTGCTGAGCTAGATGTCGACAAAGATGACATGTGGATACCAGGTGGCAAGCATGCAAAGCTCAGTGAAGAGTGCTTCAACGAGGTAATTACAGAGTCAATCGACATTAAATGAAGACCTTGAATATCTTGGGTTGATTGTAGAGGTTTGCGGCTCAAGGCAGGTCAAAGGACAAGGATTTAATTCATCGACGTAATGATCGATGCTGGATGTCCAAGTGCAGATCGGATTTGGTGAAGACAACCACAAGATCATTCAATGTGATTGACAAAATAGGGTCCGTGTTTTCGAAGTATAGCAAACGTGTATTGGAAGAAATGAGATATGGCAGTGATGTCTGATTGCTTGTAGGTTGTCAATCCCCATGCAGATTAGATATGATTTGATACTGTCCATGGTCAGTGGAAGGAACCCTAGCGTGCCAAGATTGAATTGATGATTTGGCAAGAAATCTCAAGCATAAATATGTAGATCAAAGATCATAGATGTTTGATGCTGCCAGATGATGATGCATGCCGAATAGAGGAGAAGAAGAGCGTGCTAGTGATTCAGTCTGAGTGTAATCTGTAGAATATAATACTGACTAAGTGTTGAAGAGGCATAACCCCTAATAGGGTTTAACAAAGGTTAAACCGGTGAGGCCAAAGTAACCGGTAAGCTACTAAAGATTGTAGCAATCAAGTGAATCGATAGTGTTCCAACCGGCAAGGAGGCAACAAAGTGTGAAGCAGTGCAAAGTGAGAATCATGAGAGGTTAGGTGAGGCAAAGAATGAGAAGAAGAGGAATCAGAACCGACAGAGTGAACAAAACCAACAGAGTGAAGAGTACCGGTGGTGACAAGTGGTGGTGGGTTTGAGTGAGCAGAGAACCGATAGAGAACAGAGAAAAGATGAACCAGTGATTTGATTGTGAGAGTTTACAAAATTCATTTGTAACTGGGTTGTAACTATTGTATTATTTGTAATCATTGTGATCACTGAGTTGGTGCTTGGTGTAGGGGTTGGTGCTCCTTGGGTTGGTGCCCTAAACATTGTAATACAGTTGTTTATTGTGAGGCTGGATTGGAGCAATAGATTCCATCAACATTTCTCACTGAGGTTTTTCCCATGTTGGGTTTTCCTCGTATATCCGGTGTTATGTGATGTGCCTTTTGTGTGTGCTTGCATTTTGGTCTTCTTTGTATCTCATAGGTATATTGATCTTGTGTTAGATCTGCTAACCGATACACACACTTAGGGTTAAAAGGTTAAGGATTTTGAAAAGCACTGATTCACCCCCCTCTCAGTGGCATCTTCTATTTTTACATTTCTTACTTTAGGATGATTGATCTTGAGGAACAAACCTTCCTTCACTACCTCACTAAATTGGCACTCTAGTGATCTTGGAAAATGTAGAAAACTACTTACACACTTGAAATAAAAAACAACAAATAATGAACTATCGAGTAATTCTAAAAAATGTACTAACTATAGAAACAAGAATTATACGAGAAATAAGTCTTATTACCAATCGAGAAGAGTCTCAAATTTAGGATTTTGGCACTGCGCATCATGATGTTGTCTATACGATCAAAGAGTAGAATACCGCTATAACATACCCTCGAACTTGGCTCCACCTCCACCTCCATAGACAACCAGATAGATAGCTAGATCAGATAAAAGATAAATTGAGAATGTAATAGAAACAAACCTTTCTCAATGGAGGAAAACCCCTATTACAAGAGATACTGAGATAAATTGATCAAAATGCAATTAGATGATAGATGCATTAAAGATTTGATAACTATGATACTGCATAATTGCAAGAGTTGAGATAAATAAGATAAGAGAGAAGAAGTGTTATAGCCAAACCCCCCTCTTGATATAGTGTGATAATGCTTTCAATTTGAATTTCAACAGAGCTTCGCTATAGCAAATGAGATCCAAAGGGATTGAGAGAATCTAGATTTAGAGAGTTAGATAGTCCAAGAGTCCAATAAAGATACCAAAATGAACAAACAATGGGGTTTTGATACTCAAAACGGGTGGGGGTGATTATTTAAGATGCACCCATGTGAGGGGACACATGTCAATAAAAACTTGATGCAAAATATGCTAATTTGAATTTGATAATCTATTAGGACGTTCACACGCCATATTGATGTCAACGCATCGCGCTATCATCCAACCTAGAATAATCTCAAATGAGGTTTCAGGGTGATTGGCACTCCTTTGCTTTTGGAGCTCTTGATGTCATAATAAGGAAATTATGATCACGAGCTTTATCATAAATGCACCAAGTATAATATGATTTAGTGTCATAAATGCACTAGGTGTAATTTATGACACTACATTTTTCCCCCACTTTAGTGAGTTGATCAACTCGAGGGACCAGGTGCACTAAAGTAGCTCAAAAAAATAAATTCATTAAACTCATGCAGTGCATTAAATGCATTAATTACTGTGTGAGCTTGAATTTCATCCTCAGAATGTTACCTGCAATAAGTTAGTTTCACAAAATTCAAATGGAAATGCATACAGGAAATCCAAATTCAACCAATGAAACTACATGAAATACATATTAAAATAAAACATTATTTTACCTTTATGATTTATGTCTCATTGTGTCCTAACTCCACTGTTCTTGGTTGCAAATGGTGTGCTCTCAGACAATGCACTGATGGCTTCCAAGATGGCATATGAAGAATGGACTAATAACTTGTAGTTAACTGATGCTATGATATGCAAATACTACATGGTTATGCTAAAATGATATATGATATTTTCTATTACTATTTGCTTGAATTATATAAATATATATATACATATATACATATATATTTATATATACATATATATATATATATATATATATATATATTTATAATTAAATACTTCATCCAAATTATGACCAGAATATATATATATATATATATATATATATAGATACATATATTTTAAATATTTTGATTCTAATTCAAAAGCACATTAACTTTCTAAATATTAATCCATATTTCCCCAACCCTAATTAGGGTTCTATTTTCTCATATTATAATATCAAACCTAATTATCATATTATTTTTAAAACCCATTTGCCCTAGCCCCACCCGGGCTAGGGTTTAACCCATATCTTTTTTAACAGAAAATTTTATGCTGGGCCGAAGACCCCAAGGCGGCCATGTTTATTTTTTTGTGCAGGTTTCGGATGTTGGAGGCGGGGAGAGCCGTGGCGCCACTGTGTGGGCGCACAGTGGGCGCCGCGGCACCACTATGTGTCCACATAGTGGGCGCCGCTAGCGGCTCCCCACTGTGTGGCCACACAGTGGCGGCCGCGGCCGTCCACTGTGTGTCCACACAGTGGGAGCCGAAGCAGCTCCACTGTGTGTGCACACAGTGGGCGTCGTGCGGCCCTCACTGTGCGTACACACAGTGTGGTCCGCGTGGACCCAAAAACATTTCCCCATTTTTTTTTAAATTTAATATTATTATTATTATTTTTTAAAATATATTATATATAAATATATATATGTATATATATTTATATATATGTATATATATATATATTTATATTTATATAAAATTTATAGTCATAGTTTAAAAAGGGTGAAATTATTCCAATAAATACATTTTTTTTTTTTTTAAAGATTTACATGCAACAATCTTAAATTAATATACAAAGGAAAAGCAATATATGTTAATTCAAATATATATATATATATATATATATATATATATATATAGACTTAAGTTTCCTTTTTTAATTATTTGTTTCTAATTGCTGAGAGGAATGAAGCAAATTCAATTGTTAAGCTTTTTAACCAACACTAATTAGAAATACAATCATTTAAAAAGGAAACTTAAGTCTATATATATATATATATATATATATATATTTTGAATTAACATATATTGCTTTTCCTTTGTATATTAATTTAAGATTGTTGCATGTAAATCTTTTTTTTTTTTTTTAAATGTATTTATTGGAATAATTTCACCCTTTTTAAACTATGATTATAAATTTTATATAAATATAAATATATATATATATATATATATATACATATATATATATAAATATATATATATATATATATATATATTTATATATAATATATTTTTTTTAAAAAAATAATAATATTAAATTTTTTTTTAAAAATGGGGAAATGTTTTTGGGTCCATGCGGACCGCACTGTGTGTACGCACAGTGAGGGCCACGCGGCACCCACTGTGTGCACACACAGTGGAGCCGCTTCGGTTCCCACTGTGTGGACACACAGTGGACGGCCGCGGCCGCCACTGTGTGGCCACACGGTGGGGAGCCGCTAGCGGCGCCCACTGTGTGGACACACAGTGGTGCCGCGGCGCCCACTGTGCGCCCACACAGTGGCGCCACGGCTCTCCCCGCCTCCAACATCCGAAACCTGCACAAAAAAATAAACATGGCCGCCTTGGGGTCTTCGGCCCAGCATAAAATTTTCTATTAAAAAAGATATGAGTTAAACCCTAGCCCGGGTGGGGCTAGGGCAAATGGGTTTTAAAAATAATATGATAATTAGGTTTGATATTATAATATGAGAAAATAGAACCCTAATTAGGGTTGGGGAAATATGGATTAATATTTAGAAAGTTAATGTGCTTTTGAATTAGAATCAAAATATTTAAAATATATGTATATATATATATATATATATATATATATATATATAAATTCTGGTCATAATTTGGATGAAGTATTTAATTATAAATATATATATATGTATATATAAATATATATGTATATATATATTTATATAATTCTGGTTATAATTTGAAGCAAGTAATAAAGAGAAATAAAAAAAATGGTTGATTAGACTTTATAGTCATATTGGAGATTAAATTAATTTTTCTCTCTCCTATTCCTTTAGCTTGATTGAATTAATAAACCCAAGGACTAGGTATCTCGTGGAGATAATATTAAACCAGTTAGTTTTCCGCAAATAATATTTAACAATCTATCGATGCTTGGTTCACCTCAGGACTAGCTCGAATTTAATTATGGAAATTTCTATAACGCTTGTCGTGTGAGTGGACTTGTTAATTAATTAGTATGTTTTAAAAAAAAAATTTGTTCCGTTTTTGCCCTAAATTTTGGGCATGACATTGCTTCAAAACTAAAACTCACGGATGCATATGATTAGCTTGCAAAATGCACTTGAAGTCTCTTGAAGTCTAACTCTTTCTCAACTGAAGCTCTTGATTTTATAGACCTTGAGAGGATTAGATGATGTGGCTTAGATCAATGGTCCTGATCAGATCTGCAGATTTGGATGACTGTGAGCAAAGGTGAAGGTTGAGAGAAAGGGGGAAGGAGAAGACAAGTGTCACTCATCTCACCTTGACTGGGTTGTTGACTGAGAGAATCTAGGGATGGTTGGAGAAGATTTAGGCATGGTAGGACAAGTGGACTCAAGTCCTTCCTAAGATGTAGGGATGTTGGAGAGAATATAGGAGAAGGTTATGAAATATGTGTACGTACACAATTTTCATTAAGTTTGGAAGTTGGAGATAAGTGATGAATTAATATTAAGAAATATTAATTTCCTTAGCCACATATTTGATGAGTTGGAAAATGGAAGATGAAGTGGAGATGGAGGGTGAGTTGGAAAAGGGATTAAATAATTTAAGAATTATTTAATTTTTGAGACTATAGGATAGGAGAATAACTATTAAATATTGGATATTTAATTGTTTGGAGAATATAATTAAATATTAGATATTTAATTAATTAGAGGAATAGGACAAATGAATTAATTAATAAAATATTAATTAAGAGAAAGACATGAAAATGAATTAAATAAATTAATCTTTTCAAATTAACTATTTAATAGAAGAATAATTATTAAATAAATATAAAAATATTTATTTAATTACCCATAGCCAATTTTTATGTGTATACATTTTGCCCCTCTTTGAAATAATGTCAAGACAACATTGTTTCAAATATTAAATCAAGTCTTGATAGTGCGCCCGATAGAGATTGAAAATTTTGTTTGTGTGCCCCCTAGGAGATTGATCGTGAAATTGTCAAAAATTCTGGTTTGAACGATTGTTCTCATGATAATTAATAAAAACTTAGTCAATTAAATTCATTTGAAAAAAACAAATTAAATTACCCCATTGAAATTAATTACTCTTCAAGTAGTAAATATAAAATTAACCAAGGCTAATTTTAATTTCATTGTTTATCCTTGTCAGCTTGTGGAGAAAATTTTCTTGCTGAGGTGGCGAAATGGTGATTCCTGTGGAGTGTCATCAATTTGAATGTGTTTGGCATTACCAGTGACCTGTCGAGTATGGATATCCGGTAGGTATCTTATCCCGAACCTTGTTTGCAAGTTTTCATTCAAATTTTCATGTTTTGGGCGTGTTTTTGAATTTTCCAAATTTTTTCGGCGTTAGGTTACCGCAAATGCAATTTGTTTTAGTGCATATGCAATTAGGATTAGCGCAAATGAATAGATTAGCACATATGCTCTTTTTGTTAGCGCATATGTTAAAAATGTTAATGCTTATGCATAGGATAGTGCAAATGCATCGTTTGTTAGCGCTTTTGCTAAAAAAAGTAGCGCTTTTGTATGGGTTAGCACGTATGCTTGTAGTTTTAGGGCATTTGCTCAAAAAGATAGCACATATGCACTAGGTTTTCTCAAATGCCTTTATATTTAGCGCATTTGTTGTAGTTTAGCACAAATGCTCAATAGGATAGCGCTTTTGCTCAAATTTGATGTTTTTTTTTTTTTTTTGATAAGTGCAAAGGCTAAAAATCACTTTGATGATTAGATTTAACATGTTTAATATGCATTGATGATAAAAATAGGGTCTTTATTGCGTGATTGCTTGATTGATAAATCGATAGATAGATTTGATTGCTGGATTGATTGATAGAATAGCTCTGATTAGCTTGATTGATAGAGTAGCTTTGATTAGCTTGATTGATAGAGGAGCTTTGATTAGCTTGATTGATAGAGTAGCTCTAAGAAACCGATTTAGTTTTTGATGTAAGAGCTTAGCAGAGTTTTTGAGTAAACTCAATGATTGATAAAAAACCATGATTGATATGTTTTAAAATGTTTTGATAGCGTAAGTTGCTTCAATTTGATTTGATAGATAGATAGCCTATTTTGCTTTAGTTTTGATTTGATAGATAGATAACGTAGTTTGCTTCAGTTTGATTTGATAGATAGATAGATTTGATGATTCAATTTTGATTTAATAGATAGATAGATTTGATGATTGATTTGTTTTGATTGATTTCTCTTGACAAAATAGGAGAAACTTGATGTTCTCCAGTGTCGGGAGAAGTTACCCGTAGTGCGTCATTTAGTTCCGAAGTTGACCCAGGCTAAGATTAGACATATAGATGCATGTGGTTTACACCATTTATTGTATGTGCCTGAGATTACGCATAATAGAGGATTATTGACGTCGTTGGCCAAGAGATGGCACAATGAGCATAACACTTTCCACCTACCGACGAGTGACATTAGTGTGACTCTTGAGGATGTCTACAGGATTCTGCATATCCCAGTGACTGGCAAGCTTGTGCAGTATGATTATCAGGATCGGGTTGGGATAGAGGCTTGCAGAGTTGTGTTTGCTGATGATAGCATTGGTAGAGGAGAGATCAGATGGGTTGATATGGTGATGTATTCTGAGGCTCTTCATGTTATTCTTGCTGGTTTGATTGGTGGATTTATATGTCCTGATAGGAGATCACAAGGTTTTTCGGTTGGATGGGGTGAGATTCTCCTGAGTATGATGCATCATCGTGCTCGATATGCTTAGGGTGTTTGCATGCTAGCACATTTATATCATGATCTTCACCAGGTAGTGTATGATGAGAGTGCGGGTTTGTCTACAAGATGCACTTTATTGCAGATCTGGTGCTGGGCGCACATTGCTATTACACGGCCTATCCATCACAGAGTTCATGGAGAGAGGTAGCCATATGTGTATTTTTATGTAGGCATCCTTACTCAGCATAAGCTGGGTAAGATGGAGTATTGGCATTGGGTGCTTGATTCATTGGATAGCATTACTTGGAGACCATATCTTGATTGTGAGCCATGGATGGATGATGCATAGACATTACCATTTATCATATAGAGTAGATATCTCATTGGTCGGACACCTTTCATTGTTGAGTGACAGTTGATTGGTCGGATTTTGAGACAGTTTGGTATCATCCAGCCTATGCCTACTGGCGTGACGATATATGCTTGGCATTACAAAGATAGATGAGATTGGGGACCTTCCTTGTCATTTGAGATTGCTTGTGCAGAGTTTGTTTCTACTTCGAGAGTGGCTTATGATATGAGATTACACATTCTTGATCCCGGGGTTACTGCACATTATGCCCAGTATATATTAGCTCATCCATTTCCTCACATTACTAATCCAGTAGATCCTCCTCCTAGTTCAAGAGATGATAAGGATGACTCAGATGATCTAGTTACTAGGAGATGCAGACAGAGATGAGAGCTTAGAGCTGCTCATGAGGCTAGGGGAGGTGGAGATGATGTTGGGGATGGAGGTGGTGGTGGTAGGAGACCTGGACGGAGGGGAGGTCGATTGAGAGTCCATGGAGGACCATTTGGATCAGCTGGCAGGATTGAGAGAGTACATCCTATGGGTGGGAGAGATGTTGGATGAATTGGGAGAGAGCATGGCAGGACAGGCATGGGATCATCGAGAGGGTTACCATTGACAGGAGGTAGGGTGACTGGACTGGATGGGGGTTGTGGGAGAGGCAATGATTTTGGACAGATTCAGCCAGATCCTAGGGTTATTGTAGCGTATGGTGGAGATGATGAGGATCCTGAGGATCATGTTTCCCTGATTAGATGATGAGTTCAGAGAGTTACTCGGATCGAGATTCCAGTAGTTGGACAGGTTATTGGTGAGGGGATTGGTGTTCATGCACCACAACAGGATTTACTAGAGCAGGATGCACCAGTGCATGATATGCCAGAGCAGGATGCACCAGAGCATGATGTGTCAAGGCAAGATACTATTAATAGTCTGAGAGCACAGATTGATCAACTTTGAGCACAGGTGCAGACTCTTATTACTGAGCGAGATAGAGTTGTTAGGAGACAACAGGATACTCAGGGTCTTCTTGATCATATTCAACAGGTTGGACCAGATACTCTCTCGGCGGATACTGTTAGAGCACTAGTTCGGGCCAAGAAGGAGACTTCCCACTGGCAACAATGATATGAGGAGGCAGTTGCAGAGAGCCAGAGAGCAGGTAGTTATCATACCACCATGTTAATGGATACTAGCAGTGGTGGGGTCATGGGACCTCCTCAGAGGAGTGGTGAGCATGGGAGATAGGCATTTGGAGGATCTTCTCGTCCACAGCCACAGAGACGGACAGAGTCAAGTGGTAGTGGTACAAGACAGACGTGACTTAATTTGGAGGCACTTGTATTGTTTATTTGATATCATTGTATTCTTGGACTTTTATTGTTTTATGATGATCTATATGTAGACATTTTACTCTATATGATGATGATTTTTATATGCATGTTACTCTATTTGATGATGATATTTATGCTTTGATTATATGGATGTAGTGATTATATTTATGATGTTATGTATGTTATTCTATTTGATGATGATACTTCATATGATGATGCAATGATAAATGCTTTTGTTGATTTTCAATTTTGATGACCTTGGATGAAAATGAAAATTATTACTAACTTAAATGATATGTAAATGATGCAAATGCAATTATCTATATGGAAATGTAAATGAATGACTGATTTGATTTTGTTTTATGATGATATAAATGCAAATGATCTATATGAAATGTTTTTTATTTTTATGATGCAATTGAAAATGATGGAAAAAAAGCAAATGCAATGATTGAGTTTTATATGTAATGCTTATAATGATTATGAATCTAAGTGCAAAGATGCAACTAAATGATCTTTATGAAATAATAATGATGATACTCTACATGGTTAATGAAATGCACTTAATTTGAATGCAAACTAATACAAATGATTTAAATACAACTAAATGAAATGGATGATGATTAATATGATTCTAAAAATGAATGCACCTATAATGATTAAATGCAAATTGTTTTTGTTTGTCCAAGTATACTCAATCTTTATTTATGACTATTGATCTGTTAATGAAATGATATGCTTATAATGCAACTGACCATGAATGCTTATAATGCAGACGAATAATGAACTAATGAAATGATCTAACTAAAAATTGTACTGCCATTCTTCATATGCGATCTTGTAATAGTGTTTGATTTCATCATTGAGCTTTAAAATATTGTAAGAAAATACAAGCAACTTAACATAATGAGTCAAGATGACCTGAGTATTCCTTATATGGATTTTGATATAGCAAGTTAATACAAGCAACTTGTTATAATGGATCAAGCTGACTTGAGTATTGCTTGCAGAACAGACAAGGATTATCCCCTTTCATGTATGACTTGGAATGTCCTTGATCTTTTGTCGATCATATCCTGAGAAAAGTTCATACCATAGTAAGAGATAAACCACAAACAACAATCAAAGAAAAATAATCATGTCCCATCATAGCTTCTCTAGTCATGGACATCCTTGAGTTGCATAGAGTACATGATTAGCAATAAAATTAAGATATAAACACTGAATCTTGTATGTCATTCACATGTTCTTATGGTCATTAACTGATATAATCATCTTGATGAATGATCTTCGATAATCCTTTATTACTTGCTGATTGATTCTTCAGTTTCTGAGTTTCATGATTCAGTTGTTGATGAAATGCCTTAATTTTTGTTGCTTTGTTGCTCGTTATCTGTTTCAAAACCCTAGGTGTTTTTGGTTTTTTCCTAAATTTTTTTAATGTTTTGGATTTTCAAAGATTCAAAAGATCACCTTAGCAAAAGGAATTAGGATTTTTCCCCTAGTGGAAACAAAAACTATTATGTATGTATGAATTGATCAAGATCCAAACCATAGTGGGATACAAACGTAGATTGATTGATTTTGATAAAATCTAAGACAATGAGTATGACAAGTATGTCAAAGATTAATAACTATTGGTAAGCTTCATATTTCTTGCTAAATGGTTCAGAGCAATGGATGCGAAATATGGAATCGATAAGCTAAGATATATGGAAGTGATAGATGTGATAGGATGGAGTGGATAGGTGCGCAAAGCGATCTTCATAGATGGAGGAACTCACTTTTTAGATAGCGCCTGTTGACCAGGTTTTCACTGTCTAAATTTATTGCATTTTTTTGGATTTTATATGCTTTTTGTTGATTTTCTCAGGACTTTATATGCTTTTTATTGATTTTCTTAGGACTCTATATCTCAAGCATAGAATTTCTTGAGATGGATAGAATTGATAGGTTCATCAAACCAATCACCTTCAGGGGTAGATAACTTGTATGCTCACGATCCATATGTTGCTACTATGACAAAAGGCCCTAGCCAATTTGGTTCAAATTTTCCCTTCTTTTCCCGGTCTTGCTGATTTCTTGGATTCTCCCTTAGAACTATATCCCCAATCTAGAAAATACGTGCTTGACTCTGTGGTTATAGCTTCTTGCCATTCTTTGTTGATATACTTTCAAATGTTCTGTTGCATTTTGGCGACATTCCTGAATTAATTCTAGTTCCTAGAGTCGAGAGACTCATTGTTCTTCTCCTGGTATAAGACCATGTAAGGATACTCGTAGAGAAGGTATCTCTACTTCTATAGGTATTATAGCTTCTGATCCATAGACCAGACAATATGAAGTTGCCCCAGTTGGAGTGCGGATGCTAGTTTGGTATGCCCAAAGAGCAAGATTTAGCTAAATGTGCCAGTCTTTTCTAGCTCCATTGATTGTTTTCTTCAAGATTTTCAAGATAGTTTTGTTTGATGCCTCAGCTTGACCATTACCTTGTGGATAAAATGGAGTAGAGAACCTATGTTGAATACGAAACTGTTCACATAGCTCTTTTACATCTTGATTTTTGAATGGTCTTCCATTATCAGTGATAATAGTCATAGGAACTCCATAGCGACAGATTATATGATTCAAAATGAATGATGATATTTGTTTTCCGGTTACTGTTGTTAAAGGCACTGCTTCAATCCACTTAGTAAAATATTCAGTAGCAATCAGAATGAACTTATGTCCATTAGAAGATGAGGGATTGATCTTTCCCACCAAATCAAGGCCCCACTGTGAAAATGGCCATGATCTTGTCATAGGATATAACTGTTGTGTTGGTGCATGAATTAGATTTCCATGGATTTGACATTGTTTACATTTTCTAGCATAGGTGAATGTATCTCTTTCCATAGTAGGCCAAAAGTAACCCATACGAATAAGTTTCTTAGCCAATGTTAAACCACTTGAGTGTGTACCACAAATACCTGCATGAATGTCATTAAGAACTCTCCCAGATTCGTCTTTTTCAAGACATCTCAACAAAGTACCATCTAGACCATGCCTATATAGGATATCAGCAATAATAGTATAGCGAGAGGACTGACGGATAAAGTTTCTTCGTTGATTACGAGATAATTCAAGAGGAAGGATATGATCTTTCAAATATTGGTAGGTTTGACCGTATAAGGATTGACTGGTTCCTGATATATGGCAAATTTGATAGGTATGTTGGGATTGAATGGTAGGGGTTAAGATATCTTCCACGAGAAATTCATAACATTGTTGATTCTCCTTATTTTGCAAGATAGATGCTATTGTAGCCATTGCATCTGCTACTTTATTCTCATTTCTGGGAATTTGGGTGAATGTGATCTCTTTAAAGTGTTCTTTAAATTCCTCCACTAGATGTTTGTATGGCATAAGATTATCATCCTTTGTTTGATATTCATCATTTATTTGATTAATGATCAGTTGTGAATCACCATAGACATGTAGTTCTTTGACATTCCATTCAATGACCATTTTAAGCCCTATAGCCAATGCTTCATACTTTGCAGTATTATTCGTGCATGGAAATCATAGTCTATATGGTTTCAGAATTGTGTGTCCTTGAGGTGTGATGAAAAAGATTCCTACACTTGATCCATATTGAGTATAAGAACCATAAAAGTACAATTCCCAAAAGTTTGTACTTATTGTCAAGATATCTGCATAAGAAAATTCGATGTGCAAAGGCATGCTATTTTGTAGAGGTGCATCAGCTAATCGATCAACGATGACCTGTCCCTTGATAGATATCCGGTCAACATATTCTATATCAAATTCACTCAGTATCATAACCCATTTGGCTAGTATCCCTGTCAATGTTGACTTGCTCAACAAATATTTGAGAGGATCTATCTTTGCTATTAGTTTCACATAATGAATCAACATATAATGTCGCAACTTCTGAGTTGCAAATACAACTGCTAGACATGTCTTTTCTATTGAAGAATAATTTAATTCATAGCCAACAAGTGTTCTGCTGATATAATAAACTTCTCTTTCTTTTCCTTCATCATCATGTTGAGCTAGGAGAGTGCCTAATGATACACTTGTTGCTGAAACATAGAGTAACAATGGTTTCCCTTTGGTTGGTGATATCAATACTGGAGGACTCATAAGATATTCTTTTATTTGAAAGAAAGCTTCTTCACATTTTATATCCCATTTGAATGGAACATTTTTATGTGGAATATGGGTAAATGGAAGACATCTATCAGCCAATTGAGAAACAAATCTCCTGATTGATTGCAACCTTCCTTGTAAAGATCGTAATTGACTTATGTTCTTGGGTGACTCCATCTCCATGATAGCTTTAACTTTTTCAGGATCTACTTCAATGCCACGAGCTGATATAATGTACCCAAGGAGCTTTCTAGAGGTTACCCCAAATGCACATTTCTTTGGATTTAATCTCAATTGATATCTTTCCAGCCTGTCAAAAATCTTGCTTAGAATGTTCAAATGTTCTTTTCGTGTGTGAGATTTTGCAAGTATGTCATTAACATAATCTTCCATGAATGTATGCATCATGTCATGGAAAATTGTCATCATAGCCCTTTGATAAGTCGCTCCTACATTCTTAAGCCCAAATGGCATAACATTCTAGCAATATGTTCCCCACGCACAGGTGAAAGTTTTTTTCTCTTGATCTTTAGGTGCGATTCTTATTTAATTATATCCTGAGAAGCCATCCATTAATGAAAACATCTCATGTCCTGCTGATAAGTCTACTATGATATCAATGTTTGGCAGCGGGAAATCATCTTTTGAACATGCTTTATTCAGATCTTTGAAATCTGTGCAGACTCTTATGCTCTTGTCTAGTTTTGATACTGGTACAATACTTGAAACCCATTCTGGATAAGCAAGTGGTCTTATGAAACCCACTTCTAATAGTTTCTTGAGCTCGGTTTTGACAAGGAGAGCAATATGAGGATGCATCTTTCTTAGTTTCTGCTTAACAGGTTTTTCTTTTAAATCCACATTAAGATGATGCATGATAAGATCTGGGTTAAGTCCTAGCATATCTGCATAAGACCAAGCAAAATTTATTTGTCTTTGCTTAAAGAATTCCATGTATTCTTTCCTCTCTCTTTCTGATAATGAGGCAGCAAAATGAAGCATTTTAGAATCTTTTGATGTATCAATGTTTACTGCTTCTGTTGGTTCTATCAGGATAGCAGATCTCTCTTGAAAATATGCAGGAAAAATGTCAAACTTTCCATCTTCTGGTGCCTCAAGGAGGTTTTCACCATTAGATATGCCCTTTGTTTTCTCTTTTGATTGATCTAATGTTGCCATGAAATGGTTTTCAACAATAGGTCTATTTCCTTGTTTTATTTCACTTTTACGACTGGAAAGTTTGGCATTTCCCTGACTACGAGAAATATCACTTGATTCTGCAATGGAAGATATCTTAGGATGGATGGGTTCAACAATGTTAAGGTACACGGCTAAGTCATGATCATTGGAAAATACATTTAGTTTGGGGTTGTCTAAATTATCCCAATCAATTAGTTCAGGATGTAGAAGGGGTAAATCATAATCACTGTCATCATTAGGTGTTTCAATGTTCATGACATAATGGTCATAACTTGGCGTAGAATAGGTATTTTCATAGATTAAATGTTTTTGAGAATTGTCTTTCTCAAGCATTTCCGAATTAGTCTTAACAAAATTAATATTAGCATTTTGTAGTTCACACTCAAGTGGTTCTTCAACTGATGTTTGTCCCTTAAACGAATGGATTATATCCACCCGCACATCTTTGATACTAGAAATTCCTTCTTGATTGACCTCATTTGCATTTTGGAGTTGACATATTTGTGTATATGGTAAAGTGGATTCTTTTAATAAATTTTGTCTCCATTCGAACTCAACTTCTTTTGGACTAATAGTTAGTCCAAATTGACTATTTATTAGCTCTTCCATGGTTCTTCCATATCTGATCCGTGTTTGCACTTCCTGTGGCATTGCTTCTCTGTCTTTGTGATTTCCTTTCCTTTTTTCATACACCTCGTTTCTCTGAATTCTGAGTTTTTCTTGCCTTCTTTCTAACTTCATCTTTTGTTCTGCTATAGACAAGCCTTCTTTCGTAATAGCTGCTTGATCTTCATTGTGTTCTTTACTTGATATAGTGGATAAGGCATCTAGACTCCATTCGTATTCATTGGAATCTGTTTCTGAATCCTGATCTAAGATTACTCCACTATACCATACTTGAATGTCGTATGGTGCAAAAAGTTCTCTGATTTTTGTCATCCCTATTTTTACTGCTTCTGGAATATCTTGTTCAAATTTTGCCTTTGTTTGTATTTTCAGAACTTGTTGACAAGATTTTTCTTCACCTTGGATGATGACCTCCTCCTCTTTCTTTTCATGTTCTTCTTGCTTAATTTGTTTATTGGTTACTATTTCGACTGCTTGATGTAGCTTTCTTGCCAATTTTCTTCTTTAGAAACTGATTTCTTTCTCCATTTTTGTCGTTGATGATTATGTTACTTTTGATTGGATTTTAGATATCCGAGCCCGGATTTATCTTCTGTGGATTGTGAGTGTGGACAAATAGGTTCTGAAATACCTTGATGTTGCTTACCAATTGGTCCTTTTCCTTCATATCCCATTTTTTGCATGATTTCATATCCTTTGCCATATTGTTTTATGGGAATATTGACTTCTGCTGTTGTTGTTATAGTTTTATCTTCATCCTTGTACAACCAACCAAGAATGTCTTTGTCTTCATTTTCTTCTGCAAGAGTTCCAGCACTAACAAATGTTCCTTTAAACATATGTTTTGATCTTCTGGTGTCTTTGATTGAATATCTGTAGGATTTCCATATGACTTAGGGGAAAGTGGAAAATTTTGCAAAGAATATTTTCGCATTCCTTCATCATTTAACTTGAGCTTTTCTTCAAAAGTTTCCCATAACTTTTCTTGAATTTCTTTCGTAGGATATACTGATTCTCTATTATGTGGAACTCTTGTATCTTGTGTTGGCTTCAAATTATTGCAATATTGACTGGAATCTGCAATTATAGTAATTTCTTTTCCTTCATGAGGAAATTTTACACATTGATGATATGTAGAAGGAACCACTTGCATCTTGTGAATCCATGGTCTTCCCAGAAGAATGTTGTAGGAGAGATTCAAATCTAAAACTTGATACAATGTATCCTTTTCCATAGGTCCTATCCTTATTGGTAGCACAACAATTCCTTTAGAAGAACGTTCTGCTTCATCATAAGCCTTGATGGTTATTTTCTTTTTCGGGTCTACTGCATTCTCTGAATATCCCAAAGCTTTTATCAAACTTAATGCACAAATATTTAAGCCAACTCCTCCATGTATGAGCACACGTTTGACATGTGTTTTATTTATAGAGACTTCAACATGTAAGGGATCATTATGAGGATGTTGTAAGGATGTGTCATCATTTTTAGAAAATGACAAACAATGAGGAGCTATAAGGTGTCCTACCATGTTTTGGAACTGATCTACATCCAAATCTTTTGAAATTGTTGTTTCCACTAAAGCTTTCTCCAAAATTTCCTTATGCATAGGTGAAACCTTGAGAAGTTTCAAAATTAATATTTGAGCGGGTATTCATTGTAATTGCTCTACTAAATTGTATTGTTGTGGATTGGGTGTTGGGTCTTTTGCTATACCTGGAAAGGTAACCTTTGCTTTGCTTCTCATGATAACATTGATTGGTTCTGAAGATGGATTTTCATTAACAATGATCACATTTACTACATCATCGTATGTATAAGTGTAATTCACTTTGGCTTTTCCTTTGTCATCTTTTAATTGAGAGGATTTACCTTTGTCATAATTCGGAAGTGGAGTTTTAAAAGCCAAGTGTGATTCGTTTGTCTTATGGCTATCCACTGTAATGGTTCCATTATCAATTAGATCTTGGATAAGGTGTTTCAATCTCTGGCAATCATTTGTTAGGTGTCCTTGATTTTGATGGTAATTGGAAAAATGATTGTCATTCCACCAATTGGCCTTGACTGGTGGTTCATAACATCTTGCTTCTGGCAAAACAATCAATTTGTTAGCAAGCAAAGTTTTTAGAGCTGATTCCAAAGATTCTCCAATGTTTGTGAATTTCCTCTACGGATTGGAGAAAAAGGACTTAGCTTTATTGTTTTCAGTATTTTTATTGCTTGGGATTTGACTTGATAAATTGAAAATTGGTTGTTGTTGTTTTGTAGTACTATTATCGTCATTCCCTTCATTGCTGACATTCCTATTCTTTAACCAGAACTTGGGTTTGTCATTGTTGTTGTTGTTATTGTTGTTGTTGTTGTTGTTGTTGTTGTATGTATTATTATAAAATTTTAGTTCCCCTTTCTTTACCATTGCGTTCTCTATTTTCAGACCATTCTCGATCATTTTGGCAAAAGAGGGAGGACATTGCATCCTTAGTCAATAAGTCATTTCACTAATAAGATTATCAATGAATATGTCCATTTTTTCTTGATCAGGTACATCTCTGGGATACCTATTAAACATGCGTTTCCATCATTGCAAGAAAATCATAAAGGATTCACCATTCTTTTGTTTAACATTGCAAAGATCCAGCATTGTTATTTCATTCCTTATATTATAGGAGTATTATGAAATAAACCTATTCACAAGTTCTTCAAAGGATTTGATTCCGGATGGTAATCTTGAAAACCACTCCATTGATTGTCCATTTAAACTCCTAGGAAAAAGATGCATAATGTAAGTTTCATCATGAGCAAATTCCATGCTCATAGTACAAAACTCCCTAATGTGATCTTGAGGATCTGATTTTCCATCGTATTTGTCATATTTAGGATTCTCACAATGTTGTGGAAATGGTATCATATTCAAATTTTTATCAAAAGGATATGGGCATATATCTTCTAATGAATATTTCTTGGAGCTTGTCCCATTTTGCATGTCTTGTATCTATTGTTGTAGAGTTTGTATTTGTTGAGTAAGGTTTGATAATGGATTATCCACATAGTTTCTCCTTGTTTCTTCGTGAGCTCTCTTATCACTATGCTCTTTTATTTTGTCATCCTTCTCTTTCCTTATTTCTTCATTGCTTTCTTTGTTCACATCTTCTTTATTTGGCTCATCTATGTTTTGGGTGTTACTTGCCTCCACATCTTGTTTCAACCTTTCTATGTTAAAGTCTTGTGGTAGTTTAGCTCTAGATTTTGCCAACATCAAGAGATATTTTTCTTTTTGTTTTGTCAACAATTTTTCCATTAGCCTATCAAATTTGAAATCTTGCTCAAGGTCTCTAATGGTGCTATTGACTGCTTCCTCATCAACAACGGTAAATCCAAAAGTGTGGAATATAGGAGTATCTTCTTCCTCGATTTGTTGTTGCTTTCTAAGTTGCTCGTGTTGGGCTCTAGTCCAAACTGGCATGTGATTATTTCAATGTTGTTGAAATTTCCAAAGGACAAAGTCAATAGGTGATTATTGGTTTAGGAAGATATGCTTTGTTGATCTTACCACTACTGTTTGTTCATTGGGATAAAGCGTCTCTTTATTGAAAGGCACATCTTTGTAAAGTTTCACCATCAAATTTTGTGCCGCAGCCACCTAAGTAGTGACGAAAATGATGTAGAAATGTCCTATGTTTCAATAAGATCTTGCGGTTGATATACAAGAATCTTATCCTTTTCTGAGTAGCTTTGTAACTGGGTTTTCTTTTCTTAAGGTGATACTTAAGAGTCATAGAAGCATTTGACAATTTACAAGTTTGCTTGATTCCAATGTTGGTGCAATTTTGGTTTTGATATGACCTAGGTTCAAAATAGGAAAGATATATCCAAGATTAGGAACCTGGTATAGATTTGATCAAGCTTCGTGATAGAGGATTTGATTATCCTGATGAGAAACTTGACAAAGATGTTGATTTTTACACTTAAGATGGTTGAATCGATAGCTTGTTAAATGTTGATGTGTATAGAACCTTTTGAGTATAACCTGTTGGATTAGTGACCTATTTGTTTGAGCTAGTTTGAAAATACGTGATGGTTTAGAGACTAACCTACTTCAAGAATTATTTTGACATTGATGTTTTGACACTTTGATTTTGATCTGGCATTTCAAATGTTGGAAAGCTTTTGTATTCCCCTTTTCGATCAAACTTTTTCAGCAATTTGTTGGATTTTTGCTCACTTGTAGATGATAATTTTCTTCAATTTTTGACCATTTGGAACATGTTACAGACATAGAAGACACAATATCTAATAAAAAAAATGCACAAGCAAATACAATTCCTATGGAAGGTTGAGACAATAGTTGTTGAATCTCACGTGGGGTTTCCCCTGAGGCTACGCTATTCAAAGCCGATACTTAGATGCTTGACCCCACTAGCTCCACCCTTGGCACTCACTTCTTCAGGGCAGCCAAGCACCGGTTTCCATGAAAACTCCCCATGGAAAACTTTATATCTCTACTAGGAACCATATGTATGTGAGCCGCTTCAGAGGTCCGACCTCCTGTGCCAACAACTAGAAGGATTTTGGCAACTAGTACAAGTGGTTTTTAGTAAAGGCTTCTAGTCATGTGGCCATACATGTGGCACTTTCAGCTCTGTAAATGCAAAAGGTTCCCAACCTATAGAGGTTACCCTCCATAGGGTTTATGGGGAAACATAGTGTCGGTATGAACTTATCAGCACATGTTGTTTGAGACTTTCATCACAAACACAATTTATTTATAGTGGATTGGAAGGACTCGGTATTAGCCCGTTTCCACTTTAGGTCATTCCCCTCTCATTGGCCCCCTCAAGGCAGCTCGGGAAGGCAAACCCTCTAAAGGATTTAATTGCTTGAAAGTAAAGAAAGCATAAAAGAGTGGGTTTGGCTTTTTGGTCACCCAATTAAGGGGAGAGCATACACCTACCACTTTCGAGACACGGAATAAAAGCGTTCTTTTTATCCTTTTCAAAGCAATTATTGGCTAAGTCCTATTTGGAGATGTTGCTCCAACAAGCATGGTGTTCATTTTAGCCTTTTTAAAATTCTATGTGTAACTATTTTAGAGAAAATACTAAAAATGCAAGTTGCATGATGTCAATTCATCCTCTTAGTTGAACAAGATATGATATATTACTTCCCAAATGAAGACTTTTAGTTAACTAAATGATGAAATGCATAAAATTTGCCTTAAATGCCATCCTGCATATGCACATTAGTAATCTGAAAATTTTGATTTCTTGGACATTCGGACCTGCAAGAAAATTTTGTCAGTTTTATGAACAAAAGCTCTAATCTAACATATGCACTATCTCTTTGCGCAAAAGCGCTAACTTGCATATCATAAGCACTAACCTAGACTACAAAAGCGCTGCTTTGTGGATACAAAAGTGCGATTTCTTTGATATATGTGCTAACCAAGGGCACAAATGCACGAACCTGTAATACAAATGTGCAGACTCTAAGACAAAAGTGCTAACCTAGAATGCTCATGTGCTAACCTATGTTGCAAATGTGCTATCCTAGAAGGCAAATGCGCTAACCTGGAGAACAAAAGTGCCATCAGAATTCACAAATGCATGAATCTACATTACAAATGTGTTAGTTTAACTATTTGCAAGATTTTTAAAAGTATATGCAAGGTTTGTGAGCCCTACGGTGGGCACCAAAATGCGTGAGCTTGAATTTCATCCTTAGAATGTTACCTGCAATAAGTTAGTTTCATAAAATACAAATGGAAATGCATACAGGAAATCCAAATTCAACCAATGAAACTACATGAAATACATATTAAAATAAAACGTTATTTTACCTTCATGATTTATGTCTCATTTTGTCCTAACTCCATTGTTCTTGGTTGTAGATGGTGTTCTCTCAGACAATGCACTGATGGCTTCCAAGATGGCATATGAAAATGGACTGATAACTTGTAGTTAACTGATGCTATGATATGTAAATACTACATGGTTATGCTAAAATGATTATGCTAAAACGATATATGATATTTGCTATTACTATTTGCTTCAAAACTAAAACTCATGAATGCATATGATTATCTTGCAAAATGCACTTGAAGTCTCTTGAAGTCTAACTCTCTCTCAACTGAAGCTCTTGATTTTATAGACCTTGAGAGGATAAGATGATGTGGCTTAGATCAACAGTCCTCATCAGATCTGTAGATTTGGATGGCTGTGAGCAAAGGTGAAGGTTGAGAGAAAGAGGGAAGGAGAAGACAAGTGTCACTCATCTCACCTTGACTGGGTTGCTGACTGAGAGAATCTAGGGATGGTTGGAGAAGATTTAAGCATGATAGGACAAGTGGACTCAAGTCCTTCCTAAGATGTAAGGATGTTGGAGAGAATATAGGAGAAGGTTATGAAATATGTGTATGTACACAATTTTCATTAAGTTTGGAAGTTGGAGATAAATGATGAATTAATATTAAGAAATATTAATTTCCTTAGCCACATATGTGATGAGTTGGCAAAGGGAAGTTGAAGTGGAGATGGAGGGTGAGTTGGAAAAGGGATTAAATCATTTAAAAATTATTTAATTTTTGAGACTATAGGATAGGAGAATAACTATTAAATATTGGATATTTAATTGTTTGGAGAATATAATTAAATATTAGATATTTAATTAATTAGAGGAATAGGACAAATGAATTAATTAATAGAAAGACATGAAAATGAATTAAATAAATTAATCTTTTCAAATTAACTATTTAATAGAAGAATAATTATTAAATAAATATAAAATATTTATTTAATTGCTCATAGCCAATTTGTATGTGTATACAATTACATTATGAAAAAGGACACTATAGAGGTTCTAGATGTCAACCAAGCGCTCAACAAAAACTAAAGTGTTCAACATGAAAGTCCAAATACTGCGAGAAAAAAAATTTATTAGCACAAAAAAGGAAAGAAACTACTTCAATGAGAAGAATGCTTAAGAGAAATTAGTATGAGTTGGAAATAAAAAACTGATATAGGATGAGTATATGCTCCCTCCTATTTTGGTCCCAACGAGATGGGGAAAAACAGGAAGGAGGACAAGTCGGAACCACCATAAAAAATTTTTTAATAAATTATGGGTGAAAATTCGGCTATATACTCTAGGAGTGGGCCCCAAGAAGGGTCATTTTCACTATCGAGCATGAGGATTTTCACTATGATTTATATAGAGCCATAATGAAAATGCTTCATAGATGAGACTTCTAGGCCCCTAGAATCGAGGAGTTGCACACTGTTGTAGAGCAGGGTGACTAGTCGAATGAGGTAAGCTTCGTTCCATGTTTAGTTGGGTAAGTGCACCAAGATGGTGAACAAAAAAGTGGCCACATGACAAAAAAAAACCAAATTTTTCATAACCCGTGCGGGTTCTAAAAATTCAAAAATGTGCTAGGCTTGGTAACACCAAGCCTAGAGAAAAACAATTTAAAAAACATTTTATTTTTTAATAAAAAATTAAAAGTTTCTTGAAACCTGTACGGATTTTGAGAAACATTATTTTTTGGTGTAGGCCATAGGTTTTGGCCATTTTCAATGCCAAAACCCGTGGAACAAAAGCAAGGAAAAGCAAAAAAAACATAGAACCCACACAGGTTTGCAACTATTTTGGATTTTCCAAACATTGAGAGCAATTTTCAACAATGGCACCCTGTCAAACAGGTAAGATTTGATTGGTTTGATTATTTTTGTTTGCATAAGCAGGGTTTTTTAATTGATTTACATTTTGTTTTTATTAATTTGATGTTATATTCTTCAAGCAATTCCCCAAAAAGAAATAGACAACAAAGACCTCCTCTTGCACAAGCAACACAAGAAAACCCTGTAAACATTGCACAAGAGCAACAAGAAAACCCTCAAAATCCTCAAAATGCTACTCCTCAATGACCACTGCCACCCCGAAACCCTCCGCATCCTCCATTATATCATGTAGATGCCACACAAGAGGATCTCATCAATCACCTTACACAAAATAGTGCCCAAATTTCTATATTGGTGAATAGGTTGAGGTCCTCTAGGCTTGAGCACCACTCAACCCTCGCCAAAACACTAGAAACAATGGCTAATAGTGCAAATGAGGTATCTAGGGAGGTTATGAAATGGGGTTCATGGAGGGTTAGATGTCGAACATTTTATGCAGATGGGTTGTCATATGATCAAGTGAAAAAAAAAGGCATAGGTAAAGCTGACATATGTGCTCTTTTCACTGATCCTATTACCAGTAACAACCTAGAACTAATACGACTCGGTTTCCTATACATTGGTGTGTTCATGCTAGGCTGAAAGAAGCTTTTTGGGATAGGTGGTATATGGTCTTTGACCAACAACCTTGTAATAATTGGGAGGTGCCTCTATATTTTTTGAGAAAGTTGTATTATGAGTTTATCCTCGGCGAGAAGTCGAATTACTTTGACATCCAACAATTTCAGGGTAGAGGGATAGGCTCTACACATGATAGACTTGGGGCCCATAGGGTGGTAGAGCCACAACATAGGAGGCATACAAATCCTAAACCCATGGTTCATGTCACTATCCCTATATCCTTGAAGGAGTCTATGGAATTACAGACTCTTCAGGAAACTGCATCATTGACTGGTGTCATTGTTCAGCATGGCACACAGTTGGTCAGAGCAGAGGATGTACCAGCACCTATGGCACCTCCTCATCAACAACACCTCCTTGATCAGCGACACCTCCTTCATTAGCAGTAACTCCTTCCTTAGCGGCACCTCCTTCATCAGCAGCACCACATGCATCATTTGGCATGAGCCAACCCATTCAACATATGTGCCCCACCTACCAGGGTGTATGTTCTGGTGTAGAAAATGACATGGACGATGATGGTTTGACATCTCATTCATGTACATGTTGTGGGAGTAGATGCCATGCTTCCACTGTAGAGGATGTGGCCCTATGAACTGATCAATATGTTGTACCCTCTCTATCAGACACAGGTGCGTTTAATTCTGTTTATGACATGTTATCAATTAAGTGACTAAATCTTATAAAAAGAAATTAATTTTTATTTTTAGAACAATTTAAAGTGACATATAAATAAAATGCATTGTAGGGTACAACAAGTGATGGGAGTACACCACATACTTTTTAGTCGACTCCATGGTCATGAGTAGTTTCGCCACCAGAGGTTAAGATTTGTAAATTTGTTAAAAATATAATAATACATTGGTTTCAAAATATCTTTTGTTAATTATATGTATCATTACTTGGTATTTTATAGGGCTTATCAGTGGCTGAGATGTCCCAACTTGATGATATCACATTTTCGGCCATTGAATTTGGCCAAGATAGCTATGCAGTACCATTTAGATTTATATATTTTTGACTCAAGTGATATATTAAATACATGCTCTTTTCCCTTATGTTAATATTTTTCTGTTAGTTTACCCCACCTACCTCGAGGACATCTCATGTGAGAAAGCCATCCTCTAGCACTCTGAGGCAGAAAAAGATATCCTCTCGGACACCCAAACGACAGAAGGTAATTTAGTACAATTTAAATTCATTTGTTGAAATGTATTATGATTAAACATGTATATGTAGATATTGATAAATGCACTTAATTTATTTGTTCTATATACAGAAACATATGGGGTTTATGGAATTAATGAATGCACCTGATGTCGATGAGGTTCAACAGAGGGAAGAGGTGATATCTTCATATTCACTTTGGATTGCATTCTTGCTTGTTTGAAATAACTAAATCCTTTTATGTCTATATCATATGTTATCATTTTTCATACAGGAAATGGTAATAGCTGCATCAGATTCGACTGGGCCTCTTAAGGTTACAGGAGAACTATACGAGGCTTCGGTGTGCATTTGTTCTACATATGTTAAAAATATTTGTTTTATCTAGTTTGTCAACAACTTTGGGTTATTAACTTATATGATTGTCTTTAACCTATTGCAGGCCCCTTCCAAACTTCCTACTATTATTCTACCATTCCATTTCAGTAGAAGTCCTACACGTATATTATGGGATCCAACATGACCAAGGGAAAAGGTATGTCTATCTTAGATCAACTCCTTTTCACTAAGTGCACAACAAAGTTGAAACCGTCTAGTTAACTCCTTTTGGATCACTTACCATGGATATAGGAAATGGTTGCAACTGATTCATCCGTGAATTTGCCTCCTATGACCACAACACATCCATCTGAGGCTTCAGTATGCTTTAGTTTTTTAGTCTATTCATTTTTAGTTATTATATGTTATTTTAAATATATGTTATTAACATGTATTAATGTTGTTTTACTAGTTATGACCTCCTTTAGGACGTCCCACGGATCCTCTACCTCACCCAATTGTAGAAGACAAAGATGAGGTAATCAACATTTCAACTTAAAACAATTTAGAGTTCATTATTTAGTTATTTTGATGTTATATTGAGAAAATATATCCAATTTGACATTTGAATTGACCTTGTGCAGCCATCTGCAGAGCCACATACTGCTTCGAAGAGGCTTGATTTGGACGATCCACCACACTCATAGATACCGATAGAGACATATAGTTATAGTTGTGGTCATTGAAGGACCAATTTTTTTATATATTCGACATTTGTATATGTATATATCGACTTTGACAGACATGGTACATGCCACATTTTTGTAACTATTATTGATTTGGCATCTATGCCATTTTTTGATAAGTACACGATTATTGTTCATTTTGATATATATGAAACTTGATATTCGATCCAATTTGTTCATTGATATATATGAAACTTGATATTCTTGAAACTTAGTTATTTGCTATTGGAATGTGATCAAACTTGTTCATTGTGTATATGTCTTGAAATGTGATCCAATTTGTTCATTACTTGTAACTCATATGGTGTATACTTTTAAACTATCTATTGCTCATATTGTGTATACCCAAGTACCGACACCGGTAATATTGATATTGTGTATTTTGATTGAGTGGATTTTCTTTGATTCCTTCGTGCATGAATAGATTGGAGTGAAGTTATTATTTCATAATTCATGCTTATGAAGAGAAGTTAATCATTTCAAGAACCAATTAAGACAAGATTTGAGTGCACAAAGCAGATTTGAAGATTATCTAAGGATGAGTTCGCTTAGGTAAGGTTTTCATTTAAATTTTATTCCATAACAAGTTGGCCTTAGGGTAAGAGACACACCTATTTATCCAAATCGCCTATAAAAGAAGAGTTGAAGCACTTATGGATGATCCATGTGAACCTATGGGGCCATGTTGTTGCTGCCTAAAAAATCCTCTCTCAGTTTCCAACAACTCGATTATGTTTTCTTGTGGTGAGATTTTTTCTGTCACATCAAAAACTGTCAAAAACCGTTAGTAAGAGGTGGCAAAATAATGCATCTTTTGTTATGCTCACTGCAGGAATGAACCATCAGCACGAGCATGTCCAGGGGGCCGATTTTACACTAGGTGTGCCCTTGTCTCTCTCCCCAAGACGTTCAATCGTTCTGAGCCACCTCGTAGAGACGTTTTCCCTTGAGCGCTCAAAGTGGAAAAAATGGTCAAAATTTGACGTCGCATAACTCAAAGACCATGACACTTATGGAAGATTTGTTTGAACCTATGGGGTCATGTTGTTTCTTCCTAAAAAATCCTCTCTCGGTTTTGGACAACTCGATTCCATTTTCTTGTGGTGAGATTTTTTTGTCACGTCAAAAACCGTTAATGAGAGGTGGAAAAATAGTGCATCGTTCATTCTACTTGTCCTGGGAATGAATAATCAATGTGAGCACATCTGGGTGGCCAGGTTTATGCTATGTGTTCCCTTGTCTTACTCCCCAAGGCATTCAATCATTCTGAGCCACCTCGTAGCAACGTTTTCCCTTGAGCACTCAAAGTGGAAAAAATGGTCAAACTTTGACATCGCGTAACTCAGAGACCGTGGCACTTATGGATGATCTGTTTGAACCTATCAGGTCATATTGTCTCTGTCTAAAAAAGCCTCTCTCAGTTTTGGACAACTCGACTCCATTTTCTTGTGGTGATATTTTTTCTGTCGCATAAAAAACCGTCAGTGAGAGGTGGCAAAATAGTGCATCTTTCATTCTTCTTGTCGTGGGAATGAATCGTCAATGCGAGTGCATCTAGATGACCATGTTTATGCTAGGTGTGCCCTTGTCTCACTCCCCAAGATGTTCAATCATTCTGAGCCATCTCGTAGCGACGTTTTCCCTTGAGCGCTCAAAGTGGAAAAAAGGTCAAACTTTGACGTCGCGTAACTCGGACACCATGGCACTTATGGATGATCCATTTGAACCTATGAAGTGGTGTTGTCGCTGCCTAAAAAAGCCTCTCTCAATTTAGGACAACTCAATTTTTTTTTCTTGTGGTGAGATTTTTTTTGTCGCATAAAAAACCATCAAAAACCATCAGTGAGAGGTGGCAAAATAGTGCATCTTTCGTTCTGCTTATTGTGGGAATGAACTGTCAGTGCAAGCACGTCTGGGTGGCCATTTTTACACTAGGTGTGCCCTTGTCTCACTCCCCAAGATGTTCGATCATTTTGAGCCACCTCGTAGCAACATTTTCCCTTGAGCGCTCAAAGTGGGAAAACGGTCAAACTTTGACGTCGCAATTCATGGAAAATTCAACATATATAGTGATAAATATCATAATGCATGGAAAATTCAACATGTACCCTACAAAAATATGTAGTACATGCATAGGTTTCCTGTCACTGATGGAGAAAAAAGGAAATTGGTGAAGGTGGATAATCCCTACTATTCCCCTAAGCGTATTTGCAGGTCGTGGAGGTTTGTGTTTTTTGCCACCGTCAGCTACATTCCTCTAGACGGGAGATTCACAAGGGCTTATGGGCATCATTTTGTGCTTCTTAATCACTTCTGTCATGGTGACAAGGTCAGTTTGCCTTGCTATCTTGCTTTCTCTATGGATCATACTATTAGAGAAGTGTAGAAAGACTCTCAAAGAGACCATGCCCTCCACCAGGGTTTAATGGTTTTAGTTTATAAGCTATTGAAGGGGAAAACTATTGAGAAAACCATTAGTAAAGGCAAAAAAATTAGGGATGATGATACTGAAAGTGAGAATAGTGGGTTCAATCTCTACACTAAAACTGAAGGTGAGTCTGAGGATTTCAGCAACAAGGGGAATACCAAGGGAAAGAGCAAGGGGACTACTGTGAATTATGACCTTTCAGACTCTGAGGATGAGTCTTTTGATGGTAATTCATAAAAAGAAAGAAGAGAAAGGGTATGGGTAAGAAAACCCAAAGGACCAAGAAGACCCATAAGGGGATAAACAAGGTGAAGAGGTAGATTTTTATTTCTTCTGATAAGGATACTGAGGTTGAAAAAACCGATAATAAGAAGGGTAAGGAGGAAGATGAAATGTTGGATGATGATCATGGGGAGAACCTGAGCACACAGAGAATGCAGAATGAGGGCCAGGAGAACAACACGGGAAATCAAAATGACTATCATGGTGACATTGATAATGACAGCATCAAGGGTTTTTGTGAGGTCATTAGAAAAATGGTGAAAGAGATTAGTGACTTGAAGACTGACCTCAATGTGATAAAAAATGCTACTATGGGCAAGAAGTCTCTCTTTGAAAACATAAAAGAATTAATGGTTGCTATTAACAAGGCTGAAGCAATTGAGGCTATGGTTAGTAAAATTATGGAAATAGAAAAGAAGGTGAAGGAGCTAGAAGGGAACAAAGATGCTAAGGGTCTGGATACTAACCTGAACAATCTGGTCAACATAGTGGATAGGATGGAGCTTACTGTGAAGAGGATTGCTGAGCAAAACTTCCAGATCCTTAAGGCCATTGTTGACAATATTAACATCCTGATTAACAAATTTGAACATATTAAAGGCAAGGAGGGTGATAAGGATCAGACGGAGAAGAAAGGTCACCAAAAAAAGAACAAGGGCCAACACTCGGAAACAGGTTGATATCAAGGAAAAAGAACTGGAAGAAATGAAAATTTTTGCAACCAATATGAAGCAGATGGTGGTTCATGCTGAAGAACTTATGAGAAACATTTAGCTGTCCTTGTTTTGTCTTTGTGCTTTCCTTTGGTTGTCTAGTGTTTCTTCCTTTGTCTTGTGTTCCCTTTTTGTTTTGGTTGGGAACTGTTCTATGTGTGGGTGATCAAGCACTATTGTTTTCTGCCTCTTTTATGCTTTATCTTTCTCCTACTTTGTAACAAGGTTTTGAGTTCCTTTCAAAAACCTATTTTTAATTAATCAGAACATGTAGTACGTGCATGATTAATCTTAACATAAAATGGTTTTGTCATCTCAAAAAATCTTTGACTGATTTTAATCTGAGGAAAGCTTTGAAGAAACCTTTCATAAAATTGTGTTTGAGTGGTATCTAAATAGTGTTTTGGATGTGGCTCACGATTACTAATTCCAATTTTCCTTCTAACAACATCTCTTTGGTTGGGTGAAACCCTTGTGTTGTCATGTCAATATTTCTCAATTAGCGTTCTTAGTGCATCAAAAACAACCTTGTCCTTGTGTGGGAGTCTACCCGAGAATGCCCAAAGAGAATTATTGTTAGGATCCTTGATTTTCTCTCGCCTCTCTAAGGTATAGTGTAATGTGGTTCTACTTATCCTTAATGACTTGCTTGTTTTCCTTAGTAAATGAGATTTTTTCATTTCCTTTCCCATTATGGTTGATGTGAGGATACAACGAGTAACACTAGCATATTTAGTGCGTGATTTTGAACCAATGGTTCTTTCACTATTATTTTCGGATGTTCTTAACCGCAAAATTTTCATTGTCTCTCTAAATTTCAGGTTTTTTAATCATTTCAACAACTAATTGGCATCTTCCACTTTGATTTAAGTTTTCAAAATAGTTATTCCAAATTCTTCTAACCGTTTTTCTACAAGTTCTTTCGGAAATTTTATCATGCATTGGCTTCACAATATTTTCATCAATATCTATTAGGAACTTTGGTTTTCTACGAATTATTCTAAGAGGTGTTAAGATTGGTGCATGCTCTTCAGTTTCATTAGGTACATTATGTGCATTGATCACATAAAATTCAAATGGCATATCTTCGTCAATTTCATTAACATGTGCATTCACTGAATCATTTTCAAATGGTGTATGTTCATTGCATTCATTAGGTGCATTCATCATATGTATTTGAATTGGTGTATATTGATCATTTTGATTTGGTGCATTCATCATATCAATTTCAATTGTTGAATGTTCATCACTTTCATTAGGTGCATTAGATGACGTACCTTCACGTAATCTCCTCTTGTTATTTCCCATTGTCCTACACATAACATCATGATGACAATCCACAATCAAATAGCAAAAAAATAACAAATGATCATCATTTTGTTATAATCTAAAGTAACAATAATAAAATAACTTAAAAAATAAATAAAATACAAGACAAATCAATCATGATCAAAGCAAGAAAACAACAAATGATCATCATTTTGTTATAATCTAAAGTAACAATGAATAAATAACTTAAAATACAATCCAATATACGAGACAAATCAATCATTCCAAAGCAAAAGTGACAAAAGAATATGAAAACCTAACTGTTATTGTCCCAGAAAATCATGTGCAAAAGCAGTGGGGCCTTCAAACAACTTGCAATGCTGGTTTTTAGTCTGTTGGGACTAAAATATATTAATATTTTCCCATAACCTGTACGTGTTATGGAAACCTTTTATGTGAACGTTCACAATTTCTCATAACCCATTCAGGTTATGTAGAACTAGAATTTTTGGCCTTAGTTCTACATAACTCATATAGGTGATGTAGAACTAGGAAAAAGAGAGGGGGAGAGGGAGAGGGAGAGAGAGAGAGAGGGAGATTGGGAAAAGGGGAGAGAGAGAGAGAGAGAGAGAGAGAGAGAGAGAGAGAGAGAGAGAGAGAGAGAGAGAGAGAGAGAGAGAGAGAGAGAGAGAGAGAGAGAGAGAGAGAGAGAGATTGGAGAGAGAGAGAGAGAGAGAGAGAGAGAGAGAGAGAGAGAGAGAGAGAGAGAGAGAGGGAGAAAGAGGGAGATTAGGAAAAGGAGAGGGGGAGAGGGAGAGAGAGGGGAGAGAGGGAGAGAGAGGGAGAGAGGGAGAGAGAGGGAGATTGGGAAAAGGAGAGGAAGAGAGAGAGAGAGAGAGAGAGAGAGAGAGAGAGAGAGAGAGAGAGAGAGAGAGAGAGAGAGAGAGAGAGAGAGAGAGAGAGAGAGAGAGAGAGAGAGAGAGAGAGAGAATAGGGGATAGGAAGAGAGGGAGATAGGGAGAGGGAGAAAGAGGGAGATTAGGAAAAGGAGAGGGGGAGAGGGGGAGAGGGAGATTAGGAAAAGGAGAGGGAGAGAGGGAGAGAGAGGGAGATTGGGAAAAGGAGAGGAAGAGAGAGAGAGAGAGAGAGAGAGAGAGAGAATAGGGGATAGGAAGAGAGGGAGAGAGGGAGAGAGAGAGAGAGAGAGAGAGAGAGAGAGAGAGAGAGAGAGAGAGAGAGAGAGAGAGAGAGAGAGAGAGAGAGAGAGTAGGGGAGAGGGGGTAAGAGAGAGAATAAGAGATAGGAAGAGAGGAATAGAATATGATAAAGAGAGGGGAATGTAGAGAGAGTTAGAGACAAAGAGAGAGGGGTTAAGGAGAAGGGGAGGGAGGAAGATTGGGAAAAGGAGAGGGTGAGAGGGAGATTGGAAAAAGGAGAGGGAGAGGGAGGGGGAGAGAAAGAGAGAGAAGGGGGAGAGGGTGAGAATAGGATAGAATATTGAGAGAGAGTAGGAGGAGGAGAGGGTGAGAGACATGAGATAGAGAGAGAACGAGAAGGAGAAAAGAGTGAGAGAATCGAAAAAGAGAGAAGTGTGAGGGGGAGAGAGATGAGATAGAACTCAAGGAAGATAATTAGGGCTCAGAATAGATAAAGACAATGATGGGGGAAGGAAGACGAGAGAGAGAGGAAAAGAAGAGATACATGCATGTATACAAACATATATACATATATCTATATAAATATATGTATATAACTATAGATATGCATATATACATACATAAACACATATTATATAGGTATGCCTAAAATATGTGTAGTAAATGCTAAGTTTACAAGCATACATTATTATGTCTTCATAACCCGTATGGGTTTTGTGAAACAAAAAAAATGTTTTTAGTTTTACATAACCCGTACGGGTTTTGTGAAACAAAAAAAAAGTGTTTTTAGTTTTACATAACTCGTACGGGTTTTGTGAAACACAAAATAATGGTTTTAGTTCTACATAACCCGTACGGGTTATTTAGAATTGTGAATAGTACTTTTGTTTTTCAAAACCCGTGCAGGTTTTGGCTTGGTAAGAGGGTTGGAAAACGACCCTAAGGCTTGCAAGCCCATTTTTCCCCCTTTTTTGTCCCTTACACATTTTTTCATCCTCCAACATGATTTCTCGACTTCATCGTCATTAGGTTTATAAAGGATCAAGTGGGTATCTCTAAAATTACCACCATAATCTCACACATCTTCTTAGTTTTCTGACCATATAAATTTTTCTACTTTTGGACAACATTAGCATAGGAAACTTTAATTTTCTTTATCAGTGCCTTGATAGTCCTCACAAACATATGTCTACCATTTTTTTAATAAATTTTGATATACTTGACCAAATTCAAAATAAATTACATATTATTTTTCTACACTAGATTCTATACAGTTTAAAAAAAAAGTTTGCATTTTTTATTATTTTGATGCAAGTTATGCCCAATGCACAAACATGTATCAAATTTTTAGGATGCGGTCACTTAAAAAAATCATAAAAAAAAATACTCAACAAAAAATTACAAAAAAATACACAACTTATAGATCTCACTCTTACCTATCATCCTACAAAAGGGTTTTGCAAAATACTAAATCTAACTATATATTTTGTGCAGCGCACGAAAACAACTATGTTATATTTTTCTAAAAAAAATCAGGAACAATTTTTCGTGCATGAAAGGTTTGACCCTCTTAATCTTATCCATTTTTTTAAAAAAATAGTATTTTAGAAAATAGATTCAAAGTACTACAATTCTTATTCTTTTCTCAACTCCTAGTTTTGAGTGCATGACCTTCAAATATCTCTTTGAAGTTCACGTTTACCTGTTTTCAGAAAAGAAAAAAAAAATGGCCACTTATACCCCCCTTTTTGTTCACCATCTTGGTGCACTTACCCAGTTGTCAAATTTTACTCATTTTATAGGCATTTTAGGAATCAGGGCAGTGCACGTGTCCTGATCGTGTGCTCGCATCCTCGACCCATGCATTTGTCTTGGGACGAATGCCATGCTAGCATCCAAGCTATGCGCTGACATCGAATATGTACACTAGCGTCCAAGTTGCACGTTGGCATCCAAGTCATGCACTAGTGTCTTCTAGGCGTGCAAGAGTCCTAGAGAGCCAACAAAGATGATCTAGAATAGAATATATTGCACTTGGTTGATTTAGAGTAAAAAAATGATAGAGGTACTAGTGATGTAGGTTCTTTCAAAGGTTTGTGAGCACATCAACAGACATCTACTAAGCTTGTTGCACAATCACACAAATGAGATGACAATGGTTGACCACAGAGGACTGCAACATGTTCGACTATGGTGGATATATCCGATGTTGGAGTTCAAATTTCACACACCCATGCTTTGAGCCTTGATAGCGAGATGGGATGTGGACACCATGTCTTTTCATCTCCTGATAGGGGAGATGATCATTACTTTACTCAACGTATACAACATCCTGGGCCTTCCCATTTGAGGCCAACATGTAGAATTAGGAGTGTAGTTAGCATGAGAGTTATAGGAGGGACATGATTGGTGCACAGGTCGAGTCATTGACACACCCGACCACATTTATCTATGTGTGCTTGATCAGGGCCGGAGACTGATTCCATTGATCCGACATATTATAATTGTAGTTGTGGTGCTCAAGGGTGACAAACGAGTATGGCTCTCACCTTCTGATGAGTCTTAGTTTTTATCTTTTATTACATACATTTTGTGGTGTTTAAGACTTTCATATATTACTCCTAGGATCATATGTCATGTTTTAAGTGTCCTTTTTGAGCCTATATGTTGAATATGTTGTCCTTATTCTAAGACCTTTGTTGTTTTGTTGTTTTGAATGGTAATGAATGTGTTGCATTGTATAATTATGAATGTTTTGGATGTGTATGTGATAATCTTGGTGATGCAGTTGCATAGAAGGAGTCTTATGTTGAACGAGACTCAAAAACCATCAATAGAGGTGTGACAACATTCTAAAGAAGGCTGGACAACAAGGTAGGAAAAGGTCAAAATTGCTACAACTCAGGCACCAACTGTTCAAGTCATTTAAAGAACCTTCAGGACCAGTCATGAGAAAATGTTGTTACTCATTAATAACCATGTTTGATGTTAGAGAAAATCTAGGAAAAGATGTAAAGTTTTTAAGGTCAGAACAAGAATTACGTTCCTTTTAGCTTTCTTAGTCTTTGTGTTTTAAATAAAAACCTCCTCCTATATACTAGGAGTGGAGCGACTATTTTGGAAAACTATTATGGGGAAAATTGTTATCTAATCCTCCTCAAGTTTCCTAATAAAGTTAATTGATATTATGATATCAATTTCTATTGTATTGTTGAGTTAATTCTGAATAAAGAAGAAAATTTTCTATTTCGAGCAGTTTATGGTGTTGATACGATTATGAGAGCTTTGTAGTTAATCTCTGTTGTAGCTTACAGTTCAGGAGATGCACTCAAGGGGGACAACATGGTGAGGATTTTGTATATATATGTTTTATGTACTTTACTTCTTGAAGTTATTCTAATTCCACTCTGGCAAACTTCTCACTATATGCTCCTGCAACCAATAGACTATAATTATTTGACTGTTCTTGCAGCCATGATAGAACAAAGCAGTTGTTTCTATGTACTTAGAAGTTTTCATTTTAGTAGTAAAAGTTGGTATAATTTCCCTGTAATACAATATGGAGGAGTTGTTTCTTTATGCAAATTTATTTGGCTTTTCACTTGTTTAAGGTTATGATAAGGTTATTCCTTAAAAATCTTGGTACATATATTGTGCTGACCCATTTCAAGTTATATGTCCTTGGGTTGATAAGATAAATGAACCAAAATAATAGTGTTTGATATATGCTCAATTAGAAATTCTTATCTTTGAGCTTGAGAGTAGTGTCGAATTAAACATCTATTATTTTGGACAAATATTTTTGGCGTCATTGTTGGGGATGGCATCGAACTAAGGGTTTGTAGGAGTATAGGATTTTATTTGTCAGTCATTGTTTTAGTAGTGTTTCTCTTTTAGATTAGATTAAGTTATTTTACCATTGTCATTAATGTATGTCCAATGATAGTTTAAATACACCTGTATGCATAGAAGAAGAGATCTCCTTGGGATATTCCTTCATAACTAGAATCGACCTGAAGAATATCTAGTTGTAGACCAAGATATTGTGCAAGAAATCAATTGCTTTGCACAAATTTTTGCAGACATCAATAATAATGGTCTAGATAACCTCATTCCTCCACTTGAACCACCTTTAGTAGAGATTCCTTTTGCTGCACTTGTAGTTTATCAGGCCAATATGGGAGGCCTTGATGGTGGCGATGGTGGTAATAATCCACCCCCACCTGTTGATTTGACTTTTAAATTCCCTATCCCAACACAAAGAGAAAATGATAACTTGAAGAATATTCCCCCTACCACTCTTCCACATTTTTATGGTCTTGTGATAGAAGATCCAGACAGTTTCCTCTTTGATTTTGATGTCCGGTGTTGAAGCTATGATTATACCATAGATGCACATAGACTCAAGCTATTTCCTTCCACCTTGAAGGACTCTGCTCTTCACTGGTTCATGTCCTTGAGTGAAGATTACATAGCTGATTGGGATGCCATGAAGGTTTGGGGAGCCTTTCAAAATCCACTAATTCTAGATTGTTCCTTTATGTTTTTCTTCAAGGATCTGGTTGTTATGGTGATGGGATCTTTACTAGAAAATGCTTAGGTTATGGGTGCCTAGAAAAACCCTTGGTATCTGTTGCAGGTTAAGGGAGCCTTGTTAAAACCCTTGGATTTTCTTTCTCTTGCTATTGTATAAGTATGACTTCGGCCTAGTTCTTGCATCAGTTGGTTATTCAATGATTTTACTTTTTTTATTAGACTATGGTTGGGTTGTAGATTATCTATGTTGTATCTTTTGGCAGCGTTCTTCATTGGGTTCTGGATCCTCAAAAAATCCAAGGGTTTTAGGTCTCTTCAAAACCTGTTGTAAGGGGTTTCAAGTCCCCTCAAAACCCATTTGATCCTTAATCATATGATTTCCACCAATAGACTTAACCTTCTTAGGAGAAGGAATAGTCACATTCACATTAATACATGGTCTCTTAGACTTTTGTGCAACTGTAGAGACAACAATGACATTCACAGACCTTTCATCCTTCAATAAAGGAGAGCCTAAAAATAAATTTGTCTTAGAATCTTCACTGTCACAAGATGATACTCCTAGGAAATCATCTAGGACACCATCCAACATGTCAAAATCATCTTTAGAGAATACATTATCAAATGCATTAAACCCTTGAAGGAAAAGATCTGACATAAGGTAGTTCACGTCGGGTTCACAAAAATGTAAAGGAGGGGATTTTCTACCCTCAATATGATTGATATCGAGGAACAAACCTACCTTCACTACCTCACTTAATTGGTGCTCTAGTGAGCCAAGAAGATGTAGAAACCTACTTACACACTTGAAATAGAAAACAACAAATAATGAACTATCAAGTAATTCTAAAAAATGTACTAACTGTAGAAACATGAATTATATGAGAAGTCTTACTGTCAGCTAGCTAGAGTCTCACATTTAGGATTCCAATGTGCCACAATGAGTGCCTACACATCATGATATCGTCTTTATAGTCAAAGAGTAGAAAACTGCCAAAACGTACCCTCGAACTCAACTCCACACTCTGAACCTATTTGTCACCTATACACACCCAGACAGGGGGAAAATGCTGGGTTTGTATAGAGGTTTGCCTCAGTCAAACCCCCATTTTGATGTTTCCACCTCAACAAACAACTAGATAGATCAATAGATCGGATAAAAGGTAAATTGACAATGTAATAAAAACATACCTCACTCAATGGAGGAAAATCCCTATTACAAGAGATACTAAGATAAACTAATCAAAATACAACTACATGATAGATGCATTAAAAATTTGATAACAATGATAATGCAATATTGCAAGAGTAGAGATAAATAAGATAAGATAGAAAAAGAAGCATTATAGCCAAAACCCCCCTCTTGAGATAGTGTAATAATGTTTTTGGTATGAATTTCAGCAGAGCTTCACTGTAGCAAATGAGATCCAAAGAGATTGAGAGAATTCAAAGCCAAAGAGTTAGAGTCCAAGAGTCCAAGAGAGACCAAAATGAATAAATAATGGGGTTTTGATACTCAAAATAGGTGGGAGTGATTGTTTTGGACGTGCCTACGCAAGGGGACACACATAAGAAAAAACCTAATGTAGTTAATGTTAATTTGAATTTGAGAATCTATCGGGACATTTGTTCACTATGCTAATGTTAGTGCATTGCACTACCGTCCAGCCTATAATAATCTCAAAGGAGGTTTTAGGGTGATTGGCGTTGCTTCATCTTTGGAGTTCATGATGTCAGAATGATGAAATTTTGATCACAAGCTTTGTCATAAATGCACCAGGCATAATTTGAAAGTGTCATAAATGCACTGGGTATATTTATGAAACTACAATATCATTCTTACACTAGCAAAGATATTGTTGGAAAGGATACACCTTGCGTAATAATTGTTGCATGGAATATTGATTAGATCTCTTAAAAGATAGATATACAAGGACAAGTTTAGTTGAGATGTGACAACTTTGTTTAGGAAAAGACAAACTATTAAGATAAAAACATCTATTTTTTAGATATAGTTGTTGTGATGTGCAAACTTGTTTAGATAAGTCTTGGAATACTTCAAAGAAATCTTTTGGAAATATGTGCCCCCTCATAAAATTGCTTGAAAAGATGTCATTTTTGGTAGCCAATGGTATTGGATACCATTGGTAGTTTCCTAGGAAGCTACTCACTAATATAAACAAGTCTTGAGTGAGTAGTTTACTCACTTAAAAATTATCTTTGTAAATTAAAGGTAGAGATAAGTGCTCAATTTTTAAGGTGTTTTCAATATTGCATTATAGAGTTATGTTGTTGGATTATTCAAACCTAAATTGAAGATTCAAGACCCTCTAAACAAAGCTCATCTCTAGAATTGTATTGAAAATTTCTATTGCTATTATTACATTGAGACTTTCTTCTTTTTGCTAGGTTTTTTCACTCCTTGTATTTTCCTAAGTATCTCTTGTGTTTTATTCTTATTCTCTTATTTGTTTCTTTTTGACTATTATTGCTCTACTAAAATTATTTTGATTTAGATTTGTTGTATTATTTACCTTATAGAATTAAGTAGGTTTTTATATTTTGGTGCATTATTTTCTTTCATTAAGTGTTAGATTTTGGTCAACTTGTTAGATCAATGAGAGTAGGACCACTTTAAAATTAATTATTTCTTGAGTGGGACTTGTGTATTAGGCGATCTATTTTTTCGGCATTGAGAAATAACAAGATCTAGTGGAAGATTTGTGACTCAAAAATTTAATGGATTGAAAATTTTGAGATATAGAAGTTCAAGATGGAGGATCTACTTGTAAACATATAACTATGGGTTGTAGTTTATTATGTTGGATAGATACAATAATTATTCATGAAATTAGAAAGTGTTCGACTAAATATAATTGATTAGGTTTTGCTTTAGATGTAGCACTTCTAATTATTTTAGAAGAAGAATCCATCAAACTCCTTTGGAAGAAGTTGGTAGAATTTAAGCAAACTAAATTTCAAGTAAATAAGTTATTTCTATAAAATAAATTGTATTATTTCTGGATGAGTATTGGAGACTCCATTGTAAAACATCTAAATGCATTTAACATTATCATCGTTTAGTTACAATCCATAAATGTGAAGATGGATGAGAAAGATCGATGAATTATCATTTTATGTTCATTAACTGTCTCATAGATAACTTTGCCATGACAATCAATAGCATTATTTCTAAATTTAAACTTGAGGTGGTGGTGGATGCCTTATTCTTTGAAGAAATGAGGTTTAATTTTTTAAAATCCATTAAGGATACTCTAGTCATGGAGGTTGTTCGGGGAGAAGGAAAAACAAAAGAAAGGTCACTTGGAAAGTCAAAAGTAAAATTCTAGAACTACAAGAAGAAAGGCCACGTTCACAAATATTGTAAGGAAATATATAATTCTAAGGTGTTATTGAAAAATGGATGCAATTAAAACATATAATTATTAGGTCTATTGGAAAAGGAAAGTAATTAGAACATATGATTATATCCCATTAGGTTTGAGATGCATTTTTTATTTTACAACTAATATGGATAATCTCGTAATAATGAATTAAACATTAAATTATGTAGACAAGAAGTACTAGAAGAAGGTCATGGATGAGGATCTATGATTTCATAGAGAAGAATTTTCATTACATGGAACTTGGGGAAGCTTCCTAAGGATAGGAAATATGTTGGTTGGAAAGGGGTTTTCAATGAGAAAGTCAATTCTAAGGGCAAGATAAAAAAAATGCATGAGGAGATTGCTGGCAAAAGGTTATTCTCATGCTCAATATTTTTATTAAAAAAGTAATAAATTTTTACAATATTTTTAAAATATTCTTATAGATTTTTAAAAACTTCTAAATATTGATGGAAATGAAAGAATTTCACCAACAACACATTGCAAATCCCATGACTAATTTGTTGAAACAACACAAATACAAATAGTAGGCTCATGAAGAGATGATTAATTGAATTTATCAAATAAGGTGAGTGAGGTTACATATATAGGAAATGAGAGGATTTGAATTTCTTATTTTTTAGGTCAAAGTAGGCGAGCCTACTAACTACCAACCTCAATTACCTAGCCAACTAATCAAGATGCCACATAAGCAAGCCACCTAAGTACCTAAGCATGATTATACACCAACATCATGTACACCTATGATGATGTATTTTATTGATTGACCCTTATATAATGTGTAGACACCTAACAATGTCTCACTAATCGCACACTAATTATTCGTCCTATTGGTTAAATAATTCTTCAATTATTTAATTAATCTAATTAATCTTATTCTTTTGACTTAATCATCATCTTTCCACATTTTTAATTAATAAATTTCTATCTATTAATCAATTCATCATTAACCCCCTTCTCAAATATTAATTATTTAATTAATTATGATTACTTCACCTAATTAAATAATGTTTATTATTTAATTAATCTTATTTCTAATTATTAAATAATTCCATTTAAATTAATTAATTAATTAACGTATTCCTCCAATTCCCCAAATTTGAATTTGAATTAATTCCATCTAATTTCATTTCTCCCAAATTCACATTTCACCAAATCCAAATTTCAATAAATTTTAGTAAATCTCACGTGCATTTCATCATTCGAAAATCAAAATTCAAATTCAAATCAAAATAAAATGAATTACAATTCAATTTCCTACAATATATTTTGAAAATCTTAATTGATTGATCAAATCAGTAAACTAATCAGTTAAGTCAGTTAACTCTTCAATCCCCCCTTTTTCACTCCAAATCACCTTTTCTGACTAATCAATCAATTCAGTCTTCTTTGTTGGCAATATAGAATTATAATAGACAATGAAAGATTGTTGGCATTTCATTGAGGATATTGAGAAGGTTTTTGATGATTATGGATATAACTGATTAAAGATGTTTACTGTCTTGATATTATTATTTTGTCATTGATGTCAAGAAATTGATTTTCTAATTCAGTATGATGTTGCCATATCTTAAGAAGTATGATTTGAAGAGTATAAAGATGTCGGTAAAAGACATAGGAAAGAATATGATGAATAAGGGGATGAATAAGGTATTCAATGGGCAACTATTACCGAGTTAGACAATGATGAGATCATGATGTTTAGATTGTTTTAACATCATACATATGTTGTAAATTGTAAAGGTTAATACTATACTATGTTATCAAGCAAAGAACCTAGTCGGTAAACCCTAAGGTCATCACTATCGGTTAATGAAGGTGTAATGTCTACCAAGTGAAGTTTAGTATTCACCGAGTTGTTACCGAGTTGTAACCGAGGTATAACAGAATGCATTAAATGTTTACATGTGATATTTAATGAAGGAAGCTGATGAGCTGGAACTGATTAAATGATTGGTGAGCCGTGCATGAAGTTTGTTAATGAATCTAAGGCAAAGGAAAGTTGACATGAAGATCTATAGCTCATATTGAACCGCAATACCCTAGCACAAGTTCCAAGAAATGTATGCAAGTTCCAAGGTGGGGTAAAATGTTTTCAGATCGAAAGATACATTGAACCTAGACACGATTGAAGATCTGATGTCTATGATTGATCATGGGAAATGTGATAAAGGAGATTAAGCGGTTACCTAATTCTTTATAAATAGGAAACTATTGATAAACAATGGATGCAGGCAAGTGTATGCACAGGGATGCTACATAGTGATTACCGAGCACATAAGCTTGAAGACCTGTTTGAATAACAGAGTATAAAATCCCACCAGATAGACAAGATTAGTTCTATGTCTAGATTGTATTGAACAAATAGGAATCTGCTTTAGCATTTTAGATGTGAAGTTGCAGATAGATTTTATTACTGTTATTTTGTGAAAGTGATAGAAAATCTCTTAACCGAGTGGACTTAACAGTCTTATTTGTAAAACCCTCTAGCAAGGTGACATTCTGATTGAGTGTTTGAAATCCTTTAACAAAGTCACTTCTAACAAGGTGAAGATCCTAACAGATTTGAGGGAAATCCCTTAACCGGGTCACATCTAGCAATGTGTTTGTAATCTTTAATAGGATTTACTTTTAACCAAGCATACTCTAGAAGAGTATATTTCTTAGTGGGTCTGAAATCCCACAATGGTTTTTCCCTATTTGGGTTTCCACGTTAAATCTGGTGTTATGAGGTTTATGATGTTTATATGCTTTTGAGTTTGCATGTTTAACAGTTTTGGTTTTATTACTGAAGTATATGTTACCAAGGTTGAATCTGATGTTTTTATGGAAGATTAAGTTTGTATGATTCACCCCCCCCCCCTCTCATCTTGTTGGCTACTGGATCTATACTTACATTAAGTATCAGAACTATCAATTGGTATCAGAGCTCTGGACTCCGGAAGAAAAGTTTAAAGGCACTTGAGTTAAAGATCCAAAGATGTATAAGAGGGATGCACTGAAGCTGAACAAGTCAAGTTTCTCTACATGGCAGAAAAGAATGAAGCTACATCTATCAGGAGTTGGAGAATATGTTGTATACTATCTGGAGAATGATTTTGTTACACCAAGCACCTATCCATTGACTATGAAAGAGATAAAGGCAAAGCAAGAACATATTCAAGCAATGATTGAAATAACATCTGCATTGACCGACTCAGAGTTTAATGATCTAGAAGGTTGTAATGATGCAAAGGCAATGTGGGATAAGCTCATATCAGTGTATGGAGGAGATGAACATGTTCAAAAAGAAAAAGTAGATAGTCTAAGAGGACAGCTTGAATCCATGAGGATGAATGAAGGTGAGAACATAACTCAGTATAGTACAAGACTAAAGGAGATTGTCAATCAAATCAAAGGAGCAGGTGGAACTATTGAAGAAAAGGATATAACAAGTAAGTTGTTAAGAACCCTTCTACCAGCTTATGCAATCCGAGTCTCTGCAATCAATGAATTGAGGTCTGTACCTAATATGCCAGTTTCTTTGGATGCTACTATTGGTAAGTTACATGCATTTGAGTTAAGTAATTTTGATAATAGTGGATCTTCGGTAAATAAAGTTGAATTTGCATTCAGTTCTTTTCATCTTGATGAATCTAATGACTACAATGAAAAAAAGTATAAGTACTCTGAAGGAGATCACAGTGGAGCAAGTGAAAGATTTTGTAAGAACATGGAAGAAGTACACAAACTATATGAGGAAATCAGAAAGCAAGAAGAGTTTGAAGCACTACTAGCCAAAAGGTTACCGAGAGGCAAAGGTAAGTATAAAGGAAAACTACCTTTGAAATGTTTCAATTGTGATAAGATAGGACATATGGCTTCTAACTGTCCTGACAAAGATTTTACTGAAAAGAGAGATTACTGAGATGACAGATAGAAATATAATCATTATAGAGGACACCAAGACTTCAGGAGAAGAGATAGAAAGACATGCTTAATAGCTGATGAGGAATCCAATGATGATAAATTAGATGAAACTGATACAGAGGAAGTAGTTTATGTGGCTATCAAAGATGGATCAGATGAAGAAAGGTATGAAGAAAAAGCCCTAATATCTCACATAAACACTAATTATTCTTGGATCATAGATAGTGGATGCTCACATCATATGACAAGAGATAAACACAAGTTTGTTATATTAGAATATTATGATGGAGGCTATGTTAGATTTGGTAATGATGCACCATGTCCGGTGAAAGGTAAATGATCTATAACACTTCTTGATAATGCAAGATGCAATGATGTTTATTGGGTTGAAGGTTTGAAATATAATTTGTTGAGTGTAGCACAGCTAAACAACACAAGTTACCGAATAGAATTTCAGAAGGGAATTGTCAAAGTTCATGACAAGAATGGAAAGTTAGCTGCTACCGGGACACAAACAAAAGGTAACACATTTCACCTTGACTCAACTCGTAACAAGTGTGTGTATGCAAAGATTGATGATACCTGGTTATGGCATAAAAGGTTTTGTCATGTAAATTTTGATAATCTGATCAAAATAAGTAAGAAGCACCGAGTAAGAGGTCTACCGAGTCTTGAAAAACCTGAGAATGCTATGTGCCAAGGATGCCAGATGGGTAAGATAACAAGATCAAGCTTTACAAGTAAGTCTTACACTTCTAAGGGAATTTTAGATCTAGTGCACACTAATCTTTGTGGTCCTATGAAAGTTCAAAGTTATTATGATGATAAATATTTCATATTATTTGTGGATGACTATTCAAGGATGATGTCAGTAATGTTTCTAAAAGAAAAATCAGAAGCTTTTCAAATGTTTAAATGGTACAAGGCAAGAGTTGAAAATGAAACAGGAAGACAACTGATATGTCTTAGATCAGATAGAGGAGGAGAGTTCACATCTGATGAGTTCAACTTATTTTGCAATGATCATGTTATTAAAAAATAAGTCTTTGCACTGAGAACTCCACAACAGAATGGAATAGCTGAGAGAAGAAACAGATCTATTGTGGATTGTGCTAGAACACTGATGATTGAAAAGAAGGTGCCACAAACATTTTGGAGAGAAGCAATAAGCACATCAGTTTACACCTTGAACCGAGTTCAATTGAAGAAAGGTACTTTGAAGACACCATATGAAATCTGGTATGATAAGAAACCTAATGTTATTTATTTTAAAATCTTTGGAAGTAGATGCTATGTTCATAAAAATGATAGAAATGGCAAGTTTGATCAGAAAAGTGAAGAAGGAACATTTCTAGGTTATTCTTCTAGAAGCAAAGCATTTAAATGTCTAATCAAATCATCTAACAAAATAGTAGAAAGTACAAATGTGAAAATTGATGAATTTGCAGAAAGAAATGATGAAGGAAATTCCAAAGAACCTGAAGACTATGATGAATTTGTCTATGTTCAACCGAGAAGTCTTACCGAGAAGACTGTTGAAGAAAATGAAGAGAATATCCAGTTACCAAGTGATGAAGAAGATCATACAGAGCCTACCGAGCCTATATTAGCCAAGTATGTTAGAAGACATCATGCACCAAGTCAGATTATAGGAGATAAGGATGATTTAGTGATGACAAGGAACAAACTGAGACAGAACACATGTTTGATATCTGAATTTGAACCAAGAATAGTGAAAGAGGCATTTAACAATGAAGATTGGATAAACACTATGACAGAAGAGATTGATCAAATCAAGAAGAATGACACATGGACACTAATCCCAAGACCAAAGGACAAGAATGTAATCAGTACAAAGTGGATTTTCATAGACAAGCTAAATGAAAAAGGAGAGGTCATTCGAAACAAAGCAAGACTAGTTTGCAAAGGTTATGCTCAAGAAGAAGGAATTGATTATGGTGAAACTTTTGCACCTGTTGCTAGACTTGAAGGAGTAAGAACATTATTGGCCTATGCTACTTTCAAAAACTTCAAGATATATCAAATGGATGTCAAATCTGCATTTCTGAATGGAATATTATAAGAAGAAGTTTTTATTGAACAACCTGAAGGATTTGTTGAAGACAATAATAAAGATCAGGTATGTAAATTGAATAAAGCATTATATGGTTTGAAACAAGCACCTAGAGCATGGTATGAAAGATTGCACTCTTATTTGATTAAGATTGGTTTTATAAGGACAAGTGAGAACAACAACATGTACATGAAGAATGATGAAAATGGAATACTGATCTCAGCCATATTTGTTGATGATATTATATTTTGTGGAAATGACTCTCTATGCAAAAACTTTGGAAATGAAATGAGCAAAGAATTTGAGATGTCATTAATCGGTGAGATAAAGTATTTTATAGGTTTACAGATACCGCAAATGAAAAATGAGATTTTCATTACTCAATCCAAGTACATAAAGGAAATCTTGAAGAAATTTGGAATGGAGGATTCGAAACCAATAAGTACTCCTATGACTACCAACTGTAAATTATCAAAGAATGATGAATCTGCATCTGTTGATGAGACACTTTACCGATCCATGATTGGAAAGCTACAATATGTTGTTCACAGCAGACCAGACATAGCACATGCAGTAGGTATAGTTGCAAGATTCTCTGCAGATCCTAAGGAGACACACATGATAGCAATCAAAAGAATTTTTAGATACTTGAAAGGCACTAAGGATTATGGCTTAGTATATCAGAAAGGAAATGATTTTGATTTTAAAAGTTTATACTGATGCTGATTGGGTAGGCAACATTGATGACAGAAAAAGCACAAGTGGAGGAGCTTTCTTTTTAGGAGAAAGACTAGTGAGTTGGCTTAGCAAGAAACAAGGGTGTGTTTCATAGTTAACAACAGAAGCTAAATACGTTACTGCAGCACTGAATTGTACCAACCTTGCATGGATCAAACAACTGTTGGAAGGTATAAATGAGAAAGTTACCAAGCCAGTAACTATATTCTGTGACAATACTAGTGCCATTAATATTTCAAAAAATTCTGTTATGCACTCTAAGACGAAGCACATCTCTATCAAATATCATTATCTTAGAGAAGAAGCTCAAGAGAAGAAAGTGGTGTTGGAGTATGTTAGCACAAAGGAACAAATAGTAGATATCTTCACCAAACCACTACCAAGGGACACTTTTGAATATCTCAGAAGTAAGTTAGGGGTCCTACCCCTATCTTCTACTCACTGATTGAGTTCAGTGAAAGCATCAATCCGATGACTCTATCGAATATATTTTAGGAGTTGATGCTTATTTATACACTTTAGGATGTTTTCTAAAGGTGTACAGGAATTATTACCAGAAATATTACAAGGAATAGGAATTAAAGACAAAATGCTCTGACCGAGACTCAGTTGATACACAGGAAATCCCTTCATACAGAAAGTAATTATGTTTTAGTTCTTTACTTTTTGGAATTGTTGTCAAAGGGGGAGAAGACTAATATAGGGGAAGAAGACCTATCAGGAGAGAAGACTAAAAGAAAACTGAGAAGACTATAGATTGGAAAGAAGACTAAAGAAAACAGGAGAAGTCTAATGTATGGGGGAGAGTATTTCAGCATTTCAGAATCATAGCAATCCGAATCTTTTAAGGACAAATCAATTGGTTTTGCCATCAATGCCAAAGGGAGAGATTTTTAGCAATATAGCATTATAACAGACAATGAAAGATTGTTGGCATTTCATTAAGGATATTGAGAAGGTTGTTGATGATTATGGATATAACTAATTAAAGATGTTTACTGTCTTGATATTATTATTTTGTCATTGATGTCAAGAAATTGATTTTCTAATTCAATATAATGTTGCCATATCTTGAGAAGTATGATTTGAAGAGTATAAAGATGTTGGTAAAAGACACAGGAAGGAATATGATGAATAAGGGGATGAATAAGGTATTCAATGGGCAACTATTACTGAGTCAGACAATGATGAGATCATGATGTTTATATTGTTTTAACATCATACATATGTTGTAAATTGTAAAGGTTAATACTATACTATGTTATCAAGCAAAGAACCTAGTTGGTAAACCCTAAGGAACCTAGTCGGTAAACCCTAAGGTTATCGCTATCAGTTAATAAAGGCGGAATGTCTATCGAGTGAAGTTTAGTATTCACCGAGTTGTTACTGAGTTGTAACCGAGCTATAACAGAATGCATTAAATTTTTACATGCGATATTTAATGAAGGAAGCTGATGAGTTGGAACTGATTAAATGATTGGTGAGCCATGCATGAAGTTGTTAATGAATCTAAGGCAAAGGAAAGTCGGCATGAAGATCTACAGCTTAGATTGAACCGCAATACCCTAGCACAAGTTCCAATAAATGTATGCAAGTTCCAAGGTGGGGTAAAACATTTTCAGATCGAAAGATACATTGAACCTAGACACAATTGAAGATCTAATGGCTATGATTGATCATGGGAAATGTGATCAAGGAGATTAAGCGGTTACCTAATTCTTTATAAATAGGAAATTGTTGATAAACAATGGATGCGGGCAAGTGTATGCACAGGGATGCTACATGGTGATTACCAAGCACAGAAGCTTGAACACCTATTTGAATAACAGAGTATAGAAGCCCAACAGATAGACAAGATTAGTTCTATGTCTAGATTGTATTGAACAAATAGGAATCTGCTTTAGCATTTTAGATGTGAAGTTGCAGATAGATTTTATTACTGTTATTTTGTGAAAGTGACAGAAAATCTCTTAACTGAGTGGACTTAACAGTCTTATTTGTAAAACCCTCTAGCAAGGTGACATTCTGATTGAGTGTTTGAAATCCTTTAACAAGGTCACTTCTAACAAGGTGAAGATCCTAACAGATCTAAGGGAAATCCCTTAACCAGGTCACATCTAGTAATATGTTTGTAATCTTTAACAGTATTTGCTTTTAACTGAGCATACTCTAGAAGAGTATATTTCTTAGTGGGTCCGAAATCCCACAGTGGTTTTTCCCTATTTGGGTTTCCACGTTAATTCTGGTGTTATGAGGTTTATGATGTTTATATGCTTTTGAGTTTGCATGTTTAACAATTTTGGTTTTATTACTGAAGTATATGTTACCGAGGTTGAATCTGATGTTTTTATGGAAGATTAAGTTTGTATGATTCACCCCCCCCCCTCTCATCTTGTTGGCTACTGGATCTGTACTTACATTAAGTATTAGAACTATCATTCTCCTCAATCAATCTAATCAAATGGCTAATATATTTAGTCTATTGATCAAATAAATGAGTTAACAAATAAATCTATCCTATTAACAGATCAACGAAATCAGTTGAATTATCAATCAACACTTCAGCTCCAAATCTCACCCCATCTCACCTAAAAATCTATAAAAGCAAGCCTCATTTCTCAATTTCAATTTAGAATCACAAAATTATAATCTTCAAAACAATTGTCTATATCATGCAGGAAATCCCAGTGCAACACCTGAGAGCCACCTACATACAAAATTTAGAGAAGAGCAATGGAAGCCTTGCTATATCAGTTGAGGGAGATTAATTAGATTTTATTTTGATATTCAATTGATTTAGCATTATTTCATTGCCATTTAGAAGTATTTATAATTAGATTAGAGTTGTGATTCACTCTTATAATCTGATTATTGATGACTGAATTTACTCGTAGAAACAATAGTGAACCCTGCGTGAACTAACCTCCTGATGGGTTTTTTTAATGATTTGTAGATTTTGTACGAGCATAGGAAAAGTGATACGCATTTGTATGTGCATACATTCACATTTATTCACATTTGTGTTGACAATGCTTCACATTTGTATTGACATTCATTAACATTTATCTAATGTGATTCGCATTTGTAGGGATAATTCAAAATTTTAATTTTGATTGTTGTTTCTATTCTTCATTCATTTGCGGTGCTAACCCATAAAAAAAATTAATTCTGGAAATTTTTTTTTTTTTTAATGCATAAGATGTGTCTAACCCTATGGTAGGAAGAGTGACCTTCAAAATTTTAGGTTCCAGAGAGAGAAAAGAATATAGAAGACAAAGAAGAGCACATTGATGGTTGATAAGAGTAGAAAAGAGGTTCCAAGGTCTCGAAGAAGTGGCCACCCTATCCTGATATTATCATATTGTGCAAAAATACTTGGACAGATTCAACGTGTTTGATGATATTGAGATCATGGCGAATATGATAATGGATCTATCTTATGTCGTAGTTTATTAATTCTATCTTTTGTCTTTTATTTATGTTTACTTAATTCGCATTTGTGTAGAGGGCAATTCACATTTGCACAGACGACAATTGAAATTTGTGTAGACAAAAATTCACATTTGTCTACACAGTAATTTGCATTTGTTCAGATGCTAGTTCACATTTGTTCAGATCATGATTCACATTTGTCAGAGGCTAACAAAGAATTTATTTTCTATTTATTCTCAAGTCTCTGTCATTATAATGATCTATTCCAATAGACTGTGAAGTCAATTCTGTAACCAAAAAATAAGAATTAGGCTTGTGAGCCCACAATGTGCTAACACTTTCATGAATTTTTGCAGGGATAGCTAGATCTAGTTTAGCTAACACTTACTTTGGTGCTCTTTAAAAAGAAAAAAAAAACCTACTTTTATTTATCTCATCATTTCTTTGTTGGCCAAAATGAACACCATGCTTTTCTGGAGCAACATCTCCAAATAGTTTAGAAAATTTTGCAATGAAGGGATAAAAAGAACTCTTGTTTTCCATGTTTTCAAGGTGATAGGCATATGCTCTCCCCTTTACTGGGTGACCAAAAATATAGACCCACCTTTCATGCTTTCTGTCAATTTTTGCAATAGGATAAAACCCTTAGTAGGCCTACCTCCCAAGTAGCCCATAAGGACAAGTGAGAGGGAATGATCTAAGTGGTAATGACTAATGCCAAGTAATCCAAGCCACTATAAATAAATGTGTTTTCAATAAAAATTGTAAGCAACAAGTGTTACATGCTGTCATAATGGCGTCATGCCTCCCTCAGTGCCTATATGGTATGGGAAAATTTGTAGAGCATAACCTCTATAGACTAGGAGACCTCCTTAACAGAGTGGAAAATACTACTGATTATGACTACTCAAACGGAACCTTGATTAATATCTTTAGAAAATTAGAGTCCAATCTGAGTCAGTAACCAAACACTTATAGTATCACAGTGCAAGGGTGGGTAAGAATCTTCCCCCAAGACAATCACCATATATCTCCCACGATAACGAACCAATCGAGGAGCGATCCTCTTTGGTTTAATTTACAGACAAAGGAAAAAAAAATGGGAGCACCTTAGGGTGTGATAGGGTTGTTTGAGCCAACGGAGTATTAAGATGTGGGTTGTGGTATTATTCATGACCTTTTGACCTTAGTAGAGTCTAATTGTTGTATGATCAAATGACCAAATTTTATCAAAAACAAAATGGGGTCTTGAAAAAGAATCCAACATTCATAGGGTTTTGAAAAAATCCTTTGAAAAATGCTCTCTTTATGTCAGATTGGTTTTCTTGCTTTGTTGTTGTATCTTTGCTACAAGATCAAACATTTTTCAAGACATTACCAAAAACAAAGTGGAATATCAATAATCAACAAAATCAAACCAAAAAATTGCCACATTTAAAGAAATTGAGAATCTAATACCTTTTGTGATCTTAGGTCCTAGGTATTTAGTCCATACATAGTCTCATTAGTGTCCTCATATTGCACAAAGTCCTTGTACAAGTCCTCACTTCACATAGAAATAGTTTCAATATTTGTCAAAGTTCCATATGTCTAGTCATTGCATTATCATCATCTAAGTTCATCTTAGGACCCACTTTGGTCTTGCATATCAAAATAGGTTGCATTAGAATCCACATCTACCATCTTAGTTTCAAGATTAACCCTTGCATAGTCTACATTTCGGTTCATCACTCAATAGAAGTCTTAAGAGAATATCTTTTGCATGAGTTTAAAAGGTGATGGTGATTTCCCATTTGAACAACCCAATCTTTGGTGAACGATGATCACTTAAAAATAATTGATGGTTTGGATAATCTTGCTTCAGAAGTGAGAATTAATCTTCCCCAATATGAGGAAGTCAATGCTATTATAGATAATGAAATCTGAAAATATGTCTGCCTTGATATAAAACTAGAAGAAGAAATCAAGGAACAAAGAGAACAAGAATAATTTCTACAATTTGTCAAAAAACTTATGGCAAATAGCTCAATTCCTCATCGGAGTCATCATTTTTTTTGCATACATAGTTAGTTCTCCCATAAGTCTTGCATTCATCTTAGTCTACCATTTGCATTTTAGAGAGTCATAATGAGTCATAGATAATCAAGATCACTTTGGAGCTACATTGATGCCATTATGAAGATCACAAAAAGCTAATATGAATCCAAACAATGACCCCTTGGTCAGTCCCACTTGGAATATGGATCTATCCACATATCAACAACCACAAGGTAGGAGACCTGCAACATTACCAACATAATATGACACGAGAGGAATTGGAGGCAGCCCAACAAGACCCAACACTTCTCATGGTTCTCAACACACTCATCCATAATGATAGAGATTGATATCTCACACTTTTAGTTCAAAACGGGGCCAAGTTACCTCCAAATGTGGACATTTCAGCAATTTTTCCGCTAGGAGTAACATTGGCCCAAAATATAACTCAAGCACCTAGTGTTGTACAAACTCAAGAAACAACAACCCACACTGCAAATGATTCAACTCAATCATTAGTTGCATCTTCAAACACTAGTGTCACATCTCAAACTACACCATGTGTTACATCTCAACTGATGTCAAGCATGTTGAATGCTTCAACCCAAGTTGCAACAACAATGGCTCAAAATACCATTTCTACAAGTAAATCTCAACCTACAATATCAATTGCCATGGGATCTACTCATAGTGGTCAAAATGTGAATCAAAGATCAACATGGATCAATAGGTCAAGTCAGTCGAATGTTAGTGCACAAGTTGCATATTTCACACCACCTGTTGGAATTCATGACACACAATTGCATGGTCAGTCAATATTCCAACAAGCTCCAAGATATTCAAACACCAGTCCTTTTGTGGGAAGTACCTAAAGGGTTAGTACACCTTTGACCCAAACAGAGATCTTGGCCCAGCAAGTAGAGAATCTACAAAAGTAGATGGTAACAATGCAGTCAAGAAAAAATAAAAAGAGTTACACCATGGAGGATCTCATACCTTATCTTTTTGATAGGTCATTATAAATGCCACCCTTTCCTCCTCATTTTGAAAAACCAAAGTTTGACAAATATAGAGGAAAGGGTGATCTAAGAGATCATATAAGAGAATTTTTCACATCATGCATTGAAATAGCACATGAGGAGACATACCTTTTATGAGTCTTTCCCAAGAGTCTTGGAGGGTCTACATTAGAGTGTTTTTTACATCTTCCACCATGGATTACTTCACGGGGAGAGCTAGAAGAGTTGTTTATTACAAACTTATCTCACAATATTGACAACCCAGTAACCCTCATAGGCTTGTGTTCCACAAAGCAAAAGGAAAGTGAGACCTTTGGTATATTTTTACTAAGGTGGAGATCTTTATATGATTGGTATCCAAGTCATATACCAGAAATAGAGTAAGTAGATATTTTTAGTGAAAACCTCATACCTTAAGTAAAATATCCTTTACAAATGCAATGTTTGAGAACTTTCAAGGAGATCACTAAAAAAGGGTTAAAATATGAGAAAGGATTTCTAGAGCAAGGAATCCTTCAAAACAACAAGGATATTGGTATGACCAACACAACAAGTACAGACAAGCCTAAATTTTGGTCTAGAAACAAGAATGTAACAACTGATGGAGTGGTAGATGCTTGTGTGGTAAATAGAGCTCAACCAATAGTATCATTGCAAGGACCAACAAGTTCTCTTCCCCTGAATGAGAATAAATCACAATTAAACAATGCAATGCTTACCAACACAAATGCAGTACAACCCAATGGCTTCAGACCTCCAAGGTACAATGCACCAAAAATAAATTTCACACAATTGGGAGAACCAATTGAATCTGGATTAAAGAAGCTTGTGCAAACCAATGCAATAACATTGCTTAAGGTACGACAGTATGAACCAGGCCCATTCAAACCAACATGGTGGAATGATAATGACTTTTGTGGGTACCATCAATCAAAAGGCCACAAGACATCTAGCTATTATAAGCTAAAACACCTCATTAAAGATCTCATAGACCAAGGGGATGGCACAGTTAATGCCAACAAAGGATCTATGAATCGGGCTCATATCATCTACAAGGATCCATTTGTTAAGAACAATTAGAATCAAGCTTCCAGTTCAGGAACACAGGACAATAGGGCCAATTACACAAAGGTTGCTTATGATTACATGATCAATACACTTAGTGCAGGAGATGCAGTAGTAGATACTATCACTGTCGATCCTAAGAACATAGATTGTTTCATTGTAACCTACAAATCAAAGGTTACACTACAAGGAGTACCTTCTCATGCAGCTCCTCAAGTGAGAAACTTTAATATTGTTGTTCAATTGAAGAAGACTCCAACACAAATATCTCTCTTTGAATTGCTTCGTATATCACCAAGTCATAAGAAAATCTTAGACAGGGCACTCCAAGATTCAATTGTCCCAAGAAATATGCATGTCTACATTTCAAGGAATGGTGGGAAATTTAGCTACTTCATCCCAAGTTGCTTTCACAGAATGGGATGTCCCCACAGAAAAAATCGTGCACAATGATTCTTTACATCTGGTAGCATACATTCATAAGAAAAGGATCAGAATAGTGTTGGTTGATGGAGGAGCAGGGCTAAATATATGCACCCTCAAATTGCTTCAAGCACTAGGCTATTCTCAATTTTACATAGACCCTACAAAGAAGATCAACATAAAGGCATATGATGATGAAGAACATCCTTCAAAAGGGGTGGTCACACTGCCAGTACAAGTTGGACTTGTTACTACTAATGTAATGTTCCAATTATTAGACAAAGAACTGGGATACAATATGCTATTGGGTCGTCCATGGATACACGCCATGCAAGGCGTACCCTCCACATTCCATCAATACATCAAGTTTCCATTCAATGGAATTGAAATAACAGTACATGGAGACCCAAATCCTTTTCAACATTATAACTACTTAAGAGCAAGTACAGACAACCAAAGCCCCATCAATCAAGAATATACAATCATTCCATAGTTGGTACCTATAGCACCATCAGATGCACACAATTCTACACCATATATTCCTATTGCACCTCCATTGGAAATCAAGGATGAAGGGTATGGGGAATACTCTATTGTTGGATCATCATCAACAAGACCCATATCTCTATCTCCTAGAACTTTTGGGCGAACCTCATCTACTATCACCAAGCAAGATAAAGGAAAAGATATTGTCAGATATTCAAACTCTTGCTCATTTGTTAGATGGGGAGACATACAAGATGAAGCCCTAGAAGAAGCCATGAATGCTTGTTTATACAAGGACGAAGAAGATTGCCATGTTATCAAACTTCCCTTAGACATATATGGAAATGGATTCACAATGTTACAAAAATATGGCTATAATGAAACAACGGGATTAGGACTAAATGCTTAAGGCATAATATAACCCATCTTACCTATAGAAAACCCAAAACACCAAGGTTTGGGATATAGCCACACAATAAAAACATCTAAAAAATCAGCTACTTATGTAATTGTGAACATGATAACAATAATACTGTTTATGGTGAAAATGGATACAATAATAATAACGATATTGAAAGGCTAAATGAATTCAACCACAAAACCCTAGCCTAACAACAACAAAGATCCACCATAACATATGAAGATTACCTAAGACAATGCAAATCAAATGAAATCACAAAGATTATACCATCACATGTCCAATAGGGTTTGGATCTCCATTCTTCCTATCTCCATTGATCTTGCTTGATATATTTGCTCTCAGATTTTATGTGCACAAGAGCTCAACAAAGAATAGAATGTGGTTGCAAGTAGGATCGCCTATGTTTAAAAGCGTAGTGTAGTCAAGTAGTCAACGGGGGGCCTTTGATAATGAAGGAAGCATCTCCTTATATAGAAGACACTATATGAAATGGAGGGATAAGATTGAGAGGTGTAAAAGGAGGTCGGCTATGATTAGAGGGTAGGTAAAAGAAATAATAAAATAATGAAAGGGGTAGGTAGTGTATGAATTAAGAGATGAATGACATGTGTCATGGGTAGAAAAGGCTAATGACTTAATTAAATAAATAAAGATTTATTTAATTAATAGAAGAAGTGGGATCAATTAAATAAATAAGATATTTATTTAATTTAGGAAAAGGATAATTTAAATAAATAAATGTATTTATTTAAATGAGAAATAAGGCTAGAAGAGGATAAATGAATTAATTAAATAAATAAAGATATTTATTTAATTAGACATGACAATTTTAGGTGTCTACATTTTGCCCCTCTTTGAGACAATGTGGCTTGTCGCGTTGTTTCAAAGAAGATAATATGAACTGATACAAAGTTGCCCCAAGATGGGAATGATATGCCCCCTCGAGACATTGGATGAAAATGTCTGGAAAGATCGCAAACAATCTCTCGATAAGAAAGATGGGATAGAATGGATTGATCGGATAAAGTGACAGAGTCACGGGATAAAGAAGACTGACTTGGGAGACGAGGGCTAGGGCTAGGGTAGTCTATAAGATAGACCACGAGGGGAAAACATCCTCATTGTCATCCACACATCCAAGAGATTAGAGTGCAGAGAGAGAATAGAGCAGCAACAATCAGCAGTGATGGCATTGGTTCACAGATTCGACCGTGTTCGCCGATTCCAGAGGCCAACAGAGGCAAGAGAGCCAGTAAGTACCACAAAACCTCCTTGTACTTTGATGCATTTATTGTTGTCATTAATGCATGCTAGGTAGAGTAATAAATGTGCGTTTATGTCAAGAAAACACGTTTGTGTCCAAAAATGTGAATTTGTGTCTTCTAGGTCAAATAGACAGTTCTGTGATGAACATGCGCTGTCGATTGGATAAGCTGCTGAGAGGATACACTCAAGCAGGTCCTCTAGGGAAAACTAGGATAGCAAATAGGGCTAGGATTGACAATTCTATGATAGAACATACGTTGCCAATTAGGAAACTACTCAAGAGGATTCACTCAAGCATAGGCCCTAGGATAAGATAGATCAAGGCACTTTGTGATGATCAGTGAGTACCAAGATATAGTACTTTGTGATGAACAAGGAGTACTAAAATATGAGTAGCACTTTGTGATGAACAGTGAGTGCAAATGTGAGCAACACTTTGTGATGAACAGTGAGTGCAAATGTGAGCAGCACTTTGTGATGAACAGTGAGTGCAAAACACGTAGTACTTTGTGATGAATAGGGAGTACCACTAGGATAGAAGCAACACTTTGTGATGAATAGTGAGTGTCAATAGGACTGAGATGATTGATTTGTGTGACTGCAGGAGTATTTGCCTATGTTGGAGTCATAGGAGAGATTCCCATCGACTTAGAGGTTGTGACCTAAGCTGACCTTCGAGGACAGAGCTACGATTGAGGCTATGGGTCTGAGACATATTCTATATGTGCCTGAGTTTTGGGTGAACATGGGATTGCTGACTGCATTGGCGGAGAGGTGGCACTTTGAGACTTGCACTTTTCATTTGCCGATGGGGGAGACGACAGTCACCCTGGAGGATGTATACAGGATTCTGCGGATACCGATTGATGGGGAGTTGATTCCGTACGATTGAGATGGAGATAGGGAGGCCCTGAGATGAGTGTTTCAAGATCCAAGACTAGAGATGAGGGTGGGACATGTGGCATGGGATACCATGACATGGACAGGATTAGCACTACCAACAGTGTTGGCAGGAGTTATCAGTGGGTTCCTTTGTCCGGATAGGGCGACATGAGGGGTGGCTGCAGAGGACACAAGGGCCAGGAGAGATGATCTTGGGGTGGGTCCTTCTAGGGCTCAGACTCTGTCGTGGCCAGCCGGCTCTGAGGGAGGGAATTCATCATAGCCGTAGAGGGCTCCCTATGTATCAGTACTGTACCATTTTTGTATGATGATGTAGACACCTTCGGGTGATTGTAGCCATATGATTTTGACATCATTGTATCATGACACTTATGATTATATATATGAGATGATTCATCTTTGTGGAAGCTATATGCATGCATACCTATGTGATGTATGTTTCTATGTGATGCTTATGATATGGATGCAAATATGTATATGATGCAATGCAATATATTTTTTGTTCTTTTATGTTTTATATGTGTATACATGATGCAAATGTGAATGTATGTAATGCAGATGAATATGATAATGCAAATGTAAATTGTGCTAACAGGTGTTGTGTGCAGGATGTGATGCATTTGTGATATCTATATGTATGTATGAAATGCTTATATGTGGTAATGCAGGTGCAACTACATGAAATGCAAATGTTTTTGGCGTGTAATTATACTCAGTCATGTGATAGCAGGCTACACGGACTCAAGAAGGACGATGGAAGTCAATCAAGAAAGGGGGATGGAAGACAGAAGATATGAAAGTGAAAGAGCTTCTTGTGCGTTATCATCATTGAGCTTTATTATGGTAAAATAGGTTATGACAATCTAGGCATATGTTCAACCCAGAAAGTCATTGTACTTGTTTGCATGGAGATAAGACAGTCACAAAAAAAGAATGCCTCAGTTCACACTAGACTCTCAGTGTCCTCATATCCTTGGACAAGTCATAGCATTACTAAGAGACAATCCACAGACAACAAATACAAATAGGTGACGATACCCCATCCTCACCTTTCTAGTCAAAGACATCCTGGAGATAGAATCTCTAGTCAGAGACATCCTGAAAAAGCTAAAAGACATGTCACCAAAAGATAAAATCAAAAGAAAACCAAGACTCGACACCAACATCCACTATAGTCCTCAAATTTAGTGTCTCTTGTCACTTGTATAAGTCTTATTTGATTGTGGTCACAATGTTTACTTTCACAGAAAGGATAGATAGCACTGAACCATATGTTGTCTGAGTCTGTTGAAAGATTTGATTTGTTGAAGCCCATTGTTGCTGCTGTGTCTCATCTAAAACTGACTGAATCCATGAAATTGATACTTTATTGCGGAGAAGATGAAACTTTATTGTGGATCTATGATGCAAATGTTGTTTTATTACGGATTGTGCACGGATAGACTGAAGGAAGCTGGAAGAAACTATACTCCTCGAAACATGTGATGTTCTCAGTTCCACACCCATCACTAGATGTAGGATTTGCCTTAGCCACAGATAGGATCTGATTTATTATGGATGGAAAGGGAGGTAAAAAGGGAGGTTTATTATGAATGGCTAACCAATCTTAGGTAGATCAATAACAAGCCATGATGGGAATGGGTAAGCTTATTATGGATAGATAGGCTATGAGTGTGTGCAAAGTGAAGGATGAAATGGAATCCTGAAGGAGGGAGGAGCAATGTCTCTACACATGGCGCTGGTGACCCATTTTTCACCATGGTACTTGCCTAGGGCGCCACCGAAGTGGTTTTCACCGTTGGACGAAAAAAAATTCTCTACTTTTTTTTTTATTTTTATTTTTTTGTGTCACAATGCGCCTGTTTGCCAGGTTTTCACCAAGTAACGATTTTTATGTTTTTATGATTTTTTTGTATTTTTGAAATTTTTGAATTTTTTTGTATTTTTTGAATTAGGATACTCTGAAGAGCTATGTGTAAAACCTACGAAGGTGCATGTTGTTGATAGGATCCTCCAAAGGTTCACCTTCTGTAGTTGAGAGCTGATATGTCCCAGATCCATATGTTGTTGTAATGATGTAAGGACCAAGCCAATTTGGTTTGAACTTGTCCTTCTTCTGTTTGTGTTGCTGATTTTTAGGATTTTCTCTGAGAACCAAGTCACCTACCTCAAATGTGCGAGGCTTGACCTTATGATTATAGTTGTATCATTCCTTGACTGAATGATATGTAGCTTGAGTGACTATCTTCCTTGATGAAGGAATTGAGATAGAATTACTAGTGTGTGGACTATGCAGGCCCGTATGCATGTCACCTGAAGAAGTTTGGGCATCCCTGATAATAAAGTCCTTCGAGGAAGTTCCATTAAAGGTCCATGATGTATCGCCAGAAGGGAAAGGATGTGTGGAACAAGTGGATGAGTTATGAAGACTCATGATTATGAAAGAAGTGAAAGTAGGATAGCATGATGGAGACTTAGGATCAACAAGTATGCTTTTTGGCTTGAAATTTTAGAACTTTTGCCCCCAGTTATTTTGATATTAGGGGAGATCAACTCTTTCTCTTTTTGCTTCATAGGATTTTTATCCTTGACTTTGATTTTTGCAGAGTCCAATAGCTTTTGATTTTGATTTGGACTAAAGCACTTTTCTTTATTTTTGACTTTTAAATTTTTCTTTTCAAAGCTTGATTCTTGATCCCCAATGAGTAAGGGCTTTTGTAATTCTTGTTGATCCAAGTCTGGAAGTTGAGTGGAAATGGAATGAGTGGATGAAATGGTAAGGCTATGTGAGTTCTCAAGAGGGCTGGCGATAAATTCAATAGATTCTTCACTGGAACCACTCTTAGGACTATTGATATCAAGATATGCTTGCACCACTAGAGGAGATTTTCATTTAGACTTAGTAGCCACAACACTAGGTGGTTCACACCCAATTCCTTGACATTGCAAATTGTTTGTAGATTGTTCTTGTAGATTGGATACCTTAGGAGATAGTGGGAGTTGATCAACATGAAAGATATACTCACCACATCCCAGGTCTTTAACCTTGAATTTTTCTTTGAGCTCTGCTTGTTTTGATGTAATAGCTTTTAAGGATTCTGGATCAACAAATGTTGATGAATAAATAGCCTCTCGATTGACTGGTATTGTTATTTCTGATCGAGCTCGCACATTGTTGCAATATATGAATGGATTTGGGTCAGCTTTGACGGTCACTTCAACTCCATTGTGTGGAAACTTGATACATCGATGATATAAAGATGGGACTACGCTCATCTCATGAATCCATGGACATCCCAAGAGTATGTTGTATGTGAGATCAAGATCAAGGACTTGACAAACCACATCCTTTGTAATTGGCCCAACTCTGAGAGGTAAGGTGACTATTCCCTTGGATGAACGCTCTTCATCATCATATGCTTTGATGGTAATTTTGTTTGTAGAATTTACAGCTTTGTCAGAATATCCCAATTGTTTAATAGTGCTCAATGTACAAATGTTTAGACCTGCTCCTCCATCTATCAGGACTCGTTTGATTCTATGTTTGTGTATGAAGGCTTCAATGTGTAATGGTGCATTATGTGGCTGACTTACGGAGGTGTCATCGGCTTCTGTGAATGTAAGGGAGTGTGGAATGGAAAGGTATCCCACCATGGCTTGAAACTGGTCCACGTTCAGATCAGTAGGAACAACAGTGTCTCTCAAGATTTTGTCAAGAATGGATTTATGTGCGGGGGATATGCGCAAGAGTTCAAGTATGGAGATGAGTGCAGGTGTCTTCCCTAACTGTTCTACAAGGTCATACTCAGGTTTGGTTGATGAGGAATAGGTGTTTTTAGCTGGGGCACCTTGCAAAGAGAATTTACCTCGATGAGTTGTAACATTACATTCAAAGGTAGGTTCGGAAGAAGATCCAAAGCCTTTCAGAACGATCTTGGGTCTCTGGGTAGAATTCTCAGGGTTTTTGTCCTTGATGATAATAGTAGAGACATAATTGTCCATTGAAATGTGATTAATAGTTGAATCATAGTTATAGGATGCTCTGGTATAGTTGGTTTGGTCATCTGTGGCTGCAGCTTTTCCCTTGTCATGCTTTGGGAATGGTTCCTTAAACATTTCATGTTCTTGATTGGATGAGTGTCCTTCAATCTCAATGTCACCTCTATCAATGAGATCTTGTATGATGTTCTTCAGTCGATGACAATTTCCTGTCTTATGACCCTTGCTCTTATGAAATTCACAATATTCATCATCATTCCACCAATTTGGTTTGACCTTTGGCTCATATGGAGGAAAATCTGGAATTGTGATTATCTTGTTTGCCACTAGCTTTTTGAAAATGGACTCAAGTGGTTCTCCCAATGGAGTGTACTTCCTTCGTGATTTAGAAGTTGTTTGAGTATTCACCTGATTTGATCTGGAAAAAATGAATTTGGGTTGCACTGTATTGGCATCAACAACACCGTCATTGACTGTGTTCTTGTTTTTATTCCAAAATCTTGGCTTGTCTTTTTCTTTAAAGTCATCTTTGTTTTCCTTGAATATCTTAATGACTCCTTGTTCAATTAGGACCTTTTCTGTCGCTAAGCCTTTTTCAATGACGTCCTTGAAGGTGGACAAACAAGCTTTCCTTAGATCATAGCCAATGTCTTTGTTAACATTTTGGGTGAACATCTCTACCATTTGTTTTTTTGGAATTTCACAAGAGCATCTGCTAGCTAGATTCCTCCATCTTTGTAAAAATGATGAAAAAGACTCTCCATCTTTTTGCTTAGTGTTGCACAAAGTAGTGACTGATATGTTTGTCTCTATGTTGTATGAGAAATGTTGAATAAATGCCTCTGCTAAGTCACCCCATGACTTAATACTAGGTGGAAGTTGGGAGAACCATTCCATAGCTTGATCACCTAAGCTCTGTGGGAATAATCTCATCAAATATGTCTCTTTCCCTGCTACCTCAATGCAAGCTATGAAAAATTGTCTTGTGTGTGCTTTAGGATCCCCTTTTCCTCTATACTTATCAAACTTAGGTGTCACAAAGTGTGTAGGAAAAGGAGGCATTGGAATGCTCTTGCCAAATGGATAAGGACATATGTCTCTCATTGTGTATGTCAGCTTCGGTGTATTTATGTCCTCCATTTTCTTTTGTAAGTCCCTGATTTGTTGCTCCAAATTGTTCTTAGGTGGAGATTGAATTCTTGGACCATACCCTATGCTTGAGGCACCAATTGGAGGAGGAGCATGTTGCATATATGGATGATATTGATCATACACATGTTCATATGGAGGAGGTCTATAGTGATGTTGCATATATGGATCACTTGGTATAGATTCATGTTGAGGAACGAAATATCCATTTTGTCCATGTATACCATACTCTACAGGCATGTCATGTTCTAATGTGTTGCCCCCAAATTTGACACGGGGTTTCCTTGTGTCCAAATTTTGAGCATGCCTTTAAATATCCAATTGCTTTGGTGGTTGATCCTTAGCATTGATATGTGATGGAGCATATTTCTCTGCATAAGACTTCCATAATGGTCTGCGAAGGTGAGTATCATATGCTTGACCATATGTATGTGGGACCTCTGGTTTTTGAAACAAAGATGATGGTGATTCAGGCACAAGATGTGGTCTTCTATTGCCTCCACTATTAGGCCTCCTTTGATCCATGTTGGAGTGAGGTTGTTGCAAAGGTCGATTTTCCATTATTTGAGACATGTCAAAATCATGAGGTATCTTGGCTCCACTTTGTGCCATCATTTGTAAGAAGTATTGTCTATCCCTCCTCATTATTTCCTCAACCAATTGATTGAAACGGGGATCCATAATGGATTCTTCCACATCTGCTGAATGTACTGAAAAGTTGTCCATATCATCATTGTGTGTATCATTGTTGTTTGTAGTGTCCATGTTCTCAACAATTGGAATGTTTCTATAGGCATCCACGTCAAGTAATGTAGTATGATCAGAATTGAAAAAGATATCATTGTCATACTCATAAGAACTCATGTTTGCGGACTCTTGAGCCTCTTTAGTTTCTCTCCTAGATTTTTGGGAACGGGTTTCAACCATGAACTAGGTATTGATTGAGATGTGTGAGACTAGATGAAAATGGAAAAAGTATGGAAGACAAAGGGTTGGATGGAATGTAAATGAATCTGAAGTGTACTTGCAATGTCCAAAGTGTAAGACCAAGTATGTATGTAGTAGAGTAGGTGTGACTTCCAAAGAGAGGATAATTTCTCTTGATGAGGTAAGTTGACCTTGACTCTAAGTAAGACCAAATGAGACCCAAAGGTGATAGACCTTGATGAGGGACCACTTAGCAAAATGTTGTTGTATGTAGTGTGTTGACAAAGTATGATGAGGACAAGCAATTGACCTTTTGACTCAAGTTTAGACAAATGTAAATTTAATGCAAGATGTAAAGCAATGATGGACTTTGTGAGACCCAAAGACAAGTTGAATGCTAGATGAAAACCTAGAGAAACAACCTAGGAAGCTCAAGAATTCCGAAACTGATTGCTCTTGTTTGCTGGACTGTAAATTTTTTCCAATTTGTGAAGTTGTTGGTTGTGACCAAATCTGAATGTTTGACTATTTTTCATGACAAGAGGACATAATGTTGATGAGGACTCAATGTTTGCAAGTGTTTAGACTCAAAATAACTCCAAGAAAAGTGTGTTGTTTGATGTAAAAATGTTTTGCATACACTTGAAGACACAAAAGACACAATGTTTTGTTGTTTGGTCTTGAATGTTTTGAATGTTTAAAATAAGTCAAGCACAATTCTTATGGCTGGCCAAGATAATAGTTGTTGATCCCACATGAGGTTTTACCCCCGAGGCTACGCTATTCAGACTGGATACTTAGATGCTTGACCTCACTGGCTCCACCCTCGGCACTCACTTCTCGGGTCAGCCAAGCATCAATCCCCACGAAAACTCCCCGTGGTGAACTTTGTATCTCTATTAAGAACCATATGTGTGTGGGCCGTTACCAGAGGTCCAACCTCCTGCCTCAACAACTAGAAGGATTTTGGCTTCTAAAACAAAAAGGTGCTAGTAAGGGCATCCGCTCATGTGGCCATACATGTGGCACTTTCAACTCTATAAATATAGAAGGCTCCCAGCCGGTAGGGGTTACGCCCTACAACTGATCAAATAAATTTGATCAAACGGGTTTATGGGGAGACATAGTTTCTGTATGAACTAATCAACACACGTTATCCATAGTTTTCACCATGAATACAGTTGTTTATAGTGGTTCGGAAGAGGTGGGTTTTCCTCGGTACCACTTGGGTCCTTCTCTTCTCACTAGTAGTCCTAATGACCACACGGGAAGACAGGCCCTCTAAAGATTAAACAAAAAGAGCCTACTGCTCAAGACACAAAAGACAATAATTCAATTTTAGTGCACCAATTGAAGTGTTTGCTAGTCTATGAAAACAAGGCACACAATAAAAATCCAAAAACCCTTGCCAAGGACCTGCAACAAAGATTTATTAGTAGTTTGGATTGTTTGAAATAATCACCCCTTCCTGCAAGCACACAAGTTAGGTAAATTTTAGATCCAAAAGACTTTGTGAAATAGGGGCCTTCAACAATGCATTTTGTTGACGAATTCAAAGATATGATTCATCATAAAAAAATAAAACTTGTAAAATTTCAAGAGATTTTCAGAAATGTAAGAAAATCCAAAAAATTTGCTAATTTCCTCCAAAAATTAATTTTTTATGAAAAATCATAAAAAATTCATATAAAATGTAAAATGGATCCAAAAAATCTGAAATTTTTACTGGAGAGTCCTGATGGTCTTTCAAACCTGCATAAAAAAATTTCTACAACAACTCCAAGCAGTTTGTGAGATATGAGTAAAATAATGCAAAACCCTAATTTTCAAAGATCTAATTTTTGAGGAATTATTTTGCATCAAATTTAAAATCACAAAGAATAGATCCTATGTATAATTTTAAGAGATTTTCAAAAATGTAAGAAAATCCAAACAATTCGCTAATTTTCTCTTAAAATTAATTTTTTATGAAAACTCATAAAAAATTCATATAAATTGAAAAATTGATCCAAAAAATCTGAAATTTTTACTAAATCCTTTTGATATGTTTCCTGACCTACAAAAAAAATTTGAACCCAAAATTCAAATCAGTTTGTGAGATCTGATCAAAATAAGGAAAAACCCTAATTTTTAAAGATCCAATTTTTAGGGAAATATTTTGCATCAAAATTAAAATCACAAAGAACAGATCCTGTGTATAATTATGATATATTTCCAAAAATGTAAGAAAATCCTAAAAATTCTCTCATTTTCTCTCAAAATTAATTTTTTATGAAAAATCATAAAAAATTCATAGAAAATAAGAAAATGCTCCAAAAATTCTAAATTTTGTATTGAGACATCCTAATGATTTCTTCAACTTGCAAAAAAACTTTGGTGCAAAATTTCCAAGAAGTTTGTGAGATATGATCAAATCTTTCCAAGATCTTGATTTTGTGTCCAAAACCCTAGCTACACAAGGTTATTCTCTAAATTGTTTTACAAAACAACAATATAGGGTTAGAAAAATCTGCAAAATACACAGATCTAATAAAAATACATGTCCCATGGGGCGTGCCAAAATATATATGGTGAAAATGGATACAATAATAATAACGATATTGAAAGGCTAAATGAATTCAACCACAAAACCCTAGCCTAACAACAACATAGATCCACCATAACATATGAAGATTACCTAAGACAATGCAAATCAAGTGAAATCATAAAGATTATACCATCACATGTCCAATAGGGTTTGGATCTCCATTCTTCCTATCTCCATTGATCTTGCTTGATATATTTGCTCTCAGATTTTATGTGCACAAGAGCTCAACAAAGAACGGAATGTGGTTGCAAGTAGGATCGCCTATGTTCAAAAGCGTAGTGTAGTCAAGTAGTCAACGGGGGGCCTTTGATAATGAAGGAAGCATCTCCTTATATAGAAGACACTATATGAAATGGAGGGATAAGATTGAGAGGTGTAAAAGAAGGTCGGCTATGATTAGAGGGTAGGTAAAAGAAATAATAAAATAATGAAAGGGGTAGGTAGTGTATGAATTAAGAGATGAATGACATGTGTCATGGGTAGAAAAGTCTAATGACTTAATTAAATAAATAAAGATTTATTTAATTAATAGAAGAAGTGGGATCAATTAAATAAATAAGATATTTATTTAATTTAGGAAAAGGATAATTTAAATAAATAAATGTATTTATTTAAATGAGAAATAAGGCTAGAAGAGGATAAATGAATTAATTAAATAAATAAAGATATTTATTTAATTAGACATGACAATTTTAGGTGTCTACAGATACCACAACATTCAACCAGGGAAATCAGAGTTGCTGATAATGTTACACTTGGAAACTTGTGAACAACTATATGTCCACCATCTTCACATGCCAATACAGTAACAAAAATAGACATTGCACCTGCCAATAACAACTGTTGGTAATTGACACTCATTGGATTCATATGTTGTCATTGATGGCAACAAGATTCTGTAGAAGGCTTATACCGGAAGATACCGACATTTGGAGGCATATACCAACAGATATCGGGATTGGAGTATTCAGGGTCATCATCGACACAGGCATCTAGCACTTTAGTGAAGCCGACATCAGTCTAGATCCGAAAGGTTTTATTTGTAAAATCATTTTGTAAATATTGTATAGGGCCTACATTGAATATCTTTTGTATTATAAGCCAACATTAGACATATTCTTTGTAAAGGGTATATAATTCAGTCTATTATGTCATTTTGATATATGACAAGGTAATATAATTGTGTGATGTGAAGGATATGTATGGAGGTCATTTTTTATGCAAAAGTAATATCATGCTATGATCAGTACATGGTTTTTAAAGAATTATTGGAGGAAAGGAGATACCTGTAGAAGGGTTCAAGGTTTATGAACCGGTATAGAACAGAGCTTTAATCGAAACTTTTTTTGGCATTACAAATGCATTTTGTGAGTTCATCATTACTAATTTATCTCAGCAGAAGCTTGTAGTCAGTGAGACTCTTTTGTGTTGAGCAGTGTGCCTTTCTACATGTGCAGGCCCCCATGCTATGTAATATCTTTCATATGGCCAATGAATTGATATTGTGGGTCACAAAACCCATCATGGTTTTTCCTCTTCGAGGTTTTCCACGTATAAATTCTATGTGTTATGGTGTTCGTTCATGTGGGTGGTTTATTTACTTCATGTTCTATGTTTCTTCATTTACCGGTTTACATGTGTATGTTATAAAAAGTTAAAATCTTGTATTACCAGAAGAACACTTATTCACCCCCCCCCCCTCTCAGTGTTCTTAGATTCATTGCATTGCAACAATTGGTATCAGAGCTTGGTACCTCGGAGGAAGTTTAACAGCTTAAGGAAGATCCTGACACCGAAATCATTGAACATGGATATGGAGAAGCAACTTGAGATGGCACTTGAGGACTATGATGTTGAAAGGATGAAGAACTTGAAACTGCAAGATGAATTGAATTCCGCTAATGAATTTATTCTTGTTTTTCAAGAAAGGTTATCATCGGCTCAAGCTAAGAGAAAGGAACTTTTACAAAACTAGGATGATGAAGAGAAAAATGCACTTAAGGAACAATGTCAGAAACTGAGTCAAGAAAACATGCTCATGAAGAATGAAATGCAAGCCCTGACTATGAGGATGTCAAAAGATATTGAGGATAGAAAGAAGAAGGAAGAAAATCTTTCTGTATCTCTGAAGAATGTGGCAGATTGGCTCATGAGAACGATATGTTGAAAACTAATTTGGTACAATCCTAGAATAATGAACAAGATCTTGAAAGACAAATAATAACTTTGAGAGATGATTTGACTACTGCAAGTGAGTACAAAGAAAAATTCAGGATTAGTGCTGCACAGTTGGATGATTTATTGAAAAGACAAAGGCAAAGTGAAGATTCTAGAGGACTTGGATTTGTACAAGGCGAAAGCTCTGGTATTGTATATGAAGATCAAAGAACTGGTATGTAGAACTCATCAAACCAGAGGAAACTGGTAAGGCAATCTAATGCTTACAAATTCAATGGTAGATGTTTTGTTTGTAATAAATTTGGGCATATGGCTAGACAATATAGAAATAGAGCAAATCAAAACTACAATTCAGTTCCCGGTCAATGTACAAATTGCAAGAAATATGGTCATAAGTCAGAAGATTGCAGAATGAATTTTTAAGTGTCATGCATGTGGAAAGTTTGGTCATTTGGCTAATCAATGTAGGTCAAGGAATGACACCGGATATGTCAAAACAATTCAAAAGAATAATGTTACATGTTATACATGCAATAAAATAGGTCATATTGCTAAGTACTGCAGAAGAAAGACTACACCGATTAGCAATGATAAAGAAAATGAGAAAGGAAAGAAGAAGGTAGATGAAATACAACAAGATCACACCAAGAGATGGGTTAGAAAATCTGAAGAACCAAGTGGAGATGCAACTACACCGGTAACTGTAGCTGTAACGCCACCGGTAGAATAGAGCATTCTTGCAACGACAAATTCAACTAGTAATTGAGGCATATGCCTTAGGGGTTGGAAAATTCATTGAAAATATTGCATATTCTTCGAAAGAGATTTGGAGAGTGGTATTGATCATTGATGGAGGTTTATTCAGCATAAAACTATGAAACCGACATCTGGTAGGGTACATCTCTAAGCATTTATGACAGTGAAGAATTAGGGTTTACCCACTAATAAAAAGGGAAAATGGACTCATTTTCACTCACCCAGCACTCGAGAAAACTTGAGCGAAGCAAAGGCAAATCATAGGCCATCAAGAGCGAGCAAAGGCATTCTAAAGGATTTCCAGTAGTTATCTGAGAAGTAATCAAAATCTTTCAACCGACAACTGTTATCCATGTATTTCTTTGAAATGGCATCCTGATCATCATCTTCTCCTACTCTCATTGTGAATCCCATAGTTGTTGAGGTTAAGGATAGGCTTAGACCTGTTTTCAAGGAAGTTCCCCAAACTGCTATGAGGGAAGACTCTACTGGTGCATTTTTTAGGGTTCCCGATGGCATGGTTTATGTGGAAGATGTTAGGGCCTATATTCACTACACATTGGAGGATTTAGGCACTAAGGAAATCAAGGGAATGTATCAATCTATGATACTAGGTAGCTCCAGAACAATCAAGTTGGAATATAAAATCATTGAAGACCTAGGGTTAATCAGAATCTTGTATATACCGAAATTCAAGGATGAAGTGATTAGATATGTTCTGAGCAGGGTCCATAATGAATTCATCTGGCTGGACCGGCCCCACATGATCACCAAAGAAGCTATTTAGGTGATCACCGACTTACTCAAAGTTGGACAGGAACCAGGAAAGAAGATCTCCAACACTGTGGTTGAAAAGCTCACCGATGCAACCCGTGATGGAAGATCGATGAGGGTCAGCACCATCAAAGACACAAAAGTGAAATTTGCTAGCATGATCATCGACTACAAGGTAACTCAATCAAGTCGATTTAACTCTGTTTCCAGTTCCTGTATCCATGATGCACACCAAATGATAAAGAATAATGAAAAGTATGACTTGTGTGAATGGTTAAGGAGTGAATTAATGATAAATCTTGGCAAGATCAAAGGGGTTAAGAAAGGAACTTTTTGGTTTGGAAATCTTATTGTCTTCTTGATTTTATACTTCATGAATGAGCTACCAGGTTTGGGAAAGAAACGTTGGGCTCATGATATACAGGTAGGTAAGCAGATCAAATATGCAATCACCAGTCTTGGTAGTAACATGGATGAGAAGCTTTGGGGCTACTTAAAAAATTTTCAGACGAACATGAGACTAGGGGAAATAATCTCCAAACACATTATGGAGAAATAATGAACTGATATTGCTTCATGGTAAAAATAAATGAGATACTGATGGAAGCAGTGGAACCTAGAACTATATGGATCATTGAATTGGGCTATGAAGTAGATGACAACATCTTGGAGCTATATGCTAAAATGTTGATTGATGCTCCTTTGGATGATAAGGTTGAATACTTTGGCACTGCAGAGGAGAAGGCTCTTGAGGTTAAAATTGGTTTCAACAAGAAAAGAAGAGAAAAGAAGATAGACAAAATGTTTGCATTTGTTCAGAATGTAATTCACAGGATAGTTACAAAACTAGGTTCTGAATCTAAACCGATAGATCAACTGGCAGCAACAAGTGCTCCTGAGGTAAAGAGGCCTAAGACTTTCATTTTTTCTATCACTTCTGACTCTGATCCAGAGGAGAATCAACCTCTTGCATCCAGAAGGGTACAGAGGAAGAAAGCTGACAAGCCTCCGGTAGAAGATAAGAAGGTGGAACCAAAGAGGAAGCTAGTAAGAAAGGTAACAATTGCATCCACACCTTCAGCAAGGAAACCTACCTAGAAGAGGCAACCTTCTCCATCTGCTCCTACAACCCCTAGCAAGAAGAAAAAGAGTGTGATAGATGAAGCTATTGAATCTGGTAATGTTACCATCATCCCCCCAATGACTTGTGCAAAATTGATAGATGAGGTAACTAAAGATGGAATGTTGAAGAATGTGTCAAATTTTTATGAAGATTTAGATGATAATGAGCAAAATTAAATAGAAGACAAAATTTTGTTATATTTAGACATATATAAGAAGGCTTAGGTAGAGATTTTGAAGGAAATTCCCTTATCATTGTATAACAAGTTAGATGAAAGGAGATTAGATGCAATCAGGAGAGACAAAGAAATTAAAGAAGTTGAACTTTTGAGTATGTGTGGTTCTATAAATAATGAGGAAATGAAAAGGTGTATAGATGTTACAAATAGAACAATCTTTAGCAGTGAAACCCGACAAATAGGCTTAATGATGGCAGAGTCAATGAGATAATAAATGAGACCAGAGATGGTTGGGCTAAATTCTTCCAAAACAATCCTGATTTTCTCACTTCTCAAGAAGAATTTGCTAAGGCAACAACTCCCACCATTCCAGACAAATCTAAAGAGAAAGAAATTTTGGGAAGTTCAGATCAAATTTTGAATGAACCGACAGATAGTCCTAAAATTGATGAGTGTACAAAGTAAACCGACAGAGGCAACATTTGTATAGTCTGAGAAAGGTAATATAAATAATGTACAAGTTATAGATAATATTGTGGATAATACTCCACCGACAGTAACAGATACTGCACCATGTAAGCCACTAGTGCAAAAGAGGATGAGAAAAGAGATAGACCAAGAGAGGATAAGGAAGAAAAGGAAAAGGAGACTGAACCGACAGTTGAGTCCCCAGCAAAAATTTTGGCAATTGACACTTCTCAAGTTGAGAAGAAATCACTCACAAAGATGAGTCCCACAGAGCTAATGAAGGAAGGATCTGTAGATAAAGGAATAATAGATCAATCAATAATAGTTTTGCATAGAATGATTCCTGATTGTATGATTGAAAATGAAGCAAGCCCTTCCGACAAGATTAAGGTATTGACAGACCACATATCTAAAAACTTTCAATCATTACAACAGATTTCCGACAAGAAAGAACTTGAAAGATTTACTTTGGCCAAGAAAGTCACTTTTGATTAGATTATTGAGACAGAGAAGAGGAAGGTTGAAGAGAAACTTATACTTATTGAAAACTCTTTGAAACAGTGTACTAACATCTACAGGGTCTGTAGTAATAAAGAAATTTTTACAGCAAATGTAGATAAAAGGTTAGAAGAGTTACATGAAAAGATTGCTAATATTGCTAATTCTTCTGATGGACTAACTTCACTTACAAATTCAATTGATGGACAAATTTTGACTTTGGAGAGCCAAGTTTTTTATTTTGAAAAGGAAAGAGACAAGATCATTCAAAGATCAAGGAGTCTCAGAGGTTTGGTGATTCCAAGATTGGATTCACTTGGTGTACATAAGAGGGAATGTATGGATATGCTTGTGAAGCCCACACCAACAGAAGTCACTGAGAAAGAAACACTTGCACATTTAATGAGTGGACTTGTATCCATATCTGAAACATTCAAAACCGGCTACGACACCTATATACAGTTGCTAGAGAAGGCTTATCTAGAAATCTTGAGATTGGTCAAGCTCTGGTAAAAGTAATCTGTAATTATTCTTTCACCGGTCTTTGGCATTGATGCCAAAGGGGGAGTGCATATTAAGTGAAAAATATGTATATGTCTATAATCTTAGGGGAAGGATATCAGATAAAGTATATCACAGACAGAGTCAATCAGCTCAGGGGGAGCATATTTCATGTTTCATGTTTCATATTTCTGTTGAACTAACAAGGAATTTATTTTTCACATGAGTGATGCCATCAATGCCAAAGGGTGAGATTGTTGGCAATTGACACTCATTGGATTCATATGCTGTCATTGATGGCAACATGATTATGTAGAAGGCTTATACCGACAGATAATGGCATTTGGAGGCATATCCTGACAAATACTGGCATTGGAGTATTCAGGGTCATCACTGGCACCGGCATTGGAACTGACATCCAGCAGTTCAATGAAGCCGACATTAGTCTGGATCCAAAAGGTTTTATTTGTAAAATCATTTTGTAAATATTGTATAGGGCCGACATAAGGCATATTGTTTGTAAAGGGTATATAAGTCAGTCTATTATGTCATTTTGATATATGACAAGGTAGTAGAACTGTGTGATGCGAAGGATATGTATGTAGGTTATTTTTTATGTGAAAGTAATATCATGTTATGATCAGTACATGTTTTGTAAATAATTCTTGGAGGAAAGGAGATACCGGTAGAAGGGTTCAGGGTTTATGAACCGGTACAAAATAGAGCTTTAATCAAAACTCTTTTTGGCATTACAGATGCATTTTGTGAGTTTACCATTATTGTTTTATCTCAATAGAAACTTGTAGTCAGTGAGACTCTTTTGTGTTGAGTAGTGTGCCTTCTTGCATGTGCAGGCCCCCATGCTATGTAATATCTTTCATATCGCCAATGAATTGATATTGTGGGTCACAAATCCCACCATGGTTTTTCCTCTTTTAGGTTTTCCACATATAAATTTTGTGTGTTATGGTGTTCATTCATGTGGGTGGTTTATTTACTTCATGTTATATGTTTCTTCATTTACCGGTTTACATGTGTATGTTATAAAAAGTTAAAATCTTGTATTACCGGCAAAACACTGATTCACCCTCCCCCCCCTTCTCAGTGTTCTTGGATTCACTATATTCCAGTGAAATCAGAGTTCTTGATAATGTTACACTTGGAGACTTGCCAACAAATATATGTCCACCATCTTGACATGACAATACAATAACGGAAATAGACATTGCACCTGCTAATAACAACAACGCATGGATTGCTTTTTCAAATATAAGAGCACCAAATGAGATCAACACCTGGTTGGCCTCATCCTTATCTTAAAGTACATCAACATATAATGATATAGTACCAACAAATGTCATAGTAACATGGCCATAATCAGTCATTCAAGGAATAAGAAACATGTCAATAAATGAAGATACATCATCAACTCATGAGAGCATTCCACGCATCATCAATATTGCAGAGCTCCCTCTAACTCTAATTGAAGAGGAACCATATGATGACAAATCAGATATATACACCTATGTTGAGACAATCAATGATTCACATGACTATGAGTTTCTATCTCTCCATAGTAGCAACACAAAACATGTGGACATATATTATGATCACCTTCCACCTATGGATGATGACATTGTTTATGAAGATATAGGAATAAACCCAAATTCCTTCACAAGCTAGTTTGATAATCAGGTCTGCATGATAACAACAAGCCCAAATTTTGATGATGAAAGAGATCTATGCCTTATGTACCCACATTTAATAGATTGGGAGCAAACAAAATAACTAAATCTAGATTGGTTTGAAAATGACAAGGCTATTGTAGAGTTTTTGGGTGCTAGAGATGGATTCCTGTTTGATGACCACAAGGAAAGATTTTCCATAGACCTGGATAGAAAAACATATTTTGGAGAGGAAAGATCTTCCTCTAATCTAAATGACTTGGAAGAAGCAGAGAGTATGACCCGAGGTAGACTTGATGATCTCCCAATAAATCGAGAACAATCAACACTCTTAATGGAAGAAACTAAAGAGATCAACATAAGAGATGCTGAGAATGTACACAAAATTCATTTAGCAAAATCTCTAAATTCTCTGGAAAAAGAAAAATTTATCCAATTTTCTAAGCAAAGACCTATCAACTTTGCATGGTCCTATGCAAATATAGCAAGGTTGGATCCTGAATTTGTTTTACACCATCTACCATTATTACTAGGAACAAAGCCTTATAATAAAACGTTAAGAAAGATGCATCCACATATAGCCTTATTAGTCAAAATTGAATTGTAGAAATTGTTAGATGTGGATTTCATAAGACCCATAGACTATGCAGAGTGGATCTCCACTCTATTCCTAATAACCAAGCACACTGGGGGCATTCGAATTTGCACTGACTTCAGAGATCTGAACAAGGCTTGTCCAAAGGATGATTTTCCACTTCCAAATATTGATATGATTGTAGATCTTACAATAGGAAATGAAATGATTTCACTCATGGATGGTTTCTTTGGTTATAATCAAATCAGGATTGCACCAGAAGAACAAGCAAAAATAGTATTCACACATCCTTGGGGAATATACTGTTGGAACGTAATGCCATTTGGTTTAAAGAATTCAGGTGCAACATATCAATGAACTATGACGACATTGTTCCATGAAATGATACATGATATCATGGAGGATTATGTTGATGATATCTTAGCCAAGTCACGAACCAAAGAAAATCAATTGGAAGTTCTCGCCAAGATATTTTATAGATTAGAACAGTACAAGGTAAGGCTTAATCCTAAAAAGTGTGTATTTGGTGTCACGGCTGGAAAGCTCTTGGGCTTCATTGTGTCAAACATAGGTATTAAAGTAGATCCGAAAAAGGTAAAAACCATATTGGAAATGCCAACACCAATAACACTCAAGAAATTGAGAAGTCTACAAGGGAGACTCCAATCTATAAGATGCTTCATAGCGCAATTGAAAGGCAAGTGCCACCCTTTCCAACACCTTTTAAAGAAAGGTATAATATTGAAATGGCCAGAACAATTCCATGAGGAATTTCAAACTTTGAAAGACTATCTATGAACCACACTAGTATTAGTGCTACCAATCCATGGAAAGTCACTATTGTTGTACATATCTGTCACAAACTCCACCTTGGGTGCTCTCTTAGCACAACACGATGATCAAGGGAAAAAAAGAGCAATCTAATACATTAGTAGAACCCTTGTAGGATATGAACTGAATTACACTCCTATTGAACATGTATTCTTGGCAATAATCTTTGCTTCCCAAAAGCTTGGACATTATATGATTAACCACAAGATTTAGCTTGTTGCAAGGTTTGACCCACTTAAATATCTATTAAGCAGAGCTGCATTAACCGAAAGGTTAGTTAAATGGGTAATAATCCTAAGCGAGTTCAAAATTGAGTATGTTTATAGGAAGGACATCAAAGGGAAGATAATTGCAGATTAATTGGTAGAGGCACCAATGCCAGACTATCATCCAATGTTGATAGACTTCCCAGATGAATCTGTCTTCACAAATACAACAACCACTAGTTGGAAACTATACTTCGATGGATCACATACCAATCATGGAGTAGGAGCAGGAATCCTTTTTATCACCCCTCAAGGTGATTCTATTCCCGTCTTTCAAAATTAACTTTCTAAGAACCAACAATATAGCTGAGTATGAAGCACTGGTCATAGGACTTCAGACTGCAATAACATGGAATAACAAGGAATTACAAGTCTATGTTGATTCCCAACTCATCATCAATCAAGTAAATGATGATTAAACCACAAAAGATGACAAATTGTCACCCTACAAGAGATTGATAGAAGAACTCAAGCCACACTTCTCAAATATAACTTTTGAATAGATTCCTAGAATTCAAAACAGAGCAACAAATGCAATGGCAATTGTGGGATCTCTCCTTGATATGCCCGACAATGGAACTCAGTTTGAGTTCATAGTAGAGAAGTTGATGGTGCCTTCATATGAAATACCTACTTCAGAATATGTATGTGCAATAGTGGGACTTGAATCTCCTTGGTATCAAGAAGTCTACACATATCTACATGATCAATATATGTTGCATGATCTCTCATCCAATCAGAGAAAGACTCTCATACGACAAGCATCTAGATACACACTCATTGTAGACACTTTGTATAGAAGAAGCTTGGATACCACCTTTCTTAGGTGTTTCAATTGTGAAGAAGCACAAAAAGCCCTAAAGGAAGTGCATGATGGAGTTTGTGGTGCGCACTTCAGTGGCCCATCTCTAGCCAAGAAAATATTGAGAACAAGATACTACTGGCTAACAATGGAGAAGGATGCGTACAAATATGTACAGAAATACAGGCAATGCCATATTCACGGAGATCTAATTCATGCACCTGCACAAGACCTTCAAACCATCACATCACCATTGTCGTTCTCATAGTGGGGACTTGATTTAGTCCAGAAAATACACCCTACCTCATCTAATGGACACAAGTTCATTATTACTGCCATGGAATATTTCACAAAGTAAGTTGAGGCAATCCCTATGACTTACACTACAAACAAACAAATAGAAAAAATCATTCCTAATTACATTATCTGCAGATATGGAGTCCCAATGTGCATTGTGCCAGATAATGGAAGAGAATTCAATAACCAAGAATTAAGTGAACTTTGTGAGTAGTTTCACATCCAACAACGATTTGCAACTCCATATTATCTGCAAAGCAATTGACAAGAAGAGGCAACAAACAAAACAAACTTGAAAATTCTAAAGAAATTTTTCATTGAAACATGACGTGATTGGCACATTCAGCTCAATCCTACTCTTTGGGCCTACAAAACTGATGTACGAAGTGCAATAGGAGCTACACTATATTCATTGGTATATGGCACTGTAATGGTGGGAAAATGGTGAATGATAAATCAAGAAGGAAAACTACCCTTTCCCTCAAAGAGAGATGAGAGTTTCGCTATCGATTACCATTCAATCACTTTTCACCATTACATTAGGAAGGGGGAGAAGATAATTCACTAGATTCAATATCTCCACACAAAGATAGTAGATTGAATTTTGAGTGAATTGGGAATGCTAAGTTGATCCCCTCTTCCTTGTCTAACTTAGAAAGGAATTTGACTGACTTATATAGTGTAAAAGTGACAAAGAATTGATTATAACTTGAGATCAAAATATGGGATGAAGTTGTGCACCTGGATCTGGCAGTAAAATGTCAAGACGCAGTCGCCTTGTGAATTTGAGGAAAAGTTGCCTGAACCATGGCGGGAATGCACACGATCCTCCAAAAAATCCGTGAAATGAAAAGGGTTTTTCCATCTCTGGAAATGAAGCCCAAATCCAAAGTACAGTTGTGCCTCTGCAACCTACACACATAAAAGAGAGGAAAATAGGTTGGGATTGGGGGTTTGCCTTTAGGTCAAACCCCAGTTTTGGAATTAACCAAGTTATGAAAGAAAGTACTTGCAAGTAGATGTAAAGGAAAGACTGAATTATAAATCACCTCAAGGGAGTTTGTAGTAGCAATGTTGATAGAAGCGCTTGTGTGGAATTGAATGCTGGAATCAATCTCCTCTTCAATGGTTGAATCCTTGACTTGATCGCAACACCTAGCCTTGAATGGAGACTTGAGAATTCTCAATGATGGAAAATAATGCTTGATCTCTTGTACACACTCCAATCTTATCCAAATTCAACTTATGAAAATGAGAGGATGAATGCCCCTTAAATACATGTTACGTTGATTTGAATTTTGTCATGGGCCAACACCGGGGGAGTTTCCCACCTGAGGCACAACCCACAATGCATGCTCTAGGAAGGGTCCTGCCCCAAAATAGGGTAGGGACAGGGGCACCACGCCCCTGTCCTGGGGGGAAAAGGGCACCATGCCCCCATCCAAGGGGGGAAAGTGGCACCACGCTCCTGTCCTACCCCTTTCTCTAGGGCAGAGTGTGGTTGGGGTGATGCAGAGGCCATGAAAGAAGTTGTTTTCGCAAGCCGAACACTCTCCAGTCTCCGATCAGGCCTAAATGATTCGAGTTTGCATGCGTGAGGACCCTAATATAGTCAAAAATTGCTAGGGTTGTAATTTTATGACACAACAGGCACATAAGCTATTTTACCTATTGAGGTAGGATTGACATGCCTATGAGTATCTCTAAAGAACATCATATCCGAGGAAGATTACAAAGTGTCTAGATTGCAAGAGTTGGAATTATTAGATGAAAAGAGATAGATTTCTCTAAATCTCCTACAAGGTTATCAAAATTTAATGAGAAGAAGCCACAACAAAAGAGTGAGACCACGTTGTTTTGAAGTGTGAGATCTTGTCCTTAAAGAAAATCAAAGAAACTTAGCAGAGCAAGAATGACCAGGTAAGTTTGAACCTAACTAGTTAGGACCATTCGTCATCATAAGAGTTGTTGGAAATGGGGCCTATGGTTTATCCACCATCGAAGGAGAGTCACTTCCCCATCCTATGAATAATATGCACCTAAGAAGATATTACATCTAAGGGATGGGTTGCACAACATATAGTTGCATATCATAACTACTTTCTCGTGTAGTTGCATATCATTGCTACTTGTTCATGTAGTTGCATCAATAAAACAAGGTAACTATCCAAATTTATCATTCATTTACATTAAAGAGAAACAAGGTTCATCTCCTTTCTTAGATATTCAGACATGAATTTTTGGAGATCCTGAAGTCATTCATTTTCAACATCACCCTGTGATGACACTTTGCCTATGGTTGGGTAGAGATTTCACTATTTGTGCCTTGTAAACCCAAAGTATATCAATTACTATATCTCACACATTAACAAAATCTTAATTCATTCTAGACACCTAGTTGATCATATGACCAGTGAAAAATCTAATATTCGCTTCAGCGTCACTGTAATTGTCATACCCAAGTAGGTTTCATTACTTACAAGTCAAAGCAAGAAAATAAAATAAAAAAATGTTATGCCAATATCCATCTCAAGGAAAAAAGAGAAATGATATATAACTAAATTATAATGCATACAAGTGTGACAAAAAGCTTGACTATGGGAACATGCGAATAACTCCATCAGGGTTATGGACGCTTGCTGGCAATGGAGCAATATTCAAGAGATTACAGTGTATAACCTCGCCGGAGTCCTTAAAGCTTGCTAACAACGAGGCTCTATCTAGGATGCTTTTGAAGTTAGAATAATCCACATAGCTAATCATATAGGATGCTAAGGATCTTTAGTGAACACAAGAGTGGGAATTAACTCACTTGCACACACATGGGCTAAAGAAGATCAAAGTTTCGAGAATCAATGGGGAAGTTTTCCACGTCTCCATTTGCAAATCCTAGTCACTAAGTGTGTTAATTTGTATGTTCCAAGGGATCTTGAGGATAGATTGACCGCTTATCTATGAAATGTTTTGCACCTCCAATTCAATTGGTGTGTTACAAAATGCTAAACAAACAAAGTCATCCTTGTTCAAAATAAAAATGACATATTCATTTTGCATGTTGCATTAGCATCAAGTTGATGCTTAAATTCATTGTCTCCATGTGCATTTTTTGCAAATCATCATGTCATTATAGGTCTGCATACTGGGGGCATAACTAAAAAAAAAAACCCTAAAAATCATTAAAAAACTCCTAAAAATCGTAAAAAGTCATTAAAAAATCCTTAAAAACCGATAATGTCCTGAAAAAAAATATTAAAAATATTAAAAAAGAAAAATACCAAAAACTTTTGCAAAAGACCTAAAAAATCTAAACATCAAAAAACAACAAAAAGAAAAAACATTTGAAAAAAGATCCTAAAAAAAGCACAAAAACATCGAAAAATTGAAAATCAACCAAAAACATTCTGAAATGATCTACAAAATCCAAAAACATTGAAAAATCAATCAAAAAACTTGCAATAAAATGTCTTATGATAAACAAATACCCTAGAAGATATTCAGCAAACACTTTGCATGAAGTTCAACAAAGGATATAGCTATCTTATCAAACATCTGCAACCAAACTGATCAAACTGTCTTATAAATCGTATCAATATCCACATCAACATGATCATTATCTTGTCTTAAACAGAGATGGATACACTCAAAACTAGACATGTTAGTCTCACTATTATATTTGGCACCAATTTCCGACACATGTTTGTTGAAATTTTGACAAACTATCGTTGGATTATCGACAAAATACCCAACAAAATGTTGTCATTTGTCCGATGTTCCTATTTTCATTGAACTATCGACCAAGTGTTGTCAGATGATGTCATGAAAAAATACAAGAAGTTTTTGTCAGAATATCGACGAAAATCTCATTAGTCTTGTAACAAACAATCAACACAAAACATTGATAATTACGATGAAAAAAATTACCGCACATACAACAACTTCATCGGATATTTAAGTGGTTCGTCGCAATTGTGATGATGTGGAGCATGCCAATTCGATAAAAATATCATCACACATACAACAACATCGTCTGATGTCGATTTCACAAGAGTCAAAAAACAAAGGATGCGAAATGGTGAATCTTTCACTTTTTCGCGTATTCTAAGCATGAAGGATGTGAAATAGTGACCCTGTCGCTGTTTCGCGAAGCTAAAATAACGATTTGCAAAGCTAAAATAACAATTTGCAACATCGCTATTTCACGAAAGACAAAAGTGAGGATTGTGAAATAGCTAACTCGATGCTATTTCCAAAGGAGGAATAAAGAGGGTTTGTGAAATGGTGTCAAAACCTTTAATGGGACAGTGCACACATGTGGATCGGACCAAAAAGATATAAATGTTGTGAAATGTCTTGAATATGTTTGAACCAATTATCTTGCATTATTGTCTTGTGGTGATAGAGAATGTTGATAAGAAAAGATGTTGCCTTGTCGTACGCACTGAATGGCTAATATTTAGATGGCTTAAATGTCGGCTTGTGTGGATGGATTGTACGGATGAACTAGAGAACATTCATAGGAATGATGGTAGAGATTGTGATAAATGCCAATTACGGATGGTTGTCATAATTGAGTGTGAGGTGTTTAAAGCTTGAGTGGACTGGGCAAAGTGTTGTTGGAGTGCCATTTTCTTGGTATCATATTGTATGCAGAGTTGTCTTGGGTGCCTTACACATCATGAAAACCAATTTATCCTTCCATACTGACAAGAAATTAGTCTCATTTCTTAGATGATTCATAGACAGGAGGCTGAAAGGTTTGTTTTTGTTTAAGGATGAGCATTTGTACGAGGTTGTAAAGATGCTATTGGGAGAGGAAATTTTCCATGTAAGTCATCTCTACAGGATGAACATGGAGGCATATTCATTGATTGCAACTTAGGGTTTCCAGTTTGAGGCTGAAGTGGACAAGGTAAAAAATTCCTTGAGAGTTGTAATTGACTCAAGGTATTTGTTAAACTTGGATAGTGTGTGTGCTCATGTGGTCCAAATGGTGGGCATTGTTCCTGAGGCATGGGTGGCTGGTCCAGTGGTGCCGCTATCACTCATTCGATGGGTCAGTGATGATTTGAAGGAAAGATGCATAGCTCTTGCTTTTTGTGGGTGGTGGGCATTCAAAAATTTCAAAAGGTTGAAGCAATGTGATGAGGTTTTAGGGGTTCTTCATGAAGTGGCATGAGAAGAGGTGGGTCAAGAGTTGTGGCTGAGACCCCAGACTTCCCAAGAAATGAAGAAGTTCTCATAATTCCATGAGGACCCATAGTATAAGCCGCTTCTGGGTTAATCCTTCCATGGCTGGTGGATTTTGTGTTGTATATTTGTATCTTTTTGTTCTATGTCTATTTTCTCCCCAATTCTGTATGTATGTGGGGATTTTTGCTAGTAGTTTTAGTAGGCCGATTTTGCATGTAGTAGGGTTTGGTTTTTACTGGGATGGTCGTCTTGAGGGTAGTTTTGGGGTTTTTTTTGGAGGTGGCAGAACTCTGGTGGTTTTTCAATACCACCTATACTTGCATATTTGTAATATTTTATGTCCAAGCAATTCAATAGATAAATTATCGATCAATATTTTTATTCCAAGCAATACAATACATAAATTATGGATCAATATTTTATTTCCAATGAATACAATAATGAATGCATTCTAACCAATAAGAAGGGTCTAACAATGCATATATTCATGTGTATACTCTGTGTATGCTTTGTATCTTCATATATCCATGTGTATGCTTTGTATTTTCAAGTGTATGCTCTATATTTGGCTCTATATTTTTAGTTAATCTAGAATATGGGAATAACAAGAGTTAACCAAAGGGGATATGAAGTTCATAGATGTGTCATGCTTCTCACCTTTGTTTGAGACAATTAAAATTAACATCGCTTGAGGACAAGAAAATTTGGGAAGGTTGGACTGTAATGTCCCTACTTCGAAATATAATTTAATAATTTAATAATAAATAATAATAATAATAAAATTAAGGATTAGAAACTGTAAATTTATTTCTTGGATTAGAATAATAAAGGTATTTCCTTTTCATAAATTTACACAATTTGGCATGAGGCTTATTGTACATGTGCTAAATCCATTTTTTACCTAGAGCTAAATTTATCACTGAGATGTTGTGAATACCCAATCCACCTTTAGACTTATCTAAACTCATGTTTGCTAATGAGATTAGACGGATTTTTATTTTTTTATCTAGATTTACTTTCCAAATGAAATTTATGATAACTCTTCAATTTTGAGAATACCAATTTAGTATCTTTCAAAACAACCATGTAACAATTGGGAATGTGTCAAGAGCTGATTTTATCATTTGTATTCTAGATGCCATTGATAACCATTTGCCTTCCCAATCAGAGATCCTACTTTGTAAGATTTGAATGACTTTTTGATAGTCTGAAGGTCTATTTTGAACCATGAAGAAAGGAATGCCAAAGTGCTTTCAAGGTAGTTCTATCATTGGAAACGTAGGACCCTAGTAATATTAGCTTTTACAAGACAATTAGAGTTAAGGATGTATACCTTGGATTTGGATGAATATATCTTTTAACCAAAATCTAATGAGTATCTTGCCAGCAAGGACTTAAGAGTTGAATAGGGAGAACTGCTATAAGGCACCCTACAAGATAGAATTCAATAGGGAGAATTTCTATAAGGCACCCTACATAAATATATTTTCACCACTATCTCATTGTATGAATCTTTCTTTAATAACTAATTTAACTATACTTGTTTATATGAGCAACCCTTAATATAATTATTAGTATCTTCTGATTCTATTTTGCGGTTGCAGATTAATAGAGGTTAAAGGTATTTGCTTCTAAAATTTGATCAACATCTAAAATCATAACCTTATTTATTCATTTACCCTAGGAGACATTATAAATCTGTAAAATCAGAACCTTAAGGCACTCTACAAGATAACATTGAATAGGGAGAACTGCTATAAGGCACCCTACATAAATGTATTTTCAACACTATCTCATTGTATGAATCTTTCTTTAATAGCTAATTTGACTATACTTGTTTATGCTCTATAGTACATCGTTGGGTTCTTTCTCTTGTAACAAAATGCTGAATTTGGAAGGAATGCAAAGCGTGGTTGTACAATCTAATGACAAAAATTGACATTAAAAAAAAAAAAATGTAAGAACCATAAATTTTTTGGGTAAACTATGTGAAAGAGAGAGTTGTATGTCTGAGCCCATAAAAGTTAGGCAATCTCGTGAAGGAGATGTATGCCTCTGGACTCCATGAGAGCTGATACAAATTTTTTGTCCCAAAAAACCTTTACCCACTCAATGTAAAATAACACAATACTTCAGTATGTGCATAAGTTGGATCCTTGAGGCATTTATACAAGTTGTTGTGGAAGTTCTGTGGTTGGTTTGACTACTTATGTATCAAAGGACCCTGAAACTAGTGAAACAGTTATAGAAAGTGGAGCACTAGTATTGAGTGATATGTGTATTTGTTGCATAGACGAGTTTGACAAGATGTCAGATAATGCTCGTAGCATGTTACACAAGGTTATGGAACAACAAACAGTGTTAATTGCAAAGGTTGGGTTCATAGCATCTCTTAATGCAAGGACATCAGTTTTAGGTTGTGCCAATCCTAGCGGTTCACACTACAACCCTAGACTTTCAATTATTGATAATATCCAACTTCCTCCAACATTTCTTTCCAGGTTTGATCTGATCTACCTAGTGCTTGATAAAGCTGATGAACAAATAGATCAACGCCTTGCAAGGCATTTTGTTGCATTTCATTATGATGACCCTGAGGACCAATCACTAGATGCATTGGACCTCCCAACCCTCACTTCATATATCACTTATGCAAGACAACATATACATCCTAAAATATTTGATGAGGCTATAGAGGATCTGATCCATGGTTCTGTTGAAATGCGTAGGAAGGGAAACTTCCCTGGCAGTAGCAAAAAGGTTATCATAGCAACACCTCATCAAATTAAGAGGTTGATAAGAATTAGTGAAGCACTATCCCGCGTTTGATTCTCTGAGTGGGTTGAAAGATGTGATGTGGTAGAATCTTTCCTGCCTACTTGAAGTTGCACTTCAACAATCTACCACCAATCATTCAACTGGGACCATTGACATGGATCTCATCACCATGGGAGTTTCAGCCAGTGAAAGAATAAAACGAGCCAATCTTGTTTCATCAGTTAGGATTCTTATCATGGAAAAGATGTAGGCAGGGGGACCATCAATACGTATAACATAGTTACTAGAGGAAATACACAAATAGGGCTCCAAGGAAGTTAACCTCAATGATATTTGCAATGCAATTGGAAACCTTGTGAGTGAGGGGTCCACAGAGACAATGTTAAGAGAACCTGGAGGAATTTTAAGGATGGTACAACACCCATATGATAATTAGTAACAGTGTCTTTCATAAGACAAATGTCTTAGTGTTGTGACAAACTATTTTAATAAGCTCTGTAGTACATCGCTTGGTACTTTCTCTTGTAACAAATTGTTGTAGTTGGAAGGAATGCAAAGCATGGTTGTATAATTTGATGACAAAAATTGACATAAAAAAATAAAAAAATAAAAAATGTAAGAACCATAAAAATTTTGGGCAAACTCTGTGAAAGAGAGAGTTGTATGCCTGAGCCCATATAAGTTAGGAAATATCATGAAGGAGATGTATTCCTATGGACTCCATGAGAAATAATACAAAATTTCTACCCCAACATTGCTTTCCAGGTTTGATTTGATCTACCTAGTGCTTGATAAAGCTGATGAACAAATAGATTGACACCTTGCAAGGAATCTTGTTCTATTGCATTATGATGAGCCTGAGGACCAAACACTGGATGCATTGGACCTCCCAACCCTCACTTCATATATCACTTATGCAGGACAACATATACATCCTAAAATATCTGATGAGGCTGCAGAGGATCTAATCTATGGTTATGTTGAAATGCATACGAAGGGCAACTTCCCTAGCAGTAGCAAAAAGGTTATCATAGCAACACCTCATCAAATTGAAAGGTTGATAAGAATTAGTGAAGCACTAGCCTGCATTCAATTCTTTGAGTGGGTCGAAAGGTGTGATGTGGCAGAAGCATTCCGCCTACTTGAAGTTGCACTTTAACAATCTACAACCCATCATTCAACTAGGACCATTGACATGGATCTCATCGCTATGGGAGTTTCAGCCAGTGAAACAATAAGACAAGCCAATCTTGTTTCATCAGTTAGGATTCTTATCATGGAAAAGATGCACTCAAGGGGACCATCTACACGTATAAGAGAGTTACTGGAGTAAATGCACAAACATGGATCCAAGGAAGTCAACCTCAATGATATTCACAATGCAATTGGAAACCTTGTGAGCGAGGGCTCCACAGAGACAATGTTGAGAGAACTTGAAGGAATTTTAAGGATGGTACAACACCCATATGATAATTAGTAATAGTGCATTTCATAAGACTGATGTCTTAGTGCTTTGACAAAAGGTTTTAATATTCTGTAAGCATTATGCTCTATAGTACATCACTGAGTACTTTCTCTTGAAACAAAATGTTGGAGTTGGAAGGAATGCAAAGTATGGTTGTACAATCTAATGACAAAAATTGACATAAAAAATAAATAAATAAATAAAATGTAAGAACCATAAATTTTTTGGGAAAACTCTGTGAAATAGAGAGTTGTATGCCTGAGCCCATACAAGTTAGGCAATCTCGTGAAGGATATGTATGCCTGTGGACTCCATGAGAGTTGATACAAATTTTTTGCCCCCAAAAAGCCTTTACCCACTCAATGTAAAATAACACAATACTTCAGTATGTGCATAAGTTGGCTCCTCGAGGCATTTATACAAGTTGTCATGGAAGTTTTGTGGTTGGTTTGACTACTTATGTATCAAAGGACCCTAAAACTGGTGAAACAGTTAAAGAAAGTGGAGCACTAGTATTGAGTGATATGTGTATTTGTTGCATAGACGAGTTTGACAAGATGTCAGATAATGCTCGTAGCATGTAACACAAGGTTATGGAACAACAAACAGTGTCAATTGCAAAGGCTAGGATCATAGCATCTCTTAATGCAAGGACATTGATTTTAGCTTGTGCCAATCCTAGCGGTTCACACTACAACCCTAGACTTTCAGTTATTGATAATATCCAACTTCCTCCAACATTTCTTTCTAGGTTTGATCTGATCTACCTAGTGCTTGATAAAGATGATGAACAAATAGATCAACGCCTTGCAAGGAATTTTGTTGCATTGCATTATGATGAGCCTGAGGACCAATCACTGGATGCATTGGACCTACCAACCCTCAATTCATATATCACTTATGCAAGACAACATATACATCCTAAAATATTTGATGAGGCTACAGAGGATCTTATCCATGGTTCTATTGAAATGCGTTGGAAGGGAAACTTCCCTGGAAGTAGTAAAAAGGTTATCATAGCAACACCTCATCAAATTGAGAGGTTGATAAGAATTAGTGAAGCACTATCCCGCATTCGATTCTCTGAGTGGGTCGAAAGGTGTGATGTGGCAGAAGCTTTCCTGCCTACTTGAAGTTGCACTTGAACAATCTGCCACCAACCATTCAACTGGGACCATTGACATGGATCTCATCACTATGAGAGTTTTATCTAGTGAAAGAATAAGACGAGCCAATCTTGTTTCATCAGCTAGGATTCTTATCACAGAAAAGATGCAGGCAGGGGGACCATCAACATGTATAACATAGTTACTAGAGGAAATGCACAAACATGGATCCAAGGAAGTCAACCTCAATGATATTTTCAATGCAATTGGAAACCTTGTGAGCAAGGGGTTTGTTACAATCCACAAAGACAATGTTAAGAGAACCTGAAGGAATTTTAAGGATGGTACAACACCCATATAATAATTAGGAGCGATGTATTTCATTAGAATAATGTCTTAGTTTTGTGACAAATTATTTTAATATTCTCTGAGCATTATGCTATGTAGTACATCATTGGGTACTTTCTCTTGTAACAAAATGCTAAAGTTGGAAGGAATGCAAAGCATGGTTGTACAATTTGATGACAAAAATTGACATAAAATAAAAATAAAAATATATGAACCATAATTTTTTTGGGAAAACTATGTGAAAGAGAGAGTTGTATGCCCGAGCATATACAAGTTGCACAATCTTGTGAAGGAGATGTATGCCTATGGACTCCATGAGAGATGATCCAAATTTTCTGCCCCAAAAAGCCTTACCCACTCAATAAAAAAAAAACACAGTACTTCAGTATGTGCATAAGTTGGCTCCTCAAGGAATTTATACAAGTGGTCATGGAAGTTCTGCAGTTGGATTAACTACTTATGTATCAGAGGACCCTGAAACTGGTGAAACATTTCTAGAAAGTGAAGCACTGGCATTGAGTGATAGGGGTATTTGTTGCATAGATGAGTTTGACAAGATGTTAGATAATGCTCATAGCATGTTACATGAGGTTATGGAACAACAAACAATGTCAACTACAAAGGTTGGGATCATAACATCTCTTAATGCAAGGACATCATTTTTAGCTTGTGCCAATCCTAGTGGTTCACGCTACAACCCTAGACTTTTAGTTATTGATAATATCCAACTTCCTCCAACATTGCTTTCTAGATTTGATTTGATCTACCTAGTGCTTGATAAAGATGATGAACAAATAGATTGGTGCCTTGCAAGGCATGTTATTGCATTGCATTATGATGAGCTTGAGGACCAAACACTGGATGCATTGGACCTCCGAACCCTCACTTCATATATCACTTATGCAAGACAACATATACATCCTAGAATATTTGATGAGGTTGTAGAGGAATTTTAAGGATGGTACAACACCCATATGATAATTATTAACTATGTATTTAATAAGACTAATGTCTTAGTGTTGTGACAAACTATTTTAATATGCTCTGAGCATTATGCTTTGTGGTACATTTCTGGGTACTTTCTCATGTAACAAAATGTTGAAGTTGGAAGGAATGCAAAGCGTGGTTGTACAATTTGATGGCAAAAATTGAGATAAAGAAAAAATGTAAGAACCATAAATTTTTTGGGCAAACTATGTGCAAGAGAGAGTTGTACGTCTGGGCCCATACAAGTTAGGCAATCTCGTGAAGGAGATGTATTCCTATGGACTCCATGAGAGCTAATACAATTTTTCTGCCCCAAAAAGCCTTACCCACTCAATGTAAAAAAACATAGTACCATTTCAACCTTGTTTAGTAAATTGGAAGGATTTTATAGTAGATTTGAGGATTAATGGGAGTTGACCAAAATATAGAATGCAACACTTACAATGGATTTGCTGGCACTTGCACTTGTTTGTCCTCTCTCTCCCTCCATTTTTCAATTTTTGATTAGCTGGATTCTTTGTGGGCGGCTTGGTATTTCAATTGATCCTTGCAGTCATATGCCAATGGGGGTTCTGCTGGGATTGCTTATAGAATTGGATTATGCCTTTTATATCATAGCCCCAACTCTCCACTCCTGCGCGCGCAAGATTCAAACAAAAACAAGCCAAATAGACAAAAAGTTCATTTTTATACTTTCAAAATTAAATTTTGTATTACAAATTTAAAATACAATTTGGAACCAATTATTTTCCTTCATTTTAATATCGTCATCATTATTGATATTAGTCAGAATATCGTTGGAATAGTGATAATTATTATTATTCATCGAAATTTCGATGAACGTCGGGGACCAGTTTAAAAAAAAATGTATTTCACATTAAATTGAATGGTACTCGATGAAACAATAAGTTAATTCACTTTCGTCAAAAACATTTGTCGGATTTTGACCTCAAATGAGTTAGTGTCGTAAATGGGGTCCAAAATTTATGAAACCAGACATTATCAACCATCACATCAAGAAATCACACAAAGAGATGGATTAGTGTGGCTACAGGATTTTTTCCTAGTCGGTCTTTATCTTTTTATCAATTGACAATCAATCATGTTACTATGCTACTCAAGGATTTCTACAAGTGACTAGAGGAGCCGTGATGGGCATGATCTTTTTCTTTGTTTGTTGTTTGTGGTGTGAACCAATGAAGTTATGGGGCAATAGCTCCAAAGGGTGTCTGGGGTTGTTACGTTCATTCGGCAAGTATCCTATGCAAAACTTAAAGTTAGGGATATCTATGCTTGTGAGTACTGCACATACCTCAACCCTTGGCACTATTCCTAGAATGTAGGGTTCACTCACTGTCTTCTACATGTTTTTTCTTTGGAATGAGATATCTCTACATTTTGGTTCCTTATACCCTGATGTACACAACTTCATTGTTACATAATAAGGCTCAGTGATGAATATATATTGTACTACAAAATAAAGGCACAAAAGTTCATGATTCCATCATCAATCTCATCATGTTGATTGTCTCTTCAGATAATTCTCTCATCAAACATATTTTTGTTGAATAAACCTTTTCGATTCTTTCTAATAATGATTTCATATAACATTATCTCTCTCTATTGGAGTCAATGAACACTAAGAGGGCAGGGAGGGGGGGTGAATCAGTGTTCTACTATTTATAAATTTATTAAGATGATTATTTAACCACCAGATGCAAATAACTGAAAGCAATGTGTAGAAACATAAACCAATTTAACATGCAACCATAACACTGGAATTTTTACATGGAAACCCAAAAGGAAAAAACCATGGGGGGATTTGAACCCACAATATTATTACTATGGCCAGTAGTAGAACAATATTACAAAAGTGAAATGCACTTGCATTCAGGCACACTGCCTAGAGCTCACTTCTTAATTACAAAACATGGTTGCAACCTCGGAGGACTCATTGTCCTACAAATGAGATATAGAAGAAAATACAATGTCTGAACCAGAATATAGCATCTACAAATGCTAGGAATCAGTTCTGGTTAGGCTCAATAATGATTTGTTGTCACTGCTCTTAAAAACTGCTCTGTTTTGCTCTACTACCATGTACCAAATCATGAAAACTTAAGATGCGCAAGTAAAACTATGCTCAATAACTTCCAACACAATCTTGCATACCTACCATCTTTTAAAATGACCATCCAAGTTGATCTTATATATCCACACCACAAAAATAGATCTTCATTAAGTCGGCTTCACAAAACTACAAAATGTGAAACGTATAGTCTCGTGTCAACTCAATCCTTCTAAAAATCCTTATTTTGGACCTAAAACATATGATCACAAGCTTCCCATAAGCTGGCTCAATTACCTCAAACTCATCAACATTTACTGGAATCATCCTAAACAATTTGGACCACATGCTACACCATCAAGCATAATGATGACTCTGTTCTCCCTACCAGATACTGGACCAAGAAACTTGCACTAGAATCAACACCGGAGGATAGAATTGAATGAAAAGTTGCCTCACACATCCAATAAACTATTACAATCATGACAACAAGAACTTAGTCACCAAAAATGAATAATGCTTACCAGATCTATACATTGTGTTCCACCGACCAGTCTTATGCTTCATGAATAACAAAACTTACTTAAGACTTCCGGTAATCCCAATCTCAATATACCAGATAGGATTACTAGGCCGAGTTTCCATTAATGGAAATCCCTAAGTATTCTCCATGCATCTAACATCATCAATCTTCATTAGATTCATCGAAATAGTGTCTCTTGCCAACACTCTCATCACTTAATTTCAATCTTTTCATCTATAATTCTATTATTTCATCATACCAACTACTCTATCCATCAATCAATTCTATTCTCTAACATTCTTCACTTCTTACTAATCATTCTCCACTTTCAGCATATTTCATCTTTCATCCAACTTTCATCAATCATTTGTCTTATGCAGAATGTGTCCTTCCTGAAACTAGACATGATCATCTATCTTTGTCTTATACAGGATGTGTCCTTCCTTAAACCAGACCTGATCTTTATCCTATCAATCAAATCAATCTTATCAATCGAATCAATCCAATCAATCTATAAATCACTCCAATCATTTCTTCTATCTAACTAAACTCATTTGCATCATCAAGTTAATCATTCTTCACCTTTCATCTAACATTCTTCTTCTTTTGAGAGTTAATTCATGCCTTTAATGCGCAAACAGTATCTCAAGGGGGCATTATACCCTAATGTCGTCGGGGCAGGAAATTTTTTCATTTGCTTTGAAACAACGTTGTTCCAACATTGTCTCAAAGAGGGGCAAATGTAGACACCTAAAAATGTCTCACTAATCACACACTAATTATTCATCCTATTAGTTAAATAATTCTTTAATTATTTAATTAATCTAATTAATCTTATTCTTCTGACTTAATCATCATCTTTTCACATTATTAATTAATCAATTTCTATCTATCAATCAATTCATCATTAACCCCCTTTTCAAATATTAATTATTTAATTAATTACGATTAATTCCCCTAATTAAATAATCTTTATTATTTAATTAATCTTATTTCTAATGATTAAATAATTTCATTTAAATTATTTAATTAATTAACTTATTCCTCCAATTCCCCAAATTCAAATTTCAATTAAATCCATCTAATTTCATCTCCCAAATTCACATTTCGGCAAATTTGAATTTCAATAAATTTTAATAAATCTCATGTGCATTTCATCATTTGAAAATAAAAATAAAAATAAAAATTAAAATGAAAATGAATTTCAATTCAATATCCTATAGCACATGTTGAAAATCTTAACCGATTGATCAAATCAGGTAACTCAGTTAACTCTTCAATCCCCCCTTTTTCACTCCAAATAACCTTTTCTAATTAATCAATCAATTCAGTCTTCTCCTCAATCAATCTAGTCAACTGGATAATCTATTCAGTCCACTAATCAATCAAATGAGTTAACAAATAAATCTATCATGTTAACATATCAATCAACTCACTTAACTGATCAATCAAGATCAGTTGAACTATTAATCAACACTTCAGTTCCAAATCTCACCCTATCTCACCTAAAAATCTATAAAAGCAAGCCTCATTTTCTAATTTCAATCTAGAATCACATAATTATAATCTTCAAAACAATTGTCTATCTCATGTAGGAAATCCCAGTGCAACACCTAAGAGCCACCTACATACACAATTCAGAGAAGAGCAATGGACGCCTTGTTATTATTATGATTCCCAAAGATACTGAGAGGGGAGGTGAATTAGTATCTGACCGGTATAATAATTTATTTGAATTATAACCTAAAAAGCATATCAAAACTGTGTATCGGTAAACCAAAAATAATGCAGTAAATAAGAGCAATAACCACAACATAAGAGACACACCATAACACAATATTTTTAATGAGGAAACCTGGTGTGGTAAAAACCTCGGTGGGATTTGTGACCCACAATATTCTCTTACTAGCCAATAAGAGAATATTACTGTTTACAATAGGGGCCTGCACATGCAGGAAGGCCATGTGCCTAGATCTCACTGCTCAATTACAAAAAGAAGTCACACTGACTTACAAAATGGATTATACAAATTCAATGTCTTGTACTGCTTCAGATCAACATCTACTATGCTAGATTCAGTATGAGTTTAAGCTCTGCTACATACATAAACCCTTATCCAATATCTGCCTTACAATTCGCATATTAGGTCTGCATTAATCCTTCCATCTTCTATCACTTCTAAATTATCTACAATGATCTCATACATATATGAGTCATATTACAATCCACCAAGTTGGCTTACAAAATACATTTAAACAAAACTCCTATCGGCCAGGGTGTCGGTGATCTTTGTGTCGATGTTGAGTTTGTCGGTGTCGGTACCTGTCGGTATCATAGGATTGCAAGGTTGCCATCAATGACAATACCTTCAATCACCTACAATTTCTCATTGGAGTGTGCATTTTCCAACAATCTCCCCCTTTGGTATTTATGGCAACACTCATGAGAAAAATCCAAAAAGTGTCCAAAAATGTTGTCCAAAAAGAATCTGCCAAAATTGTCTTACCAAAACTGTGTTGTCAAAAATGTATGCTCCCCCTGAGTTGATGATGTCTTTGTTCTGATCATTTTTCTCATTTCACTACTCCCCCTTTGACATCAATGACAAAGGTTGTCATTCACTGTCAGTGGAGTGAGGTTCCTGCCTAGATCCTTGTAACCAGGGGGTTACAATCTGGAAAAGATCTGCCAATACCAAATTCTGACTGTCGCTGAACCTTTTACTATCCTTTAATGTCACTTCTATTCTCTGAACTGTACCGGTTAGTATGTGCATTTTCTCTTCTGGTGTCTTAATTCTAGGAACCAGAGCCTCAAAAATTTCTTTTCTCGAAGAAATGAGGTAATCTAGTTTAGGACCTAGTTTGCATTTTAAGTTCTTTGCCTTATCCTTTATCTTCTCTTTGTCTTTTTCTAACTTCTCAATTTTCTCTTCAAGATCTGCAATGTTCTTATCAATTTCCAAAAATGAATCTGATGATCCTATTAAATTGTCAGCAATATTGTTAATGTCTTCTTGAGCTTTGCTGATCTTCAAATCTATGTTCTCTGTCAAAATATTAGTTTTGCAGGTGTCTCTGTACAGTTTCTTGTAATCCAAATTTGTTTCTCCTAGTGCCGGTAATAAGGTTTCTATTTTCTCCTTATTCTTCTTTACTAATTCCTCAAAGAATTTGTCTTTCTCCTTAATCATTCTCTCCTTGAATGTCTCCTCATTTATCTGATCAAATGCCAAAATGTTACTGGTGATGTATTTAGACAATGTGTCTAGTTGACCTAAAGAATCTTTATTATTCACAATGCACTTGGGTGCTATCAATTTAAAAATAGGAATAGTGTCATCAATAGCCTTATAGGCTTGTGCATTACACTCAGTGATCTTCTTAATAGAATCCAATAATACCTCTGCCACGTGCATTGGTCTGAATTGTGTCATTGAAGTACTAGATGTCTGCCCAACTGTCTTCACAATTTCTGTGTTGTCCGTTGCAGTAGTAACTTTGCTTGTCTTGACCTCTGGTAGGTTAGTTTGTGTTTGCATTTCTACTAGCAAAGGTTTAGGCTTTTCAGCTGTTGCCGGTGGCACTGTCTCTGTTTGAATCTCACCCTGTTTCTCAACTTGTGTATCAACCTGTTGGTGTTCCTGTTTCTATTCTGGTGCCTTAGAGGATTTCTCTGAGCTCTCAACTGTCGGTTTCTTAGATGTAGTCTCTGTATGCACTGTCGGTTTCTCTGTATTTACCTCTGATTTTTTTTTAGTTTCATTTACCAGTGCTTCAGATTGTTTCTCAGTGGTGTCCTCTGACGGTTTTTCTGTATCTGTAGGTTTTTTAGTGCTTATGTTTATAGTCTCACTAACTCCAACCTCAACATCTGCAGTCGATGGCTCAGTAGCCATATCTTTCTTCTTGTCCTTGGTGGTCTCTTTATCTACCACAATATTCACCTCTTGTGTATCTATATTCATGGTATACAAAAATTCAGACTCGGGATTTGTATCCTCTAGAGGAGTCTCCATACTTTCTGTAGCCAGTTGATTGTCAATGGTTTCTACCGGTGGAGTATCAGAAAGAGGTGAGGATAAGTGATCAGTTATTTTTAGGTTTGGAGGTCCCCCTTCCTTACCTTTCCCCTTATACCTGTCCTTTTGATATACTCTGATAGTCTTAGGTCTTTTGAGTTCTTCCTGTTTCTCCTTTTCAACAAAGAATATGTCTCATTGGTCTGCAGTCTCTTCTGAAATTTCATTCATTCTTCCTGCTATAAGTGCTACATGCCAGTGACTAGTTGAAAATACTCTCTGGTTGGCATCACTAATTAATTGATCAATCTCTTCAAGTGAGTTCACTGGGTGAACTGCAAGTAATTTCTCAATTTTTATTTTCTTATCCAGCTCAACAATAGCTACCCTTCTAGCTTCAAGTCTTTTGTAGAGATCAATGGGTATTTCATCAACAATTTCCATCAAAAATTTCTTGTAGATGTCCAAGTGTAAGGTTACACTGTTTTCTATGCTTTCTCTATCATCAGTGGAAAGTGTGTTATACAGTTTGCTAATGTTTTTCAACTTTCCATCCTCTGTTATTTCACTAAGGAGTTTATCCAGTGGAGAAATGTCTTGTTTTACCTTATTCTTCTTTGGAGTCAACTTCTTAACTGGAGGCCTCAATGCCTGTTGCTTTTTCCTTGTTCTCCTAGGTGTGGGTGAGGGTACCGGTGAGGGTTTTCTTTTCCTTTCTACCCTTTTGAATACTACCAGTATATCACTTTCAGAAGAAGTTGCAATCAGTGAAAGATGAGTTTCTGGTTGAAGTCCTTCCAATTCACTTTCCTTAATACCAGTTTGCTTCAATACATCTTCCTTAATAGCTTTAGCTTTTCTAGTTCCCTTCCTCACTGTTTTCTCAACTTTCTTAACTCTTTTCTATGATTGAATACCACTTTCAATTGTTTTTGCATTTCCAAAGACTTTCTTAGAGGGTTCCTTTGGTTCTTCAAGGAGGGCTTTTGCATATGTTTCAATGATGTTATCATCTGTTTCATATCCCATTTCAGTTACCTAGATAGTTCTAGGGACAACTGCCTCCATTCAGATTTCATCATTCTTGATTACAAAACATATTTCCTTTTGATATTTATCCACAATTGCCTGAGACAGCCTAATTCTTGTCTTCATTCGAGCCTTTAGTGCTTGAAAATTTTCATTTATGTTTTTCTCTTTGTTTTCTCCCATGTTCTTTAATGTATCCACTAGTTGCTTTCCTACGGGTATATCAAAACCAAAATCTCTCCTACCAATACCGGGTACTTCTTTAGTAATGTACAACATCAAACATACAAGCAAATTTCCAAATCTAAAAGTTCCTTTCTTATCTCCTTTGATCTTCTTCAGATTGTCTATTAATTCATCTTTAAGCCATTCACACACTTCTATTCTAGCATTATCATTAACCATGTCATATGCACTTTTAATACATAGGCTAGATACTGAGTTTAGCCTATTTGCATGTGTAGCGTTGTAGCCTAAAATCATACTAACAAATCTGACATTTATGTCCTTCACTTCATTGACTCTAAGTGAGCTCTTGTCAAATTTTGCGTCGGTTAGGTCCATTATTGTGTCATTTGAGACCTTTTTAGTTCTATCAAGTCTGCTACCGGTGGAAGGTAACCCTATTACTACCTTAACTGCTTCTTTTGTGATCTTATGAATTGAATCCAACCAAAATAATTCACCATGAACTCTTCTTAGCACAATCCTTATAACATCCTTGGGAAATTTCGGGACACTAAGGATTTTAGTAAAACCTAGGGTTTCTACTATCTTATGTTTCGACCTGATATTTCCAGATTCATCACATAAAATAGTTCTATACATATTCTTGATTTCTTCATCTCCTAATTCTTCTCTATGACAATGTATGTATATCCTAGGATCCTCTGCATAAACTACTCCTTTAGGAATTTGAGAAAATGCACCTACGGTATCATCTTTCTTCGCAATTTTAGGAACAAGTTTGAATATGGGTCTAGGTTGCTTGATTACTTCAATCACAATAGGGTTTGCAATAAATTCAGGAGTGGATGAAGAAGCCATAGTTATAAATACCTCAATCTGCCTTAAGGATGAGTGCTTGGATGAACTACTTCACTTTTTCGCTAAGGATGCCTTCACTCGAGAATTTTCGTGCTCTCAAAGATTTGAATGCTCGGTGAATGAAAAAAGAGCCAAAACACTTACTTTATAATGTTATTTTCTCTAACTACCACATTTAATGCTTGTTGGTGAAGTCACAACTTAACTCATCTATCAGTAAAGAAGTAATTCAACTTCTCACCATCAACCGAGGGTATGTTAGTGTATACACCTAAAAATGGTCTGAAGATAATTAATTAAATAAGCAATTATTTAATTAATCTCTCTCCCCAATTTAATTGAATTCACTAAGCAATTTGATTAAATTTTCCCTTTCATCTACTTATTAATAAATCTAAAAATTTATTTAATAGGTTCATTTCACCCCTTTAATTAATTAATTCCCCCCATCAAATTCATTTCTTCTAAATCCCCTAATTAATTAAAACAAATCAATTATGAGTTGTTGAGATTAATTATCCTTTTCATATTATTTAAATTTTTAAATTCAAATTCTCCTAACTTCTACCCCTCCTAAACCTAACCATTCCTAAACCTAACCCATTCTACCTACCCTCATGTCCCCTTTCTTCCAACATCTTCTATAACCTTTGTGACACTTGTCACTAAGTGTTCCCTTTCATCCTACTCCTTCTAGAAGCCTCTTGACACTTGTCACCATAGAGATGACAAATGTTCCCTTTAATCCAACCCCCTTTGCCATCCTCCTCCAATTTAACCATTGATATCTTCAGATCAATCTTGACCATTGATTCTTGCCACCTCACCCCTAGCCTTGGAAAATCCTATAAATAGACCTCATTTTGGATCTCAAAGGGTCCCAATTTCATATGATTTTTGCATATCATTTGCATTCAAGCATTGTTACTATAGGCATCTAGCTTCTAGTTTATCATTCTTAGCAATGTTATCATGCTCAATTTTAGCTTATTTCTTATCATAATCATGAATTCATATAGCTTAATCATGCTATTCTTTCTAGATCATGCATTTTTATCCATCAAATCCTCCATCAAAGTGTAGTCAATTCACTGGAGTATGCATAATCAGATCTGAGAGCATTTTTCATACTCGCATTTACTAGGAGGCAATAAGTCGATTAGCTATGGTTTTGTCTTTCATTGTTTCAATTTAATAACCATTGCTTATAATGATTTATTGAGTGCATTGTGGTTGCATGTATAGGTACACTTCATAGAGCATGACATTTTGGTGCCCACCGTGGGGCCGAAATCATCATTTTTGGCCTCTCAAGCTTCATCAATCTTCCTCTCTGCTCAAGACAGAATCAGAAACTTGTACGAGCTCCCTTTCTGGCTCATACAAACTTCTTTGTTAGTTTAGATGACAATTAATCCTGACTCGTACGAGACTCTAAAGTGTCGTACGAGCCACTTTATTCTCTTGCACGATACCTAAAGTTATGTCGTATGAGTGTATTTTGTAAAATTTATTTGCTCGTATCTACTCATTTATATGTCATACGAGTCTGTCTCTGCACTCGGATGAAGTCAAAAATTTTGTCGTATGACCTGTAAATCTATGTTGTATGACTCTCTGCCTTTGTGTTTTTCCACAAACTGCAAGTTAGAATTTTCAAGTTTGTCTATACGTTGGCAATTTGCATTTTTGAAGGCCTTCTGGGCATTTTTATCCCTTGAAAGTGGTGAAGCCAGGCATGCTCTTTCAAAATCTCATCTACAACTCTTGGAGACCTTTCCAACGAGTTAAACGGCTTGTAATTTTGAGTCCCGAGCAGAAAGTTATGCCTATTTGAAGTTAGGATAAAATTTCATATAGTTTTTTTTGAAAATTTCGTAGTTCGGATCACTAATGCTAATCTTGTTCTGTCTGTGAGATTTTTGGTAGCCTAATTCTTTTCTCCAGGACAATTTATGAAGATATGCTTGTCAAAGACATAATTCAAAACACAATCATGACTACTAATGGATTTATTGCAGGTTGCCTATGAATTCAACTAAACTTGGTGTATTCATTTAAATTTCTAGGCACACTTGATTTTGGGCTAAAAATGAACAACCATGTATCTCATGTCTTTGATGATAGGAGAGTATTCTCTCACCTTTCTTAGGTAATCAGAAAGCTAGAGTCATCCTTTTACTTCATTAGTGCATCTCTTTAGTAGGCATGCCATCCCGAGGAGTTATTAACTCTTAGCCCTTAAGGTTGGTGAGAGGGGAACGACCTAAGTGGGAACGGCTAATGCCAAGTAATCCAACCCCCTATAAAATAAATGTGTTTTTTATGAAAATCAAAGCAACGACAGTGCTTGGGATATCTCTACTCCGTACCTTCAGGTATATCAAACCTTGGTTTTCAAGGTTGGGAGACCTCTTAATTGAGTTTATACCCCGACGCGTCGAACAGATCCCTTACTAGTGCCAGTTAAAATAAAAGCTACCTAATTCACCTCTGAAAGGGTGATAATCTTTGTGCAAGAGAGATAGTAACTCTCCCAAGACACTTTCCATATCATGCCCCCATTAGCGTTTGGAGTCAGATAATACGGTGTTGAGAATCCGTTACGTGAGACTCAGCAGTCGTATTCTGATTAGCTATTGGGTGTGTACCTAAGTCAGCAAGCAAAGTTTTTCATTCTCATCCAACTTCCTTAGGGTTTAGCTTGATTGGAGTCATTTATCACATCATGTGTTTGTTGTGTATTCATCCCTAAATGAGAAAATCAGACACCTAAAAACTAGAAAACATTAGGAAAACATCATCAGAATTCAAAGATCAAAATCAGCAAAACAAACACTTTTTACCATTCTCTACAACCTGTCATACGAGCTTTAACTCTTTGTAGCACGAGTCATAATCTCTTTCAGATGAGTTAACTTGCATAAAATCATTTGTCATACTATCTGCTATCCTGTGTCGTACGAGTCATCTGTTTTGTCGTATGGTCTATAATCCCAAGTCGTACGAGTTGTTGTTGTTTATATGAAAAACTTTGTTCTGTCATATGGCTCTATATCTTGTGTCATCCTTAGTTGAATCTTATGTTGTATGAAACTCTACATCTATCAGTCCAGAGTTGTGTCCTGCATGTCTGTTTCAGATTTATCATTTCTACCTGATCAATTTGTAGTAAGCATAAACACCTGTTATCTATCAATCTGTGCTTAGATTGTTTGCTTGGTTTGCTTGGTCAAGTTATCATCCATCAAAATCAGACTCTAGAAGATAAACACCCCAAGATTTTCAAAGTGCTCACCCCCAACAAGTTCAAGATCTAAACATCTCAAAGTGCATTATCACCCTCTTTGATAAACTGATCACTCAAACATAGTTTCTCATCAGGATCAATCATCCTTTATCACGAAACTGAAACGTTTGGTCAGGATAACCTTCTCCCACATCGTATGATAGATCATTCCTACTGGACCTGGTTCTTATCAAATCATCACCATTGCACTCCTAAATTGAAGATCAAAAAACTTGCAAACTTTTAAACACTTGAATTCTCTTTTAGTGTCATATCACTCTATTGCCTTGAAATTGACTATTGATCACTTACCAAACCAACTTTTGGACAATCGAACCCCTGAGACAAAAATAGAAACATTTGAAATAGCTGAAGATCATATCAACATGACATACCAAAGCAAAATACAAGTAACAAGCCAACATATCAGAGCAATCAAACAAGTTCAAAATCAAAATCCAACTATGTTAAAACTTCACAAGGATTTAAATACATCTCAAAAGAAAGGTGTCTCTTTTATGCACCTCTTAAAGAGATCCCTAAAGGATTTGGCTAAAAAAGATCAAAATCGTGCACCCATATCTAACAATGATCCATCCATCCATAAGCAAATTGACTCTCCAAAGGCATCTATTCCTACACCTCTTGAAAGCTTGCAAGAACCTTCCATAGCATCCTCACCAAACAATATACCCATCAAGCCTATTCCAGAGGATCCTATTCAAAGCTCATCTCCTTCGTATCCAAGCATTAAGCCATTGCAAAATCCCCATAGCACTCCCTTGCAAATTGAAGTCCTCATTCATAGAATGCTTGTTAAATGTGTCCTGATAGATGGGGGAGTTGGCTTGAACATTTGCTCTTTGAGTCTTATCCATGCTCTAGGATATTCAGAAGATGCAGTTGATCCCCGGAAAAGGATAAAAATCAAAGTCTATGGTGAAGAAGAACATTACTCTAAAGGAATTGTGGTATTACCCCTCAGAGTGGGACCTTTGCAAAAAGAAATAGCATGCCAAGTTCTAGACTTGGATCTACCATACAATATACTCTTGGGAGGACCATGGATATAAGATATGCAAACTCTCCCATCAACCTATCATCAATGTGTCAAATTTCCCTACGAGGGATAGGAAATCACAATATCAGCAGAATCAAATCCATTGCAGTGTTGTAATAATCTGAAAACGACTCAAGAGATCATTATTCCACATAACAAAGAGGCAACATCTTCAAGCAAGGAACAATCATTTGAATCAATTATGTCAAACATGGAAAAACAAATACAACTAAAAGATCAAGGAATTGGAGAATATTTGCTATCATGGAAAAACAAACAAGAGCAAATTCAAATTGAGAGGGATGAAGAAGAAGATATAGTAGTTGATGTAGTGCACACCTATGCAGGACAAACGTTAGGAACTAGTTCACTTGAATCAGAATCACATTCGACTGACATGGACTTAACCGAGGATGATCAAGATTTTCTTATACGAGGTCATTCTGATGAGAGTATCGTTCTAGACATGGAAATACATACTTAAAGATTTGACATCTCTATCATGACCCCTAATATCTTTGAAACTATTCAACCTGAAGATCCTTTATCCTTACGCTATCCTAAACCTATGGACTGGGAAAATGAAGAACATATTGACATTGATACCTTACCTAATGACCATGCCATATCCTTATATCTTAATGAAATCAAACCTGTAACAACTTTCACCAGGGATTCCGCTAACATATCTTCAGGTCAAGTGGGTGTTAAATATCCTAGTCGCAAAAGTGAAAATAAACAAAACAATATCAGGTCTAATGATGAAAACCATTTATTGGCAACATTAGACCGAGAAAAAGTAAAAATAAAGGATGCATCTAACGGTGAAAACCTCCTCAAGGCGCCAAAAGATGGGAGATTTGACACCTTACCTAAATGTTATCAAGAGAAGTTATCTATCATAATAGCACCAACAAAGGCAGTTATCATTGGCACAACTGATCTACATCCAGCAATCTCTCTATCAAAAACTAGCAAGGCAAAAATATTTGGAACCATTCAAAAGATGGAAAGTCAATTTTACCTAGTCATTTACAAACATTCCAGGGTTTGATCCATATCTTACAATACATCACCCGAATATTAGTCCAGGAGAAGACATCAATAAAGGAACACAACATGGATCAGGTGTAGGAATTCTATTCATCATGCCACAAGGACATACAATCCTGAAAGCATACAAATTAAGCTTTTCGTGCACAAACAATATAGCAGAGTATGAAGCATTAGTAACATGTATCAAAATGGTTATAGAATGGAATATAACACAACTTCAAGTCTTTGGAGAATCTCAGTTCGTCATCAATCAAATCAATGATGACTATTAAACAAAAGATGACAAACTCATGCCTTACAAAAAGATGGTGGATGATATCAATAAGTACTTTGTAGAAATAACTTTTGAACAGATTATAAGAAATGACAACAAAGTAGCAGATGCCATGGCTACACTTGCTTCTCTATTACAGACACTTGAAAATCAACAACGTTATGAATTCCTGGTTGAAGAGTTGTTTCATCTCGCCTATAATTGTCCTGATTCCCAAACCATCTGTCAACTTATTGGACACAATTCCTCCCGCTATGGCCAAACTTACACATACCTAAGAGATAATAACTTATCTCCAGATTTATCGAAGAACCAAAAGAGAAACTTTATTCTCCAATCCTCCCATTATACTCTCATCGCAGATACCCTGTTTAAACAAGGTCTAGACGGTACTCTCTTACGATGTCTAGAACAAGAAGAATATGAGAAGGCTTTACATGAAGTCCATAATGGTATTTGTGGCACTCATTCAAGTGGTCTTACCCTTTCAAAAAAACTCATATGCTTGGGCTACTATTGGCCGACTATGGAACGAGATTCTTTTAAAATAGCAAGAACATGCAAACAATGTCAAATCCATGGGAATTTGATACATGCACCAACACAAGAACTTCATGCTTTAGCAACATCTTGGCCTTTTTTCCATTGGGGTCTTGATCTGGTAGGAAAGATAAATCCTTCTTCATCTAATGGTCATAAATTCATCTTAGTAGCTACTGAATATTTCACAAAATGGATTGAAGTGGTACCTCTCATAAACATCACAGGAAAATAAATTGCTACATTTATCTTGAACTATATCCCCTGTCGCTATGGAATACCAATGACTATTATCATTGATAATGGGTGACCATTCAAGAATCAAGATGTACAAGAGCTATGTGAGAAGTTCAAATTCCAGCATAGATTCTCCACACCATATTATCCACAGGGAAATGGGTAGGCAGAAGCATCTAACAAAACTATTTTGAAAATCCTTAAAAAGACAGTGAACGATGCCAGGAAAGATTGGCATATCCAACTAAACCCTACTCTGTGGGCCTAACGCACCAGTATCCGCACACCAACATGTGCCACATCTTTCTCTCTTGTATATGGATCAAAAGCCATATTGCCAATCGAAGTAGAGATACCTTCTCTACGTGTATCACTAAAAGGTCTCATCCCAGATGAAGAACAAAGAGTATCTAGACTGCAAGAGTTAGAACTAATCCATGAATGAAGACAAAATTCCTTTGATCATCTAAAGGTATATCAACAAAGAATGTGCAAGACCTATAATCACAAGGTTAAACCATGAGTCTTTCAAGTTGCAGAACTAGTGCTAAAGGAAAATCCACGCAACCAGGTAGATCGAGAAAAGAAAGGAAAGTTTGAAAATTCTATGTTTGAAAAATCAGAAAAAATAAAAAACAGTGAAAAAGCTAGAAAAATAAAAAAAAGTAAAAAAGCAAAAAAATCCTAAAAAGTGAAAACGAAAAAGAAAAGAAAAAAAAAATTAAATATCAGAAAAAGTGCAATAAAAACAGATGGTGAAAACCTGGCAAATAGGCACTATCTGTCTGCTAGCTCTTCCATCTATTGTTCATGCATTATTTCCACTTGCATTCATCTTCCATCAGTGCTGACCATCATAAGCCTTTGTACATACACAAGCATCCCAGGTGGCTTCTTGCCATGGTTTGGATCATTGGATATATCATAACAACTTTGTTTTTGAGGCTTGGGGTAAAATCTTGCACTTAGCTGGGGGCAAAACTTTGGATCAATTTTGAGCTTAATCAAACAGGTAGAACAAATGGTTAGACAACACTTAACAAGCAAAAATTGAGACACATCCAACATTGAACACGAGATCAAACTATCAACTATCAAGCTATCACAAAATCAATCTAAGCACATCACACACTTTTCAGTGCATAATATCTTTTTGAATAATGATTTTAACATGATTGTTAAAATTTTCTATATTGCCTTTTCGCTATCATGATTTCTGAGTGACTCCATGATGTCTTTGACTAGAGGAACAAGGATGAAACATGATATTTTTCTTGTCTGTTGTCTGAAAATTAATCATTAACATGTACAAATTTGTCTCAGGACATGATCATCAAAGTATCATTGAAGACATTTCCGATTTGCATATTGAAATGATTAATACTGCCTGTTTTACGCAAGCAACACTTAGTTCATTGCGGTTCAATTATACCTCGATGCTTGTGCTAACTTGCTATATCAAAATCCAGGAAAGAAGTGCTTAGGTCATCATGGTTTAATTATACCATCGATGTTTGCACTCACTTCCCACATTTCAAAAAGCTCAATGATGACAAAAACGCAAAATAATCTAGTGACTAGTCTGATCATTCCATTGCATTTTAGCTTGCATTTCATTCTTGCATGAGATCCTACAAGCTCCCACTAATACATTTAGCCTAAAATTCCGACGGAGGTTTTCGACAGAGAAGGTATATTGTGATCAAACTTGATTTTTTTTTGAAAAAATGCCCGATTTCATCGGAATTTCGACGATAATGCAACATTTGGTTTCGACGGAGAAGGAATTGGCAATGACATTAGGGTTTTTTTAGAAAAAGTGCCCGCATTTGTCGAAATGCCGATGACCACATGCATTACTTTAAAAAAAAAGAAAAGACCAATTCATTTCATAAATCCCGCCTCTTTACAAAATCCCGCCTCTCATTCGACATCCTGCCTCTGTAGCGAACCTGTGGAGATCATTGGTGTGACAAACACAGCCACAACGAGGAATAGGGGAATGAAGTGCCAAGGGTTGGCACATAACCAGCGAGGACGACTGCAAGGGAGCCCAAAATGGGTTGTGTAAATGGCGACGCCCGGGCCTCCGTCAATAGCAATAAGAGCTACAGACAGAGGAAGATGACTGATCATTGGTGTGACAAACATGGCCGCAGTGGGGAACGGGGGAATGAAGTGTGCTTGCATGGAAGAAACTCACATCTGGTAAGCAGAAATTCATTCTACCTTATCTTCCATACAATGAACGCCTATTTCCATTGGTAAGAGAAGATTTCATTTACTGTGTGTTTGAATGTTTGTGTAGAAAACGGTGGAGTTGTTTGTAATAATTTTGTCTGTCACGCAAATGGTGTATGTAGTGGTACTCATTCTCTCACATCGCTGAATAGAAGAACGTACAAGGGTTTCCCTTTCTTGCAACCATTGTGTTTTACATTCTTTAAAACATTTTGAAGTTCACGGGCACAAAGTGCCAAGGGCTGGCACATAACCAGTGAGGACGACCGCAAGGGAGCCCAAAATGGGCTGTGTAAACGGCGACGCCTAGGCCTCCACGAACCTGTGCTCGGAGCATGAAAATGATGATGATTAAAGGATCACTTACAAAAAAATGAGTTTGTATTTTTTGTGAGAGTAATGCTTGTGAGTAAAGGGCTAACAACCAAAGGGGCTAGTTTAAGGAAAGTAAGGATCACGAGACTTGTTTTATTGCTTTGTAAAATTTTGAATATATTTGTTCTGATTGATGAAATGAATTATTTCAATTTGAGCCATATCAATGAGATGAATCAAAGAACAAGTAGCAATAATTGTTGGTGTAATAGGGATATTACCTAGCTACTTCCACTATTAGGTCATTTTTATGCCTTATCATTTAAGTTTACTTAAGGTATACATAGGATACTTATCACTTTATGTCTCATATCATAAGATTAAGATACTTTCATAATCTTATGATATCCTACATGTCTCATCTTGACCTATATAATCAAGGGGTTCTATTTATAATCTCATTCATTCATATTGTAAACTTGCATTCATTGATAGGAATATAGTTTATTCGTGTCATATTGATCTTCTCATTTTGTTGTGCTTTCCATTAGACCTCTAGATCTTGGGTGGCTATCTCCATAGTCAAATCTTAAAATATTTACCTTTCTAGATTCTATAAAAGAAATGGTTTTATCAAGAATATCATATGGAATAGCTTCTAAATATTTGCATTTGATAACAATATTGTTAGAGCATTTTCCTCTATAGGAAAATAATCTAAACTAGACTTTTTTTTTCAAGCTAAGACAAAACAAAGTAAGGTAGTAAAATAATCACTTTCTCTAAATTGAGATTTTTTGGCAAAATTTTCCATAAAAATCTCTAAATTAGTCACATAAACATACTTTCTCACTATCTTCTCCTCCATATAACCCCTTGGATCAAATAAGGGTATTGTAACGTCGTAAATTGTACGCACTTGCTAAAGCAGTACAATTTCACACCTAGTTTAGCACCCGCCTTGGTGTATTTTGCATTTTGCATTGCATTTCCCCTTTAGCACTTAATTAATCAAATTAATTAGGTCTAAGGTTCTATTTCATCATCTTCCACATCATAAAGTCGGGCCCTTTTCATTAAAATGTGCCCCTTTCATTTTATTCCTCCAATACATCATTTAACCAAAAACCCTAATTAGGTCCTATTTTAAACTTAGGGGCTTGATTTCGGGGGTCAAAACATCTCAAAATCACTTATAACTTTGGGATTCGCTCTAAAATCATCATATCCGATGGCCCTAAAAATTTGGTGAAAAGTTGTCAGGACCGTGGCGCCCGGAGTGCACACAGTCCCGGACATTTTTCCTGAAATTTTAGGAGTGCAATCCAATCATAAAATAAAGCTTAACCCCAAGAAATTGGCGGGAGATTCAATCTCTAGGTCGGCCAAAAGTTGGAATTAAGACATAGGGTTTCATACATAAGAGCTCTCTTTCTTCATTTGAAAGGATCCGAATTTTGGTTTCAGGAACCTCATATGCAGCAAAAGAGCAGATCTTTGAAGACTTGAGCAACATTCAATATTCATTCATCAAGCATTCATCAATTTCATTCATCCACTTAGGGCTTGGAAGACATTGGAGAGCAATAGGGGATCACTGACTGAAGATTGGCTTGTACCCCTCCCTTGGGGTTGGGTATGATTTCATGTTGTTTTCATGTCTTTGCATGAGCTTCATTATATCATTTGCATTCATGCTTTATATCACTTTGCATCTTGATTTGGAGCATTCACATTATCATTTACAAGCAATTAGGGTTTACTTTCTAGGTTGCTCTAGTTTGCTTACTTGCATTTTAGGATCTTGCACACACACAAGGTTTGCACACACATTACTTTTACAATACAACTTGGCTATTCGTGGAGGTGGAAATCACCAAAGCGGGGGTTTGACTAAGGCAAAACCCTATATAGCCACCCAAAACACCTTTTCAGATATAAGTGCAGATTTCGGGATTCAGACGACGCTGCAAGTTGCAAATCCGGAAGAAGCAGACGGAGACGGAACCATACACCAAGTTTTAGAGCCGAAGACCAGGACAGGGGCGTGGGGCGCCCTGGTCCTGCCAGGACAGGGGCACTGGGCACCTTGGTCCCTGGGACAAAGGCGCTGGGTGCCCTGGTCCCTGGGACAAAGGCACTGGGCACCCTGGTCCCTCTGTTAGATAGCAAGTTTTCAGCAGTTCGGATAGCTTTCCAGGTTGTAAGACAGTAGTTTCAGGAGCAGTTTCAGGGGCAGAATCAGGACAGCGGTGCTCGCGCCCCCGTCCCGAACATTTTCACTCAGATTTTGACTCCGAGTACGCATTTGCATTCTTGTCTTGTCCTTGTGTTTACAGCTTTCCATAGTTTAAGTTCAATTCTGCAATCTTGTTATTAGTTCATACTTGCACTTTGGGGTTAGGGATTGAACTTGCATCATTTTATCTTTCAATTACAACAAAGGAATAGAAATCCTAATAGGTAGCTCGTGGCTCTCTCTTCCACAAAAAGAAGTAGCCAATTGTGTGATACCTCTAGGCTCTTTCGTATTCAACAATGTGTGTCAAAAGGTAGGATTAGGACATGTTAGCCTAGTCTCGCTTTTTCCCCTACACATTTTGGTGAACCCGACGTGAATCTTATTATTGCTTTCTCTTGCATTGCATTTGTTAGATCTAGATTTAGTGTGTTTCATTTAAGTTTCATTTTCAAAAAAAAAAAAAGAAAAAAAAAAAAAAGAGGAGAGTGTGTTTCTTTGTTTCTTTTGCATTGTGTGTTTAAGTTTTATGCAACTTTTATTTCAAAATGTCAGATTTTTATTTGCAAGATGTTCATATTTATGATGATGTATGCAATTATGTCGATTATGATTATAGCCAAGATGAATTAGATGAAGCTTTAGATGAGTTTTTGAATCCTAAAGAAACCAAACCTTCATTTTACCAAAAACTCATAAACCTTGTTGCTATGCCATTTCGTTGTGATGAGAAAGATAAGTTGAATGATTCCTCTCAAGGGTACATTCCTATCAACTCTTCCACTGAATCTAGTAACATGGTTGTTTTCAATGATCCCCTCTATGAAGAGATGTCTCCTTTTGAATCAAAAGATAAACCTTTTAATCGATATGATCATGCTTTGTTGGATGATGCTCTTGATGACTTTGTGGCTTTATCGAAATCTTTAAACAAGAACAAAACTTCTAAATTAGTTAACATGATAAACCTAAAAGAGCATAATAAGCCTCTCTTTGAAGTCCAAGGTGCCTATCCTTCTCCCACCTTTCAAGTTCCTAAATCACCTCTCCTTACTGTCCAAGGAGGGTATGGTCATGATTCCTTTTTTACTCCGAATAAATCTATCATCACTGTGCAAGGAAGAAAACCTATGAGTCCTTATAATTACGCCAAGCAATTAACTAGAGAGAGTTATCATGCGGTTGCCCATACTTATCATACTAGAAATAATAGGCAGCCTAATCCTCCTCCTGTTACTCCAGTTTCTCTTCCTAATCCTCAACCAACTCTTCCGCAAGCTCCACGTATTTCACAAGTTCTTGGCAAGGAATATGATCTCATAGAACAACTTAAAGCTACCCCTGCTAAGATATCCCTTTGGGATTTGATTCAAACTTCTTCTGCTTATCATGGAATGTTACAAGATGCCTTGAAAGATTTGAATGTTCCTCCACCTAATGCATCTAGTAATATAGTATCTTTAGTTAACTCTGTGATGAATCCTAAAGCTCAAATTGTGTTTACTCAAGACGAGTTGCCTACTAGTGAAATTCAACATCAATATGATCCCTTGATGATTGTGGTTATCATAAAAGACACTACTATAAGATGAGCACTGGTAGATAATGGCTCTGGCCTTAATGTGTGTAGCATTAATCTATTGCATAAGATGAATGTGGATACATCCCTTATTGAGCCTGACTCTCATCCCATTCGAGGCTTTGATAATGTGGCTAAGTCTTCATTAGGTATTATCACCTTACCCATCACGGTGGGACCTGTTACTTTTCCTACTCCTATCCATGTTATGTCGGGAAATCTAACATACAACTTGTTATTAGGGAGACCTTGGATTCACAGTATGCAAGCTATCCCCTCTACATTGCATAGACAAGTTAAATTTATCTATAACAATAAGACATATACCTTGATAGGTGATACTAAGTTTCAAGCTTTTTTGCAAACATCTACTTCCAAAGGGAGTTCTTCTAAGTCTTCCTCTTTTGGTGATGACTCTTTACCTATGGATGAATCATCACCCTCTAATAATCAAAGTTCTTTGGATGAGCCTGAAGTTCCTGAAAAAGACTCTTCTCAACTTGAATCGACACATGAAAAGGCTCTTGATCCTGAAAAGGTTCTCGTAGAAGACAACTGGGGATCTCTTGATTTTAATCCCACCTTTGTAGGTGAGTATAGGGTCCCTTCTAGAGAGCTTAAAGTTGAAAAGAAGGAAGAGGCTAAAAATCAATCAATCTTACCTGAACCTATGAGCAATAATTTTGTGGCTGCCTCTCAAACTTCTTCTCCTCACACCTCTAATTCTGAAGGATTTGATTCTTTGTCTTATGAAAAACCACCTTCTCTTTTTGAAATGGCTGATCGTTATGGTCATGGTTTTCATATTCTAGCTAAGCATGGGTATCATGGAAATGGTTGTGGTGCTCATGAACAAGGGATAAAGGTTCCTCTAGAGAATAATCTTTATGATGTGACCTTTGGACTTGGTTTTAATCCTTACAAGTGCACTAAAGCTTCTAAGAGACCATGTATTAGTGTTAATACTATTTCTACATCCCTACCAATGAGACACCCTGAGTATATTGATGGGGATCCTTCGTGTGCCTGTGCTTTGGATGTCTTTCCTACCGATGATGCTTTAGCTGAGTTTTTAGGAGCATATGATACTGTCCCTCGTTATCATCACAATAGGGGACTTCCTTATTGTTTGAACACTTAAGCCTATTTTGGAAAAGAGATTGATAATGATGAGATTGTGAAAGAATTCCCTCAGTTAAAGGATACTCCTCAACAAAGTAATCTTCTCACAAGTGACACCATTGATGTTAAGATGGATCCTGGCAATGAAGAAAAAGTTATTAGAATTGGAAAATGTTTGGATGAAGAAGAAGAACAAAAACAATATGTAGATTTATTGCATGAATTCCCTGAGATCTTTGCTTGGACATATTCTGACATGCCTGGTATAGATCCTAAGATTGTTACTCATAATATTGTCTTAGTTCCCGATGCTAAGCCTGTGAAACAAAAGATTCAAAAAATGAATCATAAGGTAGCTTTGCTTGTTAAGGCTGAGATTGAAAAATTATTGGAGGCTGGATTTATCCGCCCTATTGATTATTCCCCGTGGATTTCAAATATTGTCGCTATGGCTAAATCAGATAATAAAATAAGAATGTGTACCGACTTTCGAGATTTAAATAAGGCTTCTTTGAAAGATAATTTCCCTCTCCCAAACATTGAAATGATAGTTGATTCTACAGCAGGACATGCTTTGTTATCCTTCATGGACAGTTTTTCAGGATACAATCAAATTTTCATTAATCCTCAAGATCAATTCAAAACTACTTTCACCACTCCTTGGGGTACGTTTTGTTGGGTGATGATGCCTTTTGGACTTAAAAATGCAGGCACAACTTATCAACAGGCGATGACCCTTATCTTTCATGATTATATGCATAAGATTTTAGAAGATTATATTGATGATGTTTTAGCCAAATCCATTCTTTGTATAGATCATATTAAGATCCTTCGTCAAATCTTTGAAAGAATTCATAAATATCACATGCGCTTGAATCCCCGAAAATGTGTTTTCGGTGTGGATAGTGGAAAACTATTAGGATTCATAGTTTCGCATCGTGGGATTGAGGTGGACACTAAGAAAATAGATGCTATTGTCAACATGCCACCTCCTAGAAATGTGTCTCAACTCAAAAGCTTACAAGGAAAGATTCAAGCTATTCGTAGGTTTGTATCTCAACTTGCGGATCATACTTTTCCTTTTACTCAACTTCTCAAAAATAATATCACTTTTCAATGGAACGAAGATTGTCAGCAAGCATTTGAAGATTTAAAAGTATATTTGGATAATCCTCCTATCCTTCAACCTGCCGAACCTTCTAAACCCTTCCTCCTTTATACAGCTGCTTCCTCTCATGCTCTCGCAGCATTATTGGCACAACATGATAAAGATGGTAAAGAGTGTCTGGTTTATTATATAAGTCGAACCTTACTCGATTATGAGACCTGATATTCTACGATAGAAAGACAATGCTTGGCCTTGGTGTTTGCGACTCAGAAATTGAGACATTATCTTTTGAATTCAGAAGTCCATGTCATGGTAAAGTTTGATCCTTTGAATCATCTTTTCTCTAAAAGATTTATCAGGACGCCTAGCTAAGTGGGTTATGATGTTAACTAAATTTGACCTTAAATTTGTTTCACAAAGAGCAATTAAAGGGCAAGCGTTGACCGATCACTTAGTTGAGGCCCCTTCACCTTTCTCCTTCCCCAACCCTGAGTCTTTTCCCGATGACTTCATTCTTTGTACAGAGAAAGATGAAACTTGGGAGCTGTACTTTGATGGCTCTAAGTGTCATACGGGATTGAGGGCAGGTGTTGTTCTGATTTCTCCTACAAAGAAATCCATTCCCTTATCTTATCGTCTCAATTTCCTATGTACCAATAACATTGCCGAGTATGAGGCTCTTATAGCAGGAATAAAGGCAGCCTTGGCTCTGAATGTAAAGCACATACATATTTATGGAGATTCTCAATTAATTATAAGACAAGTAATAGGACTGTATCAAACAAGACAAGATGAACTATCACAATATATAGACCTTGCTATCTCTTTGTTACAAAAATTCGATTCTTATACCATGGAACCTATTCCTCGAAAATATAATCGACATGCAGACACAATGGCATGTGTGGCTTCTCTTGTATCTTTAGAGGACCTTGTGGTTGATCTTAAATTTGTTATTCACAACCTTATTTCTCCAGCTATTGTAGATGATTCTAGCCTGGTGACATGTTGCGACTTTATAGACTCAGATGAATGGTATTCACATATCGTAAGATACTTGACCGATGGTACCTTTCCTGATTCTGCCAATAGAAACACTAGGGCTAGAATCCGCAAGTTGTCTGCTAGATATATCATTCTTTCTAATGTTCTTTACCGAAGGGGTTATAACAGTCTTCTCCTTCGTTGTCTTAACAAATCGGAAATCCCTGTTGCTCTTGAAGAGGCACATTCAGGTGCCTGTGGGGGGCATTTTGGAGGCAAATCCTTGGTTCAAAGATTGCTTCGTATGGGATATTATTGGCAAACTATGCAGAAGGATTCTTTTTCATTTGTTAAGAAATGTCATCAATGTCAACAACACAATAATCTGATTCATGCTCCTGCCCAAGAACTCCATTCTCAGGTAGCCTCTTGGCCTTTCTCTGCATGGGGGTTGGATCTCATCGGTAAAATCTCTCCTCCTTCATCTCAAGGACATACTTTCATTATAACTGCAACAGATTACTTTACAAAGTGGGTAGAAGTTGTTCCTCTTTGCTCTACTACTGCTGACGTGATTTGTCGATTTCTTCTAGAAAACATTATTTCTCGATTCGGGATACCTTCCACTATAATCTCAGATAATGGGACATCATTTAAGAACAAAGACGTGAAGAAATTCCTCGAGAAATATCATATCAAACATCAATTTTCTACACCATACTATCCTCAATCAAATGGTCAAGCCGAATCATCCAATAAAATAATTTAACAAATTCTTCGCAAAACTATGAATAAGCATGGTAAGGACTAGAGTACTCAGCTAATTTATGCTCTTTGGGCTTACCGAACGAGTGTATGAATTGCTACAGGAACTACCCCTTATAATCTTGTTTATGGTGCTGATGCTATTATGCCTTTAGAATTAGAGATTCCATCACTTAGAGTTTCTCTCAAAGGTATAGTAGATGATGACTCTTATAGAGAGCAAAGACTTCAACAGCTTGAGATGCTTGATGAACAGCGTATAAATGCTCTTGAGCATATTCAAGCGTATCACAAAACTCTACAACGAAGCTATAATGATAAGGTTATTCAACGTTCCTTCTCAGTAGGTGACTTAGTTCTCTATGAGAATCAGCGCAATGTGAATGCCTTACCTGAAGAAAAGGGAAAATTTAGTCCTAATTGGCTTGGACCGTATATTGTTATTGAAGATTATGGATCAGGTGCTTACAAAATAGCGGATGTAGACGGTACGCCTCTTAAAGAACCTATAAACGCTATGCACTTGCGTAGATACTATGCTTAATTCCTCATTCCTTATCATTCATCTATTTCCTTCTTCAAAATTGGATAATATGTTAGCATATCTTTGTTAGAGCAATTAGAATTAAATGATATGTTGTTTAATCTATATTGCTTTGTTCCTGACAAGCGTGTTTCTTTACTCTCTAGTTTGTCTTGAATTCATTTATGTAAATTGCAAAAGATTTATATTTTCATTATGTTGGCATATTATACAATGTCTTTATGTGTTAAGTTGAATTGTGTCATGTTGTGTTTAAGTTCAAATTAAATCACATTAGTTATATGATTCTTAGGCTTAACACATATTTCTTCCCTATCATCAATGTAGTACTTGATCAAATATTTTAATTAAGTCACACATGTATCAATTTAATCATGGAGCATTGAAAAATCAATCACATGGAAATTAAATTCAGAACATACATGTAAATCTACCAAATGTGTTAGCCTTAATCAAAGCAAAACATACATTGTTTTAGGCATTAAAGATAACACGTTTGAGACAAAGAGAAGCATGTGTATATATATATATATGTGACTTGTATGATACAAAAGTAGGTCACTATACAAAATGTGACCTATCCTAAATCATGAAATCATCTCCTATCCCTAGGGCTAGTGGCTGGAGAGTGACGACTAGACACTCCCTCCTGATCCAGCCGTGAAGGTGGACCCATAGGTGTATAGCATGATATAGACCGTGAATGACTCCGAGAGGAACTCCTATGATCCCTATCCATAAGGATCACGCGATACGAGGTAGCCTCGGCCTGAGCTGCTACTAGGTCATGGTGCGCCTGCTGAAGGTTCTCTGATAGAACTCTCTCTCTCTCCCTCCATATTTCCACCTGTACTCAAAATGGGGAAAATAAGTCCTCATGCTGACCCGTGTTCCCCTGAGGCCTATAAGCAACTTGTGAGGAACTAGGGATCTGTGCCCTCGTGGAAATATCTGTCACTGCTTGCTAGATCAAGGAGCGCCACTCCTGCACATTAGCTATAGTAGTAGAACAGATTTTGTATTAATACCATTCTATATCATCAAAAAATTAATCAATCAACATAAACCTTACTATACCTAGATCTCCCTCGCACCAGTAGGGATCGTGATATGGTAGCATCTATGACTGGGAACTGCTAGGCTCCCCGCACTCGAATGATCTGTGCACGATGGGTGCAGGTCTCCGTATCGCCTCGTGTTCCCCCTTTTGAGGAATATGAGGAGGATCCAAGGCTATGGTATCATCTCCTGAATGGTGGGGAGCTGCATCTGACTCCTCCTCGTCATCTCTATCCTCCTCCTCATCATCATCCTCCTCATCTGCATCCTCGCCCGCATCCTTGTTCTCCTCATCATCATCTCTATCTGTGTCATCCTCCTCTCCTTCCTCCTCCTCCTCGGCACTAGGCTGATCTCCTATGGGTGGATCGGGATCTCCTGCCTCCTCATGACCCTCTCCCTCCTCTGGCTCCTCCGATCTGGATCCTGGATCCTCATCTCGGTCTCCATGTCTCCATGGACCTGGATGGCCTGTCGGGTGATCCGGTGGAGAGATAGGCCCTGGGTATGTCCTCACAAACCATGACAGATACCTGCGCTGTGCTCTAGGATCTATGGCATAATCAGTGACCACATCCTGATCGGACCCCTCTATATCTATGATCTTGATATCATCTATCGTAGGTCTCACTACTGCTCTGGGTCTGGGAAGGACTCATGAGTGTCGAGTGTAGATGGGTACATCGGCTGGAACACACTGCTCTAGCCCAAACTACCTCCATACTCGGTCAAAGTAGAATGGGACTATGATATGTGGGTATCGTCCTCTCAGTAGGCGGTTCCTCTGTAAGCATGCTAGCTGCCTCTCCATCCCATCCCATCTGTGCATCTGCAGATATGGTCTCCATATTGTCACCTCAGCTGTCAATCTATCAAATGTCACTCTCCAATGTAATAGATCCCCAAATCTCCACTCGTTGGTAAGTGGATAGGCAAACACCCTGGGTCGCTCGCTAGCCACACTCATCGAATAGCTGACAGGCCTGGTGCATATGAAGTGCTCAAATATCCACACCTGCAGAAGTGTGCATGTCATCAAGCTACAACCCTGTCCAAAAACATACTCCTCAAGGTCGTGATAGAGATGTGCAAGCATACTCCGACCCCAGGCATATACTCTCCTATGTCTCTCCATAGCCCTAATGCACCATGTGAGACCCCCATGCATGTGCGTACCTCGCCCATTAGGGCAGACAGCTAGTGCAATGATGGCAATCATAAGACGTCTCATGAGGGGCACCTCTCCGGTAGGATGTAAGAGCCAGCTAACCATGATGCGACCTCTCGTCTCACTCGGCATGACTCTCCCTATGCAGTATACCTGCTCCCTCTGATGGTCCTCTGCTGACCGATCGGTCGTGTATGTCACGGTAGCTCCTCTGATAGGTAGGCGAAGTATGCGGTACACATCCTCAAGTGTCACTATCATCTCCCCTACTGGAAGCTGGAATGTACATGTGTCAGGATCCCATCGCTCCATAAGTGCCATTAGCATTGCAGGATGGAATCGAATGGCCAGCATGAGAATCGTAGACCATAGACCTACTATAGATAATGTATCTCTCTCTGCCTAAGTCAACCGGGGAATCTGATCTCACAGACTGCAAAGAATCTGCCCCGTAGTGTGCTCTCTCATGTATGGGAGACCCTGCGATATGAAAACATCAGTGTAATCAGTACTCAATCATCACAATCATCTATGCCAAAAATGAAAGCTGTCGAACATCAAAAGCTAACCCTAGCATCCCTCGCCAAGTCCTGATTGGGACCATGGCGCCCTTTAGGGACCATGGCGCCCTGAGAGGACCATGGCGCCCTCCAAGGACCATGGCACCCTTCAGGGACCATGGCGCCCTTCAGGGACCATGGCGCCCTGATAGGACCAGGGTGCCCTGGGTGGGACCCAGGGTCAGATTCCCGGGCCCGCATTCGATCACAGAAACTCAAAGCAACAGAAATGCAAAAACTCAAAGTCAAAGTTCAGTCAACTCACCTCGTCCAGTGGCTCATCGTCGATCATGGCCTGTCGCATGATCTCTATCCTCGTGGGACGCTCCGATCATCGTGAAGGCATGATGATGGCTATGCAGGCTCCGCTGCAATGAACAATACTCAGAAATCGACAAAGTGACAAATGCAATAGTCGCTTTCAAGGTATATACTTTCATTCCTTTACCTTTACTTTCAAAACCCTAATTCTCCTCTATCACTCGTTTCATCATAACTTGAGTTTGGGAAATGCGATTTTTGAACCGCTTTTTGCGTAGGAATTGTATTTTCGTTCCCTTACTCCCTTGATGTTCCAAAATGTGCTTTGATGAAGCCTCTTTAGTGAACATCTATCATCAATAATCTCTCACACAATTTGTCATCAGTAAACATGCTACCCTGTTTCACCTCCCTAATACGCAAGCCGAAACAGGGGGGCATATAGCTACTCGCAAATTTCATCACTTTCCTTAGTAAGAATTAGGTGATTTTGTGATCTAACGTGTGTTTTGTAGGGTGCGGTTCCTAACTATGTACTGCAGATACCGCTGGGGGCTTCGTTCGACGGACTTATGGATATATCCTTTTTCAAATAATGTTTACTTTCCTGTACTTTAGCTTGCATATGCATGTAGTACTCATATGACCGCTAAAGTGGGGGCTAAATGTAACGTCGTAAATTGTACGCACTTGCTAAAGCAGTACAATTTCACACCTAGTTTAGCACCCGCCTTGGCGTATTTTGCATTTTGCATTGCATTTCCCCTTTAGCACTTAATTAATCAAATTAATTAGGTCTAAGGTTCTATTTCATCATCTTCCACATCATAAAGTCGGGCCCTTTTCATTAAAATGTGCCCCTTTCATTTTATTCCTCCAATACATCGTTTAACCAAAAACCCTAATTAGGTCCTATTTTAAACTTAGGGGCTTGATTTCGGGGGTCAAAACATCTCGAAATCACCTATAACTTCGGGATTCGCTCTAAAATCATCATATTCGACGGCCCTGAAAATTTGGTGAAAAGTTGTCAGGACCATGGCGCCCAGAGTGCACACGGTCCCGGACATTTTTCCCAAAATTTTAGGAGCGCAATCCAATCATAAAATAAAGCTTAACCCCAAGAAATTGGCGGGAGATTCAATCTCTAGGTTGGCCAAAAGTTGGAATTAAGACCTAGGGTTTCATACATAAGAGCTCTCTTTCTTCATTTGAAAGGATCCAAATTTTTGTTTCAGGAACCTCATATGCAGCAAAAGAGCAGATCTTTGAAGACTTGAGCAACATTCAACATTCATTCATTAAGCATTCATCAATTTCATTCATCGACTTAGGGCTTGGAAGACATTGGAGAGCAATAGGGGATCACCGACTGAAGATTGGCTTGTACCCCTCCCTTGGGGTTGGGTATGATTTCATGTTGTTTTCATGTCTTTGCATGAGCTTCATTATATCATTTGCATTCATGCTTTAGATCACTTTGCATCTTGATTTGGAGCATTCACATTATCATTTACAAGCAATTAGGGTTTGCTTTCTAGGTTGCTCTAGTTTGCTTACTTGCATTTTAGGATCTTGCACACACACAAGGTTTGCACACACATTACTTTTACAATACAACTTGGCTATTCGTGGAGGTGGAAATCACCAAAGCAGGGGTTTGACTAAGGCAAAACCCTATATAGCTGCCCAAAACACCTTTTCAGATATAAGTGCAGATTTCGGGATTCAGACGACGCCGCAAGTTGCAGATCCGGAAGAAGCAGACAGAGACCGAACCATACACCAAGTTTTAGAGCCGAAGACCAGGATAGGGGCGTGGGATGCCCTAGTCCTGCCAGGACAGGGGTGCTGGGCGCCCTAGTCCCTGGGACAAAGGCACTGGGCACCCTGGTCCCTCTGTTAGACAGCAAGTTTTTGGCAGTTCGGACAGCTTTCCAGGTTGTAAGACAGCAGTTTCAGGAGCAATTTCAGGGGCAGAATCAGGACAGTGGCGCCCGCGCCCCTATCCCGAACATTTTCACTCAGATTTTGACTCCGGGTACGCATTTGCATTCTTGTCTTGTCCTTGTGTTTACAACTTTCCATAGTTTAAGTTCAATTCTGCAATCTTGTTATTAGTTCATACTTGCACTTTGGGGTTAGGGATTGAACTTGCATCATTTTATCTTTCAATTACAACAAAGGAATAGAAATTCTAATAGGTAGCCCATGGCTCTCTCTTCCACAAAAAGAAGTAGCCAATTGTGTGATACCTCTAGGCTCTTTCGTATTCCACAATGTGTGTCAAAAGGTAGGATTAGGACATGTTAGCCTAGTCTCGCTTTTTCCCCTACATAGGTATAATTCTAAATTCTCTCAAGTTATACATAGTAATATCTTTGTCACATTGTTTTAAGTTTCATATCTTATGGCAATGGTTACTCTTGTCATATGATTGCTATTGTGTAGATGGGTCCTTGAGCCCTGGTTCAATCCCATTTTTTTTTTATCTATATCAAAGATATTCTTGGCATCCTCAATCAATGGCGATCAAGCTCTCCCTACCCAGATTAACCTATCTCTAAATTTGGAAAATGGGTGTAGAAGTTTGAGTATGAGTACTCTTCGGTTATTTTTCATGCTTGTAAGGAGAAAAATAAGGATGAAACTTTCCCTATTTCCTAGAAGATTCAAAATATTGATTCTAATCAAGGGAGTTCCCCTTTGGATTGTTCAAGGATATATAATGCTTTGGGTTCTAATGATGGATGTGCCAATGATATTATGTCCCTTCATTGTCTCAAGAAAATAGGATCTGGAGAGAAGGGTCCTTCCTTTGTGCTCAATCAAAGAGCTTTGGATCAATTTTTTAAACCACCCTGATTTTAGGATGGTTCATTTTTGCTTTAGTTATTTTGCCTCTTGTTGTTTTGTTGTTTTGGAGCTGTTTTGTTTTGTTGTTTTGTTGGGATTAATGCTTCATCTTTCTCTTTGCACAAGGGATCAGGGCCCTTTCAAAATCCCTTCTTATCTAATTAAAAACACTCAATGATGATGGATCATTATAGTCCCCCCTCTATGCTTGGATTTAAAAATAGAATGAACTCTAACTACTTGTTTAATTCTAATAGAATATAACATTAGGGTACCTAGGTAGCATAAGAGGTTGCTCACTAAATTCTTCCACCTTAATGATAGTTAATGTTAAGGATTGAATGAAACAAACTCTTGTTCATGGATCACCTTCTTAGCCTCCTATGGAAGTCATTCTTTATGTGGTCTACCATGACCATAATCAAGGTCTTAATAAATGTATTAGATACTCTCTATTATCAATAAGAGAGTTATCATAATATAGTCATGGCGAGTGGTCACAAATAAGATTAGTGGGTCCATAGTTCCCACTTGGTTTGTACTTAGAAACATTATCATTTCTTAGTTGTATGGAAACTACAAATTCATGCATCTAGGCAACAATACACACTAGCTATTATATGATTCCACTAATGAGAAAAGCCTAGTCAATCTTATAGTTTGTGGAATTAGTCATATCCCTCATATAGAATATCTATATATGGAGTATTCTTGCCTATAGATTACCTATTATTTTGCTTAATAATGTGATTATTTCACATACATCATAAAAGTTCCCTTCTAATATGTTTGTGCATCAATCTTGAAACCATATTTTTATTAACCAGCCAATGATAAGAATTATCTTAAACACGCCTCTATATTTGAATCCCACTAGCTTTGATAATCAACCATAATAACCTTAACAATGCATCGACGACAACAATGCCTAATAAATCATCAATTGTCTTGGGTGAATCTAGCCAAAGCCAACCCATCAAATCCACTAATCTCCCTTGCATCCCAATCATATTATGGTTGTTGGAACAAGGTTGGGAGATTGAAGAGATATAAGGAACATTTCAACTTCCAAAATACCAAAGGAACAAAAATAATTAGCTAACACATCTTCTTTTGGGAATTTTTGTATTTAGTTCTTCCTTTGCAAATCAACATACCCTATTTTGGTTTCCCAAATATTTACTAAATAACTTTGAAGATAAATTGGGAAGAGAATCCATCATATAGACATTTCTTTTCAACAGCCTTAGAGGACATTGTTTTGTCTATCATTTATTATAATAGCTAATACCCAATTTTTTTATAAGATAACAAGCAAAACCTCCTCTTCACAAACTATGTTTTCCTTAATAATCCAAGAATGAAAAAAGGAACCCACATAAAAATTACTTACTCCCTACCATGAAGGCAAAAGAACATCCAATTTAAAGATTGATGTACCAAAAGGAAAGAAATATCACCTCAATATCTGTCTTGAACTTATACATTGAATCTATACACACGAGAATCCCCTTAATAACTCTCTCACAACTTTCAATGCTAGAAGAATGAGTGTTTTCACAAGACTTTTATACTATGATATTTATATCAAAATTCACTTGCATAGTTTTAGAGTCAAGCTGACCCATTCTCATGAGTAGTTTACATGAACCCCTCATAAGAATGGATCACTTAGTACTCATTTCATCAAAGTGATGCTCATAGCGGTGAAGCATTAGGGATTCCTAGGAGGTCACCCATACTAATACTACTCTAAATCAAGCAAGTTTAACCATGTAGATTGTCCCAAGATCAAACCCATTCAACTTGCCACCCCATTTGCAAAACCTTCATCAAGTGGTGTGCCTTATAAACCATCCATTATAGAGCAACTTTAGCTTATCCATTGACAAGTGGGAGGTGTTGATGTGTTTTTTATGCACATGCGAACGTAGAATAAAATACCCAAAAGTATCTTATCCTCTCTTGAACAAAGTTACTCAAATGCTGGAGATTTGCTTAAGGATCACTTGAGACAACTCGAAGGTTCTAGTATGTTGGGTCACAACGTGTGGATAAACATAGTTGGTTGATGTGATTGCTGGTATCACAATGGGACTTACATTGAATTGTCAAATGCTTGAATAGCTGGAACTTGATCATCTGATATTTCAATCTCGTGATTCTTTTTGTCCTAAACTAACTTGAATTGAAAAAAGGGCAAAAGGTGAAGTGTTAATAAAATCTATTCTAAGGCCTAGACTGTAAGAAGATGGATCCTAGTTTATCCCTTTAACCCTGATTAATTTATTTAGAGTGTTTAGTTCCATTTTAATCCTTTCTTTTACAATTAAATATTATTGAAAAATTGTATTATTGTTCCAAATTTTGTGGATATTTAGGAGACACAAATAAAATATAAATGTAATCATTCCATATTTTTGTAGGAGATATTGGAATGAGACTAATAGGAAGAGTAGTAAACATGAGTCACAATGAGCACTTTAGAATAAATCTAAACATTATAAGGAAGAGTAGCTTGGAAAAATAGAAGCGTAATTTATTTTCCAATATGCAAGATTATTACTTGGGAAAGAATCTTGAAAGAGGATTGAAAAGATTCCTTGAGCTAACATTGTCTCACTTATCCAAAATTATGAGGAAGGATTCATTAATGAAATGGTCATTAACAAGATGGAGAGAATAATAATTAGGAAGAGATAGATTTCACATGCTACTAGGTGACTAGATTGGAGAGAAACTAGAGGCAAATAATTTAGCTTGGCCATGACACAAAGTCTTAGAATAGATGCCAACCTTGGTGAATGGAATGAAAATCCCAAACAATTAATGAGTGGTGAGACAAGTAGAGGCATGCATCTATAAATTTTATTTTGAATATATATAAAATAAAGAAAAAATGGGACTAAAACCAAGGGAAATTCACATGGAAAGGATATGATGAAAATCAAAATAAATAGTTTGAAGATAATATTAGTTACCTAAAGGATATTCCACTTGATTATTTGGTATATCATAACTATTTTGACAAATTTTGAAACCATTAGAGGTACCTTTTACTTTTGTAGATGAGGCATTCATTCATGTTGAAGTTGTGATAGCTTATTTGCCTCTTTATAGACAGCAAATTATCCATACGAATTATCATATATACTTGTAACCTCCATCCCAAACCACCTATTTCACTCTTCTTCCTTTGTGTACCTCATTTATTCTTCCATTACCTCTTCGCTTACCTAAATTCAATCCAAAACATATTGTATATAGCATCAAAAAAATTCCATATATGATTAATATTATCCACAACATATCGAAAAGACAAATACCACACTTACTATGTCATCAACCAAAAATAATTTACTTACATATTCAAAGAGTTCAATAATGGAGAAACATCCATGCCGTGCTCTACACATGTCCTTGAAGGTTCAAGAAATACTTATCCTCTATTGGTCCAAACTTTAAATCACTTTCCATGCATGAAAATAATTGCAACCATACACAATTTCCCACCCAATGGATTCTTTCAAACTAGTTTACTATCTTAACATAGGGTCAAGGAAAAGCGGGCCAAAATAGGAATCCAAGTGTCTTAAAGCCTTCAAGACCATAGTGGTGAGGATTGAATTTCTTTCTTTAGTGGTATCTTTCTGTAGATTAATTAGTTGGGGATTGTATTAGGACCTTTTCCTAATTAAAAAAAAAATATAAAGATTACATCCCTAAATATTGCATTCATAATAGAATAAATTTCTGCAATATTGAGACTATATTCATAATATATTTATAGTGATGAATAAAGAAATATTTAAGATTATGAAAAAATTGATGTTTTCTTTCTCCCAACTGTCATTGGATATTAGGTGATCTTTGAGGCATTATGTCAAATAGTTCATGTGCCTTATCTAAGCTTACATATTTTGCATGCATGTGTACCTGGGCAGTTGCACTACAACATCTATACTCACTAATCACATTTGGTTGGAAGTTTCTAAATCCATATCAAACACATCTTGTGCATATCCTGCAATCTATGCTAACGGTGATTGTCTTTAATGGCTTAATTGTGTGCATAATTGATTGGCTCTTCACTCCTAAGACCTTCAAAAGTCTTTACTGGCTTCATTGAGTCCTTTTGTCTTCCAAATTCACCTGCACCAACTTGAATTCTCCTTCAATGCTTGATTGCCTGTTCACTTGGAATTGAATTGATTTTATAACTAATAGATCACTTGATTTTATATGTCTTGAAAGCATTTTATCCCGATGGCTTTAAATTAAAGTACTTTCTCTTCTATCTTGTATTGGTGGAGCAGATCCTTTTATGATATGTAAGTTGAGAATATTTTATGAAAGGTCCCTAAAAGAATACACTTTAAACTGATTTTAATATACCTTGAAGTGTGCAATATGGAAGGTTTGTATTCTTAATCTCCTGCCCATTTCTTAATTTAAAAGATGATATCTTTATTAAATATCTTTATTAACTTGATTTCTCCTTCAATTCTTGATGAATGCTTGATTGCACGTTCACTTGGAATTGAATTGATTTTATAATTAATAGATCACTTGAATTGTAGGTAAACCCCTTCAAATGACAGGGTAGGCTTCCTTTTATACCTAATATATGTCTTGAAAGCATTTTATTGTGATGGCTTTAAATTAAAGTACTTTATCTTCTATCTGGTATTGGTGGAGCAGAGGTTGCATTGCATCGTCCTAGGATACATATTTCCGCAGATACAACACAAGTTAAATGTATCCCAGGTCAATGCAAAGCAACCTTTGCTATATAGATCACCAAAAAATAGAGAAAGAACTTTAATTTAATGCCATTAGGATAAAAGTCTTTAATCAAGACAGCTAAAATTTGAGTTTGATTGTCATCATTTACTTTGCCAAATTCTTCACACGTAACTCCTGAATCAATTTCCTACTCACAAGAATTTTATTATGTCTCAAATATAGGGAAACAGAAGGCTTCAAATAGTAAACTTGAACATGCAACTAAATCCATTGACTAACCAGAAGAACAAAATTAAGAAATGGTTTGATCATCTGAGAGATGTTGTAGACTTGCAACTCACCAGCTAAGTTTTTGTAGGTAAGAATTTTTCTTGTTTTGGTTATGGTTGTGGTGTTTATAGGGAGACATTTACAAATTTATATCTATTTTCACTATTTAATGGTTTATGGGTTTGTAATGGTAATTTAATGTTCTTTCATATTTTTGTATATATTCTTTATAATAACCTATTATATTGATTTGTTCTATTAAGCATAATGGTGTGGGTCAGACGGCTTTGCCGTCGGTGCATGAAAGCATTGAACGAGTTCTACTTTTAAAAATTACATGAAACATTTTTAATTTATTTGATTCAGTGTTATTTGCAAAAAATGATTATCAATGATGTTTCCTTTCTCCAAGAATTGTCTATGACCTTTCTGTCAGATAATATGTAACATCGAATGACTAAATCTTTTCATTACAAATGCTTATTTTATTTAATTATTATCTCAGCGTGAATTAAAATTTATATCTGTACGGAAGCAGAACATACAAGTTCAAGAGTCATGTGCAAGCAAATTTCCTAAAAGAAATCAAGCAGGCATTATCTTGAATGACATGGAAACAAGCTCATCAGCTGCCTAGAAGAGAGCAATTGGAGAATGGCAGAGAAAAGTGTTTAAGGGTGATAAATAGATAGATAGTATGCAATACAAACAAACAATGTCTGGAGTGTCTGATGTGACGTCTCTAATTTATGTTTGGAGGGTCTAACTGGTTTTGGAGTTCCTGCGAAACCTATTGGGCCACGCTTGGAGGAAATCAATGTGTTCATGCAAGGAGCACCTTTTTTCTATTATGAGAATGATACTTTTGCACCTAGGGATATTTGGAAGTCAATATCCAAAAATTTCTATAGTGTGGAACATGAGTTGGCGGACTCGAAGTATAATTGTCAGCTTTCAGAAGACCAAGAGGTTATGTACACAATCTCCCAATAGAAGAGTGATTTCAAGAATTACCTCTCCTCCCCATGACTATCCAGGAAGCACTTCCTCAAACAGAGGACTATTGGCCTCCATGGGATCAAAGAAAAAAATTAAAGCATAGACTCTAGACGATGTGGTGGTGTCCTCTGTGAAGAACTCTACACTATAATTGAAAATTCACGAGGGAAACTGCAAGATAGTGAAGAGAAATACAATCTTGAAAAGTGGGAAGAATGGATCTTGGTTTGGGTGGGGCCAAGTCAGATGGCTCCTCTAGAGGTTGATGAGATAGAAATCATATTAGGATTTGAAAAAGATCACACTCGTGGAACTTCATGTGCAAGTGATCGATTGCGGTGTTTGGGTAATGCATTCCAAATAGATACAGTTGCATTCAAAATAGATACAGTTGCATGCCATCAAGACTATATCTATTTGGAATGCATTACCCAAACACTGCAATCGATCACTCGCACACGAAGTTCTACGAGTGTGATCTTTTTCAAATCCTAATATGATTTCTATCTCGTCAACCTCTAGAGGAGCCACCTGAATTGGCCCCACCCAAACCAAGATCCATTCTTCCCACTTTTCAAGATTGTATTTCTCTTCACTATCTTGCAGTTTCCCTTGTGAATTTTCAATTATAGTGTAGAGTTCTTCACGGAGAACACCACCACATCGTCTAGAGTCTATGCTTTAATTTTTTTCTTTGATCCCATGGAGGCCAATAGTCCTCTGTTTGAGGAAGTGCTTCTTGAATAGTCATTGGGGGGAGAGATAATTCTTGTGGTCGCTCTTCTATTGGGAGATTGTGTACATAACCTCTTGGTCTTCTGAAAGCTGACAATTATACTTCGAGTCTGCCAACTCTTGTTCCACACTATAGAATTTTTTGGATATTGACTTCCAAATATCCCTAGGTGCAAAAGTATCATTCCCATAATAGAAAAAAGGTGCTCCTTGCATGAACACATTGATTTCCTCCAAGCGTGGCCCAATAGGTTTCGCAAGAACTCCAAAACCAGTTAGACCCTCCGGACATAAATTAGAGACGTCACATCAGACACTCCAGACATTGTTTGTTTGTATTGCATACTATCTATCTATTTATCACCCTTAAACACTTTCCTCTGCCATTCTCCAATTGCTCTCTTCTAGGTAGCAGATGAGCTTGTTTCCATGTCATTCAAGATAATGTTTGCTTGCTTTCTTTTAGGAAATTTGCATGCAAGAGACTCTTCAACTTGTATGTTCTGCTTCCGTATAGATATAAATTTTAATTCACGTTGAGATAATACTTAAATTAAATAAACAATTGTAAAGAAAAAATTTAGTCATTAGATGTTACATATTATCTGACGGAAAGGTCCTAGACAATTCTTGGAGAAAGGAAACATCATTGATAATCATTTTTTGCAAATAACACTTAATCAAATAAATTAAAAATGTTTCATGTAATTTTTAAAAGTAGAACTTGTTCAATGCTTTCATGCACCGACGACAAAGTCGTTCGACCCACATCATCTCTCGTTGTCGGAATTCCGACGACCACTAATGAAATGCCCGATAAGGATGCTTTGCATCCCATGGCACTCCTATGTCAGAATTTTATACTTTGGTGTCGGAATTCCGACGACAGCCCGAGATGGCGACGGTATTCGTTCGCGGAATGAGCATGCATGGTGGCCATTAGAAAGGTTGTGGTAATGTCGAAATTGTGATGACCATGAGGATAGTCGGAACTTCCGACACAAAGTTTTTGACGACCATTTTTGTCGGTAGTGCGATGAAATGTGGTCGGAAATCCGACGATTGGTCGTCGAAATCTTGACCCAAATGTACTAGTGTCCTTTTATCCAAGGTTAAATCTATCACAGAATCATCAAAGTATCATCACAAGTGTATACACAATCAGAATGATGACTCATATCTCTCAAGATATTATCAACCCAGCAAAAATCTTATCTTATGCTATCTCCTCAACAGAATCAACATCAACATATCCAAATATTTCAGCAACATGAAATCAAAAAATTGCTAGTTCTTTATCTATCAACCTTATCAAATCAAATCAATCAATCAAACCTAATCGATTCTGATCATGTATTATACAGGATGAATCCTTCCTAGAACCAGACGATCTGATTTTGATTCATGTCTTATACAGGATGTATCCTTCCTGAAACCAGACGTTCTGATCATGTCTTATATAGGATGAATCCTTCCTGAAACCAAACGCTTTGATCATTGTTGTCTTATACATGATGAATCCTTCCTGAAACCAGACTGAATCTAATCAATCAAGATTTTTCAATCTTCTCAATCTAAGCAATCAAGCTAATTGAAGACCTCGCATTTTCATCAAACCACAGTTGTAGAAATCAAATCAAATCTATTGGGATATCAATCTCACAAAACTCCAAAGATCAATTTTCTCAATTGATCTCCCGAGGGGGCATCATCAAACCAGAATTTAGCAATCAAGAGTTGGGGCATCCTATCAAATCAATACCATCATCAAAATGAGATTATTCTTTGAATCAACGCGTCATCACACCTCCCTTCAAAGAGGGGCAAAATGTATACACCTAAAAATGGTCTAAAGATAATTAATTAAATAAGCAATTATTTAATTAATCTCTCTCCCCAATTTAATTTAATTCACTAATCAATTTGATTAAATTTCCCCTTTCATCTACTTATTAATAAATCTAAAGATTTATTTAATAGGTTCATTTCACCCCTTTAATTAATTAATTCCCCCCATCAAATTCATTTCTTCTAAATCCCCTAATTAATTAAAACAAATCAATTATGAGTTGTTGAGATTAATTATCCTTTTTATATTATTTGAATTTTTAAATTCAAATTCTCCTAACTTCTACCACTCCTAAACCTAAACCATTCTACCTACCCTCATGTCCCCTTTCATCCAACATCTTCTAGAACCTTTGTGACACTTGTCACTAAGTGTTCCCTTTCATTCTACTCCTTCTAGAAGCCTCTTGACACTTGTCACCATAGAGATGACAAATGTTCCCTTTAATCCAACCCCCTTCGCCATCCTCCTCCAATTTAACTATTGATATCTTCAGATCAATCTTGACCATTGATTCTTGCCACCTCACCCCTAGCCTTGGAAAATCCTATAAATAGACCTCATTTTGGAGCTCAAAGGGTCCCAAAGGATTTTCCTCATTGTGGTTGCAGGTACAGGTACACTTCACAGAGCATGACAGTTAGCATGTTTTTCAGTTGTTGCTAAACCCCCAAAGGATTTTCCTTTAGTTAGATGAAGAGTTTCCTGTCGGTGGAGTGATACTCTGTTCTACAGATGGAGGAGTATTCCCATCAACATTCTGATCTGACTTTCTGATCCATTGTTTTGAGAATTCTTGCTTTACCTCTTCAACCTTTTCTTTACCTTTCAAGCTGGGTCCTTTGTTATTTGCTAGTGATGTCTTGCTTCTACAAAATTTAGCAATATGTCCAATCTTGTTACAAGCATAACAAGTCACATTGTTTTTCTAAATAGCTTTTCCATATCCTACTCCAGTTTGTGTTTTGCATTGATTAGATAGATGTCCAAATCTTCCACAAACATAACATCTTAGATTCATTCTGCAATTTTCTGAATTGTGACCAACTTTGTTGCATTTAGAGCATTGACCAGTGGGTGCATTAGTGTTCTGATAATTTATAGATCTACACTGATTTTCTCTATGACCATACTTGTTACAGTTAAAGCATTTCCCATTAAATTTTTAAGCATTAGGTTGTCTTACCGGTTTGCTATGATCATGATTGTTTGCAGTACCAGATCTTTCACCAACTTCAAATCCAAGGCCATTGGCATCACCATTTGGTTTCTGATTCTTTAGCATGTCATCAAGTTCTTCTGAACTTTTCTTGAATTTTTCCTTGTGTTGATTTGTAGCAGCTAGTTCATTCTCCAAGATTCCTTTCTATCTCATGAGTTCAGTTTTGTCATTTTGTGTATGCATCAAATCTGTCTTTAACATATCATTTTCATGACTAAGTCTTGTGTTTTCATTTCCAACATCATTCAGTCTTCTAACTGAGTCCTCTTCATTCTTCTTCCAATTTTTAGTTTCTTTACAAAATCTCATAGTCATATCTTGCATCTCATTCTTCATTGTACTGTTCTCTTGTCTTAGTTTGTTTACCAGATCATTAAGAGTTTCTTTTTCATCTTCATCATTCTGCATCTTTTCATAAAGTTCTCTTCTCTTATTCCTTGCTATAGTGAAATTTTCTTGAAGTCCTGAAATAATATCCTGTACAGCCTTCAAATCATCTTCAAGTTTGATATTCTTCACTTTTTCTGCATCATAGTCTGAAAGAGTTGTTTCCAATTGCTTTCTCAAGTTGTCCATCTCTACCGGTGTCAAGATCTTCCTCAAGTTGTTAGGCTTTTGAAAATAGAGGACCAAGCTTTGATACCAGTTGTTAGGATTCCCAAAGATACTGAGAGTGGGGGGGGGGTGTGAATCAGTATCTGACCGGTATAATAATTTATTTAAATTATAACCTGAAAAGCATATCCAAACTGTGTACCGGTAAACCAAAAATAATGCAGTAAATAAGAGCAATAACCACAACATAAGAGACACACCATAACACAATATTTTTAATGAGGAAACCCGGTGTGGTAAAAACCTTGGTGGGATTTGTGACCCACAATATTTGCTTACTGGCCAATAAGAGAATATTACTGTTTACAATAGGGGCCTGCACATGCAGGAAGGCCAAGTGCCTAGAGCTCACTGCTCAATTACAAAAAGAAGTCACACTGACTTACAAAATGGATTATACAAATCCAATGTCTTGTACTGCTTCAGATCAACATCTACTATGCTAGATTCAGTACCAGTTTAAGCTCTGCTACATACATAAACCCTTATCCAATATTTGCCTTACAATTCGCATATTAGGTCTGCATTAATCCTTCCATCTTCTATCACTTCTAAATGATCTACAATGATCTCATACATATATGAGTCATATTACAATCTGCCAAGTTGGCTTACAAAAGATTTTACAATTAAATACAAAATTCCTGTCGGCCAGGGTGTCAGTGATCAATCTTTTCGGTGTCGATGATCTGTGTGCCGGTGTTGAGTCTGTTGGTGTCGGTGCCTTCTAGTATCATAGGATTGCAAGGTTGCCATCAATGACAATACCTTCAATCACCTACAATTTCTCATTGGAGTGTGCATTTGCCAACAATTATATCAATTGAGGGAGTTTAATTAGATTTCATTTTGATATTTAATTGATTGAACATTATTTCATTTTCATTTAGGAGTATTTATAATTATATTAGAGTTGTGATTCACTCTTATAATATGATTATTGATGACTGAATTTACCCCTAGAAACATAATGCATATAACAAGTGGGAGAATGTTAGTATTTGGCGTTGTACACCATTGCATAAAATGATTTATAATTTTGTAATTAAATAATTATTTAGTTGTGGTGCATCTAGGTGATGTTTTTATCCACATAGGTAATTATTTGGGATCACTTATAAAGTTGTATTGTAAGATTGGGTTACCTATTTTATGCATGGGAGACAAAATAATTAATTGGAGAAAAAATATTTAATGTTGTGAGAACTTAGTATCCAATATTAAATATGGCGAGTAATGTGCCCAATCTAATTAAATAATATTAATTATTGTATGGCCCTAAATTTAATAATAAAATCTTTTGGGGCCCCTTTTTTTATTTTATTATTTAAGTTATGTTTGTTGTGTCGGCCCATTTGTAACCCTTCAGGAAACTTCCTGGAATCCATATATATGGCTGAGTTAGTCATTGTTGTAGGCATGCAAATCTGGTATCTTTTCTTGTTTGTGCAAATTCCAGTTGGAGTTCTATTGTCCACCATTTTGGAGGTGAAAGACCCTCCCTACTTGGTATCCGCAGTTTCGGTGGGATTCATCCCTCACACTATTCTGCTTTTATTTGGAGTGTGTAATTTGTTGTGTGAATCTTATCAATATAATTTATCTTTGTATGTTCGAATCTTCATCTGAATCTCTTGTGTTTGGCATAACAATAATCCATTCCACGCCTCTATGCAACATCAAACTGATGAGGCATTTGGAGGGATCAGAGGGTGGAACTCGGTGGGTATTCACCCACCGTACGGTCCCTACCGTACACCCCATATGACCAAACAACATCTACCGATGGGTATTCACCCATCACACGGCCACTACCGTACACTCCGTACGACCAGACAACATCCACCATACGACCTTCCTAGCCATTGTACGAGCGACCAATCACCTTACGACACCAAGCCTTCTGGTTACCCCAGTCACCCTACGACTCAGCCACTATACGGGTTCACTCAGACCACTCCACTGTACAACAAACAACCTCTGTACGGGCTCAGGACATTGCAGTGGTATCAGAGCTGGTGATTCTACCAAGCTATTAGGAGAATCATGACATCGAATGAAGGATTGATAGATGCGTTGAAGGAGTTAAGAAGTCAGCAAGAGCTTTGCCAGATCCTTGCTAGAAGGCTTGCCATATGTTCTCTATCCCAGATTTCAATGGATTAGAAGTAACATTTGTTGGTTGAATACTCCAAGAATACATTCGCATGCAAGCTGATGGATGATCAAGTGCAGGATGACAGATACAAGGTGGTTGACGACATCATTTACTACAAGGACAAAATCTATTTGGTGCCCGAGTCCAAGATAAAGGAAAAAATTCTAAAAGAAATGCACGAGTCTCCCCTGGCCAGCCACCCGGAATATCTAAAGATCTACAGATAAATCTGAGACAAATTTTCTTGGAAGGGCCTTAAGAATGACATTCTGCAGTACATGCGTGAAAGCTCCACCTGCCAGCAGAAAAAATTCAAGCACACCTTACCTGCTGGACTGTTTCAGCCTTTGCCAATCCTCAACCAGAAGTGAGATAGCATTTTGATGGATTTCATTACTAGGCTTCCCATAGTGCAAGGAAAGGATTGCATCTTCATCATGGTAGATCATTTGACCAAATATTCCCTTTTCTTTGCCATCTCCACCAGATGCCAGGCAGTTCAAGTGGCCAAGTTGTTCTTCCATGAGGAAGAGCGACATCTACATAAGAAGAACCTATTGCAGATGATTTTTGAGATTCCCGACCATCATTGGGAAAGGACTGATTGGTATGATGGCATGATAGCTTGGGATCTGGGCATCGATGTGTTTTATGATTGGATTCAGAGGGATATTGGCGACTCTGGGTATGGCAACAATTATATCAGAGTGGAGCAGCGGAAGCTAGAGGGAGATTTACTCTTGTCTCTTACTTCCATGTGCGTGCATGTGGTCATGTTGCAGCATGGAGATTTCAGATATGGCTACCGCTGTTCGCGGTTGGTTTGGGACCCTAGATCTCTGCAGTGGGCAAATCATTTGATGATGGATTGCTTGAGGGCAAGCAATCTTTGGGCAGCGAGGATTTGTAATGTGCCCGATATAATTAAATAATATTAATTATTGTATGGCCCTAAATTTAATAATAAAATCTTTCGGGCCCCCTTTTTTATTTTATTAGTTAAGTTATGTTTGCTGTGTCAACCCGTTTGTAACCCTTTGAGAAACTTTCTGGAGCCCATATATATGGCTGAGTTAGTCATTGTTGTAGGCATGCGAATCTAGTATCTTTTCTTGTTTGTCCGAATTCCAGTTGGAGTTCTGTTGTCCACCATTTTGGAGGTGAAAGACCCTCCCTACTTGGTATCCGTAGTTTCGGTGGGATTCATCCCTCACCCTATTCTGCTTCTATTTAGAGTGTGTAATTTGTTGTGCAAATCTTATCAATATAATTTATCTTTGTATGCTCGAATCTTCATCTAAATCTCTTGTGTCTGGCATAACAATAATCTATTCCATGCCTCCATGCAACATCGAGCTGATGAGGTATCTAGAGGGCTCTAAGGGCGGAACTCATAGGTAATCACCCACCATACGACACCTACCGTACACCCCGTATGATCAAACAACATCTACCAGCGGGTATTCACACACCGCACGACCACTACCGTACACCCCGTACGGCTAGACAACATCCATCATACAACCTTCTCAGCCACCGTACGGGTTCACTCAGACCACTCCACTGTACAAAAGACAACCTCTGTATGGGCTCGGGACATTACATGGGTCAATGATTTTATGTTCTCATGGTTTTGAGGCACATGGTTTAATCCTACCACTTGGTTGTATTTTTGTGAACTTGAGTTTATATAAGAAAGAACGTGTGTAGTGGTTAAGGTTGGTTTGGTGAGTGGTTGTCATATTATTGAGTCTTTCTGAGAAGTGCATATGTGAAGCATGGCATGGAATGTGTAGATTCATAATTGGACACATGGAGGATGTATTGGAGAGGCTTGATGTTTCATACAAGCTCACTGCAACTTTTTAAGTGTATGCATTATTTCATTGCTAAATAATAGATGAATTATGGATTCTCTTGGAGGCTAGGTTTTTCCCTCTTGAGGTTTTTCTTAAGGTATATCTCATGTTATCTTGTAGCTTGTCTCTTTGATCTATGTATTATTGTTATTTTATAGGCTTGTATGCATTCATTTTTTCTCATGGGGTTACGTAGGAAATAGATTTCACATGTGGATATTATGCATGCTTTCCTAACAATTATATTTTATTTTCTAAATAAATTAGGTAAATTTAACAATATTAAATATGTGTCTTTAAAGATTCAACATGAAATAATAAATTTGAAGATGGAGGAAGACATCTAAAAATACAACAACCTCATCTCATTTTGTCCTACTTTTTTTTTTGCTACATCAATAGATTTGGGAATTGTTCCCATGCATTTTAATGGTATCTTTTACATTTGAGTGAAATTAAAAAATAAGAATTCTATTCAAAGTAGTTGTAACATGTAAAGATTGGAAGTATAACTAAGGTTGAAAGGTATATAATGGAAAAAATGGACAAGCAGTAAAACAAAAGTGCAAAACAATTCCTTGTCTCCCTACATCCCTCAATAGTATGTGAAATGACCCCCAAGAGATTACAATGTTTAGAATTTTATTTATTATGCATGTTATAATGCAAAATACTAGATCAATGAAGTTTTTATAAAGTCCAAAAGTGGACAAAATTCGGATGTAATATGTGCTTACATAATAAAAACAAAAAATACACCATAGCGTAGAGTTAAAAAAAACACTAAGAAAGAAGCTCATTTGTGAAAGTTGTGGGCTTTTCAAATTGTTAAAACATGAGTAAACAAAAAAATTATCAAATAAAACTTAAATTCTTGAAAATAAGAAAACCAAATATAACCAACTACATAGGCATGTATCCAATGAAAAAATGCCCAAAATAAAAAAAAATGCATCTAAAAGCCCTTCAAATGAGCAAGATAAGATAATTTAAATTTAACCCTCAAAACAGAAAAAGTTCAATGGTGTTGCTTCCTTCAAATTACAAGTTTAGCAATTGTTAGGAATTGCATGCAGAAAATATCAATTATATGCAAATAAAGATTAAACAGAGGAATGAAAAACACATAAATAATAATAATGAGGAGACAATTTTTAACGTGGTCCACCCAAACTCGGGCTACATCCACCAAACAAAGAGTCCAATATTATTATCCAACAAATCGAACCGATTACAACCAGCAATCCCTTGCAACTCAATACCACTGCAAAAATGATACAAATTTCTCTACAGAAAAACCCCAATCCTTAGCTTCTTGACCCCACCTCGGGGGTGTTGCCCCCAAACCCCCATTAAATAATTTTGGGGAGAAACTGTGTCGATAGAAGGGGAAAATTTAACCTCTGAGTTTGATTAGGCTCCATATAACAACATCAATACCATTAGATTTGAATAGTTTACCATATTTAAAAAATCTATCAAATTTAATAAACCTAAAAATATTACCAAACATAGAAAATTGTTAGGTAGCTTTAGAGGGTTGCCAAATTTGGAGAGACTATCAATATAGCAAAACTACTAAAATTTCTACCCAATTTAATGTTACTACACACATGTACTACTATTGGTACAATGGTATGACCATATAGGTGAATAATACCAAACCAAAAAATATTCCCCTCTACACTAGGATCTCTACTTCTAATATATTTTATATTCATTATAGGTTTTGACATATTTGAAATGCAATGGTAGGGTCTATTTGGTACCAAAATGCTTAAAAAATGTGTTATCTACAAATACAAGCATGCATACACAAACAAAAGTAAGTTGCAGATTAGATTCTTGAAGTTTGATTTAGGCAAATGAAAGCCTAATCTACTTTTGTCAATCCTTGTAGACACAATGGTGTAGCCAAAAATGCTACATGGTCTTTAAAAAATCACAAAAATTGATATCTTAAAAGTTGACCATCTTTTTAACATTATGTAAATAAATGTCGATCTTATTTAATTAATTTGTCTTTTATCAACCTTTCCTATTTAATTCATTCTTAATTAAATAAATTCAATATTTATTTAATAAAGCTCACCATTTTTCAAAAAATTAAATAAATACTATTTATTTAATTATCCCAAATTCCTTTTCAAATAATTAGTTGAGTAATTAATCCTCTTGTACATTTCAAAGCCTTCTTAAGTAGTGGTCAAAATTGCACATGTCATGCATATCCATGGCCTATGCTCCCATTTCCCCACAAAATCTCTCATCAAATCATATCCATTTATTTCTCAAAGAAAATTCGCATCATTCATATATCTCTTAAAAATACAATTTTTATCCTCACCCTTCATCATTTTTCAAGGAAATATCAATCATCCAAATACTTTTGATCTTGGACCTCTTCAAGCATACTAATCAAAATGCGCCATTTAAAGGCTCGTCTTCCCTCCAATCTTCTCAAACATCCTTATCCATTGATCTATTGGATCAATTTCAACCCTTTATCAATCATCTATCCAATCTATAAATAGATCCTCAAGGAAGCTATTATTATAAGAGTGGATTGTAAAGTCATGTTGTTGGTTTGAAGAGTAATCACTTACCACCTCTCAAGCATAAATCAATTGAAGCACAACACACACATCTTGTGTGTACAACAAGGAGGAGTGGGTGAGAAAACTCTTATTTATTTTTGCCTTTTTGTTCAATTCCTTAACTTAATTTGAGGTGTACATTTGTTGTAGAATAGTATTTAAAATGTATGTTTTCAAGAGTCCTCATTTTGTGTTCTAAATCTTCATTTTTCATACTCTAATACCATGCTAGATTCCACAAATAAGCAAGAAACTATCTAAGACCTAATGCAAGAATAGACACAATAGAACTATTTAATGAATGATCCTAGATAAAAAAAATATTTAAAAATGGAGCTAGTTTTCAACAATACAACAAACATGTACATAAAGAAACCTCACTCTCCATCATTACAAATGAGAGATGAGTGTTGTATATAGCTAAAGTGAGGTAAATACAACCAATATGAGTAATTCAAACCACTAGAAATACATGAGAGATACATCTTCTTGGAAGATGTTAAACAAATGGTTCACCTACTTAGTAAGAGATGAACAAATGGCTAAAATAGCGGCATATACATTCATGAGAATAAGTAATTCCAACTGCCAAGCATAGATGATAGTTATGCACATCTCTTATGGAAGATGGTATCTACCCTCATAATTACTATTTATAATAAATTAAGTAGACATAAACCTATGTGCAGGAAATATAAATAATTTTGAACATAAAAGGAAACAAGAACTTACACTAATAATAAACTAATGTCAAAAGTTGCAAAAGTGTCTAATCTATTTATGAAGATAAAATATTGAGTTATGATAGCATACTGGGTTGAAAACTAGTACGCTAAAAAATATTAGAAATTGATAGTTGTACATATTCATAAGGACTATATTGGCATCTTGATGATGGTGCTAACATGAACAATGTTATGGAAAACTTTGATTTTATGGTTGTTAAACTTTAAGATAAGTTGTCTATTGGTATGTGGACTCTCATTGTGCTTGCAAATCTAGATTCAGATGCTTCTATGAAGAGATTAGCTAAAACCATATATCTAAGACATGAAAATTATCTATGATTAATTGGGTGCCTTCCTCCGTCAATCCTTATTTGGTTTGTTTAAAGCCTACCATAGCTTGAGATAATTTGGAAGTGTGTGCTTCACTTAGGATGTTCCATGATAGACAAATAAATGTAAATTTTAGAAACTAGAAATGCCTATAAGGTTTATAGTTTGTGATAGCCTTAGAATAGTAGGGTCAATTTATCGACTTGCTACTATAATGACAGTGTGTATGCATGAGGTGATTATGGGGACATGAGGATAGCCACGACTCAAAATTTAGGGGTGTGTAAAGATTTGAGGAAGTGGATCACCAATTTGTGCCAAGAATAAAAGAAGCGATAAGGATTTTAAAACTATAAAAATGAGTTAAGAAAGGCTATAGAGAGGTTAAAGAGTTTCTAGAGAAACAATGGAAGAAACTATTATAGAGAATATTCATGGGAAAAAAAGAAAAATAGAGGATGATTGACCATTTTAGTAATTAAGAGATTAAATTTTCTAAAAATCATTACGGAGATGTAGTAAAAGTGACAAAAAGTGGATTTTGTTCCCTACAAGGTGTGAACACAAGATTTGACTATTCTATAAATGATGTAAATGTCAAGGACGCTACTAATTGTAATAGAAACTATTTTGTACTATGATTGTGTTAGTATCCAAGTGGGAAAAAACTAAAATCAAAATCAAAGAAATGTTTAAGTCAAAGAGAGTATTTTGACAACTTGGTGAGGGTAATAGGTTGAGGGAAGCAAATGAGTTCTAGAACATACCATAATAGAAAACACTAAGTTGAGTGTGAAACATAGAGAAGAAATTACAAAATAGACAATGTTTTACTTTAAACTAGATCTTGTTTGTTTATACTTATTTTTTATGATTCCTTTTTTTTGAGTTCATGGACATGTGAAGATCATATTTTCATTTATGTTTGAGTGTTAGATACTCTAATGAAGATTGCAATAGTAAAATGACAAAATTTCTTTTATTAGCGAACACTTAAGACATAACCTTAATTTTATATTAGAGATTTGAAATTCTTCAAGTATAAGTTTTGTTCCACATTAAAATAGTTTTTAATAATTAATTGTATACATTACATTTTCAAAATTAATAAGATCAAATAAAAAATTCATATAAAATAATATATTTACTTTATTTTCATAATAGTTTGGATCATTTCTATATTCTTAACTAAATAAGAAATATGATCCAAAACATTGTAAAAATAAAGCATACATAATTTTTACAAAAGCTTTTTATTTAAGCTATTAATTATAACATTTCATTGCAATTTGAAACCAAAACTTAATAATTGACTTCATCTATCAAATAATATTTTATTAATATTATCTATTCACAATTGCCCTTCAAAGACATAATGAGTATTCCCTTTCTTCCCCTATGAAGCATCGAAATAATAATTAGGATTGGTTACTAGTGGACATTAACATATAACTTTGAAATTAAGATTGAGTCAATTTTAGCTAATTTTTAGTTTCCCTAGTCAAAAATTGGCAGCGAAGAACCCTTTTATATGGGTCAAAATTACCCCACACGAACCTGCGTTAGAAAGCTTCACATGCCAACAAAACGTCAGCTAAATAGACCCAAAAAACATCAAGGAAAATATATTTAGTCAAATATAAGAAATTCCAAAGGGTGTTTTACCTCCGTCAAGTAGCTCCTGCAGAATCCAAACGGCAACGTGTAATGTAACGGGAAATTGGAATCCTTTAAAGAGAAATCAATTCCTTACTTGCAGGCCGATGCCCAAACCAAGCGATAATCCATTTCCCGCGGCATAAAATTACAGTCCTCAGAGACATCAGCGTACGACGATTCTCATTTTAAGAATAAATTGTCCATTTCCCGTTACTTATGACGGACAATTTCTGCCCCAAATTTGTTATTTTATCATTTGCAGTATTGTCCACATGATAAAAATTATACTGTACTGTATCAGGGTTTGTGAAATTAATGATGGTCGCCATGGAACAAAAACTGGAATTTGAGCACTGAGGGAGGATTTCATGTACAATTTACAATTTAGATCCATGACTTGTAACTTCTATTGATATTAATTTTACTATATACTCAGCCAGCCTTTGATAGCATAGGTAGCTATTTAAAGTTTATATCAGTCCACGTAATTTATATCAGTCCATGGAGCAATATGACTAAACCCTTGGTAGAAAATGAGAAAGCCGCGCGCCGTTCTGGCACTGTATGCTGCTGCTTAGCTCTTGACCGGCCAAAACGTGAGCTATGTAGTACGTTGAGATAGCGAGGGTTTGAGCAAGGGCTTAAGAGAAAGCCACGTCTTCCGCTCTGGTCACATGGCGGAGCCTGCTAGGTTGCGGGCGGAAAGACGTTCTCCTTCGGATTTGGTGTGAGGAAGGGCGGATGAGCGCAGAGAGTGCTTTCTTCATCCATTGTCCTCCTTCCACACTGCCGATTCTTACCAGCGAGTTCTTCATGGCCGATCTTCGCATGTGTAGCTGAGAATTTGGAGAGGCGGAGGAAGGACAATTTCTATGAAGATTGCAACGAAACGCACCTGTATGATTGCTAGGCGAACACAGGCACATCTTCCTCGCTGGAGCGGACGGAACAGGCCTTCTCTGCCCGGCTTTGGGCGAAACCACACGGACAGGGGAACGGGCGTGAAGATTTCTCTTTGGCGAAGCGGATCTCGCCAAATCGAATTTCACAGGTGAAGAACGGCAACGTTTAGGGGACAAAGAAGTATGCAAATTGAAAGAAGGAGAGGAGGAAGAGTAGAAATGGCGGTTGGGGGATTGGGAGCGGTGAAGGGTTAAGCAGGTGAGAGGCAGAACAGGGGCGCTGGATCTAGACTTTGTAGAAGCCATTGATTTTTGCTGTGTGTCAAACCGAGGAGAGCTGATTGCCTCAATATATAGCCCTTTTTGTCTTAGCCGGCGAGAACTATTCTACTCTTGACTTCCTGGCTTGACGGAGAAACCGGGAGACCCGGTTATCGATTAGAGTAGAATTCTTATTTCCCGCCCACCGTCGTTGAGCTGCAAACCCGTCTACCGGCGTTATCACTTTTTGGTGGCTCCACAGTTACCCGGTCACACTTGTTATTTCTTGAAGATCAATTCGAATATCATATTGTGTTGTATTCATATGGGGAAATAGATATAATTCGAACTTTTCTTGTGACGAGATAGCAATGTTTGTGTCGACTGAAAAATGATGGTTTTTTTTTTTTTAAGGGTTGATTTAGCAATTTAATTTTCGAAAATAGACGAGTCTTTATTTTGCTAAAGTTGATGGGAATCTCTACCTCATCTTCAAAAACATTCAAACCAAGAGCACATTGACTAATGATTCTATATATATAATTACTTGGGTTTGAAAGTTTCAAAAGGAAAAGCCTATCTTTTATAGATGCACATGATCATTAATTTATTTTGTGTAAGTGAAAAAATAAATGTTTCAATATTAACATTTTATTTTTAATTATTATGTTATTTTTAAAAAAAAAAATTATAATAATAAATAATATGTTAAATATTGTTTTAGGAAGGGGTGAAAAAAAAAATGTAAACTTCCAAGTATTATATAATTGCATTTATTTTCCCCTCCCCAAATCATGTGTATTTGGGAGGTGATTGGTGAACAATCTTGTGCTTGGATAGAGCTATTGTGACTTTAATATTTTGAAATGACTATAATAGGAGTTGCTCCCATGACAACACTATCTATCAAAATAATTATAATAACACGTTAAATAAATCTTTAAAACTTATTAAAATTAAGAGAAATATTGTACAGCTTGAGTTGGCCTAGTGGTTGAGAACTTGTTCTCTTGAAAGAGAGGTCACAAGTTCAAATCCCTCAAGGGGGTAAGGTATGTACACTTCATCGGCTTTGGCCCATTACAAAAAAAAAAAAAAAAAAGAGAGAAATACAAAGTTGAGATCCTATAAGAAACAAAAACAAATAAAGTAAAGAGAAGTGGAGAGGAATTATGTTTGAATCAAAGGCTAACGTGTTATTAGCAGTGAGAGACTTAATTTTTATGATCACCGACCAATAATTATTTATAGGCTGACTTTAATTGACTCGCCACTCTTCTAATTGAAGAGTCGTCCTCCTTCTTTAATTGACTCACCACTCTTCTAATTGAAAAGTTGTCCTCCTTGTGAAGGAGGACAACTCATATGTAGGGGCACGATGCACATATAAATGCACAAGGCAACTTCATTCTTTGATATCGAATTCATTCACTCAATCAGATCGCTCTCCTTCACTTAGCATTCATACTTCAGCAGTTCATATTTACTTATAGCAGTTTGATTCTTATATCGAGGAGGTCGATATATATTATAAAGTGGTGCTATTATTATAGTTGCAAATTGTCTATGTGAGTGGCCTCATAATTCACTTTGTGTTGGTCATATTGTAATTGAATTATTTCAATATATATAAGAGATATTGTTGCAACATTTTTTTCTCTTTCAAGTAGGAGGGTTTTCCTAGGGTATATTGTTGTGTTAATTGTTCAAATATTATTTGACTTCTTCTTAATCTAATTATGATCATAAAAAATAACATGGTATCAGAGCGGGTTTAAGAAAGATCGTGATTAGAATTGATTAAGCATCAACTCTCATTTGTTCTTCTCATTCTTAAAAGTGCATCTATCCTAGCATCAAAAATGGTGAACGGACTCAAGGTCGAAGATAGACTTGATGGTGCCTCTAACTTCACCTCTTGGAAGTTTAGAGTTCTAATTGCACTAGAAGAGAATGATATTGTTGAATTTGTGGAGAGGGAAGTGCCTGAACCCGATGATGAGAATGAGAAAACTCAATGGAGAAAGAATGGCACAAAGGCCAAGAAGATTTTGATTGATTCTATAAAGGATCACCTTGTGCCTATTATATCCAAGTTGAAGACGACTAAAGAGATGTTCAAGTCTTTGGAGGGATTATATGAGATCAATAATACCAGTAGAGCTCTTGCATTAACGCAACATCTACATCAAATCAAGATGGCTAAAGGAGATTCAGTCATCTCCTTCTTCATGAAGATCACTGAATTGAAGGGCCAACTATATGCTATTGGTGATATAGTTGAAGATAGAGACTTAGTGATGTTGACTCTCAATGGTCTTCCTCATTCTCGGGAACCCTTTATCCAAGGCATTAGTGGAAGATCTAAGATACCAAAGTTTGATCGCCTTAGGGCTGATTGTATTCAAGAAGAATCTAGATTGGTTGCAAGAGGGATTGATCAAAGCTCCCACAATGAAGACACTCATGTACTTGCCACTCAAACTTCAAAGAAGAAAGGAAGAGAAGGGAGAAGAGGAAATTTTAAGAGGAATAGAGACAGGAAATCAAATGTCGCTCCTAATTCAAAGAAGAAGAGAAATCTCTCTCAAATTCAATGCTTCAGATGTGACATGTATGGTCAATATGCTCGAGATTTCTCTACAAGACCAAATCAACATGCTTCTATGGCGGATGTTGGTGAATTATCTCTTCAAAGGGAGATGTTGGTGAATTATCTCTTCAAAGGGAATCTAGAGACAACAAAGAAGGGTTTATATTCATTTATGTTCTATCAAGCAATGATCCAACTGACAGAAACACATGGTTGATTGATAGTGGTGCTTCTCAACACATTACAGGATATAGAGAGAATCTTTCAAATTTGGTGGAAAGAGAAACCAACCTTCAAGTCATAATCAGAGACGATGCTTTCTATTCAGTGGAAGGTGCTGGAAACACTTCTCTTCACCTAGATTCAGGCATTCCTCTTCACTTGAGTGATGTATTGTTCGTACCAGGCATCAAGAGGAACCTTATATCAATTTTAGCTTTAGGGGATAAAGGATATCAAGTTGCATCTTCAGAAGGGAAAGTTCTTTCCTGGATAAGGAACTCCAACATCAAAATAGCTAAGGTGATTGGTGTTCGTTGAGAATCTTTATAAACTTTCCACTAGCCCAGTTCAGACATTACTGCATGATTCTTGCAGTTTGAGTGAGCTATGGCATAGGAGACATTACTGCATGATTCTTCCACTTCGAGTGATCTATGCATGATTACTTCAAAGCTCTTCCATCCATGCAGAAGATGGTTACAGGCCTTCTAAAACTTAGTTAGGAGCATGATGGTATTTGTAAAGGATGTGCAATGGGTAAGAATTCTAAAGGTACTTTTCACAGTAGTGAAAGTAGATCAAAATGTATTTTAGATCTTGTTCATTTTGATTTGTGTGGACCAATGTATGTGGCATCCTTGAGTGGTTTTTGGTATTATGTAATTTTTATTGATGGCTACTCTAAAAAGACTTGGATTTATTTCTTGAAATCAAAAGAATCTAAAGAAGTGCTTGAAAAATTCAAAGAATTCAAGGCACAAGTAAAAAATTTGTTTGGGAAAAGGATCAAGGTTTTGAGATTTAACAATGGAGGAGAATACACCTCTCGAGGCTTCCATAAATTTTGTATTGAGGTAGGAATTAAGAGGGAGTTTTGTGTTCCTTACAATCCTCAGCAAAATGGAGTTGCAGAAAGGAAGAATAGATCTATAGTTGAGGCAAACAAAGCCACGATCCATGATCAAGATCTACAAACCTTCCTTTGGGTAGAAGCATACAAAATTGTAGTCAACGTGCAGAATCGAAGCCGTCATCGAATATTGGAAAATGTGACTCCTGAAAAAGCATTTATAGGTATGAGACCTGAGGTTAGTCATTTGAGAATCTTTGGTTGTCGTGTTTATATTCATGTTCCTAAAGACAAAAAAACTAAGTTAGAACCATCTGGCAAGAAAGAAATATTTGTGGGTTACAATGAATCTTCAAAAGCCTACATGATTTATATTCCAAGACAGAAACAGATAGATATCAACAGTGATGTGTTTTTTGAAGAAGATGTTGCATTCAAAAGATCCAAAGGTTCACACATGGAGATAGATAATGAAGAACATGAGACTCCTCAAGACATGGACGTTGATCATACTCCTAAGATTTAGAGGGAGTCTACTGATCCAGTAGAGGCCATTGATCCAGTTGAGCCCTTGGAACCTACTGATGGTCCAAGAGACATTGTCATAGGTTGAAAGAGACCTCTATGGGCTAGACAGACTATGCAAGAGGAAAAACAGTATGCAGCTTCTCTAGGCACCTTTAGAGAAAGCAAGAGACCTCAAAGGTTTCCAGGATATGTGGCATTGATGAGTCACATCATTGATTCTGAGCCTTCCACTATTGAGGAAGATTCAAGTCAGCATATATGGAGATATGTTATGGATGAATAATATCAATCTATTATCAAGAATGATGTTTCAGACATTGTTCTAAGACTTTGAAGGAAAATCAGTTGTATCTCCCAAATGGATTTTCAAGATCAAGCATGTAGCTGATGGAAGTACTGAGAAGTACAAAGCAAGATTTGTAGCTAGAGGATTCTTTCAGAAAGAGGGAATAGATTATGAGGAGAAATTTTCTCTATTTGCTCATTATACATCCATGAAGACTATTATTGCCATTGCAACAACAAAGAAATGGAAGCTTCATCAGATGGACATGAAGACAACATTTCTTAATGGTGTGATTGAAAAGGATGTACACATTGAGAAACCTGATGGCTTTGTGATTCATGGGAAGGAGTCTCATGTTTGTAGACTAAAGAAGGATTTGTATAGCCTTAAGGAGGCTCCTTGTACTTGGTATGAGAGGATTGATTGATATTTGATGGGCTTGGGGTTCTTCAAGAATGATGCAGATTCAAATATCTACTTCAAGGATTGGAGGTATGGCCAAGGCCCAATGAAATCATTCTAAGTCAAGGGAAATACACCATTGATATCTTAAAGATATTTGGGATGATGGACTGCAAATCCATGTCTACACCTATGGAAACAAATTTGAAGAAGTTGAGTGAGTCTACAACTAGTTCAGATTTAGTAGATCCTACCATATATAGATAGTTGATTTTTTCATTAATGTATCTAGTCAATACTAGACTTGACATTTGTTATGCAGTAAGTGCTCTCAGTTAGTTTATGTGTGAGCCAAGAAACATTCATCTAGTTGGAGAAAAACATATCTTGAGGTACTTGCGTGGCACAGTAGGATATGGTATATATATATATATATATATATATATATATATATATATATATATATATATATATATATATATATATATATATATATATATATAGTAATAAGTCTATAGATATATGGAAATGAATGTGAATTTATATTATGAACAAATATATATAAATACATATATGCATATGTAAGGGAAATATATAAATGTATGTATGTATGTATGTATATATTTATGTATTTATGTGTAAGTATATAATAATATAAATTATTGCATTTTGAATATATCAAATTTATTATTTAAAACACATGCATATAAATCTACATATAAGTATACCTATATGTATGTATTTACGTACACACACACACACACAAATGTATATACATACAAATATATACACATATATATGTGTGTGTGTGTATGTATATATATGTACATACATATATATGTGTGTGTGTGTGTGTGTGTGTGTGTGTGTGTACATGTGCATATATACATATATGTATATGTATATATATATATGTACATATGTTTATGTCTATGTATATGTACATGTACACGTACATGTGTGTGTGTGTGTGTACATATATATATGTATGTGTTCATATTGTTGCAAATGTGATTTTGATGATTATGATTAGTTGTCATTGATGTCAATATATAGCCTTGGTGTTGGTGATCCAGAAGTTGTGTTCCTAGAATCCTTTGGTGCTCTGGAAGATATGTTTCAATTGATATTCAATGTGGATTGATTGAGTTGATGGTGATTGGGATTTGGATATGGTGTTGATCAATTGTGTTCATGAGTATCTCGGTTCCATTCTTATTTTTGTTGTATAGGGCAATGATTTTTGGGTCCGGATTAATTCTAGAATTAAAGAATGAGTATCAACATTGGTGTAGCATGTGAGTCATGATTTGGGTTTGGAATTTGTAATGGATGTAACATGTTGATCTGACCAATGATGTGTGTTGTGATATCCAGTCTACTTCTCATTCCTTCCCACCACTAGAATATTTAGTGTTGGCCTATATTTAGATCTTTGTCTTGGCCAACTTAGAATATTATGTTTCTCAAAGAGAGTATATATATGAGGATGATCTAAATGAGTTAGTGTGGCATTCTGTGGAAGATATGCAAGATTTAAAAGGAAAGATCTGATTGTTGATGATATGCGAAGTGTGTTAGTATTGAGGCACCAAAAGCATTCTAGTATTGTAGATTGTGTTGCAGTAGTGGATTATCTTTCTTTCTTTCTTCCTTCGGTGGTGATCCTTTTTCTAGGCAGTGAGCCCTCCCGTAGTGAGCATTCCAGTAGTGAGCCACCCTTTGTAAAAATCATCTTAACCTATGTTATATATTGAGAACTAACATTCTCTATGGTTTTTCCCTTCTTGGGGTTTCCAAGTCATATCTGGTGTTCATTGTGTGATCTATGTTGTGTATGTGCTTGCATGTTATATCTGCATTTATTAATTTCGTTGATTGCTCTGAATATGTAATAGAAGTGATGAAATTGATTTAAGTTGACAACTGAATCACCCCCACCTCTCAGTTTCTTGGATATTTAACAATTGGTATCAAAGATTTGGTTCCTTAGAGAAGAGTTTAACCACTTAAGGTAAATCCTGATCCAATGGCACATAAACTTACTATTCCTATCTTTGAAGGATCTGACTATAGCATTACAAAAGTGAAGATGAGAGGTTACCTGATCTCCTTGGGCTATAACACTTGGAAAGCAATGGAAACTAAGTATGTTCAATCGACAAATGGTCTTACCACTCCAAATGAGATTCAATCTTATGAATAGAATGAAAAGGCAAGGTATGCTATCCTTAGTGCTTTATTAAAGACTAAATTGACAAAGGTTATTTCATTGAGTACTTTTTATGAGGTTTGGGAAAAGTTGAGAGATATCTATGAAGGAAATGACAAAGTTAAATTATCAAAGAAGCTAATAGCTAAGCGCAGATATGAGAACTTGAAAATGGAAGAATGAGAAGATATAACAAGCTATTTTTAGAAGGTTGGCAATACAGTAAATGAAATCAGAGAACTTGGCAGCACCTTGAAAAATGAATAAATAATTGAGAATATTTTGATGTCCCTACCAGAAAGCTACAGTAACAAGATCTCTACTATTAAAGAAACTGATGATCCAAAGAAGATTACTAGGGAGCAACTTTATGGTACTTTATCTGCATTTGAGATAAGGAAGTTTGGAAAAGTCAAAGCTAAATCCGAGTCTGCCTTTAAAGCCTCTGAGGAAGATCCAAAAGATGAAATTTCAGATGACATGGAAGCAAACTTTGTAAGGAAACCGAAGAAAGACACCGACAAATAAAAAATTATGTTACATCTTATATGCTTTAGGTGTGGGAAGATTGGTCATATAGCTACTGGATGTCTAAAAAAAGGATCAATACAAAAGTCTAGAGAAGGTAAAGGGAAGTTTAATAAGAGGACCTACTATGTTAAAGATGATGTTGGTATTTCAAATGATGAGTCTGTTAGGATAACCAGTGAACAACTGAGAGGAGGGGTTGAATAAGTTGTTAACAAATTATATCAATTAATCTACTTAATAACCTTTAACCAGATTAAGTATCAGTAAAGCAAAAACAGATACCGATAAACAATACAACTTAACAATTAAATAGATAATCAATGTAAAGTAACCATACCACATAACACCATGATTTGTACGTGGAAAACCCGAAAAGGGAAAAACCATGGTGGGAAGCCTACCCACAGTCAGATGATACTTCTACAGAAAGTATGTGATACAATGAGGGGCCTACACATGTAGGAAGGCATACTACCTAGAGCATACTGATCATTAGAAAAGAGTCTCACTGACTATAGAGAGGTTAAAACCACCTCAAGATAATTGGACAACAATCCGGAGTAATGAACTGCCAAAGATAGCATCTACCATGCCTGATTATAGTCCCGGTTAAGCTCAATACCGGAGGCTTTTGACCTCTTCCTTAATCCCAATTTGATCACCTATGATCGACCAAATCTCCTTTGCATATGATATTACATTCCAAGACCACAAATATCTTTTCACATTTCCATCCTATGATCTACAATGAGATCTTACATTATTTTATATCAACCCTAAGGCCTAAACCAATTAGGTTGGCTTCCTAAAAGATATTACTATTGGCATGTGATGAAGCGGTGATAGTGTATGTTGTCATTGATGTCAATATATGTTCAAGCAAGTGAACCGGTATGCACCATTATGAATATTGGAAGTGGTTATGGTCAATTGGGATGGAGTGGACTGGTGTCGGGGTTCACTAAGTGTGACTACCGGTTGGTAGTATATTCAGCTCTAGGGTTTTTGGTTTGGCTTATGCGATGCACCCGATAGTGTCTTGTGAACAACAAGGATAAGGATTAGGATACCATGTCAATTATGTGCATGTGAAGGATTTCCTTGAGGATATTGCATGTGAAGATCGAATGCAGTGAATGCCTATCTTGGGAATGCGCAATGTTCTAAGCGGTGTGTGAAGTGCGTGTGATGGGTTACTGATTTCCAGATGCGGTGAAGATTGGACAATGCAGAATGACTTGAGATCTATTTTAGATCGTTTCACTCTATGCAAAATGTTTGGATGGTCGGGATTGGACTGCTTGTAATTGTTAACCTAAAATGTTTAGGGTTTAGGGTTTATGCTACCGACTTAATTGTTGTCTATAAGGTTGATGATGTTTGTGTTGGCAAATGTTGTGTTTGTGTCCACATGTTGAGATACTTGCAAAACCAGAGTGTGGAATCTACAGAGTGTGATTGCAGAGGAGAGGAGCTAAAAAGGATCTGCTTTAGCAAGTAGTGTTGTTATCAGATGAAAGATTTACCTGTTGACTTGTAACCATTTCAACAGAAGGAAAATCCCTTGACTGGGTAGCTTTAACAAGCTTGTTGCAAATCCTCTAACCAGGTGACTCAAGTTCATTCAGTTCTTTAAATCCTCTAGCGAGGTAACCTTTAACAGGGTTTATAGCCATCCCTTAATCGGGTGATCCCCAACAGGATTGGTTCCTAACAGAACCTTATTGTAAAGTCTTTAACCGGACTAGGCTCCTAACAGAGTGGACTTCAAAAGAGTTCAAAACAAGCTTGTGGGTATTCATTCCCACTGTGATTTTTCCCATTTGGGTTTCCACATGAAAAATCTGTGTGTTATGGGTTGTGAGTTTTCATGTGATGATTGAGTAGTTTTTGATTAAAGTTGAATATGCATGTAGTGTTAAATGATTGTGGTATTATTGATGCAACTCATGCATGACTAAACTGGTAAAGTAGCTATTAAGATCTGAAATCTATTGAATGCTATTTTAAGTACTTTTGGTTAATCAATTTAGCTGTCTGAAGCATTTCTGTTTAACCGATATTGCTATGGTTAAGACAGTGCTATAGACAATCAGTTATCTGTGTTAAGAGAGTGTCAAAATATTGAAGCAAGTTTTTTGTCTGTACTGATTCACCCCCCCTCTCAGTACCGATTAGGATATTAATTGTTCATCATTATTCATCAATTGGTATCAAAGCAACTATAGGTCCTCAATGATATAAGCTTAACCGCTTGAGGTAAAAGATCCTTCTTTAATGATGAAGAGGGAAGGTCCTAAGTTCAATAGGGATAACTTCAAAATATGGAAGGACAAAATGAAGATTTATATCAAGATTTTGGGCCCTCAACACTGGAGCTATGTTGAGAATGTCTATACAATCCCCACTGGCACTTTGATCGATGATTAGAAAAGAGAGATTCAAGAAAATGGGCAAGTCATGGAAGCCCTTATTAGCAGCCTGTCTGATATTGAGTTCATTGATGTACAAGATAAGGACAATCCTAAGGATGTATGGGACACACTAGAAACCATTTATGGCGGTGATGAGCATGTCAAGCAAGCTAAGGAAGAAAGCCTCAGAGGAAAATTTGAAGACACGAGGATGGTTGAAGGAGAGACCATTCAACAATATGGCATAAGGATCAAGACTATGGTTGGAGATATCAAGAGCATTGGTGGAACAACTGATGATGCCACCATTGTCAGTAAAGTTTTGAGATCATTGTTACCGGTCTATGCAATCAGGGTTGCCACTATTCAAGAGTTAAGGTCTATTGACAAGACAAAGGTATCTCTAGACTCTATCATTGCAAAGATGACTGCATATGAATTGAATAGCTATGATGGTAGTGTTCAGAAGATAGAGTCAGCCTTTAGAGTGTTTGTTTTCTCCTCACCAACAAGAAAAGGAAAAGAAGTCAACACCAGTTATGAATCCATGCCAAGCAGAGACATGGATGATGAGGAGATTCTGATGGAGTTTGAAGCTCTTCTTGCCAAGAGACTTCCAAAAGGCACCGGAAAATATAGAGGTAAGCTTCCTCTAAATTTTTTTTCCTACAATAAGATAGGACATATAGTTGTTAATTGTCCTAACAATGACAATAAGGATAAACCGGAAAGCTTTAGAAAGTATAAAGGAGGAGGTAGGAGAAATTGTCTTGTTGCAGTGGATGAAGGTGTTACCAATGAAGAATCTGAGGATGAAGAGAATGAGGACATAATGTTTGTAGCTATAAAGGAAGAGGTGTCTGATCAAAAATCCCTTGTCTCTCACATTGACAAATCTAATGAGTGGATCATTGATAGCGGGTGTTCTCACCACATGACCGGTGACCGGAGAAAGTTTCTGTCTCTAGAAGAATATGATGGAGGTGTTGTCCTGTTTGGCAATGATGCACCTTGCATGGTGAAAGGAAAATGATCCATCTCACTAAATGGAAATAGTAGTGCGAATGATGTCTACTGGGTGGAAGGCCTTAAGCACAACCTTTTGAGTGTTTCTCAACTGAACGACAAATGACTCATTCTGGAGTTCAAAGGTGGAGTCTGCAAAAAAATTGGAAAGAGTGGTGAACTTATTGCCACCGGTAAGAAGACCAGAGGAAACCTATTTCAGCTGAATGCCAAGATTAGTCAGTGCTTGATGGAAAAGTTTGATGACAGTTGGATATGGCATAGGAGACTTTGTCATATGAATTTTGATAATATTGTAAAGGCTAGTAAGATCAAGGCAGTAAGAGATTTGCCTTTGCTTAACAAACCGGAGAATGCTTTATGTAGAGAATGTCAACTTGGGAAGATGTCTTCCTCAATATTCAAAGGTAAGTCTTTTTCAGCAAAGAACTTACTTGATCTTGTGCACATCGATCTGTGTGGTCCAATGAAAACTAGAAGCATTCAGGGAGATTGGTATTTCATGATTCTTACTGACGACTTCTCAAGAATGATGTGGGTCACATTCTTGAAAGACAAGTCTGAGGCATTTGGAAAGTTCAAAGCCTTTAGAGCATTGGTGGAGAAGGAGAGCAGTAGAAGAACAAAATGCCTAAGAACCGATCAGGGAGGTGAATTCACTTATGATGAATTCAACAAATACTGTGAAGAGAACGACATCAAGAGGCAGTTATCTACCCCAAGGACACCACATCAGAATGGCATAGTAGAAAGGAATAAAATGACTGTAGTTGAAGCGGCCATAACTATGCTGATCCAAGGAAAGGTTGCTCACACTTTTTGGAGAGAAGCAGTTAGCACTATAGTCTATATTATGAACTGGGTACTCATCAAGAAAGGTAAAGATAAAACCCCTTATGAGTACTAGAATAGGAGAACTCCTAATGTGAGTTATTTTAAAGTGTTTGGAAATAAAGTCTATATCAGGAGAGGTGAGCATTTGAGCAAGTTTGATGCTCAATGCGATGAAGGAATATTTTTGGTATATTCCACTAAAAGCAAAGCTCTCAAATGCTACAAAAACAGGACTCAAAAAATTGTTGAGAGTATCAATGTCAGGGTTGATGAATCTCCTGAGGAGTCTGAGGAAACCTACAACAAGAAAGCGGAAGATGAACCAGGTGTAGCCTTATGGGAACCGGTTAAGAAGGAAACAAGTTGCAAACACTAGAAAGACCTCAGTGTTCCTATACTGGTAGAAGCTGCAGTAGGTGAAGGAGAAGATGAAGTGGAAGAAGAAGAGGAAAAGCAAGCAGAACCAGCTAGGGTCATTCCTAGGTATGTGATACTACATCATGATCCGAAGAAGATCATAGGAGACAGAGATGCAGGGATACTCACAAGGAGAAAGGTGAAAGAAAACTCTTGCATGATTTCAAAATTTAAGCCTAAGACCACTAGAGAGGCACTTACCGATGAAGACCAAATAAAGGCAATGGAAGAGGAGTTGGACCAGATAGAAAAGAATGCAACATGGTCCTTGGTACCTAGACCAAAACATAAGAATGTAATTGGTACCAAATGGGTCTTTAGAAATAAGCTGAATGAAGAAGGCACAATGGTAAGGAACAAGGCAAGACTTGTATGCAAGGGATATGCTCAGGAAGAGGGAGAAGACTATGGAGAAATATTTGCCCCAATGGCTAGACTGTAAGGTGTTCGAATTCTACTTGCATTTGTAGCATTCAAGGGATTCAAAGTATACCAGATGGATGTGAAGTCTGCATTCCTGAATGGAATCCTAGAAGAAGAAGTGTATATTGAGCAACCATATGGGTTTTGTTTGTTAGAAGACAGTAACATGGTGTGTAGATTACACAAGGCCCTGTATGGATTGAAACAAGCACCAAGGCAATGGTATGAACGGTTACACTCTCATCTTGTGAAGATAGGATTTCAGATAACAAGTGAGGACAACAACATCTACCAAAAATATGAAGGTGATTAGATTTTGATCAGTGAAGTATTTGTAGATGACACAATCTTTAGAGGAGATGATGAAATGAGCCATGCATTCATAGATGAAATGAAGAAAGAGTTTGAGATGTCTCTGATTGGAGAGATAAAGTTCTTGATTGGTCTACAGATTTAGTAGATGAAGAAGGGTATCTTTATTACCCAATCCAAGTATATCAAACAGGCGTTGAAGACCTTTGGCATGGAGGAGAGCAAACCGGTTGGAACACCAATGGTGACCGGCTGCAAACTGACAAAGGAGGATGATACAACATTGGTGGATGAGGAGTATCTGTCAATGATTGGTAAGCTGCACTATGTGGTTCACAATAGACCGAATATTGCTCATGCAGTGGGATTAGTAGCCCATTTTCAGAAGAGTCCAAGAGAATCCCACTTGGTAGCGGTAAAAGGGATTCTTAGATATCTGAAAGGGACAATTGATTATGGATTATGGTATCCTTATAATGGAGATTTTGGTCTCAAAGTATTTACTGATGCAGATTGGGCAAGTAATGTGGATGACCAGAAGAGCACAACCGGTGGAGTGTTCTTCCTTGGTGGAAGACTAGTCTCATGGACAAGCAAGAAGTAGAGTTGTATTTCCCAGTCTACAGCTGAAGTAGAGTATATGGCAGCATTTATGAACTGCACTCAGGCAATCTAGATGAAGCATGTATCGAATGGCTTCAAAGTGCCTATATTTGAACCAGTGAGTATTTTCTGTGATAATATTAGTGCAATCAATATTTCCAAAAATTTGGTATTGCATGCTAGGACAAAGCACATTGAGCTCAAGTATCATTTCTTGAGAGAAAAGGTTCATAATAAAGAGGTTGTATTAGAACATGTTTCCAGTAAGGAGCAGATAGCAAACATATTCACTAAGCCCTTACTGAAGACTACATTTACCTATTTGAGAGGTGAATTAGGGGTTCTGCCCCTTCATGAAGTAAACTAAAGATGTGCTCCACATCAGTCAGGTACTACAGTAACAAATCTTATAGGATTGATGTGTTAAAGGATGCTACTCCACAGGGGGATCAACATAGTGGAGCTTGGAAGCTTGTGCCACCACTTTGGCATTGTTGTCAAAGGGGGAGAAGATATCTGATGATGTATGGGGGAGAAGATATCTGATGATGAAGATATATGGCAGAATGCACTAACTAGTCTAGATGGTGGTGATGGTGATCATTTGAAATTGAGCTGGTATATGTTACTGAGCAATAATACATTGAGTATTGCCATCAATGCCAAAGGGGGAGATTGTTGGCATATGATGAAGCAGTGATAGTGTATGTTGTCATTGAAGTCAATATATGCTCAAGTAGGTGAACCGATATGCACCAGAATGAAGATTGGAAGTGGTTATGGTCAACTGGGATGGAGTGGACTAGTGTCAGGGTTCACTAAGTGTGACTACCAGTTGGTAGTCTCTGTTCAGCTCTAGGGTTTCTGGTTTGGCTTATGCGGTGCAACTGATAGTGTCTTATGAACAACAAGGATAAGGATCAGGATGCCATGTTAGTTATGTGCATGTGAAGGATTTCCTTGAGGATCTTGTGTGTGAAGATCGAATGCATTGAATGCCTACCCGGGGAATGCACGATGTTCTTAGTGGTGTGTGAAGTGCGTGTGATGGGTTACTGATTTCCAGATGTGGTGAAGATTGGATGATGCAGAATGACTTGAGATCTATTTTAGATCGTTTCACTCTATGCAAAATGTTTGGACGGTCAGGATTGGACCGCTTGTAATTGTTAACCTAAAATGTTTAGGGTTTAGGGTTTATGCTACCGACCTAATTGTTGTCTATAAGGTTGATGATGTTTGTTATTGTTTGTGTTGGCAAATGTTGTGTTTGTGTCCGCATGTTGAGATACTTGCCAAACCAGAGTGTGGAATCTACAGAGTGTGATTGTAGAGGAGAGGAGCTGAAAAGGATCTACCTTAGCAAGTAGTGTTGTTATCATACCAGAGCTTTACCTATTGACTTCTAACCATTTCAACAGAAGGAAAATCCCTTGACTGGGTAGCTTTAACAGGCTTGTTGCAAATCCTCTAACCAGGTGACTCAAGTTCATTAAGTTCTTTAAATCCTCTAGCAAGGTAACCTTTAACAGGGTTTATAACCATCCCTTAACTGGGTGATCCCTAACAGGATCGGTTCCTAAAAGAACCTTATTGTAAAGTCTTTAACCGGACTAGGCTCCTAACAAAGTGGACTTCAAAAGAGTTCAAAACAAGATTGTGGGTATTTATCCCCACTGTGGTTTTTCCCATTGTTTCCACGTGAAAAATATGTGTGTGATGGGTTGTGAGTTTTCATGTGATGATTGAGTAGTTTTTGATTAAAGTTGAATATGCATGCAGTGCTAAATGATTGTGGTATTATTGATGCAACTCATGCATGACTAAACTGGTAAAGTAGCTATTGGGATCTAAGATCCGTTGAATGTTGTTTTAAGTACTTTTGGTTAACCGGTTTAGCTGTCTGAAACATTTTTGTTTAATTGGCATTGCTATGGTTAAGTATAGTGGTATAGACAATCGATTATCTGTGTTAAGAGAGTGTCAAAATATCGAAGCAAGTTTTCATCTGTCCTGATTCACCCCCCTCTCAATACTGATTAGGATATTAGTTGTTCATCATTATTCATCAGTTACAATAAGATCATTACATAAATCCATATTAAAATGATATGACATGTCGGCTTAAGACCAAAACAACAATAACTAGTCCATAGAACATACCAAAACTTCACAGTAACATGTAGAGTACACGTTAACATGATACTGGTCCATAACCTAGATAGGCACCATACCTATTCTGGGTCCACCACGCCAAAGCAATGTCTTCAAGTAGTTGAAGAACAATCAAAGAAAATCTCCATCATCCTGAAATCCATATAGAAGCCACACCAACACTACTTATGCATCCTGTCAATATTTCTTAGTGAAAGTTCTATCAGTTAACCTTAAACCAATGTCGGCAAGGGTTTACAAGAGTGTATGATAGCATCTGATTACCAATTCAATACCAACTGACCAAAACATGCTCAAGGAACATGTAACACATAAAATCAAACACACTCTATTGCTCCAAACATGCCGAAAGTGTCCAACAGATAGTCTCTTTAGTCGGTAACACTAGATCTTCTACCGGTAACCAAAACCTTTCTACTGGTAACCAACAATAACAACTAGTGTTGACATCAATGACAAAACATAAATGACAAAACATCAATGCAACATATAATAAATTCATCCATAATGCCAACAATCTCCCCCTTTGGCATTGATGGCAACACTAGATGTGAAAAACATCTAAGTACCAAGAAATGCCAAACAAGTCTCCCTTGTGGAAGACAACCAACAATCTCCTAAATATCAATAACTCTCCCCCTTTGACATCAATGCCAGAAATATGACAAAAATATCAAAGCAAGAATATAAACCTTTGAATCTCAAAGTTGACTACTCCCCTTGAGTAGTAGCACCACTCATCAGTACTAGAATGAATAATATTTATGATAATGTATGCCGAATTGATGACAAACTGCATCAATCAAGTCTCTGTCGGAGGGGTAGAAACCCCTAACTTGTCTCTCAGATACTCAAATGATTCTTTAGACAATGATTTAGTGAATATATTTGCAATCTGTTCTTTAGTGTCAACATAAACCAATTTGACTTCCTTTCCTTCTACCTCGTTCTTGAGAAAGTTATACTTTATTGATATATGCTTAGTCTTAAAGTGAAATACCAGATTCTTAGACATGTCAATAGCTGCAAAGTTATCACAGTAGATAACTACCGATTCACTAAAATTTACCCCGATATCCTTCAACATTTGCTTCATCCACAAGACTTGAGTGCAATTAGTTGTTGTTGCAATATACTCAGCTTCTATAGTAGATAAAGAAATGCATGACTGTTTTTTGCTGATCCATGAAACCAGTTTCTTTCCAAGAAAGAAAGCTCCACCAGAAGTGCTCTTCCTGTCATCAATATATCCTGCCCAATCCGAGTCAGTATATGCACATAAAGTGAAATCATCATTTTTAGAATACCATAAGCCATATTCTATTTTTCCTTGCAAATAGTAGAATATCCTCTTTACCGCACATTCATGATTTTCTTTAGGATTACTTTGATATCTTGAAACAATACTTACTGCATTCATAATATCTAGTCTAGTATGAGTTAGATATAACAAAACACCAATTATAGACTTATACCTTGTCAGATTTACCGGTGTAGAAGTATCCTTGATAGATAATTTCTCACTTGTCACCATAGGAGTACTTACTGGTTTGGAATTATTCATACCAAACTTCTTCAACAATTCCCTTAGATACTTAGTTTGACAGATAAAAAATGCCTTTGTCAGTTTGAGTAATCTGCAAACCTAAGAAAAATCTCATCTCACCAATCATGGACATTTCAAATTCATTCTTCATATTGTTAGCAAATTCCATGCACAATTTATCTTTTCCTCCAAAAATGATATCATCAACAAATACTTCAATAATCAGAATATCATCATCAGTGATCTTATAATATAAATTACTATCAGCACCACCTTTAGTAAAACCAAGCTTCAAAAGACATTTATCCAAGCTTGCACACCAAGCTCTAGGAGCTTGTTTCAATCCATATAAATCTTTCTTCAATCTGCAAACCATATCTTTATCATCTGTCAGTGAAAATCCATCAGGTTTCTCAATGTATACTTTTTCCTCAAGTTCACCATTCAAAAATGCACATTTAACATCCATTTGATAAACCTTATAGTTCTTATAAGCTGCATATGCAAGAAATAGTCTAACAACTTCAATTCTAGCTATAGGTGCAAATTTTTCACCATAATAAATTTCTTCCATTTGAGAATATCCTTTACAAACCAAACTAGCCTTGTTTCTTATAGCTTGACCATCCTCATTCAGTTTATTCCTAAAAACCTATTTAGTTCCAATAACATTCTTATTTTTAGGCCGGGGAACTAAAGTCCAAGTTTCATTCTTCTCTATCTGATCTAATTCATCTTACATAGCCTTTAACCAATGTTTATCCTTACAAGCTTCAGTAACAGATGCTGGTTCAATTTGAGAAATAAGACATACCTCTCATTTGCCAGCCTTCTTCTTGTCATAACTCCCTTGTTCCTATCTCCAATGATTTGATCTTCAGAATGATTTAATCTTACATACCTTGGTGTCTTTTGAATTTCAAGTTCACTACTCTAATCATCTGTCACAGTTGAATTTTCTAATTGTGCCAATGTAACTATCTCAATTTATTGTACTGGTTGAGGCATTGCTAGTTCAGTTATGATTATTTCCATTGTTGGTTCCCTATCATATGATATAGATTGATTTATGTCCTGCTCATCCACTTTCACATTAGCACTCTTCACAATTCTCTGCAATCTTTTGTTATAACATCTATATGCTTTTCTTTGAATTGAATAGCCAAGAAATATCCCTTCATCACATCTAGGATCAAACTTTCCAATTGAATCATCTCTTTTGATATAGAATTTACTTCCAAAAATTCAAAAATATTTAACAGTAGGTGTATGTCCAAACCATAATTCATAAGGGGTCTTACCGATTTCACCTTTGATGTGAACTCTGTTGAATGTGTAGACTGTTGTACTCACTACTTCTCTCTAGTAGATGTGAGGCAATTTGGCTTCTGTCATCATAGATCTTGCTGCATCCAAAATGGTTCTGTTTTTTCTTTCCACTACATTTTGTTGAGGAATTTGAGGAGAAGATAACTGTCTCCTAATTCCATTTGTCTCACAATAGCTATTAAATTCATGAGAAGTGAACTCACCACCTTGATCTGATCTTAGATATTTGATTTTCAATCCAGTTTCTGTTTCAACCTTTTCTTTAAAGATCTTGAGTTTCTCAAAGGCTTGAGGCTTCTCCCTTAGAAAAGTCACCCACATCATCCTAGAATAGTCATCAATAATCAACATGAAATACCTATCACCTTGAAAGCTTCTAGCCCTTGCTGGACCACATAAGTCAATGTGAATCAAATCAAGTACATCATTAGATTTATCATGTATGCTCTTAAAAGAAGTTGTAACTTGCTTTCCCAATTGACATTCCTTACATACCAGATTATGAGGCTTCATGATATTAGGTATATCTCTAATTGCCTTAGTTGAACTGATCTTAACAATACAATCAAAATTAACATGACACAATCTCCTATGCCATAACCAACTCTCATCAATATGAGCAATCAAACATGTCTTATTACTAGTGTTCAAGTGAAAGATATTACCTCAAGTCTGAGTACCGATTGCAATCTCCAAACTAGTCTTGTTAATGATTTTGTATTTTCTATCTTTAAACTGAAGTTGGAAACCCTTGTCCACCAATTGACCAACACTCAAAAGATTATGCTTTAAACCTTCTACATAATAAACATTATCAGTATTATGCTTGCCATCTAGAGAAATAATACCTCTACCTTTGATCATGCATGCTTTCTCATCTCAAAATCTGACTTGACCGCCATTGTATTCTTGCAGGGACAAAATTTTTCTTTTATCACCAGTCATATGATGTGAGCATCCACTATCAATTACCCATTCATCCTTATCTTCAAATTTTGCTGCCAAGGCCGTTTCTTCATTTATGATAGCCGATTCTAGTTCATCTTCCTTTAAAGCATAGAACACCCATTCCTTTCCATTGTTGGATCCACTAGCAAATTTTTCTGTCGGTTCATCTCTAGAGTCATCACTTACTCCTTCCTCATCCGCTATGTAGCATTATTTACTTTTCTTGAATCTATATCTGTTTTGGTTAGGCTTAAATGATTTCTTAACTCTTTCCTCAAATCTTGCATTCCTTTCAGGACATCTAGATGCAAAATGACCAATCTTATTACATGCAAAACATTTAAAAGGTGATTTTCCTTCATACTTACTTCATGTCAGACCTTTAGGTACTCTTCTAGCAAATAAGGCTTCAAGTTGCTCAAATTGTTCATCTTCTTTCCTCATATCTTCCAATTATTTTGCATATAGGACTTTCCAATCACTTTTTTTGGTGGATGATGATGATGATGCATGAAAAGAAGGTTCAGACTTTATAGCTCTAGAAGATCTAAATTCTTCAAGCTCAAAAGCAGATAATTTCCCAATCAAAATGTCTTTGTTAACTGAAGAGTTAGCCATTGTCCTCAACTCATTAATTCCAGTTGCCTTAATCTTGTAAGCCGATGGAAGGGCTCTCAAGACTTTGAAAACTATTTCATCTTCACTCAAAAATCCTCCATAACATTTAATTCCCATAACAATCTCATTTACTCTTTCCATAAACACAACAATTCTTTCATTATCTTCCATCTTTAAGTTTTCATATCTTACCCGATAACCATCAAGTTTAGCAATTTTGACACTAGGATCACCTTCATTCAGAGTTTGCAATTTGTCCCGCATAACCTTTGCTGATGATTTATTAGTCAATCCCATGATCTGCTGATCAATAAGTGCACACAAGAGGGCTTCTCTAGCTCTGCAATCATTTTCAATATTCTTATCCAAGTTTGCAGGAGCAGGATTGCAGGATGTCGGATCATAAGGTGTGTATCCTTTCTCAATGATCTCCCAAATATCCTTGCCAAGAAATCTAAGATGAGTCTCCATTCAAATTTTCCATATCTCATAATTTGTTCCATCAAGCTTAGGGATTTCTCTTTTGAAAATAGTTGCCAGTGTATTTGAAGTGTTAGCTACCATAGGATCTACCTCAAGTGGTTAAGCTTTTGCAAAAGAGGACCAAATCTCTGATACCAATTGTTAGGATAACTGGTGAACAACTGAGACGGGGGGTGGGCGGGGGGGGTGAATCAGTTGTTAACCAATTATATCAATTAATCTACTTAATAACCTTTAACCAGATTAAGTATTGCTAAATAAGAAACAAATATCGGTAAACAATACAACTTAACAATTAAACAGATAATCAATACAAAGTAACCATACCACATAACACCATGATCTGTACATAGAAAACCTGTAAAGGGAAAAACCACAGTGGGAAGCGTACTCACAATCAGATGATACTTCTACAGAAAGTATGTGATACAATGAGGGGCCTACACATGCAGGAAGGCACACTGCCTAGAGAATTCTACTCATTACAAAAGAGTCTCATTTACTACAGAGAGGTTAAAACCACCTCAAGATAAATGGACAACAATCCAGAGTAATGAACTGCCAAAGATAGCATTTACCATGCCTAATTACAATCTCGGTTAAGCTCAATACCAGAGGCCTTTGACATCTTAATGATCGACCAAATCTCCTTTGCATATGATATTGCATTCCAAGACCACGAATATATTTTCACATTTCCATCCTATGATCTACAATAAGATCTTACATCATTTTATATCAACCCTAAGACCTAAACCAATTAGGTTGGCCACCTAGAAGATATTACAATAAGATTATTACATAAATCCATATTACAATGACATGCCATGTTGGCTTAAGACCAAAACAACAATAACCAATCCATAGAACATCCTGAAACATCCCGGTAACGTGTAGAGTACACGTTAACATGATACTGGTCCATAACCTAGATAGGCACTAGACCTATTATGGGTCCACCACGCCAAATCAATGTCTTCAAGCAGTTGAAGCATGATCAAAGAACATATTCAACATCCTAAAATCCATCTAGAAGCCGCACCAACACCACTTATGCATCCTGTTAAGATTTCTTAGTGAAAGCTCTACTAGTTAACCTTAAACCAATGTCGGTAAGGGTTTACAAGAGTGTATGATAGCATCCGATTACCAAGTCAATACCAAATGACCAAAACATGCTCAAGGAACATGTAACACATAGAATCAAACATACTCTACTGATCCAAACATGTTGGAAGTGTCCAACAGATAGTCTCTTCTGTCGATAACACTAGATCTTCTACTGGTAACCAAAACCTGTCTGCCAGTAACCAACAATAATAGATAGTGTTGACATCAATGACAAAACATCAATGCAACACATAATCAGTTCATCCATAATGCCAATAGAGTTGGACTATGAAGATGGTGATTGTTTGGTTTTCATAGAAAAGGGTGTACCTAAGATTGATATTCCTAATATTGTTGCAGGATTGATATTCCTAAGGGTGTACATGTTAGAAGAGGGAGAAATTAATGGATGGTTGATAGTGGATGTTCAAATCATATGACTGGTGAAAAACTAAATCTGTAAAACTTGAAAATTATGTTGGTGGTTTTGTTAGGTTTGGAGATGATCAGACAACACAAATTGTGGGAATTGATTCTATTTCTTTTGATGGAAAACATAATACTGACAATATCTACTATGTGAAGGGTTTGCATCATAATCTCTTAAGACTTGGGAAAATGTGCGAAAATGGCTACAATGTTGTCTTTTAGGATGATGGTTGTGAGATCTAGAAAGGATTCAAAATTGTTATTGCAGCAAGGAAAATTACTGGTAGAAACATGTATTTGCTAGAAGGTGATACAAGACATTGCTTGTTAACTCCACGAGGGCTTAATTGGCTAGGAAATATTATATTGTTGGAAAGAGACACTGCATTGATGATCAAATATTGTCATTGATGGCAACTTAAGTCAGATATTCAATCCACAGTTCATGATTCATTCATACCAGAAGATTGATTGAGGTCCGGTGAGAAGAATAGGTCATCTGGTAGAGTGTGTAGTGTTTTGGTTGGAAATTCATTTGTGTTGAGTATTTTGTACTGCAGATCTCAGGGATGCATTGTGGATGTGTAAATTACCTTATTCTAGGTTTGTGGCCTCTGGTGTTGAGTCTTGTGTGAGTTGGAAGATCTGGTAGACATGTTTTTGTTAGAGAAATTTTCATTAGCAGGAACGTGTGAAGATTCATTATGCGGATCATGCGGAGTTTTTGGTAATTGTTTGTGTGTTTGAGGTTAGCGAGTTGACATTTGGGAAATGTGTGGACAATTTGTTTTGGTCTCCATAATGGTTTTGGATCTGATTGAGCCAACTTGGGTAACACATTTCATTTGTGTGTTATGTGTTTTTTAGGCTGACATGAAATAAACCCAAATTGATGTTGTGGATATATAAGACCGATTGATATGATCATTTTGTGTATTGATGGCTATATGTGATGTGTGTATGAGTGATTGTGCACAATTTCATATGCGCAGTTGAAAGATTTGTGCTCCGGTATACCACATAATATCATAATAGAGCAGTGTTGTAGAATAGAGTATTTTGTGCTTAACCGAAACCGTGTCTAGCATTTGTAGATGTTGTTTATTAGTTCAGACATTCCAATTATTATATGTAATCTCTTCTAAGGCAATGAGCCTTTCGGGGTTGTATCTCTTATTGTAATTTGAGCAGTGATCTCTAGGTAGTGTGCCTAAATGCATGTGCACTCCACTCATTTAATATTATTATACTTCTAACAAGTTTATTAATATTGTGGGTCCCAATCCCACCATGTTTTTCCTTGAACTGGGTTTCCACGTAAAAATCCTGGTGTTATGTTGTTATTGTTATTTGCTTTGTGTTTTTGCACTTTACTTTTATTCATCTGCATTAAGTGGTTTAGAGGACAAATTAAAAATGTTAAAAATTCTAAAACACTGATTCACCCCCCTCTTAGTGTTCATTGATTCCAACAATTGGTATCAAAGCCTAGTTCCTTGGAAGAATCCTAACAGCTTGAGGAGGATCCAAGAAAGTGAATCAATGGATTTTAGCAGTCTTAGATAATAATTGGTTGTTGCTCTTGAAGATCTTGATCATTCACAAGATGAGAACTGTCAAGTGAAAGCAAATCTTAAAGATGCTGAAGAATACATTGAAACATTGAAAGATCAACTAAACAAGTCAAGTGGGAAGAGAAAGGAACTTGTTGATAAGATGGAGGAGAAAGAAAGTCAAAGCATTGATGAAGAAGCCTTGAAGGAAAAGATAAAAGAATGTGACAGACTTGCTAAAACTAATACAATCTAGAAGAATGAGATGGAAGCCATTGTGATGAGATTGACAAAAGAGATTGAGGAAAGGAAGAAGAACGAGGAGAAAAATGCCCAGTCTTTGAAAGACAAATATGAAGAATGTTGCAAACTTGAGAATGAGAATTGATAGTTGATGAGTGACCTTCAAGATGCTAGAGAACATGAGGAAGATCTTGGAAAGCAATTCCTACTTCTTAAGTTTGACCTTGAAGCTATAAATGAGTACAAGAAGAAGTTCCGGATCAAATCTACCAAACTAGATGAGATGCTTGCAAGTCAGAAGAATCCTAATGAAACACAAGGTCTTGGATTTGAGAAAGGTGAAAGCTCCAAGTCAGCTCAATAGAAGAACAACTTAAGAAGGCCTTTGGTAAGGCAACCTAATGCTCATAAGTTCAATGGTAACTGTTTTGTTTGCAATAAATTCAGTCATATAGCTAGTCAGTGTAGAAATAGGATGATTGATAATGGTCCATATTTTACCGATCAATGTTTCAAATGCAATAAGTATGGTCATAAGGAAAATATATGCAGAAGTGTGATGAATAATTCTCAAAATAGAAGAAATATTAGATGCTATGCATGTAGTAGTTTGGACATGTTGCTAATCAATGCAAATCAAGAGGAAAACATATGAATTTCAAACCTATATAAGGAAATGTTGTTTCCTATGCTTGCAACAAATCCAGTCACATTGCTAAGTATTGGAGAAGTAGAAATAGGAGAAGTTTGGACAACAAGAATAAGAATGTGAAGGTAGATGAGAAGGATAAAAAAAAAGTTGAAGAGATCAGAGATAAGATAAAGAAGACTTGGGTGAAGAAGAGTGATGATAATGTAGTAAATGGGTCCACACTTGATTCCAGTGCTGGAACCTCATTCGATAACTAAGTTAAGGCATCCGGCCTTAGGGGGAGGTTTTCATGAAAATCTTTCAAACCCCCTATTTGAGATATATGCCTAATTCCGACAGGTTGCAGAGATATATGTGATGATCACATATGTTTTTGATGGATTTCCAAAAGAGTTTGAGCAGATCAAAAGGTCCACATAAGATCTTTGTGAAATGTAGTATCAAGAAGTATTAGGGTTAAGTGCATTTATTGCGATGAAAATTTAGGTTTGCAGTGAATAAAATGTTATTTAATCACTTCATTTGTCACTTTTCATTCGAAGCGAAAGAGTAGAAGAGTGCAGTGAAGGGGAATTTGCATAGATTCTGAGCGATATCCAAATTTGGTGTGCGATCTTCCATTCGTTTGAAATGTATTTATTAGTGAAACGTCTTTTTGGTTGAAGTTTGAAATTTGAATTTGATAAGATGGCTACATCTGGTACTGCAACTCGTTTGGTTGTTGAAATCACTGAGCGTGAATGACCTAACTTCAAGAATCATCCATTCATTTCGATGGAAGATGATCCTAAGAGTGCATTCTCATCGATGCCTTACAAAGTACTGCATATTAAAGATATTAGGGTATATATGCACTATCCCATTGAGGAATTGGGATGCTCATAAATATTGAATTTGTACAATAATCAGCTATTTGATAAGAGTTTGATGTTGAAACCAAAATTTCAAGAATTAGAAAACAAGGGTTTTGCATAGTTCGTTAGGTTTTCGATGTTCTATGAACATGAATGGATCCGGTTCATACTAAGTTGAGTACATGATGAATTTATATGGTAAGACAAGCCCCACACAATTGTCAAGATAGGTATTCAAGCTATAACTGGATTATGTGCATCCAGAGAACTGTCATCCTTGAAGGCTATAAAGAATGACATTGTGACTAATGCAACTAGGTCAAAATTTGATTATAGGACAATGACAAACAATGACATCCTAGAGCATGATCAGGTTTGCATCAATGGTCAATGGCTATAAGGTTTATTATTCCAGCAAAGAAAATTCCATTTCTGGTACTGCCCTATATGTTGCTTATGAGATGATGAGAGAAAACAAGAAGTATGATCTTTGGGAATTGCTTCAAAGTGAGTTTATTAAGAATATAAAGAAGATCAAATAAAATAAGAAACATCCTTTTAAGTTTGGAACATTTCTTCTATGTTTGTTTTTCTACTTTGTGAAAGAGATTCCGAGTGTTGGGAAGGTGCAGTGGGCCTTTGACAAGCCGGTAGGAGTTCAAATTCGGGAATACTTATATAATTTTGATGACTCCAATGTCCAGAATAAGAATCTATGGGGTTACTTCAAAAAATTCCAGAAGGAAATACATGAGAGGGAGAGAATCCCTAAGTCTATTGTAGATACATATTAAGACACCATTTGTTTTATGGTAGACACTGATAAGTGTTTGATGGAATCTGTAGAGGCCCATATAGTGTGGGTTATGCCTATGGGCTATGAGGTGGAAGAACAAATTTTGGAATTATATGCACAACATATGTTGAGTAAGCCAGTGGACCCTGATGAGGAAAGGTTCGGAACATACAAGGAGAAGAGTTTAAAACTTCATCAGCAATTCAAGAAACCAGTGATTCAGAAGAAGGTGAGGATGGAGGCAGAGGCTCTTGTAGAAAGCATGGGGATATCAAAACAAGCAGTCTGAAAAGCTAGAGAGGAAAATTCTCTTTGAGGAGCAGTTTATGAAGAAGGAATCTAAACCAAAAGCGCCTAAGCCTAATCCTCAGCTAAGGCAAACCAGAAGCACAACTCCCTCCTTTGATCCTACAAAATCTTCAGTCAAGCCATCCGGTGGTGGTGAGAAGAAGAGGAAGATAGTCAAATTTGTGAATGTAGATGATAAGGAAATCAAATCCAATGAGGCTATAAAGGAGGTGAAGTCTAAGGCTTCTAAAGACACCAAAGTTGCAAAAGAGAAGCCATCCAGTGGAGACAAGCTTGGTAAGAAACCTAAGACATCAAAACTTGATGAGGCATTGAAAAAAGGTAAGCTTGAAGTTAAGTCTCCCATGTCTTTGAGTGAAATTGTTAATGAAGTTGTTGAGAATGGTAACCTAAAGCCATTAACAAAATGACATGAAAATTTTGATGAATCCAACAAAAGGACTTTAGAAAAAGCAACTGTAGAGTACTTAAATGTATATAGTAAGGCTCTAATTGAATTAATGAAAGTCATACCCAAGACCCTGTATGACATTTTGGATGCTAGGAGACAAATAGTGAATAAGCAAGGTGAGAACTTGAAAGAATATTTATTAGTCAACTTATTTTCAATCATTTCTAAGGAAGAAATAGATAGATTACTTAAATTAGCAAAAAATGAGTTTAGGAGTAAATACAGAGTAAATAAAATTATGTTCGGGAAAATTGATGAAGTTGCAGAGGAAACAGAGAAGATTTTGACAGAAGTTTTGTTAATCAGTATGAAGTTAATAAGGTTGAAGGACAAGAAGAATCTCATTCGGGAGAGCAAAACATGCCATCACAGGGCAATCCAAAAGTGCAGACACGAGATAATACTTCTATTCTAGAAGTACAATTTGATGATCCAGGTGATGTTAATGTTGAGGATGCAGATGCAAGGAAAGTAGATGAAGGAAAGGACAAGGTTGAATTTCCTTCGGTTGATGCAGTTAATCCTCCGATTCCTGAGAAGAATGTTGAAAAAGAAAAGGTGGAGGTTAAATTTGAAGTCAAGTTTGATGCAAAAGATACTAGAGAGACAATAAAGGGAAATAATTCATCGATGATCTAGAGTTTATTCAATATCTGATTAACCTTGCTTCACTGTCTCCAATTCAAAAGCTTCAACTTGCATCAATTACACAAGTGAAAGCCAATGAGGATCTTACGAAATCTCATACAGAGGATAGTATGTTGCTAACCTTGGAAACCAATGTTTTTGAGAAGCTAATGGTCTCATTTCAAAAGGATACTTCAGACAATCCATTCAGGTAGTTAAAAAGTTTGATCAATTCTGTAAATACACATTTTGAGTCCTTTGAGAAGTCTGTTGAGGAAAAGGTTAGAAACGAATTCAATGCAAAGAGGCTCCGAAATTTGAGAAGGATGATTTCCAAATATAGAGTCACTTTAGATGCATGTGTGAAGAGCATGAAAGATGCATTGTCTGAATGTGGTAACTTATATAAATCATGCTTATCTCCGACCAAGCTCACCGCAGACATTGAGAATAAGTATAAGGCACATGAGGATGAGCTTGAATGCATATATCAATCAGTTGATCCCTTGTCAGTATCATTGAGAAATAATGAAAATTAGTTAATATCATTACTTAAGAAAATCATAAATACAGGCCATGATCGAGTGAGAATAATTAGCAGAGTTGGAGAAATTAGGAGTCTCATTACTCCTAAGATGGACATTATGCTGAGTGCGCTCAAGGATACTAAAGATGCTCTGGCCAACGGTGATCTGGAAGATGTAAAAACAACAGAGGCACAAGCCTATTTGTTTATTGGATTTGTCGTATGTAAAATTCATCATTAAATTAACTAGAAATAGAAGGGAAATTACGAATCCCTATCTAATCAAAGAATCCTAAAATAAACTCAATGAAATAACACAATCAAACAATAGGAGTATAAAATCTATCATTAAAAACTCCCTCATCCCATGATTGCATATTGCTTCCATTGTTCTTCTCTTCTTTGTGGTATGGTGGCTCTTAGATATCACACTGGCAACCTGCAAGTGACACAAAGATTCAAAGTTCATGATTCATCGTGATTGTTGAAAATGGAGATTGAATGCTCAATTTATAGATTATTGGAGAGGATTGATTAAGAGGTGGAACAAATTGATCAAGAGATGGAACTCAGGTGAGCTCACATGCTGATTATAGTTGAACTGCTGATTTGGAGGTGGAACTCAATTGATTCAATAGATTAATTAAGTTAACTGATTGAGAAAAAGCTGATTGAAAGATGAAAAAGGGTGATTGGAGGATAATTAATTGATGACAAAGAAAACTTTATTTAGAAAAAGCTAACTAGAAGATATGAAAAGAATGATTGGAGAAAATTAAAGAAATCGTGTATTTAAATGATCAATTAAAATAGATGGAATAGTTAGCTGAGATGACTGATTGAATGGTTTTGGGAAAAAGAAAAGTGGAAGATAGAAATAGAGATTGAAAAAACAATTGATTTTGTAGTCACACAAATCTGTTCAGCTTAATTAAATGAATATTTCGTATTTATTTGATTAAAAATCCACTAGCTATCAGTTAATTAAATTAATATTTAATTAATTCATCCCCAAACATTCTTCTATTAATTAAATAAATTATTCAATTTATTTTTATTAATTCATTAAATCAAATTCCAATCAATTAAATAAATAAAATCTATTTATTTAATTAAAATCCCCTTTTCCTCTTTTAAATAAATTAAATAAAACATTTATTTAAATCATTATCCCCACCCCACTTGCATTTTCCTACAAATGCAACTTGCACACATTTATTGAAATAAATGAATTTTTATTTTAATAAAATCCTATTTTCCCTCACCCACCAAATCCACTTGCAAAATCTAATCCCCTTCTAGATTCTTCTAACCCCTTCCTAATTAGCCTAATCCATCCCCTAATTATTGTCACATTCCTAAGCAAAATGAAGTCACTTCTCAAAGATTCCAAAGTCTTTGAAAAGCATTTAATGCTTTGTGTGTTCAACAAATTAACCCCCAAAGTCTTCCAAGACCACTAATGGCTCTTACATGACCATTTATGGCTCTTACATAACCATTTATGGTTATTTCAAACTTGTCTCCCCAAACATTTATTGTTTTGACCATATTCATCCATTTCACATTTGCACAAGAGTTTATCCATTGGATAAAAGTTTTATTCTTTGAATAAAGAGTTTATTCATTCAACTAACCTTGACTCTAAATCTCAAAGTCATATCAAGCATTTAATGCTTATTCCCTCCCCTCTCAACCTATCTCACATTGACACTTGTCATCCTGGGATTGGGTTGAAAGCCATCACATGGATTTGAAATTATTCAATCCTAACCCTTGTTGAGATTGCTCAATCTCAACCATTCATTGCTCCATTTTTCCTATAAATAGAGCCCATTTCTTCATAATCCAGATCCTGAAAACTTGTATGCATTTAAGCTATAGGCATTTTAAGAGAACATTTTAGCATAATTAACTAATATCTTGTCATTTTGGATAAAATAAATCATTTTAGTATCAATAGCTTAGTATTAGCTTTTCATTTTAGATTTGGAGCATAATACTACAATCTCAATCCTCCATAAGCATCCATAGTGCAAAAAGCTGCTGAGAGCTACACTATTTTGGAACTTGGAGAGGAGAGGAACAAGGGAGAAAGAGCTAAGAGCATGTTAGGAGGTATTTGGAGATGCCTCATCATATTTACTTCTTTAGTTAGATATGCTTTCATGTTTCTAGTGTCTCTCTTGGTATGCCTATTTAGATTAGTTCTTTGATTGACTAACACTAACGATTTTCTGGTTTCTTGTGTTGTTTGTCATTTGCTAATCTTGTCCACTTTGCAGGGCATCAGATTTAATTAATTAATTAATTGAATTAATTGATTTAGCATGTGCTTGCACTTTGACTTTGATTTTTTCAATTTAATCTTTGCATGAGATTTAATTCAAATATTGAATTTATTTTAAATTCAATGTGTTATTTGAATATATTTAGAACTTGACTTTGATTTTCAATTTGATTTTTGAAATCGTGCACATGTATTTGAAATTGGAAGAAGTTAGAAGAATAAAAATTTGAAGAAATAATGGAATTAAAAGAAAATAAATGAAAATAAAAGAAATTATTAGTTAATTAAATAATTTAAAGAAATTATTTAATTATTTAGAAATGGACTTTAATTAAATAATAAAGATTATTCAAATTAAAGGATTAAAATCACAATTAATTGAATAAATAATATTTAATTAACATTTAGAAAAAGGGTCTGATAGAGATGGAAATTGAAAATGAATTTATTTAAATAATAAAGATTATTTAAATTTAAGGAGTAATAATCATAATTAATTAAATAATAAATATTTAATTAATATTAGAAAATGGTTTAACTAATTAAACGATGATACAATTGAAAATAGAATAATTAGTAAGATAATGAAGAAATATGAATTTAGAAGAATAAGATTAATACATGATCAATGAGACATTTTTAGGTGTCTACATTTGCTCCTCTTTGAGACAATATTGGAACGACTTTGTTTCAAAGAAAATAAAAATTTGTGCCCCAGTAGGCCCCAGTAATACTTAAGGTGTAATTCCCCCTCGAGAGATTGTTTATGCATTAAAGGTATGAATGATCTCTCAAAAAAAGAAGAATGTGAGATAGAAGAATAGTTAGTTGATTAGAGATAGAGAGGTGACGTGAAGATGATATTGAGATAGAATATGAGAGAATGAACCTTAGAATGAAATAGAATAATGTTAGATGACATAAAATGATTTAGAAAGAGATGATGAGAAAAGAATAAGCAAACTAGCAATAAGAAAATGAGATCAAATGAGAATGATTGATTCACAAACCTATGTCATAATTTATTGCGCAATATATATTTATTACTGAGCCTTATTATCTAACAATGGAGCTTTGCACATCAGGGTATAAGGAACCAAGATGTAAAGATATCTCATTGAATAAATAAACATGTAGCAGACAAGGAGTGAACCCTCCATTTTGGGAATAATGCCATGGGTCAAGGTATGTGGGATAGTCACAAGCATAACTATCCATGACTTTTGCATAGGATATTTGGCGAATGAACGTACTAACACAGACACCCACTGGAACTATTGCCCTAGAACTTCATTGGTCCACACCACAAACAACAAACAAGGAAAAAGATAATGCCCATCATGGCTCCTCTAGTCACTTGTGGATATCCTTGAGTAGCATAGGAACACAATCTGTCACCAAATGATAAAAGATAAAGACTGACCTAGACAAAATCTAGCAGCCATACTGATCTTGTGCCTTCATTCTTAGTTGCTTGATGTGATAGTTGATAATGTCTGATCTTAGAAAGTTGCGGACCCTGTTTAAGACTAACCTGTCTGATTTCGATTATATCCTCTTCTGTTTAAGACAAGATAATGATCACTTTATATGGATATGATACGATTGATAAGACATCTTGAACAGTTGATTGTAGATGTTTGACTAGATAGTTGTATCCTTTGTTAACTTAGTGTGAAGTGTTTGCTGGATAACTGCTAGGGTGTTTGATTCTTGCGAGACATTTTATTGCAAGTTTTTTGATTTTGTGCATCGATATTTGACTTTGAGGGTTTTTGGTTGATTTTTTCAGGATCATATTTGATTTTTTTGGTTGATTTTTTCTGAATGTTTTTTATTGATTTTTTAGGATTTTGTGCTTTTCTATGTTTTTGGTATTTTTAAAAGATTGCCCAATGTTTTTGAAAAATTTCAGGACTTTTTAGGATTTTAGGAATTTGTCAGGACATTATATGGATGTTTTTGGTATTTTTTGCTTTTCAATGTTTTGGATTTGATGAAACATGACCTGTCATCAATTGATAAAGATAAGACTAACTTGGACAAAATCCAGCAGTCATATTGATCTATGTCATTGTTTTGATTGTTTGATGATTGATAGGAATGTCTGGTTTGAGAGAGTGAATACCCCGTGTAACACCGATCTGTCTAGTTTCGAGTGTACCCTTCCTTGTATAAGACATGTTGATGTTTGATAGAGTTTTATCGGTAAATTGATTAACAAGACATGTGAGATCAGTTTGATTGTAGACTTTGAGAGTTTGTATGTTGTTTATTTGATTTGATGGACAATCTATGCTTTCTTGCATTGATTTTTGTTTTTTAAAAATTTTTCAAGACATTTAATGACTTTTTGGGATTTTTTAGGACTTTTTATGGTTTTTTAGGATTGATTTTTTCAGCTATGCCCCTAGTATGCATACCTATATGACATGATGATCTGCATAATGCATGTGGAGACAAAGAATTTTTGACATGACCTATGTTAATGCAATATGCATGATGAAGATGCATTTCCTATTCGAACAAGGATAATTGTATTTGTTTAGCATTTCGCAATACACCAATTGAATTGGAGGTACAAAACATTTCATAGATAAGCAGTCAATTGATCCTTAAGGTCCATTGGAACATCCAAATTAACACACTTAGTGACTAGGATTTACAAATGGAGATGCGGAAAACTATCCCATTGGTTCTTGAAACTTTGATCTTCTTTTGCCCATGTGTGTGCAAATGAGTTAATTCCTAATCTTGTGTTCACTAAATATCCTTAGCATCCTATATGACTAGCTACATTAATTATTCTAACTTCAAAAGCATCTCAAATAGAGCCTCGCTGCTAGCAAGCTTTTAGAGCTCCGATGAGGTTATAGACTGTAATTTCTCAAATATTGCTCCATTATCAGTAGGTGTTCATAGCCCTGATGGAGTTACTTGCATGTTCCCATAGACAATCTTTTTATCGCACTTTGTATGTATGATATTTCATTTATATATCATTGCTCTTTTGCCTTGAGATGAATATTTGGCATATCACATTTTCTTTTTCTTTTTCTTTTTGCTTTGACTTGTAAGTAAAGAAACCTACTTGGGTGTGACAATTATAGTGGCACTGAAGTAGAATTTTAGATTTTTCACTAGTCATATGATCAACTAGGTGTCTAGAATGAATTAGAGATTTTGTTAATGTGTTTGAGATATAGCAATTGATAGATTTTGGGTTAACAAGTCTCAAATAGTGAAATCATTACCCAACCATAAGTAAAGCATCGTCATAATGAATGACCTTAGGACCTCAAAGACTTCATGTTCGAATATCTAAGAAAGGAGACTACCCTTGTTTCTCTTGAATGCAAACAGATGATAAACTTGGACAGTTGATTTGTTTTATTGATGTTGCTATATGCTAATGCAAAAACTATATGCTATGAAAACTATGGATGGGATGTGCTTGAAAAAGAAACTACATGTGATGCAATGCTTTGAAGAAAATTATATGCAATGCATAAAGTAAAACCTAAACTAACCCAACCCATAGATATAATATCATTTAAGGTGCATGTTGTTCATAAGGTTGGGGAGTTTTGTGTAGGTAGTTCATTGGTCTTTGTTTGAAGAGTCGGATAAAGATGTCTTTTCCAATAGGATATAAGGACTCAGCTAAGTGTACATGTTCAACATCTCCAATGTTGATTTCCTTAGTTTTTGGATTTTATGGATCATCAGAAGGAAATCTAGCTCTAGAACCTATGATTTCAGCTATAGCCTTATCATTTTAAGAGCAATCCAACTGTGGTATATTCTCTTGCCCCCAATCTATTAAGTGCGGGTATATGAGACAAATTGATTTTGGTTTTGAATTTGTGACATGAGCAGGTGCTATGCCTATTTTTATTGATGCACTTGAAGAGGATGATGAAGTCAACCAGGTGTTGATCTCATTAGTTGGTGTTATGCTTGTTTTTGTCACTACATTGACATTTTATGATGGCACACATACAATTATTGATAAGTTGCTCTGTGTAGTATGATTAGGATTGGCGATTTCATTGATAAGGGGTTCATGAACAACTTGTGTAGAGGGATTGGGATCACTAGGAGAAATGGTAAATTCATTTGAGAGGGAATCTTGTGAGAGAAATGGAAGATTATGATATGTAAATGAAGGGATAGAGGGATCTTGATCAGGATCAGGAGAAATAATGGGATCTTTCTTAGGACATGAAAGGGAAGGAATACTTTGATCTTCACTTGGATAGGGATTGTTAGGAAGGATGGAAGGGATGTCCTAATCTTGTTTAGGAGGTGGATGTTGGATGGGAATTGAAAGGACACTTTGTTCTTGAGATAAAAAGGTATCATTACGAATGGAATAGAAAAGAGCAAGGGGACCATCATAAGATTCTTGGTCGGTGGGATCTTGATAAAAAATTGGGTAAGATGGAAGTGTTTGTTCTTGATATTGATTTATTTCAGGACTCAATTCTTCAGATTTAGGATCATCCTCTTGACATGGGGAAGGAGTTTGGATATGCATGGGAGATTCTTGGAATGTTTCAACACATTTTCTTGATGAGAAAGGATTTTGAATCATACTTTTTGAAGTGGGTTTTCTTGGAAATGGAATATATGATGGCATTAGATCTTGAATTTCTAAAGCATGGAAAGGAATGTCATCATGACTTGGATTAGATTGGCTTTGTATTATGGATAGCCCTTGTGAGGTTGCGTTATTGGATAAAGATGGTGTGGATTGTTCTTGTGTGACTTTAGGGTATGAGGAAATGGTGGAAGATATAGAGGCTACTTGAGGTGCAAAGTCTTGATGGGAAGAGTGATTGCTAGACATGGGAAGATGACCTTGTTGCATGATAGGTGACACATCGACCATGTTCGATTGATGTCCAAGGGGTGAAATATTTGTAAATACACTTGCATTCATTTGGGGAACCCTTGGTGGTGTATTTGAAGATATAGGAGGATATTCATAGACATGTGATGTGATTGAAGGCAAAATTAATTGTGTAATTGTGTGTGACTTTGGTAGTGGTTGACTTGTTTGCACAATTTGTGGTGCTGAGAGTTGTGTTGTTTGTTGTATTGGTTGTTGAATTTGCATTGTTGGATGTGTTTGTTGTTGATATTGGTTTCTCACGTTTATTTGTGTGAGAATAGTTGGTATGTCAGATTTCATAATAAGATCTCGCACATCAACTGGCTGTAGGTTTATAATGGGATCTCCAAATTTTTGAAATAGTTTGAACATCTGGGATCTACTCTCCTCACCTTTTTTAATGTTTTATTCCAAGATATCTATTTCTCAATCTATTTTCTCTTCAAGTGATGGAGAAATAGGTATGATACTTATTTGTTCCTGATAAGTTTGATGCGCGTTTTTAGACATGTATATGTTGGATTCAGATAATTGATTGTTTGGTTGCAATGAAATGGTCTCACGAAAGTTGGACGTTTGATAAGGGTAATGTTGTCTCCTACAAGTTTGAGAGATTGTTTCAACCATTGCACTATATGCCATTTTTTTAAAGTTTAGAGATGAAATGCAATACAACTAAAGGATGAAAGTGCAACCCTATTTTTTATTTTGGATTTTGAGAATTTTGAAAATGTACAAATGCAACCAATGTTTTTGATTTTTTTTGACAAATTAGATTAAGGAATGACAAGATGAAATCCTAAAGAATGACAATGCAACCTTGGACTTGGATTAGGGAACAACCTACTTTTGAAGATAATATAAAATGGAGATAATGATTTGACCCTATATCTTATGATGATGAAGACTATGCAAGGACTAAAAATGGGATTATGATGACTATGCAAGGACTTATGCAAAGATTATGATGACTGCATGACAATTATATGCAAATATTATGACAACTGTACAAGGAATTTATGCAAAGATTATGAGGACGTATATGAGGACTCTACAAGGAGGATGATAATGAGGACTATGCAAGGACTATTATAAGGAAGATAATAAGGACATATATGAGGACGATAATAAGGACATATATGAGGACTATAATAAGGACATAAATGAGGACTATGCAAATTCAAAGGACATAATGAGGATGATGCAAAGACTTCCTATGGTCACAAGTATGTAATTTTTTTTGAGTTTGTAGGACCGACTAATGTTTCAAGATTAATTTTGTTTCCAGTACTTTTGCCTGTAGGACAAGTTTGTTGTTTTCCAAATCTGAGAACAATTGTTTGAAGACAGGTATAGCTGAGTGAGTTGTGTTCTAACCAACTCTGATAATTCAGAGATACGTAAGGTAGGGCCTGAAATAGCCCAAATACTGACTCAATATTGGTATGGTACAATGATACATATAAAAGCACATAAGAAAATCTTAGGTTGGAAAGTGGACACCATTCAATGAGGCCCTTGCAGAAAAATACTGAAACAAGATGAACAGATAGAGAGCCTGGTAGCACTGGCTCCACTCCATGACACACACTTCTCAAGCATGCTAGTCTCTCTTACCTAGAAGATCTGAAGATCTTATCACTAAGGGATTTTTGTCTCATAATGTAAGGTACATGAGGGGTATCTATGGGGTACGATCCGCACTCCTGAAATCACTGAATGTAGGATTTGGGCTACTAAGTTGGTTTTTATTGTAAATTTTGAGGGGTCCCGATCCAACGACAGATTCTCAAAGAAAACCACTTAAGACTTTAGTTAAGCTTATCGGTGTAGGGAAGACCCCCACATACGTCGAATTCACTCAACACTCTAGCCACCTGACCAGTATATTTATATAGTGGCTCAAAAAACCCGCTCGAGAGTATGTTGGGAGAGATGATATCCCCAACACATCCCAATTAGAAGTACCTCTATGGGAAAATCCCCAGTCAAAGATACCCCTCACTACTAAAATGAAAAATTGGGTGTTGTTATCACCTTCTCCCTTTCTCCCAAGACCCAGAAGGTGGGTGGAAAGGTAGTTGATATAACAGTAGGTCCACCCCAAACACGATAAAAAGTTTTTTCCCTTAAATAAAATGAAGTGTGAGTTATTCTATTGATAAGCCCGATTCACGTTCATTTGTAAACCAAAATTTAGGTGTGAGATATGCATGTGCATGTCAATTTTAAAATACCAAACTGAAGTGTGAAAGCACACATGTCAATTTTAACCAGGTTTATTTTAAGCCCAAAACTAAAGTGTGAAATCATGCATGTTCATTTTAACCAGGTTTATTTTAAGCCCAAAACTGAAGTGTGATAACATGAGTGTTTATGATTAAGTAATAATCCAATCCTTTCTGTAAATTTGCCACATGCTACAGACAATTTATCAGTAACCCAAGAAAATCCACAGAAAATAGAAAACTAAACTATGAAAAATACGAATGCGTAATTATACATGTGCAAATGCGTGATACTAAGTGAGTGGTTGCATGATAATGATAGTGCGAATGGATAATTATGACAATGCGAATGCATGATGCTGACAGAGCGATTGCTTGATCCTATCTAAGCGAATGCATAAAACACAGACATACCAAACAAAATAAAATAAAAAAGTTAATTCTGATCTAGAACCTGCAAAATAGATTGCGATGCCCTAGCAAGATCTCTCATCATCTACTGTATGTTAAGAAAATCCTATTTTACTCTATATGAGAGAACTAGGTTGTTGTATCTATCAATGGCTAGTTGGTCCTCTAGATCTTGTATATGCTTTTCTACCTTTAGGATTCATTGATAGTGTCTCACTTGTCATAACTAAAGTATGCAATAAGGGTAAATAATGTTCAAATTTAAGGAATTTCATACAGAATTTAACAGAACAAAAAGTAGGAAAGAAGAAATCTCAGATAAACATAACACAGAAACAAAACACAGAAATAACTTTGTTGAATGCGTGACAAACTTTGAGCGAATACGTGATAGGATAAAGGCTTTTGCGTGATGGGGTCCACATGAATGCGTGACCCTGTGTGATCGATTGTGTGATCCTATCTATGCAATTGCATGATTCTGCAAACGTGATAGCGTGATTGTTGAATCTGTTGTACAATCCATACAAACCTACAAAAAAATTAAAATTTTGTACGATCTGCAAAAATCACACAGAAAACAGAGAAGATTAATTAGTTGTTGTTCACTTTAGGTTTACCAAAATTTCGTATGTAAAATTCATCATTAATTTAACTAGAAATAAAAGGGAAATCATGAATCCCTATCTAATCAAAGAATCCTAAAATAAACTCAATGAAATAACATAATCAAACAATAGGAGTATAAAATCTATCAATAAAAACTTCCTATCCCATGATTGCATATTGCTTCCATTGTTCTTCTCTTCTTTGTGGTATGGTGGCTCTCAGATATCGTGCTGGCAACTTGCAAGTGACACAAAGATTCAAAGTTCGTGATTTTTGAAAATGGAGATTGAATGCTCAATTTATAGATTATTGGAGAGGATTGATTAAGAGGTGGAACAAATTGATCAAGAGGTGGAACTCAGGTGAACTCACATGCTAATGGATAGTTGAGCTGTTGATTTGGAGGTGGAACTCAATTGATTCAATAGATTAATTAAGTTAACTGATTGAGAAAAAAGATGACTGAAAGATGAAAATGGGTGATTGGAGGATAATTAATTGATGACAAAGAAAAATTTATTTAGAAAAATCTAACTAGAAGATATAAAAAGAATGATTGGAGGAATTTAAAGAAATGATGTATTTAATCAATTAATTGAAATGATCAATTAAAATAGATGGAATAGTTAGCTGAGATGACTGATTGAATTCTTTTTGAAAAAAAGCAAAGTGGAAGATAGAAATAGAGATTGGAAAGATAATGGATTTAATTAATTAATTAATTGAATTAATTAATTTAGCATGTGCTTGCACTTTGACTTTGATTTTGAATTTAATTTTTGCATGAGATTTAAATCAAACATTGAATTTATTTTAAATTGAATTTGTTATTTGAATATATTTAGAACTTGACTTTGATTTTCAATTTGATTTTTGAAATCATGCACATGTATTTGAAATTTGAAATTGGAAGAAATTAGAAGAATAAAATTTGAAGAAATAATGGAATGAAAAGAAAATAAATGAAATTAAAAGAAACTATTAGTTAATTAAATAATTTAATTATTTAAAAATGGACTTTAATTAAATAGTAAGATTATTCAAATTAAAAGATTAAAATCACAATTAATTAAATAAATAATATTTAACTAACATTTAGAAAAAGGGTTTGATAGAGATAGAAATTGAAAATGAATTTATTTAAATAATAAAGATTATTTAAATTGAAGGAGTAATAATCATAATTAATTGAATAATAAATATTTAATTAATATTAGAAAATGGTTTAAATAATTAAACGATGATAGAATTGAAAATAGAATAATTAGTAAGATAATGAAGAAATATGAATTTAGAAGAATAAGATTAATACATGATCAATGAGACATTTTTAGGTGTCTACAGGATTCATAATGGCATTGGAGAATCTGTAGAAGGGCTAGGATAGCCACTTGGACACATTGAAGAATTCATATGCAGACATCTTCAAAATCTTGTGAGTGTGTAAGGACTATATGTACATATGTAAATAGCATTTTTGGCTTAATTTTTGGTCTCCGGAACCCTACCTTTGCCATTGATGTCAAAGGGGGAGTGTAGGGAAGTGAAAAATGTTGATCCTAGGGGTATTTCTTTGATTCTTTGGAATCCGGAGATTAAATTTTTGGTTGCAGAATGTATCGTATTTTGGTTTTGGTCTGACACTTAGTCATTTTTCACTAAGTGTTGCCATCAATGCCAAAGGGGGAGATTGTTGGCAAGAGACACTGCATTGATGATTAGATTTTGTCATTGATGAAAACTTAAGTCAGATATGTTGGTATTATGGATCAAGCAAATGTTGAAGGATATCAAGGTAAAATGCAAATAATTGATAATTATTCATTGTGATAATTCAAAAGCAATTGATATATCAAAGAATATGGTATTTCACTCTAAGACAAAACATGTTTCTATTAAGTACAATTTTCTGAAAGAGAATGTTGAAGTAAATGAAGTGAGATTGGTTTATGTGAATACTAAAGAGCAAATTGCAGATATCTTTACAAAGCATTTGCCTAAGGAAACATTTGAATATCTTAGAGAGAAGCTTGGGGTAATTTCCCCACCGACAGAGACTTGAATGATGAAGATTGGCATCAAACTGGCAGGGACTAACAGAAAAATATTTTTTCGGCTTTTATGAAGGAGAGCTACTGCTTAGGGGGAGTAGTTAGTTGTATGTTAAGTTCCGATTTTTGAATTTTAACTGCTTTGACATTTGATATCAAAGGGGGAGAGATATCTATGGAAAAGCTTTGTACTTTGGGAAGAGATGAACATTCTACTTGGAGAGATGTATTTTGGTATTGATCTATTTTGGGAAATTGTTGGTTTTTGGCATTCTATTTTTGGCACTTAGATGTTTTTCCATCTAGTATTACCATCAATGCCAAAGGGGGAGATTGTTGGTATTATAGATGACTTCGTCATGTGTTGCATTGGTTTTGTCATTGATGTTAACACTTATCTTCTTGGAGGTCTACATTGTTGATTTGGCACTATGGTTATATTGGTTTATTGTTGAACCGACACATTGTGTTCATCGGCATGGTTAGTGGATTATGCATAGTCACATGTATATGCTTCATCGATAGTGATGATAACTTGTTATCATCTAGAGATCATTTGGTTATGTCGAAGACATGGATTGGATGTTTGGATTTGGTGTTTTGTAGATCTCAGATATGTATTGTGGATGTGTACCTTATTCTAGGTTTGTGGCCTTTGGTTTTGAGTCTTGTGTGAGTTGGAAGATCTGGTAGACAATTTTTTTGCTAGAACAATGTTTATCAATAGTAACATGTGACGATTCGTTGTGTGGATCGTGCAGAGTGATTTTAGTGATTGTTTGTGTGTTTGAGGTTAGTGAGACAACATTTGGGAAGCATGTGGACAATTTGTTTTGGTCTGCATGATGGTTTTGGATCGGGTTGAGCTGACTTGGGTAACACGTTTCTTTTGTGTGTTATGCGGTTTTTGGGTTGACATGAAATAAACCCAAATTGATGTTGTGGATATATAAGACCGATTGATATGATCATTTGGTGTATTGATGGTTATGTATGATGTGCTTGAGCAATTGCACATAGTTGAAATATTTGTACTCCGATATACTGCAGAATATCAAGATCGAGCAGTATTGCAGAACAGAGTATTTTGTGCTTAACTGGAACTGTTTCTGACATTTGTAGATTTTGTTTATCAGTTCAGACATTCTAATTATTATATGTAATCTCTTCTAAGGTAGTGAGCCTTCTGGGGTTGTAGCCCTTATTGTAATTTGAGCAGTGAGCTCTAGGTAGTGTACCTAAATGCATGTGCTTTCCCCTCATGTAATATTATTATACTTCTAACAAGGTATACTAATATTGTAGGTCCCAATACCACCGTGGTTTTTCCCTTAATTGAATTTCCAATTACAATGTTATGGTGTTATTGTTATTTTCTTTGTGTTTCTGCACTTTGCTTTTATTCATCTACATTAAGTGGTTTAGAGGACAGATTAAGAATGTTAAAAATTGCAGAACACTGATTCACGCCACCCCCCTCCTCTCATTGTTCCTTGATTCCAAAATATATTATACATGAATTCATATTGGGGGGTTTAATATCCAAAAAATGTGGGTGAAATATATTGCCTATCGATGAAAATAGGGGGTTTTTTAATTCTGATTATGAAAAATACAATATCTGGTGAAAATAGGGGGGCTTTTAATTCAGGATGTGTATTGGGAGGGGGTGACAAAAAAATAGTTTAGGGAAATATCTTTTGAAAATAGGGGGATTCTTTAGTATGCCATGAACGCAAGTGCTATAACCTAGGTTCACTAAATGAAGCCCCCGTGGTTAACTCAAATCAATGATAGTTGGCTCTGGCATCAGAGGATGTATCATTTCAAATTTGATAATCTGGTAAAGATTAGTTCATCAAGTGTAGTGAGAGACTTACCATGACTGACCAAACTAGATAACAACATTTGTAGAGAATGTCAAGCTGGAAAGCAAATGAAAGGAACATATAGAGGAAAGGAGAAGTCATCCACTAAATTATTGGACTTAGTGCAAATAGACCTATGTGGTCTTACCAAAACAAGGAGTATACAAGGTGAGAAGTATTTCATGTTGTTGATTGATGATTATTCTAGAATATCATGGGTTGCATTTTTAAGGGAGAAGTCAAAAGAATTAGAAAAATTCAAGATATTCAAGGCTAAAGTTGAAAATGAAGTTGATAGAAAGATTAAGTGTTTGGGGTTTGACAGAGGAGGAGAATTTACTTATGACGAGTTTAACAACTTTTTTTGAGAAACATGTTATTAGAAGGAATTTGTCTTCCCCTAGGACACCATAAAAGAATGGTGTAGTGGAAAGGATGAATCAGACTATACAAGAGGCAGCCAAAAAAATGATCAAAGGATAAGAACTCCCTAAAGTCTATTGGAGAGAAGTAATTCACACAATAGTCTACACCATTAATAAATATCTATACCAAAAAAGACATGGAGAGATATCATATGAGCTTTGGCATGGTAAAACTTCGACAGTGAAATATTTCAAGGTATTTGGAAGCAAGTTCGATATCCGGAGAGATGAAGATAATCTTGGAAAATTTGATAGCAGATCAGATGAAGGTATATTTATAGGATATTGTACAAGGAGAAATGCATATCAATGTTATAACAAAAGGCTAAACAAGATTGTTGAAAGTTAAAATGTGAAGGTTGATTCAAATATATTTCTAAAGACTTTGACAAATTGGTAGGATATGAGTTTGATGAACCGGCTAACTGAAAAAGGGAAGAGAAAACCAATGAAGAAGAAAAGGAAACTTAGGAAGCTCTTACATCTACATCTAAAACCTCTAGATATGTTCAAAAGAATCATTCAGTGGATCAAATTATTGGAGATAAGAATAGAGGAATCATCACAAGAAGTAAAGCAACTCAAGACAAGTTCTATTATGTTTACTATAAGAAACTAAACTGAAACAATAGAAGAAGCATGCAATGATCAGAATTGGATAAAAGCAATGAGAGAAGAACTATATCAGATTGAGAATAATTAGACATGGGAATTAGTTCATAGACCGGTAGATAAGAATATAATTGGAACAAAATGGGTATTTTGGAACAAATTAGATGAAGATGAAAAAGTTGTGAGAAATAAAGCAAGGTTGGTTTGCAAATGTTATACACAGGTTAAATTCGATGAATTTGAGGAGACATATGCACTTGTTGCTCGGATGGAGGCAATAAAGATGTTTCTTTCTTTTGCAGTTTTTAAGGATTTCAAGGTTTATCAAATGGATGTGAAGTCAACGATTTTGAATGGAGACTGAAAGAAGTCTACATTGAACAACCAGAAGGATTTAAGCTAAAAGATGATCCGAACATTGTTTGTAGATTGAAGAAGACCCTATATGGATTGAAACAAGCTTGTAGAGATTTGTATGGAAGGCTCGATAATTATTTGATTGATCAAGGTTTTTAGAAGGGATCAATTGATAGCAATTTATATTTCAAAATTGATTCAGGTAAAACCTTAATTATTGTAGTTTATGTTGATGACATAATATTTGGAGGAAATGAAGGCATGTGTAGAAAGTTTGCTAATGAGATGTAGAAGGAATTTGAGATGTCCATGATCAATGAGTTAAATTTCTTTCTTGGTTTGCAAGTAAATCAGAATGACAAAGGAATTTGTATTTTTTAGTCTAAATACATTAACGAATTCCTGAAGAAGTTTGGGTTGGAGAACTCCAAACCAGTGTGCACACCTATGAACACCGAATGCAATTTGACAAAATATGATAAGTCCCTTAAAAAAGATTCAAGTTAGTATAAATCAATGATTGGAGGATTGTCATATTTGACTGCTACCAGACTGGATATCATGTATGCAGTTTGTTTGGAAGCTAAATTTCAACAAGAATCAAAAGAATCACATGTTCTAGCAGTAAAAAGAATCTTCAGATATATAAAAGGAACAAAAGAATTTAGCTTGTGGTATCCAAAAATTCAGATTTCACTCAGACAAATTATAGAGATGCGAATTGGGTTGGAAATGTTGATGACAGGAAGTGGTGGAGCATTCTTTCTTGGCTCTTGGTTGGTTTCTTGGTCAAGTAAGAAGTAGGATTCTGACTCTTTATCTACAACTAAAGCAAAATATATTCAACATCTTCTTGTTGCACATAGAATCTATGGATGAAGCAAACACTGAAGGATGTTAGTGTAACATTGAATGAACCCATCTGAATTATGTATGATAACATGAGTGAAATAAATATTTTCAAGAATCCAACACAATTGTTGGCATTATGTGAACCGGTATGAGGACATGATGACATTGTATGTTGTCATTGATGTCAATATGCTGAAGAAGAGAGAACCGGTATGTTACCAAGAACTAGTATATGTTAGAACCGGTATAACATTGTGAACCAATATATGTGCCAGACTAGAGTGGTGTGTTTGTTCAAGGTGAATCGGCATGTGGTTATGGGAACCAATACATGGAAGCTTTGCATGACTACCGGTTGGTAGTCTTAACTTCAGGGTTTCCGGTTGAAGTGCTTCAAGCCTGTGTGACTCAACCAGTGACTTTGTGTGATGAGTTAGCATTATAATGAAGAAAAGATCATGTTGCCATGTCAGCCTTGTGCGCGTGAAGGATCTTGCATGAAGGAGATTGTTCCTATCTACCTTGGAAATGTGTGAAGTCTGTAAACGGTGAAAATGCGTGATGGGTTATCAACCGCCATGAAAGCGGTGGAAAACGAACGATGGAGAATGTCTTGAGATTGGTTCAAGACTATTGCATTTAATGCAATGTGCTCAACGGTAAGGATTGAACCATTTGAATTGCTTAACCTAACAAGTTTAGGGTTTATGCTACCAACCTATCTATTTCCTATAAGGTCGATGTTGTGTTTCTTTCTGAGGTTGTTGGTAAAAGTTGTGTGTGTGTATCCAAGTGAAGAGATGCGTGATTCTTGCCAGACCAGAGGAGAGAAGTGATACCTGCAGAGTGTAAGTGCAGAAGGTGAAGAGGAGCTAAAGCGGATCTGCATTGGCATTGAGTGCCGTTACTAGATCATTGTAATACTTGTTGATCTCTAATCACTTCAATAGTTGGGAAATCCCTTAACAGGGTAGCTTTAACCAGCTTACTGTAAATCCTTTGACAGGGTGACTCAAAACCATTAAGTTCTTGAAATCCTCTAACAAGGTAACTTTTAACAGGGTTTAACCCTTAACAGGGTATTCTAGCCAACCCTTAACTGGGTGATCCCTAACAGGATCGGTTCCTAACAAAACCTATTGTATCAGTCTCTAATCGAACAAGGCTCCTAACAAAGCGGACTTCTAAAGAGTTCAAAAATAGCTTGTGGGAATTCATCCCCACAGTGGTTTTTCCCAGTTGGGTTTCCATGTGAAAAATTAGTGTGTCATGTGTGGTGTTATTCATGTGATGGTTTAAGTGATATGTGTTTGAAGGTAAATCATGTTGATCTAGCTGTTTATATATTTATGATGATAGATTACTTGTTCATGCACTAGGGTGAAATGGAAATAAAAGTATTAGATTGTATGAAAAGATAAGTGTTAACTGGTTTATGCTTGTTTCAGTTATTCTGGGCTTTTGCCAGTTGTACTCTATTTAAGACCGGTGTTATTGTTTGTCTGCCAAAGCGCAGTGTCTACTGACAAACTGGTTTTAGGAATGTGTTTTTGTCTGTACTGATTCACCCCCCCCCTCTCAGTACCAGTTTGGTAGTATCCCTTCATCATTGAGACATCAATTGGTATCAGAGCATCCTCCAGGTCCTCTATGTTATAAGCTTAACCGCTTGAGGAAAAGTTCCCAGTCTAATGATAAAGAGGGAAGGTCCAAAGTTCAACAGAGATAATCTCAATATATGGAAAGATAGAATGAAGATATACATCAGAAGCATGGGTGCTCAACACTGGAGCTATGTTGAGAATGCTTATGTTGCCCCTACCGGTACTCTCACCGATGACCAAAAGAGAGAGATGCAGGAGAATGGGCAAGTCATGGAAGCCCTAATTAGTAGTTTATCTGACATTGAGTTTATTGATGTCCAAGATAAAGTAAATCCCAAAGAAGTATGGGATACTCTTGAAAATATCTATGGTAGTGATGAGCATGTAAAACAAGCTAAGGAAGAAAGCTTTAGAGGGAAGTTTGAAGACATGCGGATGTTTGAAGGTGAGACCATTCAATAGTATGGAATAAGAATCAAAACTGTTGTCAGAGATATCAAGAGTGCAAGTGGTAAAATGGAAGATTCCATTGTGGTAAGCAAAACTTTGAGATCCTTATTACTGGTCTATGCAATAAGGGTTTCTGCTATTCAGGAGTTGAGATCAATAGACAAGACTAAGGTATCCCTAGACTCCATCATTGCAAAGTTGACAGCCTATGAGCTAAATAGTTTTGATGACAGTGTTCAAAAAACTGAATCAACTTTTAAAGCTTCTGCTGTACCATCTAGAAAAGGAAAAGAAGCAAGCACCAGTGGTGAACCATGAAAGAGCAGAAAAATGGATGATGAGGAGATTTTGATGGAATTTGAAGCTCTTCTTGCGAGGAAACTTCCTAAATGAACCGGTAAATACAGAGGTAAGATCCCTTTGAAATGCTTTTCTTGTAACCGGATAAGACATATTGTTGTAAACTGTCCTAATGGTGACAACAAGGACAAACTGGAAAGGTTCAAGAAATTCAAAGGAGGAAACCAGAGAAACTATTTTGTGACAGTTGATGAAGGTGTCACAGATGAGGAATTAGAAGATGAAGAAAATGAAGATATTGTGTTTGTTGCTGTCAAGGAAGATGTGTCAGACAAGAAGGCTCTTGTCTCCTTCTTTTATAATTCCAATGAGTGGATTATTGATAGTGCCTTTTCTCACCATATGACTGGTGACTGGAGCAAGTTTCTATCCTTGGAAGAGTATGATGGTGGTGTGGTTCGCTTTGGTAATAATGCACCATGTATGGTCAAAGGTAGAGGGTCCATCTCTCTGAATGGAAAGAGTAGTGCTGACAATGTTTATTGGGTTGATGGTCTCAGACACAACCTTCTGAGTGTTGCCCAGCTGAATGATAGTGGTCTCACTCTGGAATTCAAGAATGGAGTGTGCAAAATCAAAGGAAAGAATGGTGAATTGGTGGCCACCGACATGCAGACCAAAGGTAACCTGTTTCAACTGAATGCAAATATCAGTACATGTCTTATGGCCAAGTTCGATGATAGCTAGATATGGCATAGGAGGCTCTGCCATGTAAACTTTGATAACATTGTGAAGGCCAGTAAGATCAAGGCAGTTAGAGGGTTGCCGGTGCTGAGCAAACCAGAAAATACCTTGTGCAGAGAGTGTCAACTGGGGAAGATGTCTTCCTCAACCTTTAAAGGTAAACCTTTCACTGTTGACAATTTACTTGATCTTGTGTATACTAATTTGTGTGGTCCTATGAAAACTAGGAGTGTGCAGGGTGATAGGTACTTCATGATTCTCACTGATGACTGCTCAAGAATGATGTGGGACACATTCTTGAAAGATAAGTCTGAAGCTTTTGGAAAGTTCAAAGCTTTTAGAGCATTAGTGGAGAAGGAAAGCAGTAAAAGGATCAAGTGTCTTTGAACTGATCAAGGAGGGGAATTCACTTCCGGTGAAATCAACAAGTACTATGAAGAACATGGCATCAAGAGGCAACTGTCTGCCCCCCAGACTCCATAGAAGAATTGACTAGCAGAGAGGAATAACCAGATTGTGGTTGAAGCAGCAAGAATAATGCTGATTCAAGGAAAGGTTGCTCACACCTTTTGGAAAGAAGCGGTGAGCACTACAGTCTACACAATGAACCGGGTACTCATCAAGAAAGGTAAGGATAAAACTCCTTATGAGTATTGGACCAGTAAGACACATATGGTTAGCTATTTTAGAGTGTTCCGTAGAAAATGTTACATCAAGAGGAGCGAACACCAGAGCAAATTTGATGCGAAATGTGATGAGGGAATATTCCTAGGATATTCCACCAAGAGCAAAGCTCTCAAGTGTTTCAATAATAGGACTCAGAGAATTATGGAAAGCATTAATGTGAGAGTTGATGAAACCTTTGAGAAAACTAAGGAAACCGGTAGTAAGCATGTGGTAAATGAACCGGTTGTAACCTTCTGGGAACTAGTTGCCAGTAAACCAAGTACCAGTAACAGTGTTCCTACACCAGTAGATGTAGATGCTGATACTGATGGAGATGAGGATGAAGAAGAAAAGCAAGAGGAATCTGTTAAGACCATTCCTCGATATGTCAAGCTGAATCATGATCCTAAGTAGATCATAGGAGATAAGGATGCAGGAATCCTTACAAGAAGAAAGGTCGGAGAAAACTCATGTATGATCTCTGAATTTGAGCCTAAATCATTCAAAGAGGCACATAAAGATGAAGACTGGATCAAGGAAATGGAAGAGGAACTTGACTAGATAGAGAGAAATGGTACATGGTCTTTGGTACCCAGAACGGAGCATAAAAATGTCATCAGTACCAAATGGGTTTTCAGAAATAAACTAAATGAGGATGGCACAGTGATTAGAAACAAAGCCAGACTGGTGTGTAAAGGATATGCCCAAAAAGAAGGAGAAGACTATGGAGAAACCTTTTCTCCTATAGCTAGATTGGAAGGAATTTGTATGCTTCTTGCATATGCAGCTTTTAAAGGATTCAAAGCATATCAAATGGATGTAAAATCTGCATTCATAAATGGTGTACTTGAAGAGGAGGTGTATATAGAACAACCAGATGGGTTTGCCCTATTTGAAGTGATGAATACTAAGAGGGGGGGGTGAACTAGTATGCCAAAAATCTTTGCACTAAAACACTTACACAGTCTAAAGATAAACCGGTAAAGCAGTCTGACAGTCAAACCGGTTACCACACATGCAAACCAAAATGTGAATAAAACATTCACCCACAAAAGTAATACAACCATAACACAAGATATTTGACGTGGAAACCCAACTGGGAAAAACCATGGTGAGATGGAACTCACAAGTCACTATCTATAGAATAGAAACTGGACCGGTTAAGGTCTTACAATGTTCTTCACCAGAACAGATCCTGTTAGGAATCTCAATCTCTGTTAGGAGATAAGTCCAATTAAAGACTACCTTGTTAGAGGATTTCAGATTCACATGTGTGAACCACCTTGTTAGAGGATTTTACAAAGGCTTTGAGGCCTACCCGGTTAGGGGCTATAGACTTGACAAAGATGTGAGTAATCAACAAGTGTTTGATCTATCTAATAGCACAAACTGCTTGGTTAGATCCAGTATTACTCACAACTAATGCATTCCAGCATTACTTCAGTCTTCTCTATCTCTCTCTCAGTTACAACTCGATCTTCTCAGATAAGATCGCTCTTACAACAACTCAACATCCACCTTAAACCCTAGCTCAACATTAACCCTTTTTGCAACCACCTAAAACCCTAGACATGATGTCCTTTTAAAGGAATCTGATTTCATGTCAGTCAAATAGGATTTCTTTACAATTTCCTAGGTTCAATGAACCTAGACATACTTAGTAACACAACACAGGAATCACCGTCAATGTGTTGGCACCATCAAACAATCGGTGGATTGGTAACTCATCACAAAATGCCAGTTGGTAACTCATCACAGAGTATTACCAGTTCATACAAAATACTGGTTGTCGGTTTGACAAAAATGAAGACTGGTAAGAATGTGTTGTACTACTTTTCTCCCTCATACCACTTGTGATCTGCGAACCGCTTGGGGTCGACATGCCGCTTCAGACTGGGAAACACATTCTGCAAAATCGCCACTAGTCTAGAGACTAGTATACAACATACTGGTTGGAACAAATACTGGTTGAGCATAAGCTCATACATATAAAGGGGATCTCAATACAAGTGTGTGTCCATCAATGACAATCACAGCATAAACCACAAAAATGCCAACATGAAGACAGTGACATGGTGTGTAGGCTACATAAAGCCTTATATGGTCTAAAGCAGGCACCTAGAGCATGGTATGAATGTTTGCACCCCCATCTTGTGAAGATTGGATTTGAGAGAACAAGTGAAGATAACAATATCTACTTGAAATCTGAAGGAGATCAGATCCTGATTTGTGAGGTATTTGTTGATGACATTATCTTTGGTGGAGATGACAGGATGAGTCATGAGTTTGCAGATGAGATGAAGAAAGAGTTTGAGATGCCACTCATAGGGGAGATTAAGTTCTTCATTGGACTATAGATTTAGTAGATGAAAGATGGAATCTTTATCACTCAGTCCAAGTATGTCAAAGAGGTGTTGAAGACCTTTGGCATGGAAGATAGAAAATCGATTGGTACACCGATGGTGACCGGTTGTAAACTATCCAAAGAGGATGACTCAACATTGGTTATTGAGAAGGAATACCGATCAATGATTGGTAAGTTGCATTATGTAGTGCATAGCAGACCAGATATTGCACATGCAGTTAGCATTACTGCAAGGTTCCAAAAAAGTCCAAGAGAATCCAACTTGGTTGCAGTCAAGCAGATTCTTAGGTATCTGAAGGGAACTATTGATTATGGATTGTGGTATCCATATAGCAAGGATTTCAACTTGAAAGTATTCACAGATGCTGATTGGGCAGGAAATGTGGACGACCGGAAGAGCACAACTAGTAGTGCATTCTTTCTCAGTGGTAGACTGGTCTCATGGATGAGTAAGAAGCAGAGTTGTATCTCTCAGTCTACAGCAAAAGCTGAGTATGTTGTAGCTTTCATGAACTACACTTAGATAATTTGGATGAAGCATGTATTAAATGGCTTCAAAGTTCTTGTATCTGAATTGGTAAGTATATTTTGTGACAATACTAGTGCAATTAACATCTCCAAGAATCCAGTTTTACATTCTAGAACCAAGCACTTTGAGCTTAAGTATCATTTCTTGAGGGAAAAGGTTCAGAACAAAGAGATTGCTTTGGAACATGTTTCCAGTAAGGAGCAGTTAGCAGACATATTTGTGGTTAGTATAAGAGGCATACACATATAATGTGACAATAAAGTATAATTGAAAACTAGATTAGAAATGCAAACCACAAGCCTTCCTCGAAATGTCCCATTTTCCTCTATTCTTGAGGACCTTGAAGGTGTTGGATTGATGGGCTCTCAGTGGAGCAATGACCTCCAAAGTGACAACTCAAGAGTTGAGTAGCTAATTGATCATGATTGACTATGGAGATGATATGAAATGCATGATTTAAGAAACTAGATTGAAATACTATGATAAATACAAAAGCTAATTACTAGATAATTGAAATGCAAATTGCCTATAGTAATGATGCCTAAATTGATATGAGATGGGATCCATATTTCTCCAAAATGAGGGGTATTTATGGGATTTCCAATGCCAAAGCTGAGGTGGCAGGAATCGACGGTCCAGGTCTGATCTGAAGATATCAAGGGCCAAGATTGAGGAAGTTGGAGAAGAGGTTGGAGGAAGGGACACTTGTCATCTCTATGGTGACAAGTGTCAAGGAGCCTTGCTTATGAGAGGGCAAGTGTCCAAGGGAGGAGACATGTGGCAAAAGTGCCATGTGTCTCAAGGAGAGAATATCCACACCATGGGAGGTTAGGATAAGGAGGTTAGAATGTGCAAGATAGGATAGGGTTAGTTAAACCCAGGATTAGGTGGAATGGGTTAGGTTAGGGGATGGTTAGGTTAGGTGGTTAAAGTTAGGAGCCATGTGCTCATTTGAATTTAGAAATTCAAATAATTGGAAAATGGTAATTAATCTCAACAAACTTGAGTTTGTTAATCTTAATTAGGGATTAGAAGAATTGATTAATATGGGGAGACATTAATTAATTTAGAATTAATTAATCAAAGGGGGATGTGAGATGAACTATATAAATAAATCATTTAGATTTATTTACTAGTAGATGAATAGAGAAATTAATTAAATTGCTTGTGAATTCAATTAATTGGGAAGGGGAATTAATCAAATAACTGCGTATTTAATTAACTATCTTCAGACCATTTTTAGGTGTATACAATATTCACCAAGCCTCTCCCAAAGGCTACATTTATGTACTTTAGAGGTGAATTAGGGGTGCTACCCCTTCAGGAGGTGAACTAAAGGTATATGCTCCACATCAATCAGGTATTGCATAGTCAATATTTTTTTTAGGATTGATGTGTTGAAGGATACTACTCCTCAGGGGGAGCAACATAATGGAATAGGGAAGCTTGTGCCTCCATTTTGGCATTGTTGTCAAAGGGGGAGAAGAAGTGAAGTAGAGAAGATATCTGTAGAAATTGGGGGAGAAGATGTGAAGTAGAGAGATATCTTTGTATATTGCCATCAATGCCAAAGGGGGAGATTGTTGGCATTATGTGAACCGGTATGAGGACATGATGACATTGTATGTTGTCATTGATGTCAATATGCTGAAGAAGAGAGAACGGTACGTTACCAAGAACCGGTATATGCTAGAACCGATATAACATTGTGAACCGGTATATGTGCCAAAGTGAAGCAGTGTGTTTGTTCAAGGTGAACTGGCATGTGGTTATGGGAACCGGTACATGGAAGCTCTGTATGACTACCGATTGGTAGTCTTAACTTCAAGGTTTTTGTTTGAAGTGCTTCAGGCCTGTGTGACTCAACCAGTGACTTTGTGTGATGAGTTAGCATTATAACGAAGAATAGATCATGTTGCCATGTCAGCCTTGTGCGCGTGAAGGATCTTGCATGAAGGAGATTTTTCTTATCTACCTCATAAATGTGCGAAGTCTGTAAACGGTGAAAACACGTGATGGGTTATCAACCGCCATGAAAGCGGTGGAAAACGAACAATGGAGAACATCTTGAGATATGCATTGGCATTGAGTGCTGTTACCAAATCATTGTAATACCTATTGATCTCTAACCACTTTAACATTTGAGAAATCTCTTAATAGGGTAGCTTTAACCAGCTTACTGTAAATCTTTTGACAGGGTGACTCAAAACCATTGAGTTCTTGAAATCCTCTAACAAGGTAACCTTTAACAGGGTTTAACCCTTAACAAGGTATTCTAGCCATCTCTTAACCAGGTGATCCCTAATAGGATCAGTTTCTAACAGAGCCTATTGTATTAGTTTCTAACCGGACAAGGCTCCTAACAGAGCGAACTTCTAAAGAGTTCAAAAACAACTTGTGGGTATTCATCCCCACCGTGGTTTTTCCCAGTTGGGTTTCCACGTGAAAATTCTATGTGTCATGTGTGGTGTTATTCATGTGATGGTTTAAGTGATGTGTGTCTGAAGGTAAATAATGTTGATCTAACTATTTATATATTTCTAATGATAGATTACCTATTCATGAACTAGGGTGAAATGGAAATAAAAGTATTAGATTGTATGAAAAGATAAGTGTTAACCGGTTTATGCTTGTCTCAGTTATTCTTGGCTTTTGCCAGTTGTACTCTGTTTAAGACCAGTGTTACTGTTTGTTTTCCAAAGCATAGTGTCTGCTGACAAACTGGTTTTAGGAATGTGTTTTTGTCTGTACTGATTCACCCCCCCCTCTTAGTACCGGTTTGGTACTATTCATTCATCATTGAGATATCAACAACATTCCAGAACAAAGCATATATCTATTCGGTATCACTTCTTGAGGGAAAATGTATTGGATAATGAAGTAAAGCTTGAGTATGTACCTACAAAAGAACATATTGCAGATATCTTCATGGAGGCGTCGTGTAAAGATACTTTTGAGTATCTCTAGTAGAAGTTTGGGGTATGTAAGGCCTTCCCCAAACCAAACTTTGATTAACTTAGTTGACCATGTTTGACCCTATTAATAAATGCTTTATAATTTAATAGAATGGACTGTGTTAGATAGATAGATTGGTGAGAAAAGTAATTGAACCAAGTTATAGAGTTATTGCACCTTGTGGTGTACATTTTGATGTGTTATGAATTTGAAATCCTAAAAGATCCATTCATTGGATAATCTTGATTTAACATATGTCAGCTATGTCTAGATGTAGAACTTATATGATTCCGTGATTGGATAACATTGATGAATATTGATGTTTCATTTATATGCTTTATGATATAGAACACTACATGATGTTTTGAATAGGATGAATTTGCGGTGATAAATGTCATTATTGAATCTGTAGGACTTTACTATGATGATAGAAATATGATGTATGTTTTATGTGTGGATCAAAATTATGAGAATTAGGATGAATTGCTTATGTGAAATTGCTTGGATATAAGATGTATTAAATTGTTCAGATGTAAATTGTATGCAAGTGATGATGTGTATTATTATTCTTGTGATTTATATTATACAAGGTTACTTGAAGCTACTAATGTGTAAATTGAGATGCGTAGGAAGTTATCCATGTGACCATGGAAATATTACGGAGAACCAAACCTAGACCTATGTATGTTTGTAAAACTAGGGTTTGTCTATTTGAAGAGACAACACTCCGTTTGTGTTGTATTTTATTCGTAATAGTAAATGATGTATGTGTGTTAAATGTTATTTATTTGATTTATTTAAATCCAACAAGAGACAAGATTTCATGTGCAATTTTGTAAAAGTATTTTCTTTGTGTCACTTGACACGTGTTGATTTATGTTTGAGTTTTTAAATTGGTCTCTTGGAGGAAATTGTTTAACTATAGTTTTTTCAATTAATGTAATGTGATTCCATAAATGCCTTGGGTAAAGAATCTTTGGGTTGGTCAACATAGGTTTGACCCGAAAATAAACTTCAGAGGGGTTTAAAAAGGGTTAAATGGACTCCTAGGGGTAGTTTATTAGGGTTTCCTAAAGCCCATAAGGTATACCTAAGGGTTAGGAGTAATTTTAGGCATGATTCTACTCCCATGTGACCATTTAGACACCCTAAAAAGTGACTTTTCTAAGTTGTGCGAAAATGGAAATTAGAAGGCTTGAACTAAGTTGATAACCTTTCTTTTTGAATGAGAGTTCCCTTTCCCATTTTACCTCACTTTCCTTTTCAGTTTTAGAAACTTGAGAGAACTCACACTAGTGTCTTCTTAAGCAAGAAAGAGAGATTTTGGGGGTAATCACCCACTCTCCATTTTTGGAGACAAAAGAATTTTGTAAAGAAAAGGATAGATTTTGGATTGAGAAGTTTGGCTAAGGGTAGAAAGAGAAGAACTGTGGAATTGGGCTGCTCATCCTCAACAAAACTAGCACACCTTTGAGCAGTTTAAGGTTGGTTGTATTTTTCTTATAATGATTTCTTATTGCATGTGTTTTGAAAGAAATGTTTGTGTAAAAGACTAGTTTTCGTACATGTATTTCTTGGAAATTTATTTGGTGTTTTGTGATTTTGCATTGTATGTGTTTTGGGAGTAATCAAGACCTCCTACTCTTGGGAGAGAGGAGGATCTTGTGGGTGGTAGAAGTGACAACCCTCAAGTGAGAGGCTCTCGTTATGAGAGTGATCACAAGGGATTTTATGTGACCCTTGCTGCATGACTTGTTTATGCATTAGGGGTCATAAGGAGGGAAATAAGGCATGAATGCCTTGGGGAGCATAAGGAAAATGGGGTTGTAATACTTGTTACATTTGGTTTGCCATGAGGTGGCTATATGTTTTTCCATACTTGCAGTCTCCTCAGGGTACTTGGTCCACTACCACCCTTGAAAAAAGACATCACAATGAGTGGTGTAGTGTAGCCTGGGTTGGGATTGTGTTTGAGTTTGTGTGTATTCTATCTTTTGTGTATGCATGTTTGTTACCCATCTAGGGCTTGGTTCTCTGAGCTCAGGGGTGGCTACCAGTTAGCCTAGGCTGGGAGGTGAGCTCTCCATGGTCATAGCTTTGATTTAAAATGCAAGATTATCCGAAGAAAAGAATAGGACAAGTGGAAGGTTGCAGGAGTTATTGGTTGCAAGAAATTATTTGTAAATGTAATTATTATTTGAACAAGTCCTCATTTATTAGAAATGAGAGACCCATTGTAAAGTGACAATAGTGTTTTTGAAATACATTTTAAAAGTTGTATTATTTTAGTATGCTATTCATTACAGAAAAGAAATGAGTATTCCTAAATTAGTTTTTCCAAAGTTCAAAATGTTATATCTGACGTGTTATAATAAATTGCGAAGCAAGAAAGTTATTTTATTCTTATGCATTCAAAATAAAATAAAAAGGAAATAAACAGATTAGAGTTGCATGCATATTGTAGGCTATAAATAAATCCTTTAATTCTATTTTCTGTAAATGCAGTATAGTACATTATAGTTCTGGAAATTGTCTTTTCGTTTATTTCAGAAATTAGTAACTAAGATAGATAGTTTATCTAGTCTATGTAAATATAACTTTTTATAGTTGCTCTATGAAATTAACTAAAATCAGTCAGTTACTTTATGCATAAGATAAATCTAAGGTTAACTTAGTACATCTATGTTTTAGCTATAAAGTATCCAAATCTGTCATTTAAGTAGTTGCTGTAGATTTTTGCAAAGTCTGTCAATTTATTTATTGCAGAAAATGAAAATCACAATCTATTATAGTTTTTATTTAAATAAAATCTAGATTTATTTAGTTGTTGGTTAAACTATTAAATCTAGTCATTTATATAGTTGAAGATTGAAATAAAACACCTACAGTAAACAATTTAAATGAAATAATAAATTTACTATACTCCTGTTGTAAATGAATCAAAAATTTATTTATCCATCTATTTTATCTTAACATCTAGGACATCTACGAAAGGAAATAAATCAACAAGAAAATAAAATATTATTTCAGTATTCTATTTGAATACATACCTAGAATCAAAATACTATGTACTATTCAATATATAAATTCTGCTATATAATATATAAATATATATATAAATACATAATCATATACATGCAAATTACATATATATATATATATATCATGGAAATACCTACGAAATAAATATATAAATAAATATAAATATATATATAAAAATATAAATGAATATATACATATAAAAATGTATATATATATATACTTATTTACACATGAAAATGTATGTATATATATATATATATATATTGTATTTAAAAAAATAAATAAACACAAAAAAAAAAAACAAAGGAAAATGGGGAGGGGAGCAAATCGGGGCCTCGGCTGCGCAGGGCACGCAGACCCTGTGCGGGCCGCGTCCCTCACAGAGGCCGCAGCCTCTGTGTGGGCTGCGACCCTCACAGGGGCCCACGGCTCCCTGTGCGGGCCGTGCTTCGCACCAGTGGGTCGTGGCCACTGTGCATACCATGACTCACACAGCGGCCAAGGCCACTGTGTGGGCCACGACCCCCACAGTGGGGCGACCCACCAGGGAGCATTGTCCCCGCCCGACGTCATCAATATGCCTTCCCTCCTCCGTTGAATCGGTCATGGCCACTGCCGCCTCATCATCGTCACCCGCTCGGCTGCCCTGCCCAAAAGTAACAAATTCGAAACCCTAACCTAGTTCGGGTTAGGGTATTCGAAAAATAAAGAAAGAAATAAAGAATGAATGAAAAAAGAAAAGAAAAGAGGAAAACCTTATTTTTATAATAATAAATATGTTAGGGTTTGCAGGGATAAAATACTTCTATTTTATATATATATATATATATATATATATATATATATATATATATATATATATATATATATATATATATATATATATATATATATATCAGTTAAGATGTTTTAAAATAAATATGCATGAAGTTAATATTTAATTTAAATTAAATAGATTTGAGATGTTCTAGATTGAAATTAAATATTTAGGGACTTTAAATCTGTTGCAAATTATTTGACTATAGGGATTAATTTTAGCCCACCTAGATGTAGGTATTTGTGATTAAACTTTATGGGATATAGAGCAATATGAATTTAATTGCCCCTTTAGTCGATTTAATTTTAAACACACTTTAATTATTGATTGGAATATAATTTTAGACATTACAAGTAAAAGTGCTAGGACAAATTTAATTTGTTAATTATTTGAGAGAATTTTAATTATGATAATTTAGTGATTAAAGTCGTACAGACAATAATAATTTCTTTGGAGAATTATTATTCTGCATTTAATTAAATTTTAACTTTCGCTTACTTGAGTTAGTGTTTAAGTTAACCCAAGACATAGTTAAGACAAAATATGTTAGAGCATTTCATATTTGCTATTTTAATGTCTTAAGTTGTGATTTAAAAAAAAAAAAATTATCCTATTCTTGCCCTAAATTTTGGGCATGACAGGGTATTACCCCTTCCTATATTCAACTGATGTACATTTGGATGTGCATTGGTCCAGTGAAGAGATTGCATATTTTTATCTACACTAATACTTGGGTGCTTCCTCTTAGGGGGAGAAAGAGTAAGTTTCATAGGGGAGATTTTCTCGCCTTTGTCATTGTTGTCAAAGGGGGAGAAGATGCAGAGAGATGCATAGATGTGTAGAGAGAGTTATGTGTTTGTTATTGATAGATGTTGCCATCAATGACAAAGGGAGAGATTTTTGCAAATCTGATGTTGATGATTATGATTGGTTGTCATTGATGTCAATATATAGTCTTGGTGTTGGTGGTCCAGAAGTTGTGTTCCTGAAACCTTTGGGTGCTTCAGAAGATGTGTTTCAATTGATATTCAACATGGATTGATTGAGTTGATGGTGATCCAGATTTGTATATGGTGTTAATCGATTGTATTCATGAGTATTTTGGTTCCATTCTTATTTTTGTTGTATCGGGCAATGTTTTTTGGGTCTGGATTAAGTGTGAAATTCAAGGATGAGTATTGACATTGCTGCAACGTGTGAGTCATGATTTGTTTCTAGAATTTGTAATGGATGTAACGTGTTGATTTGACCGATGATGTGTGTTGTGGTATGGTCTACTTATCATTCCTTCCAACCACCAGAATGTTTAGTGTTGACCTATTTTAAATCTTTTGCTTGGACGACTTAGAAGATTATGTTTCCCAGAGAGTATATATATGAGAATGATCTAAATGGGTTAGTGTGGCATTCTGTGGAAGATATGTGAGATTGAAAAGGAAAGATTTGATTGTTGATGATATGTGAAGTGTGTTGGTATTGAGGCACCAAAAGTAGATCAGTATTGCAAATTGTGTTGCAGTGGTGGATTATCTTTTTTTCTTTCTTTCTTCCTGTTACCAAATTTTTCTACAGCTAAATTTGGTGGCCTAATGTGGCCTTATGCATTGAATATGAAGAAAGGTACACAATTTTTTTTTGATAGAAATCTTCATTTTGCATATTATGATCTCAAAATAGAAGCTTATTTCATGATGAAAGTATTTTTCAAGAAAAGCAACAGTAAAAGGTTGCATAAAATAGCTTTTGTATTACAAAGAATGTGTAAGGTTACCCACACAAGCCATGGGTATGACTAAGATACAATATGTAGAATGATAAACATATGTATAAATAAATAGAGAGAAGAAGAAGGATTCATCATTTCCTTTGAATGAAAAACCATTGGTTTGATCAATCTACTTCCTCACATCTTCGTGCTCCTAGTGATCCTAGAGTACCTACAGGGAAGGTAGAACATTTATGTTAGATCTCAGGATCATTAATCTTCTAACAATCTACTCATACACTTGTGCATCAGACTACAAAATGGAGAGAATCAGAACAGATCAGACAAGAGAATCAGAGAGATAAGTGATAAATGATCAGAAGCTTCATCAACTTCTTATTTTTTCTAACTTGTTTTTTTTATTGTGTAGGCATAAGATAGGTTTCCATCTCATAATCAAGTATGTGAGAAAAATGGGCTCCCACCAGGGTTGAGATTAGCATACAAGTCATCACTCATAGGGTGATACTAATCAGTTGCCAGACATGAGGTACAATCACATCCATAGTCCCATATACTATCACTCATGATAGTAACAACTGCCATTCAATGACAATACATACAACAATAGATGTGATGGTATCCAATAAAAAACAACAAATTAGAGCCATCACATGAATGATGATCTATCAGGAGCATGTATAATAAAGAGACCATTGATCACAATACCATATGAGGACAACTTGAAAGACTGTCCTTATAGAAACAATATCAAGAAGAATGTAGCCAAACAAAATAAAGGGACAACAATAATGGTATTTCGATCTTGGGGAGATCCATCATAAATAAATAAATCAAGCAAAAGGTATAGACAACCATGATAATAGTTATAGTAGTCATTGTCCTAGGGCAGTTAGCACAAATGACTATTTCAATCATAACAAGTTACAGTTATCTAATGGGAATGAAAGTGAATAAAGCAACAGTGAGAAGAATACATTATGATCAGTCACATTCATGATGCACCAATCTCATCAAGTCTGTCACCTATGAAATCATGAGTAGAAGAAGCATATATCCATCAGTGCAACCTCCTAATCAAGACACAATGATTCAGTGACTAAGATCATATCTCAAGGATAGTGGAAGCAGTCCATTATAGTGATGATACCTTGAAATAAATATAAGGTGTAACTACAAGAAAGAACCAAAGATCACAATCAAACCTCCTTAGATTATAATACAAGGGTCTAGCATAGCAGTGGTCAACACTTAGTAGTGCCATGTATAATAGCACTCATGGAGAAACTTTAGGCAAAGTATATAATAGTGAACCTGAGAAAAATATAGCCACAATTCTTAGTCAAGGTCATGATCATATGAGCATAGGCTCACCAAAACAATGCTATTAACTTCAAGATAAATCTTAAGCCTATGAAAGAGGATTGACCTAGATACAATCAATGACTCTAGTGCATTCATTATCAAAGCTTCCATACCTGGTAGTCATTGAATGCATCTAGGTCAAAGCCCTTCATGGGTGGCACACATAGTACAATCACCAACAATAAAATCACTAATACATACAACAATAAAGGCTAAAAAAGAGGTAACATTCTATATTTCTCCTATTCCAATAGTCAAGATAGCCAACAAATGCAAAAGTAACAGTGAAATGGCATAGTAAAAGAGCAATACTATTAGCAGCAGTCAAAAACTTCAAAACGGTCATAGGTTAGAAGTTAAAAGCATCAGGTCATAGAGGCTCATGAAAGATTACTTAGAGAAGGGAATATAAGAATTGTCCAAGCCAAAGGCACAATTTGTAGTACTAAACAAGAAGCAAATGGCAGTGATAATATGATGACAGTTACCGTGCAATCTTTAAGAGATGTCACATAAAAAACATCACTATCAAAGCCAAAGAGATAGCACATATTCTTGCCTCACAAACAGACCCCAAAACAACCATGAAGGTATTTATTTTAACAGAGAATATAATCAGTCAAGTAACAGTGCATGCTTCAAGAAGACAAACAAAGGATACATTCAGAACAACAAAGAGGCCTATTCACTATCAAAATCAAGATAGAGACAGTCATGGAGGAATAGTGAATACAGAAAGAATAAACACCAGGTCTAATATATATGATTTTCTCATTGATTAAGAGGGGTCCATAAAGGCACCATAAATCATAATTGCAGCATTAAGATACAATGAATTGCAATCCTCCAATAAGGTGAAATCTAGAAGGTTTGTAGCTGCTAGATCAAATTATATTGGTAGTCATCTTCATGATAGGAATAAGTGTTCAAACCAGAAAGCCCCAGGTCACTATCCATAAAGTTTTCATTAACAACTACTATTGTTGATAAATTATAAAGTGTGTCAAGGACAATGAGTATCACTGTCAATCACAAAGTCATTAATAACCAAGGATACATCAAAATAGTGACTACTTTAAGATCATAAATGATAGCTCAAAGGAAATACTGAGCATCATAAGATAGAGCACAATAATCAATTTTGTAGTCTTAATACTCTGAAAGTGCAGTCACAAAAGGAGTAAAATATCATGAAGTTTTCTTTATCAACATCACTAAGGGATTTATGAGCAGTAGTGATTAATGCAACCACAACTAGTATTTGAGGAAATCATAGGCAAATCAAAGAAGGATCAAAGCACCTTTAGGATAGTCAATCTATTCACAGTGAAGTACAGTCCTCGTTAAAACAAAAGATATCCTAGCGTCCAGCACAAAGCATGAGGTTTAATAGAGCAATTTTTTTTATAGTTTTGGGATAGTAATAGGTTAGATACTCAGAGCAGCCATAAGATAAACTCTTTTGCATACATAAAAAGTTACAATCCAATAGTAAAAGAGCCATGCAAAGATAGGTTGTTACAACCTTCAAAATTCATAATGACAGTTCTCTATGATATAAATAGCTATAGCAAATGAACAAAGTAAAACCACTATATCATCAGCCACAGAGAGCTACAAAGGCAATCAAGAGCAGTGGATAAAGCTACAACAACATGTAAACCCTAAGCAATGTATATCACTTTGATAACAACCATAAGGGGTTCACTAAAATAGAGATATTGCACCTACATTTTAAATCATCCATGGTTTCATTCAGAAACCCTAAACATATGGCTGATTTAAAACAAATATTCTATGATAAATCTTCTAAAAGATAAAAGAATGCGTCTGAACATGAAGAGAACCATGCATACCATGCAAATAAGAGCCTCCAAGTTTGTGTTCAAAGCCTGCAAAGAGCTACTTCGAGCAAACACAAATTATCCATGCATGGTAGTGACATAGGAAGGCTTCTCCAAGAAGGTGGAGAATAATGCAGATTAGGGTTTGAAATCTCATTTATGTGACTGCCCTAGTTTATTCTATGAACTTCCTTTATTTTTATTTGTTTTTATAAACAAATCACTTATTTCATATTGTGGTAATGAATTTAAAGTCATTAACCCTCTGAAATATGTAAAAGTCCCTCATGCAAGGAAGACTTTTTATATTTTTGCATTATCTAATTTTTTATTTTAATATAACTATAGAAGATATAATTTATATAAAAATCTTAATAAAGTTCTATTAAAATACAAAATTAATAACTAAAATAAATAACTTTAATATTTATTTAAAATTAATATTAGTGGTTGTTTTAAATAAATATTATAATAAGATTATTTAAAAGAAAAAAAAGACTATATTTAGCACCAGCATCCATGCAGTTTTCAAGTAGAGGGGGAGGTTTTCTTTTCTCAAAATTGTTTTCTTTTTGGAGCTATATTTAGCAGTAGTGCATCATGCAAATATTTTCAGAGGAAGAGTGCTTTTCTCAGGGCTATTTTTAGCAGTGTAGTAGTTCTATCTATGACAGAGGGGTTCTTTTTCATGCACTATTAGTGGGGGAGATATTTTTAGCTATGGAGGCTATTTTTGGCAGGGTTACACATGATTTTTTTAGGCTATTTTGGGCAAATCCACCCAAGGCTTTTTCTCATGTAGTTTTTCATATTAGATTTTTTGAAGGAGATGTTCTTAATGTTATGCTTAGGTCACTATGTTTAGGAGCTTATTTTCTATATATTCTCCCATCTCCTTCATTTTCCCTCTGGTTCTTTCTTTTTTGCTTACACATTTTAGTAAAAAAACATTGTATCTCATCACTTATCAATTTTTCAGTTATTGTAATAGAGTTATTTCTTTCTAGTTTGCAATACAGAGCTAGTTTCCTTATCAGTATTTTTTTTTTCATTATCAGGTGAGCGATTTGATAGAGTTATTGTGATTCTCGCAATCCGTTACTTCGTCTCATTTTTTCTTTGCAGAAGTAGGATAATTTCATTAAAAATTCAGTTTGTGGGTTGTGATCATCTGGTTTCTTAATTTTTGCATGTGAAAAATCACTTTTCCTACATGCAGGAATTGGATAACTTCAAACCTTTTCATGAAATGTTTATAAATTTGGTGATCTAGTTTATTTGTGAAGCATTTTCATTCTTTATTCCAACTGTCATAGTTTTATTATAGTAGGAAAAACTCCATCATCTCGGTGTATCACCTCCATGAGGATAAGTTTGTAGTTCACATGCAAGCCTTTTAACACTTTTCTCACAAAAATCAAGTTGTAGGAGATTCATCAAGATAGGAAGATGACTTGATCTCTGGAGGCCTACTTTCAAGATAGGCATACCCACAAGCTTGAAAGTATTCCCATGTTTCACAGGATTGTTGGGTTTCATACTTAGCCATCACGGGTGCAATCCTTCATGAAAACACCTCCTTCGACAATGAGCCACCATTTGTAAAAATCACCTTAACCAATGTCATCTTAACCGGTGTTATATATTGAGAACTAACATTCTTCGTGGTTTTTCTCTTCTTGGGTTTTCCATGTCATATCTTGTGTTCATTGTGTGATCTATGTTGTGTATGTTCTTTCATGTTATATTTGCATTTATTAATTCTGTTGATTGCTTTGGATGTGTAATAGAAGTGAAGAAATTGATTTAAGTGGACAACTGATTCACCCGCTCCCCCTCATAGTTGCCTGGATATTTAACACATATATATACATATACATATACATATACATATACATATACATATACATATACATACATGTATATATATGTATATATATATATATATGGAGATATACATATATATGTATATATATATATATAGTCTACACACACACATATGTGTGTGTGTGTGTGTACATACATGTGTGTGTATATATACATATATATACATATGTATATATACATACATATACATATACACACACATATACATATACACATACATATCTATACATATATATATATACATGTATATATACATATAGATATATACACATATATATATATACACACACACACACACACATATATATATATATACATATAGATATACATGTATATATGTATACAACACACACACACACACACCATATATATATATACATATATATATATACACACACACACACACACATATATATATATACATATATGTATGTATATATATATATATACATACACATATATATATACACATATATACATACATATATATATACATATATATACATATATATATCTATATATATACATACATATATATATGTATATATATGTATATATATATGTATGTATATATGTATATATATATGTGTATGCATACATACATATATGTATATGTATCTATATGTGTATGTGTATGTGTATGTGTATATACACACACACACACACACATACATATACATATACATATGGTGAAAAACAATGATGATAAACTACTATAAAACCATAAACAATCAACCACAAACAATCTAAGTCCTACAATGAAACATTCACCAATACCAATAGAGATACCTAAGATTCATGTATATCAACAAAATAAAACAATATTACCATTCACATGTCAAGTAGGATTTCAATCTCCATTGTCTCCTATATCCATTGATCTTGTTTGATGTAGTTGCTCTCATATTTTATGTGTGCACAAGAGCTCAACAAAGAACGGATTGTGGTTGATAGTTTGATCGCAAGAAGGCTTGATTGACACAATCATTAGGGTTGATAATGAAGGAGAGTATCCTCTTATATAGAAGACACTTTAGGAAATGAAGGGATACGATTAAAAGGTGAAGAGGATAAATGGTCAGCTAGGATAAATGGTCGGCTAGGATTAAAGGGTAGGTAGAGGAAATAATTAAATGATAAAGGGGTAGGTAAGAGAATAATTAAGAGATGAATGACATGTGTCATGGGTAGAAAATGAAAATTAAATAAATAAAGATATATTTAATTAATAGAGGAAGTGGGATCAATTAGATAAATAAAATATTTATTTAATTTAGGAAAAGGAGGATTCAAATAAATATAAGTATTTATTTGCAAGATGAAAGGATTAGAAGAGAATTGATGAATTAATTAAATAAATAAGAATTTATTTAATTAATAGAAGACTTAGGATACAATAATTAAATAAATATTTATTTAATTAAAGAGGACAATTTTAGGTGTCCACACACACACACACACATATATGTAGACACCTAAAAATGTCTAATTAATCATACACTAATTATTCGTCTAGTTAATTAAGTAATTCTTTAATTATTTAATTAAGCTAATTATTCTTCTAAACTGACTCAATCATCACATTCAACATTTCTAATTATTGAATTTATATTTTTTAATTAATTAATCAGCTAACATTATCTCAAATATTAATTAAATATTATTTATTTAATTAATCACGATTTATTCTTTAGTTAAATCATATTTATTATTTAATTAACCTCATTTCTAATGTTTAAATAATTTTATTTAAATAATTTTGATTAGTTAACTTATTCCTCCAATTCCCCAAATTTGAATTTCAAATAATTCCATCTAATTTCATTTCTCTCAAATTCACAATTCCCCAAATTTGAATTTCACCTCATTTCACCTAATTCCAAATCATTAAATTAACATTTCACAAAATTCTAATTTCAATAAATTTCAATAAATTTCATGTGCATTTCAGCATTTGAAAACCAAAATTAAAATTAAAATAAGAATGAAATTGAATTTTAATTCAATCTCCTACAGTACATGTTGAAAATCATAACTGATTGATCAAATCATCTAACTAATCAGTTAACTCAATTAACTCCCCAATCTCCCATTTTCACTCCAAATCACCTTTTCTGACTAATCAATCAATTTAGTCATCTCCTCAATCTATCCAATCATCTGGATAATATATTAAATACACTATCCAATCAATCTAGTTGACTAATTAATCTATTGAGTTAACAGATCAATCAAGATGAGTTCACTGATCAATGTAAATCGATGAACTATCAATCAACACTTCAATTCAAATTCTCACCCCATCTGTCTTGAAAATCTATAAATACAAGACCTTTTCATCAAATCAATCTAGAATCATAGTCTTCAAAATAATTGTCTATCTTATACAAAAATTTCAGTGCAACACTTGAGAGAAAATCAACCAACAATTATGGAGAAGAGAAATGGAAGTCACAATGATTTTGAAGGGAATTTTCAATTATTTTGATTGTTTAATTCTCTTGTTTTTGCATTTATTTCATTGGTTTGTGTTTAAGGTTGCTAAATTAGTTAAAGATTTTGTGATTCATCCTTTTAGTCTAATTAGCTATGTTCAACCTAACAAATTTTAAGCATGAAAATAATGGTGAACCCGACGTGAAACTGACTTTCTGATGTTGTTTTCTCATGATTTGTAGGTGTTGTACAAAACCAAAAAAAATTGATGTGCAGTTGCTATCACAAAAATTCACACTTGTTCTAATTGATGCACAATTGTTCACAGATTAGTTCACAATTGTTAAAATGGTAATTCACAATTGTATTAACTAATTCACATTTGCAGGGATTGGTCAAAATTTCAATTTTATTTGTTGTTTTTGCTTTTCGTTCCTTTGCAACACAAACCCATAAATTTATTTTAATTGTGGGAAATTTATTTTTTATGCATAAGATGTGTCTAACCCCATGGCACAAAAAGTGACTTTCAAAATCTTAGGTTCCAGAAAGAGGAAAGAACACAAAAGACAAAGGAGATCACATCAATAGTGGATAAGAGCAGAAAAGAGATTTCAAGATCTTGAAGAAACAACCGCCCTATCTCAATATTATCACATTGTGCACAAGTACCTAGATAGATTCAACATGTTTGATGATATTGAGATCTTGAAGAATTTGATAATGGATTCAGCTCATGTCAGGATTGATTGACCCCTTTTGCTATTTTTTATTTCTATGTTTTAATTTGCAATTGTGGAGAAGGAGATTCACACTTGTTTAGAGATTAGTTCACAATTGTATGCACATAAATTCACACTTGTTGAGAAGACAAATCACATTTGTACAGAGATCAATTCACATTTGTTAGGAGCTAACAGAGCATTTCTATTCTATCTTTTTCTGATTCTCTGTCATTAATGTTCTATTCCTACAAACTGTGAAGTCAAATCTATAACTGAAGGACAAATTAGGCTTGTGAGCCAACAATATGCTAACAATTCCCATGGTTTCTTGTAGGGATAGCTGGACTTAGTTTAGGTAATCTTTCTTTTGGTTCTCTTAAAAAGAGCAACACAAATTTCATCATTGCTATATCAGTTAAAATGAATACCATGTCTTATTGGAGCAACATCTCCAAGTAGTATAGATAATTTTGCGATGAACGTTTAAAAACAACTTTTTCTCTCCGTGTTTTCAAGGTGATAGGCATATGATCTCCCCTTAACTTGGTGACCAAAAAGCCAGACCCACCTTTTTCATGCTTTCTATCAATTATGTATTAGGATAAAACATTTAGAAGACCTACCTCCTGAGTAGCTCATAAGGCCAAGTGAGAGGGAACGACCTAAGTGGCAACGACCAAAGCCAAGTAATCCAAGACACTAAAAATAAATGTGTTTGCAATGAAAATTGTAAGCAATGAGTGTTACATACTGTCATAACGATGTCATGCCTCCCTCGGTGCCTATATGGTACAAGAAAATCTGTAGAGTGTAACCTCTACAGGCTAGGAGACCTCCTTAATGGAGCAGAAAATGCTGCTAATTATGACCACTCCAACAAAACCTTGATTAATATCTTTAGAAAATTAGAGGCCAATCCGAGTCAGTAACCAGACACTTATAGTATCATAGTGGAAGGGTGGGGAAGAATCTGCCCCAAAGACACTCACCATATATTTCCTAGGATAATGATCTAATTGAGGAGAGATCCTCTTTGGTTTAATTTCCAAAAAAAGGCAAAAAAATGGGCACATCTTAGGGTGTGACAGGGATGTTTGAGCTGACAGAGTATCAAGATGTGGGTTGTGATATTATTCATGACATTTTCACCTTAGGAGAGTCTACTTGATGTGCTATCGAATGATCAAAATTTTATCAAAAACTAAAATGTGGTTTTGAAAAAGAACTCAACATCCACAAGGGTTTGAAAAATCCTTTAAACAATTCTCTCTTTTTGTTATGTCAAGTTATTTTTCATTTCTTTGCTACTATGTCTTTGCAATATTTTCCAAAAAAATCAAACACCTACAACAATATCAAGTGTCAACATCAACATCAACATCAACATCAACATCAAAATCAAAATATTGCAACACTTAGGAAATGGAGAAAATTGTACTTTTAGTGATCTTAGGTCCTAAGCATTTAGTCCATACATAGTCACTTTAGTGTCCTCATATTACACAAATTCCTTGCACAAGTCCTCACTTCACCTAGAAATTGCATCTATTTAGTCATTGCTTTGTCATCATCTAAGTTTGTCTTAGGATCCACTTTAGTCATACATATCACAATAGGTTGTATTAGAATCCACATCTACCATCTTAGTTTCAAAGTTAACCCTTGTATAGTCTGAATTCTGGATCATCACTCAATAGAAGTCTTAAGATCATATCCTTTGCATGGGTCTAAAAGGCGACGACGATTTCCCATTTGAACAACCTAATCTTGGGCTAGGTAATGATCAATTAGAAATAATTGATGGTTTGGATAATCTTGCTTGGGAAGTAAGAATTGACCTTCCCCAATATGATGAAGTTGAAGCTTTCATAGATAATAAAATTCAAAACTCATTTCGCCTTGATGCAAAACTAGAAAAATAAATCAAGGAACAAAGAGAACAAGAAGAATTTTGACAATTTGTTGAAAAAATTATGGCAGATAATCCAATTCTTCGTCAAATTCATCCTTAGAGTGTTGTCATATATAGATTTCATACATAACTAGTCCTTACATAAGTCTTGCATCCATCTTAGTCTACCATTTACATGTTAGAGTGTCATAGTAGATCACAAAGAGTCAAGATCACTTTAGAAATACATTGATGCCATTAACAAGATCACAAAAAGCTAAGATGGATCCAAACAACGACCCCTTGGTCAATCCCACTTGGAATATTGATTTATCTGCGAATTGAAAATCACAAGGTAGAAGACCTACAATGTTACCAACAAACACCAACAGGATGCCTTCCATAGATGAAATCCAACATAGTATAACACAAGAGGAATTGGAGGTAGCCCAACAAGATCCAACGCTTCTCATGGTTTTGAATGCACTCATCAATAATGATAGAGATAGATATCTCACATTTTTAGTTCAAAATGGGGCCAAGTTGCCTCTAGGTGTTGGTGTTTTGACAATCTTGCCACCAAGCGTAACATTGACCCAAAATGTAACTCAAACACCTAGTTTGGAACAAACTCAAGCAACAACTCATGCTTAATCAACAGTTTCATCTTCAAGTACTAGTCTCACATCTCAAACCACACCAAGTGTTACAATGTCAAGCATGTTGAATACTTCAACCCAAGTTATAACAACCATCGCTCAAAACATTTTTTTCTACAAGTACATCTCAACCTACAGTGTTAGTTACCATTGGATCCACATACATTGGTCAGAATGTGAACCAAGGATCAACAGGAATGAATAGCTCAAGGTAGCCAAATGTCAATACACAATTTTCATATTTCACACCACCGAGTGGAATTCAAGGAATGCAATTACATGGTCAGTCGACATTTCAACAAGCTCCAAGGTACTCAAACACTATTCCTTTTGTAGGAAATACTTATAAGGTTAGCACATCTTTGACCCAAACATAGATATTGGCTCAACAAGTAGAGAATCTCCAAAAGAAGATGAACAACATGCAAATAGTTAATGACACGAAGAGCTATACTATGGAGGATCTTCAACCTTATCCTTTTTAAAGGACTTTTTACATGCCACCTTTTTCGCCACATTGTGAGACTCAAAGATTCGACAAGTAGCGAGGGAAAGGTGATCCCTGAGATCATGTCAGAGAATTCTTCATAGCATGTATAGAAGTGGCCCATGAAGACACACACTTAATGCGCTTGTTCCCAAAAATTCTTGGAGGGAGTGCATTAGAATGGTTTTCACATCTACCACCTAAGATTGCTTCATGGGGTAAATTGACTGATTTATTCATCACAAAATTTTCATTCAACATAGACAATCCAGTTACCCTAATGGATCTATGTGCAACTAGGAAAAAGGAAGGTGAAGCATTTGCTACATTCTTGCAATGATGGAGAGCTCTATATCATAGATGTCTCAGTCACATTCTCGAAGTTGAGAAAGAAAACATTTTAACTGAGAAACTTGCTCCTCAAGTGAAATATCCATTGCAGATGCAATGTTTAGGCACTTTCAAAGAAATCACAAAAAAAGGCATAAAGTGTGAGAAGGGCTTGTTAAAACAAGGAATATTGAAACATCGCAAGGATAATGGACCAGCCATAAATACAAGCAATGAAAAGCCAAAGTTTTGATCTAAAAACAAGAAATTTATAAATGATGGGCTTTTAGATTCCTATGTTGTTAATAGAGATCAGCTAGTGGTATCACTTCAAGGACCAGTTGATTCTTTCAATAGGAATTGTGAGATTTTGCCAAGATCAAGAGCTCAATGAAAAGTGTAAAATAGAGAGACAAAATATTGATAGGACTAAACTATATTCTATCAAGAGAAAATACAGATCAACTAGATCATCAAGTTACATACAATGTAGATAAGCCAACTTATAAAGGAAAGGCTAAGAGACAAGAGAGAACACAATGATGACATGTGGCTCAATGAGATGCAAGGGTAGGTAGGAGAAATAGTAAAATATTCCACATGAGGTGGATTACCCACCGAAGGTGTAATTATCACTCCACAATAAGTGGATATGATAAAGTAACAACAAGATTACACTATAAAAGGTGGAAATTCTCCTACATACACACTCCCAATGTAGCACATCTCCCTAAGTGTCTCATATGAAAAAAACTATGATATGTATGTACCTAAGTAAACTTAAGTAAAGTGTAATTATATCCAACATGAATAAATAATTACACCAACAAGAATCCGCTCTGAATAGCGTAGCCTCGGGGGTAAAACCCCATGTGGGATCAACAACTATTGTCTTGGCCAGCCATAAGAATTGTGCTTGACTTATGTTAAACATTCAAAACATTCAAAACCAAACAGAAAAACATTGTGTCTTTTGTGTCTTCAAGTGTATGCAAAACAATTTTACATCAAACAACACACTTTTCTTGGAGTCATTTTGAGTCTAGACACTTGCAAACATTGGGTCTTCATCAACACTGTGTCCTCTTGTCACAAAAAACAGTCAAACAGTTAGATTTGGTCACAACAAAACGACTTCACAGATTGGAAAAAATTGCACAAATTTTACAGAAACGCGTCTGTGTCTATTTTAACCACGTCTGTGTTGTCTAGGCGCGTCTGTGAAGGGAAGAATAGCGTCTGTGTTTATAACAGTGTCTGTGTGGAATGTAAACACATCTGTGTCGGGTAACCGCATCTGTGAAGTATACAGTCGCGTCTGTGTCCAGAATTGAAAAACTGTTACAGTCCAGCAAGCATAAACAAGAAAATCTCAGAAGTGCGTCTGTGTTAAACAGAGTAGCGTCTATGTCAGGAAACCGCGTCTGTGAAGTATACAGTCGCGTCTATGTCCAGAATTGAAAAACTATTACAGTCCAGCAAGCAAATACAGTCAGTTTCGGAAATCTTGAGCTTCCTAGGTCATCTCTCTAAGGTTTCATTTAGCATTCAAACTGTCCTTGGGTCTCACAAAGTGCATCATTGCTTTACACCTTACATTACATTCACACTTGTCTAAACTTGAGTCAAAAGGTCACTTGCTTGTCCTCATCATACTTTGTCAACACACTACATACAACAACACTTTGCTAGGTGGTCCCCCATCAAGGTTTCTTACCTTTGGGTCTCATTTGGTCTTACTTAGGGTCAAGGTCAGCTTACCTCATCAAGAGAAACTATCCTCTCTTTGGAAGTCACACCTACTCTACTACATACATACTTGGTCTTACACTTTGGACATTGCAAGTACACTTCAGATTCATTTACATTTCATCCAACTCTTGGTCTTCCATACTCTTTCCACTTTTCATCTAGTCTCTCGCATCTTCGTCAATACCTAGTTCATGGTTGAAAACCGTCTTCAAAAATCTAGGAGAGAAACTAAAGAGGCTCAAGAGTCTGCAAACATGAGTTCTTATGAGTATGACAATGAGATCTTTTTCAATTCTGATCATACTACATTACCTGACATGGATACCTATAGAAACAATCCAAATGTTGAGAACATGGACACTATAAACAACAATGCTACACACAATGACAATGTGGACAACTTTTCAGTACATTCAGCAGATGTGGAAGAATCCATTATGAATCCCCATTTCAATCGATTGGTTGAGGAAATAATGAAGAGAGATAGACAATACTTCTTACACATGATGGCACAAAGTGGAGCCAAGATAGCTCATGATTTTGACATGTCTCAAATAATGGAACATAGACCTTTGCAACAACCTCACTCCAACATGGATCAAACGAGACCTAATAGTGGAGGAAATAGAGGACCACACATGGTACCTGAATCACCATCAGCTTTGCTTCAAAAACCAGAGGTCCCACATACACATGGTCAAACATATGATACTCACCTTCGCAGACCATTATGGAAGTCTTATGGAGAAAAATATGCTCAATCACATATCAATGCTAAGGATCAACCACCAAAGCAATGGGATATTCCAAGGCATGCTCAAAATTTGGACACAAGGAAACCTCATGTCAAATTTGGGGGCAATACAATAGAACATGACATGCCTATAGAATATGGTATACATGCGCAAAATAGATATGGGGTTCCTCAACATGAATCTATACCAAGTGGTCCATATACATAGCATCACTATAGACCTCCTCCATATGAACATGTGTATGATCAATATCATCCATATATGCAACATGCTCCTCCTCCAATGGGTGCCTCAAACATGGGGTATGGTCCAAGAAGTCGATCTCCACCTAAGAGCAATTTGGAGCAACAAATCAGGGACTTACAAAAGAAAATGGAGGACATAAATACACCGAAGCCAACATACACAATGAGAGACATATGTCCTTATCCATTTGACAAGAGCATTCCAATGCCTCCTTTTCCTACACACTTTGTGACGCCTAAATTTGATAAGTATAGAGGAAAAGGGGATCCTAAGGCACACATAAGACAATTTTTCACAACTTGCATTGAGGTAGCAGCATAAGAGACATATTTGATGAGATTATTCCCACAAAGCTTAGGTGATCAAGCTATGGAATGGTTCTCCCAACTTCCACCAGGAATTAAGTCATGGGGTGACTTAGTAGAGGCATTTATTCAACATTTCTCCTAAAATATAGAGACAGACATATCAGTCACTACTTTGTGCAACACCAAGCAAAAGGAGGGAGAGTCTTTTGCATCGTTCTTACAAAGATGGAGAAATCTAGCTAGTAGATGCTCTTGTGAAATTCCACAAAAACAAATGGTAGAGATGCTCACCCAGAATGTTAACAAAGACTTTGGCTATGATCTAAGGAAAGCTTGTTTATCTACCTTCAGGGACGTCATTGAAAAAGGCTTAGCGACAGAAAAGGTCCTAATTGAACAAGGAGTCATTAAGATATTTAAGGAAAACAAAGATGACTATAAAGGAAAAGACAAGCCAAGATTTTGGAATAAAAACAAGAACACAGTCAATGATGGTGTTGTTGATGCCAACACAGTGTGACCCAAAGTCATCTTTTCAGGATCAAGTTCTACAAACAATCAAGTGAATACTCAAACAACTTCCAGGTCACAAAGGAAGTACACTCCATTGGGAGAACCACTTGAGTCAGTTTTCAAGAAGTTAGTGGCAAACAAGGTGATCACAGTTCCAGATTTTCCCCCATATGAACCAAAGGTTAAACCAAATTGGTGGAATGATGATGAGTATTGTGAATTTCATAAGAGCAAGGGTCATAAGACAGGAAATTGTCATCGACTGAAGAACATCATACAAGATCTCATTGATAGAGGTGACATTGAGATTGAGGGACATTCGTCTAATCAAGAACATGAGATGTTTAAGGAACCATTCCCAAAACATGACAAGGGAAAATCTAAAGCCACAGATGACCAAGCCAACTATAATAGAGCACCTTACAACTATGATTCAACTATCAATAACATCTCGATGGACAATTACGTCTCTACTATTATCATCAAGGACAAAACATCTGATAATTCTACTCAGAGACCCAAGATTGTCCTAAAAGGTGTTGGATCTTCTTCCGAACCTACCTCTGAATGTCATGTTACAACCCATCGAGGTAAGATCACTTTGCAAGGTGCTCCAGCTAAAAACACTGCCTCTTCATCAACCAAACCTGAGTATGACCTTGTAGAACAGTTAGGGAAGACACCCGCGCTCATTTCAATCCTTGAACTATTACACATATCTCCCGCACATAAAGCCATTCTTGATAAAATCTTGAGAGATACTGCTGTCCCTACTGATCTAAATGTGGACCAATTTCAAGCCATGGTGGGATACCTTTCCATTCCACACTCCCTTACATTCACAGAAGTTGATGACGCCTCTGTAAGTCAGCTGCATAATGCACCCTTACACATTGAAGCCTTCATACACAAACATCGAATAAAACGAGTCCTGATAGATGGAGGAGCAGGTCTAAACATTTGCACATTAAGCACTATCACACAATTGGGATATTCTGATAAAGCTGTGAATTCTACAAAAAAGATCACCATTAAGGCATATGATGATGAAGAGTGTTCATCCAAGGGTACAGTCATTTTACCTCTCAGAGTTGGGCTAGTTACAAAGGATGTGGTCTGTCAAGTCCTGGATTTAAATCTCACTTATAACATATTGCTAGGACGTCCTTGGATTCATGAAATGAGGGCAGTCCCATCTACATATCACCAATGCATTAAGTTTCCTCATAATGGAGTGGAAGTAACAGTTAATGGCGATCCTAATCCATTCATATATTGCAATAACCTGAAATCAAAGACTGAGACCATCATTCCTAGTAATCGGGAGGCTGTTCCTTCGTTGGCATACATTGATCCTGAGTCATTAAAACCTTTGACATCCAAACAAGGTGAGCTTAGAGGCAAGTTTCAAGACAAAGGCATGGGGGAATATACTTTCAATCAGACCATGTACTTAAGACAAGTCATGAGTTCCCCAAAAGAATATGGAAGACCACATCCTAACAAGCAAATCTCCATCATGACGCTCAAATGGGACCCTACTACCTTTCAAAGATGGGGTGAACTAGAAGAGGAAGGTTTATACCAAATGCTTTTCAGAGATAATGAAGAGGAAACACAAGATCATGTCAATCTACCATGTGAGAAATATGGCAAAGGCTTCAAAATTCTACAAAAATTTGGGTATGATGGAAAAAGCCCTCTGGGGTTACGAAAGGAAGGCATCATTGAACCTTTACAACCTGAATTGACTTTCAAGAAGGAATGCTCGAAAGGACTTGGTTTCTTAACTTCCAAGGTCCACACCCAAAGGACAGAAGAAGCCTTACAAATCAAAGCTGCCAAAATTCAACAAGAGAATTGCTATTCCACAGATTCCAACGAATGGGAATGGGGTTCCGACAAGTCTTCCAGTGACTACGAACTCACCGAGACATTCAGAGAGCCAAGTGAACCCACAGAAGAGGAGGAGTTTTATAACAAATTCAGAGTTGGTCAAGAAACAACCCATGAGGATTCCACACAGTCTTCGTCTCAAGGTTCTAGGTTGAAATCACATAGGATGAGAACACCTGTTCCGGAATGCGCTACTAGTAAGGATAATTTGGATTCGCTCGTGATCGAGACTGATGAGGAGAGTACCATCGATGACCTCGATAATTACCTTGACATACCTGAATATAACCACATCTTCACTCTTAGCCCCGCTAACTTTGAAGGCATTAACGGCCTTCCCTTTGTTCACCACCAACTCATTGACTGGGATCATGAAGGACCTGCATAGTTGGATACATTTCAAAACGATGAAGCTTTTATTGACTATCTAGGCATATGAAATGATCTTCCCCCTGGAGACCATAAAGTGGGATACACCATAGAACTCAATAGCGTGGCATATTTTGGTGAGGGTGTCGGACCTTCCAGTCGCAAAAATGTGAAAATAAGAACAAATCAAGGGTCTTATGGCGAAACCACATTGTGGTGCTATCTAACCCCAAAAAAGTAAAAAGAAAGGACATATCTGAGGGTGAAAACCTCTCTGAGGTGCCCAAAGATGGAAGGATTGACATTCTCCCACATCATATGAGGAAAAATCATCCATGTTGGTAGAGGAGACTATCAAAACAAACATCGGTACAGAAGAGGTTCCACACAACATATTCCTAGCTCAATCCTTGACAGAGTCTGAAAGGTCAAAATTCATAAGTTTCTTCAAAAAGAAACAAATCAACTTCGCCTGGTCATATGCTGATATGCCTGGATTGGATCCGGATTTGGTAATGCATCATCTGACGGTCAAACCGGGGGTAAAACCAGTAAAACAGAAATTAAGAAAAATGCATCCACAAGTGGCATTACTAGTCAAAGCAGAACTTGAGAAATTACTTGATGTCGGATTCATATGTCCAATTGATTATCCTGAATGGATCTCCAACTTGGTACCTGTCAGTAAACCAGATCGCAGCATCATAATTTTCACAGATTTCAGAGACATCAATAAAGCTTGTCCAAAGGATGACTTCCCAATGCCAAACATTGACTTGATTGTTGATCTCACAGCAGGTCATGAAATGCTATCATTAATAGATGGATTCTCTGGCTATAATCAGATAAGAATTGCACCCGAGGATCACAAAACATCATTTACTTGTCCATGGGGAACTTTCTGCTGGAATGTCATGCCTTTCGGGCTAAAGAATGCAGGTGCTACATATCAAAGAGCCATGACTACTATCTTTCATGATCTCATGCATGTAACTATGGAATATTATGTTGACGACCTCTTGGTCAAATCAATAGATAGAAATACACATTTGGACATACTTTCAGTTGCCTTTGATCAGTTGGAAAAATACAAAGTAAGATTAAACCCTAAGAAATGTGTCTTTGGAGTAACCTCTGGGAAGCTCCTAGGATTCATTGTATCTAAAAGAGGAATTGAAGCGGATCCAGCAAAAGTCAAAGCTATCTTGGAAATGCAACCACCAAGAAATATTAGTCAACTTCGATCCTTACAAGGCAGACTCCAGTCCATTCGAAGATTCATAGCACAACTGGCAGATAAGTGTAATCCTTTTCAGCACCTGCTACATAAAAACATCAAATTCAAATGGGATGACAACTGTCAATAGGCTTTCCAGACGCTCAAAGATTATCTTCTAAATCCGCCAGTTCTGATGCCACTAGTTCCAGATCAACCACTGTTATTATACATTTCAGCTACTCCAACAGCACTGGGGGCACTCTTAGCGCAACAAATCACTGAAGGCAAGGAAAAAGCAGTATACTATATCAGTCGCACGTTGGTGAGATATGAGCTAAACTACACACCAATTGAGCGTGCATGTCTTGATGTGGTCTTTGCTTCACAGAAATTACGACATTACATGCTCACTCATAAGACTAAGTTGGTTGCAAGAATTGATCCATTAAAATACCTTCTCAATAAAGCAACACTTACTGGGCGACTGGCCAAATGGGTAATGATACTGAGTGAATTCCACATCAAGTATGTGGACAGAAAAGCAATAAAAGGACAAGCCATCACAGATCAATTAGCAGATGCTCCCATGATAGATGATATTCCTCTAAGTTCAAAATTTCCAGATGAATCCATTTTGACAATGTCACATGCAAAGCCATGGCAACTGTACTTCAATGGCTCATACACACAGCATGGGGCAGGAGCTGGCATCCTCTTTATAACTCCTCAAGGGGATTCTATACCAAAATCATACCGCCTATCATTTCCTTGCACTAATAATATAGCGGAATATGAGGCATTAACAACAAGATTACGAATTGCAGTTCAATGGAAGATCCAGGAACTTCGTGTTTTTGGGGACTCCCAACTTGTCATCCATCAAGCAACTGATGATTACCAAACAAAAGATGAAAAATTAATACCTTACAAACAAATGGTGGATGATCTGAAACAACACTTTACAAGGATAGATTTTGAGCAGATACCAAGAGAGCAGAATCGCGCCGCAGATGCCATGGCTACAATTGCTTCATTGATCGATTTACCTCCAAATGAGACCCGCTATGAGTTCTTGGTGGATAACCTTTTGGTTCCATCATATGAGATCACTCCTACAGAAATGATATGTGTTATTGGTCCTGAATCCCAGTTATATGGTTCCATCTTCACATACCTTCGCGACAATATCCTACCTCCTGATCTATCAAATAACCAACGTCGCACCTTCATTCGCCAATCCTCTCGATATGTCATTTTAGCTGATATCCTATACCGGTGAGGTCTAGATGGCACTCTTCTTAGATGTCTAGAAAGCAATGAAGCTCAGATTGCGTTAGGAGAAGTGCATGAAGGGATATGTGGTCCACATGCTAGTGGTCCTACCTTGGCCAAGAAACTCATTAGGATTGGCTATTACTGGCCCAATATGGAAAAAGACTCATATCAGTTTGTCAAGAAATGTAAGCAATGTCAAATTCATGGAGACCTCATACATGCGCCAGCACAAGAACTACAACCACTTGCGTCTCCTTGGCCCTTTTGTCAATGGGGACTCGATCTCATAGGCAAGATTCACCCTCCTTCTTCCAATGGTCATAAATTCATTATCACTGCCACAGAGTATTTTACAAAATGGATTGAAGCCGTGCCTCTCACACAAGTCACTGGAAAATAGATTGCTACCTTCATCCTTAACTATATCATTTGCCGATATGGTATTCCTGTTTCCATTATCACTGACAACAGGTGCCCCTTCAAAAATTAGGATGTTCGCAAACTCTGTGACCGCTTCCATATCTCTCATCGTTTCTCCACACCATATTACCCCCAAGGCAATGGCCAAGCTGAGGCATCTAACAAAACAATCCTTAAAATCCTAAAGAAGACAGTCGACGATACTGGTCGTAATTGGCACATTCAACTTAATCCTGCACTTTGGGCCTACCGCACAAGCGTCCATACACCTACAGGAGCTACACCCTATTCACTAGTCTATGGTTTTGAAGCCATCTTGCCTATCGAGGTCGAGTTACCCTCTTTACGGGTCTCTTTGCAAAACATCATCACTGATGAAGATTACAGAGTCTCTCGCTTACAAGAACTGGAACTGCTAGATGAACGGAGACAAACTGCTTTTAATCATCTCAAGGCTTACCAACAATGAATGAGTCGCAGCTACAATCACAAAGTCAAGCCTCGCACATTTGAGGTAGGTGACTTGGTTCTCAGAGAAAATCCTAAAAATCAACAAGACAAAGAGAAGAAGGGCAAGTTCGAACCAAATTGGCTTGGTCCTTACATCATCACAGCAGTATATGGATCTGGTGCATATCAGCTCTCAACTACAGAAGGTGAACCTTTGGAGGATCCTATCAATAGCATGCACCTTCGCAGGTTCTACACATAGCTCTTCAGAGTATCCTAATTCAAAAATACAAAAAAAAAATAAAAAATTTCAAAAATACAAAAACAAATTATAAAACAAAAAAATCATTACTTGGGGAAAACCTGGCAAACAGGCGCCTTGTGACACAAAAAAAAAAAAAAAATTGAAAAAAGTAAAGAGAAATAATTTCGTCCAACGGTGAAAACCACTTCGGTGGTGCCCTGGGCAAGTACCATGGTGAAAACTGGGTCACCAACGCCATGCGTAGAGACATTGCTCCTCCCTCCTTCAGGATTCTCTTTCATCATTTCACTTTGCACACACTCACAACCTATTCGTTCATAATAAACTTACCCATTCCCATCATGGCTTGTTATTGATCTACCTAAGATTGGTTCACCATTCATAATAAACCTCCCTTTTCATCCCTTTCCATCCATAATAAATCAATTCTTATCTGTGGCTAAGGCAAATCCTACGTCTAGTGATGGGTGTGGAACTGAGAACATCACATGTTTCGAGGAGTACAGTTTCTTCCAGCTTCCTTCAGTCTATTCGCGCACAATCCGCAATAAAGCAACATTTGCATTAAAAATCTGCAATAAAGTTTCATCTTCTCCACAATAAAGTATCAGTTTCATGGATTCAGTCAGTTTTAGATGAGACACAGCAGCACCAATGGGCTTCAACAAATCAAATCTTTCAACAGACTCAGACAACATTATGGCTCAGTGCTATCTATCCTTTCTGGGAAAGTAAACATTGTGACCACAATCAAATAAGACTTATACAAGTGACAAGAGACACTAAACTTGAGGACTATAGTGGATGTTGGTGTCGAGTCTTGGTTTTCTTTTGATTTTATCTTTTTTTGGTGACATGTCTTTTAGCTTTTCCGGGATGTCTCTGACTAGAGATTCTATCTCTAGGATGTCTTTGACTAGAAAGGCGAGGATGGGGTATCGTCACCTACTTGTATTTGCTGTCTGTGGATTGTCTTTTAGTAATGCTATGACTTGTCCAAGGATATGAGGACACTGTGAGTCTAGTGTGAACTGGGGCATTCCTTGTTTGTGACTGTCTTATCTCCATGCAAACAGGTACAATGACTTTCTGGGTCGAACATATGCCTCGATTGTCATAACCTATTTTTCCATAATAAAGCTCAATGATGATAATGCACAAGAAGCTCTTTCACTTTCATATCTTCTATCTTTCATCCCCCCTTTCTTGATTGACTTCCATCATCCTTCTCGAGTCCGCATAGCTTGCTATCACATGACTGAGTATAATGACACACCAAAAATATTTGCATTTCATGTAGTTGCACCTACATTTCCACATATAAGCATTTCATACATACATATAGATATCACAACTACATCACATCCTGCATACAACACCTGTTAGCACAATCTACATTTGCATTATCATATTCATCTGCATTACTTACATTCACATTTGCATTGGCATACACATGTAAAAACATAAAAGAACAAAAATATTGCATTATATACATATTTGCATCCATATCATAAGCATCACATAAAAACATCTCATCACATAGGTACACATGCATATAGCTGCCACAAAGATGAATCATCTCATATATATATATAAAGTGTCATGATACAATGATGTCAAAATCATATGGCTACAATCACCTGCAGGTGTCTACAATACAAAAATGGTACAAAACTGATACAAAGGGAGCCCTCTAAGGCTATGATGAACTCCCTCCCTCTGAGCCACCTGGCCTCGGTGGAATCTAAGCCCATGAAGGACCCACCCCAGGATCATCCTGCCTATCCCCTCTATCTGGTGGTGGTGGAGGACCCATGACCCCACCACTCAATGCCTGTCTCCTCCGGCTCCCCCCCGTAGGTGTCACTGTATACGACGGTCTATGGAAGCTCCTCTCCCACTGATCTGCTGGCACTGCACCATAGTAGAGGTCCCTCTAATAGCCTATCTCCTCTCCTGCCCGCAGGACATATGCATATCCTGCCCCTGTGTCCTTTGCTGCCTGCCTCCCAGCCCTTAGTGCTGTCTCAGCCTCTGTGTAGCGCTGGATAGCCTGATCCCGCTCTCGCTCAGTATCTCTGAGCCTGGTCTTGAGCCGATCCCTCTCCCTCTCCAGCTCCTGAATCTCATCTGCCTATCCCTGGCAGATCTCCCTCAGATCCAGTAGCTCAACCTCCATTGGGTCAACCCCCTCTGCCTCTGCCTCTGCCTGTGGCTCCCCCTGTCCCTGTACCTATACCTGTACTGGTATTTATACTGGTCCCTGTCTCTATCCCTGTCCCTGTGCCTGTACCTGTCTGGGACCCTGTGCTGTTGGTATCTGTAGCGGCAATCCACCGCGACCCCTCACCACCCAAGCCGGTCTCTCCTCATCACCCACCCTCCGAGGTGCAACCCTCCTCTCTCCAACTACTCCCCTCCTCCTCCGTCAGCCTCGACCCCCATCACCTCCACCGTCATCATCATCTCCCCCACCATCTCCCTCCACTGCCTCTCCTGGATCTGTCAACCGTGGGAACGGATGCTCTGCCCAATAAGCTGTATACTCGGCATCCATGCCGACATCCTCGATCTCTGGCCACATGTCCCAGGGTAGAGGTATCATCTCCACCAGCTGTGTCACTGCCTGATCATACGACAGCAATGGCCCAAACTGTGCCTAATCTCTCACGGTACGGGCATACATGCCTGAGCCCCGCGACATCCTTTGAATCCGGCCAAACTGTCGGCCAATCCTGTCTACCAGCTGCCTCTCTAGCACATAGGGCATCCGCCCAATTAGGTACCTGCTCTGAAAGGTGTACGGTAGCTCGACTGCATCATGCTCCCACTACTCGCAGCCTAGATAAGGTCGCCATATGACCTCATCAATGTCATCAATCACTCACCGCCAGTACTCTAGCCTGCCAATCCGTGGCTGCGAAGTGATCATATCATATAAATGCACGAAGCTGCGCCCATGACCTCTGCCCTAGAAGTGTATCGGTCAGGTAACCGGCAGATGATCATAAGCCCATACCTGCAGCAATGTAACTCTGTAGCCCAATCCCACTGACCTGTGATAAACAAACTGATGCAGCTCGTAATACAAGTGTGCCAGCACACACGGTCCCCAGGCATATCTGGTATGTTGTGTCATCAGCGTCTCCAGTGCTCCCCCCCAGCCCACAGCCAACCCCCGTGTCGCCCTATCTGGACATAGGAAACCACTGATAGCTCCTCCGATCACTGCCGGCAATGCTAACCCGGTGGCTGTCATGGTATCCCATGCCACGTGTCCTGCCCTCATCTCTAATCCAGGGTCCTGGAATACTCGTCTCAGGGCCTCTCTGTCGCCATCTCGATCGTAGGGGATCAAATCTCCATCGATCGGCACCCGCAGAATCCTGTAAACATCCTCCAGGGTGACTGTCATCTCACCCATCGGTAAATGGAATGTGCACGTCTCAGAGTGCCATCTCTCAGCAAGCGCAGTCAGCAAACCCATGTTTACCCGAAACTCAGGCACATATAGTACATGTCTCAAGCCCATCTCCTCGATGGCAGCTCGGTCCTTGAACAACAACTCTGGTTGCAACCTCTGTGTCGATGGGAATCTCTCCCGTGACTCCAGCATCGGCAAATACTCCTACAGTCAAGCAAATCAATCATGTTAGTTATAGTGGCATTCACTGTTTATCACAAAATGCTACTCGCTATCTAAATGCATATGGCTATCTACCCTAGCGACACTCATTGTTCATCACAAAGTGTTGCTATTTATCCTAGTGGTACTCCCTATTCATCACAAAGTACTACGTGTGTGACACTCCCTGTTCATCACAAAGTGTTACTCACATTCACACTCCCTGTTCATCACAAAGTGCTGCTCATATTTCAATACTCCCTGTTCATCACAAAGTACTCTATCTTGGTACTAACTGTTCATCACAAAGTGCCTTGATCTATCCTAGTCTTCCTAGAGGACCTTCTTGAGTGTATCCTCTCAGCAGCTTATCCAATCGATAGCATATGTTCATCATAGAACTACCGATTTGACCTAGAAGACCAAAACCTGCATTTTTTTCAACACAAACACGCTTAAATTACATAAACACGCCTACAGACTATACAGACACGCTTGAACAACACAGACGCACTTGTATAACACAAATGTGCCTATGCCGGGCATAAACGCGACTAGACTACGCAGACGCCCCTACACATCGCAGACGCGCCCGCATTCGACGCAGACACGGGTCCAGACATAGACGCGCCTGGCACAAACACAGACGCACCTGGCACCAACGCAGATGTGCCTAAACGTTTTTTGACACTTTTTGGACCCTAGTCTAAGTGCATTTATTACCCTATTCGAAATGCATTCATGACAAAATTAAATGCGTCAAAGTACGAGGAGGTTTGGTGGTACTTACCGGTATCTTGCCTCTGCTGGCCTCTGAAATCGATGAATGCGGTCGAATCTGTGAGTGAAAGCCATCGCTGCTGACTGCTCCTGCTCTATTTTCACTCTACAATAATGTCTTGTGAATGTGTAGATGACAATGAGGATGTAGTTTCCCCCATGGTCTATCTTATAGCCTACCCTAGCCCTTGCCTTCATTTTTCGAGTCAGTCTTCTTTATCCCGTGACTTTGTCACTTTATCCGGTCAGTCCATTCTAGCCTTTCTTTCTTATCGAGAGATTTAACTGGGATCTTTTCAGACATTTTCATCCAATCTCTCGAGGGGGCATATCATTCCCATCCTGGGGCAACTCTGTATCAGTTCATCTTATCTTCTTTGAAACAACGCGACAAGCCGTATTGTCTCAAAGAGGGGCAAAATGTAGACACCTAAAATTGTCCAGTCTAATTAAATAAATATTTTATTTATTTAATTATCTAAGCTTAATTCTTCTATTAATTAAATAAATCTTTATTTATTTAATTAATTTATTTATCCTCTTCTAGCCTTATTTCTCATTTAAATAAATACATTTATTTATTTAAATTATCCTTTTCCTAAATTAAATAAATATTTATTTATTTAATTGATCTCATTTCTTCTATTAATTAAATAAATCTTTATTTATTTAATTAATTCATTAACCTTTTCTACCCATGACACATGTCATTCATCTCTTAATTCATACACTACCTACCCCTCTCATTATTTTATTATTTCTTTTACCTACCCTCTAATCCTAGCCGACCTCCTTTTACACCTCTCAATCTTATCCCTCCATTTCATATAGTGTCTTCTATATAAGGAGATGCTTCCTTCATTATCAAACCCTAATGAATCATCTTAAGGACATGACTACACTACGATCCTACTTGCAACCACATTCCGTTCTTTGTTGAGCTCTTGTGCATACAAAATCTGAGAGCAAATATATCAAGCAAGATCAATGGAGATAAGAAGAATGGATATCAAAACCCTATTGGACATGTGATGGTATAATCTTTGTGATTTCATGTGATTTGCATTGTCTTAGGTAATCTTCATATGTTATGGTGGATCTTTGTTGATTGTTAGGCTAGGGTTTTGTGGTTGAATTCATTTAGCCTTTCAATCTTCTCGTTATTGTTATCCATTTTCACCATATACAATTATCACTCCACAATAAGTGGATATGATAAAGTAACAACAAGATCACACTATAAAAGGTGGAAATTCTCCTACATACACACTCCCAATGTAGCACATCTCCCTAAGTGTCTCATATGAAGAAAACTATGATACGTATGTACCTAAGTAAACTTAAGTAAAGTGTAATTATATCCAACATGAATAAATAATTACACCAACAAGAATCAAACTCAAAACAATAATGCAAATGATAATGCGGTTCAGTCAAGCAATCCAAGACCCCCAAGGATCAATGCACCAAAAAGGAATTCCATACCATTGGGGGAACCAATTGAGTCAGCTCTCAAGAAGTTGATACAAAATAATGCCATAACTTTTCTAAAGGCTCGACCCTACGAACCTAGTCCATTCAAGTCTACTTGGTGGAATGACAATGATTTCTATGAATACCACCATTATAAAGGCCACAAAACAACAAGTTGTTACAAATGAAAGAACCTGATACAAGATCTCATTGATCAAGGGGATATCACTATGGATTCTAACAAGGGAACAACTAACATAGACCACACTATATTTAAAGACCCATTTGTCAATCATGACAAAGGGAAGGATTCTAGTTCAAATGCACATAATAACACCACAAAGTATACCAATGTTGCATATGACTATGAGATCAACACAATCAGTGTAGGAGATGACATAGTGGCCACAATTACATTGAACCCAAGGAGCAAATATTGTGTTGTCATCACCTGTAGGTCCAAGGTCACATTGCAAGGGGTACCATCAAATCCACCTCTGCCAACAAGCAATTACAATATGGTTAACCAACTTAAAAGGACTTCATCTCAAATTTCATTATTTGAGTTGCTTCCCATCTCACCAGCTCATAAGGCAGTCCTAGACAAGCCATTACAATATTCTTTTGTTGCCAGAGATATAGATGATAATAGATTCCAATCCATGGTTGGAAACTTGGAAACTTCCAAGGTAGAATTCACTAAGAAGGATGTACCTATAGACATGCCCATGCATAACGATCCCTTATAATTAGAAGCTCTTTTTCATAGAAAGAAGGTTCAAAGAGTACTTATAGATGGCGGAGCCAGACTTAATATATGTACTTTGCATCTGATCAAAGCTCTAGGCTACTCTGAACATCATATTGATCCTATGAAGAGGATCAATATCAAAGCTTATGATGATGAAGAACACCCCTCCAAGGGTATACTAACCTTGCCAGTGCAAGTAGGACCAACCACCACAGATATCACCTTCCAAGTCTTAGATAGAGAATTAGGGTACAACATGCTACTAGGATGCCCATGGATACATGCCATATAGGTCGTACCATCAAATTTTTACAAATATATTAAGTTCCCTTACAATGGCATTGAGATCACCATTTAGGGTGATTCAAACCCTTTTCAACATTACAATTACTTAAGGGCAAGTACAGATAATCAAGTACCTATCAATCAGGCAGCTTTGCTCCACATACAAATGGAATCTCTAAAGATTAGAAAAACACCAGCATCATCATATCACACACCTATAACACCTCCTCTTCAAATCAAAGATGAAGGGTGTGGTAAGTACTCATGTTTTGAAACATTTCCAGTAGGACAGTTGTCACCTAGGTCCTTTGGGAGAACATTACCAAATCTAACCAACAAAGATAAAGGGAAAAAAATTATCCATTTTTTTTATTCTTGTTCTTTTATTAGATGGCAAGAGCTTAATGAAGAATCTATAGATGAAGAATTCAATGAATGGCTATATAAAGAGGAAAATGACACTCCAAACATCAAACTCCCTTTAGAACAATATGGTAATGGTTTCAAGATGTTACAACGACATGGTTATGATGGAACCATAGGCTTGGGGGCACATGCACAAGGCATCATAGAGCCCATATTACCTTCAGAGAATCCAAAGAATTGGGGATTAGGATACACTACCATGAAAAGAAAAAGAAGAACAACTCGACCAAATACCCCAATAACAACAAGTTAAGATCATGACCCTGAATCGCCAAGACCAAACAACACATTACAAACAGTCTTTCAACCAGGGTCTCATGTCAATACAGTGATGAAAACATGAATTGCACCAACATCAGATACTTCCACATCAACATCACCAACTAGTACATTAATAGAAACAAGGATAGAACCAACAAGAGATGGTAATTCAATATTACCCCTATCTCTTATTCAAGCACTCAATGAAGCCTCTATCACAAAAGAAGGGTTTGCCAGTCAAGATACTCTCTGTATAAACGTAAAAATGGTTTGAAGATAATTAATTAAATAAGCAATTATTTAATATCCTCCTCCCTAATTTAATTGAATTCATTAGCAATTTGATTAAATTCTCCCTTTCATCTACTTATTAATAAATCTAAGGATTTATCTAATAGGTTCATTTCAATGGTCCCTTTTGATTAATTAATCCAAATTAATTAATCCTCCTCCCCCCATTTCAATCAATTCTTCTAATCCCCTAATTAATTAAAATAAATAAATTTATGAGTTGTTGAAAATTAATTAGTCTTTTCCTATTATTTGAACTTTAAAATTCAAATCACCCACATGCCTCCTAACCTAACCATCCCTCTAACCTAACACATTCCACCTAACCTTGGGTTTGCCTAACCCTATCCTATCTTGCACATCCTAACCTCCTTATCCTAACCTCCTATGGTGTGGATATTCTTCCCTTGAGACACATGGCACTTTGGCCACATGTCTCCTCTCTTGGACACTTGCCCTCTTATGAGCAAGGCTCCTTGATACTTGTCACCATAGAGATGACAAGTGTCCCTTCCTCCAATTTCACCCTTGATATCTTCAGACTCAATCTTGACCGTTGATTCCTGCCACCTCATCCCTGGCCTTGGAAATCTTATAAATATCCCCAATTTTGGAGCACAAAGGATCCCATCTCATTATCAATTTAGGCATTGTTACTATAGGCATATCATTTGAGCATTGCTATTATAGGCAATTGTATTAGCTTAATTTGATCATTTTCTAGCATAATTGTTAAATCATGTAGCTTAATAAATCTCTTTTCTAGCTTAATTACATCATCATCATCATAGCTTAATTATGCATATCATTATCTTAATTAGCCTCTTGGATCAATCTAGCATAATCAATCTCATCTAGCTTGCATATCATTATCATTTCAAATCCTCAGTCTAGGTGTAGTCAAGTCATTGGGATTTCTTATCTAGACCTGAGATCAAATCCATACTCGTATCTCTTAGGAGGTGATAGGTCACTTTGTCATGGTTCATCTTTCAGTTGCTTCTTATTTGCTAACCATGCTTGTAATGATCTATTGAGTGTTTGTGTTGCAGTTGCAGGTATCACACTTCATAGGCACGACACTCTCCCATTCATCATCAATACAACTGAAAATCTTCTTTCTCCAATTGAAGAAATTGATGAATATGAATAACATAGAGAAACATATATATAGAGTATAACTTATTCACATGATTATGAGTTTCTATCTCTACATAGTTGCAATACATTTTTCAGAATTTTGAGCTTATGAAAACCAACCAATTGTGGATGACGACATTGAATATAAAGACATACCAATCAACCCACCATTAGTCAAGTATGTTTTTAACAACAAAATTTGCATGATCTTAGCAACATCTCCTCCTACTCAAGAAAGAGATATTTGTCTCATGTATCCTCACCTAATAGATTGGGGGCAAGAAGGATGACCACAATTAGATTGGTTTCAAAATGATGAAGCTATAGCTAAATTCTTGGGTGCAAGGGATGTACTTATGATGATCATAAAGCTGGATTTACTGTAGATCTAGATAGAACTACATACTTTGGAGAAGTGAGCTTCTCTTCCAATCCAGATGATGAGAATGAAGTAGAACATATGATTCACAATAGATTAGACACCCTTCCTATAGACAAAGAACAATCAACACTACTAGTTGAAGAAACTGAAGAGATAAACATCAGAGATGCTGAAACAATGCATAAGATACACCTAGTAAAATCTCTGAATCCAATGGAAAAAGAAAAGTTCCTTCAATTTTTTACACAAAGTCCAATCAACTTTGCATGGTCTTATTTTGATATTCCAGGGTTAGATCTTGAGTTAGTCTTGCACCATCTTCCATTACTTCCAGAAGTGAAACCATACAAGAAGAAACTTAGGAAGATGCATCCTCACATACCTTTGTTGGTCAAAATCGAATTATAAAAATTGTTAGATGTGGGTTTCATCACCCATAGAATTGTTGGTATTTTGGTATGGTTTTGTCATTGATGTCAACACCTATAACACTTATCAACTCTGGCACTTTGGAGGATCAACAATGTTCACTAGCAAACAAGTGACTTATGCACAATCACCGGTATCTGGCACACCGATAGGATATATTATTCACCGACACTTGTAATGACATGGAAAACATCTGGTTATGTCGAAAACATCATTTGGACACTTTGTCTTGGAGATTTGTTCATTGGCATATTCATAGTTGCATATTTGCTATTACTGGCAAATAGGTCCAGGTTATGCACTTACATGCTTATCTATTCTAGATCAGCACGACACGCTTTGGAGTTGATTTTGTTGTTATTGTAAATGCATTAAGCCGACATGTTGAATCAGATATTGCATCAGTTATTGATTTACTTGTAATGTCTTTTAGAGCCGACCTACTAAAATTGGTCTTAGGTTATGGTATATATGTAAGATCTTATTTGTAAGATCAATATGCGATAGGGATAAGGAATTGTAAGAAGGTATATGTGAGAATAAGAAGAGCTATACACGCAGACATCATTTGAAGGTATAGCAAGGATTTTGTAAAGACAATCAGAACTACACTGGTTTTGAATCCAGCATATGAAGATGCTATTTTGAGTAGTACATCATTATTGGATTTAACCATCCAATTGTAGTTAGTGTGACTCCTATTTGTGTTTGAGTAGTGAGATCTAGGCATTTGGCCTTTCTGCATGTGCAGACCCTATTTGTATACACATACTATCTGCAGTAGTATCATCTGATTGTGGGTAAGGTTTCCCACCATGGTTTTTCCCCTTACAGGGTTTCCATGTACAAATATTGGTGTTATGTGTTGTGGATGTTATTGTCTTTATGTTTCATGTGATGAATACTAAGAGGGGGGGGGGGGGTAATTAGTATACAAAAAAATACTGTATTTAAACACTTTAATAGTCCAGCAGTAAACCGGTAAAACAATTTAGCAAACAAACTGGTTAACACACATGCAAACCAAATAGCAAATAATGCATTCACCCACGGAAGCACAATCACCATAACACAAGAGATTTTGACATGGAAACCCAAATGGGAAAAACCACAGTGAGATGAAACTCACAAGTAACTATCTGCAAGTAACTAGACTGGTTAAGGTCATACAATGTTCTTTACCAGAACAAATCCTATTAGGCATCTCAATCTCTGTTAGGAGACAAGTCTGATTAAAGACTACCTTGTGAGAGGATTTCAAATCCACAGATGTGAAGCACCTTGTTAGAGGATTTACAAAGGCTTTTCTGAGCCTACTCGGTTAAGGGTTTCTAACTTGTCAAAGATGTGAGTAATCAACAAATGAATGATCTAGCAAATGGCACAGTCTACTTGATTAGATCCATTGTAGCTCATAGCTAATGCATTTCAGCATTACTTCAGTCTTCAGTAACTCCTTACTCTGTTACAACTCACAGACTTGATCTTCTTAGTTAAGATCTCACATTCAAGAGCTCATCAACCACCACAAACCCTATCAGCTACACACATACTAAAACCCTAGACATGATGTCCTTAAAAGGAATCTGATTTCATGTCGATCCAATAGGATTACATTGAAAGTTCCTAGGTTCATTGTATCTAGACACATTTGGTAACACGACACAAAATCATCATCAAAGTGTCAGTGGATGGTAACTCATCACAAAGTATTACTGGTTTGTCCAACTTTCTGGTTACTGGTTGGTGACTCAGAGTAATACCGGTTTAATGGATTGCCGGTTGACAAAAATTAAACACTGGGAAAAAGATAACTATCGCTTCTAGCTCCTTTGCTCCGCTCCACTTGAGATCCTTAAACAACTTGATCTCTCTATGTTGCTTGGGTCTTTATACCTCTTGAGATCGGTTAACACTTTCTGCATAACAACAGTAGTCTAAAGACTACAACATGATACCGGTTTGGAACAATTACCGGTGGAGCATAATTCATACATTGTCAAAGTGATCTCATAGAAAGTGTGTGTCCATCAATGACAATCACATCATAATCATCAAAATGCCAACATCATGTATTAACCTTTAGTGGTACTGTAATTAATTGATAAACTATCTACGGACATAAAGTTTTGTTTACCGGTATTAAGAATTAAGGTTGGTTAAGTTGTTTTTGGTTTGAATTTATTTGACAACTGATTCACCCCCCCCCTCTCAGTTGTCTCTGAGACCTAACAATTGGTATCAGAGCCAAGTCCTATTTTTGCAGAAGTTTAATAGCTTGAGGAGATCCAATGTCTACTAAATATTTTAGGAAGGACAATCCTAAACTTGATGGAACCAACTATGGTATATGGAAGATCAAAATGGAGACACATCTAAATTGCATTGGAAAGGACATCTGGGATGTTACAAAGAATGGCTATACAACTCCTACATCCACTCAGCCTAATCCACCTACCTTAGGAAAAGATGAAGAAAATGATTGCAAAGCAAGAGAAGCACTTTTGAGCGCATTAACAGATCAGCAAATCATGGGATTATCAGATAGATCTACTACTAAAGCTATTTGGGATAATTTGGAAACATTGAATGAAGGAGATTCTACAGTTAAAATTGCAAAACTTGAAAGCTTCCGGGTCAGGTATGAAAATCTGAAAATGGAAGAAGATGAAAGGATTTCTGCATTTATGGAAAGAGTAAATGAAATTGTTTTGGGTATTAAATGTTGTGGAAGAACCTTTATTTGAAGATGAAATTGTTTCAAAAGTTTTAAGAGGATTGCCACCGGCATATAATATGAAATTTACTGCTATAAATGAGTTAAGAACAATGCCTAATACATCAATAACTAGGGATACATTGATTGGAAAACTTTCAGCTTTTGAAATTGAGGATTTTGGTCCTGTTGCTACTATAAAGACAGATTTAGCTTTTAAGGCATCAACATCATCTGCACCATATTTTGACAAATTTGATTGGAAATCCTTTTATACAAGAGAACTTGAGGAAATCAGGAGAGAAAATGAAGAACTTGAAGAACTTGAAGCACTATTTGGAAGGAAAATGCCTAAAGGTCCAGTTGGAAGTAAGTATGAAGGTAAAGCACCCTTTAAATGTTTTAATTGTAATAAGATTGGTTATATGGCTTCAAGATGCCCTGATAGACATGCTAGACTAAGAGAAGAAACTAGAATAACATACAAGCCTAACCTTGAATATCAAAGATACAAATTTAAGAAGATTAAAGATAAATCTTGTTATCTTGCTGATGAAGGAGTCACTGATTACTTTGATGAAGATCCGATAGACAATGTATGGGTTTTTGTTGCTATAACAGAAGATCAACCAGCACCTACTGTTCAACTAGAAGAGCAGGCCCTGGCAACTAAAGTTGAAGTTAAGGATGAATGAATCATTGATTCAGGATGTTCAAATCATATGACTGGTGATAAAGGTAAATTCTTGAACTTTCAGGAATATAATGGAGGTCTGGTAAGATTTGGAAATGATAAAGCTTGTTGGATCAAAGGAAAAGTTACTATATCTCTTGATGGTAAATATAATACTGACAATGTTTACTATGTAGAAGGTTTAAAGCATAATCTTTTGAGTGTTGGTCAATTAGTTGAAAAAGGATTTTAGTTACAATTCAAGAATGGTAAATGCGAAATTATGAACAGAACTAGTTTGGAAATTGCAACCGGAAATCAAACTAGAGGTAACATCTTTCATTTGAATAAAAATTCAAAGACATGCTTGATTGTACACATTGATGAAAGTTGGCTATGGCATAAGAGACTTTGTCATGTAAATTTTGATTGCATGGTAAAAATCAGTACTACTAAGGCAGTTAGAAATTTACCTAAGATTGTTAAGCCTCACAATTCGGTATGTAAAGAATGTCAATTTGGAAAACAAGTTAGAGCATCTCTTAAAAGTATTCCAGAAAAATCCAATAATGCTCTTGAATTAATTCACACTAATTAATGTGGTCCAGTTAGAACTAAAAGCTTACAAGGTGATGGATATTCTATGCTAATCATTGATGACTATTCTAGAATGTGTTGGGTTACTTTTCTCAGAGAAAAATCAGAAGCACTTGGGAAGTTCAAATTATTCAAAGCAATGGTAGAAAATGAAACCAACAAAAAAATCAAATGTCTGAGATCAGATCAAGGAGGTGAATTCACATCTAAGGAATTTAATACATTCTTTGAAGTGAATGGAATCAGAAGATAGTTATCAGCACCCCGGACACCACATCAGAATGGAGTTGTAGAAAGGAAAAACATAACTATCTTGGATGCAGCCAGAAGTATGTTATCTGAAGCAAATCTACCACATATATTGGAGAGAGGCAGTAAGCACAGCGGTCTATACATTCAACAAAGTTCACATCAAAGGAGAAACCGGTAAGACCCCTCATGAACTATGATTTGGTATTACTCCTACTCTTAAATATTTTAGAATGTTTGGAAGTAAATGCTATATAAGAAGAGATGAGTATATTGGCAAATCTGATCCTAGAAGTGATGAAGGAATATTTCTTTGTTATTCATCTAAGAGCAAGGCATATAGATGTTTTAACAATAGATTGCAGAAAATTATTAAGAGTACAAATGTGAAGATTGATGAACAGTTTAGAGGAACTTCAAGGTATATAGACTCTAAACCGGCAGCAGAGATACTGACAAATGGACCTACATTAAATCCACCAGTATAGAATGAAGATCCAGTTACCCCAGTATCATCTAAAAATTCTTCTGTAACTAAGGAACAACAGCAAATGAAGACACCTCGGTATGTAATATTGAACCACTATGAAAAATCAGATAATTGGAAATAAGTATCAAGGAGTTATAACAAGAGGAAGACTGGAAAATGAAGAGGTATGTCTTATTTCTCAAATTGAACCATCATCAATTAATGAGGCATGTGAAGATAAACACTGGATTAAAGCTATCAAAGAGGAACTAGAACAAATTGAGAAGAATAACACATGGACATTAGTTCCCCAGCCTAAAGACAAAAATGTGATTGGAACAAAATGGGTATTTAGAAACAAACTTAGTGAAGATGGTAAGGTAATCAGAAATAAAGAAAGACTAGTGTGTAAGGGATATTCTCAGAAAGAAGGAATTGATTATAATGAAACCTTTGCACTGGTAGCTAGAATTGAGGCAGTCAGATTATTCTTGGCTTTTGCAGCACACAAGAACTACAAAGTATATCAAATGGATATTAAATGTGCATTTTTGAATGGAGATCTTGAAGAAGAAGTTTACATTGAGCAACCTGATGGATTTTCTTTGACAGATAATAAAGATATGGTTTGCAGGTTAAGGAAAGCTTTGTATGGGTTGAAGTAAGCTCCAAGAGCTTGGTATGCTAGATTGGATAAATATCTTTTGAAGATTGGTTTTTCTAAAGGTAATGCTGACAACAACTTATACTATAAAGTGACTAATGATGATATTTTGGTTTAGAAGTTTTTTCTGATGATATAATCTTTGGAGGAGAAGATGGATTATGTAAAGACTTTTCTATTGAAATGCAACATGAATTTGAAATGTCTATGATTGGAGAGATAAAATTCTTTTTAGGATTGCAAATTTCATAGACTGATAAAGGTATATTCTTAAGTCAATCCAAGTACTTGAAGGAGTTACTAAAGAAATTTGGGATGGAGAACTCTAAACCGGTAAGCACACCTATGACTACAAATGACAAATTATCACTAAGGGATGAATCTACACCTGTTAATCCAACTAGGTACAAATCTATGATATGAGGCCTACTGTATTTGACTCAAACAAGACCTGATATTATGACTGCAGTATGTATTGTTTCAAGATTTTAGAGTAATCCTAGAGAAAATCATGAATCAACAGTAAAAAGGATTTTTTGGTACTTACAAGGCACTACAAATCTTGGCTTATGGTATCCTAAAGATGAAAAATTTGAATTATGTGCATACACAAATGCAAATTGGGCAGGAGATGTGGATGACAGAAAAAGCACCATCAACGGAGCATTTTTTCTTGGAAGCAGATTAATTTCTTGGTTGAGTAAGAAACAAAGTTGCACATCTTTATTAACAGCAGAATCAGAATATGTTGCAACAACAACTAACTGTACATAGGTATTATGGCTTAAGCAAATGTTGAAGGACATAAAGGTAAAATGCAAGGAACCTATAACTATCTATTGTGATAACATTGCAACAATTGATATATCTAAGAATCCGGTACTACATTCTAAAACTAAACATGTTTCTATCAAATTAAATTTTGTGAAAGACAATGTTGAAGCAAAAGAAGTAAAACTAGTTTATGTGAATACTAAAGAGCAGATTGCAGATATTTTCACTAAACCTTTGCCTAAGGAGACCTTTGAATATCTTAGAGACTAGCTTGGGGTCATACCCCCACTGGTAGAGACTTAGATAGTTGATGTTTGTCATCAATCGACAAAATTAATAGAGAAATATTTTACTCCAGCTTTGGTGAGGAGAGCTACTTCTCAGGGGGAGTAGTTGGCATACTGAATTGGTTGATATTTTGTATTTGAACCCAGCTTTTGTATTGGATTTGGCATTTGATGTCAAAGGGGGAGAGATTGATATGGAAAAACACAAGGAAAACACAAGGAAAACACATGTTACTCTCAGGGGGAGAGTTTGTTTTTTGGTATTTGGCATTTCTATTTGGCACTTTGATGGTTTTTCCATCTTGTGTTGCCATCAATGCCAAAGGGCGATATTGTTGGTATTTTGGTATGATTTTTTCATTGATGTCAACACCTATAACATTTATCAACTCTGGCACTTTGGAGGATCAACAATGTTCACCAACAAGCGACTTATGCACAGTCACCGGTATCTGGTACACCAATAGGATATATTGTTCACCGACACTTGTAATGACATGGAAAATATCTGGTTATGTCTAAAACATCATTTGGACACATTGTCTTGGAGATTTTTTCATTGACATATTCGTATTTGCATATTTGCTGTTACCGACAAATAGGTCCAAGTTATGCACCAGTAGGCTTATCTATTCCAGATCAGCATGACATGCTTTGAAGATGATTTTGTTGTTATTGTAAATGCATTAAGCTGACATGTTGAATTGGATATTGCATCGGTTATTGATTTACTTGTAATAATTTTATTGTAATATCTTTTAGAGCCGACCTACTAAAATTGGTCTTAGGTTATGGTATATATGTAAGATCTTATTTGTAAGATCAATATGTGATAGGGATAAGGAATTGTAAGAAGGTATATGCAAGAAAAAGCAGAGCTATACATGCAAACATCATTTGAAGGTGAAGCAAGGTTTTTGTAAAGACAATCAGAACTACACCGGTACTGAATCCAGCATATGAAGATGTTATTTTGAGCAGTACATCATTATTGGATTTAACCATCCAATTGTAGTCAGTGTGACTCCTATTTGTGTTTGAGCAGTGAGCTCTAGGTGCTTTGCCTTTCTGCATGTGCAGACCCATTTGTATACAAATACTATCTGCAGTAGTATCATTTGATTGTGGGTAAGGTTTCCCACTGTGGTTTTTCCCCTTACAGGGTTTCCACGCACAAATATTGGTGTTATTTGTTGTGGATGTTATTGTCTTTCTCTTTCATGCATTAATCTTTACCGGTACTATAATTAACTAATAAACTATCTACCAACATAAAGTTTTGTTTACCGGTATTAAGCATTAAGGTTGGTTAAGTTATTTTTGGTTTGAATTTATTTGACAACTGATTCACCCACACCCCCGCTCAGTTGTCTCTAGGACCTAACAAGACTATGTAGAATGGATCTCTAATTTAGTCCTAGTAACCAAGTATACTAGAGGTATCAGAATCTACATCGACTTTAGAGATCTCAACAAGGCCTCCCCAAAGGATGATTTTCCACTACCTAACATAGACATGATAGTGGACCTAACAACTGGAAATGAAATGCTATCACTCATGGATGGTTTTTCTAGTTATAATAAAATCAAGATTGTTGGAATGTGATGCCATTTGGCCTTAAAAATGTCAGTGCTACTTATCAGAGGGCAATGACCACCTTGTTTCATGACATAATACACAAAATCATGGAAGACTATGTAGATGATTTACTGGCTAAATCCACAACAGGAGATGATCATTTGGATGACTTAGCCAAAATATTTGACAGACTTGAGCAATACAATGTCCCTCAATCCTAAAAAGTGTTAGTTTGGAGTAACATCTAGTAAACTCTTGGGGTTCATTGTATCTAATTGCTGCATAGAAACAGATCCAGAAAAGGTAAAAGCTATACTAGACATGACATCACCCAGTCGAGGTTGGTTTTAAGCAGTGAAATTCTAGCTCCTACTGATGTAGGGAAGGTGGTTTGGCCTCCCACCCACCCCAGTATTGATTGGGTCCTAGGAATCTGACTAGTTTAAAGAAGGGCTTTGTTTTTATCTCGCTCGCTCATCAATGACTAGGGGCTGGAAAAGATGCGTAGGGGCGGGGTCTATTACTGAGGAGACATGAAATCCCAAGTGTTGGGAGAACCACTTGGTAGTAATTACTATTGAGAAAGAGTTATTGATCAAGCTCCAACTGAAAGAGATGTTAAGAAGTCTGCAAGGGAGAATACAATCCATAAGATGTTTCATTTCATAATTGGCGGACAAGTGCCAACCATTTCAACATCTTTTGAAGAAAGGTGTCACATTCAAATGGACAGAACAATGCCAAGAGGCATTTTAAAATTTGAAAGAATATCTTTTGTCCACACTAGTCTTGGTTCCACTAGTACATGGGAAACCATTACTCCTGTACATAGATCTACAACAAATTCCTCTTTAGGTGCTCTCCTTGCACAACATGATGAGCAAGGAAAAGAGAGAGCTATCTCCTACATTAGTAGAATGCTCATAGGATATGAACTCAAGTACACACCAATAGAATGAGCACATCTCATAGTGATCTTTGCATCTCAAAAGATAAGACACTATATATTGAGCCATAAAGTCCACCTCATTGCACATTTTGATCCACTCAAGTACTTGTTGAATAGAGAAGCATTAACCAGAAGGCTTTCCAAGTGGGTCATGATAATGAGTGAATTCGACATAGAGTATGTCGACAAAAAGGTCATCAAGGGAGAGATCATAGAAGACCAACTAGAAGAGGCACCCTATAAGACAATCATTCAATGGTGGTAGATTTTTCAGATGAATTAGTGTTGACACTTTCAGCAGCAACAAACTGGAAATTGTATTTTGATGGGTCCTATACAAATCATGGAGCAGGAGCAAGAGCTCTCTTTATAAATCCTCAATGAGATTCCATTCCTAAATCATTCAGAATCAACTTCTCTTATACCAATAACATAGTTGAATATGAAGCCCTAGTAATAGGACTTAGTACTGCCATACAATGGAAAATCATGGAGTTGTAAGTCTATGGAGACTCGCAACTTATCATCAATCAAGTTAACGATGATTAAAATACAAAAGATGACAAGCTAGCACCTTACAAATAGTTGGTGTAAGAATACAAGCAACAGATCACCAATATAACATCTAAGAAAATCCCAAGAGCACAAAATAAGGTAGTCGATGCTATGGAAACAATAGGCTCTCTCTTGGATATGTCCAACAATGGAACCCACCTTGAGTTCATAGTTGAACAACTCATGGTACTAGCATATGAAATACCATCTGCCGAATATGTTTGCATGATAGTGGGACCTAAATATCCTTGGTACAGAGATGTATATGCATATCTCTATGATCAATATATGTCCCCTAATCTCTCATGCAATCAAAGGAAGACACTTATTCATCAAGTTGTAAAACACACCATCATTGCCGATACATTGTATAGAAAAGGCCTAGATGGTACTTTACTCCAATATCTCAATGTGGAAGAGGCGCAAAATTCCCTGAAAGAAGTTCATAATGGGATATGCGAAGCACACTCTTCTGGTTGGACATTAGAAAAAACATTGCTGAGAATCAAGAATTATTGGCCAAAAATAGAAAAGGATGCCTACAAGTATGTCCAGTAATGCAAACAATGCCAAATACATGGAAACATGATCCATGCACTTGCTCAAGGTCTTCAACCAATTAGATCACCATGGCTGCTCATAGTGGGGACTCGATCTTGTTGGGAAGATAAACCCTACTTCCTGCAATGGACACAAGTTCATACTCACAACTATTGAGTACTTTACCAAACGGGTCGAGGCAATCCCTATGATCTACACAACAGACAAATAGATAGCTAAGTTCATCTTGAATTATATCATCTATAGATATGGAGTCCCCATGTGCATTGTTACTGATAATGGGTGACCCTTTAAAATCAAGAAGAGTAAAATTTGTGATAAATTCCACATCCAACAATGTTTTTCAACTTCTTATTATCCCCAAAGCAATAGTCAAGCTAAGGCAACAAATAAAACCATATGAAAAGTTTTAAAGAAAGTTGTCAACGACATTGGATGAGACTGACATCTTCAACTGAATCCAGCTCTTTGGGCTTATTAAATCGGTTTCCACACAACTAATGGTTATACACATTAATCTTTAGTATATGGTTCATAAGCCATTTTTCCTATTGAGGTAGAATTGCCATCACTAAGAGTCTCTCTAAGACACAACATATTAGAGGAAGACTACAAAGTTGCCCATTTGCAACAACTGAATTATTGGATGAAAAATGATAGAGCACTTTGAATGATTTACAAGGCTATCAAAACTGATTGAGATGAAGCTATAACAAAAGAGTAAACCCACGATGCTTCGAAGTAGGGGATATTGTCCTTAAGGAGAATCAAAGGAACCTCACAGAACGTGAAAAACCAAGAAATTTTGAACCTAGCTGATTCGGTCCTTTTGTCATAACAAGAGTGGCTAGAGATGGCACTTATCATCTAACAACAATGGAGGGAGATCTACTCCTGGATCCCATGAACAACATGCACCTAAAAAGATATTACATCTAAGGGCTGGGTTAATTTAACATTTACTTTCCGCATTTGCATATCATTTTCCTTAATGCATTGTATCTCATATAGTTTCTTTCCTAAATGCATCGGATTCACAATCTTCATAGCATATAATATTTCCTTGCACATATAGTTGCATTAATAAAACAAGGTGAATGTCTAAGTCATTCACCTGTCTGCACTGAAAGGAGAGAAGATAGTCTCATTTCCTAGATACTTATTCATGAAGTCTTTAGGAGGTCTTTAGTCATTTATCTTCAACGTCACCTTGTGACTGAACTTTATCCATGGTTGTGTAGAGGTTTCACTATTAAGTCTTGTTACCCAACATATATCAATTGCTATATATCTCACTCTAAGTCATTACAGATACCTAGTTGGTCATGTGGCTAGTGAAAAATCCAAAATTCAACTTCAGCGTCGTTGTAATTGTCATACCCAAGTAGGTTTCATTACTTACAAGTCAAGGCAAGAAAAATGAAAAAGAAAAGTGCTATGCCAATATCCACCTCAAGGAAAAATGAGAAATGATATATAACTAAAATACCACGCATACAAGTGTGACAAAAAGCTTGACTATGGGAACATGCGAATAACTCCATCAGGGCTATGGACACCTGCTGACAATGGAGCAATATTCTAGAGATTACAATGTATAACCTCATCGGAGCCCTTAAATCTTTTTGGCACTGAGACTCTAGCCAGATTGTTTTGACATTAATGTATTTGACTCCAAATTCCAATGAATGTTTGTTGATATATCGACAAACTTTTGTCGAATTACCAACAAAATGCCCAAAAGATTTTCGTCGCTAATATTTTACCATTTTTTGGATGAACATAAATATGTCGAACCTCCCATAATTTTATGTCAAACAGTGGGACAGAAAGTGGAGGTGGTTTTTTGTCAGTAAATCGATGAAAAGTTCATCCAACTTGTGACGAAAATAATCACAAAACAATGTGCAATGTCTCTTTAAAAGTGTCGATAGTCCAACAATATTGACCAAACATTTCATTGACTTTACGATGAAAAAGCATGAAATGTTCATCGATATTTCGATGATGTGAACCAAACATTTCCTTAACATTACGACAAAATAATAATCGCTTGTATAGCAACTACGTCAAACGTTTTTGTTTTTCATCACATGGGGTTCGTCGAAATTGTGACGAAACTTGTAGATTTCAAAAAAAAATTTATTCATTCAGATAGAGTAAACTATTCCAACATGTGTATATCGGAATATGTTATGTCAATACATGTTTTATTGGAATCATAAACAAGATTGGGATAGGAATAGAAGGCCATCAAAAATGATGCGAGTTATCCCAATAAAATAAATTAAGAGGAAACTTATCAATAAGCATTGAGCAGGTTCATCGGAATAACTAATGAAGTTGGGATAATACATTAGCATTGATCTGATAGTTGAAGTTGTACTGATGGAAAACAAATAAAATGATATCAGAATAGTTATTCCGATCATGAATTCCTAACTGAGAAGCTGACATCGAGGAAACATATGGCGTTGAAAGAAAATGAAGACAGGGTCCCTATTAGTATAACTAATAAGATCGAGATAATGAATCACCCATGATTCAACAGTATAACTTATTCCAAAAGCAAGTGTGTAATATGGCATTGGTACAACTATTCTAATAGTAGACTTAACTAGAATCCCTAGGTGCCTCTGAACCACCAAAGATTGGCTCTAAAAGGGAGTGGTTCACCGAGCCATTGTCTGGTAAGGGATGAGTAATGACCATCTTGAGATTAACAACTTGAGAACAGATCATTTAGGAGGGTTGGATGGTTTCATTACTTTCTCTAAAGGCATAAGGAATGTTTATTACAACAAAATTGTCAAAATAAACCATCATGCAATTGTAGTTCTTGAATAGATTTGTTTGCTTGCTAATTTTGTCATGTTCTTGTATTTCAAATGCACAAGATAGTTCTATAAGGATTTGCTTTGAAACTCAAATTCTATAGTAGAAGTACCAAATATATACAAAAACATGTTATATATTTGACTAACAGATTTAAAATCATGTTGTTCTTTATAACTATTAATTGTAAGCCACATGTACATCTAATTTTTTGAGGATAAAAATGCTATAATTTTCTTTGGTTGAGTAAACTATGAATGGAAGTAAAATATATGTAATTTTGGACACAAAAATTAAAGATTTCATGTGACAAAATGATATTATAATAATTTACAAGGGAAATTTATACCATATCATGTGTGTGTAAAAGTGTTTGTCACTATTGGTGGTCCTGAAGGATGGAAACCCCAAGTTATTTAGTTTCTAGTATGGTTTTCTTACTCTCTTTGATCCAATCAGTAGACTAGTTAAGTCTCTCAGTTGACATAAATAATCTCCCCCTTTGATTTGTTGATGCCTGAATCATAACAAATCAATATATTAATATAATAATTAAAAAATTGAAATGGAATATTTCTCCACATGTACAAATACTTTCTACTTGCATTCCTTAAAATTTAAAAATCATATACAAGCAAAAAGAAGTAATGTGACAACCTTAATAGTTAATAGTTAATACACAACAAAAGCATTAAATATCACCCACCTAGTGAATTCATATAAATTTCACATTTACAAGAAAAATTGTAGACTTGGCAATTGATAGATGGGTGATATTGATTATCAAAGAATATGGTACATATACAACACAAATTTACATAGTTCTGAAGATATTTTTGTAGTCCCCCAAAAATATACCTTTTCTAAGAAAGAATCCTATGTTTGAAGACAATGAAAATAGAAAAGTTCAAACAAAGGGAATTCACAACTATCTTAAGGTGAAAAAAGAAAGATCTGACAAATTTTTTTTGGTTAGAAACAATATCATTAATGCATCACTCATTCCAGATTCAAGCAATTCAACTCTTGCACTTTGCGAATCAGCTAAGGAAGCCTTCTTCACATATATTTTCAAGTTGTTTAGGTTAGATTTGTATTCGTTCAGTTTGGAAAGTAGGTTGGCCTTTACACTAGGCTGCAAACTTCTTGCCTCAAGATCCTTTTTATGAATCTTCAAAAACTACAAAAAGGTCATAATGTGGCACAATATGTTATAATATGAAAAAAAAGCTCTCAAAAGGAACATAGAAAATATGAAAAATAAGCCTTTGTTGTAAACCAAGAAAAAATAAAGTCAAATTAATTGTGTCCCAAATAATCCTATAAAAATAATTAATAAATCTGACCCATACCTCCTATTGTTACAAATCTGACCCATACCCTAGTTAGTCACAGAAATGGGCAAGGCTCTTGACTAAACAAAGCCATGGGGTGAAGAAAAATATCCTTACCTGGACAACAAAACACTGATCTGATATAATCATCTTGTACTCTACCAACAAAGTCTTTGTTGCAAACATAACACCTCTACCAGTTGGAGAATCTCTGCCAAGGGATCTGTCTAAATCCTACCCAAATAAAAAAGTCTTGTGAAAATCAAGAAATTATATAAATCCTAATTGGTATACTCAGATTGTTGATGCTTTAAGTTGAGTTCATTATACTCAAGTGAGTAGCCATATAATTTTGAGTATTTATCTTATAATATCCAGGTCATTGTTTGTGTCACATAAAATTTATGAGTATGTTAATAATACAAACACTTGAGACCACCTCATCCAGTTACACAAAAGTAATCAGATAGAATAGATCAGGTTATATTCCATTAAAAAAGGGGGCATAAAATGATGAAAATACCTATGGATTGGTACCCATATCAGGAGATGGAACATCTGTCTAGACACCAATCAAGTCATGTATCTTCTAAGTAAAGACACGAGTAAGTCGCTCTAACTCATTAAGGCTTAAATTCCCTGGGGAACAACCAATGCCACCCTTAGCCCCTCCATATGGAATAATCTCTCAATTGGAAATATTGTGCCAACTAGAATCCCCTACAAAAGATGTCACCCAAGGTAACATATGAGATGTGTAAAAAACTAAAATAAGTACAAAGGGTAACATGTTGAAGCAAAGAGAACTAATGAAAATCGCATAAGCTTAAAAGTGCAGCATAATGAAATATTGAAAAGTGCATTACCTTATTGAGCTTCTTTTTGTTTCAAGAATAGTTTAATATTCTCTACTTAACAGGGCCAACCATGTCAAGGTGGAAACTCATTTGGATCTTCCCCCCTCCCCCCACCATCACATCAGTCTCAATTCCCCATACCCGATCATATAACATTAATCATTCATTCATCCATTAATAAAATATAACATTCATTCATTCATCTATTAATAACATATAACACTCACTCATTCATCCATTAATAACATATAACATCTATTCATTAACATATTCACATTCACTCATTAACATATAACATTCACTGTTTTAGTTTTTACATATTATCAAAAATATGGTTGTCATAATATGATTACAATCACTTTTTTTCTGTTTCTTTTTTGCAGCCAAATAAAGAAGAAGTATAGTATCATTTTCTAAATCATTTGTCTGCCCTTTAGTTGTTCTGCCCTCTGCTCGTGACCTTAATTTATGCCTAGTCATGTACTTACGACATGGAGGCCACTGCAAGGGGGGGTATGATGCAATAACAAAGAAATGTTAAATTGATATGTTTTATTATTATGGTTACAAGTATTTCATTAATTAAAAGAACATTAGAGTGGTGCTCTTTACTTGATGGGGCCACATCATGTTCTTGATCTTGTTTTATAGCCTCATGCTCAACATGTTGAACACCCTCTAAATCCTTTGGAGTTGAAACATGAAAGGCTACATTAATTAATACACCAATTACAATTAAATATGTTTAAAAGAACATTAGAGTGGTCCCCTTTACTTGATGGATTCACATCATGTTCCTGATCTTGTCTATCTTGATCATGATCAACATGTTGATCATTCTCTACATGCTCTAAAGTTGAAACATGAAAGGTTACATAAATTAATACACCAAATGAAATTAAATATGTTTAATTATATTAATCGATAATGCATTCTGTATAGCACATTAATACATCCAGTACCGGGATGTACACAACTATGACCTTCATCTACAAGTTGTGCTCCACCCTCACGAAGATGCATTCCAATGTCATGTGCAATATTATCATTACTTGCCTATTTAAAACAAATAGGCACATAATCACTTTATGGTGGAAATTAATATTGAATAAATTGCACAAGTATTCATTTTTAAACAAACTTCATTGAGTTTAGTTACCTGCGTGTCGGATGTAGTGGAATCTTGTGTTTGCCTAGTCAAGAGTCTTAGGCATTTAGCCACGACTCCATAGCCTCACTGGAAGGTGATCTTCAGGTCCTCTTCTATGGGCACTCTCTTGAAATCAGAGCTCTGCATTTTTGCATAAGATCACAAATTTTTATTCTATGGTGTGATAAAACCAAAATTGTTTGCAATTTATTATTTGGATGCAATATTTCATTTATTGATACTTACAATTCATGCAGCTAATTTCATATAACCACCAGAGCCAAGTTTGTGCTGCCCATGTTTTTCTACTCTTGCCTTTGTTTCCTTCAATGTGTCAAACAACCTATGAAAAGTTTTAAATACATTAGATTATGTAAAAAAAAAAGAGAAATCAGTACATATTTACATTGTTGATAGTATCACATACCTTCCTTAGCCCAGTGGTGTCTTTTATTTTTTCTTTTCAGATTTCTCCTTTCCATCCGACACTAGGTCCTTCCCCTCCCTCTCTGGAATCATGGGGGGATGCTCGTACTTTTTGTTCTTCTCTAAATGTGACCTATATTGGTCCCTCACATACTTTAGATAGGTAACAAATTTCTTAAGGACCTTGGTTTGGTTGAATGTGTTATTATCGAATAGCACAACTAAACGGTTAATGAGATCATCTTTTAAATCTTGATTTTGGGCATTCCATCATGTATGTATGGTGGGCCCAAAGATATCCAATATAATATCATTTAGATGTTTATAAAAAACCATCATGAGATCATTAGTCTAAAAAGAGATCAATAAGTAAATTTCAATTGGATTATATATAATAATAATTAAAACATTTTAAAGTACCTAGGACCTTCTCTATCTTTATGGGAACAAAACCCTTGATCACCACAAATGTGATTGACAATGTTCTCATACTAGTAATATAAGAAGATCCAGGAAATGCTGCTAAAACATCACCACTACTAGTGGCCTCTGCATCCCTAGGTACATGTCATAACACATGTTTTGGCATTTGTTCGCTGCCAGAAGGTCCAATACACGATGCCTGCATGCTATGTATTGTCAACATTTTAGTTGACAATATAGGCACAGATGATGGGATCAGATGATGTGATGTATGCACAAGAAGATTAGGATTTACACTTGAACCAATCCCTACTCCCCGGGCAGCACGTGCAGTGCCCTAGTCATAGCTAGCAACATCACGAGGACGCAACAAATCTAGTTAAAACAACTCATATTTTAGTTCATGACATAAAAGAGTACAAAATATAAAACCATGAATGAACTTGTGTTATAATTAAAGATCTGATGACATCTTACTTGCAAGTTTTGTGCTCTCTCAGTCAATATTTTAACCTTTTATCTTATCCCATCTGTTTGAGGCACTATGAATAACAACTGAAGGATTTATTCATTGCATTTTTTTGGGTCTTCCTTATCATATCCAGAGGGTTTACGAAATATGTGATGTCATCATCACATAATAGTGACTACACCTCCCTATGGATGCTCTCCTCTACTGATGGTGCCTTTCCCCGATCATCCAATTGCAACAAGAATATTAAAAACATTATCAAAATTAACCCAATAAACTTGTGAAAACAAATAATAAAAAAATGGTGCAGAGGCACCAAGGAATAAAGATATCTTATGAGGTCAAAGTACATTTTTTTTTCTTATTTGTAATTTTCATACATGATTTGTAACATCATAAAGTCCACTAATATAAAAAAGAACTCAATTATAAGGCTTGAAGAGCCATTTTGGACCAAGAGACCTAATAGGTCTTGATAGAGTCAACTAAGGTCAAAATGTCCATAAAAGGATTAAAAATATTGTAATTTATTATATTGAGTCCATTTTTTTCATGTTGGAAACATCCAAGAAGGATATGGTCAAAGTTGGCAAAGTTGTGTCAAAAATGCAAAAGTTGCAAAGTTGCAACATTGCCAAAAAGTGCAAAAGAGATGTAAAATATCATCCATTGCTCATGAGTTGGTTGGATTAGTTAGAAGGAATGGAAATTAGTTTTTAATGGTTTATAAAACCATGTCTGGTCGAGGTCAAGAGTGGAGGAGCAGTTTGGAGGGTATTTGACAAAGTTTACCCGTCAAACCCTCAACTATCATAAAGGTTTAAAGGGTATGTGACTGTCACAAAGCCAAGAAGGCTCATAAATGTTGTATTTTAGAATGATGGTACAATGAAATATCTTTCCAATGAATCCTTTCTTATGCATTTTCATGGAGTATTTGAAGAGATATAAAAGTTTTTCTAAAAATTGTTAAAACCATTTGTTTTAACACAGTTTATGGGAGGCCCTAGTAATACTGTTATATTAATGGACATGTGATTAATGTGATTCAGTAAGTTTTTGGAATTTTACTATTGAATGCAATAATTGTTAGGCCCAATATGGAAAGCTAATGTACTGAGAGGGGAGGGGTGAATCAGTACTTCAAAACTTTTCTTCAATAATAACTTTATTGTTATGCATAAACTGAATAGTGTAGTAACATAATATAAAGCTAAAACAAATAGATAACAATCATACATGATTCACTCCATAACACATATATTTTGGTTATGCAGAAACTCTTGGTTAGAAAGAAAAACTGCGGTGGGGATGGCACCCACAACTTCACTACTGCAATAATAAAGGTTGCTCGGTTAGAGCTACATGTTTAGCTATTTCTGATAGCTTACCCAGTTAGGAGTATCAAGATCTATTAGATCTACCTTGCTAAAGGATTTTACAACACTTAAACTAAATGCTGCACCTAGTCAGAGGCTTTACGATTTACAGACTTGATTAGATTCTTTTACCCTGTTAAAGGTTTCTCTTACAACTTCAAAGTATTACAATAAAATCATTAGAAATATCTGCAACTTTACATCTGAAATGTTATAGCAGATTCTATGTGCTTAGAATAAGATTACCTTGCTTATAGCATACTTCGGTAACCCATATAGTAGCTCGGTAAATCCTTTTGTTTACTCTATTCTTTGACTGTTCTCTGAAATCCTTCTCGGTGACCTCTGTGTCTCTGTAACAGTCATAACACTTAGTGCTTTCACATGTCTTGCTTCATATATTTCTATATCTTCCTTTCTGTCATGCTACATGTATATTTATGATCTTAATCCATGTTGTATAAATAGATCTCTTATGTCGGTGATCCATTCATTGCTTCGATCTTACAAACATGATTTATCGAATGAATAACCATGCAAAATATTTCATTGGTTAGATGACCTCAAAATCATACACAATCTTTAAGTGCTATTTCCAATGTGATAACGGTTGGATGTTCCTTGATCTTGTAACACGTTTCCATATGTATGTCTAGGTTCAATGAATCTGGTAACACGTTTCACTCGGTGTATATCAACTTGGTGTGTCAACTTTGCTACTCGGTAGACATGGAATGATACTCGGTAGACAACTCAGTGCATACTAGGCTCTGTGACTACTTTCTTCTATAACCGTCTGGACTGTGCATACCGACTGAATATTTCGGTAGAGATAACTAATTAGAGTATATAGAATAACTTTGAACATAAAACTAATGGCAACTTGATAAGTAGTAACAATCTCCCCTTTTGACATTAGTTGAGATGTTTGACAAAAACTACTTTCAAAGTTATAACTCAATAATCTATATACTTGCAAAATTTGACTATACTGACAGTATATACAATAGTCAATAAAATAATATATCCAGATATACTCCCCTGATCGATATACTGGACAAAACTCTGATTTTGCATGCTCGATGATCAATGTTCTGTGTGCATTTGTTCTTTGCTTACTATTATGTTCACTGCTCTTGAATACTCTGCTCACTCTGCTCGGTATACTCCCCCTATATACTACACTCCTTTTGTTTGATACTTTGATGCTTTGAATACTATATCACTCCCTCTTTTTGACAAACATCAAGACTTAGTTACCATTTGGTGGAGGCAGCTGGTCAAAAATGGATTTGTACTTTGTCCATGCTTTGGTGAGAGTGACAGAGAGGGAATCCTTTACACTGTCCATTAAAGAATTATGTGCTTGAATAGAAGCCAATAATGATATTAAGCCATCTAGAGTGCTTCCTTCTTGTGTAGTAGATAAGTATGTGGCTCGGTTGATCTGTTCTTGGATGGATGAAAGATGAGGAAGAAATAATGTCTGAAGTGTCATTATGTCCATCCTAATCTTCTGTTCTTCATTTCTTAGGTCCAATTGTTGAGCCATGAGCTGTTGTAACTTTGTATAGAAATTTTGAACTGAATTGGGCTCTGTGGTCAACTTATTTGAGAGATCGGTGATCTCTTTCTCAATTGCTTCTATTTTATTTTTGATGTCTTTAATGAATAAAGAAAATGTACAGAGTTTCTAAAATAAATAAAGAATGTGCTTGAGTTGAGGGGTCAACTTAGCAATAAATTTGACAAGTTTAACTTTTCCAATAGCTATAGCTTTCTGTACCTCTTCTATCATTTTTGCAGTGAGCTCCTTGTCTTTTAGCTTGCTCAAATATTTGGATGCATCAACTCCAAATGTCTCTATCTTGGTTAGGAGTTCATCCAATTGAATGTGGATGTTTGCATCTTTGGTTATTGTAGCTTTAGGTAGCATATTTGTTAAGAGTGCTTTTACCTTCTGAAGTACTTTATTTTTTTTTGAATGGCCATTTACTTCTCTTGTTCGGCCTTTGCTTTGCATAGTTCACCAAAATAAATGAGTGCTTTTCCCTTTAATTTGGATATATCAACATTGGACAACACTATTGGTTTTGACAAATCTACTTTGAAACTATGCTTTTTCATCTTCTTTTCTTTTCCTTTCATCGATTGAACTAAGACAATGGCTTGTGGGGCTTGATGACCCTCGGTAGGTTGCTCGATAGAGGCAACACTTTGGTCGGTTTTTTTAGCCTTTGTAGTGTCCACTGGTGTCTCGGTACTCGGTGTCTGAGTTGCAACATTTTTAGTGCTAGAAGGATCCTAAGACATCTGTTCTTGAGTAGTACCTTCTCCTGCTGTAGACTTGTGACCTTCGGTGCCTGTATCCGTATCTTGAGGGGTTTCGGTTAAGACAGGTTGATTGATCGGTGGATAAGGCTGAACTTGTTCTAAGACTGATTCACTGGATACAATTTTTGCATATGCATTACCTTCTATCATTTCCTATTCCGGTGCCTATGTATCCATGATATCTTCATCTATTTGAATGGTGTTAGCAGGATCTTGCTCAGTAACATCAGGATCTTTCTCGGTGACATCAACTATTTCAACTTTAGCTTGCTCACTGGCATCCTTGTTTCTAAAGATTTCCTACCACTTTTCTTTTGTCTCATTTTCCACTTCAATATACAGCCCATTCATCAGTTTCAAGGCTTTTTGTTTGGCGAGGAACTTTGTGTGGTAGGTTGTTAGATGTTCTTTTATTTCGGCTATCGACATGTCAGGAAAGAGATGTACCAGACTTCTTTCTCTGGTCTGTTTCTTCGAGTCCAGGGCATACTACCACCTATTATCAATATGTGCATATAATTCTTTTGGGAGAGAATTAGAGACTTCTAATGGGACTAATCAAAATTTCAGAAGTGTGCAGATGACAGCTTCTTCAATTTGTCTCTTTTCATCTTCATTTTTGGATTCATACTTAACATATCTGAATCCACCAAATTCACCATATTCTTTCAGATTAGCACATAAATTTTCAACACTATGTACATTTACCTTCTTGCTCTTGACAATCTAAAATTTGCTAGCATCTTCAGATTCGGTGTCACTAGACACTTTTGCCAAAATGAGTCTCCGAGTAGATTTCTTGTAAGTTTTTGTTACCTTGGGAATAGTAACACTCTTTGTTTTCTTACTCGGTGAAGCTGCAGATGCTCTTGTGTTAGGTCTCTTTGTTGGAGGAGTCGGTGAGGCCTTTGATGTGTCCTGTTTCTTTCTTTTCAAAACTTTTCCCTTAGGCAATTCGGTGCTCAGTGTTATAGCTACCTCTTGGGCTTCAGATTCCTCTTCGGTAATGGCTATAGTGCCTTTGACAGGTGTGGAGGAAGAATATTCTCTGAATTTCTTCGATAATGCCTTTATCATCTTTGTTGCCTTTCTTGTAGCTTTGGGTACTACAATGCTCATTTTTACCTTTTCCTTCACTTCTTCATAGGTTCCATACCTCAACTCAGTAGCATGCCTTGGCAATGTAAGAAATGCATCAATTTGCCATTGTGTGATATCAAAATCAATTTCGTAACCCATAGGTGACAAAGATTGAGTTCTTGGTTCCACAACATTCACATAACAGTAATCAGTGTCTACTTCAAAACATATGTCATCTTTGTATTTCTCCACTAGCTTGGGTGGAATCTAGTACCTGTTATGCATTTTCTCTTGAAACTTACTAAAGTAATCATCCATAATATCATTAAAATTATCTCCTAGCTTCTTAATGAAGTCATTGATCTGATGGGTAATTGGTTGTTGTAGTTCCCAAACAACTTTACCGACTGATGGAAATAATTTTTCAAAATAGAAAAACATGCATACAAGTAGTGATTCAAACTTTAGTGTATTAGCCGAGTTGTTCTTCTTTGGCTTCTTGATGGTGTTCAGATTCTCAAACAGGTTTTTCAACAACACCTCACATAGATCAATTTTCATTCCCTTTTTCACAATTTTGTATGCTAGGTCTACTGCTGCACAAGGTACACTGTTTTCCCTTGCTGATTGGAAGAAACAGTAACCTATTACTCTAATGGCAAATTTTAGTTCTACATCAGTGACATTATTCAGTTTCAATCCTCTGCAATCTGATTCCACTCCGGTTAAACTGATCAATCTCTTCTGTGATATCATCTTTTGAGCTCGGGCATGATCATAAATAGGGTAACCGGTAATCAGATGAATGATTTCCTTGGTAATCTTAAACGGTTGCTCTTCTAGCCACATGAAATCATTGTGAACTCTACTCAAAACAAACTTGACCCACTGGGGTTTGAACACATGGGGAAAGGTTAGGGCTTCAGTTAATCCCTTGATCTTAATATGCTCATACTTGCTATTCAATTTACCATCGGTGCACAATTCATCATAGGTGTCTTTGATTTCTACATGACCGAGTTCTTCAACACGACATTTGGTGAAGAATCTCACATCCTCTACTAATAACACTCTATCCAGGATGAGTGAAAATGCGGTTTTGTCATCCGGTTCAGATGCAACTTTGGGAGTTAACGAGTATTTTAGTGAGGGCTTTTCTACATTCTTAACAACGATGGGATCTTGGAACTTAGGTGCCATTTGAAGATTTCAGATAAAAACTAACAAAAGATCCTTAGGGTTTGAGGATTTTCAAATGGCAGATGCTTCACACTTAGCAGATAATAATAACTTGATAAGATTGGTAAACCAGCTTAACAATGCATTGAGATTGATGTAAATACCTTGTATTTTGCTTTGTAGAAGGTTTGATCGCCTTAGATTCACTTTTCTCTTCTCTCTCAAAAACTTGGTAAGTGAAAATGATCGCGTAAATGCTTTAAGTACACAATATACCTTATTGGGCTTCATGTGGGTTAGGTTAAAAACATTAAATGCACTTGGTTCCACTAAAATTTCTTTCCTTTTGCGCTTTAACCGAGTAACCAAACTTCCTTCATTTACCAACTTGATAGGTTTCCTGTATTCACCGACTTGATAGGTTTCCTGTATAGTGCTTCAAAAGACTTTGATAGAATTTCAAACTTACTACTACATCTTAACTATGCAGATTTTGAACTAATTACATAATAAAATAGGAACTATTAAGATTTAACCTTGAGAGAATGCAGTCCCTTCATACCTTTACCGATTAATTTGGAATAGGTGCACCTAACTCAGTAAGTAAGGTGCTTTCTTGATTTGACACAATTTTCTTCTTTTTCCAAATCATCTGTAATTTGTCTTTTATTTCTTCAGTGTTTTTTCTAGGTTGATCTCTACAATCTCTAGCCAAGTGTCCAACTTTGTGACAATGAAAACATGCCATACAAGGATTTCTCCATGATCTTCGGTTGTTCATCCCAAACCTTATAAAGCAGTTGGCATTTATATGTCCATATCTTCCACAACATTCACACCATATCCTTGTATTGTAATCCCATGGTACTATAGAATACTGTCGGTAAGGATCTATGTGAGCTTGGTAACCTCTAGCATTTTCTCAATGTCCAGACCACATATAGTTCTTTTGCTTAAGCCAACACTTCTCGGTGCTATGTCTGTATCTATTGCAGTTTTTACAAAACCCTTTGAATTTTGCCTTCTGATAATTGTTAACAGACTTTGTCCTACATTGATTAGATGTGTGACCATATTTATTGCAATTGTAACAATAACCATTGGACTTAGTGACATTCAGTTGCTTTCCTTTTCTGATTTAACACATGTTGGCAGTGTGACCTTGATTTCCACAGTAGTTGCAAATAGGCTTCTTTCTTTTGATGTTCTTCTTGATTCCAGCTTTCTTTGATGATTCTCCTCTCTTGATAGTATGGATTCCCTTCTCGGTAGAGTTTTTTTCTTTGTAACTGAGTCCTGCATCTTTGTTGGGTCATCTTGTGTTCAGTTGCTCATCCAACATCTTTGATGCTTCATAACTCTTCTTCAGTGTTTCTTTGGATTTCTTCTCTGTTTCAAGTTCATTGGTCAACCTTGATACTTCAAGTTTCAATGCTTGATTCTCATCATCTTTCAGATTTGCTTCATGATGTGCATAACCTAGTTGATCTGATAGGTTTTGTTGAATTCCAGTCATCCTTGTGATTTCATCATCCTTATCAGATACTAAGACTTCAAGTTGTTGTTTCTCTCTTTCTAGTTCTCTTACTTTATCCTTGGTTGTCCTCAATGCATCAAGATTTTCAGTCATCTGTGTGCTGAAATGTTCATGTTCTCTTTTCATTGCTTTTAGTTGATCGGCCAGTGCTTTGTTCTTTTCTTTCAATACTCCAATCATTTCTTCAGTCTCTTCAGACATATTGTTCTCAGATGATGTCTCAATTTGTTCCACTAACTCTTGAGAGTCCTACAAATCATCAGATAATCTTCTTCTCACTTTCAGAGATTTTTGCATTTGCCTTTGCACGTCTGCAATCACTTGATTAGCATGATCTAGCTCTTCTTGCAGATACACAATCCTCCAAGATTGTTTATAGCCTTCCATTGATAAGATCTTTCTCTTAGGCAGTTAAACCCTTTTCCAAGATTGAAGCTCTGATACCAATTGTTAGGCCCAATATGTAAAGCTAATGTACTGAGAGGGGAGGGGTGAATCAGTAATTCAAAACTTTTCTTCAATAATAACTTTACTGTTATGCATAAACTGAATAGTGCAGTAACATAATATAAAGCTAAAACAAATAGATAACAATCATACATGATTCACTCCATAACACATATATTTTGGTTACGCAGAAACTCTTGGTTAGAGAGAAAAACTGCGGTGGGGATGGCACCCACAACTTCACTACTGCAATAATAAAGGTTGCTCAGTTAGAGCTACATGTTTAGCTATTTTTGATAGCTTACCCTATTAGGAGTATCAAGATCTGTTAGATCTACCTTGCTAAAGGATTTTACAACAATTAAACTAAATGTTGCACCTGGTTAGAGGCTTTACAATTTATAGACTTGATTAGAGTCTGTTACCCTATTAAAGGTTTCTCTTACAACTTCAAAATATTACAATAAAATCATTACAATATCTGCAACTTTACATCTGAAATGTTATAGCAGATTCTATGTGCTCAGAATAAGATTACCTTGCTTATAGCATACCTCGGTAACCCATATAGTAACTCGGTAAATCCTTCTATTTACTTTGTTCTTTGACTGTTCTCTGAAATCCTTCTTGGTGACCTCTGTGTCTCTGTAACAGTCATAACACTTAGTGCTTTCACATGTCTTGCTTCATATATTTCTATATCTTCCTTTCTGTCATGCTACATGTATATTTCTGATCTTAATCCATGTTGTATAAATAGATCTCTTATGTCGATGATCCATTCATTGCTTTGATCTTACAAACATGATTTATCGAATGAATAACCATGCAAAATATTTCATTGGTTAGATGACCTCAAAATCATACACAATCCTTAAGTGCAATTTCCAATGTGATAACGGTTAGATGTTCCTTGATCTTGTAACACGTTTCCATATGTATGTCCAAGTTCAATGAATTTGGTAACATGTTTCACTCAGTGTATATCAACTCGATGTGTCAACTTTTCTGCTCGGTAGACATGGAATGATACTCGGTACACAACTTGGTGCATACTGGGCTCTGTGACTACTTTCTTCTATAACCGACTGGACTGTGCATACTGACTGAATATTTCGGTGGAGATAACCGACTAGAGTATATAGAATAAATTTGAACATAAAACTAATGGCAACTTGATAAGTAGTAACAATAGCCACTCATACTAAGGAAGTGATAATATGTTTTACTGGATATATGGCAATTCATCTCATTAAGGGTTTGTTTTAAATAAAGAACTGAGCAATTGTTGACTGAAATTGATAAAGGGAAAGTTTCTCTTACTATCAATAAGGACTATTTGAAAGAAGGAATTGAGACCGGAGGTAAAATACTCTCAACTGTTTCAAAATTTGCATTGTTTTGTGTTGATTTGAAGAAGAAGAAGGAGAAAGATGAGCGAGAACTTGAAGTTCTTAGTGAGTCATTCAATCCCCTTAATGACTCTGTTATCAATTATGGAAAATCGGTTGTAGAAATTCAGCATGAGCTGAAAGCTTATGAAAATGAACAGGTTAAGAGGATCATATCACTGCAAGAATTACATACACAATTGATATCGAAGGTGGAAATCTTGCAGAGAGCTTATAAACAGTCTGAAGTCATTCTTGCTGCACTGGAGATGAGAACCATAGATTCCATGTAGGAGTTTGCTGTGAAATCACATTTTAGTGATGATTTTTCTATGATTGCATTGTCAAAACATTTTGATCTCCTACATCTATATATATCTTGTGCAATTTTGATGTAACATGTATTTATCTTTCATGTTTTTACTTCTTTGTTTGACATTGTTGTCAAAGGGGGAGTAATAGTTGAAGAGTCTATCAAAATTTTGTATGTGTAAAGGGAGAATTAGTAGAGTGTCAATTTTTTTTAATAGCATGCAATTGCGAAGGGGGAGTATATTTCATGAAGTCAATTTTTGTATTTGACACTTAGTTGACAATTTTTTTTCCTAAGTGTTGCCATCAATGCCAAAGGGAGAGAATGTTGGCATTTGACTGAACCAGTAATTGATTGATTGGTGAATGTGATGAAGAGATTGAGATTCATGTTTGATGACTAATTCTTATGTTGTCGTTGATGGAAATGATGTTTTTGGTAGTCATCTAAGTCTTGAAAGCCAACCAGCAAGGTTTAACCGGTACAGATGACAGTTTACCAGTGAACCGACAAATAGGTTCTTAACCGTTAAACAAAGACAAAGTTGCATTCATGCAACTAGTAAAGGATGATTGATGAAGAGTTGAATGTTGCAGTTTTATAGGAGTGATGGAGACATGTATTTGGAGCTATGTTCATGACCGCATTGGCAGATTCAACCAGACAAACGCGATTTGATCTATAGAGAAGGCATTCTGATGAACACTTAATCAATAGTGATAAAGTCACTTAAATAGGTAAAACGACACTGGTTTTGATGTTTTATGTCGGTGGGTGACATAAGTTCAGCGTGCAATATTATTTTGTCTAGATTCATTGAACTTAGGAATTTTTTTCAAGGTTGTTAGCTGACTAAGTTGATGTCTATAACAAGTGTGATGAGTTATGAGATAGACATGCGTATGTTGATGAGATCAAAGGCGAATATTGAGATTTTGATTGTGCGGTGATTAGTGAAACTCTATATTAATGTGTTGTTGAAGTTTTGAGAATCTGAAGTGGATCCTATCAGACACAAAGGTGTTATATGAATATCATTTGAATTGTTGTTATCCTAACAGTTACAACAACAAAATCCCTTAACCGGGTAGGTCCTAACAAGCCTTACATTCTAAATCCCTTAACCAGGTAGCTCTATATCAGAGTGTTAAATCCTCTTATGAGGTTGATCCTAACAGGTCAAATCTCCTAAAAAGGCTCATCATTTAAATCCCTTAACTAGGTGACTCCTAACCGGGTCTACTCCTAACAAGGCATATTTGTAAGACCTTAACCGATCAAGATTTCTATTCCACAAATAGTGAATCTTGTGGGTATTAACTCGCACCATGGTTTTTCCCTTTTAGGTTTCAATGTATAAATCTCTTGTGTTATGTTGAATTTATTTTATTAGGAATTAGCTTATGTGGTGATATTCCTCTTATGTTTGTTAACTTTTGAGTTGTTTAAGTTGGTGATCAGATCCATATTGTTTTTGCTTGCATTGATTCACCCCCCCTCTCAGTGCCTTATAAGTTTATCAATTGGTATCAAATCCAACCTTCTTTGAGGCTTAATCACTTGAGAAGGATTCCTAAGTAAGACATGAGGGATATGAGTTATAGAGAGATGTCTAATATACTTGTAGAAACTGAGGAAGCCCTATAAACATTGAGAGGCAAGTATAAAGCTTCACTTGCTAAAAGAAGAGAGCTAACTGAACAACTATTGGAGGTTTCAAAGAGAAGCTATTTTGATGAAGAAAACAAAGGTGCATTGGTTGATGAGGTGGAGAAACTAAATGATGATAAGACTAACTTGAGGAGAGAGATAGAAGCCCTAACTATCCATACAAGTCAGGAACTTGAAGCAATGAGGGAAATAGAAGGCCAAATCAAAGAGAAAGAACAGATAAATCAGGAAAATGACACTCTATATACATAATGGCATTAGGAAAAAGAAGAAAAATAATAGATAAAGGCATAAATGGATATGGAAATGTCTCTTAGAGAGACTCTTATGAAAATGAATGAAGACCTTACACAAGAACTTGTTGATGCTAATGAGAAGCTTGCAAAGTTTAACCAAAGTTCTACCATGCTTGATGAACAGATCCAATCTCAAAGGATGAACGATGATACAACTAGATTGGGCTACAATTCATTTGATAAAGGTGATTCTTCTGGTACTAAGGACAAATGCATTAAGGTAAATTTGTGCCTAAGATTCAAAAACCCATCAGTAAGAAATCCTTTAAGACTGTTTGTTTCGATTGTCATAAGCCAGGACATACTGCTAATGTTTGTAGAAGCAGATATGATGTTTCTAATGGTTATAGACCCAATACTTATCAAGGATATAATGTTGGCATTATGTGAACTGGTATGAGGACATAATGACATTATGTGTTGTCATTGATATCAATATGATGAAGAGAAGAAAACTGGTTTAACACTGTGAACCGGCATTTGTGCCAAAGTGAAGCGGTGTGTTTGTTCAAGGTGAACCGGCATATGGTTATGGGAACTAGCACATGGAAGCATTATATGACTACCGGTTGGTAGTCTCAACTTTAGGGTTTCCGGTTGAAGTGCTTCAAGCCTATGTGGCTCAACTGGTGACTGTGTGTGATGAGTTAGCATGATAACGATGAACAGATCATGTTGCCACGTAAGCCTTGTGTGCGTGAAGGATCTTGCATGAAGGAGATTGCTCCTATCTACCTCAGGAATGTGAAAAGTCTGTAAACGGTGATAACGTGTGATGGGTTATCAGCCACCATGAAATCGGTGGAAAATGGATGATGTTGAATGTCTTGAGATTGGATCAAGACTATTGCATTTAATGTAGTGTGCTCAATAGTCAGGATTGAACCGTTCAAATTCCTTAACCTAACAGGTTTAGGGTTTAGGGTTTATGCTATCGACCTATCTATTTTCCTATAAGGTCTATGTTGTGTCTCTTTCTGAGGTTGTTAGCAAAAGTTGTGTGTGTATCCAAGAGAAGGGATACGTGATTCTTGCCAGACCAGAGGAGAGAAGTGATACCTGCAGAGTGTATGTGCAAAAGATGAAGAGGAGCTTAAGTAGATCTGCATTGGCATTGAGTGTTGTTACCAAATCTTTGTAATACCTATTGATCTCTAACCACCTCAATAGTTGGAAAATCCCTTAATAGGGTAGCCTTAACCAGCTTGTTGTAAATCCTTTAACAGGGTGACTCAAAACCATTGAGTTCTTGAAATCCTCTAACAAGGTAACCTTTAACAGGGTTTAACCCTTAACCAGGTATTCTAGCCATCCCTTAACCGGGTGATCCCTAACAGGATCGGTTCCTAATAGAACCTATTGTATCAGTCTTTAACCGGACAAGGCTCCTAATAGAGCGGACTTCTAAAGAGTTCAAAAACAAACTTGTGGGTATTCATCCCCACTGTGGTTTTTCCTAGTTGGGTTTCCATGTGAAAAATATGTGTGTCTTGTGTGATGTCTTCTTCTTGTGATGCTATGTTGTTTTCTATCAAGCGGTGAATCATGCCAATCTAGTTGCTTATATGTATATCTTTGATGGTAGATTACTTGTTCATGCATTAGGGTGAAATGGAATTGAAGTGTTAGATTATATAAGAAGATAAGTGTCAACCGGTTTTATGCTTGTCTCAGTTATTCTGGGTTTTTCTGGTTGTACTCTATTTAAGGATTGGTGTTACTGTTTGTCTGTCAATGCACAATGTCTGCTGACAAACCAATTTAAGAGTGTTTTTTTGTCTGTACTAATTCACCCCCCCTCTCAATACCGGTTTGGTACTATTCTTTCATCATTGAGTTATCATATAAGCCTAGAACCTTTAATGGTTATTGTTTCACTTGCAACATGCATGGACATAGAGCTATTGAGTGCAGGTATGGAGCAAATAATCCAGCACCTCACATGAGTTAGAGGTCTGGTGGTGGTTGGAAAATAACCTTTAATGACCAGAGAAGTCCTAATTGGAAAAGACCCTATGCTAACCAGTCTAGTCCTTATGAGATGGAAAAAAGGATGAATGTGGTTTGCATAATCTATCATAGCTACAGTCATGTAGCTATGAACTGCAAAAGAAAGACTGGTAGAGGAAATTTTGGTATAGCTTGTTATCATTGTCATAAACCAAGATATTTTGCAAATTTTTGTAGAGCAAAGGTGAACCAACCAGTAAATCAATCTATTGACCGGAAAGGGAAGATAAAAGTTGATGTGGAGGAGACCAGAGCTGAAATGAACAAAATTTGGAAAAAGAAGGATGATAAGAAAATAGAAGAGAAACCATGTGAAGATCATATTTCTTCACCTAGTGTGGAGAACCCTTCACCGACAAACTAAGATGTTGAAAAGCTTAGGGGGAGTTTAATGTTAGATCTATTTCAGAACCCCTTGAAGGACCATAAGGTATGTTAAATCTACATACTTTGTTGTATTATGATATTGTGAAGTGATTTTGTGATCAAATCGGTAGGTTTGATGTGTTATGAGAACTGGTAGTGTGTTAAAAGATATTTTAGGGTTTTATCAGTAATCACATTTAATGTGGTAGATAATGGGTAAATAAAAGGAACTTTCTAAATGTTATTTGTCGCATTGTATTCTTGTGAGTACATAGAGAGTGAATAGAGAAGAGAAGAGTTTGTGTTTGCAACAGTGACATAAACTTGAAGTGATCTGTTGTGATTTGCGATCAACAATTGGTGAGATAGCTTTGTTGGCATTTGGAACCCTAGTGCAAAAGCAGTAAAAGGTATTTATCCAGAAATCTTAATATTTGCTTGTTTTTTTGAATCATTGAAGATGAACACCCCACACCTAGTTGATGTTACTAATAGATCTCGTCCTGAATTTAAGAGGTACCCATTTAAGTCTGAGGCAATTTATCCCACCAGAGCCCTATCCAAAGTTCCTTATGGTTTCTTACATGTTGAAGATGTTAGATCATTTTATCATTGCAAACTAGAGGATCTTGATATTTCTATTATTTTTTATAAGTATAAAGCATTGTGTGATAAGAATAGAGTGATAAAGGAAGAATTCAAAAGGGTTACCCAGAAAGGGTTTCACCAAGACCTGAATTTAATTAATGATTTTGATAATGAACTTGTGAAATATGTGTTGAGTAGAATTCATGACCAGTTTATGTGGCCCGACCGACCACATAAAATTTCTAAAGAAGCTATTCACGCAGTCACCAAATTTTGTGCCACTGGTGAGGTTCCTATATTCAGATCCATTCCTAAGAATGATGTAGAAAATTTAACAAAATCTAAATGGGATGGAAGAGCAATGACGATGAATAATATCAATGATCTAGTAGTAAAGTATGCTTCTATGGTTATCGGTTACCAGATCTATTACTCTAGTAGGATGAACATCATCCTTGCTACTACTATGCACACTACCCACCAAATGATAAAAGAGAATGTTGACTATGACTTATCGGAGGCATTGAGGAGTCAACTTATGCTGAACCTGGAATCTATCAAGAAGGATAAGAGGTTAAGGTTTAAGTTTGGACAGCTAATTCTTGGTCTATTCTTTTACTTTCAAAATTATTTCCTAGGTATTGGTGATATCCAATGCATATATGGAACTCCAGCATTGGTGCAAATGAAGAAGAACATTAGAATTCTTGGTAATGGTTTTCACAAGATTGGATGGGGATATTTAAAATACTTTAAGAATAAAATGCATGCAAGGGAAAGGATACCGGTAGAGGTTGTCAACCAGTATGAAAATACAATTTGCTTTATGGTTGATACAAATACTTGCATGATGGAGACAATTTTGCCCCAGACTACATGGATTATGCCCATGGGATATGAAGTAGACAAGGATATTCTGATTGAATATGTTGATCATTTTCTTTCCCAACTAGTAAATACAATAGCATAACATTTTGGCACTTACAAGGAGAAATCCCTTCAATTGCATTCAGAACTTAACAGGCCAGTAATTGCAAAGAAAGTTAGAAAAGAAGTTGAAGCATTTCCAAAGCAAGTAGGACTCACAAAGTAAGTCATTGTTGAAGTAAGAAAAAAGCATGCTACTCAACAGGCCAGAACATCAAGTGCACCAATCGGTACCCCCACCAGTGTAAAGACAAGAGATGGAAAGGAGAAAGTTGCAGAGAAAGAAAAACTAGAAGTTGTTAAGAAGGATAAACTAGTAGCAACAAAGAAGGAGAAACCATCAAAGATTTAGTTCCAGAGAAAAGGTAAGATTATTGAACCACCTACTACACCGGTTAAGACTGGTAAAAGGAAAAAGCAACAAGCATAGAAAATAGTAGATGCTAATGAAGAAAAGATTGATTCCGAAGGAGAAAAAAAATCCCTAAGGGCTAGCGACAAAAGGTCAAAGGGTGTTGGTACTCCAACTATGAAATCTCCAAAGAAACTGGTAACTAAGCTCACACCTCTTGAAAATATAATAATAAACATTAAAGAGTATGGTGTATTGGCTAGTGTGAAGAAACTCTTTGATAAGTTTATTAAAGATGAACAAAGGCAGATTGAGGATGCAGTTGTTTACATGATGAATAAATAAAACAAGGCCCTAATTGAATTGCAAGGGCGAATTCCAAATTCATTGTATAATATAATTGATGCTAGATGGCAGGTAGCCATGAGACAAGACAGAGAATTTATTGAATATTTTTTGAAAAACTTGCAACCTGAAGCTACTAAGGAAGAGATAGATGAAATTTTTGCCAAGGCAAAGTCATACTTTAGGTCAAAGAAAAGGTTGGCAAGAATGTTAATTGGACATACCCAATTAGCCAATGAGGAGACTGAACAAATTTTGAAGAAGGTACTAGATCTGATTCTGGATGAAGAGGAAGAAGTTAAGGAAGATGAATCAGAAAGGTTTGAGGCTGAAGATCTTATGAAAGGTGTTAAAATAAGTTATTTTAAGCCTGATGAAATTGTGCTGGATGATCAACTGATGAACACACAAATTGAACCTAAGATTATCCCTGATGATGATGATATCAGTAATAATGATGATGTTGATGCTACTGATAATGTAAATGTACATCATGTTGATATGTCTAAGCAACATGAACAAGAATAGGGACAAGACAAAAAATAAGGATGAGGAGCCACTAGTAGTTACTCAAACTATTGATACACAGCCCCCACCGGTATAAGAAACTGAAAAGGATAAGGAAAGTGAAAACAAAGAGGAAATAGAGGAGAAGAAGATAGAAGAAAAAGAAAATGAAAAGGAAGAGGATAAAACTGAAGATGTAGAGAAGACTGAACCTAAAGTGACACCTTTATCACTTGATTCTAAAAGGAAAATTGTAGATGATGATGATGATTCTATAAGCATCAAAGGACCACTAGACATGGATAGTTTGATATCATGTGAGGTGATGGAGATTGCAACTACCATGCAATCCCGGGCCAAGAAGAAGAGGATGAAAGAACAACAGAAGGAGGCAAAGACACTAAGAAATGTTGTGAGATTTTGTCAAGTCTCCTACCAGAGACTGATATTGATAATTTTGTTACTCCTATTGACAAGCTTGGTCAACCTGTTAATGATGTTGGAGAATAGATGAAATCTTTTAAGGATGCAGCTTATACTAGCATTGAGAAGGATTACAAGAAGAAAAGAACTGAGCAATTGTTGACTGAAATTGATAAAGAGAAAGTTAATCTTACTGTCAATAAGGAATTTTTGAAAGGACTTGAGACCGGAGGTAAAATAATTTCAACTGCTTCAAAATTTTCATTGTTTTGTGCTGATTTGAAGAAGATGAAGGAGGAAGTTGAGAAATAACTTGAAGTTCTTAGTGAGTCATTCAAGCCCCTTAATGAATCTGCTATCAATTATGGAAAATCAGTTGTAGAACTTCAGCATAAGTTGAAAGCTTATGAAAATGAACATGTTAAGAGGATCATATCACTACAGGAATTACAGGCATAGCTGATACCAAAGGTGGAAATCTTCCAAAGAGATTATAAAGAGTCTAAAGCCATTCTTGCTACACCAAATATGAGCACCATAGATGCCATGGAGGAGTTTTCTAGGCAGATAAAGAAACATGTGGAGATAACCGACACTATTTTGGAGACCTGACATAATGATCCGACGAAGTTGAAATCAGATTTTAGTGATGCTTTTTCTATGATTGCATTGTAAAATTTTTTTGAACTACTACATATATATATATGTTGTGTAATTTTGATGTAATGTATTTATCTTTCATGTGTTTACTTCTTTGTTTGGTATTATTGTCAAAGGGGGAGTAATAGTTGAAGAGTCTGTCAAAATCTTGTATGTAAATGTAAAGGGAGAATTAGTAGAGAGTCAAATTTTTGTAATAGCATGCAATTGATAAGGGGGAGTATATGTCATGAAGTCAATTTTTGTATTGCACACTTAGTTGACACATTTTTTTCCTAAGTGTTACCATCAATGGTAAAGGGGGAAAATATTGGCATTTGACTGAACCGGTAAATGATTGATTGGTGAATGTGATGAAGAGATTCAGATCATGTTTGATGACTAAGTCTTATGTTGTCATTGATGGCAACAATGTTTTTGGTAGTCATCTAAGTCTTGGAAGCCAACTGGTAAGGTTTAACTGGTACAGATGACAGTTTACTAGTGAACCAACAAATAGGTTCTTAACTAGTAAACAAAGACAAAGTTGCATTCATGCAACCGGTACAGGCGATTGATGAAGAGTTGAATGATGTGGTTTTATAGGAGTGATGGAGACAGGTATTTGGAGCTATTTTCATGACCGCATTGGCAGATTCAACCAGACAAGCGAGATTTGATGTACAGAGTAGGCATTCTAATGAACACTTAACCGGTAGTGATAAATTCACTTAAATCGGTAAAAATGCATAGGTTTTGATTTGTTATGTCGGTGGCTGACATAAGTTCGGTGTGAAATGTTATTTTGTCTAGATTCATTGAACCTAGGAAATTGTTCCAAGGTTGTTAGCCGACTAAGTTGATGTCTATAAAAAGTGTGATGAGCTATGAGATAGACATGCGTATGTTGATAAGATTGAAGGCAAATATTGAGATTTTGTTTGTGCGGTGATTAGTGAAGCTCTGTATTAATGTGTTGAATTTTTAAGGATCTGAAGCAGATCTTATTAGACATAGAGGTATTATATAAAGATCAATTGAACTATTGTTATCCTAATAGTTACAGAGGTAAAATCCCTTAACCGAGTAGGTCCTAACATGCCTTACATTGTAAATCCCTTAATCGGGTAGCTCTATATCAGAGTGTTAAATCCTCTTGTGAGGTTGATCCTAACAGGTCAATTCTCCTAACAAGGCTCATCATTTAAATCCCTTAACCGGGTGACTCCTAACTGGGTTTGCTCCTAACAGGACATATTTGTAAGACCTTAACTGGTCAAGATTTCTATTCTATAGATAGTGAATCTTATGGGTATTAACTCCCACCATGGTTTTTCCCTTTATGGTTTCCATGTATAAATGTCTTGTGTTATGTGCAATTTATTTTATTGGGCATTGACTTATGTGGCGATATTCCTCTTATGTTTGTTAAGTTTTGAGTTATTTAAGTTGGTGATCAGATTCATATTATATTTTTTTGCACTAATTCACCCCCCTATCTCAGTGTCTTATAGGTTTATCAGACTGATGTAATGAACATTTACTACTTATCATTGAGTGTGGATTGAGTTTTAGTATGAAATCCTTAAAGTCTCTATAGAATTCAGTCCCAACTGTGTTTTATTTATGAAACACTATAATTAAAATCAGAATGTGATCAGGTAATTAAAGTAAGGAATTGACAGTCCTAATTGGAGACAGTAACATGAAACAATGAGGTAAACATGTTGGTTAGAAGTGCCTAAAGATGCATTACAATTTGTGCTCTGGGCCAAAGCCTTCCCTGTATGATCAATGTCCCACTGTGACAAAAATTAAATATAAAAGAACATTAGCGAAATGAAACCAATAGACTTACAAAAAAAAATAGAATAATAAAATGGTATATTGGAGTCATTAATTGGAGGTTGGGTAAAATGGTATATATTATGTACCACCACCATAGTAATTGTGTTTGTATCTATGTGATTCAAATTGTAATCGATTAGCAACTCTTCACCTGCAGTTATTGATTTTATTGCACATATGAATACATGGTTTCCCTCATGTCCCTCAAATATGCAATTGGGTTGCTTATTTGTTGACCCAGGTTGTGTACTATTTATAAACCCTACAATATTCCCTAATGCTTTTAGTCTTTTGTTAATGTACATAGCAACTCCTTTATTTTGATTCTTATCTTTTAGTTGTATATAATTTGCTGACAATGCATACCTAGGCATACTTCATGTATACCGAACCAGTTGCACCCAATCTTTGTAACTGTAACAGGGTCTGACATACTCCAATTCAGTAACTCTGTCGTAATGAATTTTTATTTTGTCCATGCAAAATAGGCCCAAACCATGTAAGGACGATGGTGCTATGCGATATATCCTCTCGCTAACACAAAATTTAGTGTTTATTGGAGGAAATTCCTTGGGTACCCATTGTTTCCGTAGATGTTTGTACCTCAAGGGCACCTCGATGTCGCCTATGCTCTCATCATCATAAGAACATGACCCCCCTTCAACAAGAAAAAATTTCATGCATTTACGAAATTGTCTTGTAATCTTTTCACCTCTAGTTGATCTCCCTCTTTTAGACCTACTACATGTCTTACTTTCCTCTTCTCTTCTTGAATTTACCTTGCTCGAGGAAGACAGATCTGACAAATACCTATTTGGTGGTACCTACACTCCATCAAATGACAGAGATAGTAACTAAAAATTCCTTGAGTTTTTTCATGGTCCATCAAGACATGGGCGAGCATAACTATAAGGTGACAAAGAGAATCTACAAGAGATCATGGACTTAGTAGAGGTATCCCAGAAGATGGAACTTTTTGTCCACACCCTTCAACTTGGCCAGTTATTTTTCATGGACTTTGATTTGATTTCAAAAGGTATTGATAAAGCTAAGACGCATGTCATCTTATGTTGACTTGTGAAAAGGGAATTTTCTTAGGGGGGGGGGGCGTAAGTCACATTAGGCGAACAAGGAATGTAGAGGTGGATATTTTATCTAAATGGGCACTCACATTCAAAAAAGAAGGTGAAGTCAGATTTGAAAACCTAATTAGATAAGATTTTGGGGTGGTGGTTATTATGATTTTTTTAGATCATAAATGCAAGATGTACTATTTGGTACTCCTATAGAGTCAGAAAGATGATGGGGGAGTGACAAGGTGATCACAAACATTAATTGGGAAAGATATTATTAATGACACCAGTTTTGAAAGGCATAGTGGATTTAAAAGCGAGTAACCTCTAATTTTATGTTGCATTTAGCGTACGAAGTAAGTTAGAAGTGAGACCTTAGAGAAGTGAAGGGGATTTGGTTAACGTTGAGCTGAAGGTGATATCTCTTCTTGAGAAAGATGGAGTTGAATTTCACATTGAAGATAGAGAAGCAAATTTGGGCATTTTAGGGTGAGCTGACATTCAGATGGCTCAGAGGTTTTTTAAACATTTGGAATGATTATCTCCCACATTGTGTTTTTTTGATATTGGGGAAGGTGCTTATAAAAATGAAATATAGATATCGTACCAAAATGGATATATATTCACTCATTCTAGCTTGGGTATTGGAAGTGGAGGAAAGCATTGCATCAGTTCATAGGGTGGTGTAATTTCTTGTTCCAACAAAATTTCATGAAGGGTTAGAAACTTTCTTGGAATGAGTAGTATTAGGTGAGGGAGAAGAAAATGAAGATGAAAGGGTGAAATAAAAAATCATACCCTTCCTTCAATGGGCTTTGGGTATGTGTGCCTATCATCTCAAGGTGGAGGCAAAGAATGGATGGGAGGCAATGAAGTTGTTAACTCAGATCAACGAACTGGATGTAGTCATTGCAATATATAGGGAGGAGGTGGAGGGAGCTAGAAGAACTCTTCAACCAAGGAGGCTGAGAGTGGGGGTGGTGTCGAGGTTGGGAGCGGGAATGAGACTAGTCAGGCATTGAAGTGGCTTCTGAAATGCTATAGCGATGGTGACAAATGGGGTGGGGTGTGGTTTTTTATGTTTTTTGGCTAAATTTTTTCTATGTAATTATGGATAACATTTGATAGTAAATCTGGGGGTAGGTCATAGCAGAAAAGAGTTTTTTGTGTAAAGATTTTGTATTAGCTATATATTGCCAATTTTGAAGAATGACAATTTTTTGGATAGGAGAATAGAGAATCAACATCATGATGTAACTACTTTTTATATTTAATAAAATACATATTATTACCGACCAAAAAAAAAGAAATTGATTTGACATTCTAAAATAATATGCACTTTTTTTTTCTATTGAGTATAATTGATAACAACATATACAAAGTAACGTGAGTTCCATCACCACACCCAACTAGTATGTTCCCAAATAGGAGATTAGTATACGAAGATAGTTACATCATAGAGTCTCCTTTATTAAGGTTGATTGCATACATTCTCCTTTTTTAGATTTGTCACAATATCAAGTTATTCGAATCAAGTTATTTAATTGATGATCTAAAAAGCTCTATAATGAATGGTTCATAAGGCACACTGCTTGTCGTAGGTTTTGCAAAAAACATAATTTTCTGCCCCAATAAGCCTTACCCACTCAATGTAAAAACACACACTACCATTTCAACCCTGTTTAATAAATTGGAAGGATTTTCTAGTGGATTTGAATATTAATGGGATTTGAGAAAATAATAGAATGCAACACTTACAGTGGATTTGCTGGCACTTGCACTTGTTTGTCCTCTTTCTCCCTCCATTTTTCAATTTCTGGTTGGTTGGATTTTTTATGGGCAGCTTGGTATATCAATTGATCCTTGCAATCATTATTCCAATGGGGGTTCTACATAGAACTAGATTATGCCCTCTATATCATAGCTCCAACTCTCCGCTCTTGCACGTGCAAGATTCAAATAACGAGCCAAATAGACTATAAGTTCATTTCTATACTGAAAAGAAAATTTTATATTTCAAATTTAAAATACCATTTGGGTCCAATTATTTTCCTTCATTTTAATTATTATGTAAACTTGAAGCACAAAATGTCTACAAAATACTTTATTTGAACACCTCCTGGAAGATATCAAGGCCTAAAAATAATAATCTAATAATAATGCTACATTAGAATAATATGCACATTTCATGAAATTAATGTGTTGTAATATTATTTGTCCATTTTACTTAGCTTTTGATTAAAGAGTTTGATCTAACATCTAATATCATGCAACATTTCCTCTAAGTAATCTCTTTAGTTTGCATGAATAAACTTCTTTACAACTTAAATATAAGATAGATATAAATATGTAAATATATGCCAAGTCAATTTGAGTGGATGGTGCAAAGTATCTAGGTGGTAGATAAGGATATGATGATATGATTGATTCTTTTCTTACTCCATGAAGGCTTTTAATAATTCATGATTTTGGGTCTATTTTAAACTGGACAGTTTAAACCAGATGTGCTCTTCATATATGAATTATGATCTTCAATGCACACTTCACAAGTGGGCCATTTTAGTGCTATAGAAAATTTATAACAAATGGGTGGCCTTAGGAAACCCATGTAAAATATCTATATTGTTGGCATTATGTGAACCAGTATGAGGACATAATGATATTGTATGTTGTCATTGATGTCAATATGTGATATGAAGAGAGAACCGACATATGTGAGAACCGATATATATGCCAAAGTGAAGCGGTATATTTGTTCAAGGTGAACTGGCATGTCAAGGTGAACCGACATGTAGTCATGGGAACTGGCACATGGAAGCATTATATGACTACTGGTTGGTAGGTAGTTTCCACTTCAAGATTTTCAGTTGGAGTATCTTAAGCCTGTGTGACTCAATCGGTGATCTTTATGTGATGAAGTTAGCATGATAACGAAGAACAAATAGTGTTTCCACGTAAGCCTTGTGCACATGAAGGATCTTACATAAAGAAGAGTGTTCCTATCTACCTCGGGAATGTGCGAAGTCTGTAAACGGTGATAACGTGTGATGGGTTATCAGCCGCCATGAAATCGGTGGAAAACAAACGATGGAGAATGTCTTGAGATTGGATCAAGACTATTGCATTCAATATAGTATGATCAACGGTTAGGATTGAACCGTTTGAATTCCTTAACCTAACAGGTCTAGGGTTTAGGGTTTATGCTACTGACCTATCTATTGTCCTATAAGGTCGATGTTGTGATTCTTTCAGAGTTTGTTGGCAAAAGTTGTGTGTGTGTATCTAAGAGAAGAGATATGTGATTCTTGCCAAACCAGAGGAGAGAAGTCATATCTGCAGATTGTAAGTGCAGAAGGTGAAGAGGAGCTTAAGCGGATCTGCATTGGCATTGAGTGCTATTAATAGGTCATTGGTATACCTATTGATCTTTAACTACTTCAATAGTTGTGAAATCCCCTAATAGGGTAGCCTTAACCGGCTTGTTGAAAATCCTCTAACAGGGTAACTTGAAGCTACTGAGTCATTGATATCCTTTAGCTATTGAGTTCTTGAAATCCTCTAACAAGGTACCCTTAATAGGGTTTAGCCCTTAACTGGGTATTGTAGCCATCCCTTAACTGGGTGATTCCTAACAGGATCAGTTCCTAACAGAACCTATTGTATCTATCTTTAACCGGGAAAGGCTCCTAATAGAGCGGACTTCCAAAGAGTTCAAAAACAAGCTTGTGGGTATTCATCCCTATCATGGTTTTTCCTAGTTGGGTTTCCACATGAAAAATATGTGTGTCATGTGTGATGTTATGATTGTTTTCTGATTAAGTGGTGATGCATGTTGATCTTGCTATAATATGTACATCTTTGATGGTAGATTTTCTGTTCATGCATTAGAGTGAAATGGGAATGAAGAGTTAGATCATATGAGAAGATACGTGTCAACCGGTCTTTGCTCATCTTAGTTACATTGGGTTTTGCCGGTTGAACTTTGTTGAAGGACTAGTGTTGATGTTTGTCTGTCAGTGCATAAGTGTTAGTTGACAAACCGGTTTAAGGTTGAGTTTTTGCCTGTACTAATTCACCCCCCCCCCTCTCAGTACCGGTTTGGTACTATTCGTTCATCATTAAGTTATCAATTGGTATCAGAGCCTCCTCCAGGTCCTCTGTGTTGTAAGCTTAACCGCTTGAGGGAAAGATCCTGTTGTAATGATGAAGAGGGAAGGTCCAAAGTTTAACAAAGAAAATTTTAGTATATGGAAAGACAGAATGAAGATATACATCAGAAGCATGGGTGCTCAACACTGGAGCTATGTTGAGAATCCCTATGTTGCCCCTACCGGTACTCTCACTGATGATCAAAAGAGAGAGATATAGGAGAATGGGAAAGTCATGGAAGCCCTAATCAGTAGTTTATTTGATATTGAGTTCATTGATGTCCAAGATAAGGTAAATCCCAAAGAGGTATGGGATGCTCTTGAAAATATCTATGGAGGTGATGAGCATGTAAAACAAGCTAAGGAAGAAAACCTTAGAGGAAAGTTTTAAGACATGCGAATGGTTGAAGGTGAAACCATTCAACAGTATGGTATTAGAATCAAAACTATTGTCGGAGATATCAAGAGTGCAGGTAGTAAAATGGAAGATTCCACTGTGGTAAGCAAAGTCCTGAGATCCCTATTTCCGATCTATGCAATAAGGGTTGCTACTATTCAGGAGCTGAGATCAATAGACAATAATAAGGTATCCTTGGATTCCATCATAGCAAAGTTGATAGCCTATGAGCTAAATAGTTTTGATGGCAGTGTTCAAAAGACTAGATCAACTTTTAGAGCTTCTATTGTACCATCCGGGAAAGGAAAAGAAGCAAGCACTAGTGGTGAACCAAGACAGAGTAGAGTAATGGATGATGAGGAGTTTCTGATGGAATTTGAAGCTCTTCTTGCCAGGAAATTTACAAAAGGAACCGGTAAATACAGAGGTAAGCTCCCTTTGAAATGTTTTTCGTGTAACCGGATAGGACATATTGCTATGAACTGTCCTAATAGTGACAACAAGGATAAACCAGAAAGATTCAGGAAATTCAAAGGAGGAAACCAGAGAAACTATTTTGTTGCAGTTGATGAAGGTGTCACAGATGAGGAATCAGAAGATGAAGAGAATGAAGACATTGTGTTTGTTACTATAAAGGAAGATGTGTCAGACAAGAAGGCTCTTGTCTCCCACTTTGATAATTCCAATGAGTGGATTATTGATAGTGGTTGCTCACACCATATGACTGGTGACTGGAGCATGTTTCTATCCTTGGAAGAGTATGACGGTGGTGTGGTTCATTTTGGAAATGATGCACCATGTATGGTTAAAGGAAAAGGGTCCATCTCTCTGAATGGAAAGAGTAGTGCTGACAATGTGTATTGGGTTGATGGTCTCAGACACAACCTTCTGAGTGTTGCCTAGCTGAATGATAGCGGCCTCACTCTGGAATTCAAGAATGGAATCTGCAGAATCAAAGGAAAAGATGGTGAATTGATGGCCACCGACATGTAGACCAAAGGTAACCTATTTCATCTGAATGCAAATATAAGTACATGTCTTATGGCTAAGTTTGATGATAGCTGGATATAGCATAGAAGACTCTACCATGTAAACTTTTATACCATTGTGAAGGCTACTAAGATCAAGGTAGTTAGAGGGTTGTCAGTGCTAAGAAAACCAGATAATACCTTGTGTAGAGAGTGTCGATTGGGGAAAATGTCTTCGTCAACCTTTAAAGGTAAATCTTTCACTGCTGACAACTTGCTTGATCTTGTGCATACTGATTTGTGTGGTCCTATGAAAACTAGAAGTGTGCAGGGTGATAGGTACTTCATGATTCTCACTGATGACTGCTCAAGAATGATGTGGGTCACATTCTTGAAAGACAAGTCTGAAGCCTTTGTGAAGTTCAAAGCTTTCAGAGCATTAGTGGAGAAGGAAAGCGGTAAAAGGATCAAGTGTCTCAAAACTGATCAAGGAGGGGACACTTCTGGTGAATTCAACAAGTATTGTGAAGAATTTGGCATCAAGAGGAAACTATCTACCCCCCAGACTCCACAATAGAATGGCCTAGCAAAGAGGAATAACCGGACTATGGTTGAGGCAGCTAGAACCATGTTGATTCAAGGAAAAGTGGCTCACACCTTTTGGAGAGAAGTGGTAAGCACTGCAGTCTACACAATGAACCGGGTACTCATCAAGAAAGGTAAGGATAAAAATCCTTATGAGTATTGGACCGGTAAGACACCTATGGTTAGCTAATTTAGGTTATTTGGTAGCAAATGTTACATCAAGAGGAGTGAACATCAGGGCAAGTTTGAAGCTAAATGTGATGAGGGAATATTCGTAGGATATTACACCAAGAGTAAAGCTCTCAAGTGTTTCAATAATAGGACTCAGAGAATTATGGAAAGTATTAATGTGAGAGTTGATGAAACCTCTGAGAAATTGAAAGAAACAGGCAATGAGCAAGCTGTAAATGAACCAGTTGCAACCTTCTGGGAACCAGTTGTCAGTCAACCAAGTACCAGTAACAATGTTCCTGAACCGGTGAATGTTGATACTAATGAAGATGAGGATGAAGAGGAAAAGCAAGAAGAACCAGTCAAGACTCTTCCTTGGTATGTTAAGCTGAATCATGATCCTAAGCAGATCATAGGAGATAAGGATGCAGGAATATTTACAAGAAGAAAGATTAGAGAAAACTCATGTTTGATCACTAAATTTGAGCCTAAGTCATTCAAAGAGGCTCATAAAGATGAAGACTAGATCAAGGCAATGGAAGAGGAACTTGACCAGATAGAGAAAAATGGTACATGGTCCTTGGTACCTAGACCGAAACATAAAAATGTCATTGGCACCAAATGGGTGTTCAGAAACAAGCTGAATGAGGATGGCATAGTGATCGGGAACAAAGCCAGATTGGTGTGCAAAGGACATGCTCAAGAAGAAGGAGAAGACTATGGAGAAACCTTTTCTCCTGTAGCCAGATTGGAAGGATTCAAGGTATATCAAATGGATGTAAAATCTACATTCCTAAATGGTGTACTTGAAGAGGAGGTGTATATAGAGCAACCGGATGGGTTTTCCCTATCTGAAGACAGTGATATGGTGTGCAAGCTACATAAAGCCTTATATGGTCTAAAGCAGGCACCTAGATCATGGTATGAATGTATACATTCCCATCTTGTGAAGATTGGATTTGAGAGAACAAGTGAAGATAGCAATATCTACTTGAAATCTGAAGGAGATCTGATCCTGATCTGTGAAGTTTTTGTTGATGGCATTATCTTTGGAGGAGATGACAAGATGAGTCATGAGTTTACTAATGAGATGAAGGAAGAGTTTGAGATGTCACTCATAGGGGAGATTAAGTTCTTCATTGGACTGCAGATCCAACAGATGAAAGATGGAATCTTTATCACTCAGTCCAAATATGTCAAAGAGGTGTTGAAGACCTTTGGCATGGAAGATAGAAAATCAGTTGGTACACCGATGGTGACCAGTTGCAAATTATCAAAAGAGGATGATTCCGCATTGGTTGATGAGAAGGAATACCAATCAATTATTGGTAAGTTGCATTATGTAGTGCATAGCAGACTAGATATTGTACATGCAGTTGGCATTACTGCAAGGTTCCAGAAAAATCCAAGAGAATCCCACTTGGTTGCAGTCAAGCAAATTCTTAGGTATCTAAAGGGAACAGTTGACTATGGATTGTGGTACCCATATAGCAATGATTTCAACCTGAAAGTATTCACAGATGCTAATTGGACAGGTAATGTGGATGATCAAAAAAGCACAACCAGTGGTGCATTCTTTCTCGGTGGTAGACTAATCTCATGGATGAGTAAGAAGCAGAGCTATATCTCTCAGTCTACAGTGGAATCAGAGTATGTTGCAGCTTTCATGAACTGCACTCAGACAATCTAGATGAAGCATGTATTAGATGACTTCAAATTCCCTATATCTGAACCGGTAAGTATATTCTATGATAACACAAGTGCTATCAATATTTAAAAGAATCCGGTTTTACATTCTAGAACCAAGCATTTTGAGCTTAAGTATCATTTCTTGAGGGAAAAGGTTCAGAATAAAGAGATTGCACTAGAACATGTTTCCAGTAAGGAGCAGTTAGTAGACATATTCACCAAGCCTCTCCCAAAGACTACATTTGTGTATTTAAGAAGTGAATTGGGGGTACTGCCCTTTCAGGAGGTAAATTAAAAGTATTTGTTCCACATCAGTCAGGTATTGCATAGTCAATTTTTTTTTGATTGATGTGTTGAAGGATGCTACTCCTCAGGGGGAGTAGCATAATGGAACAGGGATGTTTATGCCTCCACTTTGTCATTGTTGTCAAAGGGGGAGAAGAAGTGTAGTGGAGAAGATATCTACAAAAATTGGGGAGAAGATGAGTTTGCAGAAAGGTATCTTTGTATATTGCCATCAATGCCAAAGGGGGAGATTGTTGGCATTATGTGAACTAGTATGAGGACATAATGATATTGTATGTTGTCATTGATGTCAATATGTGATATGAAGAGAGAACCGACATATGTGAGAACTAGTATATATGCCAAAGTAAAGTGGTATCTTTGTTCAAAGTGAACCAACATGTCAAGGTGAACCGACATGTAGTCATGGGAACCGGCACATGGAAGCATTGTATGACTACCAGTTAGTAGGTAGTTTCCACTTCAGGATTTCTAGTTGGAGTATCTTAAGCCTGTGTGACTCAATCAGTGATCTTTATGTGATGAAGTTAGCATGATAACAAAGAATAGATAGTGTTGCTACGTAAGCCTTGTGCACGTGAAGGATTTTGCATAAAGAAGAGTGTTCCTATCTACCTCGGGAACGTGCGAAGTCTGTAAACGATGATAACATGTGACGGGTTATCAGCCACCATGAAATCGGTAGAAAACGAATGATGAAGAATGTCTTGAGATTGGATCAAGACTGTTGCATTCAATACAGTATGATCAATGGTCAGGATTGAACCGTTTGAATTCCTTAACCTAACAGGTCTAGGGGTTAGGGTTTATGCTACCGACCTGTCTGTTGTCCTATAAGGTTGATGTTGTGATTCTTTCAGAGTTTGTTGGCAAAAATTGTGTGTGTGTATCTAAGAGAAGAGATATGTGATTCTTGCCAGACCATAGGAGAGAAGTCATATCTGCAGAGTGTAAGTGCAGAAGGTGAAGAGGAGCTTAAGAGGATATGCATTGGAATTGAGTGCTATTATCAAGTCATTGATATACCTGTTGATCTTTAACTACTTCAACAGTTGTGAAATCCCCTAATAGGGTAGCCTTAACCGGCTTGTTGAAAATCCTCTAACAGGGTAACTCAAAGCTACTAAGTCATTGATATCCTTTAGCTATTGAGTTCTTGAAATCCTCTAACAAGGTACCCTTAACAAGGTTTAACCCTTAACCGGGTGATCCCTAACAGGATCGGTTCCTAACAGAACCTATTGTATCTATCTTTAACTGGGCAAGGCTCCTAACAGAGCGGACTTCCAAAGAGTTCAAAAACAAGCTTGTGGGTATTCATCCCCACCGTGGTTTTTCCCAATTGGGTTTCCATGTGAAAAATATGTGTTTCATGTGTGATGTTATGATTGTTTTCTGATTAAGTGGTGATGCATGTTGATCTTGCTGTAATATGTACATCTTTGATGGTAGATTGCCCGTTCATGCATTAGAGTGAAATGGGAATGAAGAGTTAGATTATATGAGAAGATAAGTGTCAACTGGTCTTTGCTCATCTTAGTTACACTGGGTTTTGTTGGTTGAACTCTGTTGAAGGACCGGTGTTGTTGTTTGTCTGTCAGTGCATAAGTGTTAGTTGACAAACCAGTTTAAGGTTGAGTTTTTTCCTATATTGATTCACCCCCCCCTCTTAGTACCGGTTTGGTACTATTCGTTCATCATTAAGTTATCATATGAATTATGATCTTCAATGCACACTTCGTAAGTGGGACATTTTAGTGCTATAGGAAATTTATAACAAATGGGTGGCCTTAGGAAACCCATGTAAAATATCTATGTTAGGTCCCGGGAAGGACAACTGAGAGGGGGGGGGGGGGGCTGAATCAGTTGTATACCAAATATATTATAATCCAAATGTAAGTTATTCCAATTTAACCTTAATGCCAGTAGACCAAACTTAAGTGCCGGTAAAATAGATTAATAGATATAGCAGTCTCGATTTAACTTAATGCATAAAACAGAAAGAGAAAAAACATCCACAACACATAACACAGATTTTAACGTGGAAACCCGGTAAGGGAAAAACCATGGTGGGAAACCTTACCCACAATCAGATGATACTACTGTAGATAGTATGTGTATACAAATGGGGTCTGCACATGCAGAAAGGCCAACTGCCTAGAGCTCACTTCTCAATCAAAAAATAAGAGTCACACTAACTACACAATTGGATGGTTAAATCCAATGATAATGTACTGCTCAAAATAGCATGTCCAATGATGGATTCAGTACCAGTTAGGTTTTGAACATGAGTGTCAAAACACCTTCATAACCTTCCTTCAACCTTCAAATAATGTCAGCGTGGTTCACACAAGGATCTTCTTATTCTCTCTCTTTAATATTTGAATACACTCATACCATAACCATATCTCAATTTTCAATAAGATTTTACAATCATTTATACAAAACCTAAGACCAAATGTATAGGTCGGCTCACTAAAGATATTACATTTGAATCAATTACAAAATAAGTCTTCATGCGATACAACATGTCGGCTCAATATATTTACCAAGTTATTCAATCAATAAACAATCTCCATAACATGTCATGCTAATTTGGAATAGATAATATGTACCAGTCTATAACCTAGACCTATCTGCCAGTAAAGGAAAATTTGTCAACCTAATTAGACCAATAAGAAAAACATAAAATCCAAACTTCGAATCCATGTCTTCTACATAACCAAATGATCTCCAGGTTATCATCGCTACTGGTGAACCATATAACTTGCTGGTGAACATATACTGGTGACTGTGCATAAGTCACTAACCATACTGGTGAACACAATGTAAACCTCCAAGAAGACAAGTGTTGACGTCAATGACAAAATCAATGCAACACATGACAAAGTCATCCATAATACCAACAATCTAAAAGTGACACTTATCTTTCTAATGTCCAGGCTTCTAAAAATAGTATTTTTATTAAACTATAAGTAGAAAATAGTGTTAAGATTTTTTTATAGTCAAGGTTAGGGTTTAATGTGATGGTTAGAATTATGTTAGGGTTAGGGGTAGAATTATGGTTAAGGCTAGGGTTTGGATTATAATTATAACAGGTTTTGAGTTTATGAATAGGGTTTTGGTTAGAATTAAGGGTATGGTTGGAATTACAATTAGGGTTGGGATCAGAATTATAATTAGGAGTAGGGTGAAGATTTAGATTTGGTTAGGGCTAGGGTTAGGGTCAAGGTTAGAATTAAGTTTAAGATTAGTATTAGCATTAGGATTTGGTTTAGGTTTATTATTATGGTTAGGGTTAGGGTTTAGGGATATCAATGTAGTATTTCAAAAATCAGTTGAAGCTAACCTTATTAAATTCCCACATACCATAGTTTTCAATGACAATGCACCCAAACTTGCATGATACAAAGAAATTTAGTACTTTTAGCACTATCATGTAAAACGTCATTCTATGTCCAAATGCATGAAACATATTAATTCTAGCCATTTCTAATCAAACACAATGATATTTTGGGGGATGGCCATGTATCTCATCTCTTGATGAATAATTCATGGGTACCTATTATGATCTTTTTCTCAAGAATGATAGAAATAGATCTCTATGTCAAATAAAAGATCATCTCAAAATATTTGTGCAACCAAGGTCAAAACTAGTAAGCTGTCTATCTTATATGAATCAATATTAGTGGGTCACATTAAGGAAACCTATCCATAAATTGATGCCATTACTATTAAAAATAAAAATTATGTTGCCAACACTAGCCACAATTAGGTTACTGCGGAGAGGGAATATTCTTCCCAAAAAGTCACCCAATATGACATCCTAGAGCATCTTAGGAAGACTCTAGCATAGATATCTATCTTGGAGCTCCTTTTATATTCATCTATCCATAGGGACATATTGGATCATGCCTTAATAGAATCATAAGTCCCTCGTGATATTAATCTAGATCAATTTCAAGCCATAGTGGGTCAACTATCTTCATCTTATCAACCTATGTTTAGTTTAGAAAATATGTCATTTTTTGATCCATCTAATATACCTAATCAATACAATTTTAATTTTAGCCTAAACCCTAACGTAACCATGTCTATCATTAAAAAGGGATCATGAAATTTTTGTAACCTTGAAATTTCATAATGATGCTTAGTACCCCTGTCATCTTAGTCATCACCAAGATTTTGTATTTAAAAGAGTGAAAGGTGAAAGCTACATATTTTTTCTTTCATCTAGTATAGAGCCCCACATCTTATCTCCATTATGCCCCAGATCCTGTGTAGAGCATGTCTGATAAGACTCTAGCATAGTTATATATATTGGAGCTTCTTTTATATTCATCTATCCATAGGGACATATTGGATCACACCTTAATAGAATCATAAGTCCCTAGTGATATTAATCTGGATCAATTTCAAGCTATAGGGGGTCAATTATCCTCATCTTATCATCCTATGTTTAGTTTAGCAAAATCAATTCTCTGTTTTTATTATCTACAATTGATAATGGTTGCTTTAAAACTCTATGTGAATAAATTATATATGTTGTTACATGGTTGGATTATCTCGATACATATGGCATAAAAATTAAAAACGTCATGAATTAATTATGTAACCATATAAGTCAAATATAATTCTATCAAGAAATCAAAATCAAATAGATAATATAATCACATAACTCATACATTTCAATTTCATTGATCTTATTCTTCATCCAACTCTTTGTTTGTATCATCAGATCGAGATTCAACATTGTAAGGATTGGTTATATCATCATCATCATCATTGGTATCAGTTTCGATTATGTCATCATCCACATGGATATCATCTTCATGAACATTAACTCCTACATCAATTATCTAGTTTCTCATCTTTGACATATTCCTATGGCACGTCATCAACTAACTAGTGATCTTGATCATCATCTACATCATCTTCTAGATCTTCAGTATCTTCTTCTTCCACCACATTATACTTTATCGACCTTCCTCTTGGAACATATTTAACAACAAATGACCAACCCGGTTTACCTAGAACCTCTGAGTAAAATACCTGCTCACATTGGCTTGGAAGAACATAGGGCTCATTTCTAGCTCACTCGAATGACCTTGTATTAACCATGGTAAATCCATTATCATGTTCAATAAAATTTCTCACAGGATCATTTTCATTCAGGCGTAGCCTGTACCATTGGACTACGAACATAACTAATTTGAAGAACTTAAAGTCACACTCACGTATATCATCCAAAATCCCATAGTATCGACTTTGTGAGACTTCTGGATGTATGTTACTTCTAGATGAAACATTAGTCACCTGAAAGACTGCAATTATCCCAGAATCACAAGTTTTTTTCATGTCACCCAACTCTTTGATTCAAAATTTATGGCCATTGCACCACATAGCCTTGTGGCTTTTCACCTGCAATATTTCAAACATGTAAAAATTATTGCATTGTCAAATGATAAACATATTTATTCTTGGTCGAATGTATGCAAAGAAAAAAACTCAACATATATATATACATCAATAATATAATTGAAAATAATTAAATAATATAGTCGATTAATATATTTATACTTACCTTTTTTCTCTTAAACCATATGCTAAATCAATTTCCCTTGGTGTAACATTGGAATCTCCATTACGATGAGCTTCTTTAACCAATGAAGCCACACCTTCCCATGTTAATGCACAACCAGATTATTGACATTGTTCAATCCATACCATCATCCAATCAAGATTGTTTGCGATGTACAAATGTAGTGCATCCCAATCTCAACCAACTATATAAAGAAAAATTGAAATTCACAAACAAAGTATAATTAGTTAATTACCATGGTATACGACCTTAATTTATAATTGATGTATATTGAAGATTAATAATTAAATAAGTATAATATACATAAAAACCCAATGTAAAATGTATTCTAATTAATCTCCATGACCATCTTATAATTACCTCTCACTTTCCCCATTAGGTACTCCCCTTCGAATTTGTTAATGGAGTTGGGATCCCAAATGCGATCTACATGGAACTTTGTTGTAAACTTAGGAAGATATTCAATAATGTACATCATGGTATGGTATACCATATATCCCTCCACCATAGAACCCTCAAGATGTGTTCTTTGTCTAACCAAAGCCTTCAAAAATTTCAAGTGCCTCTCAACCATCGACACTGACCTTGTGTGTACAGGTCCATACAATTAAATCTCCTTAACTTCGTGTATGACGTAGTGTTATTGTGCATTAAAAATATCTAAGGTAGACACTTTTTCATTTTACACATTAGACGAGGAATTTTTCTCTTGCAATAATTTATATCTTCTTTATGGATTTCTTTAGATGACAACCATCTACAAGTCATTTAAGGAACAAATATATTAATGAGATTTAACAAAAATATACAATATATTACATAACAAGTAAAACAAATGGCAAATATAAGATCTAGACTGTTAGAAGTGATAAAAATTGGTTTTTATTGTGCCTTAATTGTTATTCTCAATCCCTAGGTTTTAGGTTTTAAAAGGGTTTTTGTCTTGGTATATTTTCCCTTTGTTCTCCCTGGGCTATGTTATATTTTGCAGTTGAATTGCATTTGTCGGTGACCTTGTTTTAAGTCATGATTGGGAGGCCCTTTTATCATTGGATTACCAACCCCACACATTAGGAATCACCACTTGAAGCTGTTGTTTTTAATTTTTTATTATATCCCTAAGTGCTACAAAATCCATGTGACATAAAGTTCTAAAATCCCCTAGGAAGGTCCCCGTGCACAATCACTTCACCCATAAAAGGTCTCCAGATGCTCAAAAGATTCACTTAAGTGTCCGCCTTAGTGTCAATATTATGTGGGATAAGCATTTCAAAGGGAAATATGAAGTAAGTTTATCCCCCGAGAATTTTACCAAAAAGTCTCAGCCTCGCGAGATAAGGGAATAGCACTTCACAAAGAGGAAGTGTTATTCCATGACATATTGGAGGTAATGGTAGAGAACCATGGGATAAGAAATCTAAATCAAATATAAAGAAAATATTATCCCACAGATGCTTCATAACAGCAAAAGGATCATCTCGGACAAGGAGCATTCATAGGAGAGGCAAGAAGAAAAGCTTATCCCATAGTAGTTTTTAGTATGCACTCTGACCATGCGAGATAAGGGAAGATGAGGAGCGCTGAAGAAAGGCTTATCCCATAGTGTCTTAGGAACACCGAGATGAGGTTGCGGGATAAGAAATAACTCAAAGTTATAATGAAAATGTTATCCCGCAAGGTTTCCAAGCCGTCAAAGTGGTTGGGGGATAAGAATTGCAAGCCAAGGATTTTGAAGAGGCCTTATCCTGCAAGGAGTTTCACCCATTCAAAAGGGGTTGGGGGATAAGAATTGCAAGCCAAAGACAAGAGGATTTCTTATCACATGCATTCCTGTGAGGATGAGAGATAGGTTGTGGGATAAGAAACTATTAGTCTGTAGTCTTATCCCGCGAGGGGTAGATACATGAAGAAAATAATTCTTAAGCAATAGACAAATAGAGGGGTATGAGAAATGCAAGATAAGAGGATTCCTAAAAAATATATTTAGATCCTTATCCCGCAAAGGAAAACAAGGAGGAATATTGCGTTGCGGGATAAGAAGAGATAGAAGTTGATGACATCAAAATAGCGGAAGCTTGTCCCATGATGATGAAAAAGATTCTCCCAAGTGTTGTAGGATAAGAAAGAAAAGCAAACACAAAGAAACTTTATCCTGCGGGGATAATTAAAGTTGTGAAAGACAATGCAGAATAAGAGACCAAGGTAAATACAAAGGAAGGCTTATCCCACAAAGATAGTAAAGGCTATGTGATGGCTGGAATAACACAAAATGATAAAGATTTTGACAAGTCAAGGGTGGTCGAAAGAGCTTCATAAAATTCCAAGTAACTAGACGTCAAAGGACAATCTCAACCGTTCATTTCTTAATCAACAGATGACATTCAAATTTGCCGCCAACGACTAACTCTGTCCAACACAGATGAATTAATGACAATGCCATAAAAGAGGAATTCATTGGTATTCTTCCTTACCTTACAACCAAAATAAAATTCAGAGTGTTTTTTGAGCAAGAAGAAGAGTGAGTTTCAGCAAACCAGTGCCCCCTCGAGCAATTCAACTAAGCAAAAACCAATAAGTTCATTATCTCACCATACTTGTGAAATTTTAGGTTGTTGTGTGTTCCCTAGAGCTTGTCAATTTGTGTCTTCTTTTAAATTTTCTAGGGCTTCTTTTCTTTAAGCAACAAAATGACTTCTCCTACTGAGAAATCTACCAACCTTACCGCAAAGGAAACCTCTATTGCTGAATCTGAATCCTCAATTCCTATCACTGAAGCTACACCAATTGGTATGATTCCTCATCTACAAGAGATAGAAAGTGCTCCGTTGTAGATCTAAATACTAGAGTTTCCTCCCAACCATCCGAGGAGGCCAAAGCTAGCTCCTCCGAAGTAAAAGGCCACAAAGAGGAAAAGAAGAACAATTCAAAAGACTATCACTATTGTCTCAGATAGTGAGTCTTCAGATGAGCCTAATCCCACTCCCAAAGCTAGAAAACTAGCCTAAAGAGGAGGAGGGCACTCAAAGGACCTTTATTGAAGCACTCACCACCAAAACTCCTCCTCCTGTAGAAAGTACCCATGTTGCAATTAACCCTCCTGCTAAGGAAATGCCAATTCCTCAGGGGTAAAATCCTCAAAAAGAAAACCCTCCCGAGAAAGTTAAGGAAACTACTCCTGCAAAGAGGCCAACTCCCAAAGCTCCTACTAGCCCTCTTGCTCCTGCAATGACTGCAATAGAACTGCAACATGAAGTTGAGCAAAAAATAGAAGAGGCTACTCAAAGGCCAACCAGACAAACAAGGAGTCTACACCAAGACCTCTTGGAATTATTTGAGGGTTCTGCTATGAAGTATAGCCTCAAAATTGCCTTCATTGATAAGGAGGTAGGGTGTAGAGATTCTTTCACAAAGGAAAGGGGCTAGGACAACCCTTGGACATTGAATATGGGAAAACTAGTGGTACCAAATATTTTTTGTTGAGCCTATGTTGATAAGAAAATTGGCTGAAGCTTATGATGCCCCAAGTCTAACTATAAGGACTTTAGAAGGCTATGTCATATTGGACATCTCACATAGGGCCATTATTGAATGTTTTGGTTTGGATGGGTTCGCCCTCAAGGGCATCAACAAGAGAAATAAGCAAAGGGACTATCAATATAAAAAAGAGAGGTATAGAAAGGACCTTGTTCCTCCATTCATGAGGAAAATTTTCAAAAATTCACAGAATTATGTCCTACCATCTAAAAGGGAGCCTTTCAAATTGGAATGCTTTGAACCCTATTTTGTTAAGACTTACTATGCATTGGGGCAGATTCTTGGAGTTGATTGTGGGATTAATCAAATGCCCATTGATTTCATGATGATTGTCATCAACATCCAGCACCCTTCAATAAAAGAGTTGTATGATTTTGCAACTATTATTCATGACAAGCTACATGAGGGGTTAATAGGAGCAAATAATAAATATGAGAAGCTAGAGTTCAGGCATTATTCTTTATTGTGCCATCTTATTCTTTATCAGAACAAGGCTTATTGGGGTCGAGAATTGAATATATGGACTATTGACCCATACACAGGTTTTGAGTGGCCAATGCAGAGGTAGAGACAAGTATGGGATAAGGGGTCTAGGTATGGTGATTATTGTGTTTTCTTTGACCATTTTGTTGTAAATATTCTATCCAAGTTCAGAGTTAGGTTGCCAAGGCTGCCCAAGGACATCATCAAAATTTTGAGAATAAATACTTGTAGGGTTGATGGAATTGTATATCATGAGGGTGCATTCACCTGTAAGTTTGGGGACTTATTTTTCTATGGCAACTGCACTATCATTAGGGTCTATGGGTGTGAGGTGGCACCCCATGTGTTGCCACTTTTTGTTTCTCCAAGGCTAGCATTTCTTGAGTTCATCTGGTAGATAATGTGGATGGACAAGGATTGGATCAAAACTGATAAGAAAGGGAAGCTCCTCCCTAGGGTGACTATTTTTGGTGAATTCACTGTAGGTTGTGATAATTTGAAGAAGTTACATGATTTTTTGGTAAAAACCTACAGATTAAAGGTTTCCCAGGCTAGACATTTTGACCCTGAGGGATTTATAAATGATCTTAGGATACATAAGCTCAAGGAAAAAGGTTATTTCCATTCATTTTATGAAAGAGAGGACCTAATTAGGAATAATTTCCCTATTGATGTAGATCAAAGAAGAAAAAAGTGTGAGCTCATGAAGAAGGTAGAGAGGGAAAGGAAGCAGGAGGATCCTAGTTTTGAGGGTGTGCGCAGCAATTTTTAGAGTGGTTTTGCTAGGATGTATTTCATTCTTACAAAAATAGATGACATAATAAAGATGGAGATAGAGAGAAGGGATGCCAGGGATAAAGGGGTTGAATTTGAATAAATGCCAATTGACCCGACCCCTATAGTGTACAAGATGAAGGGAAATACAATAATAGTTGAAGAACTGTCCCCTAAAACCTCTTGGCATAATGCACAAAGAGAAAAGCAAGAGGCTCCTGATCTAGGCAAGAAAGATTGAGAAGGGGAAAGTGAAGATGTCTGATTTTATAGACATCCAAGAAGATTTTGATACAAATGTGCCACCACCTTATCCCCCATGGGAAACATTCCATGAAGATTAAGTTGTTGAAGTCCTCAATGATTCAAATAGGGCCATCATCCTGAGCACAATCCCTATAAAAGAAATAGATGATGAAATAATTATTTCTTCAAAGGACTTTATTATAGATAACAATTTTGTGAACTCTCCCAAGTTCAAATATTGTTGGTTTATGGAAAAATTAAAGAACTTATCTAATGAGGAGATTAGGAATTTTGATAGGAATAGCTTCAGATGCACCCCTGAAGAAGGCAGAGAGATGATTCAAAATAGTGGCATGATTCTTGTTTCCAATTGGGATTTTTAGAAAATTTTCTTGTTAGATCAAATCATGTGGCACAAGGACCCCAATTTTGCCAAAGAGTCTGGAGAGCATGGGTCAGGGGTAAGCATAAGCTTAAAGGATTTTTCTATATGGTCTAAAGCCCCAAATTTTTAGAAACCTATAGTTTTACAGGGTGGACAACAAAAAGCAGGAGATGTAGTGGTTCAAACACTAGAAGATACCACTACATTTGAGGCTATGGCAATCACATCACATGCAGTCCAATTCGCTCAGCTAGTAGTTGAAGATCTTGAGAAAAATATGTAAGACTAAAGGACATGCATGTGGCCTTAAATACAAGCCACAATTAGTTATTCATTGAAAATGTTGCATTAAAGGAGAAAATAAAGAAGATGACTGCAGACTCTTCAGGAGGAATTAGACCTTAAGAATTGGAAAGGATGAACAAAGAGTTGCAAAGGGTCAGAGATGAGGCTGAAAATAATTATTTTGAAATCATAAAATATTCAATTTGGCATATTTTAAATAAGATTTTTATAAGTTGAGTGAGGTACATACTTCATTTTCTTTGACATCTCAGCTTCTTAGTCAGCTAGATGAAATTCTTTCATTCTTTCAACCCATCAGGATTACTTGTCTTCCAAAGAGTCAAATTTTAAAGTAAGTCATGTTGGCGATCAAGAATGCAAACTCTCCACCACAAATTGTGGGGATAACATGGAAGAATTATTATTTGTTGATTAAGGAATTGCCCAACATAGAGGATGAGAAGAAAACATTGATGGGGATGATTAATCCTTTCCAAGGGCTGAAAAGGTGGGATATCTCCACAAGTTTGATAGGTGAAGGACAAATCAAAATCTTAAAAGAGTGGAAGAAAGGCTTCCAAGATGCCATAAATGCAGTTTTGACTTCTCTAGCTACTGATTCGACCCAAGGTGATACATATTATGATATTATTGATAGAATTATGGAGGTGGATTTAATGTATCACAGGTTTACTTTGGGAGCCGCAACTGTGCCAGCCCATAAGACAAAAGAAACAATGAGTAAGCTGCAAGGCTTAAGGGATTTTTCTTGGCCATTTGATGAAATAGAAGTAATGCACAAAAAGTACTGTTCTTTGGAAGAAGAGCAACCTAAAGAGGAAGACTAGTCTCAATCATTCCATTTGTTTAACTCCTAAAAATTTTGTGCAGGTTGTTTATTTTGGCAGAATGATTAGAATACCCAACTAGCAAGGACCACTCTCCAAGAAGCCTCCCACCGAATGCAAGATTACACTTCTGATAGTGACAATAGGAGATATGAAGTACAAATGTGAGTACACCCTTTGCAGCTCTGTAGCCCAAGCTCCCGGGATGATGCCTTCCTAGCCACCTTCATTAAATTCATCAAGGAAGATTGCATTCAGAGAACCAAGGACCTAAGCTTTAGGTCAAATTTGTAATGCAGTTATATTTTGACATGTGTCTTCTTCGGCCTGAGGCTTGTTTTGCTCCCTTGTGTTATAAAATGAAATTCAAGGCCAAGAAAAAGGATTTGGAAATTTTGATTAGTATGTAATAGGAATACTTTAGAGCAATATAGTGACAGTTAGTCTTTTGCAAGCTTAATGAGAAAAATAATTTATCATGAGTGTATCATTCATCTTTTGAAAATCAATATAGAATAAATTTATTTTCTTGCTCCAATCTTTGGTGTTTTATTGTATAAGCTGAAGTGTGAATGATATTTTAGCTTGTCTTCTCTAATGCACAATGTGTGTTATTTGATAGGTTTCATTTCTAGTAAATGAATTAAATTCTATCTTAAACACTGCAATATGTTTCTGAGAAATTGTGAGGAAGGAGTGGATGTGTTCTCATTCTGAACATGTTCAGTAGGTCTTAGATATTTAGTATTGAATTCTAATACTGATCATATGATACTTTTTGTCATTGGCCCTGTTATTTGACTTTGGTTTCCCTTGAAGAGGCACTAGTTACACTTTTCTAAGTTTCAGGATCATTTTTACATTCTTATTTCACCTTTTATATTTAAGTATTCAGTTCTTCTTCATAAGGAGTAGAACAGATTAGAGCCACTTTGAATGCAAGCAAAGCGACACAAGCTAAAGTTCAAGCCAAAATTCGTAGTTTATCATACTTTCCATGGTATATTTTCATTAAAATCATCTATTTTACATTGCAATGTTTTCTCATATAAAGCTAAAATGTTGTATAGCATTGCAATAGGGATACCCACCTAGGTCTATTTATGAGTTAGTGGCTATTTCTCTAGGATCTAAGATTAGTTGATTTAGGAACCAACATATACAATGAACTAAACAAATATCTCTACTTACCTCATGTATTTTCCAAGATCATATATAACTTGCTTGACATTGTTGTCAAAGTTGTCTGGGAGATATAGAGGTAGAACATACTGCAACAATTATAAAATGATTTTTCATTATTTTCCCAAAAGTAGTAAACATAATACACTGAAAAGTACATGTAATATATATATATATATACCAAAATAATTACCTTAATGAAGGTATGCCAAACATGTGTTTTCATCCCTGACCCAAATTCACCTTTCTTTATTATGATATTGTTTATGTTCACAGCAAATCCTATGGTAAATCAAAATTTTCATATGACTTATTTTATAGCATTTCTTTGTTGCTCCATTAATAACCAAGGAAGGGTGCTTATATTAATTTGGTCTCCATCGCTATTCAATGGAAAGAAATTTTTCAATGCATGATTCACTTCTTGAATGTCACTACAAATTTTGATAATTTTTTCTTTTTCATGCCTTCCATCCAATATTTTCCATAATGTTTCTGTTAAATTTTTTCTGTAATGCATTGTGTCAAATAAATGTACTGTTTGCAGCTACTCATAGTAGGGAAACCTACTTAATTGTCTGGGATAACTTTTCAGTCCCTGTGGAAGTTGGCCATTAACGCCTTGACGACCTTCATGAAGCATATACGTTAAACAAATTAACAACGACAATCATTGTCAATTACAACATGAGTCAATGAAACACAATATAAAATATAAATTACAAACATATTGTTGGTCCTCACAACTAGAATGGAAACTGGGCAATAAAACAAAATTCAGGGATTGGACATCCTTGAACAACTAGCTTTCCTATAGAAAAGGCTCATTTACTTATCGACTAGGGACGTAAACTTGAAACGGGCCAACACTGTATGTGCACCAAGTTCATATCACAACGATTCTATCCTACTAAAGGAAAGAAATTCTCTGAAGTAAACGTGCAAAAACATAATGAACTAATACTTAATAAGAATTCACAACTGAAAACAACTTTAGCAACTACTACCAAATGATAATGTTCTGGAAAGCAGATAGAAACTACTCTGTCATTGTGGTTGCAGGAATAGACACAGGAACTATTTCCAGTGGCTGCAAGAATAGACTATTGCGGAAACAACAACTATTACAAGATGGAAATTAACTAGAAAACACCAAGGATTACTCACCAAGTGGGCCCCCTTGAGTGAGTATATCCTGAGCTTTTAGATTACAACTGTTAAGCTTAAAATCACATTAATCTCTTCTTTTTTCGTGAGGAGATAGAGACCCTTTATTTATATGAAAACTTATAATAGATTCCTAACTGATCGACCACATTCCTACAGAATAGGCAAACAGGTTTTATTATACTAAAGAAGAAGTCAATGCAGGAAAATAGAATAACATTTGTCCTGTAGCTGAGGAGATATAGCATGACTTGCTTCCTAGATCTAATCTCCACTAAGAATAGTTATAAATGTCTCATAAATCATTATGTTGAAGAACCGATCAAGTGGCTTCTATCTCCTTCAATGCTTCTTTTCTTTGACTAGGTCTGCATTGTGGCGGCATGCTTGGTGTTCCTTTAAACTACCACTTAAACTTTTCTTCTTCTTTGCTAACCCTCCATCATGATGTTAACATGCACAAAAAACATGTGTATATACTAACACGAACATGACATAAATTAAACCATACTTAAGATTGATTTAGATATTTACATAGATAAAAAATTTTGAAACCATTATATGACAGCCTTAAGTATTAGACAAATCAGTTCCCGAAATACTTAAAAAGGTATCAACTAGGAGAGTTTATTGATCGAAATATCATCTAATCACAAGACCTAGTCATGAATACTATAAAAAAAATCTATTGAAATAGACTCATTATTTAGGCTCATCATCTCCCCTATCCTAACTTCTTGTCGATCCTCCAATAATAGGAAAATTCTGAATTCTGGCATTGATTCTAAAATTGCCAGAGCTAACCTACCCAGAACCTCATGCAGACAAACTCTAGTAGAATCATTTCATCTTTTCCAATCGTGTCCACCTGGTACATTCTGCTGCTTCACTATATGGTGGACCATTATACATGCATCCCATTAGTGGCCATAGGAGGATTGGAAGCTAAAAACTGAGAGGCAACCAATGTCTTCCTTTTGTTCTTCCCAAGTGCATATATTTGGGTTCTCTCTCCAGTGTTGCATGATAGTTTTGTAATGAGTGTGGCTTGGATTGCTTCAATTCATCTGGCAGGGTATTCCAATGCTAGACCAAATGTCCTAATAGTACCTTATCCTTCCCTTGTAGCCATTTTCTCATATTATTTATACACCTCTTCTCTTAAGGACAGAATGTCTTTTGCGAAATATGGCTGATATGCAATCTTTTGCCAGTAAAAATAAAGTCTTCTTGGCTCTCTTGATTCAACCCTTAATGGCAGTGAAAGGTGAGTTCTTCCTTTCTATGTATCTAGAACTACTCTCCTCTTGCAATTTTGTTTTGCACCCATGACATGAGAGCTCTCAACTAGATATCTCCAATGTAGAGGAGAGGGTTCCAATCAACATCATCAGGAACAACGTAATTATGTAAATAAAATTCATAGAGAAAATTCTTAATGGATGTAGGAGATGTCTAATAAATATGATAGGATTCCTCAGGTGTCTTCAATGAGGGACTTAGATCCCTGACAATTCTCATCAAACAAATATGTTATTCCTTTAAATATAGATATTAAACCCAAGGAGGTGATCGGCATTGCATTAGCTATGGTACCATAGTGGCCACCGTTTCCACCTTAGTTTTAAGCTGAGAAATATCCTTGTCTTTTTGTTCAATAATCTTCTTCTACTGGTTAATTATTCTATGCATTTCTTCTTTCTCCAATTCCCATTATTGGTAAAGGGAAGTGTCACTGCACGAATGGTAAGGGAAGTAGGTGGTCTATAAATAGGTTCCCTAGGCTTCATCTTTTCAACTCTGCTTCCTTATTCAATAACCTATTCTGTGGGGGATGTTAAACTATCAAGCCTATCAAAACCTACTTCTTCCTACAGTTGCTCATCAATGTTCTACAACTCTTCTTCTTTATGTAGCTACTCATCAATTTTCTGCAACTCTTCTTCTTTGTATTTTTCTTCTTCCCTTCATATTTCCTTAGGTGGAGAATAAGGAATATCTTTCTAGTGGACTGTGTGGCTCTTGTTCTGGAGAATCAACTAGAATGGTGACATTCGGCTCTACTGATCGTTCTGAATCTTTAATCTTTTTCTGAAGTTACCACTACTTCTCTGAGATTTTCCTTTAGTGGCTGTAGGACTGCTTCCTATAGCTAATTCCTTAGCTACTTTAGTGGTTGCAGGAGAAACCATTTTTGTGACTTTCCTTTTCTTGGCAACAGGAGAGGGTAAATCCCCACTTTTACTTTTCTCATCCTTTTCTATGTCAATCTATTTCCCTTTGCCTTTTTCCTTTTGTGTGGAAGCCCTAGTTTTCATTAGGCTTTGAGAAGGAACCCCTATTGTAGGTTTTTCTTGTAAGGGTTCATCTACTTTAGAAACATTTTTCTCTGGCAATATCCTAGAGGATGAGGGTTTAATAGGGGAACTAGTTTTTTCAAGATTTTTAAAATTTTCCCACTCTTGAGATGGAAGCGGTTCCATTGGACCCACATTATCTACCCTAAACCTTCTAATTTCAACAAATTCATTCCAAGGCATTGGAGAGACATCTCTTAAAGATCTTTCAACCAACAAATTGATTAGACAATGATGAGAAACATAGTGAGGCCTACCTTTCTGGGTTTCTGCTATGCTTATGGAAAGAAGATTGTACAATTTCGGAAAATTCATCATTCTCCCGTGGCATAGATGAATCAGAAGCTTGAAATGATGGGAATGTAGACACAAGAATCTTCCTTCACAAGTTAAATACTTCAAGACATTCAATGCTACTGCTCTCCATTCAGGTGGAAGAGATTCTCATCTAGCTCCCTATCTGTCTATTACCAAGGGTTGGTCTCCCTGTTGTGTAAACTCTACTCTTGCACTACGTGCATCCTTAGATTAAGGGTAATTTTCTCCATTTGTTGGCAACCTGGTTACTTTTGTAATCTGTTCCTCTGTCACGACAACTCTCAAACCTTTTACCTAGGCTTCTCCATCTAAAAGTGTGTGGGTAAATTCCCTTGCAATTTCCTCATTAAACTCAGTCGGTTTCAAAACATAATCCAACCACCCACTATTGTGGAATACTAGCTCACAATCTTGGTCTTGAAGAAGGATTTCATGAACTGTTGGTTCATGATGAACAGGTGGACCACCCATTGCAACAGTAACACTCTCTACTCACCAATGGTATAAATTTGCCCAATTCTGCAACTGAAATATACTTAATATGTTCTTATTTGGTCGGAACCCAGCTACAATTCTAAAATAACTCTAGGCAGACAAAAGGACAAAGTACGAAATATCACCTCAAAGCAAATAAATTTGAAAAATTTAAAACTTAATCTATGATGACATAAGAATTATCTGATAGAGTAATTCTCATCGTACTTCCCCCCCAACCTAAGGTTTAACAGGTGTCCACAAATGCAGAGGAGGACTGAAAAGGACACTATGCAAAATATGATAATGATAGTTAATATGGTTTAATTATATACATGTAACAAAAATAAGTACACATGTGCGTACCCGATATCGTGTGATAATGACTATAGCTGAAGAAATTTATTATATAAGACATTGAACTGCCATGCACAGAAAGCGAGGTGGGAATGAATGAACAAAGTGGAAGGAAATGAGTGAATGCAGAAATGAAATATTTATTGCACAAAAATGTACTTCCACCAGATATGGAAGTATTTATTATGAGCATGCAGCAAAGATTTAGGAGGAAGAGGTAACGAGAAAGCCGTCGCTTGTTGCTGCAGGAATCTCAAGATTTTCTGGCATGGTGAACTGCTATAGGAATTCGTCCTTGCTAAGAGGCTTGTGGTATAGGCTCAAATGATGCCCATTTACTAACAATTTGAATTTGACAGGATCAATTATTGATAATCGTACGACACTATTAGAGAATGTTTCAATTACTTCATAAGTTCCTAACTAGTGTGTCTACAATTTTCCCAAGATGTCTTTATACATTGAATCATAGAGAAGGGCCCAATCACCTGGCTTGAATGATTTGTCTTTTATATAGCGATCATCTCACTTCATGCATTGATTTTGAATTTTTTATGTTTGCTACAAGGTTGACTTTCTTATTTCATCTAAGGCATTAAGCTGCAGGAGCCTTTCCTGTTGTTCTCCAGAAAGATTTATATCTAAGGCAATGGTTGTTCTTAGGGTTTTATGCTCAAATTCCACAAGCATCATAGCTTTTGTCCCATACACCATTTCAAAGGGTGTAAACCCTATTGTGGTTTTCCAAGTGGTTTTATAAGCTCATACTGCTTCAAATAACCTACTTGACCAATCCTTATAGTTAAGAGCTATTGTTTTGGTCAATATAGATTCAAGTTCCCTATTAGTGATGTCTGCTTGTCCATTTGCCTGAGGATGGTAGGGAGTTGATTTTTATGCCTTATATTGTATTGATTAACCGGGGCGGTGATCAAAGTGGAAGTGAATTGTGCCCCTTGATCTGTCACAATCTCTCTGGGAGCTCCATACCGAGTAAAGATCTCTTCATATAAAAATTATGCTACCTTATTATCCCTGGGATGCTTGAATGCTTTGACCTCAACCCACTTTGTCACATAGTTGGTACATACAAGAATGTATGACCGACCATTTGATGATGGATCAATTGGCCCAACAATTCTAAGCTGCATTTATCAAATGGTGTAACAACCACTTATGGATGTAAAGGCATTTCATTAGACCAAGTTGTTCTTCCCATTCGCTAACAACTGTCACATTTCCTGGTATATTTGACTGCATCCTTGTGAAAAGTTGGCCAATAATACCCTGTAGTCAGTATCTTGAGAGTTGTTCTCTTGGCAGCAAAGTGACCTCCACAAGTCTCATCATGATAGGCATGAAGGATATCTTAAGTTTCATCTTCTCTAACACATCACCTCATAACTTGATCTAGCCCCGTATAGAATAAGCAATTTTCTATCCATGAAAAGTGGAAACTCTTTTCTACCAACAATCTTTTTTCCTTTGGTGAGAAATGAGGAGGGATCTTGTTAGCTGCTAAGTAATTAGCTATGTCAGCATACCATGGAATATTCACATTAATTGAAAACAAATGCTCATCAATGGCTTCAGAACTGTCTAGTGTTTGAATACTGGATAGAAAATCTGCCACTACTTTTTCTTTACCTAGTTTATCTATGATAATGATGTCAAATTCATGCATTAACAACAACCATCTTGCCAACCTACCTATAATGGAACTTTTATCCATGAGGTACTTGATGGCTACATGATCAATATGCACAAAGATTTGGTAAACAGTGATATAGTGTCTAAACTTATTAAGGGCATAGATAACAACTAACATTTCCTTTTCAGTGAGTATAATTTAGCTCTGGTCCTTATAAATTTTTGTTGATATAGTAAACTGCATTATCCAAAACTCCTTGCTTTTGCCCCAAAACTGCTCCTATTGAAAAATCTGATGCATCTGTATGAATGTGAAAAGGAAGAGACCAATCAGGTCCTTTAAGCAGAGGAGCTTGGGTCAAGGCTCCTTTAAGTTTAGAAAATGCCTCTTCACATGTTACTGCCCATTCAAACTCAGAATATTTTGTTAAGAGAGAATACAAAGGTCCTGCCATCTTACTGAAGTCCTTGATAAATCTCCTATAGTACTCTACATGGCCTAAAAAACTTCTTACATCCTTTTCTTTTGTAGGGGTAGGAAGATAAAGTATTACCTCAATTTTGGTTGGATCAACTTGAATACCTAATTCAGAAATATGATGCCCCAACAAAATTCCTTCTTGCATCTTCATGAAACATTTTTCACTATTTAGGGACAAATTTTGATCCTCACACCGCTGGAACACTTTGGTAAGATTTTGCAATGCTTCCTTAAAGGTGGCTCCATAAGTAGTAAAATCATCCATGTAAATTTCCATACATTCATGGGATATATCTGAGAATATACTAAGGACAACCCTTTGAAAGTTTGTAGGAGCATTGCATAAACCAAAAGGAAGAATTGAATAGGCATATGTTCCCAAAGGGAGAGTGAAGGTGATCTTTTCCTGGTCTTTGGGAGATATTTTGATCTGATTATAACCACTAAACCCATCCAAGAATGAAAAGTATCGCTTACCTGCTAGGGAATCTAATACTTGATCTATGAATGGAAGTGAAAAGTGATCCTTTTTGGTAGCAGTGTTGAGCTCCCTATAGTCCACACAAACTCTCCATTTTCCTTCTTTCTTTTTAACTATAACTAGGGGAGAAACCCATTGATTGTCTGAAATAGGGTAAATGAATCTTGCATTAAGAAACTTTTGTAGTTCCTCCTTAACTATTTCCCTTAATGCAGGAATAATCCTTCGTTGAGGTTGTCTAATTGGTTTACAATCTTCTTTGATATAAATCCTATGGGTACACAATGTAGGATTTAATTCCTTCATGTCATGATAATCCCATGCAAAGGCTTTTTTTTGGGCTTTGAGTAATTATATTAATAACAACCTTTGGTCTAATGTAAGTTGACTATTGACATTCAGATTCCTTCCCGGAGCAACCTCTATTTGAGTGACTGACTCAACATTAGATATTTCAGTTAAACAAGAAGTTTGGATTTCCTGTGGTAATAATGTATGAAATATGTTTGTAGATGTAGGAGAATCTAAAGAGCTTGCAGATGGAAGAAGAGTATGCAAAGGACTTGTTGGTATACTAGATGACTGTTGAGCTGCTTCATAATGATTTCCTATGATGTTAGAGAGTGTTGTATGATTTTCTTGGAAATCTATAAATGGTTCCCTGGTTAATATCATTAGTTGTTGAACATAATTAATTTCCTCTTCTTCTTCTTCTCCTATATCTAGCCATACTAATTGCTATTGATCAAGTTGTGGTTGTGTTGGAGAATAAAGTGCAAGAGTTTTAGTAGTAATACCATCTGAAATGGTCATGTCTCTTGATCTACAACTTATGTATGCATTAGCTCTAGAAAGCTAAGGTCTTCCCAAAATGATTGGATATCCACCCAATGTTGCCCTAGGAGAGAGTATTATAAAATCAGCCGTATATTCCCAAGAATCTAATGTGACAACGATATCTTCAACCATCCCTTTAGGCCAGACACTAGGGCTATCAGTAAGCTGCAGGACCATTGGGGTAGATCTAGGACTAATAATGTTGACTTGTTGCATGACATCCTTGGTCATCACATTTATGACTGCTCCTAAGTCTATCAAGGCATTTTTAATTTGAGTTCCATTAATAACTACCTTCACAATAGGACTACCTGGGTCAGAATATTTAGGGAAAACAATTTTTCCTAACATAATATCAACCAATTTCCCTACTACATGCACTATTTTTGGGTCCTTTTTCACGTGCCATGGTTTTTTAAGACATGCTTCTTTAATAGATTTTCTATATATGGGAATATCATTAATATCTTGAAACAATGGAATATTTACACATATATGTTTTAATTGATCAATAAGATCAAAAGCTATGCCATCATGCTGCCTAGACACTTCCACCTGTAATCTTTGAGGGAATGGGGGAATTCCAATAGGTGCACCTGGAGTCTCAAACTGATGTACCTGCTCAGAGTTTCCAGGTTGATCATGTGTAGTGTCCTGAGCAATCTCCTTATATGGTAATTTTGTTATAACTGGAGGAGATGGGGTAGGCAGAGTTGTTCTTGATCATAAGTGAATATCACTTATATCGAGAGGATATGCAGGATACTGATTAGGATCAGTTGAAAACACTTGCTAATGTTGTTGGGGTTTGTTATTTGGATTTGGCTCGAGTTGTTTTGGTACTTGGGTTGGCTTGGGTGAAGTAGTATTAGGCGCTGGTGGCATTAAAGCCAGCTATTGGGACTATTGTTGTGGCTAAAGGAAACCTGATGATTGGTTTGCCCATTGCTGACCTCCCCTCCATTGTGGTGACTGTTGCCAGTTACCTTGAGGTGGTGACCAATTCCCTTATGGCTACTACCATTGAGAGGAAGTAATCTGATAATTAGGCCAAGGGTTTTGAGAGTTATTCCAAGATTGAGGAGTAAAATTTCCAAAATTTTGGGAGTATGAAGGTTCCCATTGATTATTTTGTGCATTGAAGTTCATATAAGGATTATAAAAAGACAATGGATCTTGTGGAATACCTTGTCTTGGAGGCCAAGGCCTTCATTGTGCAACATAAAAGATTTGTTCATCATCTCCATAGACTGGCTTGAAATTTGGGGAAGTCTGCTGGCTGTCAATTTTAGCTAGGAGTTTACATTTGTAGTCCCTCTTCTTTTGCTTATTTCCTACTTGAAGTGTATCCAACTGAGTAGCCATATTGTTAATAATATCCTCTTTAAATTCCTTTAACAAATGAGTTATATCCATTCTCAAAACTGTTGTAGATGTCTTTGCAATTGAAGAACCAGGCCTATAGTGTCTTCCTTTCTTGGCTAAGGATCTAGAATATTTTTGACAAATTTGCCTGATGTCATCCCGTTGAACTTGAGTAATGTCTCTTCCTCCCGTAAGGTCTAATGAGTCAACACAATCTTCATTGATTCCCCTTAGAAAAATCAACTTCATGGATTCTTCACTCAAGGTGCTATGCTTGGATTTTCTGACAATAAACAAAAACCTCTCCAGATAATCTTCCAAACTCTCATCTTCTTTTTGTGTCATCCGGAAGATATCATCACCATTTTGGTCCATTCCCCTACAATAATCTTTATACTTATCCAAGAAGTTTCTCTTCATCTCATCCCAGGTAGTGATTACATCTCTACCTAGACTCATAAACCATCTCAAAGTATCTTCTTTCAGAGTAGTAGGGAATAACTTGAGTTTCTGGGCATCAATGGTATAGTCATAACTTCTACAAAGGATGTCAAATTCAAACAAAAAGGTATCTGGATCTTCTATCACCAAGCCATGAAATTTTCAAAGAGAAGAGGCTGGTATATTCTTCAAGTTTGCATTATCATGCTGGTCAAGAATAAGAAACTGAAATGTTGGGTTTACAGGCAGAGGTGGAGGATTTTCTGCCATTGGTCCCTGATAAAGAACCAAAGGTAAGATGTTTTGCTTAGGGGGTTCGTTTAAGAATTCTAGGTTTCTGACAAATAAAAAACACCTCTATTTCATACAAACATTTCTGCAAAAGGGTTTACTTGTATTGCTTGATCTGATCTTATGTCTTGAGTGGAATGCGAGGGAAGAAATATTTCTAATGCATCTGTTCTCCTTCTATGCATACAAATTTAAAGAATAAATTCAAAGAGATAACTAAGAAATCTTAAAACTAATGGTTACAACAGGTTCTTAGTTTAGCAGCATCCCCAACAACAGTGCCAAAAATGTTGGTCCTCAAAATTGGAATGGCAACTAGGTAATAAAACATAATTAAGGGATTTAACATCCTTGAAAAACTACCTTTCCTATAGCAAAGGCTCATTTACTTATCGACCAGGGACGTAAACTTGAAACGAGCCAACACTATATGTGCATGAAGTTCATATCGTAACCATTCTATCCTACTGTAGGAAAGGAAATTCTTTGAATTAAACGTGCTAAAAATAATGAACTAATACTTAATCATAATTCACAACTAAAAACAACTTAAGAAACTACTACCAAATGATAATGTTTTGGCAAGTGGATAGAAACTACTCTGTCGTTGTGGCTGCATGAGTAGACATAGAAATTGTTTCTAGTGGCTGTAGGAACAAACAATTTCAGAAACAACAACTATTGCAAGATGGAAATTAACTAGAAAACACCAAGGATTACTCACCAAGTGGGCCCCCTTGAGTGAGTATATCCAGAACTTTCAAATTACAACTATTAAGCTCAAAATCACATTAATCTCTTTATTCCAAATTGACAGTGAAAATACATAACTCTAAAAAAACTGAGTGTTACAAATACAATGGTTGTTCTCTTCTTTTTTCAAGAGGAGATAGAGACCCTTTATTTATATGGAAACTTATAAAAGATTCCTAACTGATCAACCACATTCCTACGGAATAGGCAAACATGTTTTATTATACTAAAGAAGAAGTCAACGTAGGAAAACATAATAACATTAGTCCTCCAGCTGAGAAGATATAGCATGTCTTGCTTCATAGATCTAAGCTCCACTAAGAATAGTTATAAATGTCTCATAAATTATTCTGCTGAAGAATCAGTCAAGTGGCTTTGATCTCCTTCAATGTTACTTTTCTTTGACTGGGTCTTCATTGTGGTGGCATGCTTGGTGTTCCTTTAAACTCCCATTTAGTCTTTTCTTCTTCTTTGCCAATCCTACATCATGATGTTAATGTGCACAACAAATATGTGTAGATACTAATGCTAACATGACATAAATTAAACCATACTTAAGATTGATTTAGATATTTGCATAGATAAACCTTTTAGAAACTATTATATGACAACCTTAAGTATCAGACAAATCAGTTCTAGAAATACTTACAAAGGTATCAACTAGGAGAGTATCCTGATCCAAATATCATCTAATCACAAGACCTAGGTAGGAATACTATAACAAAAATCTATCAAAATAGAGCCATTATTTAGGCGCATCACATATCATATATGATAGATAAACATTTTGATCCAATGTATAACCTTGACGATTAATTCTATTATATTCCAACTTCCATAGGCGAGGCTTTATTGTTTGTGATTTTGGTGTAGTCTCTTCTTTCCCATTCAAAATATGTTTTTGAGTAGTTCGATACTTATGATTTAGTTGAATGACAAGATTTCATCTTTGGACCACAAATTGGACATGCAAATTTTCCCTTTGTTTGAAGACTTGCAAGATCATATATAATTGGATTAAATATGTCAATTTTTATAATTATATATAATTAATAGATTATTTAAAAAAGATGCATGTTATCTACATCATAAAATTAAATATCGTTAAAGTGCAGTCGAACGTTATAACATATCACAAAAATGTGTTAGCCCTGGGGCATCATAAATTGTCCATACAAGCATTGCATGCAATTGAAATTGTCTTTGTCCTATTGGTCTAGAGACGTCATACATAGTGACGCCATTCCATAACGTTAGTAACTCATCAATAAGAGGCTCGATATATACATTCTTATCTTTAACTTGGAACTTACCTAGTTGAATGAACATAAACATTACATAATTATTTAGCCATTTTAATGCAATATATATAAATTAATGTACATGACTATTAAATGAAAAATATATAAGTAATTATCCAACAAATAAGACAAATGAGATGCTACAATGTTAAAGAAAATTGATGTAAACAAATACCCAGAACAATCATTGCCAACATTTTATGCTCCCTCTTTATTCACATCCATGGAGGAATGTTATTGTTGATAACAAAAATAGGCCATACCGAGTAAATAGATCTCATCTCTCCAAATGGATTGACACCATCCGCTGCCAATGAAAGCCTAAGAATATGAGGTTCTTCTTTAAAGTGTGGTCATTTTTCCTCCATGTCCCTAAATCTAGAACCATTTTCAGGCATTTGAAGATCTCAACTTCTATTATGTGCATGGTAATCCATAAATTGCGCTAAGCTTTCGCACCTAAATAATCATTGCATACGTGGAATAATGAGAATGTAAAGAAGAACCTTGCGAGGCACCTTTTTTGTTAGTTGATCTATTCGATATCTACTGATGTGACATTTTGGGTATTCTGTTGCAAATTCATGTTATTTATGATATATAATATGATCGTTGGGACATGCATCTATTGCTTGATACTCCATTCCAATATCTTTCATAATGGTAGATAAATATCTGTATGAGTGAGGTAAAATATTTGATGATGGTAACAAAAATTCACCTATCAATCTACAACAAAAGAATAATGTGTTAATATAATGAACATTAATTATACATATTCCATCCTTTATTTAGTAGTCATCAACTAACAACAAAATAGATGAAAAAAGATGACATATATGACATACCTTAACACCCATGAGATTGCTATGTTATATAAACCATTCATAACCTTCAAGTTCACTAGCAACAATACAATAGAGAGATGAGTTGTTTAGGAGCCTTCATAAAGGGGCTTGTATGCCTTCTCAAGTACAATTAAATCATGAACATCATCAAAGTCATCTCAATCATTATCATGATCAGTTGCACCACTAAATGTGTCATGAATCAATGTATCTGTACAATCATCTTCAACTCTGTTTTCTGGCACATTATCATATTCTTCCATAGGATCATTAACTTCATCTTTGATATTCATAGCTCCATGTTCCTGTGCTTGCAAATCGACATTCTTCAGGCCATGGTAATCCATATCTTGTGCCCTAGGGTACCCCACCTTTATAATAATGATTGACACAAATTAACCATGATCAAGATCAAGTGATTTTTTATATATACACAAAATTTTTAAAATGATATAAACATTTACAAATTCAATTAATATAAAGACATATAATGAACAATTTAATAATGGACGATAATCATTCCCCCCTTCAACGTGACCATGTTGTGTACAATATTTCTCAGTTGTTGTGATTAAAATTCTTCTCGTCTTTAAGCCCTTGCAATTATTTCAAGGACAATAACATTTCCCATCACCATTTCTTTTCAATCTAGCCCACAATCTAGCAAGTGTTTCTTCATTTTGTTCTACACTAATATTATCTAACATGATTTTTCATTACCAAGCTTGAATATTTAGATAAATTGTCAAAACAAGGCTCCAATCAGCAAACCCACCCACAAGGCATTCTTGGCACAATGTCTTGTTGGAAATTGACACTCTATCGGTTGTTTAACTATGTTGTCATTGATGGCAACATGATTTTGTGTTCTGACTTCATGCTTTTATTCTATGGAGTACCGATGGGCACTTCACAGATACTACACCGGCACCAGCACTGGCAAGACAAAATGATTTCTTTGGTCATTGACAATACAGGCTGACATGGTTTAGTAAAGGTTATCGGTATTGGAGGCCGACATGTCTTGGATCTGGCATCTACAATTGATTTTAATAATTATGCATTTATGTTATCTAGCTGACATGTAATTTGATATTGTATATATTTGTAAGCTGACATAAGGCATATAAAATTTGTATAGGGTATATAGGTCAATTTGATAGATAATTTTGATATATAAAAGAGACATATATGGATATGTGAATGTAATATGATGTGAGATATATCAAAGAAATAATGTATGTGAGGAAATTATTGTAAGGGTTATTCTGGTAAAGGGTTTAGGGATTCAAACCAGAACAGACAAAGCTTAAACTAGAACTATATTCTGGCATAGAAGATCCTATCTTAGCAGTTCACATTTCTCTGGATTGTAGTCTAGAATTTTATGTAGTCAGTGAGACTCCTATTATGTTTGAGCAATGTGCTCTAGGCTGTAAGCCTTCCTGGAAGTGCAAGCCCCTCATATTTTGTAATATCTCTTCATATGGCCAGTAGATTGATATTGTGAGTCATAAATCCCACCATGGTTTTTTCTCTTTGAGGTTTTCCACATATAAATATGTGTGTTATGATTCTCATTCATGTGATTGGCTTATTAGTTCCTTTACTTCTTTCAATTCTGTTTATACTGGTATATTGGTTGGTGTATGCATGTCTTAATAAGACTAAAATTTACTATTATGGTATAACACTGATTCAGCCCCCCCCCCCCCTTCTCAGTGTTATTGGTTTCCAACAATTGGTATCAGAGCCTCGTACCTCAGAGGAAGTTTAACAGCTTGAGGAAGATCCTGAAACAAAAATCAATGAATATGGCTTTGGAGAAGCAACTTGAGATGACACTTGAAGATTATGATGCTGAAAGGTTGAAAAACTCACTAGTACATTTGGGCCTAATTTCTGACAGCTAATTGTCAGAAGTCCAATGACACCACGTTGAACTTTTGACCAATTTAACTATCAAAAAATCATCATCAGTCTTCCTGATGATGCCATTGCATTGGACTTCTGATGATGTTATGAACTCTTTCGACGGTTATGGTCAGAATTCTGACGGATGCTATGTTTGCTCCTCGACAACTGTCCGACAAGGAAGTGATGTTGGATATACAACATCCTTGTCGGATGTTTCTTTAGTTGTCGTTGGAATTCTGACGATATCAGATGTTGTGGGTTAGACAACTTTGTCGTCAGTGCATGAAAGCATTGAATGAGTTCTACATTTAAAAATTGCATAAAACATTTTTTATTTATTTGATTCAGTGTTATTTGTAAAAAAAGGTTATCAATGATGTTTCCTTTCTCCAAGAATTGTCTAAGATCTTTCCATCAGATAATATGTAGCATCCAATGACTAAATCTTTTCTTTACAAATGCTTATTTAATTTAATTATCATCTAAGCATGAATTATAATTTATATCTGTGCAGAAGCAAAAGATACAAGCTGAAGACTCGTGTGCAATTAAATTTCATAAAAGAAAGCAAGAAAACATTATCTTGAATGACATGGAAACAAGCTCATCGGCTGTCTAGAAAAGTGAAATTGGAGAAAAGAAGAGGAAAGTGTTAAAGGGTGATAAATAAATAAAGAGTATGCAATACAAACAAACAATGTTTGGAGTGTGTGATGTGACATCTCTAATTTATGTCCGGAGGGACTAACTAGTTTTGGAGTTCCTAGGAAACCTATTGGGCCAGGCTTGGAGGAAATCAATGTGTTCATGCAAGGACCACCTTTTTTCTATTATGAGAATGATGCTTTTGCACTGAAGGATATTTGGAAGGAAATATCTGAAAATTACTATATTGTGGAACCAGAGTTCGTGGACTCGAAGTACTTTTCAGCTTCCAGAAGACCAAGAGGTTATGTACACAATCTCCCAATAGAAGGGCATTTTCAAGCATTACCTCTCCCCCCCATGACTATTCAGGAAGCACTTCCCCAGAAAAAGGACTATTGGCCTCCATGGGATCAAAGAAAAAAATTGAAGCATAGACTCTAGATGATGTGGTGGTGTCCTTCATGAAGAACTCTACACTATAATTGAAAATTCATGAGGGAAACTGCAAGATAGTGAACATAAATACATTCTTAAAAAGTGGGAAGAATGGATCTTGGTTTGGGTGGGGCCAAGTCAGGTGGCTCCTCTAGAGGTTGACGAGATAGAAATCATATTAGGATTTGAAAAAGATCACACTCATGGAACTTCATGTGCGACTGATCAATTGTGTTGTTTGGGTAATGCATTCCAAATAGATACAATTGCATACCATTTATCAATCTTGATTAAAGACTTTTATCCTAATGGCATTAAATTAAAGTTCTTTCTCTATTTTCTGGTGATCTCTGGAGAAGAGGTTGCTTTGCATCGACTTGGGATACATTTAACTTGTGTTGTATCTGCACAAATTTCTATCCTAGGTCGATGCAATGCAACCTCTGCTCCATAATACCAGATAGAAGAGAAAGTACTTTAATTTAATGCCATCAGGATAAAATGCTTTCAAGACATATAAATGGTATGCAACTGTATCTATTTGGAATGCATTACCCAAACAACACAATCGATCAGTCACACACAAAGTTCCACGAGTGTGATCTTTTTCAAATCCTAATATAATTTCTATCTCGTCAACCTCTAGAGGAGCCACCTAACCTAGCCCCACCCAAACCAAGTTCCATTCTTTTCACTTTTCAAGAATGTATTTATGTTCACTATCTTGCAGTTTCCCTCGTGAATTTTCAATTATAGTGCAGAGTTCTTCATGAAGGACACCACCACATCGTCTACAGTTTATGCAATTAAATTTTTTTCTTTCATCCCATGGAGGCCATCCTTTGTCTGAGGAAGTGCTTCCTCAATAGTCATGGGGGGGAGAGGTAATGCTTGAAATTTCCCTTCTATTGGGATATTGTGTACATAACCTCTTGGTCTTCTGGAAGCTGAAAATTACTTCGAATCCACCAACTCTGGTTCCACACTATAGAAATTTTTGGATATTGTCTTTTAAATATCCTTCAGTGCAAAAGCATCATTCTCATAATAGAAAAAGGTGGCCCTTGCATGAACAAATTGATTTCCTCCAAGCGTGGCCCAATAGGTTTCCCAAGAATTCCAAAACCAGTTAGTCCCTCCGGACATAATTTAGAGACGTCACATCACACACTCCAGACATTTTTTGTTTGTATTGCATACTCTCTATGTATTTATCACCCTATAACAATTTCATCTTCTTTTCTCCAATTGCTCTCTTCTAGGCAGTTGATGAGCTTGTTTCCATGCCATTCAAGATAATGCCTGGTTGCTTTCTTTTACGAAATGTACTTGCACATGAGTCTTCAACTTGTATCTTTTGCTTCCGCACAGATATAAATTATAATTTATGCGTAGATGATAATTAAATTAAATAAGCATTTGTAAAGAAAATATTGTCATTGGATGTTACATATTATCTGATGGAAAGATCCTAGATCCAATTCTTAGAGAAAGGAAACATCATTGATAATCTTTTTTTAAAATAACACTAAATCAAATAAATTAAAAATGTTTCATGTAGTTTTTAAAAGTAGAACTCATGCAATGCTTTCATGCACCAACGACAAAGCCATCTAACCCACAACATTATCCATAATAGAACAAATCACTATAATAGGCTATTATAAAGTATCTATACAAAAATATGAAAGAACATTAAATTACCATTACAAATCCATAAACCATTAAATAGTGAAAATAGATATAAATTTGTAAATGTCTCCCTACAAACACCACAACCATAACCAAAACAAAAAAAAATCTTACCCACAAAAACTAAGTAGCTGGTGAGTTAGATCTAAATGTAACATTTTTCATAGAATTAGTCATGATGTTAGATGTAAATGTAGGCATACCAGGAAAGGATGTAGGCATAGGAATGGAATGGTTAACTTGTCTAGTGGGTTGAGAGTAACTAAGGAATTTGACAAAACTTTTGATTGAAATAATATTGGTATCAATGATATGATAAAGTCCATACAACACACCAACACCTACCTTATCACTTTGAACCATTCATTTCAATCCTTCAATCAAGGGGATTGCCTCACTATCTAGGTTTATTCGACCCATCCATTGTTGAATATTTCTAAACTAATTATCAATTTTCTCCAATTGGTCAATAGTCAGTAGTACATTCGAGCCAAATTTCTGACGGTTCATTGTTGGAACTCCGATGACAACATGTCGAACTTCCGCCAAATGTAACCGTCGAAAACTTATCGTCGGTCTTCCCGACGATGCCATTTGCGTCGGCAAGCCGACGATGTTATGAACTCTTCCGATAGCTACTATGTTTTCTCCTTTGTCCAAAAATGTCATCGGATTACGATTGGAATTCTGACGCTCCCCCACTACCATGAATCGACGACCGTCCGACAAGGAAGTGATGTCGGACATACAACATCCTTGTCAGATGTTTCTTTAGTTATTGTCGGAAATCCGACAGTATCAGATGTTGTGGGTCAGATGACTTGGCCGTCGGTGCATGAAAGCATTGCATGAGTTCTACTTTTCAAAATTACATAAAACATTTTTAATTTATTTGATTTAGTGTTATTTGCAAAAAAAAGATTATCAATGATGTTTCCTTTCTCCAAGAATTGTCTAGGATCTTTCTGTTAGATAATATGTAACATTCAATGACTAAATATTTTCTTTACAAATGCTTATTTTATTTAATTATCATCTGAGCATGAATTATAATTTATATCTTTGGGGAAGAAGAAGATACAAGTTCAAGACTCGTCTGCAAGTAAATTTCGTAAAAGAAAGCAAGTAGGCATTATCTTGAATGACATGGAAACAAGCTCATCAGCTGCCTAGAAGAGAGCAATTGGAGAAAAGCACAGGAAAGTGTTAAAGGGTGATACATACATAGAGAGTATGCAATACAAAAAAACAATGTCTGGAGCGTTTGATGTGATGTCTCTAACTTATGTCCAGAGGAAGTAACTAGTTTTGGAGTTCCTAGGAAACCTATTGGGCCACGCTTGTAGGAAATCAATGTGTTCATGCAAGGAACACCTTTTTTATATTATGAGAATGATTCTTTTGCACCGAAGGATATTTGGAAGGCAATATCTAAAAATTTCTATAGTGTGGAACCAGAGTTGGTGGACTCGAAGTAATTTTTGGCTTCTAGAAGACCAATAGGTTATGTACACAATCTCCCAATAGAAGGGCGATTTCAAGTATTACCTCTCCCCCCCATGACTATTCAGGAAGCACTTCCTCAGACAAAAGAGTATTGGCCTCCATGGGATCAAAGAAAAAATTGAAGCATAGACTCTAGACAATGTGGTGGTGTCCTTCGTAAAGAACTTTGCACTATAATTGAAAATTCACGAGGGAAATTGCAAGATAGTGAACATAAATACATTCTTGAATAGTGTGAAGAATGAAATTGGTTTGGGTGGGGCCAGGTTAGGTGGCTCCTCTAGAGGTTGATGAGATAGAAATTATATTAGGATTTTAAAAATATCACACTCGTGGAACTTTGTGTGCGACTGATCGATTGCGTTGTTTGGGTAATGCATTCTAAATAGATACAGTTGCATACCATTTATCTGTCTTGAAAGCATTTTATCCTGATGGCATTAAAGTTCATTCTCTATTTTCTAGCGATCTTTGGAGTAGAGGTTGCTTTGCATCGACCTGGGATATATTTAAGTTGTGTTGTATTTGCGGAAATATGTATCCAAGGTCGATGCAATGCAACCTCTGCTCCACCAATACCAAAAAATAGAGAAAGTTCTTTAATTTAATGCCATCAGGATAAAATGGTGTCAACACAAATAAATGGTATGCAATTGTATCTATTTGGAATGCATTACCCAAACATCGCAATCGATTAGTCACACACAAAGTTCCAGGAATGTGATCTTTTTCAAATCCTAATATAATTTCTATCTCGTCAATCTCTAGAGGAGCCACCTGACTTGGCCTCACCCAAATCAAGTTCCATTCTTTGCACTTTTCAAGATTGTACTTATGTTTACTATCTTGCAGTTTCCCTTGTGAATTTTCAATTATAGTGCAGAGTTCTTCATGAAGGACACCACCACATCATCAAGAGTCTATGCAATTCAATTTTTTTATGTGATCCCATGGAGGCCAATAATCCTTTGTCTAAGGAAGTGCTTCCTAAATATTCATGGGGGGGAGAGGTAATGCTTGAAATTGCCCTTCTATTAGGAGATTATGTACATAACCTCTTGGTCTTTTGGAAGCTGAAAAGTACTTCGAATCCACCAACTTTGGTTCCATGCACTATAGAAATTTTTGGATATTGCCTTCCAAATATCCTTCGGTGCAATAGAATCATTCTCATAATAGAAAAAAGGTGGCCCTTGCATGAACACATTGATTTCCTCTAGGCATGGCCCAATAGGTTTCCCAGGAATTCCAAAACCAGTTAGTCCCTCCGGACATAAATTAGATATGTTACATCACACACTCCAGACATTGTTTGTTTGTATTACATACTCTCTATGTATTTATCACCCTTTAACACTTTCCTCTGCTTTTCTCCAATTTCTCTCTTCTAGGTAGTTGATGAGCTTATTTCCATGTCATTCAAGATAATGCCTGCTTTCTTTCTTTTATGAAATTTACTTGCACACGAGTCTTCATCTTGTATCTTCTGCTTATGCACAGATATAAATTGTAATTCATGCTTAGATGATAATTAAAGAAAATAAGCATTTGTAAAGAAAATATTTAGCCATTGGATGTTACATATTATGTGATGGAAAGATCCTAGATCCAATTCTTGGAGAAAGGAAACATCATTGATAATCTTTTTTTTCAAATAACACTGAATCAAATAAATTAAAAATGTTTCATGTAATTTTTAAAAGTAGAACTCACGCAATGCTTTCATGCACCTATGACCAATCCGTCTGACCCACAACATTATCCATAATAGAACAAATCACCATAATAGGCTATTATAAAGTATCTATACAAAAATATGAAAAGTATGAAAGAACATTAAATTACCATTACAAACCAATAAACCATAAAATAGTGAAAATACAACCATAACCAAAAAAATCATAAATAGCAAGGGATAAATAAAAACTCAATAATTTCAAAATCTTGAATTCACTATACCACATTATAATCCACTAGGTATTCAACCTCTATGCCCATCGTCTGAACATATTTTAAGTTATCCCGATGCTCGATGAGACTAGCAGGATAACTCGCATCGATCAGCAAGAAGAGAGGTCATCGACTTATCTTATCTCGATGAGTAAGAAAAAATCAATGAAAACACAAAATCATATTTAAAACATCTCCCCCTTTTTCATTGATGGAAACACTCATGAAACCACCAAAACACCAATATATCTCTCCCCCTTTGACATCAAAAATAAGGACGTCTCTTCATCATTGTACAAACTCCATCAATCTCTACAAAATTTCTTCCCCTATCTTCATCATCTCCCCCTTAGTGTATGAACAAAACTGAGAACCAAAATTGTACTCCAAAAATCTTCTACTCATCTACATATGTTTGTACAAAAACAAAAATATTCTTACTCGCAAAAACTAAGCAGCTTGCATGATAGGGGGCATGATGCCCGTACGAACGAACTTGAGATGATACCAAGAGGTCTTCCAATCATCTTACGTAGAGGCCAAAATATTGTATTGACTTTAAATATTCAAAAGAATTTCCTCTGCCTCCCTACAGTTATCTGAAACCTTCACCACCAAATCAAGCTTCTAAGAGTCTTCAAACAGTCTCACCATGCTGGTGAGTTGCAAGTCTACAACATCTCTCAGATGATCGAACCATTTCTTAATTTTGTTCTTCTGATTAGTCAATGGATTTAGTTGCATATACAAGTTTTCTATTTGAAGCCTTTCATTTCCTTCTGCATCATTCTTCATGTTTATAGTATTGGATAGTTGTACAATTTGTGATGCTATAATATCTATGTGACCCTTAATATCCTTAGTATATTTACGACATTGCCTTTAAAACATATATGCCGCCACTACATCCTTTACACTTTTCTAAAAAAAAAATTATGCTTTCTTGTAGTTGGATATGTGTTGTTGCAAATCTAATCACCAAAACTTCTAGTATTTCTCTTCCACCTTCTTCTCTACATCCTTCAAAACTTTGGCTTCCAATTTGAAAGCACATTCCTTAAATCCATTAAGAATCAATTGTATTTTCTCTGCACTTGACAAAGACTCATCCAAAAATACTTCTAGAATTCCTTCATGAAGGACTTTCACTGCATCATTAATAAGTTATGATCCCTATATTTGAGACTTAATTAAATTCTTGTGAGTAGAATGGTGAATTTTATCACCCAAACAAATAATATGCAAGGGAGACAATCACTTAAGGTCCATCTGATCTTGAGACATTGATGCCCACTTTAGCATGTCCCATCCTAAATTGACAAGACTAGGACGCCTTAGGTGCCCTAGTACTCGTGATTTGGACCCCAAATATTGTTAGGTCTCGGAGACAACTGAGAGTTGGGGGTGAATCAGTTGTCTAATAAATTCAAACCAAAAACAACTCAACCAACTTAATGCTTAATACCGGTAAACCAGTTAAGTATGTCGGTAGACAGTGTTAACAGTTAACTGCTATACTGGTAAAGATTAATGCATGAAACATCAACACAAAGTCATCCACAACACATAACACCAATATTTATAGGTGGAAACCCTGTACGGGGAAAAACCACGCTAGAAAACCTTACCCACAATCAGATGATACTACTGTAGATAGTAAGTGTACATAAATGGGGTCTGCATATGCAGAAAGGCCAATAGCCTAGAGCTCACTGCTCAATCACAAAATGGGAGTCACACTGACTACAATTGGATGGTTAAATCCAATAAGAATGTACTGCACAAAATAGCATCTTCATATGCTGGATTCAGTACCAGTGTAATGTTGATATGCTTCCACAAAAACCTAGCTTCACCTTCAAATGATGTCTTCGTGTATAGCTCTGCTTAATCTCACATATACCTTCACTTAATTATTTTTTGCATTCCCACATTCGATCTTACAAATAATATCTTACATTTATACCATAACCTAAGACCAATTTTAGTAGGTCAGCTCTACAAGATATTACAATAAAAACATTTTACAAACAATTTATTATCCGATGCAATAACCGATTAAACATGTCAGCTTAAAGCATTTACAACAATAATAAATCATCTCCATAGCATGCCATGCTAATCTGGAAAAGATAAACCTTCCGGTGTAACCCTAGGTAACCTTGGACTTATTTGCCGGTAAAAGAAAATATGCAAATATGATTATACCAATGATTAATTCTTCAAAAAAAAGTGCCCACACGATGTCTGCAATATTACCAAGCATTTTCCATATCATTCCAAGTGCCGGTGATCATTATATCCTGTCGGTGAACCATATACCAGTAACTGTGCAATAGTTACTTGCTTGCCGGTGAATGTTGCTGGATCTCCAGAGTGCTAGTGCTTTAGTAGGTGTTGACATCAATGACAAAACCATACCAAAATACCAACAATCTCCCCCTTTGGCATTGATGGCAACACAAGATGGAAAAACAATTAAAGTGCCAAAACAGAAATGCCAAAAACCAAAAACCAACAATCTCTCCAAAAAGATCATAACCAGAATACAGAGAGTAATAGTCTCTCTCAAACAACAATCTCTTCCCCTGGGAGCAACATGTGTTATCCAAAGTTCTCTTAAAAGATAATGTGTTTTTCCATAGATATCTCTCCCCCTTTGACATCAAATGCCAAAGTTATAATAATAAAACCAAGTTCAAATATAGAATACCAATCAATTCAATATACCAACTACTCCCGCTGAGAAGTAGCTTCCTCATCAAAGACTGGAGTAAAAGATTTGTCTTTTAATTATGTCGATTGATGACAATCATCAACTGTCTAAGTCTCTACCGGTGGTGGTACGACTCCAAGCTGATCTCTGAGATATTCAAAAGTCTCCTTAGGCAAAGGTTTTGTGAAAATATCTGCAAGCTATTCTTTAGTATTCACATAAACCAGTTTTATCTCTTTTTTCTTCAACTTTTTCCCTTAGAAAATTCAGTTTGATAGAAACATGTTTTGTTTTAGAATGTAATACCAAATTCTTAGATATATCAATTGTTGCAGTGTTATCACAATATATAGTAATAGGTTCCTTGCATTTTACCTTTATGTCTTTCAACATTTGCTTAAGCCATAGTACCTTGTACAGTTAGTTGCTGCTGCAACATATTCCGATTCTGTTGTTGATAAAGATGTACAACTCTGTTTCTTACTCAACCAAGAAACTAATCTCTTTCCAAGAAAGAATTCTTTGCCGGTGGTGCTTTTTCTATCATCCACATCTCCTGCCCAATTTGCATCTTTGTATGCACATAGATCAAAATTTTCATCTCTAGGATACCATAATCCAAGATTTACAGTGCCTTGTAAGTACCAGAAAATCCTTTTTACTGTTGATTCATGATTTTCTCTAGGATTACTTTGAAATCTAGAAACAATACATACTGCATTCATAATATTAGGTCTGGTTTGTGTCAAATACGGTAAATCTCCTATCATAGATTTGTATCTAGTTGGAATAATAGGTGTAGATTCATCCCTTTGAGATAATTTATCATTTGTAGTCATAGTTGTGTTTACCGATTTAGAGTTCTCCATCCCAAATTTCTTTAGTAACTCTTTCAAGTTCTTGAATTGACTCAAAAATATACCTTTGTCAGTCTGTGAAATCGGCAATCCTAAAAAGAATTTTATTTCTCCAATCATAGACATTTCAAATTCTTGCTGCATTTTAATAGAAAATTCTTTACATAATCCATCTTCTCCTCCAAAGATTATATCATCAACAAATACTTCTATAATCAAGATATCATCATTAGTTATTTTGTAATATAAATTGTTGTCTGCATTTCCTTTAGAAAAACCAATCTTTAAAAGATACTTATCCAACCTTGCATACCAAGCTCTTGGGGCTTGTTTCAATCCATATAGAGCTTTTCTTAACCTACAAAAAATATTATTGTCATTTGTCAAACAAAATCCATCAGGTTGTTCAATATAGACTTCCTCTTCAAGATCTCCATTCAAGAATGCACATTTAATATCCATTTGATAAACTTTATAGTTCTTGTGAGCTGCAAAAGCCAAGAATAATCTAACTGCCTCAATTCTTGCTACCGGTGCAAAGGTTTCATTGTAATCAACTCCTCCTTTCTAAGAATATCCCTTACACACTAGTCTTTCTTTATTTCTGACAACCTTACCATCTTCATTAAGTTTGTTTCTAAATACCCATTTGGTTCCAATTATATTTTTATCTTTAGGCCGGGGAACTAATGTCCAAGTATTTTTTTTCTCAATTTGTTCTATTTCTTCTTCCATAGCTTTAATCCAAAATTTATCTTCACATGCGTCATTAACAGATGATGGTTCAATTTGAGAAATAAGGCATACCTCTTCATTTGCCAATCTTCCTCTTGTCATAACTCCTTTGAATTTGTTTCCAATTATCTGATCTTTAGAATGATTCAATTTTACAGACCGAGGTGTCTTAGATTGTTGTTGTTCTTCAATTACTGTGGAATCCTCTGATGGTACCGGGGTAACTGGATCTTCATTCTGTACCGGTGGATTTAGTATTGGTTCATTTGTCACAATTTTTGTTGCCGGTTCAGAGTCTATATACCTTGAAGTTCCTTTGAATTGTTCATCAATCTTTACATTTGCACTCTCAACAATTTTCTACAATCTTTTATTAAAACATCTATATGCCTTGCTCTTAGATGAATAACCAAGAAATATTCCTTCATCACTTCTAGGATCAAATTTGCCAATATACTCATCTCTTCTAATATAACATTTACTTCCAAAAATTATGAAATACTTAAGAGTAGGAGTATTACCAAACCATAGTTCATGAGGGGTCTTAGCGATTTCACCTTTAATGTGAATTTTGTTGAATGTATAGACGGTTGTGCTGACTGCTTCTCTCCAATATACATGTGGCAAATTTTCTTCAGATAACATACTTCTTGTTGCATCCAGGATAGTTTTGTTTTTCCTTTCAACAACTCCATTTTGTTGTGGTGTCTGAGGTGCTGATAGCTGTCTTCTGATTTCATTCACTTCATAAAATGTATTAAAGTCCTTAGATGTGAATTCTCCTCCTTGATCTGATCTTAAACATTTGATTTTCTTACCAGTTTCATTTTCAACCATTTCTTTGAATAGTTTTAACTTTCCAGGTGATTCTGATTTTTCTCTGAGAAAAGTAACCCAACACATTCTAGAATAATCATCAATAATTAGCATGAAATATCTATCACCTTGTAAGCTTTTAGTTCTAGCTGGACCACATAAATCAGTGTGAATCAAATCAAGAGCATTATTGGATTTTTCTGGAATACTTTTGAAACTAGCTCTAACTTGTTTTCCAAATTGACAGTCCTTACATATTGTATTTTGAGGTTTCACAATTTTAGGTAGATCTCTAACTACCTTAGAAGTACTGGTTTTTACCATGCAATCAAAGTTTACATGACATAGTCTCTTATGCCATAACCAACTTTCATCTATATGTGCAATCAAGCATACTTTTTCACTATTATTCAAATGAAAGATATTACCTCTAGTCTGATTACCGATTGCAATTTCTAAACCAGTTCTATTCATGATTTTGCATTTTCCATTCTTAAATTGTAACTGAAATCCTTTCTCAACTAATTGACCAACACTTAAAAGATTATGCTTTAATCCTTCAACATAGTAGATATTGTTAGTGTTATGCTTAGCATCAAGAGATATTGTACCCTTACCTTTGATTGAATAGGCTTTGTCATCCCCAAATCTTACTAAACCTCCATTGTATTCTTGAAAGTTCAAGAATTTACTTTTGTCTCCTGTCATATGATGTGAGCATCCTAAGTCAATGATCCATTCATCCTTTACTTCAACTTTAGATGCTAGGGCTTGTTCTACCGATTGAGCAGTAGGTGCCGGCTGACCTTCTGTTATAGCAACAAAAAACCATCCATTGTCTACTGGATCCTCATCAGAATCATCAGTTACACCTTCATTAGCAATGTAACAAGATTTGTCTTTGTTCTTTTTAAATCTGTATCTCTGATATTCAGGATTAGGCTTGTATGTTCTTCTAGCTTCTTCTCTTAGTCTAGCATGTCTATTAGGGCATCTCGAAGCCATATGACCAATGTTATTGCAGTTAAAACATTTAAAGGGTGCTTTACCTTCATACTTACTTCCAACTTGACCTTTAGGCATTTTTCTTGCAAATAGTGCTTCAAGTTCTTCAATTTATTCATTCTCCTTCCTGGTTTCTTCAAGTTCTCTTGCATAAAAGGTTTTCCAATCTGATTTGTCAAATGATGGAGCAAATGATGTTGATGCTTTAAAGGACAAATATGTCTTTATTGTAGCAATAGGACCAAATTCCTCAATTTCAAAGGCTGAAAGTTTTCCAATTAATGCATCCCTAATTACAGATGTATTAGGCATTGTTCTCAACTCATTTATAGCAGTAACCTTCATTTTATATGTCGGTGGCAATCCTCTTAAGATTTTTGAAACAATTTCATCCTCACTCAAGGTTTCTCCACAACATTTAATACCCAAAACAATTTCATTTACTCTTTTCATAAAAGCAGAAATCCTTTCATCTTCTTCCATTTTTAGATGTTCATACCTAACTTGGAAGCTTTCAAGTTTTGCAATCTTGACTATGGAATCTCCTTCATTCAGTGTTCCCAAATGATCCCAAATATCTTTAGCAGTAGACCTATCTGATAATCCCATGATTTGTTGATCTGATAAAGTGCTCAGAAGTGCTTCTCTTGCTTTGTAATCATTCTCCTCATCTTTAGCTAAGGTAGTTGGAGTGGTCTAACCAACTACAGTAGCAGTATAACCATTCTTTGTAACTTCCCAGATTTCTTTACCAATGCAATTCAGATGTGTCTCCATTCTGATCTTCCATATCCCATAGTTGGTTCCATCAAGTTTAGGACTGTCCTTCCTGAAATAATTAGTAGTCATTGGATCTCCTCAAGTTATTAAACTTCTGCAAAAGAGGACTAAGCTCTGATACCAATTGTTAGGTCCCGAAGACAACTGAGAGGGGGGGGGGGGGGGGGTGGGGTGAATCAGTTGTCTAATAAATTCAAACCAAAAACAACTCAACCAACTTAATGCTTAATATCGGTAAACCAGTTAAGTATGTCGATAGACAGTGTTAACAATTAATTGCTATACCAGTAAAGATTAATGCATGAAACATAAACACAAAGTCATCCACAACACATAACACCAATATTTGTACGTGGAAACTTTGTAAGGGGAAAAACCACAGTGGGAAACCTTACCCACAATCAGATGATACTAGTGCAGATAGTAAGTGTACATAAATGGGGTCTGCAAATGCAGAATGGCCAACAGCCTAGAGCTCACTGCTCAATCACAAAATGGGAGTCACACTGACTACAGTTGGATGGTTAAATCCAATAAGAATGTACTACACAAAATAGCATCTTCATATGCTGGATTCAATACCGGTGTAATGTTGATATGATTCCACAAAAACCTAGCTTCACCTTCAAATGATGTCTTCGTGTATAGCTCTACTTAATCTCGCATATACCTTCACTTAATTCTTTTTCACATTCCCACATTCGATCTTACATTTATACCATAACCTAAGACCAATTTTAGTAGGTCGGCTCTACAAGATATTACAATAAAAATATTTTACAAACAATATATTATCCGATGCAATAACCGATTAAACATGTCGGCTTAAAGAATTTACAACAACAATAAATCATCTCCATAGCGTGCCATGCTGATCTGGAAAAGATAAACCTGTCGGTGTAACTCTAGGTAACCCTAGACTTATTTGTCGGTAAAAGAAAATATGCAAATATGATTATACCAATGATTAATTCTTCAAAACAAAGTGTCCACATGATGTCTTTGACATTACCAAGTGTCTTCCATATCATTCCAAGTGTCGGTGATCATTATATCCTGCCAGTGAACCATATACCAGTAACTGTGCAATAGTTACTTGCTTGCTGGTGAATGCTGCTGGATCTCCAAAGTGCTAGTGCTTTAGTAGGTCTTGACATCAATGACAAATCTAATCACCAAAACTTCTATTCTTTTCTCTTCCACCTTCTTCTCTACATCCTTCAAAACCTTGGCTTCCAATTTAAAAGCACATTCCTTAAATCCATTAAGAATCAATTGTATTTTCTCTGCACTTGACAAAGACTCATCCAAAAATACTTCTAGAAGTCCTTCATGAGGACTTTCACTGCATCATTAATAAGTTATGATCCCTATATTTGAGACTTAATAAAATTCTTGTGAGTAGAATGGTGAATTTGATCACCCAAATAAATCATATGCAAGGGAGACAATCACTTAAGGTCCATCTGATCTTGAGACATTGATGCCCACTTTAGCATGTCCCATCCTAAATTGACAAGACTAGGACACCTTAGGTGCCCTGGTACTCATGATTGGGACCCCAAATATGACCCCTCATTTCTTACCTCATGTGTGAAAAAAAATCCAAACACTTTATGTATGATTAGGTTTAAAAGGAAGCCTACCCTATCATTTGAAGGGGTCTACCTACAATTCAAGTGATCTCTTATTTATAAAATCAATTCAATTCCAAGTGAACAAGCAATCAAGCATTCATCAAGCATTGAAGGAGAATTAAAGTTAAAGCACAACATTCATGATCAACAGTCTGCATGAAATCCTAAAACCTTGTGTGAGGATTCAAGAAAGATTCATCAAGGTATCATGTTCAATTTTAAGAATTTTTAGATTACATCTATCCTTTCCCTCAAAAGGAAAACTCTATACTTCAAGGTTAATTCACAACCCGAGGTTTGACCTAGGAAAGCCCCCATCAACAAACCTATTTTCGTCATTTTGTGTGTAGGAAATATACTCAGGAGTTACGTGTGAAGAATTTGGCAAAGTAAATGATGACAATCAAACTCAAATTTTGATGGCATGAAAAGTAGAAGAGTAGGCCAGTTCACACGTCCTAGTCCCAATAATTTTTGACAATCTTTTGATATTAGATTCTATGTACCATCCTAATCCAAAAAGCATTCATTTTGTCTACATCCGATAGGTGGAGGATCTAGTCGATCCACACCTCCTAGTCCCAACAATTCTACTTGAACACTCTGTCATAGGAGAAGAGATATGACTTCTAGGTCTACTAAGGAGATGCTTACTATTAGTCATATGATAAGAGAAAAGAGAAGAAACGTGATTACTACTAGCTAACAAGTTGTGTAATGTTGGGTGATTCATGCTACATCATGGATTTCATTGGCTAGCAAGTTGTGTTATGCTAGGTGATCCATGATAGAGAAGATTAACAAACAAAACCCTTTGGATGCAAGGCAATCCAAAAACTCTACTACAAAATGGTTGTTGTAATCACTAAACACAAACAACAATAATAACCAACACTTACAAAGGTTTAAACAACAAAAATGATCACACTAGCATTAATCCATGCTATTCCAAGTAACGAATCTCAAAAAAATAATAACCATGCCCTAGGGGGCGCTATGCAAGACAACACTTCCAGTCTGAGGATATAACATAAATGAATAACATGAGAAAAAAGGAGAGCTCATATGCCTCCCCTTAAGATGTCAACATACATCTAGGTTGATATCTTAAGGTAGATAGTGATCAAGGATAAGCACCTTCAACACCAAGAAGATACCCTTAATAAACATACATGCATTCCAAGCTAGGAAGAAAGATCCTTGTACATGCCTCATTGCTATAAGAAAGGAAGAGATAGTTGTAAAAGAGATATTTTTCAACAAGTGTAAAGGGATCATTTAAAGAGGGAGGAAGAGATCTTTTCCTAAAGATGTCTACCTCCAAAAATAGAGGAGATATTTAATAAAGATATCATCTTTTAAATTAAGAAATGGACAGGAGATTAAGAATACAAACCTTCCATATTTGACACTTCAAGGTATATTCAAACCTATTTGACCTAGGAAATCCCCCATCAACAAACCTATTTTCATCATTTTGTGTGTAGGAAATTGATTCAGGAGTTACGTGTGAAGAATTTGGCAAAGTAAATGATGACAAACAAACTCAAATTTTGATGGCATGAAAAGCAGAAGAGTAGGCCAGTTCACACCTCCTAGTCCCAAGAATTTTTGACAACCTTTTGATAGTAGATTATGTGTACCATCCTAATCCAAAAATAATTCATTTTGTCTACATTTGATAGTCATTGCTAAAATCAGTTTAAAGTGTATTCATTTAGGGACCTTTCATAAAATATTCTCAACTTAAACATCATAAAAGGATCTTAAAATATTCATTGTTTATAATGATAATAATTTGGTTGTTCCATACACCTTCCTTTACTATTTTAAAAATATCATCGACCAAAATATTGTGCAGCAATAGTATGGAGTGCATTTCATCTATTTTATGCCCAAAGATTTCATCATACCACTTTCTTTTCAAAGGCACCCAAAATTTGATGTGTAGTTACTTCCAAAATCTCTAAAATAACCCTACTTGGTGTTGGAATCAGTTCTAAGATTTTATGACAAGGGTTTCTATATTTTAAATGTCTGTATTAAAATATCCATAACACCCCCAACATTCAATTGTTGTGCTGGTATATAAGAAATATATGCATATCAAACCTTGTTCCTAAAATCTTTATTTTTTGAAATCATGGAAACATTACATAATTTAAATGAAGGAAACCAAAAGAATGTAGAGAGATAAAAAAAACTCTATAGAGCAACTATTTTACATACCTCAAATACAAAATTGTAGGGTGGAACAATAAAAAATTAAAGGTAGTCATTATCATGATTTATTTGAACGTTCATAAGTTAAAGGTAGTCACTAACATATAAAGAGTGAATAAAGGTCATTATGATGATTATTTGAAGGCCATTATGATGATTTATTTGAAGGTTCATAAGTTAAAGGTAGTCACTAACATATAAAAAGTGAATAAATTGAAGAGACCGATGAACTGCCAACGTAGCATGAGGATGTATGATGTTAACTAGCAAAATGATATTATGATGGTGGAGAAACTACAAAAAAAATTGATCATATTTTTATTGAGCATGAAAGAAACCACCTTGGGCTCATGAATGATAGGCATTGTGTTGTAGAGTATCAACCCTTGTTGAACAAGGGTGTCACATTTTTTAGGCTCGATCAGTGCAAGGAGACATTTTGTGTATATGAAGTGGTTTCAATTAGTCATTTTCTGTATAAGTAGAGAGGAAAGGTTGATGTCTTTGTTTATTTGCCTACAAAACAATGAAAGAGGTCCTAATCAAGGAACACACACATCCAAGAAAGGAGAGAATTTGGATTGAGGACAATTCTATGCAAGAAAGGATACCAAGTTATAAAAGATAAAAATCAACAAAGGTAAAGTGGATCCTTACAAAAGAGGAACAATTGAAAACTATTATTCTTGCTCCACAATGTAGAGACAAGAAGAACTAGGCTATTACGTTGCCTCCCAAGTATGATTGCACATGAAATCATAGTACAGTGAATGACAATGAGCCCCTAATAGGTAATTAAGCTACCGATGTCATATAGCAAGATAAAAACATAATAGGTTATAAATTTCATTTAGAAGGGATATGATGAGTGAATAAATGATTGTCACCTATTATTTAAATGTTACTAGAACTACAATAAGTTATTGAATTTTAATCTCCAAATCATGACATTCATTAGTGGAATAGTTGATGATGCTTGAAAAAAGGATTGTCCAAATTTTGTTTATGGTTTTTTCTTCAATTTTTCAAGGGGAGAGTAATAAAGTTGGCTTTAAGAAACTCATACAAAATTATCTCTTGTTGTGATTAAAAGTTGTTGGAAAATTCATAGGTATATTAGACAATGGGGGAGGGGATGTCAACAAAGGAGGAGGATAGAAACCTAAATCTTCTTCATAAAAATGTAATGTATATTTCTCATGAACCTCCACACTTCATTGCACATATCCTAAATCATGTCCATTGCATCCATGTGTATAATTAAATGTGGTATTTAAATCATGTCTAGAGGAGTGTGTTCATTCATATTTTCAAAGTTTAAAGATCCTCAACCATCATCAAGACATGTGTTGGAAGAAGAGTTTGGAATAGATTTAGAAGAAGCTTGAATAATTGACACATACAACTCCCTTGAGACTTCATATTTGGATAGAGGGACCTTATATCAAATTAAGGAAGGCATGAGAGTGATATATGTATTAGTGTAATTATTATACTTTTTGAATATTTATCGTTAGTATAGTATTGGAAATAGTATCCTATACTAATTAGGGAGTCGTAATTAGGATATTATTTTCCCATTTTTAGTTGTTGATCTCATTATTTAAGACACAAATGATTTTCATCATTTCTTTTATTTATGTGGAATATATATCTAATGTAATTATTTTTATTTTTAATAAGAAAATAAATTTATTGTAGTAATCATGTGGTTTTTAAATTTTTTCTCTTGTCAAGTATTGAAGATCATAACTCTAACATGGATTTATTTTGGATGAGTAATGTTGGTGTTTACATTGCCAGACTTGGGCATAGCTTAATCAAGTTCTTCGGACCTCTTCTTTCATTGTAATTTTGAGATATATGCTTCAGTTAGTGACTGTTTAATATCTTCAAAAAATCAGTAGCATATCTCTTGGTAGTCAACCTATGTAAAGATCCTATGATTGCATTGGAACTGGTTTATAATAATATTTGAAGGGCTTGTAGCTGTAATATGTTTTCAGAGGTTGCATGACATGTTTGACGAAATGTCAATAATCTAGTGAAGCCTAATTTTGATACATTATTGTGACAGTCCATGTAATTTTACATTAGCTGCCTATGACATGTATTTATGACTATCAATGAGGCATTTGTTTGATTTAGATATGAAATAAGAGGAATTTGAGGTTGCATCATCATACACCCATTTTTTGAGGACTCTTGCAGATTTGACAACGAATATTCCTTGTTTTTTAGTCATCATTGGACAAGGGATATTGCACAATCATACTAAATAAATTTCAAACCCCATAATTCGTATAGAGACCAACAAATTTGGACTTGAGAGCTTCTAGAGTAATTTATTAGGTTAAATGAATCTATGAACAATAGTTTAAACATGAAAAGTGTTTATTTACACTATGAATATTATTTGATGTTGTGATTAATGTCTTAGGCATGGACAATGTTATAGGTGTGAATAATGTTTTCAAGTATGAATAGGTTTTTTCGGTAATGAAGATATTTTCAAGGGGCTATGAATAATGGTTTAAGCCTTGTGTAGTTTTTTCAGGGTTTTTTTGCGTGCCTAAAGGAATACTTTCATGAAAATAGACATCAGTTGGGAATACGATATCCAAATTTTTAAAAATAAATAGCCATTGGAATGTTGATTCTATGATATAAAATATCTTTAAAACATGTACCCTAGCAATTGAAGCTACAACATGTGACAAAATTCCTCTATTATTTATCCTATGATAGATGTTCATACCTTGTTCAAAAACTTCCAATTTCTGTGAGGTAGTCTGTCAAATAGTTAGCGTGCCATTTCAAAGCTCCCATTTTTGCACAGGCTGGGGGATGTTGACAGAGCTTTACACCTGCGACCAGGACAACGAAGAATCAAAAACATCACTATCTACAAGTGCAAAATATATGGGTGACCGATACTAATGAATGAAAGAAGGGGAATGAAGCCTATTAGTCTTTAGTCGAACACAATGATCATTGGGATTGCACAAAACAGACCTTTTAAAATGTTTTAGAAACTTTCAATAGTGTGAAGACATCAACAAGTAATTCAAACTGCTAAAATTCCTCACAAAAATGGCATCTCATGAAATGCACGATATGCAAAAAGTAGATTTATTGAAAATCTTTTTGAAACCTTGAGGCAAATGCACATGGTAGGTGTAGAACCGAAATCCACAACCATTGCCAGCACCCTCTTTGTACACATTTGATATTGGAACCTTGGAATAGGGTCTGGGCATCAATCAAAACATTAAGGGAGATTTTCAGATGTTGTAGTTGTGAATGTCCTAGTAGATATGTCTACAAAATCTGGGAGCATAAAACAAAACATATGAACTATTTTTTGAAAAAAAAAATCCCCAAAAAGGATGTTGATTCATACGATATATGATTCATGCTCGGGAGCATGCCCTATTCCATGAGATGACATTGCTCCCATTTTCACATAGGCTAGAGGATGTTGACAAAGCTTTACACCTACCCTATTCCATGAGCCGGCATTGCTCCCATTTTCGCAAACCCTATTCTATGAGCCGAGAATGTTTGGAGCTATCATTAATCGATCAAAATGGTTCACGAGTCATACTTACTCTAGGCGGGAGTACCCTGCTGGGGCGGCAATGTGAGAATGGGAAGAGGCCGCAAAAATGATTTGAAATGTCTTGGTCTTTTTTTTTTTTAAGTAATGCTCGCGGTCGTCGGAATTTCAACAAACACGGGCACTTTTTGTTAAAAAGCACAAATTTCATTGCCAATTCCTTCTTTGTCGAAAACATATACTGAATTATCATCGAAATTCCAACGAATGCAGGCAATTTTCCAAAAAAAAATCAAATTTGTTCAGAATATACCTTCTTCGTCGGAAACCTCTGTTGGAATTTTAGGCCAAATGTATTAGTGACTTAAAGCTACAAGATGAATTGAATTATACTAAGGAATACATTCTTATCCTACAAGAGAGGTTACAATTTGTTCAATCTAGGAGGAAGGAACTTTTGCAAAATTAGGATGATGAAGAGAAAGATGCACTTAAGGAACAATGTGAGAAATTGAGTCAAGAAAACATGGTTATGAAAAATGAAATGCAAATTATAACTATGAGGATGTCTAAGGAGATTGAGGATAGAAAGAAAAAGGAATAAAATCTTGATGTATCCCTGAAGAACAAAGTTGAAGAATGTGGTAGGTTGGTTCATGAAAATAATATGCTAAGAACTGATTTGGTACAATCCCAGAATAATGAGCAAGAGGTTGAGAGAAAAATGATAATACTAAGAGAAAGATTTAACAAACTGCAAGTGAGTACAAATAAAAAATCAAGATCAGCTCAACACAACTTGATGATCTATTGAAAAGATAGAGGCAGATTGGAGATTCCAGTGGACTTGGATTTGAGCAAGGACAGAGCTCCGGTAGTGCTAATGAAGATCAAAACTATAAGGCACCTATAAGACAATTCAGTTCTTATAAATTCAATGGTAGATGTTTTGTTTGCAATAAATTGGGTCACATGCCTAGGCAATGTAGAAACGGAGTAAATCAGAACCCTAATTCTATTCCCTGTAAATGTTCTAAATGCAATAAGTTTGGTCATAAGACAAAACATTGAAGAATTAATGTAAAATGCTATGCATGTGGAAAATTTGGACATATGGCTAATCAGTGCAGGTCAATCAATTTCACCGGTTTTAGCAAAGCAATTCAAAAGAACAATGTTACATGTTATGCATGTAATGAGGTTGGACATATTGCTAAGTTTTGTAGAAGTAGAAATCTACTGGTTAGTAATAGAGGATCAAATGAGAAAGGAAAAGAGAAGGTTAGTGAAATTCAACAAGATAATACTCATAGATGGGTTAGGAAGAGTGAAGAACAAACATCCAATGTGAATGTCTCGGTTACTTATCTGGTAGAAGAAGTTGCTCCTGCATTGATAGGAAACTCATCTGGTATCTAAGGCAGATGCCTTAGGGGTAGGAAAAATTCATGAAGATGTTGCATATGCCCTGGGAAGAGGTTCTAGAAAATGTTCCAAATATTGGATAGGATTATTCGACATGGATATGTTCAGAGAAAGATCCAGTATCTTTCATCGGTAGTCATTTATGTCAATGGAAGATTAGGGTTTTTCTCAAAGGTTAAAAGGTCAAATACACTTCATTATTAATCACCTTACATTCAGAGTGGTTGAGAGTGACTAAATGCGATCAAAGGCAATTCAAGGCAATTAGATTTCTTCTTGAGCGATTTTACCGGCGTCTGAAAGAATTTGTTGAAGGTTTTCATCGAGAGAGATCAAGAGGTATTTATCTTTAAACATGGAAGCGGGATCATCTTCTATTCGTGTTTTTGTTGCAAACCCAACTATTGTAGAGGTCAAGGACCACCCCAGGCCAATTTTCAAGCGGTATCCACATGTGGCTACCATGAAAGATTTAGTTGGAGCATTTTCTCGCGTTCCGGAGGGAGTTGTGCATGTAGAGGATGTTAGGGCATATATTCACTGTCACATCAAGGACTTGAACTTCAGAGATGAATTGAATTCTACTAAGGAATTCATTCTTGTCCTACAACAGAGGTTATCATCTGTTCAAGCTAGTAGGAAGGAACTTTTGCAAAATCAAGATGATGAAGAGAAAGATGCACTTAAGGAACAATGTGAGAAATTGAGTCAGGAAAACATAGTTAGGAAAAATGAAATACAAATTATAACTATGAGGATGTCTAAGGAGATTGAGGATAAAAAGAAAAAGGAATAAAATCTTGTTGTATCCCTGAAGAACAAATTTGAAGAATGTGGTAGGTTGGTTCATAAAAATGATATGCTAAGAATTGATTTGGTACAATCCTAGAGTAATGAGCAAGAGGTTGAGAGACAAATGATAATACTAAGAGAAGATTTAACTACTGCAAGTGAGTACAAATTAAAAATCAAGATCAGTTCAACACAACTTGATGAGTTATTGAAAATATAGAGGTAGATTGGAGATTCTAGTGGACTTGGATTTGGACAAGGGCAAAGCTCTGGTACTGCCAATGAATATCAAAACCATAAGGCACCGGTAAGACAATTCAATTCTTATAAATTCAACGGTAGATGTTTTATTTGCAATAAATTTGGTCACATGGCTAGGCAATGTAGAAATAGAGCAAATCAAAACCCTGATTCTGTTCTCGATAAATGTTCTAAATGCAATAAGTTTGGTCATAAGACAAAATATTGTAGAATGAATGTAAAATACTATGCATCTGGAAAATTTGGACATATGGCTAATCAGTGCAGGTCAAAGAATTTCACTAGTTTTAGAAAAGCAATTCAAAAGAACAATATTACATGTTATACATTTAATGAGGTTGGACATATTGCTAAGTTCTATAGAAGTAGAAATCCATTGATTAGTAATAGAGGATCAAATGAGAAAGGAAAAGAGAAGGTTTGTGAAATCCGATAGGATAATACTCAGAGATGGGTTAGGAAGAGTGAAGAACAAACATTAGATGTGAATGTCTTGGTTACTTATCTATTAGAAGAGGTTGATCCTCTACCGATAGGAAGCTCATCCGGTATCTGAGGCAGATGGCTTGGAGGTAGGCAAAATTCACGAAGATGGTGCATATGCCCCAGGAAGAGGTTCTGGAAAATGTTCCAGATATTGGAGAGGATTATCCAACATGGATATGTTCAGAGAAAGATCCGGTATCTTTCACTAGAAGTCATTTATGTCAATGGAAGATTAATTTTTTTCTCGAAGGTTAAAAGGTCGAATACACTTCATTGTTAATCACCCTACATTCAGAGCGACTAAGTGCGATCAAAGGCAATTCAAGGCAATCAGATTTCTTCTTGAGAGATTTTGTTGACGTCTGAAAGAATTTGTTGAAGGTTTTCACCGAGAGCAATCAAGAGGTATTTATCTTTAAACATGGAAGCGAGACCATCTTCTATTCCTGTTTTTGTTGCAAACCCAACTGTTTTAGAGGTCAAGGATCGTCCTAGGCCAATTTTCAAGCGGTATCCACATGTGGCTACCCTGGAAGATTCAGTTGGAGCATTTTCTCACGTTCTGGAGGGAGTTGTGTATGTAGAGGATGTTAGGGAATATATTCACTATCACATCAAGGACTTAGGAACTTCAAAGGTTAAGGGCATGTGTATGAGTGAGCTAATGGGAGAATCTTGAAAGATCAAACTGACATACAAACATATTCTGGAGTTTGAGGATGAGATAATCAGATATGTATTGAGAAGAGTACATGGGGAATTTGTATGGTCGAACAAAACTTACAAAATCATCAAGGAAGCCATCCAGGCAATCACTAGTTTTCCATCAGTTGGGCAACATCCAGACAAGAAGGTTTCGAATGATTTCATGATGAATCTCACCAACCAAACATCTGATAAAAGATCAGTGAAGGTGAGCACTATCATCGACACATACATCAAATTTGGTAGCATGATCATCAGGTATAAGGTAACTCAGTCAAACCGAGTGAATTCTGTTTCCAGTTCATGCATTTTGGCTGCATACAAAATGATGAGAAAAAATGTAAAATTGGATCTATGCAGTTGGATGCTTGATGAGTTGTTGATAAATCTAGGAAAGATCAAGGGTGAGACGAAGGGTACATTCCAGTATGGGAACTTGTTAGTTTGCCTAATGTTATATTTTTTGAATGATTCACCCAGTTCTGGTAAGAGGCAATGGGCTTTTGACATCCCGGTAGGAAGACAATTGGAACAGTCAATTACTGCATTAGGAAACCATAGAGATGATAAAGTATGGGGGTATTTTAAGGCATTTCAAAAATATCTGAGGTCTAGGGTAAGGGTACCTGAGCATATTATAAAAAAATATTCTACCGACATATGCTTTATGGTAAATAAGGATGAGACACTCATGGAAGTAGTTAAGCCCTGAAGGATCTGGATTGAACAAATAGGCTATGAAGTGGATGCATAGATTCTTGATACCTATGCAAAAATGTTGATTGATGCACCAATTGATGAGGCAGAGAAGCCCTATGGTACTGCACAATAGAAAACTCATGAGGTTGAAACATAGTTCAACTAGAAGAAAAGAGAGAAATAGGAAGGAAAAGAAAGCAAATTTTTGCAGAAGATCTCAAAGGACATCAAAGCACTAATTGATGTTGTCCCGGAGAAAGGTAGAAAGAGGAAGGATTTGAAAGTTCATATTGAGCCTATTACTGCAGAATCATAATCAGAGGATGACACACTGTTAGCATTTAAGAGGGTTGTTAGGAAGAAACTAGAGGAAACAAATGCATAAGCTAAGAAGCAACCAGTTAGGAAGGTCACAATCAAGCTACCGGCACCAAAACAAGCACCTAAACCTACACTTGCAGCTACGTCTGGTACTGCCAAGAGGAAGAAGAAGAGTGACATTGACTTAGCAATTGAAACTGGTAATGTGACTATCATACCACCTAAAACTTGTGCATAAATAGTAGATGAAATTACTAAAGATGGCATGTTGAAGAATGTTCAATTTTATTATGATAACTTAGAGGATGATAAACAGAGAGAGGTAGAGGAAGCAGTCCTATTATACTTGGACATTTATAAGAAAGCCTTAATAGAAATAGAAAATCAAATACCGGCTAAGTTATATAGCATGTTAGATGCTAGAATATTGTCAGCTATGCAAGAGGATAAACACATTAAAATTCAAGAGTTATTATCTATCTATGTTACTATAGCTCCAGATGAAATGGAAAAGACACTTGAGGAAGTAGACAGAAAAGTTTTCAATAGAAAACATAGGATAACTAGTCTGATGCTAGGGAGAGTAAATGAAATAATAAAGGAGACTCAAAAATCACGGGTTAAATTTTTGGGAGAAAACAGAGGATTCTTTACTTCACTAGAAACCAAGACAGACACTGTAGATACACCAGTTGAAGGAAAAGGAAAGGGTTATGGGTACTTCACCCCCAATTTTGAAAAATATCAAGATAGTGGAAATTTAGCCCCCGATAAATACAGATGTATAGACAAATATTGAGATATTGACTAATACAGAGAATGAACAAGATAACATTGTACATGATACTAATATTGAGGATAATTATCCTCTGCATAAAAATGTATAGGTTGAGGTTAGTGTTCCTATAGAGGAATTGACAGTTACATAGACTACACCAAGTGGCGAAGCCACCGGTGCAAGTGAGGAGGTTATAAAGGATAAAACATCAGAGGAGAAAACAAGGGAATCTGATAGGGAACGAATTGTTGGTCCATCATTATTGACAATTGACACTTCTCAAGTAGAAAATAAAAACATCACAGAGATGACTCCCATTGAACTGATGATGATGGCCACACAAAAATTGATGAAAGAAGGATCCACAAATAAAGGGATTATAGATCAATCAAACAATTTTTTTTACACAGATTGGTCCTAGAGTGTAAGATTGAAAATGAAGCGAGCCCATCCGGAAAGCTTAAGGTAATCACTAAGAATATCTCAAAGGACTTTCAATCCTTACAACAAATCTCAAACCGGCAAGCACTAGAAAGATTTACTCAAGCTAAGAGAGTTGCTTTTGATCAGATAATCGAAACCAAGAAGAAGAAGATTGAGGAGAAGCTAATCCTAATAGAAAATTCTTTGAAATAATGTACAAATTGTTAGGGTTCCCACAAATACTGAGACGGGGGGTTGAATCAGTATCTGACCGGTAATGAAATTTTCTTAAAACTGAATATGCAGAACATAAAGTAACAGTATACCGGTATGCAAGAATTAATGTAAATAAAAGAATCAAAAACATCCACATGAAAAGAACACCATAACACAAGATGTTTAACGAGGAAACCCGGTGTGGGAAAAACCTCGGTGGGATTTGTGACCCACAATATTCACTTACTGGCCAATAAAAGAATATTACTTACAATAGGGGCCTGCACATGTAGGAAGGCCAACTGCCTAGAGCTCACTGCTCAATAAGAAGTCACACTGACTTACAATGAGGATTATGCAAATCCAATGATCTATACTGCTTTACAATAGCATCTTCAATGCTAGATTCAGTACCGATTCTTGCTCTGTTCTTTACATATATCCTTGACCTACAATTCGCACATTAGGTCTACCTTATAATTTATTTTATGCTTCCTATCCATATCCTACAAATGTCTACAATGATCTCTTTTATATACAAGAGTCATTTTACAATTTGCCAGGTTAGCTTACAATAATAAACAAAATATTACATATCAAAAATCCTGTCAGCCTCTGTGCCGGTATACATATTTCCTTCTGTGCCAGTGTACATCTTTTGTGCCATTGCCGGTGTAGATTGATCTTGTTGATGCCGGTGCACTGTCTTGTTGAATAATGCTTTGCCGGTATAATGTCTTGCCGGTGCCATAGGATTGCAAGGTTGCCTGTGTAATGCTTTTGCCGGTATAATGTCTTGCCGATGGCATAGGATTGCAAGGTTGCCATCAATGACAAAACCTTCAATCACACACAATGTCTCATTAGAGTGTCCATATGCCAACAATCACCCCCTTTGGCATTGATGGCAACACTCATGAGAAATTTCAAAAAGATATCCAAAAATGTGTAGACCAAAAATGTGAGAGCTCCCCCTGAGCATGTGATCCCTGTGTTTTGAATTTTCTCATCCTACTACTCCCCCTTTGGCATCAATGACAAAGGTTAGTAGATTTTGTAGTTGTACCAATTCATAACCTCAACCTTGTAGTTGGGTAGCTATTATCTGAAGAATAGCTCCCAAAATTAAGTTTATACCATCCATAAAATTCTTGCTATCTTTTATTGTTGTCTCAGTTCTGTATACTATACCGGTGAGATGCTGCAAGTGCTTTTCTGGTGTTTTGCTTCCCTAAGTTAGTGTCTCTAAGATTTCCTTCCGTAGAGATGCTAAATAGTCCAATCTTGGACTTAGTTTAGATCTCAAGAATTTTGCCTTGTTTATTATTTTCTCTTTCTCTCTTTCTAATTTGAGCAATTCTTCCTCAAAATTTTTTATCTTTTCCTCAAAAACTGATAATGCATCAGGTGAGTTAAAAAAATTATCTGCAAGTTTATTGATCTCTTCCTGTACCTTGGTCATCTTTTTGTCTACATCTATGGTCAAAAAGTTTATCTTACAGGTGTCTTTGTACAGAGTTTTGTGCTCTTTCAATAAATTGCACAGTTCCAGTAGAAGTGTGTCAAACTCCCTGTTACACTTCTTTATTCCTTCCTCAAAGAATTTATGTTTCTCTTTTTCTACACTTTCCTTTACAGATTCTACCTTTGTTTGCTCAAAATTTCCAGAAATATATTAACAAAGTGTATCCAACTGGCCTAAAGAATCTTTGTTGGCTATATTACAATTGGGAGCTATTGATTTCAAAACTAGAATTGAATCATCTATCGCTTTATAAGCTTGTGAGCTATAATCAGTTATTTTCTTGATAGATTTGAGCAATACCTCTGTTACATTTGATGGTGATCCAACAAACTAAGTTTCGGTGGAAGTGACCATGCTAGTATTGACCTCTGGTAGGCCTGTTTGTGTCTCCATCTCTTTAAGCACTGGTTTTCCTGCATCATTTCTTACCGGTGGCATCTATTCTGGAGCCTTTAGCTCTATTGGTTTCTCTATTTGTGTTCCAGATTCCATCTTTTTTTTTGAATCTACTGTCGGTTGCTCTTTGTTTCCTATTTTATCTGTTGTATCCTTATCTACCACTATGTTGATTTTCTGAGTATCAACATTCACAGTATATAGGACTTCAGGATTAGGATTATTATCCTATGTGTCCATACTCTCAGCTACCGGTTGATCTTCTACAGTTGTTGTTTTTACTGGTGGAGTATTTAAAGGAGGTGGGGGTAAGTTGTCTCTGATCTTGATACTTGGTGATCCACCAACTTTACCTTTCCCTTTGTCCTTTTGATATACCAAAATGGGCTTGGGATTCCTATATTCTTCTTGTTTTTCCTTTTCAACCAAGAATATATCCCAACCATTTTTTGTTTCCTCTGAAACTTCTGTAACTCTACCTGCCATTAGTGAAATTTGCCAGTGTGCAGTGGAAAAAACTGTCCGGTTGGCCTGAGCTATCGGATCATCAATTTCCTTAGGTGAGTTGATCGGGTATACTGCAAGTAATTTTTCTATTTTTATTTTCTTATCCAACTTAATTATTCCTTGCCTTTTGGCCTCAAGTCTTTTATACAGTTTATTAGGAATTTCATTTACGACTTGCAAAAAAAACTTTTTATACATGTCCATGTGTAAAATGACACTTTCTTCAACTTGTCCTTTCTCATCATCTGATAGGGTGTCATAGATTTTCCCTATGTTTTTCAATTTACCTTCCTCTGTGATCTCATTCAGTAATATGTCAAGAGAGGCCAAGTCAGTGTTTGTCTTCTTCTTCTTTTTGGGGGTCAGCTTCTTCTTAGGTGTGACTTTCCTGACCAGAGATCTCACGGCTTGTTGCTTCTGTCTTGTCCTTCTAGGTGAAGGAGTGGTTACCAGTGAGGGGTCTCTTTTCCTGACAACTCTTTTGAAGGTTGCTGGCATATCTCCTTTTGAGGAAGTACATACCGGTGATAGATGAGTTTTAGGTTGTTGGGCTGCCAACTCATCTTCAGTTATGCCGGTTTTCTTTAATACATCTTCTTCTATGGCTTTTGCTTGTCTGGTTCCTTTTCTCACAAATGCCTCAACCTTTTTCACTCTCTTCTTAGATTGAATTTGACTTTCAATGGTCTCAACACTACCAAATACTTCTACCTTTGGTTCATTGGGGGCTTCCAGAAGTGCTTTGGCATAAGTTTCCACTATGTGGTCATCTGTTTCATACCCCATCTATGTTACCCAGATTGTTCTTGGGATGATTGCTTCCATCCAAATCTCATCCTTTTTTATTACAAAGCATATATCATCCTTATATTTGTTGACAATTTCCTGTGATAGTCTGATCCTCTTATTCATTTTGACTTTTAGTGCTTGAAAATACTCATTGATATTCTTCTCTCTGTTTTCACCCATGTTGTTGAACAAGTCAGACAATTGTTTTCCTACCGATATGTCAAATCCAAAATCCTTGTTGCCTATACCAGGAGCCTGTTTGGTTAGGTGTAGCATTAAACATACAAGTAGATTTCCAAATCTAAAGGTTCCTTTCTTATCCTTCTTGATTTTTGCTAAATTGTCAATTAACTCATCCTTTAACCATTCACAGATATCAATTTTTACATTGTCCTTAACCATGTCATAAGCACTCTTTATGCATAAACTGGAAACCGAGTTAAGCCTATTAGCATGAGTTTCTTTGTAACCTAAAATCATGCTAACAAATCTAACATTTGTATCGGTCACATCATTAACCCTCAATGATCTCTTGTCGGATGTTGCACCAGTTAAGTTTGTTACTAAGTCATTGGAGACCTTCTTGGTTTTGTCAGGTCTGTTACCGGTGGAAGGTAACCTTGTTACTGCTTTCACACCTTCCTTTGTGATTTTATTTACTGAGTCAAGCCAAAAGAATGAACCATGTACCCTGCTTAAAACTATCCTAACCACTTCCTTGGGAAATTCGAGAATGTAGAGGATTTTAGTGAATCCTAGGGTTTCAACAATTTTATGTTCAAGTTTCACATTCCCGGAGTTGTCACATATAACATATTTGTACATGTTTTTTATTTCTTCATCACCTAATTCCTCTATGTTGCAATGAATATACATTCTAGGGTCTTCTGCATAAACAACACCTTTTGGAATTTTTGAAAAAGCACCTGTGTTGTCATCTTTCTTAGCTACCTCAAGAACTAGCTAAAACACGAGCCTAGGTCATTTTATAACTTTGACTACTGTAGGGTTTGCTATGAATTCAAGTGCAGAGGAGGATGCCATGATGATAAATACCTTTTTCAGCCTTTGGATGGATTGATTGCTGAAGTGCTTTGCCTCTTTGCTTGGAATGCCTTAGCTCGGAAATCTTCGCGCTCTCTAAAAGTTTGAATTCACGGTGAAATGAAATGGAGCCAAAAACCTTATTTTATAAAGTCTATTTTACTACCTACCACATTAATTGCTTGCCGGTAATGTATTAGCTTAACTTTATTTGCTGGTAATGAATGATTTTCAACTTCTTTTCTCTAACCGAGGGAATAATAGCACATGTGTCATTTGATTTCCAAACCCTCAAGATAATTTTCTTCAATTTGATGAAGAACATCCTACCGGTGGAGCATTGCTCCGTCCTACCGATGGAGCATCATATTGTCCTATCGGTGGAGCATTTGTTGGTTCTACCGGTGGAGGAGTATCCCCAATATTTAGATCACCTTTTCTAATCCATTGCTTTGAGAATTCTTGCTTAACCTCTTCAACCTTTTCTTTACCCTTCAAACTAGTGCTTTTGTTATCTACCGGTGTACCTTAACTTCTACAAAATTTAGCAATATGACCAATCTTGTTACATGCATAACAAGTTACATTATTTTTCTGAATAGCTTTCCCATAACCTATGTCGGTTTGTGTTCTGCATTTATTTGATAAATGACCAAATCTTCCACAAACATAACATCTTACATTCATTCTACAATTTTTAGAGTTATGACCAATTTTGTTGCATTTGGAGCATTGACCGATGGGAGGATTGATGTTCTGATAATTCCTAGATCTATATTCATTTTCCCTATGACCATATTTATTGTAGTTAAAGCATTTTCCATTGAATTTGTAAGTATTAGAAGGCCTTACCGGTTTGTCGTGATCCTTGGTATTTGCAATACCGGAGCTTTCTCCAACTTCAAATCCAATTCCAGAAGTGTCACCTTTGGGTTTTTGATTCTTCAATAAGGTACCAAGTTCTTTTGAGCTTTTCTTGAATTTTTCTTTGTGTTGATTTGCAGTTTCCAATTCCCTTTCCAAGATTTCTTTTTGTCTCATTAGTTCATTTGAGTCATTCTGAGTATGCATCAGATCTATCTTCAACATGTCATTTTCATAGCTAAGTCTTGTGTTCTCATTTGCTGCATCACTTAGTCTTCTGGTCAATTCTTCTTCATTCTTCTTTATGTCCTCAATCTCTTTGCAAAATCTCATAGTCATATCCTGCATTTCATTTTTTGTTGTCATGATCTCTTGTTTCAATTTTCTTATCATATCATTTAGTGACTCCTTTTCATCATTCTCATTTTGCAGTTTTTCACAAAGTTCTCTCCTCTTATTTCTTGTAACAATAAGATTTTCTTGAAGTGCCTGAATAATGTCCTGAGCTGCTTTTAAGTCATCTTCTAATTTGATATTTTTCAACTTCTCTGCATCATAGTCAGTAAGAGCTCCTTCAAGTTGCTTCATCAGATTTTTCATCTTTACTGGTGTCAAGATCTTCCTCAAGCTGTTAGGCTTCTGAAAATAGAGGACTAGGCTTTGATACCAATTGTTAGGGTTCCCACAGATACTGAGAGGGGGGGGTGAATCAGTATCTGACTGGTAATGAAATTTTCTTAAAACTGAATATGTAGAACATAAAGTAACAGTATACCGATATGCAAGAATTAATGTAAATAACATAATCAAAAACATCCACATGAAAAGAACACCATAACACAAGATGTTTAACGAGGAAACCCGTGTGTGGGAAAAAACTCGGTGGGATTTGTGACCCACAATATTCACTTACTGGCCAATAAGAAAATATTACTTACAATAGGGGCCTGCACATGCAGGAAGGCCAACTGGCTAGAGCTCACTACTCAATAAGAAGTCACACTGACTTACAATGAGGATTATGCAAATCCAATGATCTGTACTGCTTTACAATAGCATCTTCAATGCCGGATTCAGTACCAGTTCTTGCTCTATTGTTTACATATACCCTTGACCTACAATTCGCACATTAGGTCTGCCTTATAATTTATTTTATGCTTCCTATCCATATCCTACAAATGTCTACAATGATCTCTTTTATATACAAGAGTCATTTTAAAATTTGCCAAGTCGGCTTACAATAATAAACAAAATATTACATATCAAAAATCCTGTCGGCCTCTGTGTCGATATACATATTTCCTTCTGTACTGGTGTACATCTTTTGTGCTGTTGCCGGTGTATATTGATCTTGCTGATGCCGGTGCACTGTCTTGTTGAATAATGCTTTGCTGGTATAATGTCTTGTCAGTGCCATAGGATTGCAAGGTTGCCTGTGTAATGCTTTTGCCGGTATAATGTCTTGTCGGTGCCATAGGATTGCAAGGTTGCCATCAATGAAAAAACCTTCAATCACACACAATGTCTCATTGGAGTGTCCATATGCCAACACAAATATATATAGGGTATGTTGTAATACTGAAATAATTACAACTAATGTAGATAAAAAGATAAAGGAGATTCAGGAGAAAATTGCAAGTATAGCTAACTCTTTTGATGGATTGATTTCATTGACTACATCAACTGATGGTCAAATTTTGAATTTGGAGAACCAAATTTTTGCTCTTGAGAAGGAAAGAGACAAAATAATTAGAAGAGACAGAAGTTTGAGAGGCTTAGTGAGTCCCCGGTTGGATTCACTCTATGTACACAAAAAAGAATGCATGGATATGGTGGAAAAGCCCACACCGGCAGAGGTAAATGAAAAATAGTCTTTTGCACATTTATTGAGTGGACTTGTATCTATTTCTAGCACATTTAAAACCAGCTGAGATACTTATGTGGAGCTACTAGAGAAGGCTTATCCAAAAATTTTGAAGTTGGTAAAGCTCCGGTAAGATGTTTTTGGGGATATTCATTATACAGTTCTTATTGTTTGACATTCTTTTAGAATTTTTAATAGCATTGATATCAAAGGGGGAGTAGTATAGATGTGAAAAAGAATAAAAGAGTTGTATACATTAGGGGCAGTTTTGGAGTATTTTACATATTCAGCTTAGGGAGAGCAGGGTAGGATGAAATCGACAGATGAAACCGACAAATGAAACCTTGACCATTTTTCACATGAGTGTCGCCATCAATGCCAAAGGGGGAGATTGTTGGCAATTGACACTCTATTGGTTGGTTTTACTATGTTGTCATTGATGGCAACATGATTTTGTGTTTTGACTTCATGTTTTGATTCTATGGTGTACCGGCAGGCACATCATAGATACTATATCGACACTGGCACCGACAAGACAGAGGGATTTCTTTGGTCACTGACAATGCATGCCAACATGGTTTAGTAAAGGTTATCAGTATTGGAGGTTGGCATATCTTGGATCCGGCATTGGCAATTGATTTAAATGATTATGCATTTATATTATATGGCCGACATGTAATTTGATATTGTATATATTTGTAAGCCGACATAAGGCATGTAAAATTTGTATAGGGTATATAGGTCTGTTTGATAGATCGTTTTGATATATACAAGAGATATATATGGATATGTGATGTAATATGATGTGAGATATATTAGAGAAATATGTATGTGAGGAAATTTTTGTAAGGGTTATTCCAGTAAAGGGTTTAGGGATTCAGACCAGAACAAACAGAGCTTAAACCAAAATTGTATTCTGGCATAGAAGATGCTATCTTAGCAGTTCATACTTCTCTGGATTGTAGTGATATTTTATGTATCCAGTGAGACTCCTATTATGCTTGAGCAGTGTGCTCTAGGCTCCAAGCCCCTCATATTTTGTAATATCTCTTCATATGGCCATTGGATTGGTTTTGTGGGTCACAAATCCCATCGTGGTTTTTCCTCTTTGATTTTTTCCATGCATAAATCTGTGTGTTATGATTCTTATTTATGTGATTGGCTTATTAGTTTCTTTACTTCTTTCAATTCTTTTTATACTGGTATACCGGTTGGTGTATGCATGTCTTAATAAGGCTAAAATTTACTATTTCGATATAACATTGATTCACCCCCCTTCTCAGTGTTATTGGCTTCCAACATATCTCATCAGGATTTAACACATAACAAGGCCAACTTCATGGATACAAGGCTTGAAAAAAGGAACAATACTCTTGATCAATAGGATGGTAGGGAACAATGAAACCATGCTTAAAACATGTTGCTTTACACATCCATTCATGATGTCAATGCACCTAGTTGACAAGGACTATGAACTTTGGATTCAAACTTTAGCCACATGGATCAAACTCACAATATTATGTCAACCTCAAGTGCCAATTGGAATAATCAAATAGGTCTATAATTAAACATATTAGAACATCCGGCTAGGGCATAAAACTATATACCCGTCGACCGACCACAAATTAAGGTTGACTTTAAGCATTCGTTGGAATATTGTTGGACTAATTTTGACGAACGTCAGGGACCAATTTTTAAAAAAAATGAAAATCACATTAAATTGAAAGGTACCTGATGAAACAATAAATTAATTCACTTTCATCAGATTTCGACCTCAAATGAGTTAGTGTGAAGTTAGAGTAATCCATGTAGATAGTCACATAGGATTCCAAGGGTCTGTAATGGTTATAGGTGTGGGAATAAAATCAAATGCATACACATGGGAAAAAGAAGATCAAAGTTTGAAGAATTGATGGAGAATTTTTTCGTGCCTCCATTCATAAATCTTGGTTACATAGTGTGTTATGTTGGATGGTCTAAAATATTCTAAAAATGTATTGAATTTCTATCTCTGAAACATTTTGCACCTTTAATTCAATTAGTGCATTTTAGAATGAAAGACACATACAATCACTATTGTTCAAATAGGAAATGCATTTTGCATCTTCATAACATAGTTGCATTTCAAAATTTCATTGTCTCCACCGTATTTTGCAAATCATCATGTCATCATAGGTCCGCATACTGGGGACATAGTTGAAAAAATACTAAAAATTGTAAAAAGTCCTCAAAAAAATCATAAAAATCATAAAAAGTCTTGAAAAAATCCTAAAAAATTGTAAAAAGTCTTGAAAAATCAACCAAAAACACTGAAAAGAAGAAAATATCAAAAACATAAAAAACTCAACAAAATCAAACAAAAACATTAAAAAATGATCAACAAAAAACCAAAAAAAAATCGAAAAAACTTTCCAAAAAGAACTAAAAATCGAAAAACAATAAAAAAAATGCAATAAAATGTCTCGCAAGAAACAAATACCTTTGAAGATATCTAGCAAACACTTCACATGAAGTTAAACAAAGGATATAACTATCTTATGAAATATCTTCAACCAAACTGATCAAGTATTATCAATCATCAATATCCATATCAACGTGATCATTATCTTGTCTTAAACAAAAGAGGATACACTCAAAACCAGATAGGTCAATCTTAAATGGGGTCCACAACTTTCAGAGATCAGACATTATGAACCATCACATCAAACAAATCAAAGCAAAGGCACAATTAGTCAAGCTAGTGAGCTTTGTCTAATTTGGTTTTTATCTTTTATCAATTGGTGAAGATCATGTTTCCATGTTACTAAAGGATGTCCAAAAGTGACTGGAGGAGCTATGATGAGCATAATCCTTTTCTTTCTTTGTTGTTTGTGGTGTGAACCAATGAATTTCTGCGGCAATGGCTCTAGTGGGTGTCTGTGATAGGAGCATTCATCTTGTGAATGCCTCACATACCTCGACCCCTAGCGTAATTCCCAGAATGGAGGGTTCACTCCTTGTCTACTAAGTGTTTGTTTCTTGCAATGAGATATCTTCATGTCTTGGTTCGTCATAACCCAATGAATAAAGCTCCGTTGTTACAAAATAAGGCTTAGTGATGAAAATGTATTGCACTATGAATAAAGAAAAGAATATTGTTCATCATCAATTGTATCATATCATTTCATTTCTCATCGTGCTGATTGTATCAATCAAATACACCATTCCTAGTGGATTGACTTCATTTTTTCTAATCTTTTCATCATCTCTCATTATCTCTTTCTCATCAATTCTTTCATCCTACTAACAGTTCTTCTACTTTAACTAGGTCGAAAGGATAAAACAATATTTTGGCACATTTGAAACAAAAACATTAAGTGAATTCATTTAGTTAATTCATTTAATACCATTCATTTTAGATCATTCATTTTGTTATATTCATTTAAATCTCATGTTAATTATATTATCAAGTTAATTACATTCATTTAGTTGCATTTCATTTGAGTACGTTATCATTAAAACCACTTCTATAGTTGCATTCAATCATACAAAATAGTCACATACACTTAAAATATAAAAGCATCAAATAGAACTGCATCATACATCACATATAAAGCACAAATAAAATTATATAGACTGCATAATATAAACATGCATCATCAATAGAACATAAGCATATAGATCGCCATCCAAAACTGCATAACATGTAACTCAAAAATGATAGTTTCAAAGTATGCAACAAAAGGCCCAATGGTTGGACTAATATTATCAAATAAGTATTGACTGACATTGCCTCTATCTCTAGGAGGATCTTGCCTATTGGATCCTACTGTAGGATGTCATGATGATGCCCTAGGAGGACCCATCACTCCTCCACTACTAGTCCATCGACTTATGTCTCTGCTGTATCTACTCTAAGATCTATAGGCTCGATAGCTAGGCTCCCTCTCACCCTCAAGAATGAATCTCTCATAAGCTTGTCTATAGTATAAAGCCTTCTAGGCAGCATCAAAAAATCTATCTACCTGCGTCTGTGCATCTGTCTTCAGACCAAACAGCTGATCATAAGCATCCATAGTCAATTGTACCCTCCACACAAAATCATCTCACTCATCGATGGATCAATCCCTCTCCCCAGCAATCTGATCCCTCTCATTGGCTATTGCACCATACTACCTATATAATTACTCCCTATCCTCCCCTCACCTTTGTCGAACCCTGGATAATGCATTCTCCAAACTCCCAATCTACACTCTCAGCACATACGTATCATCATCTCTATCACCACCATCTCCACCTCCCTCTGCAGTAGGTGCACCTCCTATCTCGAGCATCTGTATGTCTTGCCCACCCCCATCATCATCATCACTTCCTCCACTACTAAATGATCCTGACCTAGAATCATCACTCTTTCTACCCTCCTCCTCTGAATTACTAATAGACTCGATATCTCCACCGATGTCTACATCCTCACTATCCTTCTCTTGCTCAGCCTCTGCCTATGTTGTTGCAGTGATCAACACAATCTGATCTCCTCCCCTCTTTTTTCCTCCACCTCATCCTCTCCCTCTCCCTCTCTGTGACCTCTTGTGTCGAATCTACTAAGGAGAAATAGGAACTACCAGATCAACCAATGACACCGGTATGTGATGCACCCACCAATAATCATACTGAGGAGAAGCACTAGGATCTGCAACCCTAGCTAACCAACTCCACTATAATGGAAGAAGAGAATCAAACTCTGCAATCACAACATGAGGTTGTACGCAAGCCCCCCAATCCCCAATCTCTCAACATCTATGAGCAAAATAAGTTGTCACATCGGGAACTCCTTGTACCTCCCCGAACTGATAAATTACACATCCAAGAAGATGAATGTCAATAACCTTGTGACTACCCACATCTCAACCAATCAAATACCTCTATTGTCAACAATAAGGCAGATGATGTGCATCATTGGCCTAACCAAGGCAATCAAGAATGGTCTCCATGAGAAATAATGAAGTATATCCAACTGATGTCTCCAATAGAGGATGTTCCCTAAACTCCTATGTCTAATACCAGTTGTGTATCTATATGCATATGGTTGCTCGTCAACAAGATCAACATGAATAATCAGCTAAAAGATAGCTATGTTCTCCCCACCCCATACTTGGAGCAATGAAATCTTGCATCCAATGGATTTTTGTTCTAGATATACAATACCATGCATCTGATGATATAAGGTGACCAGTAAGCAAGGACCCCAAGTAAAAACACACCTATGTATGATCATATCATGGATAACCCTGCCCCAACCAACTAGAAATCCATGTGTCCTCTTATCAGGAATCAGAGGACCTGCTACTATACTACACAAACCTACAGTAAGATCGTCATAGTCTATCTGCTCCCACAATACCTCATAACGGTCCCGTATCTACAGATCCTACTTAGAGCACTCAAACAAATCACATAACCCTCTGATACCATCTATGTGATCAAACATCACTCTGCCACCATAGATGGGAATGTGAATAATATGCCAGACGTCCTCCAAAGTAATCGATGCCTCTCCAGTGGGTAAATGAAAAGAACAAGTCTCCGAGTGCCACCGCTCAACTAAAGCAGTGATCATGGCCCTGTTGGCCGTAACCTCTGGAAGATGCAAAATATGATGTAATCCCTAATGTCAGACCAACACTACTTCCTTAGCAAGTAACTCATCTTGGCGATTTAGACCGTCAGACCTCGTCTGTCTCCCTATCAAAACATGGAAGTTCTCTTGCAAGTGAAACACAAGAAAATATCAGATATGTTAGGTCCTGAAGGCAACTAAGAGGGGGATTGAATCAATTGTCTAATAAATACAAACCAAAACTAACTTAACCAAACTTAATGCTTAATATCGGTAAACCAAACTTTAATTCCGGTAGACAGTTTAACAGTTAATTATAGTACCGATAAAGTTTAATGCATGAAACAGAAAGACAGATAACATACACAACACATAACACAATTATTTGTACATGGAAACCCTGTAAGGGGAAAAACCATGGTGGGAAACCTTACCCACAATCAGATGATACTACTATAGATACTATGTGTGTACAAATGGGATCTGCACATGCAGAAAGGCCAACTGCCTAGAGCTCATTGCTTAATCACAAAATGGGAGTCACACTGACTACAATTGGATGGTTAAATCCAATGATAATGTACTGCTCAAAATAGCATCTTCATATGCTGGATTCAGTACCGGTTAAGCTCTGATTTGTCTTCTTCAAACCTTCCTTCAATATTGAATGATGTCTGCATGTATAGCTCTGCTTATATTCATATATACCTTATTACAATCCTTTTTCCACACTTCCACATAATCTCATAAATGAGATCTTACATTTATACCAAAACCTAAGACCAAATGAGTAGGTTGGCTCACTAAAAGATATTACAATTAAATCAATTACAAATGAATCATTATGTAATGCATGATGTCAGCTCAATGCATTTAAAATAATATTAAATCATCTCCATAATGTGTCGTGTTGATCTAGAATAGATAAGCTTGTCAGTGCATATCCTGGACCTATTTGCCAGTAACAACAAATATGCAAACCTGATTAGACCAATGAACAAATCACCAAAACCAAGTAATCTCCAGATGACAATAGATCATCCTCAGTGCCGGTGAACAATATAACTTATCGGTGAACTAGATACCAATGGCTGTACATAAGTCACTGATTATGCCGGTGAACAAAACCAAAGATCTCCAAGTGTTTCTCAAGTGTTGACATCAATGACAAAACCATATCAACATATCCAAAATACCAACAATCTCCCCCTTTGGCATTGATGGCAACACATGATGGAAAAACCATCTAAGTGCCAAAGCAGAAATGCCAAAAACCAAAAACCAACAATCTCCAAAAGAGATCATCAAAATACAGATACAGAGAGTAACAATCTCCCCCCCAATGAATAATCTCTCCCAAAAGATAATATCTTTTTCCATAGATATCTCTCCCCCTTTGACATCAAATTCCAAAGCAATACAAAACCAAATACAATCAGTTCAAAGAACTTGTCATAAAATACCAACTTATCAATTTATCCAACTACTCCCTCTAAGAAGTAGCTCTCCTCATCAAAGCCAGAAAAAGATTTCTCGGTTAATTCTATCGGTCTGATGCTATGCTCAAATTGTCTAAGTTTCTACCAGTGAGGGTATAACTCCAAGCTTATCCCTAAGATATTCAAAAATTTCCTTAGGCAAGGGTTTAGTAAAGATATCTACAATCTGTTCTTTAGTATTCACATAAACCAATTTCACTTCTTTTGCTTCAACATTCTCTTTCAAAAAATTGAATTTGATAGAAACATGTTTAGTTTTAGAGTGAAATACCGATTCTTAGATATATCAATTGTTGTCATATTATCACAGTAAATGATTATAGGTTCATTGCATTTTACCTTTATGTCCTTCAACATTTGCTTGATCCATAATACTTGTGTACAATTAGTTACTACTGCAACATATTCTGATTCTGTTGTTGATAATGATGTACAACTTTGTTTCTTTCTCAACCATAAAATTAGTCTGCTGCCAAGAAAAAATGCTCCGTCGGTGGTGCTTTTTCTGTCATCTACATCTCCTGCCCAATTTGCATCTGTGTATTCACGCAAATCAAAATTTTCATCTTTAGGATACCATAAACCAAGATTTGTAGTGCCTTGTAGATACCAGAAAATCCTTTTTACTACTGATACATGATTTTCCTTGGGATTACTCTGAAATCTTCAAACAATACATATTGCATTCATAATATCAGGTCTTTTTTGTGTCAAATACAATAAACCTCCTATCATAGACTTGTATCTAGTCAGATTAATAGGTGTTGATTCATCCTTCAAAGATATCTTATCAGTTGTAGTCATAGGTGTGCTTACTAGTTTAGAGTTTCCCATGCCAAATTTCTTTAGTAATTCCTTCAAGTACTTTGATTGATTTATGAATATACCTTTATCAGTCTGTGAGATCTGCAATCCTAAAAATAATTTTATCTCCCCAATCATAGACATTTCAAATTCTTCCTGCATCTTATTAGAAACGTCTTTACACAATCCATCTTCTCCTCCAAAGATTATATCATCAACAAAAACTTCAATAATCAATATGTCATCATTAGTTACTTTGTAATATAGATTGATGTCAGCATTACCTTTAGTGAAACCAATCTTCAAAATATATTTATCCAATCTAGCATACCAAGCTCTATGAGCTTGCTTCAATCCATTCCTTAACCTGCAAACCATATCTTTGTCATCTGTCAAAGAAAATCCACTAGGTTGTTCAATGTAAACTTCTTCTTCTAGATCACCATTCAGAAATGCACATTTAACATCCATTTGATATACTTTATAGTTCTTGTGTTCTACAAAAGCCAAGAATAATCTAACTACCTCAATTATAGCTACCGGTGCAAAGGTTTCATTGTAATCAATTACTTCTTTCTAAGAATATCCCTTACACACTAGTCTTGCTTTATTTATGATTACCTTACCATCTTCATTAAGTTTGTTTCTGAATACCCATTTTGTTCCAATCACATTTTTGTCTTTAGGTCGGGGAACTAATGTCCATGTGTTATTCTTTTCAATTTGTTCCAATTCATCTTCCATAGCCTTAATCTAGTGTTTATCTTCACATGCCTCATTAATAGTTGTTGGTTCAATTTGAGAAATAAGACATACCTCTTCATTTGCCAATCTTCCTATAGTCATGACTCCTTGATACTTGTTCCCAATTATCAGATTTTCAGAGTGATTCAATCTTACATACCGGGGTGTTTTTACTTGTTGTTGTTCTTTAGTCACTATGGAATTCTCATATGATGCCGGTGTGACTAGATCAATATTCTGTACCAGTGTACTCATTATAGGTTCATTTGTGATTATCTCAACTGTCGGTTTAGAGTCTATAGACCTTCTAAACTATTCATCATTCTTCACATTTGCACTTTCAATGATTTTCTGCAATCTCTTATTAAAATATCTATATGCCTTGCTCTTAGATGAATAACCAAGAAATATTCCTTCATCACTTCTAGGATCAAATTTGCCAATATACTCATCTCTTCTAATATAGCATTTACTTCCAAATATTCTAAAATATTTAAGAGTAGGAATATTTCCAAACTATAGTTCATGAGGGGTCTTACCGGTTTCACCTTTGATGTGAACTCTGTTGAATGTATAAATAGTTGTATTGACTGCTTCTCTCCAATACACGTGAGGTAGGTTTGCTTCTGATATCATGCTTCTAGCTACATCCAAAATAGTTTTGTTATTCCTTTCCACAACTCCATTTTGCTGGGGTGTCCGATGTGCTAATAACTGTCTTTTAATTCCATTCACTTCACAGAATATATTAAATTCCTTAGATGTGAATTCACCTCCTTGATCTGATCTCAAGCATTTGATTTTCTTACCAGTTTCATTTTCTACCATCACCTTGAATAGTTTGAATTTCCCAAAAGCTTATGATTTCTCCCTGAGAAAAGTAACCCAACACATTATAGAATAATCATCAATGATTAGCATAAAATATCTATCTCCTTGTAACCATCTAGTTCTTGCTGGACCATATAAATCAGTATGAATTAGACCAAGAACAATATTGAATTTTCTGGTATACTCTTAAAAGATGCTCTAACTTGTTTTCCAAATTGACATTCCTTACATACCGAATTGTGAGGCTTAACAATCTTAGGTAAATCTCTAACTACCTTAGTTGTACTAATTATCACAATGCAATCAAAATTTACATGACATAGTCGCTTATGCCATAGCTAACTTTCATCAATTTGTGTAATCAAGCATGTCTTCTCATTGTTATTCAAATGAAAGATATTACCTCTAGTCTGATTAGCGGTTGCAATTTCTAAGCCAGTTTTGTTCATGATTTTGCATTTACCATTCTTGAATTGTAATTGAAATCCCTTTTCAACTAATTGACCAACACTCAAAAGATTATGCTTCAAACCTTCAACATAGTAAACATTATCAGTATTATGCTTACCATCAAAAGATATAGTGCCTTTTCCTCTGATCAAACAAGCTTTGTCATCTCCAAATTTTACTAGAACTCTATTGTATTCTTGAAAGGTTAATAATTTACTCTTATCACCAGTCATATGATGTGAGCATCCAAAATCAATGATCCATTCATCCTTATCTTCAATTTTAGCTACCAGGGCCTGCTCTACCGGTTGAATAGTAGGTGTTGGTTGATCTTCTTTATTGCAACAAAAGCCCATCCATTATTTGCAAGTTCCTCATCAGAATCATCAGTAATTCCTTCATCAACATAGTAACATGATTTGTCTCTATTCTTCTTAAATCGGTACCTTTGATATTCACAGTTAGGCTTGTATGTTCTTTTAGCTTCTTCTTTCAATCTTGCATGTCTATCAGGACACCTAAAAGCCATATGACCAATCTTATTGCAGTTAAAACATTTAAATGGCGCTTTATCTTCATACTTACTTTCGACTGGACCTTTAGGCATTTTCCTTGCAAATAGTGCTTCAAGCTCTTCCAATTCTTCATTCTCCTTTCTAATTTCTTCAAGTTCTCTTGCATAAAAGGCTTTCCAATCAAATTTCTCAGATGATGATGATGATGCTATAGATGATGATGATGCCTTGAAAGCTAAATCTATCTTAATTGTAGCAATAGGACCAAATTCCTCAAGTTCAAAAGATGAAAGTTTTCCAACCAAAGTGTCTCTAGATACTGATGCATCAGGCATTGTTCTCAATTCATTTATAGAAGTAACTTTCATTTTGTATGCTGGTGGTAAAGCTCTTAAAACTTTAGAAACAATTTCATCTTCACTTAAGGTTCCTCCACAACATTGTATACCCAAAACAATTTTATTTACTCTTTCCATAAAAGAAGAAATCCTTTCATCTTCTTCCATTTTCAGATTTTCATACCTTAGCCAGAAGCATTTCAGTTTTGCAATTTTGACTATGGTATCACCTTCATTCAGTGTCTCCAATTTATCCCAAATAGCTTTAGCAGTAGATCTATCTGATAATCTCATCATTTTCTGATCTGACAATGCACTCAAGAGTGCTTCTCTTGCTTTGCAGTCATTTTCCTCATCTTTAGAAAAGGTTGGTAGAATAGGTTGACCTTGAGTAGGAATAGTATAGCCATTATTTGTAACATCCCATATGTCCTTCCTAATGCAATTCAAATGAGTCTCCATCCTGATCTTCCATATGCCATAGTTAGTTCCATCAAGTTTCGAACTGTCCTTCCTGAAATAGTTATTATACATAGGATCTCCTCAAGTTGTTAAACTTCTACAAAAAGAGGACTAAGCTCTGATACCAATTGTTAAGTCCCAGAGGCAACTGAGAGGGGGGGTGAATCATTTGTCCAATAAATACAAACCAAAACTAACTTAACCAATCTTAATGCATAATACCAGTAAACCAAACTTTAATGTCGGTAGACAGTTTAATAGTTAATTGCAGTACTGGTAAAGTTTAATGCATAAAATAGAAAGACAAATAACATACACAACACATAACATAGTTATTTGTACGTGGAAACCCTGTATGGGAAAAAATAATGGTGGGAAACCTTACCCACAATCAAATGATACTACTGCAGATAGTGTGTGTGTACAAATAGGGTCTACACATGCAGAAAGGCCAACTGCCTAGAGCTCACTGCTCAATCACAAAATGGGAGTCACACTAACTACAATTGGATGGTTAAATCCAATGATAATGTACTGCTCAAAATAGCATCTTCATATGCTGGATTCAGTACTGGTTAAGCTCTGATTTGTCTTCTTCAAACCTTCCTTCAATCTTGAATGATGTCTGTGTGTATAGCTCTGCTTATATTTGTATATACCTTATTACAATCCTTTTTCCACACTTCCACATAATCTCATAAATGAGATCTTACATTTATACCAAAACCTAAGACCAAATGAGTAGGTTGGCTCACTAAAAGATATTACAATTAAATCAATTACAAATGAATCAATATGTGAAGCATGATGTCGGGTCAATGCATTTACAATAACAATAAATCATCTCCATAACGTGTCATGCTGATCTGGAATAGATAAGCTTGCCGGTGCATATCCTAGACCTTTTTGCTGATAACAACAAATATGCAAACCCAATTAGACCAATGAACAAATCACCAAAACTAAGTGTCCAAACAATGTCTTTGACATAACCAAGTAATCTCCAGATGATAACGGATCATCCTCAGTGTCGGTGAACTAGATACTGGTGACTATACATAATTCACTGATCATGTCAGTGAACATAACCAAAGATCTCGAAATGTTTCTCAAGTGTTGACAAGTGTTGACATCAATGACATAACCATATCAACATATCCAAAATACCGACAAGATAACCTATTCACACAATAAAAATCACATAATGTTCTTTGGAAAAATCTCATAATCAACAAATGTAAATTAGTTATTATGCTTACAGTCAAATGTGAACTACTTAAAGCAAAAATGCATCATTAACAATAGTTGCGAACCATTAAGATCAAATGCAAACTACTTAGAGAAAATGTGAATTATTTATAACAATTGTGCATTACACTATACAATCTTGGATCAGTAAACACAAGTGCACATCAAAATAACATTTGCGAATTATTAAAGACAAATGTGCATCATTAATAATAAATGTGAATAATGTTAGCCGAAATATAATGGAAACATTTACCTTTTCCTTTTCCCCCTATTTTAAGAGTAGCGGATGAAGAGTGGTGAAGGAGGAGGAGGTAGGGTTTCCTCTATAGAATGCGTTGATGGAGAGGTGGACGACGGCAATGATGATGGTACCCATGACCGCCTATTGTTTTGTCATGCCGCAGGTTTGGACGTTCGGTGTTCTCTACCCCACGTTGTGATGGTATTTTGGTGGCTATTGCAGCTGAGTACCCGTGGGTGTGTTGGTGTAGAAAGACGTGGAGTCTATCTGCCCTTTGTTGCTTCTGCAGTGTTTGGGTTGTCTCTGGACCTCCCTCCCTTGGTCTGTGTGTGATGTTCATGTCCCCTGTGGCTGGCTTTCGTGATGCTTGGCCGGTGCTGGGTCGTGGGATGCTCAGGAAGAGCGGTGTGGTGTGGAATAGGGTTGGAGGTCCTTCTCTAAACCTTGTAGGCAATCTCACTGCTGACTAGTTTGAGGTTCATGGTTCTCAGTCTTTGGGGATTTTGTTTTTTATCCCAGGTGGGTGTGAGAGTCCCCCTATATTCTGTTTGGCTGGGTTTTTCTCTCTTCTTGCAAAAGCCATACCAGGGATTTCTGCATTGTTGTTGGTGTTGGTGCGGCCAAGGTTTGGTGTTTCTGTTTTGGCCCTTGGTGCAGCATAATGGCTGCAACTCTTGTGGAGATGCTCATGGAGATGTTCGGTGGTGGACTCTATGCACTTTCCTGGTGCGGGAAGGAGGTAGTACGGGGAAGAGCTTTTGTTGCTCATTTCCTTTTTGGGCTTGTGGCCTCTCCTCTCTCTATTCTTTTCCTCTGGTTTCTAGGGGCTTTTTTGTGTTGGGCTTCCCTCTTCTTGTAGTTAGGGGGTTTCTTCAGTGGTACATGATGAGAAGGATTAATGAGCTTCTAAACCTTTCCTATCCTTGTTTGTCTAAGGTGACCCTATCTCCTATGGAGGTGGAGATTTGGTGAAAGGGATTGGTTTTGTTTCTCCTAGCAGTTGTGGACTTTGGGCTATCATTTTGCCTTCTTTCTTGTTCTATTAAGGTGGACATCTTTCCTATTGAGGTGGGGAGATGGTTGTCTCTACTGGAAGGTCTAGGTTTCTCTTTTCCCAGTTTCCCAGCATGTTTCAGGGCCTGACTCTTTATTGTTGTCTTTCTGTTTGGCCCTCTTTTTTCAGGTTTTCAGAGCCTTGAAAAACACTTTGTCGGGTTGTGGGAGCCATTTTTTTCTCTTAGGTAGGCTGGATGTTGGTAGTTTTCAAGGGCCCAGTCTAGCTTGTTGTTGTCCCTATTTTTGGTTAAGGGCTAGTTTTGAGTCTGGTGACTTTTTTTTTGTTGAAGGTTAAGGGATCCTGGGAAAACCCTTTGATGGTTCTGGGTACCAGTTCAAAACCCCAATTCAAGGTTAGGGGAGCCTTTCAAAACCCTTGTGTCCAGATTGGGTTTGTATTGTCAATTATTGTAATCTGGAGTTTATGATGGAGGTTATGGGTGTCTAGATCCACCCATGGTTACATTTGCAGGTTAAGGGTCCCCCTATTAAACCCTTGTGTTGGTTCTTGGGGCTGATCCTTTTCCTGGATCTAGTAGGCCTATTGGTTTTCTATGTCTACTCTTTTTAGCAGCATCGTTATGCATTAGTTGGAAGCTGATGAATCAGCTGTGTTAGTCTTTGGCTATGGTTTTCTTTGTTAATATTGTCGAGCAACCTTCTTTGTTGGGTTCTAGATCCTGATAAAATCTTCTAGGTTTTGGGTCCCTTCAATAACCTGTTGTATGGGGTTTCTGGTCCCCTTAAAACTTATTTTACCTTAATCAAAAACAAATGTGAATATATCAAAATACAATTGTGCATTATATAAAAAAACTTTGCTCTGACTACAATTTGAAAAAAAAGAGGAAAAAACAGGCAAAAATGAACAGATTTTTCGAAAAACTTACCATGCCGCCTATCCCAACTGGTCTCTGATATGACCACACCCGATCAGAAATGTGTAGCCTCTCTCTATGACTTGCCATGATGCTCTAAACTTGCAGAAAGGCTCGAAAATCACTAAGAACTCAAAAAAATCAAATGAATGCAAATGAGCTAAATCAAAGGGCCAAATCACTATTTATAGCTCAAAATTAGGGTTTTTACCACTCTGACGATCGTGGTGCCCCTAAAATTCAAAGCACTTGTAGACCACTCAAGTGGACTCTAAACTGTGCGAAACTTTACATGATTACTCACTAGCATGGTATCAAAAAAATGGTCTCAATTTTAAAAAAATTGACCACTTTTTCCGAGGGGGCATATTTACACTAAGCATCACCTGGGCATTCTAGGGCAATTTTTTTTTGTTTTCTTGAAACAATGTCATTTCAACATTGTATCAAAGAGGGGCAAATGTAGACACTTAAATTTGTCTCATTAATCATACACTAATTATTCATCTAATTAATTAAGTAGTTCTTTAATTATTTAATTAAGCTAATTATTCTTCTAAATTGACTCAATCATCACATTCAACATTTCTAATTATCAAACTTCTATTCTTTAATTAATTAATCAGTTAACACTATCTCACATATTAATTAAATATTATTTATTTAATTAATCACGATTTATTCCTTAGTTAAATAATCTTTATTATTTAATTAACCTCATTTCTAATGTCTAAATAATTTCATTTAAATTATTTTAATTAATTAAATTATTCCTCCAATTCTCCAAATTTGAATTTCACCTCATTTCACCTAATTCCAAATCATCAAATTAACATTTCACCAAATTCTAATTTCAATAAATTTCATGTGCATTTCAGCATTCGAAAACCAAAATTCAAATACAAATAAGAATGAAATTGAATTTCAATTCAATCTCCTACATCACATGTTGAAAAATCATAACTGATTGATCAAATCAGTTAACTCAGTTAACTCCCCAAGCTCCCCTTTTCACTCCTAATCACCTTTTCTGACTAATCAATCAATTTAGTCATCTCTTCAATCTATCCAGTCAACTGGCTAATCTATTCCATCCACTATCTAATCAATCTAGTTGACTAATCAATATATTGAGTTAACAAATCAATCAAGGTGAGTTCACTAATCAATCTAAATCAGTGAACTATCAATCAACACTTCAATTCAAATTATCACCCCATCTGTCTTGAAAATCTATAAATACCAGACCTTTTTATGAAATCAATCTAGAATCACAATCTTCAAAATAATTGTCTATCTTATGCAGGAATTTCAGTGTAACACCTGAGAGCCAATCAACCAACAATTATGGACAAGATAAATGGAAGTCACAATGCTTTTGAAGGGAGTTTTCAATTAGTTTGATTGTTTAATTCTCTTGTTTTTGCATTTATTTCATTGGTTTGTGTTTAAGGTTGCTAAATTAGTTAAGGATTTTGTGATTCATCCTTTTAGTCTAATTAGCTATGTTCAATCTAACAGATTTAAGCATGAAAACAATATACAAACACACACACACACACACACACACACACACACACACACACATTTTTAACATGTTAAAAGTCTTTAACACCAGGTAGTGGTGAGAAGGTGTGCTAGCCACCTCTTAGTGATGGTAAAGAGGGTGGTTAATACCACATAAGTGGTAGTTGGTGAGGAGGGGAAACTATCATGAAAGGTGGCATGTGGTCTTCAACTTGGTCAAGCCACTTTTTCAATGCATTTAAACCAATTTGTTACATGGGTTTTTGTTTTCAGCAGTTTATTTCCAAACAAAATCCATTAATCCTTCCTAGTTTATAGGAGAGAGAATAAGGACGAAACATTGTTTTGTTTTTTATAAAATAAATTTTGATTAATTCATTTCTCACATTTTATTTTGATTAATTAGGGATTTTGGATGAAGAGCACACTTGTGCTTTGGGAAAATTTTAGGATTGGAGAATTAGTTTTGTTTTGCAAGAGAAATTAGATAGTTTAGTGTTATCTCATTCGTATTAAGGATAAAGAATAGAACTTTTTGCATTCGTCTTTTCTACTTGAGAAGTTTGGGAGAGATATTGGAGGAGCTTACTTTGTTAAGGTTTCAAAGGTCTGCATCTTCTCTCATCTCAAGTTTTTCAAGCATTATCTAGGCACGTTCTCCATCTTCTTGGAAGTCATTTTCTTCATTTTGATTATTTAGTTGCACATTATATGCAAAGGAAAAATGTCTTTTAATTGAAATACTTGAATAATAAAATGAAAAAACCTATTTTGGTTTAGATATTATTTTGTTATCAGTATGAACATAGCTTGATATGGATGTGGAATCATGTCTATGTTCCTATATATATTATTCCAATAGAGTTATAGATCATAAGAGTTGTTCTCCTCCTTAAGAAGGAAATTATTGTTTTATTGATGAACACTAGATAAGTATCATGCTAGTATATTTGAGATACATATATACTCAAGAAATTATGGTCTATTTACTAGTTACAATATAATGTACGAAGTTACTGGTTAGTCCAATTATGAATATTTGGTCAAATGGGTTTTAGGCAAAGAGTTAGGTTTCCAAGTTTACATGTTGTAATTTATGTTATTAAGAAGTATTATAAATATTTTCATATGGACTAAGGGTGGTAACCCAGAACCTAGTTTGCAGATACAAAAGAGGAAGTACATTTTAGTTAAGTGTACTTTAATGAAATTCATGTTTGGTTTAGGACTATTTTTTGCCTTGACTAGTGAGTTGAAACTTTATAAACCCTAGGATGAGAGTAATCTCCAAGTCAAGTAAGAGGTGAGTGAACTTATGATTGTTTTGAAATTAAAACTTTGGCCAAAGCGTTGTATTTGTCATTGCATGTGACTAGTCAGTTCACAAGTGTCATGAGAACATAGATCTTCCAGATTGGTCATACTTAGTGTAAAAGGTGAAAAATTAGGGTTTCACCCTTTATTGTAGTAAAACCATTATTTTTTGTGTAGGGACCAATTACATTAAAGAGGGTTGAATCCAATAGATCTAGCCTCAATCCAACAAAAATAGGACTGAGAATTCTGATTAGATTTACTAGTTGGCATTTGATTCCCTCTTTCTAAGTTGAATTGTAAATGCTAAAATTAGGGTAAGTGTATGGACATTGAAGAGAATTGGCATAAACAGTGAGCTACAGTTGTCAAATGAAGCCACAAACCTAGATCTGAGCAATATATGAAGGTTTGAAACTTTTCCTAGAAGGTCATCCTAAATTGTCAAAACCAAAATGCCCGTCACTCTTGGTCCTTCACACTTTTCGTCATCCAAAAGGGAACTTGTTCACCTTTGTGAATAAAGTCGATCCTAAAAGTTACATCTGTGTACCTGTTCCTACACATAGTAGAGAAGGGAAAATAATTGGGAATAGAGGTTTGCCTAATTCAAACGTGGTTTAGGAATTAACCTTGAATGAATAACTACAAATACTGAAATAAATAATGGAAAGGTATACCTCAGATTTGCAATTATTGATGATGATTCTTTTCTTCTTGAATGTATTCACATACGTTGTTTAAAATGACATGAACATGACAAAACCCTAATCACACACACATGCTTTCATATCAATGATGTAATATTGCTCCACAATGGATAAATGAAGAATATGCAGCCTTGAAGATCTCTAGAAATGCTTGATGATGAATTCTTCAATTCTTTAATGATATATTGCTTAAATATGGATTTATTGGATGCCTTATGATTTTCCTGTGATGATGAAATGAGAGGGGTGGACCTCTTTTTATACTTTCTCGTTGAAACACATCTTAATTTTCCAACATAAGTCGATATGGAGATCACATTCCTGCTAGCTAATTGTGACCATCAAGGGGGGGAAAATTAAGGTCCCAATTTAGAGGACCAAGGTGCCATGCCCTAGTCCCATTAAGGATCAAGGCACCGTGCCCTGGTCCTATCCCATTTAAGGGCTAGAACCAAGAGGCCATGCAATGTGGAAAAAGAAAAGGAGGTGAGATTAGGTCCTAGTCCAACTTTGGGACATGAATGCTAAGATGAGGGCCCAAATGTGGACCAAATTGTAAGGGAGTATAATTTAGGATGCTACAATTAGCAATTGATAGGCTTTCTATGTTGACTTAAAACAACACCTATAACAATCCCACTAGCATCACATTCAACTTGAAAAAGCTCAGTAAAATCAAATAAAGACAAGATAGGTTCCTTTGTTATCTTCTTCTTAAGAATCTAAATAATTTCATCAACAACGTTAGTCCATTGAAATACCCTCTTATCTCCTCTAATTGTATCCACTATTGGAGCACAAATCCCACTAATGTTTTTAAAGAATTTTCTATAGAAGCTAGCCAAACCATGAAAGCTTCTTACCTCAAATATACTCTTAGGAGTAGGCCATTAAATGTTTGCCTTTATCTTCTCCATTCCCATCTTCAATCCTTCTTGTGAGATCACAAAGCCCAAGTAGATACATTCTATCTTCAATAAAATACACTTCTTAAGATTGATTAGTAGTATCTCTTCATGCAACTTGTCTAATGTCATCCTTAAATTCCTAAGATTATCTTCCTTTGATTAACTATATAGAAATATTTCATACAAATATACAATGAAAAACTTAATTATTAAATCTTTAACCACCTCATTCATAAGCCTCATGAAAGTGCTTGGAGCATTGGTTAAGCCAAATGGCATAACTAGCCATTCATAGAGCCCATCAATATCATTTGTCTTAAAGGTTGTTTTCCACTCATTATCCTCTCTAACTATAATCTAATTAAAGCCAATTTTCAAGTCTATCTTAGAAAAATATTTGGCTCCACTCAAACAATCCAAAAAATCATTCATCCTTGGCAAAGGGAATCTATAATTGAAAGTAATTTTGTTGATTGCTCTAGAATTTATGTACATTCTCCAACCTTTGTCCTTCTTAGGACTCAATAATATTGAAACAACACAAGGAATTAAAATTTCCATTATTATTTCTTTCTCCAGCGATTCTTGCACCTTCTTCTTGCTTTCTTCATTCTCCTTTAGAGTCATCCTATAGGTTGCCTTAGAAGATTTTCTCTTGGAATGAAGTCTATATGATGGTTGAAACTTCTCAATGGAGGAAAATCATTAAGTATATCATCCACTACTATTTATACATACTCATTTAGCATATCTTGAACTTCTTGAGGCAAATCATTCAACTTTGTATTATTTACTACACTTCTAGGCTTTTCTATCAAAGCAAAATTTACCCCTTCCTTCTTTAATTGGTGTAATAATTCCTTAACACTCATTAGAAGCACTTTTGAGTTTGGTTTAATAGTAGAATGTTCTTCTTTCAGGGGTATAAGAGTATGAGTTCTTCTATATTTCTCAAAAGTATAAGTACTACGCCTCCCATCATGCATAGCCTTCCTGTCATATTGCCAAGGTCTCCCAAGCAAAATGTGACAAACACCCATGGGCATAGCATCACATACGACTTGATATTTCTAAGTTCCTATTTAGAAATCCACCTTGCATTTTTATTGACCAAGATCTTATGCCCCTTTTGCAACAATAAGACTTTGTAAGGAGTGGGGTGTACTACCTTTTTCAAGCCTAGTTTCTCCACCATTACTGAGGCGAATGCACCAAGATGGGGGACCAAAAACATGCCAAAAAAATTTTTGGTCTCCAACAGGCCCGTTGGTGCATGCCTTATTTGGTGTGCCATAAATACCAAAGATCACATTAAAACTTCAAAAATTGCATTTTACATGTCAATTTCTGCCAAACCCACGACTAGAGTTGCATTTCTCGCCTTCTAGACTGCACACGCCAAATAGAGACATAGTTTTGCCTTTCGGTAGTGTGATATCTTCATCAAAATGGAACCACGACATCAAAGGGGGTCGAAGACATATGTATTTCTATTTTTTTACTCTCAAATTCTGTTTAAAATATGGATTAAATTAGGTCTTTAAATTGAAAATTGTTTTGAATTTCAAGAAATCAAAATCCATCTTAAAATGTTGAAAACCAACCACCACCTCCTCATGAAGAGCCTTCTGAAGAAGAGGCACAACCAACCTCTCTGCCACTTCCTAGACATCCCCTAGGAACACAAGAAAACATATTAGGGCAAATTGAAAACAACAAAAAATAACTTGAGGAGTTGATAAATAGGCTTAAAAATCCTAATTCCACAACCCATCATAGGACAACCCTTGGAAAGTTACTGCAATCTATTGTAGCCCATGTAGGTTCAGTGAGTGGTAAAATTAATATATCATCCAACAAAAGAGAAGAACAAAAACAATTTTATGCAAACAGGTTATCATATGCTGCAATAAAGAAAAATATAATAAACAAAGTTGACCTATGTGCACTTTTCACAGATCCTAGAACCAATTGATCCTTATAGCCTAGATGTAGGAGGTTCCTTATCCATTGGTGCCACCATGAAGGGATAAGTAATAACTTTTGGGATAGGTGGTGGATGGTTCTTTATTAGTTGCCATGTAATAATCATGAGGTGCCTCAATACTTTTTGAGGAAACTCTATTGTGAGTTTGTCCTCAATGAGATCCCTAACTATTTTGACTACCTAAATTTTCAAGGTAGGTGTGGGGGATCATCACGTGACAGAATAGAAGCACAGTGTGACCCAAACCTAGCACTGAGACCCTTGGGTAGACCTATGGTGGAGCACGTGATTATTCCCTCCATTGTGAAGGATAGTGTCAAGATGGATACCTTAGAGTCCATTAGCTCATTGACTCAGACCCTCATACAATATGTCACGCCTCTAGTACATGTTGACGTGGATGAATCTTATAGGCCTTGAGTTCCATATCACTATTTTTAGTCATGCAGGGCCCTTTGAACTTATCACGCTGATAGTAGTCAGCATGCACCTACACAGAAGCCATTTGCTACAGAGAATATGGTCATGACAAAGTCTCCGCTAAGTGAGACATTCGACATTGATGCCCAAGTAAATTTTGGTAACTTCATTTAATTTTTTTTATTAAATTTTATTTTGAAGTGTTAGAATAACTACTATAGTACAATGATTGTGATAAAAATGTTGGGTCATAGTGTTTTTACTACCTGTGACATTCCCCCAGCTATGTTTTACATGACACCATTGAGTGATCAAGTAAATAATTCAACTATTATATGTGAATAGTCAACATCATATGAATGTTTTTCTCATAATTCACTTTGGATGTCAAATAGTTCGTGTTGGACCTTCAACATCAATACCTCATAGTGAAGTTCATCAAGACACTTACACTGAGGTAACCTTTATTCATTAACGGTGTGGTAAAACAAGTTTAGTAGTTTTGATAATTGTATGATAGTTATTGTTTCATTTTTAGTTGTTGATGTCAAATACTCCTCCCGATGTTTGAGCTATATTGGATCATGGTGTTGCTTTAGCAATAGCACGTTCAAAATCTTTGACAAAGGTATGAGACAAATCAGTACATTTTAGTTGTTCTTTTAATTGGCTATTATTGAAAATTGTAATGATACTTGTATGTAATTTAATTTCTATCATAATTCTTGTTGTAGGTCCTTGTCACTCCTCAACATGAGCATGCCCCCATTGTAGATGAACAACATGATTATATGTTTGCAATAAGTAATTGTTCTATTATTTGTCATTCTAAAATTCATTTTTAAAATATATTATATATTGATGTCTATACTTTTGATTGTATTAGTTTGAGATCCAAAGAAGTCTATAAAGGAGGACTAGTGAGAACATTCGTAAGACACCAACATCGCATATATCTCCATCCCCTTGACAGTTGAAGGCAGCTCATGATCTATTTCCTCATGCTAGTGGTAAATTAGTAGACTTGGGGCCTTTATTGTATGCCTAAATGACATTTTTGAGCATATGTTTTGTATTATGTATATGTGACATTTTATTGCCATATGGCTTTTGGCAAGCTCATATCACTGTATTGGATATATATTCTATACTCTTATCAACACAAAACAGTGTATCACTTTATGACTTTTTTGGTTAATGCCAATCATATTACAACTATTATGCAAAATCACATATATACATTCGATGATTGAAATCAAGATTCTCTAATTTTACAAAAAAAATTGTATATGAGATATTATAAGTTCTATATGTTTTGTCTATGTTGGCATTTCATGAAGATTGCATTGATGAAGCATAGTGTTGTCATTGATGTCAATAGAAACCGGTAATGAAGTTGTATTGCAACCAATATTGATGCAGTAATGCAACCAGTATTGATGCAGTAATGCAACCGATAGTAAATAAGTGAAGGAAACCAGTATTGGTATTGTTATTTGAAGCAAAGTGATCAACCAGTAACCCTATCCAGTTGATAAGAAGAATCCTAACTGATGAATCTTGGAGAATCGGTTGTGATGATCTTTGATTGAATGGTGATCGGAGATAAAGATGCCACGTATGCATGATGCATGTGATGAGTTTCAAAGTGGTTTTGGCACTTGAAGATAATTGTTTATCTTGGGAATGAGAAAATGCATAGCATGAAGTGAAAACCGTGTGATGAGTTACAGGATTCGATGTGCGGTGATCCAGGAGCGGTTGAAGTTTTCTAGAACAATGTGTAGTTGATTTCTATGTAATCGAATGATTATGATTGAATCGATATGTTTGTAATCTCTATGAGAATTGTATGTTTTGTGTTGTGTTACCGACCTACTGTATTTTTATTTAAGGTCGATTAGTTGTTTGTAATTGTGTTGGAAATTTGGTTAAGTGTGGTAGTGTGATTGTTGTTGAACCAGAAGGAGTGTCTGCAAAATGTTGTGAAGGAAGATAGGAGCAGAAAAGGATCTGACTAAGCAAGATAGTTCTATTACCAGATCAGCAAAGACCATGTTTTTCTCTAACCATTACAACAGTTAAATCCCTTAACCAAGTAAGCTTTAATAGGCTTGGTTTTGTTTAAATCCTCTAACTAGGTGATCCATTAGCATGGATTTGAAATCCTTTACCGAGGTTACCTCTAACAGGGTATTACCTTTAACAGGGTATTGTAGTCAATCCCTTAACTGGGTGGTCCCTAACCGGATTTGTTCTTAACAAGACATTATTGTATCTAACAAGGCTTGGCTCCTAATAGGGTGAACTTCAAAAGAGTTCAAAATAATTGTGGGTTTTCATCCCCACCGTGTTTTTTCCCATTTGGGTTTCCATGTGAAAAATCATTGTGTAAGGTGGTGAATGATTTTATGGACATGTTTTGAAATGGTTGATATGATTAACTGGTAAAGCCACTTAGATATGTTTAGATGACCGAAAGTGATCTGAAATGAGCTATTTCAGATGCTAGTAAAGTGGTTTAATGTTTTGGTTAAATGGTATGTGATTTTCAGATTTGTTGCATTGTGTCTTTGATGTTTTGGTCAACTGGTAAAGTATGATAGTGCAGTTGCAGTTTTTGATATAGTGACTAGACCGGTTAGTTTAACAAGTTTTATTCTGAGTTGGGATTAAGTTTGGTGAAAATTTAGTTTGTTTTATTTCTATTGATTCACCCCCCCTCTCGGTAGTTGACTGTATCCTTGTTGTTTCATCATATCATCAGTCTACAATTCATATTACATTTTTAATTGAAATCAATTCTTCGTCGATAATTCAACTTCATAACTTAGTAACTAGTAAATATATGTATTTTCATGTCTAGAATTTCAATTTTGTCGTAGTCCATGGGGACAAACAATAGTAAATTTATCCTAGTTACATTTTTAGTTTCAATAACTAGTCTCTTCACTTTAGTTAGACTTAGTTTATTAGTGTTAGACTAAGTTAGAAAGTCTTATTTTACACTAGTATACATATATGCTTAAGCAAGAAATTACTCTTTTAATCAGGTTTTTCTTTTCTTTTAAGTAAAAGCTAGATGTCAACTCTTACATTAAATTTGGACCCTCTAAACTACTTTTAGAATTTAAATAACTTTTATTTATACTCATTCACACAAAAAACAAAATGATTGCATCATATTTTAAAAAAATCAAAATCATGATCGGGCGACTTGGTGACCAAAAGAATGCCATACCTAGCATAAACCTGCCCTTTTGGATGCACTTGCATTGATGGTTTGTGCCCACAATGAGAAGAATGAAAGTTGTGCTATGTTGCCACCTTTCACTGAATGCATTTGATAGTTTTTTATGCGAGATAAAAAGTCTCACCATGAGCGAATGAAATTGAGTTTTTTGAAAGCTAGAGAGGTTTTTATAGGTTCCCACCACATGACCTCATAAGTTTAGATGGCTCATTCATACATTTCATGGGCTCCGAGGTACGCGATGTGAAAGTTTGATAGTTTTCACACTTTGAGCGCTCAAAAGAAAGCATCACTAGGGTATGGCTTAGAATGATCAAGTGACTTGGGGAGCGAAACAAGGGCATACCTGGCATCAACCTGGCCATGCAGAGGTTTGTGTGCTGACAGTTCATGCCCACAACATGTAGACCAAAATTTGCACTATGTTGCCACCTTTCATTGAATGCATTTGATGGATTTTGATGTGATAGAAAAAATCTAGGCATGGGCAAATGGAATTGAGTTGTCCAAAAGCGAGAGAGGTTTTTGTAGTAACCCATCACACAACCCCATAGGTTGAGATGAATTGTTCGTATGTTCCATGGGATTTGAGATACGCGACGTCAAATTTTGACGATTTTCACACTTTGAGAACTCAAGAGAAAGCATCTCTAGAATGTGGATCATAACGATCGAGCATCTTGGAGAGAGAAACAAGGGCATATATGGCGTAAAACCATCCATCCAGATGCATTCGCACTGATGATCCACTGGCACGACAAGTAGAATGAAAGATGCACTATGTTGCCACCTTTCATTGAATGCATCTAATGATTTTTTATGCGACAAAAAAAATCTAGGCATGAGCAAATGGAATTGAGTTGTCCAAAAGGGAGAGAGGTTTTTGTAGGAACCCACTACATGACCCCGTAGGTTTAGATAGCTCATCCATATGTGGCATGGGTTTTGAGATACGAGACGTAAAATTTTGATGGTTTTTATACTTTGAGCGCTCAAGAGAAAGCGTCATGAGGGTGTGGCTCAGAATGATCGGGCAACTTGGGGAACAAAACAAGGGCATACCTAGTGTTAATTCAGCAACTTGGACATGCTCACATTGATGGTTTGTTGCCATGATGAGAAGAACAAAAGTTATGCTATGTTACCATGTTTCACTGAATCCATTTGACGGTTTTTTATGCGAGAGAAAAAGTCTCACCATGAGAAAATGGAATTAAGTTGCCCAAAAGTGAGAGAGGTTTTTGAAGGCACCCACCACATGACCCCATAGGTTGAGATGTCTCATCCATACATGCTATGGGCTCTGAGATATGTGATGTGAAATTTTGATGGTTTTCACACTTTGAACACTCAAGAGAAAGCATTGTGAGGGTGTGGCTCAGAATGATCAGGCCACTTTAGGAGTGAAAAAAGGGCATACCTAGTGTAAAAATGGCCACCCAAACACACCTAGACTGATGCTTTGTTGCCATGACAAGAAGAATGAAAGTTATGCTATGTTGCCATGTTTCTTTCATTGCATTTGACTGCTTTTTCTGTGAGAGAAAAAATCTAGGTATGGACAAATAGAATTGAGTTGTCCAAAAGTGAGAGAGGTTTTTGTAGGAACCCATAACACAACCCCGTAGGTTTAGACGACTTGTCCATATGTGCAATGGGCTCTGAAATATGTGACATCAAAGCTTGACGATTTTCACACTTTGAGCACTCAAGAGAAAGCATTGCTAGAGTGTGGCTAAGAATGATCAGGCGACTTGGGGAGAAAAACAAGGGCATATGTAGTGTAAGCTTAGCCACCTAGATGTGCTCACCCTGATGGTTCATTGCCACAATGGGCAAAATGAAAGTTATGCTATGTTGCCACGCTTCAGTGAATGCATTTGACAGTTTTTGATGTGACAGAAAGAATCTAGGTATGGGCAAATGGTATTGATTTGTTCAAAAGAGAGAGTTGTTTTTGTAGGCACCCGCCATATGACCCTGTAGGTTCAGATGACTTGTCCATATGTGCCATGGGCTCTGAGATATGTGACGTGAAAGTTTGACCGTTTTCACACTTTGAGCACTCAAGAGAAATCCTCGTGAGGGTGTGGCTCAGAATGATCGAGTGACTTATGGAGTGAAACAAGGGCATAACTATTGTAAACTTGACCACCTAGATGCACTCGCATTAACGGTTCATTGCCACGATGAGCAGAACAAAATTTATGCTATGCTACCCCATGTCACTAAATGCATTTGACGGTTTTTGATGTAGGAGAAAAAATCTCACCACAAGAAAATGAAATTGAGTTGTCTGAAAGTGAGATAAGCTTTTGTAGGAATCCACCACATGACCCCGTAGGTTTAGATAGCTTTTCCATATGTTCCACAGGCTCTGAGATACGCGATGTGAAAGTTTGACGGTTTTCACACTTTGAGTGCTCAAGAGAAAGCGTCGCGAGGGTGTAGAATGATTGGGTGACTTGGGAAACAAAAAAAGGGCATACCTAGCGTAAACTTGGCCACCTAGATGTGCTCGCATTGATGGTTTGTTTCCATGATGATTAGAAAAAAATTATGCTATGTTGCCACGTTTGACTGAATGCATTTGATGGTTTTTTATGCGAGAGAAAAAGTCTCACCATTAGCAAATGGAATTGAGTTGTCTGAAATAAACAGAGGGTTTTGTGGGAACCCACCAAATGAACCTATAGGTTTAGATAGATTGTCCATACGTGTCACGGTCTCTGAGATATGTGACTTGAAACTTTGATGGTTTTTACACTTTGAGTGCTCAAGAGAAAGCGATGAGAGGGTGTGGCTCAGAATCATCAGGCAAGTTGAGGAGAGAAACAAGGGAATGCCTAGTGTAAACCCGGCCACCCAGATGTGCTCAAGTTGATGGTTTTTTGCCATAGTGATTAGAACAAAATTTATGATATGTTGCCATGTTTCACTAAATGGCAGGAGAAAAAGTCTCACCAGGAGCAAATGGAATTGAGTTGTCCGAAAGTGAGAGGTTTTTGGAGGCACCCACCACACAACCCCCTAGGTTCAAACGAATCATCCATACATGCCACTGGCTTCAAGATACACAACATGAAAGTTTGATGATTTTTACACTTTGAGCGGTCAAGAGAAAGCATCACGAGGGTGTGGCTCAAAATGATCAGGCATCTTGGGGAGAAAAACAAGGGAATACCTAGTGTAAGCCTTGCCACCCAAACACACTCGCGCTGACGATTCATTTCCATGATGATCAAAGCACCCACCACAAGACCCCATAGGTTCAGAGGGATTGTTAATATGTGCCATAGGCTCCGAGATACACGACATGAAACTTTGATGGTTTTCACACTTTGAGCGCTCAAGAGAAAACATCATGAGGGTGTGGCTCAGAATGGTCGAGTGACTTGGGGAGAAAAAAAGGGCATACCTAGCATAAAACCAACCACTCAGATGTTCTTGCATTGACGATTCATTGTCATGACAAGTAGAACAAAAGTTATGCTATGTTGTCACGTTTCACTAAATGCATTTGACAGTTTTTGATGCGTGAGAAAAGTCTCACCATGAGAAAATGGAATTGAGTTATCTAGAAGCGAAAGATTATTTTGTAGGAACCCACCACAAAACCCCTTAGGTTCAGGCGTCTCATCCATACGTGCTACGGACTCCAAGATACACGACGTGAAAGTTTGATAGTTTTCACAATTTGAGCACTCAAGAGAAAGCATCATGAGGGTGTGGCTTAGAATGATCGAGCGACTTGGGGAGAAAAAAAGGGCATAAATAGTGTAAATTGACCACCTGGACATGCTCGTGTTGATAGTTCATTATTGCGATGAGCAAAATGAAAGTTATGCTATGTTGCCATGTTTCACTGAATGCATTTGACGGTTTTTGATGCGAGAGAAAAAGTCTCACCACAAACAAATAGAATTGAGTTTTTTGAAAGAAAGAGAGATTTTTGTAGACACCCAACACATGATGTTGTAGGTTTAGATGGCTCATCCATACATGCCATGGGGTGTGATATGCAAGACGTGAAACTTTGACAATTTTCACACTTTGAGCAATCAAGAAAAAGTGTCATGAGGGTGTGGCTCAGAATGATCGAGCAACTTGGAGAGAAAAAAAAGGAAATACCTAGCATAAACCCACCCAATTGTATGTGCTTGCATTGATGGTTCATTGCAATGAAAATTAGAACAAAAGTTATGCTATATTGCCACGTTTGACTGAATGCATTTGACTTTTTTTGATGCGAGAGAAAAAAGTCTCACCACGATCAAATGGAATTGATTTATCTGAAAGAGAGATTTGTTTTTGTAGGCACCCACCACATGACCCCATAGGTTTATAATGTTGTTATTTTGGTATGGTTTTGTCATTGATGTCAACACCTACTGAAAACTAGCACTTTGGAGATCCAACAACATTTACCGGCAAGCAAGTAACTATTGCACAGTTACTGGTATATGGTTCACTGGCAGGATATAATGTTCACCGGTACCTGGAATGATATGGAAGACACTTGGTAATGTCAAAGACATCGTGTGGACACTTTGTTTTGAAGAATTAATCATTGGTATATTCATATTTGCATATTTGCTTTTATCGGCAAATAGGTCCAAGGTTATCTAGGGTTACACCGGCAGGTTTATCTTTTCCAGATCAGCATGGCATGCTATGGAGATGATTTATTATTGATGTAAATGCATTAAGCCGACATGTTTAATCGGTTATTGCATCGGATATTATATTGTATGTAAAATGTTTTTATTGTAATATCTTGTAGAGCCGACCTACTAAAATTGGTCTTAGGTTATGGTATAAATGTAAGAGCTTATTTGTAAGATCAAATGTGGAATGCGAAAAAGAATTGTGAGAAGGTATATGCAAGATTAAGCAGAGGTATACATGAAGACATCATTTGAAGGTGAAGTTAGGTTTTTGTAGAAGCATATCAGCATTACACCAGTACTAAATCCAGCATATGAAGATGCTATTTTGTGTCGTACATTCTCATGGGATTTAACCATCCAACTGTACTCAGTGTGACTCCCATTTTGTGATTGAGCAGTGAGCTCTAGGCTGTTGGCCTTTCTGCATGTGCAGACCCCATTTATGTACACTTACTATCTGCAGTAGTATCATTTGATTGTGGGTAAGGTTTCCCACTGTGGTTTTTCCCCTTACAGGGTTTCCACGTACAAATATTTGTGTTATGTGTTGTGGATGACTCTATGTTTATGTTTCATGCATTAATCTTTACCGGTATAGCAATTTCCAGTTAACACTGTCTACCGACACACTTAACTGGTTTACCGGTATTAAACATTAAGCTGGCTAATTGGTTTTTGGTTTGAATTTATTGACAACTAATTCACCCCCCCTCCTCTCAGTTGTCTCCGGGACCTAACAATTGGTATCAAAGCTTTGTCCTCTTTTGCAAAAGTTTAGCAACTTGAGGAGATCCAATGTCTACTAATTATTTCAGGAATGACAATCCTAAACTTGATGGAACCAACTATGGGATATGGAAGATCAAGATGGAGACACATCTGAATTGCATCAGTAAAGACATATGGGAAGTTACAAAGAATGGTTATACTGCTATTGTAGCTGGTCAGACTGCTCCAACTACCTTAGCTAAAGATTAGGAAAATGATTGCAAAGCAAGAGAAGCACTTTTGAGCACATTATCAGATCAACAAATCATGGGATTATCAGATAGGTCTACTGCTAAAGCTATTTGGGATCATTTGGAAACACTAAATGAAGGAGATTGCACAATCAAGATTGCAAAACTTGAAAGCTTCCAAGTCAGGTATGAACATCTGAAAATGGAAGAAGATGAAAGGATTTATGCTTTTATGGAAAGAGTAAATGAAATTGTTTTGGGTATTAAATGTTGTGGAGAAACCCTGAGTGAGGATGAAATTGTTTCAAAAATCTTAAGCAGATTGCCATCGGCATATAAAATGAAGGTTACTTCTATAAATGAGTTGAGAACAATGCCTAATACATCAGTAACTAGGGATACATTGATTGGAAAACTTTCAGCCTTTGAAATTGAGGAATTTGGTCCTATTGCTACTATAAAGATAGATTTGGCCTTTAAAGCATCAACATTATCTGCTCCATCATTTGACAAATCAGACTGGAAAGCCTTTTATGCAAGAGAACTTGAAGAAACCAGGAAGGAGAATGAAGAGCTTGAAGAACTTGAAGCACTATTTGCAAGAAAAATGCCAAAAGGTCCAATTGGAAGTAAGTATGAAGGTAAAGCACCCTTTAAATGTTTCAACTGCAATAAGATTGGTCATATGGCTTTCAGATGCCCTGATAGACATGCTAGACTAAGAGAAGAAGCTAGAAGAACATACAAGCCTAATCTTGAATATCGGAGATACAGATTTAAGAAGAACAAAGATAAATCTTGTTACATTGCTGATGAAGGTGTGACTGATGATTCTGATGACGATCCAGCAGACAATGGATGCATTTTTGTTGCTATAATAGAAGATCAACTAACACCTACTACTCAATCAATAGAACAAGCCCTAGCAGCTAAAGTTGAAGTAAAGGATGAATGGATCATTGACTCAGGATGCTCACATCACATGACAGGAGACAAAGGTAAATTCTTGAACTTTCAAGAATACAATGGAGGTTTAGTAAGATTTGGAGATGACAAATCCTTTTCAATCAAAGGTAAGGGTTCAATATCTCTTGATGGTAAGCATAACACTGACAATGTCTACTATGTTGAAGGATTAAAGCATAATCTTTTAAGTGTTGGTCAATTAGTTGAGAAAGGATTTTAGTTACAATTTAAAAATGGAAAATGCAAAATCATGAATAGAACTAGTTTGGAAATTGCAACCGGTAATCAGACTAGAGGTAATATCTTTCATTTGAATAACAGTGAAAAAGCATGCTTGATTGCACATATAGATGAAAGTTGGTTATGGCATAAGAGACTATGTCATGTAAACTTTGATTGCATGGTAAAAATCAATACTTCTAAGGCAGTTAGAGATCTACCTAAAATTGTGAAACCTCATAATATAATTTGTAAGAAATGTCAATTTGGAAAACAAGTTAGAGCTAGTTTTAAAAGTATTCTAGAAAAATCCAATAATGCTCTTGATTTAATTCACACTAATTTATGTGGTCTAGCTAGAACCAAAAGCTTACAAGGTGATAGATATTTCATGCTAATTATTGATGATTATTCAAGAATGTGTTGGGCTACTTTTCTCAGAGAAAAATCAAAAGCACTTGGAAAGTTCAAAAGGACTTTAATACATTCTATGAAGTGAATGGAATCAAAAGATAGTTATCAGCACCTCGGACACCATAGTAGAATGGAGTTGTTGAAAGGAAAAATAGAACTATCTTGGATGCAGCAAGAAGTATGTTATCTGAAGAAAATCTACCACATGTGTATTGGAGAGAAGCAGTTAGCACTGATGTCTATACATTCAACAAAGTTCACATCAAAGGTAAAACTGGTAAGACCCCTCATGAACTATGGTTTGGTAATACTCCTACTCTTAAGTATTTCAGAATTTTTGGAAGTAAATGTTATATTAGAAGAGATGAGTATATTGGTGTAGCGTCCTAAAATTGCGACACCTCCAATTTTGACTGCATTTGGGTCTTCACGATGGCGATGCAACGTTAAACTTGAATGGAGACCCCGAAACCTGCTTGTGACACCAAAAACTGCATTTTTCTTTACCTTGGCATGATCCCTCCTTGCACCCTGCTGTCCCAGGAGGTGGGACCATGGTGCCCAGTGCCTTGGTCCTTCAGGACTAGGGCTCCCAGCGCCCTAGTCCCCCAGGACCATGGCGCCCAGCGCCCTGGTCCCTGGCCCTATTTTGGGCCCGGTCTCCTTTTGGGCATCGGGTCTTGAAGTTTGCAAATTGGAAAATATTATTTCTAGGTCGGCCTCAGGTTGGAAAAATCAGTCTCTCAACCCTAATTGACAAGTATATAAACTACTTTTCCTCTCCTAGAAAGGGAGAGAAAAAAAGAAAAGGAAAGAAGCAAGAGCAAGACGCGGAAGCGATATTCAAACATTCAAACATTCAAGCATTCAAGTATTCCTTCAAGCAATTGAGCATTCTAAGTCTCCATTCAAGGCTAGGTGTTGCATTCAAGACAAGGATTCAACCATTGAAGAGGAGATCACATACAACATACAACATACAACATACAACATACATTACACCTTTGCATGTAAGAATACAAACATTCTTACAAGGTATCAGTACTTGTTTACATTACAAACATTTACATTTACAGCATTCTCATTTCTTGGTTAATTCCAAAAATGGGGTTTGACCTAAAGGCAAACCCCTAATCCCTAACCCCCCAATCATCCTCTCTTTTTTGTGTGTAGGTTGCAGGTACGCGGCTGTAATTGAAGATCTGGAATCCTTGTGCAAAGACGAACAGATCCCCCCTCATTTCACGGATTTTTCGGAGGACCGTGTGCACTCCGGGCGCCATCGTCCCATCAACTTTTGCTCAAATTTGTAGAACAGCACCGTCTCGACATTTTACTGCTAATTCTAGGTCCGCAGCTTCATCCCGTATCCCTATCTCTATTTATAAGTGAATCTTTCTTGCTTCTACATACATTCCTAGTTCAATCATTCCATCGACATTCTTTACAAAAGAGGATATCCTTGATGTCCTAACCCTTGAAACTCATTTAGAATCCAATCCTGCATTGTGTGGGATTGGATCTTGTGGGTTTCAACCCCTCTTTTGAATGTAAAGTCTCTCCTAAGTGAAAACCATCAACCCTAGTGACCTCCTTTCTCTCTCCTTGGAGTTGGGGAGGGGAGAACAACTAGGGTTTGATTTTTCTGCTTTACATTTTGGTAAACCCGACGTGAACATCCTCATTCTGATTATTCATGGTTAGATCTGAAAAATTTGCTTCCTTAATTACATTTCCATGTTTGATCTTTTGCAAATTTTAGAGGTTGATGGCATAAAAACCCTAAAATTTTCTTTTTAGTAATTAAGCTTGTGAAATGTTTAATTGTTAATGCTTGTTTCAGATCTATCCTTCTATTGCAAATTGTCAATTCATATTTGTGCTTTAATTCTGAAAATTAAGTGGTTAAGTGTCAAAACCCTAATTTTTAAAACCCTCTTGATTCAACCTTTGACTGATAATTTCACTGATCAAAACACCTCCAAATCGGCTGTAACTTTGGATTCCACAACAAAATCACAATATCTTTCATCTCTGAAAATTTGGAAAAAAGTTGCGAGGACCGTGTGCACCCCGAGTGCCATCGTCCCCGACATTTTTTTTGAAATTTCAGGAGCTAGATCTTACTGTATTTTTCTACTAAAATCCAGAATTTTGGCTGATTTTATCAATTCTAACACTTTCAAAATTAAAGTCAAAGTTGGTCTAGTGATTGCTTGGATAAAGGCTTATAATCATTCAAAAACTGTTGAAATTAAAATTCATATCAAAATTGTGTTTCTTACAGTCCTAAATCTGAAAAGTGTGTTGGCATTCATTCAAAATTTCAGTGCTTTATTCAAATTTTTACAATTTGTGACTTTTGAAATTAAGTGCGGCAACTTTGATTTCCACTTTCAAATTTGAATTTTGCATAAAATTGAGTCAGCTTTTAAATTTCAAAGCTTGTATTGCTTTCAGTATTCCCTCTAAAATCATAAAATTTAAAATTTTAGTTTCCCTCCCTTTTTCAAAATTCAAATTTTGCATTTTTTTCAACAATCTTGGTAGGGTTCAATTTTGAGATTACAACTTTATTTTGGCCTATCTATAGATCGTAAAATCACTCAATTTTTTTTAGATTGGCTTTAAAATCATCATAACTTTCATCCCTAAAAATTTTGAAAAAAGTTGCAAGGACCGTGTGCACTCCGTTCGCCACGGTCCCTGACATTTTTTTTGAAATTTCGGGAGATTGTCCTGATTGTATTTAATAGCTTAAATCTAGGAGATTGGCTGATTTTATTGAAATTTGCTACCTCTAAAATTCAAAATCTTCTCTCTCTTTAGTGCATGAGTTTTACAACAATAAGCCCTACTTACACTATTCCTGTTAGACGAAGCCTTAGAATTAAGTCCTTCTAAGGTGTAATTACTGAGGAGATGGAACCTAATTTGAATGGCCTTTTTAGCGAGAACATGGGTAATTCCTCTAATCCTCTTAATGATGAAGAAGCTCTCCATGAGATTTTTGTAGAACAACTTTCAAAATTGAATAACCAATTTGATGATTTTTTGATAATGGATGTCTCAAGAATACCCTGATAGTCAAGCTCTTTCATTAATTGAGGGTCTAAAATGTATGGTTCAAAGTGATAAGAATGGAATTGATATTTTGCATGGTATTGCACACATTGTGGATTTGAATGTGATGCCTATGAAGAGTTGTGCCGAAACTTTAGGTTATACACAACCTCCTACTCAAGTTAATCATTCTATTCCTTTGACAACTCCTATTGCTAGTATACCTACTTTTACATCAAACATAATGACTACTTCAATACAAGACATTCCTCCTATGATCACTAGTCATGGGGGCAATCCCTCTTCTTCAATCAACCCTCTACCTTCATTCAATCCAACTTCTTCATTCATTCCTTCAATGAGTGTTCCTATTATATCACCACAAATAAACACTACGCAAGGGGGCAATTCGTCTAACTATTCCATTCCTCCTTGTAGTGTTCCTCCTTTCCAATCATCTCCTATGACTAACTATCATAGTGTCCCACCACCTTACTCTCAATCAATACCTTCTTTCAACAACATAATACCTCCATCACAATCTAACACGTCTAATATGAACTCTTCGACTGAAGCGACCATTAACAATCTTGCACAAACTGTCTCTTCTTTACAACAACAAATTGCCTCTATGAATCAATCTAAGTTTAGTGTGCCCACATTTGATGTTGCGAGCCCACTTTCTCTTGACATTGTTCGAGCTATTCCCCCTAAACATGTTGAAATTCCGCATTTGGAGCTTTATAATGGTAAGGGTGATCCTCTAACACATGTTAAGACATTTCAAACAATATGTACCGATTTTGCTTATGACCAAAGGTTGCTTGCAAAACTATTTACTAGAACATTAAGAGATAAGGCTCTACAATGGTATTGCTCATTGCCTTCCTATTCTATTACTTCTTTCGAACAACTTGCAAATGCTTTTATTCAACAATTTCAAAACAATATAAGTCCTAAAGTTACTTTGATTGATTTAATGCATTGTAAACAAGGTGTTAAAGAAAAAGTGACTGATTTCATTGGTAGATATAAGCATTTGTATGCTCAGATTTCTTTTCCAGTACCTGACAATGATATTCAAAGAATCTTTATTTCTAATTTACAAAAAGATATTAGAGAAAAACTCCTATTTTCTGAGTTTACTTCTTTCCAACAGTTGTGCGCAACTCTTCACAATTATCAACTGACTGTGAGTCAAATGGAACAAGCAAATCCTATGGCTCCAAGTGATAAGGGTGATAGTAGTCAACAACCATTTGGGAAGTTTAAACCGAACAAAGAGGTCATTAAGTTCAATGAAAACATCATCAACAACAATGTGAATGCAGCATCAGGTGTGCCTCCTATTTCCAAGTTTTTCAAGAAAGAAAGAAAGTTTACTCCTTTGAATGAATCATTGCATAGTATTATGAATAAGTTATTGGAACAAAAGGTGCTTACTCTCCCTCCTATAAGGCAAATAGATCCTGCAAAGATTAATTCACCCTATTTTGATAACAAATCTTTTTGTCAATTTCATCGTCAACCTGGGCATGATACTGAAAAATGTTTTGCTTTAAAGGGTAAAATTCAAGATTTGATTGATAACAATACAATCTTTGTTTCTGGTGTGAATGATAAAGGCAACACATCTGTAGCTCCTCCTAACCAAAATCTTAAGATTTTTACTGATCCATTACCTTCTCATACCTCTAATGTGATTGATACTAATGATTCCTCTGTCTCACCTGATGATCTTGTGTCTATGACTCTGAATGTGATTAACTTTGTAGAGCAGCAGAAAATCCCTAAAGAACCTTCCATCACATTTGATTCCAGTGAAACTATCAGGGCACTTGATGGTCCTTTATATATAGTTGCAAAAGTCAAGAATGCACCTTGTCGTGGAGTGCTTATTGATCCTTCTTGTATGCTTAATGTTATTACTAAAGAATTTCTTTTTACTTTGCAATTGAATCAAGTGATCTATGAGGAAACAAATGTGGTTGTGAAACTATTTGATGCATTTTCTTCTCCTGCAATTGGTTCTATTACATTACCTATTGAGGTTCATAACAAACCCCTTGATGTGGACTTTGCTATTATTCCATCATCTGAACAATTTCATGTGAAGCTAGGCTATCCTTGGCTATCTTACATGAAAGCTATTGCTTCTCCTATTCACAAGTGTTTGAAATTTCCCCATAATGGTGAAGTTGTTACTGTCAATCATAGTCTCTTTAAACCAGCTGAAAGAACTTCTAGCGTTCCGATTGATTATTTTTGGCCTAAACAATTCCAATCTCTTCCACCGCGAAGTGATCATCTTTTCAAATCTTACCAAAAGTTGAAAAAAGATATGATCCTATCTCTAAGTGAACCTAGAACACCCAAACTTGATATTCCTATCATTCTTGAGAAAGAAGTTCTTCCTTTGAAAGATAAAACTAATGTCTTTCCTCAAGAAGATTCCCAACCCATCCCTATGAATGTGACTATGCCTATGTCTAATAAACTTCCTAAAGGTAGACCTATACCTCCTCGTCATGATGGACTTGGTCTCCTTCCTAAACCAAATATTCCTCCTTTATATGGAGCAGTTCCTCCTCCTTCCTCTTATAGAGAGAAGAGACCTTCCTCTTCTCCTATTGTTCAACCTAAGAGACCACAACCTAAACACCCAAGTGATAAGGATGAGAACATTCCTCCTCCTCAATCTTCTCAACTTCCTACTAAGACTAGATGAAATCGTTTTGCACGTGAACGCCGACGAAAGCGTCGTCTTAGAGCTCAGGCAGCTACTTCTCAAACTTTGCAATCCCCAAAAACACCTTCAGCTAGTATTATTCCATTTTCTCCTCAGCTGAAAATTGAGCCAAAATCTCCTAAACATAAGATGCATGATGGTCTTGATCCTGTGCGAGTTAAAGATCCTATTTTTATAAATCTTGATGATGATATAGATGAAAATGTTATTCATGATGAAAATATTATTCATGATGAAGATGTTACTCCTGTTCATTCTGATAGTGAATATGAATATGTTGATGTTGATAACCATTTATTTAACAAATTTTCTAAAGCACTTATCCTAGCTCCTAGACAAGAACAACGTGGCTTGGAACATGAACATAGCCCTTGTTTGGATCTTGTGATAGTTCCATCTGCTATGTTGGATGTTCCTCCTCTAGTGTGTTTCCTGCCTTCCCGAAATATTGATCAGCAAGATCGGGGGGTGGATGACGTTCTAGACTACTTTCATTAGCATAGCAGACTCTCTCCTCCTCTCTTGATCTCTTTTGTTACTTCTTCTATGTGTTATTCTTATTCTTCTATTTGTTGTCCTTAGTGTTGTCTACTTGAGGACGATGCAAAACATTGAGATCTCTTTTGGTCTCTCTCATGTTGACTCAAAAGACACATGTGTTCCCTTCTTCTAGGTGACCTTCCTTGATTGGGGAATGAAGAACAATTATGCATACATACATATGATATACATGAATTATCATACAGCATACTGACCCCGAGGAAAGCGAAGTCACCTTGTGCTTTGTGTTTTGTGTCTTTTATCCTTGGGCTTATCTCACACTTGGGGGCTAAATCCTTGTGATAACGTGCTCCTTTCCCTTCTCATTTATTATATGTATCACTACCTTAAAGAAATCACCCCCGGTGAGGTGTGTGCGATCGCTTTAACATAGGGGGGCATACATCCCGTTCATATCTTTTCAAGATACTTGAAAATTTCTTGACAAATTTAGCTTTGCCTTGAAAATTTTTGATATTTCTCTTACATGACTCATAGTGAGGGAACCTTACTACTGACAATCATGGTTCTCCCTTGTGATCTTCCCTTTTACTTTGTCAATCAAAGTCGTAAGATCCTTAGTCCACTGGGGGCTTGGTGTATCTGGCCTCCTTGACGTGGTGAAAGTTTTTCAATGTTGTTTCCTTGTACTTTACCGGAAGTATGAGCGTACGCTTATACTCCCGCTAAAGTGGGGGCTAAATGTAGCGTCCTAAAATTGCGACACTTGCAATTTTGACTGCATTTGGGTCTTCACGATGGTGATGCAATGTTAAACCTGAATGGAGACCCCGAAACCTGCTTGTGACACCAAAAACTGCTTTTTTCTGCACCTTGGCATGATCCCTCCTTGCACCCTGTTGTCCCGGGAGGTGGGACCATGGTGCCTAGCGCCCTGGTGCCCGAGGACCATGGTGCCCAGCGCCCTGGTCCCTAGCCCTATTTTGGGCCCGGTCTCCTTTTGGGCATCGGGTCTTGAAGTTTGCAAATTGGAAAATATTGTTTCTAGGTCGACCTAAGGTCGGAAAAATTAGTCTCTCAACCCTAATTGACAAGTATATAAACTACTTTTCCTCTCCTAGAAAGGGAGAGAAAAAAAGAAAAGGAAAGAAGCAAGAGCAAGACACGGAAGCGATATTCAAACATTCAAACATTCAAGCATTCAAGTATTCCTTCAAGCAATTGAGCATTCTAAGTCTCCATTTAAGGCTAGGTGTTGCATTCAAGACAAGGATTCAACCATTGAAGAGGAGATCACATACAACATACAACATACAACATACATTACACCTTCGCATGTAAGAATACAAACATTCTTACAACAAGGTATCAGTACTTGTTTACATTACAAACATTTACATTTACAGCATTCTCATTTCTTGGTTAATTCCAAAACCGGGGTTTGACCTAAAGGCAAACCCCTAATCCCTAACCCCCCAATCATCCTCTCTTTTCTATGTGTAGGTTGTAGGTACGTGGCTATAATTGAAGATCTGGAATCCTTGTGCAGAGACGAACATATCCCCCCTCGTTTTGCGGATTTTTTGGAGGACCGTGTGCACTCCGGGCGCCATCGTCCCATCAACTTTCACTCAAATTTGCAGAACAGCACCATCTCGACATTTTACTACTAATTCCAGGTCCGCGGCTTCATCCCGTATCCCTATCTCTATTTATAAGTGAATCTTTCTTGCTTCTACATACATTCCTAGTTCAATCATTCCATCGACATTCTTTACAAAAGAGGGTATCCTTGATGTCCTAACCCTTGAAACTCATTTAGAATCCAATCCTGCATTGTGTGGGATTGGATCTTGTGGGTTTCAACCCCTCTTTTGAATGTAAAGTCTCTCCTAAGTGAAAACCGTCAACCGTAGTGACCTCCCTTCTCTCTCCTTGGAGTTGGGGAGGGGAGAACAACTAGGGTTCGATTTTTCCACTTTACAATTGGCAAATTTGATCCTAGAAGTGATGAAGGAATATTTCTTGGTTATTCATCTAAGAGAAAGGCATATAGATGTTTTAATAAGAGATTGCAAAAAATTGTTGAGAGTACAAATGTAAAGATTGATGAACAATTCAGAGGAACTTCAAGGTATATAGACTCTAAACCGGCAACAAAAATTGTGACAAATGAACCTACACTAAATCCACCAATACAGAATGAAGATCCAGTTACCTCGGTATCATCAGAAGATTCCATAGTAATTGAACAACAACAGCAAACTAAGACACCCCGGTATATAAGATTGAATCATTCTAAAGATCAGATAATTGGAAACAAATTTAAAGGAGTTATGACAAGAGGAAAATTGGCAAATGAAGAGGTATGTCTTATTTCTCAAATTGAACCATCATCTATCAATGAGGCATGTGAAGATAAATTTTGGATTAAGCTATGGAAGAAGAATTAGGACAAATTGAGAAGAATAATACTTCGACATTAGTTCCCCGACCTAAAGATAAAAATGTAATTGGAACCAAATGGATATTTAGAAACAAACTTAATGAAGATGGTAAGGTTGTCAGAAATAAAGCAAGACTAGTGTGTAAGGGATATTCTCAAAAAGAAGGAGTTGATTACAATGAAACCTTTGCATCGGTAGCCGGAATTGAGGCAGTCAGATTATTCTTGGCTTTTGCAGCTCACAAGGACTACAAAGTTTATCAAATGGATATTAAATGTGCATTTTTGAATGGAGATCTTGAAGAGGAAGTATATATTGAACAACCTGATGGTTTTTCTTCGACAGATAACAATGATATGGTTTGCAGGTTAAGAAAAGCTCTGTATGGATTAAAACAAGCCCTAAGAGCTTGGTATGCAAGGTTGGATAAGTATCTTTTAAAGATCAGTTTTACTAAAGGAAATCCAGATAGCAATTTATATTACAAAGTAACTAATGATGACATCTTTATTATTGAAGTATTTGTTGATGATATAATCTTTGGAGGAGAAGATGGATTATGTAAAGAATTTTCTATTAAAATGCAGCAAGAATTTGAATTGTCTATGATTGGAGAAATAAAATTATTTTTAGGATTGCAGATTTCACAGACTGATAAAGGTATATTTTTGAGTCAATCCAAGTACTTGAAATAATTACTAAAGAAATTTGGGATGGAGAACTCTAAACCGGTAAGCACACCCATGACTACAAATGACAAATTATCTCAAAGGGATGAATCTACACCTGTTAATCCAACTAGATACAAATCTATGATAGGAGGTTTATTGTATTGGACACAAACTAGGCCTGATATTATGAATGCAGTATATATTGTTTCTATATTTCAAATTAATCCTAGGGAAAATCATGAATCAGCAGTAAAAAGGATTTTCCGGTACTTACAAGGCACAGGAAATCTTGGATTATGGTATCCTAGAGATGAAAATTTTGACCTATGTGCATACACAGATGCAAACTGAGTAGGAGATGTGGATGATAGAAAAAGCACCACTGGAGGATCATTCTTTCTTGGAAAAATATTAGTTTCTTGGTTGAGTAAGAAACAGAGTTGTACATCTTTATCAACAGCAGAATCAAAATATGTTGCAGCAGCAACTAACTGTAGACAGGTACTATGGCTTAAGAAAATGTTGAAAGACATAAAGGTAAAATGCAAGGAACCTATTACTATATATTGTGATAACACTACAACAATTGAAATATCCAAAAATCTAGTATTACACTCTAAAACAAAACATGTTTCTATCAAACTGAATTTTCTAAGGGAAAAAGCTGAAGAAAAAGAGATAAAACTAGTTTATGTGAATACTAAAGAACAGCTTGCAGATATTTTCACAAAACCTTTGCCTAAGGAGACCTTTGAATATCTCATAGATCATCTTGGAGTCATAGCACCACCAGTAGAGACTGAGACAGTTGATGATTGTCATCAACCGACAGAATTGAAAGACAAATCTTTTACTCCGGTCTTTGATGAGGAAGCTACTTCTCAGGGGTAGTAGTTGGTATTTTGTATGAACTTGATTTATGTAACTTTGGCATTTGATGTCAAAGGGGGAGAGATATCTATGGAAAAACACATTATCTCTTGAGGAGAGATTGGTAATGAAAAATAAATCTTTGGATAAACACGTTGCTCCCAGGGGGAGAAATTGTTGTCTAAAGGAGATTGTTGGTTTTTGGTATTTGGCATTTATATTTTGGCACTTTGATGGTTTTTCCATCTTGTGTTGCCATCAATGTCAAAGGGGGAGATTGTTGGTATTTTGGTATGGTTTTGTCATTGATGTCAACACCTACTGAAAACTAGCACTTTGGAGATCCAGCAACATTTACCGGCAAGCAAGTAACTATTGCATAGTTACTGGTATATGGTTCACCGGCAAGATATAATGTTCACCGGTATCTAGAATGATATGGAAGACACTTGGTAATGTCGAAGACATCGTGTGGACACTTTGTTTTGAAGAATTAATCATTTGTATATTCATATTTTCATATTTGCTTTTACTGGCAAATAGGTCCAGGGTTATCTAGGGTTACATCGACAAGTTTATCTTTTCCAGATTAGAATGGCACACTATGGAGATGATTTATTATTGATGTAAATGCATTAAGACGACATGTTTAATCGGTTATTGTATCGGATATTATATTGTATGTAAAAAAAATTTATTGTAATATCTGGTAGAGCCGACCTACTAAAATTAGTCTTAGGTTATGGTATAAATGTAAGATCTTATTTGTAAGATCAAATGTGGAATGCGAAAAAGAATTGTGAGAAGGTATATGCAAGATTAAGTAGAGGTATACACGAAGACATCATTTGAAGGTGAAGTTAGGTTTTTGTAGAATCATATCAGCATTACACTGGTACTAAATCTAGCATATGAAGATGCTATTTTGTGCAGTACATTCTCATTGGATTTAACCATCCAACTGTAGTCAGTGTGACTCCCATTTTGTGATTGAGCAGTGAGCTCTAGGTTGTTGGCCTTTCTGCATGTGCAGACCCCATTTATGTACACTTACTATCTGCAGTAGTATCATCTGATTGTGGGTAAGGTTTCCCACTATGGTTTTTCCCCTTACAGGGTTTCCACATACAAATATTTGTGTTATGTGTTGTGGATGACTCTATGTTTATGTTTCATGCATTAATCTTACCGGTATAGCAATTTACTGTTAACACTATCTACCGACACACTTAACTAGTTTACCGGTATTAAGCATTAAGTTGGCTAATTAGTTTTTGGTTTGAATTTATTGACAACTGATTCACCCCCCCCATCTCAGTTGTCTCTGGGACCTAACATAGAAGGCTTGTCCATACGTGGCACGAGATCTGAGATATGTGACATCAAACTTTGACAATTTTCACACTTTGTGTGTTTAACAGAAAGCATTGTGAGGGTGTGGCTCAGAATGATCGGGCGACTTGGGGAAAAAAACAAGGGCATACCTAGAATATACCTGGCCACCTGGATGCACTTGAACTGATGGTTCATTGCCACAATGAGAAGCACAAAATTCATGCTATGTTGCCACTTTCCACTAAATGCATTTAATGATTTTTGATGCGAGAGAAAAAGTCTGACCACGAGCAAACGAAATTGAGTTGTCTGAAAGCGAGAGAGGTTTTTGTAGGCACCCACCACATGAACATGTAGATTCAGACAACTCATCCATATGTGCCATGAGCTCCGATATATGGGAAGAGAAACTTTGATGGTTTTCACACTTTGAGAACTCAAGAGAAAGCGTCGCAAGGGTGTCGATCAGAATGATCAGGCGACTTGGTGTTAAAAAAAAGGGCATACCTACTATAAACACATCCACCCTCTTGGTTCCCCATAGGGTTTACAACACAAGAGGCAGAAACCAACTTGATTCTTCAGATATCTATGGAGAAGCCAACTCCAACTATCAATATCCTCTAGAACTTGGACCAACTATGAAAAGGATTCTGTAAATCCTTCTACACTTTGGGCTTTGCAAAAACCAGGGAGGGCGGTCCCTTAGAGAATTTATGATCTCTGCTCCATACTCACAAATCACACTAAAACAAAGCAAGTAATCTCATATACAAGCTATGAGAGCATGAGATGGAGAAAACAAATAATAACAGACATCAAGTGAAATGTATTATGCTAATCAACAATTTATAAAAAATACAGATGAACTGGGCATCATTAAACTGACTATAAAGACTAAGACAAGCTAATAACCAATGTCTTATTCAATTGGGTGCTTGAATTCAAAAGACATAAAATGAATTATAGCAAGATTCTATCTAATAGCATTCACGTCTAAGATAATATTGCCTTACAATATTTTTTATCTGCAATCCCAACCCAAACCACTATGACAAGGATTCTGCAAATCCTTCTACACATTGGGATCTGCAAAACCTAGGAGGGTAGCCCCTTAGTGAATTTATGATCTTTGTGTCATACTCACAAATAACACTAAAACAAAGAAGATAATCTCATATATAGGCTCAACAAAGAGGGAGAATGCTCAAGAAAGCAGAATTCTTCAATGATCCTCAACCTGTTGGAGCATGAGATGGAGAAAAAAAATAATAACAGACATGAAGTGAAATATATTATGATAATCAACAATTTATAGCAAATACATTTGAACTGAGCATAAAACTAAATGTAAAGACTAAGACAAGCTAATAACTAGTGTCGTATTCCATTGGGCACTTGAATTCAAAAGACACAAAATGAAATATAACATAATTCTATCTAATAGCATTAAGATCTAAGATAATATTCTCTTACAATATTTCTTATCTGCAATCCCAACCCAGATTACTTATCAAATCCCTGAACAAGCCCTACCATTCCTCAATCTTGTTTTAGGATTTAATTAATCCCTTAGATCAAAACATAAACACAAATTACATACATCACAACAATACGCTGAATGAAATAAACCCTTGATTATATTTCATTCAAAGATGATAGAATTCTACAACAGAGAGAAATAGATCATAATTGTATTTCTATTGAATAAATTTGATATTTATATCATAAAACAATCTACATATAACTCCTTAAAGAACTTGCAAAAACATTGACACAAAACTCTTATCTATTGCTCTGTAAAAGACTTTACACTTTGCTCATTCCACCTAAAACCTGCTAATGGGACCTATGACTCTGATTTACAAATCTAAGTACAGAGATCAAAATTGGAACCTTGTATTTAGCCTTGAATTCCCTTTTATAGAAACAAGGGAGAAAACAAGCTATAGCCAGAGGGTACACATGTCACAAAACAATTGGATAACATGTGACATCTTGTTAGAAAAATATTCCCTTTGTGGAATATCACAACCAACACCAAATATCTCTAACTACCTCAAAAAGACATTCCATAAACTTTATCCCTTTTGTTGTTTCCAATGAAGATATGATATGGGTTCACCTTGTTGTTGTTTGTGCTAAAAAAGGTAATTGTTACGAGAAAACAAAACCCCCTGCCAGACTGTCACATCAAACAGTCCTTACTCCTCCTTCAAGAAGGTGTTACTCCATTTGCCATATTCCTCATGAGATGGCCATCTAAAATTCATGACCTCATCAACCTTTTCTCTATATGAAGTATATTTAACTGCTACCTGATTTGCCTCTCTTTCAAAAGAATCAAAGAATGTCCTTGCACATATTATTTTGTCGATGATGTCCTCCAACATGTCAATATCTAGATCCCCATAAATTAATTGCATTTGAGTGTTGATGACCCTTTCTGCCTATTCTTTCCAAAGTTGTAAAGGCTTATTTTCCCCATTTTCATCCACAATACTTGGAAGAAGTGTTTCATTTTATTATCACTCTTTAAAAATTGTGTATTCTTGTCCCATAATTGACTAAGTCTATGAAAATTTTGAGTCTGGTATGGCCTTGTTACCTCTAGATGCTTTAGGTCCAAAGAGGGTTTAGGGTTTAAGTTTTAATCACTTCAATGTCTGAGAAAAAAAAACACTTTATTTCTAATTCTGTGTTACTTTATTCACTTAAGAGAAGGGTCCATTTGTCATGAGAAGTGTCCCCCCCCTTCTTTTTTCTTCCTAGGTAGGTCTACCAACGCATTATTTTCCCAAGCTTTTCCTAAAGTTTTTAATGTTTAATCGAGTTACCTAACCAGTGAACAGATTATGTTTGATCTAGAGGCGTGTGTGATTTCACAACCTTAAGATGCCCGTGAGTTACCATTCGTGAAGTGGCGAAAGGCAGAAGTGGGTCCGGCATACAAAGTTTTCACAAAAGATAAAGGCCGATCAAGTTCCTTTTGATTGAATGGTGCGCGCCATTTCGTAAGCCAAAGATGCACGGGTTTTACACTCTGCGAAATGGCAAAAAGGAAAATGGGTTCACGAAGGAGCGAAGACTAAAGTTAAAGGCCGATTAGGTTCTTTTTGATCGGATGGTGCACGCCATTTCACAACATGAAGATGCCTGAGATTTAATCTTCGCGAAGTGGCAAAGTCACATGGCAGCCACTTGGTTGGTTTCGTGGCAGAACAAGTGGATTAGACCACGGGCGAAAAAGACAAGTTGTCAAATGCATGTGGCAGACCTGAAGTGGATCCTGTGGGAGTTGTTCGACGAGTAAGTGAGTGACATGTTGGTTTCTTTTGCTAGCCGGTCGCCAGGGTGGATGGTGCTGAGTCAGAGGGCCCACTTCATACTGGTTAAGTTAGTTAAAGGGCGGGTATCTCAAGGAAGATCCTACGGCAGGTGCCATTTCGCAGCCTAAAGATGCAAGGTAATTACCAATCGTGAAATAGCGAAAACCGCTAGCCTTAAGCACTTGGTGCTCGGTTAGTAGGGCTAACTGCCAATCACAAGATATAATAAAACCCGATCAAGTTCCTTTTGTTCGGACGACCCGCACAGTTCTGCTAGGTGAATGTACATGATGTTTAGCTTTCATGAAATAGCGAAAGAGATCTGAGCCTGTCGCCGAACAAAGAATAGTCAGTAAAGTAAAAACCATGCAAGTTTCAATGGATCTAACGATTGGCGTGATTTCACTTGAGGAAGAAGCATGGATTTTAGGCTTTGTGAAATGGTGAAACAAGAAAGTGATGGAAACACAGACATGTTTTGATCTGTTGGAGCAAAATTTTTGAATTCATTCATGAATTCAATTCTGAGGTGATGGCAGAAGCATGTGGTATCAATGTCGTAGTTAAGAGCCCAATTACCATATATACAGTCACATCAATTGAATGTAGGCATCATTTTGAAGAGCTGTTGCGAAAAAGATGGTGCAGAGCAAAGTTCTTCAGGTCAAGAATAGGTTTTCTTGTATCTTGTTTACCAGTTACTTGAAATATTGTTTAAATTGTGGTTTTGTTTTGAATTGCTATGATTAGTAATTGAATTACTTGCATATCATTGAGATGGCACCCAGAAGAGACTTCACAGAGAAAGTTGATTACCAAGAAAGAGCAATTTGTGATGATTTCCTAGAACAGTTGTCTATGTCCACGAACGCAGCAGCTAAGGTTAAGGAATTAGTGCCCAAGGCTCCTCGCCTGAGAATAGAAGTATTGTATGACAAGGGCAATTGGCTGAGAGAACCATAGATAGGGTTATCTGGTTTGGGTTTATTCAAGGTTGGCTTTGGTATGAGGCACTCCCCAGCCCCCATGAACAGTATTTAAGAGTTAGATGTAGGTAAATTGGTGGTCCCTGGAGTGTTCATGGATGTGGATCTCCTAACTCAGATTGCACACAACTATGATCCTATTACTAAAAGTGTTAAGGATATAAATGGAAAAACCCTTATTGAAATAAATGATGATGAGTTCAGAAATGTATTTGGGCTCAGTGAGGTGTCCAATTATTTGGAGCCCATTAATTTTAAATCATTGGCTTAGGTCTACAATGTACAGAGGAATCACCTTAGAAATGGGCCTCTTAAAGAATTCTTTGTTAAAATAGGTGGGTTGACTATTGTAGGACCTAATACCATGGAGCCTTTCTCTTTAAATTTGTTCACTCTTAGAGAAAAAGGATTATATTGGTCACTCTGCCAAATTTTTGGAGAGGATGCTGAAGTAAACATGCCAACTCATTATATGTTAATGATTGCACAAATTTTAAATTCTTCTCTGGCTGTTACATTTGATTATGCCCCCTATATTACTGATGTAATCCATGAAGGCTTGATAGGGATAAAAAATGGTAAGGTGGATAGGCCTTTTGGATGGTATTCCCTTCTTATGCATTTGTTTTTATTCAAGAGTTGTGATTACTTTGTCAATGGAATGGATCTAGTGAAAGAGAAAGGTGGGGAGAAAATGTTAGTTCAGCTATGGAGCACAGTGTTGTCATGGGACAGAGAAGATGCTAGTTACTTGAAGTTTGATAAGTGCTTTGCATCCAAGATCAGAATTCTCTTATGTTTAGAGAATCCAAGGGTCCCCAAAGCACTTCTAGAGTTCCTTAGGCCAAAGGAGTTTGCTGAAGGAATCAAAATTGTTCACAATTGGGGTGACATGTACTTGTACCCTATTTCCATAGTTTTCAGAGTGTATGGTTTCAGAGGCACTCCATTTTTGTTGCCATATCAGGTCCCACTAAAAGTAGGAATTGCAGAAATCCATAGGCAGATTGGGAGTGTGCAAGAGGCAAAGCTATCTAACAGAGGAAAAGGGACCATTTTCGCTACAATAACAATAGCACACCAGTTTGTGATTACCAAAGGAGAATGGAAGTTCTTTGATGATTTCTTTCAACCCTACCATTTGTCCACTGCAGTGTCAAGATTTTCTGACCCCGAGAATTTTTTTAATAATATGTTCAGGAAAAGGGCAGTATGCAAAGGAAAACCTCACCAATTCCAATTGCCTGAAGACCTCATCAGAAATGAGTTTGATATGGATGAGAAGGAGTCGAGGAAAGAGAAATGGGTGGCCTATAAGAAGGCTTTAGATTTTGTGCATCAATTTGACACCTGCTATGACCCTTTGTCCAGTTTTCACCCCTTTGAGGAAAAGGCAAAATTCTTAATTCTTTGTTTTGAAGATGTAATCCAAACATTGAAAGAGAAAAGGGAAGCAGTGATTAAAATAACCCTAAGAAGGCAAGACTAGTTTTATCTAGGTCTACATCTGCTAAAGCAATCCCTCCAGGTGACTATGTTCTACATAAGAAATCCAAGTACAGTGTGTTAGTGCCAACAATAGGGGAGCCTTCTACTTCAAAAGGAAAGAGAAAAATACAAGATGTCATTGACATTTAGGAATCCCCAAAGAAGCAAAGGGTGGGAAAGGAAGTGCAATCTAATGAGCCCTTGTATTCCCCCTCTCAGTCCCCTATTCATATAGGAGATGAGCAGGTAGTAGCTGAGCGATTATTGTAGTTAGGGAGTCTTGGGGAGATAGCTTATACTTATGATGAAATTGAGGATGGAATGCCTCAAGAACTAGAAGATGCCGAGATGAACATTACCACCAATGAGCTCAAAGGCTAGGAATTGGATCCTGCCATTAAACAGGCCAGTGAGGAATTCTTAGCTGATAGCAATTTTGTCACCTCAGGAGCTCTCGTGTAGTTTGTGTGGAAGCAGAATATTGATAGGTTTAATGCCAGATGTGAGAAGAGGAAAGGTGAACAGCCCCACAAAGATGCATCTGTGGTGGAGGAGGAAATAAAGAAAGAAATGGTCACTGAGTTTAAGACCATCACTCTTGAGCAAGGAAGGGAGATGGTAGGAAAGGCTAGTGTACTCATCCTCCCTGAATGGGATATAGCAGATGCCTTGGTTCTAGAGGCAGTCATGAAAGAAACCAAGCCTATGGAAGGAGTAACCTTCAGCAAGGACAATGCTGCTTTGGTCATGTGGTCTCTGAAAAGAGATGAAAATAAAAAGAAAAAGGATAACCCAGGGTCAAGCTACCTTGGAGGTATGATAGTGAGGAGAGTACAAAGTACTGGAGTGGTGGAGGCTACTAGTATAGTCTTAGAGACTATAAAGTTCAGTGTTGTAGTGGCAGAGAAAGAAGCAATGGAAAAGGCAGTCCTCCAAACTAAGTTAGAGACTGTCCTGAAAGCCTACAATGATGCCAAAGTAGAAGTAATGAGCCGAGACACTAGTAGTGCTAATTTGAGAAGCCAATTGGCAAGTCAATACCATCGAGGTGTGTCCTCAACATTGATGATTACTTCTTCTCTTGCACAGCCTCCCTCTACTAGCCCTATCATTGAATTTCCACCTTCTTCTGCACTTTCTAGTTCTCAATCAGTTGAGATCACTCCCCAGGAATTGGAAAAGCTAAAATAGGCTCAAACCATATTTGCAAATAAATATGAAGAGAGAATGAGGGCTACAATTTTGAGTTTTTCTGACACTATAGGTTCATCACTAGTTTACAACAATATGAGCAATGTTTTGGATATGTGGAATGAGCTAAATGGAGACAAGGATGTTCTAATGCCTATTTTGGACAAGTGGAAGCCTAGAGAGGAGGACTTAGAACTTATTTGTGTATCTTATGATGAGGTAGGGGCTGACCCCATTATCAAATCCACTTGTGACATGACCAAGGATCTGGCAAAGTTAGCAAAAGGAGTGGATAATGCAGAAAGGAAGATCAACTTGTACAAGAAAGAGTACACTGAACATGTGTTTGAATTATCTCCTGGAGGTTTTACCAGTCCAACTCAATTGAAGGACAAACAGATATGGCTTAATGTATTAGAAGCCATCCTATCATTAAGAATAAAGGGAATCATTAGCACAGATGATACCTCCCTATTTGTCAGAACAATTAAGGAGATAGAAAAGATTAAGTCACACTATGGTTTCCTAAATACAGAGGTAAATAAAATGAGGAACTCTAAGAAGATATTAGCCAAGAGAAAAGGGAAATTTTTTAATCACTCATGGCCTACTGATGACGTGTATCAAGAGTGAATGAGAAAATATGTTGTGCTGGATGCAGAGGTTCAAGAAGGAGCCGCAAAATGACAACCGTGGGAAAGGGGCCGTTAGGAAGTGGAAAAGATTTGATACTTCTTGTTCAAACAAGAAGTTTGTTGTAACAAACCTTTTGAAAAGGTCCAAAGCTTGTATGCATCCATGCTATTATAAATGGATACCAGGACTAGTAAAAAATGATCGCAAGAATTTGTAAAGAAACTTTGCAGAAAGATATCTAGGATCTTCTAGTTTTACAGAAAATATTTTGAGTTTTGTAATCCTTTTCAAAATTTAATATCAATATACAAACCATGAACTTTCGAGCTTAGAATTTGTCTTGTCTTCTAGTTTTCTTTCAATAATTTACTAGTTTCAACTTGGGTAATCTAGGGTTATTCATTTGAACATGGATTGTAATGCAATCTTTAATAGATGTGTTTCTTAGCTTTTCTCTTCAGGAGGGAAATTAAATACGCAGGAAATATCTCTGTTAGTAAGTTACTTTGTTGGAGGCTTTGAATTTGATGAACGTTGTCTAGTCCAATAAGGAAAAACTCTTATAAATGTCAGGTATGTATGGGTTTGATAGAAGCCGAGGTGATTAGATGCATGGAGATGTTTGATTGTGAAATCCTTGTTTAACTTAGATGACTCTATAGCCTGGATAAGGCACTGGTATCAGTTGTAGCTATCTTTCTACATTTCTTGTAGATCAATACTGAATATGAGCATAAGCTTTATTTCATTATTTTAGTTTGTGTTAAGGTGATAGGATTCATTATTTTTGGACTGGTTTACTGTGGATCTATTTTAAAAGTGTGAATTCATTCACAAGGTGTATACCCACCTGAACTTTGGATAAGTTCAAAGTGTAGAAGGTTCTTAAAACCTTGTCATATGTTTCTCTAAGGTTCATTTTCCTTGATCTCTCTATTTGTAGACAGAGTTATTAATTTCTTATAGGGGATAAAAAGGGAATCAAAATTTGAGAACAATAAAAGTGGCGACTCTACTGGGGACAGTCATAGTGTAAATCCAAATGCAGATTGGTGCTTGAATCAGTTCGGAATATTACTTGGATGTCTGTGTTCAAAATTGTGTGCCTGGCTTTTGATTCGTGTGTTCTTTTCTCTCTCTGAAAATCTTCATGATTTTGATTCAAAAAAAAAAAATGGCAATTTTTCTATGTAAAGCTTGTTTCCATATTTCCCGCAGTCTTTGTGGGTGGTGACTCTGATAATCTTAACCAGTCCCTTCAAAATAATTGAATTTCTTTAAGGAAACAAGCATAATGCAAAGAGGAAAAAACACCAGATCTTTCATGAAGAAGCATCCTCGTGAGACGTTGCAGGAGGGATTACCTGAGCAGTCACATAGATTTTAGAAGAGATTAGTGGTTCATGAAGCATCAAATGTTTCTTGGGTGCAGAAAAGCACCAATACGGGTAAGATATCTGAAAGACCAATTTATGCAAATTCAAATTCATCTTCTTGCGAATCTGAGAATGATGTTCTAGGTTTCCATTCTAGTTTATTTGGGAATGTAGAAGATGTCCATTTTTCAAATCAAAGGATATCCCATGCTAGTTTTTCTGGGAAAGACAGAACTAGTTCAAACATAGTCAGAGATTTTGTACCTAGGACAATTGATGGGAACATCGGTTTAATTGATATTGATCAAGTCAATATTTCAGACTCTGAAGAAATCTTCCCTGATGAAGATAAGGTATCCTAGGAGATAGAGGACCTGAATAGAAGAGTCCATCATTTGATCTCCTTAAGAGCACACAAAGAAAAAAATAAGGAGAGAGAAGTAAAAGTGAAGTTGATGGAGAGAGACAGACTCCTAAGACAAATTGCTGACCTCGAGTTGCTTGCCCAAGAAAAGGCTAAGAGTGAAGATGAAGGTCATGTGATTAGAGAAATCCTAATTCCCAAGGCCAAACCAGCATATAAGTCAGTAGTCCAACCAAGTAAGGAAGTTCCTAGTAACCCACAACCTGCTAGAAATGATGTTGATAAAGGAAAGTAGAAATGCATGGAAGATGGGTCTGGATCTAAGACTACAGTGGAGATCTCTCACAGGCTTTCAGCACATGAAAGGGAGATGGAGAGGATGAGAAAAGAGAAGGAAGATTTACAAATGGAATTAGAAAAGGTTGAATTAGAAGTAGCTAATCAAGAAGTCAAAAGGAAGATTAGCTATCTGAAAGAACCCCCCATCACATTCCCTTCAGTAGATCATAATAAACCTGTTCCTCAGCAAATCCCACTCCCTCCTGTTAAAATTCAGCCAACTCTGTCTGTTAGAACTACAACAACCAATTAAGCCTCTAGTACTAACCAACATAGCCAGATCTCTTTCACTCAGAGCCCCAATGTAAGAATGAACATGGGTAATAACTATGTTGTTAACTCAATCCAGAGAAGACCTATTAACTTAGAACTATATAGGCAACTCTTTTTTTATGGAATCCCAGGGTACCCTTGTGATGCTAAAAATGTTGTTAGTATAAGAGGCATATACATATAATGAGACAATAAGATGTAATTGAAAAGATTAATTGAAAACTAAATCAAAGATGCAAACCATAAGCCTTCCTTGAAATGTCCCATTTTCCTCTATTCTTGAGGACCTTGAAGGTGTTGGATTGATGGGCTCTCAGCAGAGCAATGACCTCCAAAGTGACAACTCAAGAGTTGAGTAGCTATTTGATCATGATTGACTATGGAGATGATATGAAATGCATGATTTAAGAAACTAGATTAACATGCTATGATAAATCCAAAAGCTAATTACTAGATAATTGAAGTGCAAATTGCCTATAGTAATGATGCCTAAATTGATATGAGATGGGATGGATATGCCTATAGTAGCAATGTCTAAATTGATATGAGATGGGATCCATATTGCTCCAAAATGGGGGATATTTAAAATAATTCCAAGGCCAAAGCTTAGGTGGTAGGAGTCGACGGTCCAGATTTGATCTAAAGATATCAAGGGCCAAGATTGAGGAAGTTGGAGAAGAGGCTGGAGGAATGGACACTTGTCATCTCTGTGGTGACAAGTGTCAAGGAGCCTTTCTCATCAGAGGGCAAGTGTCCAAGGGAGGAGACATGTGGAAAAAGTGCCATGTGTCTCAAGGAGAGAATATCCACACCATGGGAGGTTAGGATAAGGAGGCTATGATGTGCAAGATATGATAGGGTTAGTTAGACCCAAGATTAGATTGAATGGGTTAAGTTAGGGGATGGCTAGGTTAGGTGGTTAAAGTTAGGAGCCATGTGCTCATTTGAATTTAGAAATTCAAATAATTTGAAAATGGTAATTAATCTCAACAAACTTGAGTTTGTTAATCTTAATTATGGATTAGAAGAATTGATTAATATGGGGAGACATTAATTAATTTAGAATTAATTAATAAAAGGGGGATGTGAGATGCACTATATAAATAAATCATTTAGATTTATTTACTAGTAGTTGAATAGAGAAATTAATTAAATTGCTTGTGAATTCAATTAATTGGGAAGGGGAATTAATCAAATAACTGCGTATTTAATTAACTATCTTCAGACCATTTTTAGGTGTATACAATCCTAACCATGTTCTTGCTGAGTTAAGAGATAGACTTCATAAGTTTGCTGGAATAGTGCAATTAGTGCATAGGAGCACTTGAAATCTTTTGGTGACTTGATTAATGATTATGAAATTGTGAATGAAGACATCATCATGAAACTATTTGTACAGTCCTTGGTAGATGATGCAAGAGACTAGTATAGAGGTCTTCCTGTGAACAACATTGGGCCTTGGGAGGATTTTAAAAATTGCTTTCAGGGATAGTATGGTGATAAAACAAATGTGAGCTTCATGCTTAATGAGTTTAACAATATCAAAAAGTCTGATAGTGAAATAGTCACTGATTTTAATGCTAGATTCCAGAAAGCAATGCATAGATTGTATCAGGTAATGAGATTAGATGACAACATGTGCCTGAACACTTATTACAATGCATTTGATTCCAAAATGGCTTATATTATGAGGGATAAAAATCGACATAGCCTTAGAGATGCATTTAAAATTTCTATTAATGTAGAGAGCAATAGAAAAGCATCTAGAAAATTAGGAAGAAGAACTAATGGTAGGCTATGAAAGGAAACAAAATAGCAACCTAGCAAAGTTACTAAAGAAGAAGATAAAATAGAGAATTTAGTGACTGCTATGAAAGATTTGACTGCCAAAGTGAGAAAAAATGATAAACCCCATTATAACTAGCAAGACAGACCTCCCAGGTTGCATGATATGCCTTACAACACCACTTGGAAGGATGGTAAACCTCAGAATGAAAAGCCAGAAAATACTCAGAGCCAAGATACCCCTGATCCTTTAAAAGGAAAAAATGTTCATAACATAGAGAACACTCCTTGGTGTATTGCTTGTGATGGGCCACATTTTCCTCATCAATGTGCTATAGCTCAAGCCCTTGAAGAATCTATGAGACAAGAAGGTGAGCTTGATATTAATATGTTTGAAACTATAATAGAAAGTGACGAGGAGTCTCTGGAAAGTGAATTTAGTGATTGTGATGTGTTGGACAGTAAAAGGTCCTACCGAGGACAACTAACACTTGATTGGCATCCCACTTTGAATGTGGTAACAATCGAAGATGAAGAAGTTCATCTCAGGAGGCCTAGTGATGAGGAAGTAAAAAATCTCACTAAGGCTGCTATAGCCAAGGCCAAGCACAATTACAAATTAAGGAGCACTAAAAGGGATAGTGATCAAGGTGAACCTGGTTCTATGTTTATAAAAGAGGTATCCCAGAAGAAAGCAGCAAGTAGTGCTACTTTGCCTCAAGTTGGTCAAGAGAAGAAAGATCAAGTTAAAGAAGTACCCAAGGGTGCGAATAATAAAGCTACTAATGATACACAAGGAGCTACCACAACAAAGAAGGCAAGTCAGCCTAAGGTAGAAAGAGCTAAAGCTAATACTAAGTTGAGTAGTAATTCCACATTTGATATGGCTCAGGCTCTTACCCAAATGAAAGTTACTATCCCATTGATAGAATTATTGAAAATAAAGGAACATAGAGAAGCTGCTTTGTCTTTATTTTCCAACATATCTGACAGTAACATAGTGCTACCTACCTGTTCAATTAAAGATGAAAAGGATCAGGAGTTCCAAACCCCAGAGGTATATGTTGGAACAAATATTACCCAAGAACCCTCACAGGTAGATCCTTTTTATGTTACTATGTTAGTGAATAACCAGTTGACCAAAATTGTATGATAGATTTTGGTGCAGCTGCTAATGTAATGCCTTATGGTGTTATGAAATAATTGGGACTATCAGTGAGTACCGTATATGGGAAATGCTATGCCATGGATAACCGAGACGTGCCTGTGATAGGTACAATGAGAGATGTTGAAGTGAAGATAGTAGCATTCCCTGAAGCGACATACAAGATGGATGTTATTGTAACTAACACCAAGCCTCATTATGGTATGTTATTATCCAGGCAGTGGGCTGCAGTAGTGGGTGGAAATGTTCAGTTGGATTTTTCATATGCTACCTTCCCAATTAATGGGAATCAAGTCAAATTGTACAGAGAACCATGTGCCCCTAGGGTAATTGAGAAAGTAGATCCTAACATGCTCAACTATATGATTGATGTGGATCTTGATAATTTTAGATTACAGCCAATATTTCCCCAATTGAAGAATACTGACTCCATTGTGACTGTATTAGAATCTCAACAGCATGGTTTGTGGCAAATGTATTTTGATGGAGCTTGTTCTAAAGAAGGATTTGGAGTGAGAGTTCTCTTTGTATCCCTATCAGGTATGACTTTCAAGTATTCCTTCTTGTTAGCCTTCCAATGTACAAATAATACTGTCGAATATGAAGCCCTACTATTAATGATTGAAGTTGCAAAAAGGCATGGAATTCAATTGTTAAAAGTATTAGGAGACTCAGAATTTGTTGTCTCTCAAGTTAGGGCCAAGTATGCATCTAAGAATGATAGATTGAAAAGATACAAGCACGCAGTATGGGATGTCATTGAGCATTTTAGTGCATTCTCTATAAATTGGATAGTAAGATCCAAAAATATCATGGCAGACTTCTTAGCGAATGTTGCATTAAAGAATGATGATGCAACACTAACCGGTATATCCATAATTGAAGTAAAAGCTAGGCCCACCATTCCTGACAATGTATATAATTGGCAAGTGTTTGCTGATGATGAAGATATTCTTAGGTTTATACAGTGCATTGATGACTAAGATGGGAAAAGAATTGACTGCAATGCCTTGGTGGAAGTGGTTGACAACAGAGAAACCATATTTGGGAATGACTTGGTTCAATTAGAGACTAATAAAATACCTAAAGGGTTGGTAGAGCTTGAAGGTATGTTTAGTTACAATGACAGTCATCTGCACCAGCAATCAACCACTAAGCTGGATGAGTTAGAGGAAGTAAACTTAGGGACAGAATCCTCCCCTAAGTTGGTATATATTGGAAAAAAGTTGCCTCCTCATGTTAGAGTGAATCTCATTAATTTATTAAAAAAGTATAAACATGTATTTGCTTGGTCTTATGAAGATCTAAAGGCGTATAGACAGGATTTGTTTCAGCATGAAGTCCCTTTGCTTCCAGATGCTAAGCCTTCTAGACAAAAGCAAAGACCTATTAACCCCCTACTGGAATCAAAGTTGCAGCAAGAACTAACCAAATTAAGGGAAGGGGGAATTATCAAGCCTATAAGGCACTCCTCATGGGTCTCAAATTTGGTCCCGGTGAGAAAGAAAAATGGGGACATAAGACTCTGTGTTGACTTTAGGAACCTGAATGTTGCTTCCTTGAAGGATAATTATTCTTCTCCTAATATGGAAGCTATGTTGCAAAGGGTGACTGGTTGTGACCTATTGTCAATGATGGTTGGGTTCTTAGGGTATAACCAGGTGTTGGTAAAGGAATCAGAACAATTCAAAACCGCTTTCACCACCCCTTGGGGAACTTATGTGTATGTCATAATGCCTTTTGGTTTGAAGAATGCTGGAGCTACATTTCAGACGGCAATGGATGTAGCTTTCAAAGCATTCATCAATATTATCATGGTAGTATATCAGGATGATTTAACATGCTTTTCCAAAAGAGCTGTTGACCACTGTGGACATTTAGAACAGGTTTTCAGTAAGGCTTTGGAATTTGGGGTATCTTTAAATCCTAAGAAGTGTCATTTTGTTGTTACTAAAGGAAAGCTGCTAGGGCATATTGTCTCTAAAGAAGGAGTAAGAATAGATCCTAAAAGAATAGAGGAAATAAACAACGTGCTTGAACCAAAGAATGTTAAAGGTATCCAATCTTTCTTGGACAAAGTTAATTTTGTTAGAAGATTTATTGCAAATTTTGCAGAGATAGTTAAGCCCATTGTTAAATTGCTTAAAAAGGATATGAAATTTTGTTGGGATCAAGAAGCTTCAAAGGCTTTTACTGAGATCAAAAAGGCTATCCAGGAGACACCAGTATTGAAATCCCCTTATTACAGTAAGCCTTTCTCTTTGTTTTCTTTTGCTTCATATCACATAGTGGCTGTAGTCCTTTTTCAAAAGGGTAATGAAGGATATGAACACCCCATAGCCTTTTATAGAAAGTCTTTACAGGCCGCAGAATTAAAATATGAAATCATGGAGAAGCAAGCATATGCTTTGGTCAAAGTTGTCAAAGATTTTAGGCCATATCTTGTAAATGCACAAGTAGTTGCATATGTCCCACATGTTGTTGTTAAAGACATCTTATCCCAGTCTGAGGTCACAGGTAAGAGATGCAGATGGATAAATAGAATCCAGGAGTTTGATTTGGAAATAAAGATCACCAAATTGGTGAGAGGTCTAGGCCTTGCCAAGCTCATGGCCAAGTCAAACCTTCTTGATGTTGAAATAAATAATGTTGAAGTTGAGAACATCCTGGTCACTAGTATTGAAAAACAACCCTGGTACTCAGAGATAATACATTTTTTAAGGCATGCAACATTTTCAGAAAGAATGACACATAATCAGAGAAGAACTCTGAAGTTGAAGTCACAGAAGTATGTCCTTGTTTAGGGTAATCTATTTTGAAGAAATAGAGATGGGGCATTACTAATGTGTTTGGATGAATCCCAGGCTAAGAGAGTGTTAACTAAAATGCATGATGGAGTGTGTGGAGGTCATTACTCTGCTAAGACAACTGCTGGTAAGATAGTTTGGGTTGGGTACTATTGGCCTACTTTGTTAAAAGATGCTCATGAATATGTCAAGAGATGTGACCCATGCCAGAAGTTTTCATCCAAATTGAAGTATGAAGGAGCTTTACCCCTTAACCCAGTCACAATGGAAGCCCCTTTTGTCCAATGGGGCATTGATTTTATTGGAGAGATTGTTGAGAAATCAGGAAGAGGTCATAGGTGGATTATAGTAGCTACTGACTATTTTACAAAATGGATTGAAGCTATACCAACCAGGAGAGCCATAAGTAAGGTTGTTATTGACTTTCAGATGGATAATGTTATAACTAGATTCGGGGTCCCTGTAAAACTAGTAATGGATAATGCCATGAGCTTCAGGTCAGAAGAGTTTGTTGAATTTTGCACTAGTCATGGAATAATCATGTCTTACTCTTCACCTTATCATCCTAAGGGTAATGGGCAGGTTGAATCTAGTAACAAGAGCCTCTTGAATATTATCAAGAAAATCCTGGAAGAGAATAAAAGGTCTTGGGACCAAAAGTTAAAACTGGCTTTATGGGCTGACAAGGTTACTGTCAAGAAGGCTATTGGGGTCTCACCTTTTGAATTAGTTTATGGCACATAGTCTAGGGTGCCAGTAAATAACCTTCTTCAAGTATATAAGTTCTTGCAAGCTGAGGACATGGAATTATCTAAACCTATGGAAAACTGGATGATTCAGATAGTGGAAGTTGAAGAAATCAGAACTCTAGCCCATAAGAGGAATCTTAAGATCCAATTGCAGTCTAAATACCTATTTGACTAGAGAACCTCATTGAGAAAGTTCCAAATTGGTGATGTAATTCTTCAATGGAATACAAAAGGATAGGATAAGGGAAAGCATAAAAAATTTGAGTCACTGTGGATTGGCCCCTCTGTGGTCTGTGATCTTAATGGAAAAGACTCATATTTTCTGAAGAATATGAATGATAAAGTACAGGAATTTCTAGTGCATGGATAATTCCTGAAGCATTACTTCTCTTGATGTCCATGCACACTAGGTCCTTGTTTGTATATATTTAGGTTTGCTTTAAGTTGTTGTTTTTGGGCTTGTGTTTGGTCTGTTTCTCCAGAGAGTTTCTAAATTCTTGTGTTGATCTTGTGATCAACCATCCCTAGTCAGAGCCGTTGTTATCACTGTTTAAAAAATGGCTATTCTTGTCCCATAATTGGCTAAGTCTATGAAAATTTTGAGCCTAGTATGGCCTTGTTACCTCTAGATGCTTTAGGTCCAAAGAGGGTTTAGGGTTTAAGTTTTAATTGTTTCAATGTCTGAGAAAAAAAAAACTTTATTTCTAATTCTGCGTTACTTTATTCACTTAAGAGAAGGGTCCATTTGTCGTGAGAAGTGTCCCCCCCCTTATTTTTTCTTCCTAGGCGGGTCTAGTAGTGCATTATTTTACCGAGCTTTTCCTAAAGTTTTTAATGTTTAATCGGGTTTCCTAACCAGTGAGTAGGTTTCGTTTGATCTAGAGGCGTGCGTGATTTCGCAACCTTAAGATGCCCATGAGTTACCATTCGCGAAATGGCGAAAGGTGGAAGTGGGTCCGGCATACAAATTTTTCATTAAAGATAAAGGCCGATGAAGTTCCTTTTGATCGGACGGTGCGCGCCATTTCACAAGACAAAAGTGACTGAGATTTAACCTTCACGAAATGGCAAAAAGGAAATTGGCTCCCGTGTCCAACAAAGACTACGATAAATACCAATCAAGTTCCTTTTGATCGGACTGCTAATGCTATTTTGCAAGCCAAAGATGCATAGGTTTTACACTCTACGAAATGGCGAAAAGGAAAATGGGTTCACAAAGCAGCGAAGACTAAAGTTAAAGGTCGATCAGGTTCCTTTTGATTCAACGGTGCACATCATTTTGCAGCCCGAAGATGCCTGAGATTTAATCTTCGTGAAGTGGTGAAGTGACATGGCAGCCACTTGGTTGGTTTCACGGTAGAACAGCTGGATCAGACCACGGGCAAAAAGACAAGTTGTCAGATGCACGTGGCAAACTTGAAGTGGATCTCGTGGGAGTTGTTCGATGAGTAAGCGAGTGACACATTGGTTTCTTTTGCTAGCCAGTTACTAGGGTGGATGGTGCTGAGTCAGAGGGCCCACTTCATACCAGTTAAGTTAGTTAAAGGGCGGGTATCTCAAGGAAGATCCTACAGCTGGCACCATTTCGCAGCCCGAAGATGCAAGGTAATTACCAATCATGAAATAGCAAAAACCGCTAGCCTTAAGTGCTTGGTGCTCGGTTAGTAGGGTTAACTGCCAATCACAAGATAGAATAAAACCCGATCAAGTTCCTTTTGATCAGATGACCCGCGCGGTTTCGCTTGGTGAATGTGCACGATGTTTAGCTTTTGCGAAATCGCGAAAGAGATCTGAGCCCATCGTCGAATGAAGAATAGTCAGTAAAGTAAAGATCGTGCAAGTTTTGCTGGATCTAATAGTTGGCATGCTTTCGCTTGAGGAAGAATCACGAATTTTAAGCTTTGCGAAATGGCGAAACAAGAAAGTGATGGAAACACAGACATGTTATGATCCCTTGGAGCGAAATTTTTGAATTCATTCATGAATTCAATTCTGACGTGATGGCCGAAGCATGTGGTATCAATGTCATAGTTAAGAGCTCGATTGTTGTATATACGCTCACATCAATTGAATGTGCGCATCATTTCAAAGAGCTGTTGTGAAAAAGCTGGTCCAGAGTAGAGTTCTTCAAGCTGAGAATAGGTTTTCTTGTATCTTGTTTACCAGTTACTTGAAATATTGATTAAATTGTGGTTTTGTTCCAGAATTGCTGTGATTAGTAATTGAATTACTTGAATATCATTGAGATGGCACCCAGAAGAGACTTCATAGGGAAAGTTAATTACCAGGAAAGAGAAATTTGTGATGATTTCCTGGAACAGTTGTCTATGTCCACGAACGTAGCAGCTAAGGTTAAGGAATTAGTGCCCAAGGCTCCTCGCCTGAGAATAGGAGAAGGATTGTATGACAAGGGAAATTGGCTGAGAGACCCACAGAAAGGGCTATCTGGTTTGGGTTTATTCAAGGTTGGATTTGGTATGAGGCACTCCCCAGCCCCCATGAACAGTATTTGGGAGTTAGATATAGGTAAATTGGTGGTCCCTGGAGTGTTCATGGATGTGGATCTCCTAACTTAGATTGCACACAACTATGATCCTATTACTAAAAGTGTTAAGGATATAAATGGAAAAACCCTTATTGAAATAAATGATGATGAGTTCAGAAATGTATTTGGGCACAGTGAGGTCTCCAATTATTTGGAGCCAATTAATTTTAAATCATTGGCTCAGGTCTACAATGCACAAAGGAATCACCTTAGAAATGGGCCTCTTAAAGAATTCTTTGTTAAAATAGGTGGGTTGAGTGTTGTAGGACCTAATACCATGGAGCCTTTCTCTTTAAATTTGTTCACTCTTAGAGCAAAAGGATTTTATTGGTCACTCTACTAGATTTTTGGAGAGGATGCTGAAGTAAACATGCCACCTCATTACATGTTAATGATTGCTCAAATTTTAAATCCTTCTCTGGCTATTACATTTGATTATGCCTCCTATATTACTGATGCAATCCATGAAGGCTTGATAGGGATAAAAAATGGTAAGGTGGACTAGCCTTTTGGATGGTATTCCCTTCTTATACATTTGTTTGTATTCAAGAATGGTGATTACTTTGCCAATGGAATGGATCTAGTGAAAGAGAAGGATGGGGAGAAAATGCCAGTTCAGCTATGGACCACAGTACTGTCATGGGATAGAGAAGATGCTAGCTACTTGAAGTTTGATAAGTGCTTTGCATCCAAGATCAGAATTCTCTTATGTTCAGAGAATCCAAGGGTCCCCAAAGCTCTTCTGGAGTTCCTTAGGCCAAAGGATTTTGCTGAAGGAATCAAAATTGTTCACAATTGGGGTGACATGTACTTGTACCCTGTTTCCACAATTTTCATAGTGTATGGTTTCAGAGGCACTCCATTTTTGTTGCCATATCAGGTCCCACTAAAAGTAGGAACTGCATAAATCCTTAGGCAGATTGGGAGTGTGCAAGAGGTAGAGCTATCTAATAGAGGAAAAGGGACCATTTTCCCTACAGTAACAATAACACACCAGTTTGTGATTACCAAAGGAGGATGGAAGTGCTTTGAGGATTTCTTTCAACCCTACCATTTGTCCACCGCAGTGTCAAGATTTTCTGACCCGGAGGATTTTTTTAATAATATGTTCAGGAAGAGGGCAGTATGCAAAGGCAGACCTCACCAATTCCAATTCCCTGAAGACCTCATTAGAAATGATTTTGATTTGGATGAGCAGGAGTTGAGTTAAGAGAAATGGGTGGCCTATAAGAAGGCTTTAGATTTTGTGCATCAATTTGACACCTGCTATGACCCTTTGTCCAATTTTCACACCTTTGAGGAAAAGGAAAAATTCTTAATTCTTTGTTTTGAAGAACATTGAAAGAGAAAAGGGAAGCAATGATTAAAAATAACCCTATGAAGGCAAGACTAGTTTTATCTAGGTCTACATCTACTAAAGCAATCCCTCTGGGTGACTATGTTTTACATAAGAAATCCAAGTACAGTGTGCTAGTGCCAACAACATGGGAGCCTTCTCCTTCAAAAGGAAAGAGAAAAATACAAGATGTCATTGACATTCAGGAATCCCCAAAGAAGAAAAGGGTGGGAAAGGAAGTGCAATCTAATAAGCCCTTGTATTCCCCATCTTAGTCCCCTATTCATATAGGAGATGAGCAGGCAGCAACTGAGCAATTATTGCAGTTAGCGAGTCTTGGGGAGATAGCTTATACTTATGATGAGATAGAGGATGGAATGCCTCAAGAGCTAGAAGATGTCAAAATGAACATTACCACCAATGAGTTCAAAGGCCAGGAACTGGATCCTGCCATTAAACAGGCCAGTGAGGAATTATTAGTTGATAGCAATTTTGTCACCTCAGGAGCTTTCATGCAGTTTGTGTGGAAGCAGAATATTGATAGGTTTAATGCTAGATGTGAGAAGGGGAAAGGTGAACAACCCCACAAAGATGCATCTGTGGTGGAGGAGGAAATAAAGCAAGAAATGGTCACTGAGTTTAAGACCATCACTCTTGAGCAAGGAAGGGAGATTATAGAAAAGGCTGGTGTACTAATCCTCCATGAATGGGATATAGCAAATGCCTTGGTTCTAGAGGCAATCATGAAAGAAACCAAGCCTATGGAAGGAGTAACCTTCAGCAAGGACAATGTTTCTTTGGTCATGTGGTCTCTGAAAAGAGATGAAAATAAAAAGAAAAAGGATACCCCAGGGTCAAGCTACCTTGGAGGTATGATAGTGAGGAGAGTACAAAGTACTGGAGTGGTGGAGGCTGCTAGTACAGTCTTAGAGACTACAAAGTTTAGTGTTGCAGTGGCAGAGAAAGAAGCAAGGGAAAAGGCAGTCCTCCAAACTAAGTTAGAGACTGTCCTGAAAGCCTACAATGATGCCAAAGTAGAAGTAATAAGCCGAGACACTATTATTGCTAATTTGAGAAGCCAATTGGCAAGTCAATACCATCAAGGTGAGTCCTCAACATTGATGATTGTTTCTTCTCCTACACAGCCTGCCTCTACTTGCCCTATCATTGAATTTCCACCTTCTCCTGCACCTTCTAGTTCTCAATCAGTTGAGATCACTCCTCAAGAATTGGAAAAGCTAAAAGAGGCTCAAACCCTGTTTGCAAATAAATATGAAGAGAGAGTGAGGGCTACAATTTTGAGTTTTGTTGACACTATAGGTTCATCACTGGTTTACAACAATATCAGCAATGTTTTGGATATGTGGAATGAGCTAAATGGAGACAAGGCTTTTCTAATGCCTATTTTGGACTAAGGAATGAAGATTTTTTGACTAAGGCATGAAGATTTTTTGCACAGTCATTTTCAAGACTATCAGTGGCTCTGGTTGGTGATGATCATTATTCAAGAATGATGTAAGAATCCAAAATATCAGGGTGGAGAAAACCATTGCAAAGAAGACCAAAAAGGGAAGTTACCTGGACAGGGCAACTCAAGAAGAAAAGGAAACTATTGTACTTATCTACAAGACCTAATTTAATTTTCATGGAAAATAGCTACTTTAAGAAAAGTAGAGCTTCAATAATTGTCCATGAATAGGTAATTCAAGAGTATCACCATTTATCTCTTGGAGAAAATATGAATCTTCTCCCCACTTGCTCTGGATCAGATATGGGTCATACCAAATGGCGTCAAATTTGCCATGTTTTCATTTATCTTCTAAGATGGTATTCCACATCAGAACCAGATCATCCACTTGTAATTTTCTTGTAGTTTCTCTTTTGTCATACATGTTTTTCACTTGCATGTGTAATTTTACATTTTTGGTATTAGCTTCTCTTCTAGTTTCATCTAACTCCATCAAAACTTCAACCCTTGACTAAATGTGATCATCTATATCATTATCATAATTTTGGACAAACTTATACATTTCCATCAGATTATTTTGGGGAAACCTTACATGCATACCATACACCAAGTCAAAAGGAGCACATCCTATTGCTTTTTTAACAATTACCCTATCTTCCCAAACTGCCAACTTTAGCTTTGAATCCCAAGCCTTCTTCTTTTTCTCCGGGATTCTTTTAATAATTTTCATCAAGATTATATTACTTGATTCATCTTATTTGTTTCCTTGTGGGTGGTAAGGTGATGAGTATGAGATCTAGGTACCATACTTAGTGCAAAAATCTTTATATCCCACTGACCTAAAGCTCATGGCATTATTGGAGACTATTCTTTCCGGACATCCAAATATAGTCAATATATTATTTGTGCGAAAATCAATCACCACCTTACTTGTTTCTTTTCTAGTTAGTATAGGCTCAACCCACTTAGTAAAATAATCATTGGCCACCAAAATCTAAGAATGACCACCATTGGATTTACATGCTATTTCTCCAATAAAATCTATGCCCCATTGTTGAAATGGAGCCTGCACATTTATAGGTTTCAATGGAAGATTTCTTGAAAACCTTTGGCATGGATCACATTTTCTGACTAACTAATGTGCATCCTTGAAGATTTTTGGCCACCAAAACCCAACTCTCAATATCTTATGCCTAGTTGTTTTGGCCATATTATGCCCTTCATATACCCCACTATGCATTTATGTCAATACTTTCAAAGCTTGATCTTGGTCCACACATTTTAACATGACACCATCATTGTTCCTCCACCAGAGTTTGCCATTTACAATAACATATTTTTTGGAATGCAACTCCAATGTCTTGCTTTTGTTATCATTCATATCTTCAAGACATTTCATCTTCTATAAGTAGTATATGACATTATCATACCACTTACAACCATCCATATCAAATAGATAAGCTATGTGTTCATCTTTTGTCACATTTATCTAATTTGCATCCAAATTTATTTGAGCCATTAATTTGGCTAATCCTTTTCCTCTCACGAACTTAGTGATCTGGATATCAATATTGAATTCTTGGATCCTGTTGATCCATCTACATCTCCTCCTGAATACTTCCTGATGTGTGAAGATGTCCTTGACTATAGCACTAGGCACATATGCAACTACTATTTCTCACATTAGATAACTCCTAAAATCCTTCACTACCTTTACTAGTTCATAAGCCTTCTTTTCATTTAAATCATACTTCAACTCTGCAGCTTGCAAAGATTTACTAAAAAAAGCCATGGGTTGTTCAAAACCCTCTGAGTTCTTTTGCAGCAAGACTGTAGCAACAGTATGGAAAGATGAAAACAAGAATATTTGCACAGGTTTTCCATAATCAGGTGTCTTCAAAATAGGTGCATTATTAATGGCTTGCTTGATTTCTTGCAATGCCTTGGTTGGCTGTCCTTCCCATTCTAACTTTGCACCCTTTTTCAACATTTTGGATATAGGTCTACTGATCTCAGCAAAATTAGTGACAAACCTCTTGAGAAAATTAATCAGCGTAAAGAAATATTGGATAACTTTCACTGTCTTGGGCTGAGAGACTTTATCAATTGTTTTTGCCCTCTCTCGGTCAATCCTTACACCATCTTTTGAAACAATGTGACCCAGCAGTTTACCTGCAGTCACCCCAAAAGCATATTTCTTTGGGTTTAAAGATATTCCATATTCAACAGCCTTGTTAAATATTTTTTCAAGATGATCATAGTGATCATCTTCCTTCCTAGAATAAGTTGTTAGATCATTCTAATATACAACTAAGATCACATTTATAATATCAGAAAATGCAACACCCATTGCTCCTACATTTGTTAACCCAAATGACATTCTTACATAAACATAAGTCCCCCAAGGTGTAGTAAATGTTGTCTTGTATTGCTTTGATTCTTTAACCATTTCTTGGTTATACCTTGAAAATCCATCCATCATAGACAAAAGCTCACACCCTGTGACCCTCTGTAGCATTGCTTTCATATTAGGAAATGGATAGTTGTCTTTTAATGAAGATATATTCAAATTTCTAAATCAACACACAGTCTAATATCTCTATTCTTCTTTCTCATAGGTACCAAGTTAGACACCCATGATGAATGTTTGATAGGCTTAATGATTCCATCATCCCTTAGCTTGACAAGTTCTTCTTGCATTTTGGGTGCTATGGTTGGGTTAATTATAAGCTTTTAGGTCATCATATGACCTAGCAAAGACATGTCTATATTTCCTTAACAAATCAATCAATATTTTCCTTACCTTGGGTGACATCTTCTTTCCAATATACACCTTTTTTGGGGCTCCTTTTGTTCCAAGGTTGATCTCTTCTAAATCCTTAGGGGTGTGGGGCAGTAGTAGAAATCTTCACCTTATCCTGATTATAAAACACCCTTTCTAATACAACCAAGCCTTCGGGAATCTTATCTGTCTTTAATTGAATTACCTCATTCCCCAAGACTGTTTCCTTCCCATCTACTGTTTGTACAAAGGCACCAAAATCAATCTCCTAACCCTCATACTGTTCCACACAATTTAGGAATCTTAAAATGTCATTATCATCATTGAAAAATTGTCAGCTTTCAATGATGTCAGGGACTGAAGGCCTGGTTTGAACCTAAACTTTTGAGATTCCAGCAAAAGTTATATCTTCTGGCCTTAAAGCTATATTAGCCAGCAAGTCTTCCATCCTATTATAATTTATTTCCTTCCAATCAATGCCAAATGCATCAAATTTCTCAATCTCATCCCATACAACATTCATGTACTACTTCAACCTTTTATTTTTTGATGCATACTTCGACCTGATTTGGGATATGATTAATTCAGAATCTCCAATTACTATGAGATTCTTTATCCCATGTTTTTTAGCTAATCTCAACCCTAGTAGTAATGCCTCATACTTTGCCACATTATTAGTGCATGCAAAGGACAAGGTAAAATAAAATTTAAAGTTTTTCCATTAGGTGAGATGAATAATACACCTGCACTGGAGCCTTCCTTAGATCTAGCTCCATCAAAATACATTGTCCATAAATCATCATCACCTGATTATTTCTCTACTTCATTTTCCAATGGTGCAGGTTGTTCCTCTTCCTTTTGTGGAGAATCATCAACCCTGAATGCATTGATATCAATGTCTACAAAACATGTCATGTCCTCATCAGAGTCTTATTCATGCACCATCATATATGGCACCCTTGACTCCCTCTCAATTTTTACATTCTTACCATCAATGCAATGTTACTACTTATCAAGTTGCCATTAGTTTCATGTCAAAGTTATTCTATACACTCTAGTCGGTTATCTCTACCGAAATATTCAATCGGTATGCACAATCTAGTCGGTTACATAAGAAAGTAAGTCTCAAAATGCAGTATACACCGAGCTGTCTACCGAGTATTATTACATGTCTACCGAGCAGCAAAGATGACACAAGTGAAACGTGTTACCAGATTCATTGAACCTAGACATGTATATGAAAACATGTTACAAGATTGAGGCACATCTAACCGTTATCACATTGGAAATTGCACTTAAAGATTGTGTATGATTTTGATTTTATGTAACCAATGAAATAATTTGCATGGTTATTCATTCAATAAATCATGTTTGTAAGATCAAAGCAATGAAAGGATCACCGTCATAAGAGATCTATTTATACAGCATGAGTTAAGAATAAAAGGGTGTATGCATGAGTGTAAGAAGACTGTTACAGAGACATAGAGGTCACCGAGAAGGTTTTCAGAGAACAATCAAAGAACAGAGTAAACAGAAGGGTTTACTATATCGGTTACAGAGGTATGCTATAAGAAAGGTAACTTATTCTAAGCACATAGAATCTACTACAACATTCCAGATTTAAAGTTGCAGGTATTTGTAATAAGTTTATTGTAATATTTTGAAGTTGAAAGAGAAACCTTTAATAGGGTAAAAGACTCTAATCAAGTCTATAAATTGTAAAGCCTCTAACCAGGTGCAACATTTAGATAAAGTGTTGTGAGATCCTTTAGCAAGGTAGATCTAATAGATATTGTTACTCCTAACAGGGTAAGCTATCAAAAATAGCTAAGCATATAGCTCTAACCAAGAACTCTTTATTATTGCAGTAGTGAAGTTGTGGGTGCCATCCCCACCGTAGTTTTTCTCTCTAACCAAGAGTTTTTGTGTAACCAAAATATATGTGTTATGGAGTGAATCATGTATGATTGTTATCTATTTGTTTTAGCTTTATATTATGTTACTGCACTATTCAGTTTATGCATAACAGTAAAGTTATTATTGAAGAAATGTTTTGGAGTACTGATTCACCCCTCCCCTCTCAGTACATTAGCTTTCCATATTGGGCCTAACAATTGGTATCAGAGCTTGAATCTTGGAAAAGGGTTTAACTGCATAAAGAGAAAGATCTTATCAATGGAAGGCTATAAACAATCTCAGAGGACTATGTATCTGCAAGAAGAGTTGGATCATGCTAATCAAGTGATTGCAGACATGCAAAGGAAAATGCAAAAATCTCTGAAAGTGAGAAGAAGATTATCTAATGATTTGCAGGACTCTCAAGAGTTAGTGGAACAAATTGAGACATCATCTGAGAACAACATATCTAAAGAAAATGAAGAAATGATTGGAGTATTGAAAGGAAAGAACAAAGCACTAGCTGATCAACTAAAAGCAATGAAAAGAGAACATGAACATTTCAGCACATAGATGACTGAAAATCTTGATGCATTGAGGACAACCAAGGATAAAGTAAGAGATCTAGAAAGAGAGAAACAACAACTTGAAGTCTTAGTATCTGATAAGAATGATGAAATCACAAGGTTGACTGAAATTCAACAAAATCTGTCAGATCAACTAAGTTATGCACATCATGAAGCAAATCTAAAAGATGATGAGAATAAAGCATTGAAACATGAAGTATCAAGGTTGGCTGATGAACTTGAATTAGAGAAGAAATCCAAAGAAACACTGAAGAAGAGTTATGAAGCATCAAAAATGCTAGATGAGCAACTGAATACAAGACGACCTAACAAAGATGTAGGACTCGGCTACAAAGGAAAAGACTCTATCGAGAAAGGAATTCATACTACCGAGAGAGGAGAATCATCAAAGCAAGCTGGAATCAAGAAGAACATCAAAAGAAAGAAGCCTATTTGCAACTACTGTGGAAATCAAGGTCACACTACCAACATGTGTCAAATCAGAAAAGGTAAGCAACTGAATGTCACTAAGTCCAATGGTTATTGTTACAACTGCAATAAATATGGTCACACATCTAATCAATGTAGGACAAAGTTTGTTAACAATTATCAAAAGGCAAAATTCAAAGGGTTTTGTAAAAACTGCAATAGATATGGACATAGTACCGAGAAGTGTTGGCTTAAGCAAAAGAACTATATGTGGTATGCACACCGAGCAAATGCAAGAGGTTATTGAACTCACACAAATCCTTACCGACAGTATTCTGCAGTACCATGGGATTACAATACAAGGATATGGTGTGAATGTTGTGGGAGATATGGACATATAAGTGCCAACTGTTTTATAAGGTTTAGAATGAACAACCGAAGATCATGGAGAAATCCTGGTATGGCATGTTTTCATTGTCACAAGGTTGGACACTTGGCTGGAGATTGTAGAGATCAACCTAGAAAAGACACTGAAGAAATAAAAGAAAAATTAAAGATGATTTGGAAAAAGAAGGAAATTGTGTCAAATGAAGAAAGCACCTTACCTACCGAGTTAGGTGCACCTATTCCAAATTAATCAGTAAATGTATGAAGGGACTGCATTCTCTCAAGGTTAAATCTTAATAGTTCCTATTTTATTATGTACTTAATTCAAAATCTACATAATTAAGATGTATTAGTAAGTTTGAAATTCTATCAAAGTCTTTTGAAGCACTACAAGAAACCTGTCAAGTTGGTGAATACGGGAAGCCTGTCAAGTCGGTAAATGAAGGAAGTTTGGTTACCCGGTTAAAATGAAAAAGGAGAGTAGAATCGGTTAAAGAGGAACCAAGTGCATTTAATGTTTTTGACCTAACCCGCATAGAGCCCAATAAGGTATTTTGTGTACTTAAAAGCATTTTCGCGGTCATTTACACTTACCAAGTTTTCGAGAGAGCAGAGCAAGCGATTCAAAGGCGATCAAACCTCCTATAAAGAAAATTCAAGGTATTTACATCAATCTCAATGCATTGTTAAGCTGATTTACCAATCGTATCTAGTTTCTAGTATCTGCTAAGTATAAAGCGTCAGTCGTTTGAAAATTTTGAAACCCTAAGGATCTTTTGTTAGCTTTTATCTGAAATCTACAATGGCGCCCAAGATCCAAGATCCCATAGTTGTCAAGAATGTAGAGAAGCCCTCACTAAAATACTCTTTGACCCCAAAGTTGCATCTGAACTGGATGACAAAACCACCTTTTCACTCATCTCGGATAGAGTGTTGTTAGTCGAGGATGTGAGATTCTTCACCAAATGTCATGTTGAAGAACTCGGTCATGTTGAAATCAGAGACACCTATGATGAGCTATGTACTGATAGTAAATTGAATAGCAAGTATGAACACATCAAGATCAAGGGATTAACTGAAGCCCTAACCTATCCCCGTGTGTTCAAACCCAAGTGGGTCAAGTTTGTTCTAAGCAGAGTTCACGATGATTTCATGTGGCTAGAAGAGCAACCATTTAAGATTACTAAGGAAATCATTCATTTGATTACCAGTTACCCCATTTATGATCATGCTCAAGCCCAAAAGATGATATCACAGAAGGAATTGATCAGTTTAACTAGAGTAGAATCTGATTGTAGAGGATTGAAATTGAATAATGTCACAGATGAAGAACTAAAATTTGCCATTAGAGTAATGCACTGTTGTTTCTTCCAATCGGCAAGGGAAAACAATGTTCCCTGTGCAGCAGTAGACCTGCCTATAAAATTGTGAAAAAGAGAATGAAAATTGATCTATGTGAGGTGTTGTTGAAGAACCTATTTGAAAATCAGAACACCATCAAGAAGCCAAAGAAGAACAACTCGTCTAATACTCTAAAGTTTGGATCATTACTAGTATGCATGTTTTTCTATTTTGAAAAATTCTTTCCATCAGTTGGTAAAGTTGTTTGGGAACTACACCAACCAATCACCCATCAGATTAATGACTTCATTAAGAAGTTAGGAGATAATTTCAATGATATTGTGGATGATTACTTCAATAAATTTCAAGAGAAAATGCATAACAGATATAGGATTCCACCCCAGCTAGTAGAGAAATACAAGTTATCATTTTAGCATAATCATTTTAGCATAACCATGTAGTATTTGCATATCATAGCATCAGTTAACTACAATTTATCAGTCCATTCTTCATATGCCATCTTGGAAGCCATCAGTGCATTGTCTGAGAGAACACCATCTGCAACCAAGAACAGTGGAGTTAGGACACAATGAGACATAAATCATGAAGGTAAAATAATGTTTTATTTTAATATGTATTTCATGTAGTTTCATTGGTTGAATTTGGATTTCCTGTATGCATTTCCATTTGTATTTTGTGAAACTAACTTATTGCAGGTAACATTCTGAGGATGAAATTCAAGCTCACACATTTTGGCGCCCACCGTGGGGCTCATAAACCTTGCATGTACTTTTAAAAATCTCATAAATAGTTAAATTAATGCATTTGTAATGCAGATTCATGCATGTGTGAATTCTGACGGTGCTTTTGTTTTGCAGGTTAGTGCATTTTCCTTCTAGGATAGCACATGAGCATTCTAGGTTAGCGCTTTTGTCTTAGAGTTTGCACATTTGTATTACAAGTTCACGCATTTGTGCCCTTGGTTTGCACATATGTCAAAGAAATCGCACTTTTGTATCCATAGAGCAGCGCTTTTGTAGTCTAGGTTAGCGCTTATGATCTGCAGGTTAGCGCTTTTGAGCAAAAAGATAGCGCATATGTTAGGTTAGCGCTTTTGTTCATAAAACTGACAAAATTTTCTTGCAGGTCCGAATGTCCAAGAAATCAAATTTTTTAGATTACTAACGTGCATATGCAGGATGGCATTTAAGGAAAATTTTATGCATTTCATCACTTAGTTAACTAAAAATCTTCATTTGGGAAGTAATATATCATATCTTGTTCATCTAGTTTAACTAAGAGGATGAATTGACAACATGCAACTTGCATTTTTAGTATTTTCTCTAAAATAATTACACATAGACTTTTTAAAAGGCTAAAATGAACACCATGCTTATTGGAGCAACATCTCCAAATAGGACTTAGCCAATAATTGCTTTGAAAAGGATAAAAAGAACACTTGTATTCTGTGTCTCAAAAGTGGTAGGTATATGCTCTCCCCTTTTTTGGCTGACCAAAAAGCCAAACCCACTCTTTTACGCTTTCTTTACTTTCAAGCAATTAAATCCTTTAGAGGACCTGCCTTCCTAAGCTACCTTGAGGGGGCCAGTGAGAGGGGAATGACCTAAAGTGGAAACGGGCTAATACCGAGTCCTTTCAATCCACTATAAATAAATTGTGTTTGTGATGAAAGTCTCAAACAACATGTGATAATACGTTCATACCGACACTATGTTTCCCCATAAACCCTATGGAGGGTAACCTCTATAGGTTGGGAACCTTTTGCATTTACAGAGCTGAAAGTGCCACATGTATGGCCACATGACTAGAAGCCTTTACTAAAAACCACTTGTACTAGTTGCCAAAATCCTTCTAGTTGTTGGCGCAGGAGGTCGGACCTCTGAAGCGGCTCACATACATACGGTTCCTAGTAGAGATATAAAGTTTTCCATGGGGAGTTTTCATGGAAACCGATGCTTGGCTGCCCTGAAGAAGTGAGTGCCAAGGGTGGAGCTAGTGGGGTCAAGCATCTAAGTATCGGCTTTGAATAGCGTAGCCTCAGGGGAAACCCCACGTGAGATTCAACAACTATTGTCTCAACCTTCCATAGGAATTGTATTTGCTTGTGCATTTTTTTTATTAGATATTGTGTCTTCTATGTCTGTAACATGTTCCAAATGGTCAAAAATTGAAGAAAATTATCATCTACAAGTAAGCAAAAATCCAACAAATTGCTGAAAAAGTTTGATCGAAAAGGGGAATACAAAAGCTTTCCAACATTTGAAATACCAGATCAAAATCAAAGTGTCAAAACATCAATGTCAAAATAATTCTTGAAGTAGGTTAGTCTCTAAACCATCACGTATTTTCAAACTAGCTCAAACAACTAGGTCACTAATCCAACAGGTTATACTCAAAAGGTTCTATAAACATCAACATTTAACAAGCTGTCGATTCAACCATCTTAAGTGCAAAAATCAGCATCTTTGTCAAGTTTCTCATCAAGATAATCAAATCCTCTATCACGAAGCTTGATCAAATCTATACCAAGTTCCTAATCTTGGATATATCTTTCCTATTTTGAACCTAGGTCATATCAAAACCAAAATTGCACCAACATTGGAATCAAACAAACTTGTAAATTGTCAAATGCTTATATGACTCTTAAGTATCACCTTAAGAAAAGAAAACCCAGTTACAAAGCTACTCAGAAAAGGATAAGATTCTTGTATATCAATCGCAAGATCTTATTGAAACATAGGACATTTCTACACCATTTTCGTCACTACTTACGTGGCTACGACATAGAATTTGATGGTGAAACTTTACAAAGACATGCCTTTCAACAAAGAGACGCTTTGTCCCAATGAACAAACAATAATGGTAAGATCAAAAAAACATATCTTCCTAAACCAATAATCACCTATTGACTTTGTCCTTTGGAAATTTCAACAACATTGAAATAATCAAATGCCAGTTTGGACTAGAGCCCAACACGAGCAACTTAGAAAGCAACAACAAATGGACGAAGAAGATACTCCTATATTTCACACTTTTGGATTTACCGTTGTTGACAAGGAAGAAGTCAATAGCACCATTAGAGACCTTGAGCAAGATTTCAAATTTGATAGGCTAATGGAAAAATTGTTGGCAAAATAAAAAGAAAAATATCTCTTGATGTTGGCAAAATCTGGAGCTAAACTACCACAAGACTTTAACATAGAAAGATTGAAACAAGACGTGGAGGAAAGTAACACCCAACACACAGATGAGCCAAATAAAGAAGATGTGAACAAAGAAAGCAATGAAGAAATAAGGAAAGAGAAGGATGACAAAAGAAAAGAGCATAGTGATAAAAGAGCTCACGAAGAAACAAGGAGAAACTATGTGGATAATCCATTATCAAACCTTACTCAACAAGTACAAACTCTACAACAACAGATACAAGACATGCAAAATGGGACAAGCTCCAAGAAATATTCATGAGAAGATATATGCCCATATCATTTTGATAAAAATCTGAATATGATATCGTTTCCGCACCATTGTGAGATTCCTAGATATGACAAATACGATGGAAAATCTGATCCTCAAGATCACATAAGGGAGTTTTGTACTATGAGCATGGAATTTGCTCATGATGAAACTTACCTTATGCGTCTTTTTCCTAGGAGTTTAAATGGACAATCAATAGAGTGGTTTTCAAGATTACCATCCAAAATCAAATCCTTTGAAGAACTAGTGAAAAAATGGACATATTCATTGATAATCTTACCAGTGAAATGAGTTATCGACTAAGGATGCAATGTCCTCCCTCTTTTGCCAAAATGATCAAGAATGGTCTGAAAATAGAGAACGCAATGGTAAAGAAAGGAGAACTAAATTTTTATAATAATACATACAACAACAACAACAACAACAACAACAACAAAAATGACAAACCCAAGTTTTGATCAAAGAATACGAATGTCAGTAATGAAGGGAATGACAATAATAGTACTAAAACAATCCAGAAAACAATAAAGCTAAGTCCTTTTTCTCCAATCTACGGAGGAAATTCACAAACATTGGAGAATCTTTGGACTTAGCTCTAAAAACTTTGCTTGCTAACAAATTGATTGTTTTTTCAAAAGCATGAAGTTATGAACCACCAGTCAAGCCCAATTGGTGGAATGACAATCATTTTTGCAATTACCATCGGAATCAAGGACACCTAGCAACTGATTGCAAGATGTTGAAACACCTTATCCAAGATCTAATCGATAATGGAACCATTACAATGGATAGCCATAAGACAAATGAATCACACTCGGCTTTTAAAACTCCACTTCTGAATTATGACAAAGGTGAATCCTCTCAATTAAAAGATGAAAAAGGAAAAGCCAAAGTGAATTACACTTATACATCTGATGATATAGTAAATGTGATCATTGTTAATGAAAATCCATCTTCAGAACCAATTGATGTTATCATGAGAAGCAAAGCAAAGGTTAACATTCTAGGTATAGCAAAAGATCCAACACCCAATCCATAACAATACAATTTAGTAGAGCAATTACAATGAATACCCACTCAAATATCAATTTTGGAACTTCTCAAGGTTTCACCTATGCATAAGGAAATTTTGGAGAAAGCTTTAGTGGAAACAACAGTTCCAAAACATGGTAGGACACCTTATAGCTCCTCATTGTTTGTCATTTTCTGAAAATGATGACGCATCCTTACAACATCCTCATAATGATCCCTTACATGTTGAAGTCTCCATAAATAAAAATCGTGTCAAATGTGTGCTCATAGATGGAGGATCTGGCTTAAATATTTGTGCATTAAGTTTGATAAAAGCTTTGGGATATTCAGAGAATGTAGTAGACCCAAAAAAGAAAATAACCATCAAGGCTTATGATGAAGTAGAATGTTCTTCTAAAGGAACTGTTGTGCTACCAATAAGGATAGGACCTATGGAAAAGGATACATTGTGTCAAGTTTGAGATTTGAATCTCTCCTACAACATTCTTCTGGGAAGACTATGGATTCACAAGATGCAAGCGGTTCCTTCTAGATATCATCAAAGTGTAAAATTTCCTCATGAAGGAAAATAAATCACTATAATTGCAGATTCCAGTCAATATTACAATAATTTGAAGCCAACACAAGATACAAGAGTTCCACATAACAGAGAATCAGTATATCCTACCAAAGAAATTCAAGCAAAGTTATGGGAAACTTTTGAAGAAAAGCTCAAGTTAAATGATGAAGGAATGGGAAAATATTCTTTGCAAAATTTCCAACTTTGCCCTAAGTCATATGAAAAGCCTACGGATATTCAATCAAAGACACAAGTAAGATCAAAACATATGTTTAAAGGAACATTTTTTAGTGCTGGAACTCTTGCAGAAGAAAATGAAGACAAAGACATTCTTGGTTGGTTGTACAAGGATGAAGATAAAACTATGGAAACAGCAGCAAAAGTCAATATTCCCATAAAACAATATGGCAAAGGATATGAAATCATGCAAAAAGTGGGATATGAAGGAAAAGGACCAATTGGAAAGCAACATCAAGGTATTTCAAAACCTATTTGTCCGCACTCACAATCCACAAAAGATAAATCCGGGCTCGGATATCTAAAATCCAATCAAAAGAAACATAATCATCAACAACAAAAATGGAGAAAGATATCAGTTTCTAAAGAAGAAAATTGGCAAGAAAAACTACATCAAGCGGCCGAAACAGTAACCAATAAACAAAAGAAGAAAGAAGAACATGAAAAGAAAGAGGAGGAGATCATCATCTGAGGTGAAGAAAAATCTTGTCAACGAGTTTTGAAAATACAAACAAAGGCAAAATTTGAACAAGATATTCCAGAAGCGGTAAAAATAGGGATGACAAAAATCAAAGAACTTTTTGCACCATACGACATTCTAGTATGGTATAGTGGAGTAATCTTAGATCAGGATTCAGAAATAGATTCCAATGAATATGAATGGAGTCTAGATGCCTTGTCCACTACATCAAGTAAAGAACACAACTTGTTTATAGCAGAACAAAAGATGAAGTTAGAAAGAAGGCAAGAAAAACTCAGAATTCAGAGAAAAGAGGCGTATGCAAAAAGGAAAGGAAATGACAAAGACAGAGAAGCAATGCCATAGGAAGCACAAACACGGATCAGATATGGAAGAACCATGGAAGAGCTAAGAAATAGTCAAGTTGGACTAACTATTAATCTAGAAGAAGTTGAGTAAGAAAGGAGACAAAATTTATTAAAAGAATCCACTTTACCATATACACAAATATGTCAACTCCAAAATGCAAATGAGGTCAATCAAGAAGGAATTTATAGTATCAAAGATGTGCGGGTGGATATAATCCATTCATTTAAGGGACAAACGTCAGTTGAAGAACCACTTGAGTGTGAACTACAAAATGCTAATATTAATTTTGTTAAGACTAATTCGGAAACGCTTGAGAAAGACAATTCTCAAAAACATTTAATCTATGACAATACATATTCTACACCAAGTTATGACCATTATGTCATGAACATTGAAACACCTAATGATGACAGTGATTATGATTTACCCCTTCTACATTGTGAACTAATTGATTGGGATAATTTAGACAACCCTGAACTAAATGTCTTTTCCAATGATCATAACTTAGGTGTGCACCTTAACATTGTTGAACCCATCCATCCTAAGATATCTTCCATTGCAGAATCAAGTGATATTTCTCATAGTCAGGGAAATGCCAAACTTTCCAATCGTAAAAGTGAAATAAAACAAGGAAAGAGACCTATTGTTGAAAACCATTTCATGGCAACATTAGATCAATCAAAAGAGAAAACAAAGGGCATATCTAATGCTGAAAACCTCCTTGAGGCACCAGAAGATGAAAAGTTTGACATTTTTCCTGCATATTTTCAAGAGAGATCTGCTATCCTGATAGAACCAACAGAAGCAGTAAACATTGATACATTAAAAGATTCTAAAATGCTTCATTTTGCTGCCTCATTATCAGAAAGAGAGAGGAAAGAATACGTGGAATTCTTTAAGAAAAGACAAATAAATTTTGCTTGGTCTTATGCAGATATGCCAGGACTTAACCCAGATCTTATCATGCATCATCTTAATGTGGATTTAAAAGAAAAACCTGTTAAGCAAAAACTAAGAAAGATGCATCCACATATTGCTCTCCTTGTCAAAACCAAGCTCAAGAAACTATTAGAAGTCGCTTTCATAAGACCAGTTGCTTATCTAGAATGGGTTTCAAGTATTGTACTAGTATCAAAACCAAACAAGAGCATAAGAGTCTGCATAGATTTTAGAGATCTGAATAAAGCATGTCCAAAAGATGATTTCCCGCTATCAAAAATTGATATCATAGTAGACTTATCAGCAGGACATGAGATGTTTTCATTAATGGATGGCTTCTCAAGATATAATCAAATAAGAATCGCACCTGAAGATCAAGAGAAAATAGCTTTCACCTGTGCGTGGGGAACATATTGTTGGAATGTTATGCCATTTGGGCTTAAGAATGCAGAAGCGACTTATCAAAGGGCTATGACAACAATTTTCCATGACATGATGCATACATTCATGGAAGATTATGTCGATGACATACTTGCAAAATCTCACACACGAAAAGAACATTTGAACATTCTAAGCAAGATTTTTGACAGGCTAGAAAGATATCAATTGAGATTAAATCCAAAAAAATGTGCATTTGGGGTAACCTCTGGAAAGCTCCTTGGGTACATTATATCAGCTCGTGGCATTGAAGTAGATCCTGGAAAAGTTAAAGCTATCATGGAGATGGAGTCACCCAAGAACATAAGTCAATTGTGATCTTAACAAGGAAGGTTGCAATCAATCAGGAGATTTGTTTCTCAATTGGTTGATAGATGTCTTCCATTTACCCATCTTCTACATAAAAATGTTCCATTCAAATGGGATATAAAATGTGAAGAAGCTTTCTTGCAAATAAAACAATATCTTATGAGTCCTCCAGTACTGGTATCACCAACCAAAGGGAAACCATTGTTACTCTATGTCTCAACAACAAGTGTATAATTAGGCACTCTCCTAGCTCAACATGATGATGAAGGAAAAGAAAGAGCAGTTTATTATATCAGAAGAACACTTGTTGGCTATGAATTAAATTATTCTTCAATAGAAAAGACATGTCTAGCAGTTGTATTTGCAACTCAAAAGCTGTGACATTATATGCTGATTCATTCTATGAAAATAATCGCAAAGATAGATCCTCTCAAATATTTGTTGAGCAAGTCAACATTGACAGGGAGACTAGCCAAATGGGTTATGATACTGAGTGAATTTTATATAGAATATGTTGACCGAAAAGCTATCAAGGGACAAGTCATCGCTGATCAATTGGCTGATGCACCTCTACAAAATAACATGCCTTTGCACATCAAATTTCCTGATGGAAATATCTTGACAATAAGTACAAACTTTTGGGAATTGTACTTTGATGGTTCTTATACTCAATATGGATCAGGTGCAGGAATATTTTTCATCACACCTCAAGGACACACAATTCCGAAATCATATAGACTGTGATTTCCATGCACCAATAATACTGCAGAGTATGAAGCATTTGCTATAGGGCTTAAAATGGCCATTGAATGGAATGTCAAAGAACTACATGTTTACGGTGATTCACAACTTATCATTAATCAAATAAATGATGAATATCAAACAAAGGATGATAAGCTTATGCCATACAAACAACTAGTGGAGGAATTTAAAGAACACTTTAAGGAAGTCACATTCACCCAAATTCCCAGAAATGAGAATAAAGCAGCAGATGCAATGGCTACAATAGCATCTCTCTTGCAAAATAAGGAGAATCAATAGCATTATGAATTTCTCGTGGAAGATATCTTAACCCCTACCATTCAATCCTAGCATACCTATCGAATTTTCCATATATCAAGAACCAGTCAATCCTTATACGGTCAAACCTACCAATATTTGAAAGATCATATCCTTCCTCTTGAATTATCTCGTAATCAATGAAGAAACTTTATCCGCTAGTCCTCTCACTATACTATTATTGCTTATATCCTATATAGGCATGGTCTAGATGGTACTTTGTTGAGATGTCTTGAAAAAGACAAATCTGAGAGAGTTCTTAATGAAATTCATGTGGGTATTTGTGGTACACACTCAAGTGGTTTAACATTGGCTAAGAAACTTATTCGTATGGGTTACTTTTGGCCTACTATGGAAAGAGATTCATTTACCTATGCTAGAAAATGTAAACAATGTCAGATCCATGGAAATTTAATTCATGCACTAGCACAACAGTTATATCCTATGATAGGATCATGGCCATTTTCATAGTGGGGCCTTGATTTGGTGGGAAAGATCAATCCCTCATCTTCTAATTGACATAAGTTCATTCTGATTGCTACTAAATATTTTACTAAGTGGATTGAAGCAGTGCCTTTAACAACAGTGACAGAAAAACAAATATCATCATTCATTTTGAATCATATAATCTATCGCTATGGAGTTCCTATGACCATTATCACTGATAATGGAAGACCATTCAAAAATCAAGATGTAAAAGAGCTATGTGAACAATTTCATATTCAACATAGGTTCTCTACTCCATATTATCCACAAGGTAATGGTCAAGCTGAGGCATCAAACAAAACTATCTTGAAAATCTTGAAGAAAATAGTCAATGAAGCTGGAAAAGATTGGCACATTCAGCTAAATCCTGCTCTTTGGGCATACCGAACTAGCATCCGCACTCCAACAGGGGCAACTCCATATTGTTTGGTCTATGGATCATAAGCTATATTACCTATAGAAGTAGAGATACCTTCTCTATGAGTATCCTTGCATGGTCTTATACCAAAAGAAGAATAACGAGTATCTTGACTCCAGGAACTAGAATTAATTCGGGAACGTCGCCAAAATGCAACAAAACATTTGAAATTATATCAAAAAAGAATGGCAAGAATCTATAACCACAAAGTCAAGCCACGTATTTTCTAGATTGGGGATATAGTTCTAAGGGAGAATCCAAGAAATCAGCAAGACCGAGAAAAGAAGGGAAAATTTGAACCAAATTGGCTAGGGCCTTTTGTCATGGTAGCAACATATGGATTAGGAGCATACAAGTTATCTACCCCTGAAGGTGATTGGTTTGATGAACCTATCAATTCTATCCATCTCAAGAAATTCTATGCTTGAGATATAAAGTCCTGAGAAAATCAATAAAAAGCATATAAAGTCCTAAAAAAAATCAACAAAAAGCATATAAAATCCAAAAAAAATGCAATAAATTTAGATAGTGAGAACCTAGTAAATAGGTGCTATCTAAAAAGTGAGTTCCTCCATCTATGAAGATTGCTTTACGCACCTATCCAGTCCATCCTATCGCATCTATCGCTTCCATATATCTTAGCTTATCGATTCCATATTTCGCATCCATTGCTCTGAGCCATTTAGCAAGAATATATGTAGCTTACCAATAGTTATTAATCTTTGACATACTTGCCATACTCACTGTCTTAGATTTTATCAAAATCAATCAATCTGTGTTTGTATCCCGCCATGGTTTGGATCTTGATCAATTCATACATACATAATAATTTTTGTTTGCACTGGGGGAAAAATCCTAATTCCTTTTGCTAAGGTGATCTTTTGAATCTTTGAAAATCCAAAACATTCAAAAAAATTAGGAAAAAACCAAAAACACCTAGGGTTTTGAAACAGATAGCGAGCAACAAAGCAACAAAAATCAAGGCACTTCATCAACAACTGAATCATGAAACTCAGAAACTGAAGAATCAATCAACAAGTAATAAACGATTATCAAAGATCATTCATCAAGATGATTTTTATCAGTTAATGACCATAAGAACATGTGAATGACATACAAGATTCAATGTTTATATCTTGATTTTATTGCTAATCATGTACTCTATGCAACTCAAGGATGTCCATGACTAGAGAAGCTATGATGGGGCATGATTATTTTTCTTTGATTCCTGTCTGTGGTTTATCTCTTACTATGGTATGAACTTGTCTCAGGATATGATCGGCAAAAGATCAAGGAGGACATTCCAAGTCATGCATGAAAGGGGATAATCCTTGTCTGTTCCTGCAAGCAATACTCAGGTCAACTTAATCCATTATATCAAGTTGATTGTATTAACTTGCTATATCAAAATCCATGTAAGGAATACTCAGGTCATCTTGACTCATTATGTTAAGTTACTTGTATTTTCTTACAAAATTTTAAAGCTCAATGATGAAATAAAGCAGTGTTACAAGATCGCATATGAAGAATGGCTGTACAATTTTTAGTTAGATCATTTCATTAGTTCATTATTCGTCTGCATTATAAGCATTCATGGTCAGTTGCATTATAAGCATATCATTTCATTAACAGATCAACAGTCATAAATAAAGATTGAGTATACTTGGACAAACAAAAACAATTTGCATTTAATCATTATAGGTACATTCATTTTTAGAATCATATTAATCATCATCCATTTCATTTAGTTGCATTTAAATCATTTGTATTAGTTTGCATTCAAATTAAGTGCATTCCATTAACCATGTAGAGTATCATCATTATTATTTGCATTATCATTTCATAAAGATCATTTAGTTGCATCTTTACACTTAGATTCATAATCATTATAAGCATTACATATAAAACTCAATCATTGCATTTGCTTTTTTTCCATCATTTTCAATTGCATCATAAAAATAAAAACATTTCATATAGATCATTCGCATTTATATCATCATAAAACAAAACCAAATCAATCATTCATTTGCATTTCCATATAGATAATTGCATTTGCATCATTTAAGTTAGTAATCATTTTCATTTGCATCCAAGGTCATCAAAATCAAAAATCAACAAAAGCATTTATCATTGCATCATCATATGAAGTATCATCATCAAATAGAATAACATACATAACATCATACATATAATCACTGCATCCATATAAATAAAGCATAAATATCATCATCAAATAGAGTAACATGCATATAAAAATCATCATCATATAGAGTACATGTCTGCATATAGATCATCATAAAACAATAAAAGTCCAAGAATACAATGATATCAAATAAATAGTACAAGTGCCTCCAAATCAAGTCACGGCTATCCTGTACCACTACCACCTGAATTTGTCCATCTCTGTGGTTGTGGACGAGAAGGTCCTCTAGATGCCTATCTCTCATGCTCACCACTCCTCTGAGGAGGACCCATGACCCCACCACTGCTAGTATCCATCAACACGGTGGTATGATAACTACCTTCTCTTTGGCTCTCTGCAACTGCCTCCTCATATCGTCGTCACCAGTGGGAAGTCTCCTTCCCAGCCCAAACTAGTCCTCTAACAGTATCTGTCGAGAGAGTACCTGATCCAACCTGCTGAATATGATCAAGAAGACCCTGAGTATCTTGTTGTCTCCTAACAGCTCTATCCCACTCAGTAATAAGAGTCTGCACCTGTGCTCAAAGCTGATCAATCTATGCTCTCAGACTGTCAATAGTATCCTACCCTAACACATCATGCTCTGGTGCATCCTACTCTGGCATATCATGCACTGGTGCATCCTGCTCTGGTAAATCCTATTGTGGTGCATGAACCCCAATCCCCTCACCAACAACTTGTCCAACTGTTGGAATATTGATCCAAGTAACTCTCTGAACTCGTCGTCTAATCAAGGGAACATGATCCTCAAGATCCTCATCATATCCACCATGCGCTGCAATAACCCTAGGATCTTGCTGAATCTGTCCAAAATCAATGCCTCTCTTGCAACCCCCATCCAGTCCAGTCACCCTGCCTCTTGACAATGCTAACCCTCTTGGTGATCTCATGCCTGTCCTACCATGCTCTCTCCCAATCCATCCAACATCTCTCCCACCCATAGGATGTACTCTCTTAATCCTGCCAGTTGGTCCAAACGGTCCTCCACAGACTCTCAATCGGCCTCCCCTCCGTCCAGGTCTCCTACCACCACCACCTCCATCCCAACCATCATCTCCACCTCCCCCAACCTCATGAGCAGCTCTAAGCTCTTGTCTCCATCTACGTCTCCTAGTAACTAGATCATCTGAGTCATCCTCATCATCTCCTGAACTAGGAGGAGGATCTGTTGGATCAGTAATGCGAGGAAATGGATGAGCTAATATATACTGGGCATAATCTGCAGTAACCCAAGGATCAAGAATGTGTAATCTCATATCATAAGCCACTCTCAGAGTAACAACAAACTCTACACGAACAATCTCAAATGACAAGGAAGGTCCCCAATCTTGTCTATCTCTATAACGCCGAGCATATATCGTCACACCAGTAGGCATAGGCTAGATGATACCAAACTGTCTCAAAATCTGACCAATCAACTATCGCTCAACAATGAAAGGTGTCTGACCAATGAGATATCTACTCTGCATGATAAATGGTAATGTTTGTGCATCATCAATCCATGGCTCACAATAAAGATATGGTCTCCAAGTAATGCTATCCAATGAATCAGGCACCCAACGCCAATACTCCATCTTACCTAGCTTATGCTGAGTAAGGATAGATACATAAAAATACACATATGGTTTCCTCTCTCCATGAACTCTGTGATGGATAGGCCGCGTAATAGCAATGTGCTCCCAGCACCAGATCTGCAATAAAGTGCATCCTGTAGACAAACTCGCACTCTCGTCATACACTACCTAGTGAAGATCATGATATAAATGTGTCAACATGCAAACACCCCAAGCATATCGAGTACGATGTTGCATCATACTCAGGAGAATCTCACCCCATCCAACCAAAAAACCTCATGATCTCCTATCAGGACATATACATCCACCAATCAAACCAGCAAGAATAATAGGAAGAGCCTCATAATACATCACCATATCAACCCATCTAATCTCTCCTCTACCAATGCTTTCATAGCAAACACAACTCTGCAAGCCTTTGTCCCAACCTGATCCTGATAATAATACTGCACAAGCTCGCCAGTCACTAGGATATGCAGAATCCTATAGACATCCTCAAGAGTCACACTAATCTCACCCGTCGGTAGGTGGAAAGTGTTATTCTCGTTGTGCCATCTCTCAGCCAACCTCGTCAATAATCCTCTATTATGCGTAATCTCAGGCATATACAATAAATGGCATAAACCATAGGCATCTATATGTCTAATCTTAACCTAGGTCAACTCTGAAACTAAATGACGCACTGCGGGTAATTTCTCCCAACACTGGAGAATATCAAGTTTCTCCTATTTTGTCAAGAGAAATCAAATCAAAACCAAATCATCAAATCTATCTATCTATCAAATCAAAACTGAATCATTTAATCTATCTATCTATCAAATCAAACTGAAGCAAACTACACTATCTATCTATCAAATCAAAACTAAATCATCAAATCTATCTATCTATCAAATCAAATTGAAGCAAACTACGCTATCTATCTATCAAATCAAAACTAAAGCAAACTACACTATCTTTCTATCAAATCAAAACTGAATCATCAAATCTATCTATCTATCAAATCAAACTGAAGCAAACTACGCTATATATCTATCAAATCAAAACTGAAGCAAACTACACTATCTATCTATCAAATCAAATTGAAGCAACTTACGCTATCAAAACATTTTAAAACATATCAAACATGGTTTTTAATCAATCATTGAGTTTACTCAAAAACTCTACTAAGCTTTTACATCAGAAACTCAATAGGTTTCTTAGAGCTACTCTATCAATCAAGCTAATCAAAGCTCCTCTATTAATCAAGCTAATCAAAACTACTCTATCAATTAAGCTAATCAAAGCTACTCTATCAATCAAGCTAATCAGAGCTACTCTATCATTCAAGCTAATCAAAGCAATCATATCAATCAACCCAACAATCAAAGCTATCTATCGATTTATCAATCACGCAATCATGCAATAAAGACCCTATTTTTATCATCAATGCGTATTAAACATGTTAAATCTAATCATCAAAAAGATTTTTAGCCTTTGCACTTATCAAAAAAAAACAACATCAAATTTGGGCAAAAGCGCTATCCTATTGAGCATTTGTGCTAAACCACAGCAAATGCGCTAAATCTAAATGCATTTGCGCTAACCTAGTGCATATGCGCTATCTTTTTGAGCAAATGCGCTAAAACTACAAGCATACGTGCTAACCCATGCAAAAGCGCTACTTTTTTTAACAAAAGCGCTAACAAACGATGCATTTGCGCTATCCTATGCATAAGCGTTAAAATTTTTAACATATGCGCTAACAAAAAGAGCATATGCACTAATCTATTCATTTGCACTAATCCTAATTGCATTTGTACTAACCTAACGCCAAAAAAATTCAAAAAATTTGGAAAATTCAAAAACATGCCTAAAACATGAAAATTTGAATGAAAACTTGCAAACAAGGTTCGAGATAAGATACCTACCGGATATCCATACTCGACAGGTCACTAGTAATGTCGAACATGCTCAAATCGATGACACTCCATAAGAATCACCATTTCGCCACCTCAACAAGAATATTTTCTCCACAAGCTGACAAGGATAAACAATGAAATTAAAATTAGCCTTGGTTAATTTTATATTTACTATTTGAAGAGTAATTAATTTCAATGGGGCAATTTAATTTGTTTTTCCAAATGAATTTAATTGACTAAATTTTTATTAATTATCATGAGATCAATCGTTCAAACCAGAATTTTCGATAATTTCACGATCAATCTCCTCAGGGGGCACACAAATAGGATTTTCAATCTCTATTGGGCGCACTATCGAGATTTGATTTAATCTTTGAAACAATGTTGTCTTGACATTATTTCAAAGAGGGGCAAAATGTATACACATAAAAATTGGCTATGAGCAATTATATAAATATTTTATATTTATTTAATAATTATTCTATTAAATAGTTAATTTGAAAAGATTAATTTATTTATTTCATTTTTCATGTCTTTCTATTAATTAATATTTTATTAATTAATTTATTTGTCCTATTCCTCTAATTAATTAAATATCTAATATTTAATTATATTCTCTAAACAATTAAATATCCAATATTTAATAGTTATTCTCCTATCCTATAGTCTCAAAAATTAAATAATTCTTAAATTATTTAATCCCTTTTCCAACTCACCCTCCATCTCCACTTCATCTTCCCTTTGCCAACTCATCAAATATGTGGCTAAGGAAATTAATATTTCTTAATATTAATTCATCATTTATCTCCAACGTCCAAACTTAATGAAAATTGTGTGCATACACATATTTCATAACCTTTTCCTATATTCTCTCCAACATCCCTACATCTTAGGAAGGACTTGAGTCCACTTGTCCTACCATGCCTAAATCTTCTCCAACCATCCCTAGATTCTCTCAGTCAGCAACCCATTCAAGGTGAGATGAGTGACACTTGTCTTCTCCTTCCCCTTTTCTCTCAACCTTCACCTTTGCTCACAGCCATCCAAATCTGCAGATTTTATCAGGACCGTTGATCTAAGCCACATCATCTAATCCTCTCAAGGTCTATAAATTCAAGAGCTTCAGTTGAGAGAGAGTTAGACTTCAAGAGACTTCAAGTGCATTTTGCAAGCTAATCATGTGCATCTGTGGGGTTTAGTTTTGAAGCAAATAGTAATAGCAAATATCATATATCATTTTAGCATAATCATGTAGTATTTGCATATCATAGCATCAGTTAAATACAAGTTATCAGTCTATTCTTCATATGCCATCTTGGAAGTCATCAGTGCAATGTTTGAGAGCACACCATCTGCAACCAAGAACAGTGGAGTTAGGACACAATGAGACATAAATCATGAAGGTAAAATAATGTTTTATTTTAATATGTATTTCATGTAGTTTCACTGGTTGAATTTGTATTTCCTGTATGCATTTCCATTTGTATTTTGTGAAACTAACTTATTGCAGGTAACATTCTGAGGATGAAATTCAAGCTCACACAGGTTGCATAAGATAAATCACATTGCAAACTTCCACCCATTGAAGCACTCCACTTTCTTGACAATAACATCCCATAATGAGGTGGGATGTCTACAACTAGGACACTCATGGTTAAATCCTTCTTAGGGAAGGTTGCATTCATATAAGGCAGTGCCCTTATAGTACCTATCACATGTACCTCTCTTGAATCCATTGCACAACATTGTTTGAGGCTCTGGAATCAATCATGCAATTATTCAATACACCCCCATTTATGATAACACTTAAGAAAAAGGGATCCACATTTCTAGAACCCTCATTTACTGTATCCTCGAGATAAATTTGAGGAATTTGTGAAACCATTCCCTCAAGTTCCTTTTCCTTTTTATCATTTTTTATTCCCTTGTTCCTTTAGAGTAAGAATATCGCTCTTATGTTCACTTCTAACAGAAGAGGAAACTCCCTTGACCCAAGCCATGGCTTTTTCCTTATGTTCATCTATTCTTGACATTTCTTGTAAACAAACTTTAACTATAATTTGAGAAAGCAACTGCAACATATCAACAGGTGTGTAATTTGGAAATTCAAGAGACATACCTGGTTTTTCTTCATCTTTCTTCAGCTTTTTGCTTTCAATACTTTTTTTGTGCTTCAGGTCCTCTCTAATAGGCGTAGAAGACTTTTCAACTATCTTTGACTTCACCTTAGGTGAAGCATTTTCCTCACTGGGCTTTATAATTTCAGCTTTCTTAGCCCACTCTTTTTCCTTGACCTCTTTTACTTTGACTGCATCCTTCCTTGGTTTAACTGCTTTGACCTCCTTGCCTTTATTTTCAGTTCTTTGATAAATAGACCAGAATACTTGCTCTGATCTTCACCAATTTTTTTGTTTCTCAACTGGTAATTATTGTTAACTTGATCCACCATAGCAATTGTTATTCTGGTAATCTCTTGACTTTAAGGTCTTGTCAAGGACACAACATCTTCTCCTTGTTTAGCATTACATACTTGATCATCAACACACAACTCATCATCAGAAAAAACTTGTTGATTGTATGATTCATTTCTTTGCCTTTGATGATCTACATCCAAGTCTTGAATTTCAATATCAGAAAAATATTATGCTCCTCTGAGGTAAGAAGTGGTCATGAGACAATCAACATTGTCATCCTAAAAAGTTTCTTCTTCTTCTTCTTCTTCTATTTCTTGTAATTAATTCTTGGCAGCAATAAATTGTGCAATAACACAATGCTCAGGTGAATGGGGTGACTAGAAAGCAACACACCAAGGTGTATCTTTAACTACATTCACTATGTGTTTTTGCAATGGATCAGAAGTCTATTTCTCCTGTTTGTTCTTTTGTTGTTGTTGAACTAGCTTACCATCCTTCCAATTTGTGTTGTAGGGATAGTCTTGCAATCTTGGGGGTTTGTTAAACTTATTAAACTATTGCTTCTCTAGTGTAGTACCTTTGTCAATCTTTGCAACAGTTAACTTGATATCCTTCAAGGTACTAAGCACCTTGTCCAATTTATCTTCTTCTTTAGGTTTTGATCCTAAAGGTTTCTCCATTTTATCTTTTGCACTTTTAGAGAATCTAGGACCCTCTCTTCTTTTGAGCTTACCAAAATATCTTCTATTTCTTTCAATTCTTATAGCCATCCTAAATACATCTCTCAAATTTTGAGGATCCTTATCTCTAAGGAGATATGCCAGTTTTGAATTATATGCATTTATATAGGTGGTTAGACAAACATTGTCATCCAATCTCAGAACCTGAAATAATTTATACCTAGCTTTTTTAAATCTGATATTAAAATCAGTTACAACCTCATTTGGTGACTTCTTGATGTTGTTGAACTCATTCAACATAAAACTTGCATTAGTTTTATCACCATACTGCTCTTCGAAACTCCTTTCAAATTTTTCCGAAGAACTGATGCTTGCAGTTGGTAACCCCCTGTACCAATCCCTAGCATCTTCAATCAGAGATTGTACAAAAAGTTTCATGACAACATCCTCATGCTCTACTTCATAGTCATTTAACTTATCTATGAACTCCCTCAGATGTTATTCACCAGTGATAGCATTATTTCCTACAAACTTTTTGATCTTGTCCCTTAATTCATTTGATATTGTGTTAGGATGTCCTGGTATCCCATCAAAATGTAACTACCTATACCTCTCTAAATGGATAGGTCTTCTTTGGTATTTCCCAACAATGGCTTGTCCTCCAAAATTGGTTGTAGCACTAGTCCTAGTGGTATTTGTTCTAGTGTTATCCCCAACATTAAATCCAACAAGTAATTTAGAAGCTTGGGACTAACTGATATTTTGAGTGGCTACTTGACCTCCCTGCCCAGTGACTGCAACTCTAGTACTCTGGGTAATTTGAACATTTTGGGCAGGAGTACTTGTACTGATAATTTGTGTTGTTGTAGGGACTAAACTAGAAACAACCTGGGTATTAGATGGGCAAGTAGTGAATGAAGCATTATAAAATGCTAACAACTTAAGGAAATCAATTTTCCTCTTCATTTCTTCTATTGAAGCTTCTATCTCAACTTTCTTTAACTCTTTTGCAAGAGTTTCACTATCAGCTTGAGATAATCCATGACTTAGATAAGAGATATTTGAAGATTTTTTATCATTTATTTTAACATCGGATACCTTTTACTTTCCTTTGTCCTGATCTGATTTGGGAATCTAAACACTTGGCTGACTGGGATCTGCTAACTTTTGGCTATCAACATCACTCTTAGACTTTTCTTTTATAACATGTTGAGACTTTCTATCTAAGATCTCTCTTATAACAGAGCCCTCAAGACTAGGCTTAATTTTTGTTTTTATTCAAAGCTTTGAGTGTAGCTAATTATCTCATTAGACTATCTCTTTCTATCACAACACTAATCACCTCAGATTCTTTCTCTTTTTCTCATTTCTTTTTGAGTTCCTTTTTTTCTTGGAGTTCCTTTCTTAATGTATCTATATCTCCAAAATACTCCTCAAGATCTGGCAAAGTTATTTTAGATCCAACCTAAATCTATTAGGTTAGTATCTCCTTGTTCCTGAGTTGACTCGTATTTATAAGGAAATTCTGTTGTGAGGCCAAGAGGAGGAGGTACACCAATAGCACTATCTCTTTGATGACTTCTACTTCTACTCCAACCTCTTCTCTTTTATGAATATTGGACCTAGGTAACTTCCTTATATTCTATTGTTGCACTTCTTCTTGAACGGGTGTATAAAACAAAGAATCAAATAATCCTAAGCTATCTGACTCAGAACTCTTAGAAGAAGTTTCATGAACTTTGGGAATAGGATTCAAATGTGACTTACTTGCATTCTTACATTTTGGCTTCCATGACAAGGGAGCAATTCTTTTTTCCGTGTTTCTTCTTATCCCACTCCTCTACGGAGCTCTAGCAATTTCTTCCAATCTCTCTTCTGGATGCAACTTCATGTAACCTCTGGTGTTTTTAGCTTTACTCATGTGACAAAATATTTCAATGACCTGTTAGAAATCTTCAAAAATACACACACTGGTATAGAGACTTCAGAGTCACCATCCAAATAACCTTGGGACACCAAATAAAACAATATCCAGTAATCCTTGAAAGAAAATTTGCAAACCTTATTCACAAATAGGAAATTTTTTCTCATAAAAATATAAAACACCCTTTACAATATAAAACACAAACCAGAAACACAAAACCGCAAGTGCAATCGTCAAACCATAGAAACATAATGAAAAATCAATGTAATTTTCCCAAATGGACGACAATACTGATTGCAATTGCATATTACATCCTCAATAGAGTCGCCATGTTGTTGGTTCCCCAAAGGGTTTACACTGCAAGAGGTAGAAACCAAGTTGATTCTTCAAATATCTATGGAGAAGCCAACTCCAACTATCAATATCCTCTAGAACTTGGAACAACTATGAAAAGGATTCTATAAATCCTTCTACACTTTGGGCTCTCCAAAATCTGGGAGGGCAGTCCCTTAGAGAATTTATGATCTCTGCTCCATACTCACAAATCACACTAAAACAAAGCAAATAATCTCATATACAGGCTATTGGAGCATGAGATGGAGAAAACAAATAATAACAGACATCAAGTGAAATGTATTATGCTAATCAATAATTTATAAAAAATACACATGAACTGGGCATCATTAAACTGACTGTAAAGACTAAGACAAGCTAATAACCAGTGTCTTATTCAATTGGGCGCTTGAATTCAGAAGACATAAAATGAATTATAGCAGGATTCTATCTAATAGCATTCACATCTAAGATAATATTGCCTTACAACATTTTTTATCTGCAATCCCAACCCAAACTACTTATCAAATCCCTGAACAAGCCTAACCATTCTGCAATCTTGTTTTAGTATTTAATTGATCCCTTAGATAAAAGCATAAACACAAATTACATACATCACAACAATGCATTGAATGAAAGAAACCCTTGATTATATTTCATTCAAAAGATGATAGAATTGTACAACGGAGAGAAATAGATCATAAGTGTATTTCTATTGAATAAATTTGTTATTTCTGTCATAAAACAATCTACGTATAACTCCTTCAAGAACCTACAAAAAACTTGACACAAGACTCTTATCTATTGCTCTGCAAAAGACTTTACACTTTGTTCATTCCACCTAAAACCTGCTAATGGGACTTATAACTCTGATTTAGAAAACTAAGTACAGAGATCAAAATTGGAACCCTGTCTCTTGGCCTTGAATTCCCTTTTATAGAAACAAGGGAGATAACAAGCTATGACCAAAGGAGACACATGTTAGAAGACAATTGGATAACATGTGTCATCTTGTTACAAAAATATCCCCTTTGTGGAATGTCACAACCAAGACCAAATATCTCTAACTGCCTCAAAAAGACATTCCATACACTTTATCCCTTTTGTTGTTGTCGATGAAGATCTAATATAGTCCCACCTTGTTGTTGTTCATGCTAAAAAAGGTAACTGCTATGAGAAAACAAAACCGCCTGTTAGAGTAAAGGTTTTATTTACTTAATTAATTTAATTATATTGATTCATTAATTAAGTCACCTTTTCTTTTTTCACTTAAGCTAAATTTAGGAAGCTTTTTTAGGCATTTAGTAATTATTTTATTTCATGTATTCAACCCTTAGGGTTTTCTTTAGGGTTTTGATCTCCTTTATTAAAGGATTGATCTCATTGTAATAATTCATTCTAGCATGTTAGAATTCAATTTGATTTCTTCTTGCAATAATCTCCAATTATTCTTGCACTCTCTTGTTTGTAGGTTTTTCTCTTCTACATGGTAGGTATTTTCATGCAAGTGATTATTGGGCTTATGGGATTCATCAATCATGAATTCTAACATGGTATCAGAGCTCTAGACCTGACGCACCCTATTCATCAAATTTGAGATTTTTCCTTACAACGAGTTTTTTTGTGCATCTTGGGTAAAATTTAATCTCAAAATAAGATCCACAAGGTTCGAGATAATCAGAACCACCTTTTGTTTAGCTGAAATCAGACATACAGGGACAATTTTACAAAGGGTTTCAAGTTCTAGGGTTTTTTCAATTCCAGGAGGAACCCAAAAATTCAAATTATCTTAGGCCTAAACAACCCTTTCCATCAGTTTCAGAAGGTCAATTCCATAAATTTTGATATATAACTTGGCATATTTGGGCTACAACAACTTTTGGGGCAAGAAAAAATTTACTTGTAGGTCGTACAACTGTACAGGTAAGGAATTAATTAATTTCGTCAAAAAAAAATTAAATAGGTTTTTTCGGGCCAAAGCCCACCGGTGGTTATGGTAACCATTGATGGTTACTAGCCACCCCCGATGGTAACCAGCAGCCGCAGCGGTTCCCGTAGAGGTTGTCACAGCGGTTCTCGTAGAGGCTGTCGCAATGGTTATTGCCAACAGTGACCGCTAGCGGCTAGCGAACTACCAGCAGCGTTTGCCAAACCTCTGCCCGCCACAGCTCCGCCACTCTGCCGCATCGCTGCCCACCGCCGCTCCACCGCCCACTGCTGCTCCGCTCTACCCAGTCTCCACCTCAACTCTGCCCAAGAACCACCAAGGGGGTGGAATTTTTTTTACCAAGTCTTATTGACAGTTAGGTGGTTTTTTCGCGATATCTTGAGAAAACAAAGGCGAAATTGGACAAACCATATATCTTCAGAAATCTCTTTTTGAGACGGATTTGAATTTGAAGGTAATTTTTTCTGGGTTTTCCATTTTGCACTTGTTTTTCTAGTCAAATTCATAACTACTTTTTGGTGCTTCCTGGGGCATAACTTTTGCAAACGAATAGGTGTTGGAAAGGTGTTGGAAAGCTCTATTCAGATCTGTAGCTTATTTTTTCAAAAAATTAATCAGATACAAAGAGATCATTCATTTGTGTTTTTTTCTTTTTCGCACTTTCCAACTTTCAAATTTGTGCTAGGGTTCGGTTTTCTGTAGTGTGGGGGGTATATTTCCTCTATTTCACATGGTAGACCTTTCCTCTATTGAGTGGTTCATTCCACACAAATATCACACCTAGAAAGAACATATGACTCACCTTCTTATGGCGAAAGGGTTATGGTCCTGTTTGGATGAGGTTCAACCTTAGTTGACTCGTGCATTTGAGATCATGTAGCACCAAAACCGCATGGGGATGCTTTCCCTAAAAAATTTAGATAGTTTTTTGTTCTACCTTGAGGGTTGCACTAAACCTCATGCCATGTGGATCAAGTTTTAGACTCTCTTTGGCACCATCAACAAGTTTCAGGCTCTACAGATTAAGGCAGAGTTGACTTCTTTAGCACTTGATTCCTTTCCTACCATTGATGACTTCCTGATGAAGTTAAAATCATTGTGATCTCAATTGGAGGGTGTTGGTACTACAAAGACAGATACATGAGAGTGCATCTACCTAATTCTCACTAAGCTTTGAGGTCCTTTTCAGATTTTCTCTTCTTGTTTTTTCTCCACACTGGATGTTATGAGGGTACATCATACCATGCCCACTTTTGAGTTGTGTTTAGACCATTTGACTCATGAGAAGGCATAGATATCCTAGTTGGACTCTCACACCTAATCATAGAACCATTCCTTGGATGTATAGTCATCTCAAGAGCCACAAAAGCAGAAACAAAAGCCAAAGACCAAAGAGCCTGGGAAAGATTCTAGTTCATAGCGGTCCTCTGGCCCACCTCCTCCTAAAGGGGGAGAATCAAAGAAAGATAGACCTAAGTTTGCTTATTGCAGCAAGCCAAATCATGATGAGTCTTAGTGCTATGAGAAGAAGATTGATAGATATGCAAAACAGGTTTCAGATTTGACAGCTCTACTTCAAAAGAGCAACATTGATATTCCTTCTTCTTCTACTTCTCACAGGTCTTCTTCTTCTTCTTCGTTCTAGACAAATGGACAGTGCAGAAGTAAGGGTCATGCATTATGTGCCATAGTTAGTCAACCTTCTTCTATATGGTTACTTGATTCAAGTGCTTCACATCATATGGCATCTTCTCAGGATATTTTCTCATCTTTTTAGGCTTCTCCTACACCACACATTTTGATGGGTAACAACACTATTATGACTGTATGTGGGAAAGGTTTTGCCGACATTCATGATGGTATGTTTCATGATGTATTATGTATTCCATATTTGTCTTCTAACCTTCTTTCCATCTATCAGATTACTCACAGTGAGACAGGGAAGACAGTTGAGTTCACTCAAGATTCAGTGCACATCAGGGACAGTGAGACTGGCAATATTGTTGCAACAGGGACAATTGATCATTCTTCCCGGTTGTACTCTTTCTCTCATTTTGGTCCACCATCTCCACTATTAGAGAATCACTCTCTTTCTTCAAGAGAGAATGTTGAGGTGAATTCGAGTCACTTGAACTTGTGTGTTATTCCTAATACCAGTGTTGTGACTTCTACACCTCCACCTCCAATTGAGATTGCTTTTGTTCAGCAGGATTCCTCTTCAGCATTGCCTGACATTGTAGCTCCATGCATCAAGCCACCTTTTATATTTGTTGAGGATATTTCAAAGGATGTTCATTACCTCTCAGATGATAGATTCAACACATTTGTTGACTCACCATCATTGGGGATTCATTTACAACATCATCATGCATTCTCCTTTGAGCATCATCCAAGTCTTCCAGTTTCATCTCATGTTCAGGGGTATCCTATTCTTTGTCCACAGCCTTTGTTTCTTCCATATTGGAGACACATTGGTTTGACTATCGGCACAAGGGTTCTATCATTATGAGGGGGCTTTGGAGTCGCAAACCTGTCTCATCGGGGGTTGGTTGTACACATGTTCTTGAGAGAGTCTCTTGAGACATGCACTTGTACTTTCTTTTTTTCCATCTCTCTTTTTGGAGAGGAGTTTTTTCCCACTGGGTTTTCTCCTTTTCCCCACTTTATAGAGATTTGCATGTTGTGATTAGGTACCTCATCAGGCCTTTTTGTCGGGACCAAAATATTCATTGTTGCATGTAGTTGCATTGTTGCATGTAGTTGCATTTTTTGCATGTAGATGCTTTCATGCACTTAGCTTTTTGGCTACTCCCTGAATTCATCTTAAGGGGGGGTGTTAGAGTAAAGGTTTTATTTACTTAATTAATTTAATCATATTAATTAATTAATTAAGTCACATTTTCTTTTTTCACAATCTAAATTTAGGAAGCTTTTTTAGGCTTTAGGGTTTTGATATCCTTTATTAAAGGATTGATCTCATTGTAATAATTCATTTTGGCATGTTAGAATTCAATTCTGATTTCTTCTTGAAATTGTCTCCAATTATTCTTGCACTCTCTTGTTTGTAGGTTTTTCTCTTGTACGTGGTAGGTATTTGCATGCAGGTGATTATTGGGCTTGTGGGATTCATCAAACATGAATTCTAACACAGCCTTCCAGACTGTCACATCAAACAGTTAGCTAACTCACTATTTGCAGTCCTTACTCCTCCTTCAAGTAGGTGTTACTCCATTTTCCATATTCTTCATCAGATGACCATCTAAAATTCATGACCTCATCATCCCTTGCTCTATATAGAGTATATTTAATCGCTACCTAATTTGCCTCTCTTAAAAAAGCCTCAAAGAATGTCCCTGTACATATTATTTTGTCCATGCTATCCCCCAGCATGCCAGTATCCAGACTCTCACAAATTAGTTGCACTTGACCCTTTCTGCCTCTTTTTTCCAAAATTGTAATGGATTAATTGCCCCATTTTCAACCACAAGACTTGGCAGAAGTGTTTCATTCAACTCACTGAAGTTCCTCATCAACTCCCTTATCTTTATTTCTATACTATCTAGCAGAATCTAGGCTTCCTGTATTGACTTCACCAACAAATGGGTTGGCTAAAGCGTAGGTGGCCTCTTAGCATGATATTTGGAAAGTCATTGACATTATTCTAAGTTCATTTTCCCCCTATAACCTTTTTTAAACAAAGTGATTGCCACTTCCTTATCTCTGTCAAAACTTTAAATAACATTAAATAATAAAGAATATAAAGAATGAATCTTATTTAACCTACTATCCACATTCTCATTCAAATTAGTTAGCACTGAGCTACCTATCTCTCTTTGCTTGAAGGCAAACTGATCCTCTGACTCATTTAGTTTATTCTCCAACTCAATGACCTTCTCCAAAAGTTGGGCTCTTGTTGGATCAGTTGATCTAGTAGGTTCTTCATCAACATATGGCACTAATGATATGCTTGGGATATCAGTCTCACTGTCAAATTGAACTGTTGCATCTACATGGGTGACAAGTGGAGACCTAAATGTTGATGGTGCTGATGCAATTGTAGGAGCATAATGGGATGCTCCTATCTGTCCCTTCTTAAGAAGATGAACTCTAGTTTTCAACTCCACACATCTCTTTTGAACTGCATTATATTAATTGAAAAGTTTTTCAAACTTCTTCATAAGTTCCTATTTTTCCATGGCCTCCCTCTTAGAAGTTTCATGGGCCAATTTGGCCACATCCATAGTTAACTTTGAGGCCTCAACATTTGATGTATCAGAGGATATTTTTATGATGAGGCTTCCCCTCAAATTGGGATTTATATCACTAATATCAGGCCTTCTAGGCCCCTGCTCTAACGCCCATATTGCCAAGGTTGCATAATCATCTACAAATTATTATCCTTTCAATGCTAACCTTGCTTCTTCCTCTAAATCAAATTTTTTCTCTTTTAATTTCCTAATGACATCAAAGGCCACTGCATCTGTTATATCCCACTCTGGTATAATTAAGACCCTGACCTGATTTATTATTATCCTACCTTCATCTGCAGTGATTCTTTTAAATTCATCATCTCATTCTTGACCTCTTCTTGATTTTCTTGCTCATACCTATCTGGCCTTTGGGCCTTTCTCTCAAGACTTCTCCTTTTGTATTCCTATATTTTCATTTTCCATACAAATTGCCAGAAGGCCGAACTTCTCACAAAAGCTTCATCCTCAAGAAATTTATCACATGCCTCCTTTCTTGCATCTCTCAAGGATCTACCTTGAATATCTAAAGGAGCGAAGTCTAATTATAATGTTGGTGGCACATGAGGGATACCAATCTACATATTTGCATCTATCACTACAATAGTATCATCCTCTTGTTGTTCTTCCATATGTTGTTCCACTGCTTGTTCTTCAACCTGCCTTGGAGGTGAAAGGGGAACATGTGGTGGTGAGGGCCTCTTTTTTTATTATTCAAGATCAATGATTTTGACCCCCTTAAAAGGCTTTGCTTGTACTTTTGGGGGTAGTTATGTCTTCATTATTTTCTTTCCTTTTCTCCTCACCAACTCTTCATTGTCATTGTTGCTTTCCTCTTCACTGCTTGTCTCTTTTCTTACCCTCTTTGTAGAAGGCTCGTAACTAGTTCTGCCTTCTTCTAGCCCATATATTCTTTGAGGTGGAGGAGGCCATGGGCCTAGTGGTTTCATTCTCATTTGATGAATCAAGGTTGTCTATTCTGGTGTTATGGGTGTAGTTCGTTGTAAATTTCTTCTCTCAACCTGCTGGCCATGGACTTCTTGAAGTCTGGTCCTCTTTTCTTCAATGCAAGAATTAATTCATCAAATTTATTCATTACACAAACAACTTTGGCACAAAATTGAGTGAAATCTCTTAATGGATCATAGCTTGGATCCATTCTCTGCACTATAGCCCATAGCTTCCTAAAAGCTATCCATTTCTCCTTCCTCCAATCCTGAGTCATGAATTCAAACTCATTTCTTATTATATCCTCAGGGAAGTTATGCTCATGGGGCACTGGACCTCCTTTAATTCTTTCCCTAAAAATATTATAAAACCCTTCAGGGTCACTATGTTTGGCTAGGCTGACCCCTAAATAATATGGTGCAAAAAGCTTGTCAAAATGCACATGCCCCCTTTAATAATCACAAAATATGGAATAACACTATAATTAGGGAAAATAGTTCCTTTTCCTCTCCCCTTCAACTCTTTATCATGTATGCACCCTTTTTGCCACATCTCTTCAGCAAAACCCAATCTTAAAGGAAAATTGAAAGGTAATACATGTGGCTCACCGGGGAAGCCATAAACTCTTATTACTAAACTGACAGGATATGCGATATTGTCCCCCAAATTATGCTCAATTCTCAAATATGTCATCCTCTCTTTAGGTCTTATAAAATCATGCGGTTATGTGGGTATCCTTTGTGGATTCACTATTAATCTCTACCTCAATCTAGAAGCAAAACTATTGTCAAAACTCACAAAACTAGCCCCCTGCCTATCCCAAGACATATCCATGCTCCAAAGTTGCACTAGCACCTCATTATTATCAATTGTTCTTCTGAGATTCATGGTGCCCTCAAATTAATCTGCATTTATATATAGGAACATGTGCATTAGCAAGGAATACCAATAGAAATGAGTGCCAAATACACCACTCTTGACATTTTTCAACCCCTCATAAATCTTCTCTTCAAGGTATGGGGAAAAGTAAAAGATCACTGTAAAATTTGGATGTTGGAATTGTATAGCCATATACATAAAATTAGGTGGCGTGATTATAATAGGATTGAATCCTAAGATTTGACATAGAGAAAAAAAAAGGTGGCCTGAAAAATAGGTTGTAAAAGCACCAATGGGAAAAGGCTCTTGTGAACTAGGACCAATATGGTAAGTTATCTCTCCTACTTTTTCCAAATGAGTCAAAAGTAGGCTATTTCTAATGAAACCCTTCATCCTATAATATTATGCCTTTAACTCATCCAAATCTATCTATACCAAGATAGCAAAAGGTTCATATAAAACAAAAATCTCTTGGAATTCCTCCTTCCTAATTGTCAACAAAATCTACCCTCATTTCCCCTTACAACCCTTGAAATAGGGTCATACCTATCTGCAACAGCTTTGAGAAGGTTGACGTCCATGAATACATTCGGCACTACCAACTTTCCCAAATCATATTATCAATCACTTGAAAATGGGGATTGCAAATTTCTTTGTCCATACCACAATTTGAACATTTCTACCTCAGTCATTGGCACCCTAGCATCTGTGATGTCGTGTGATTTATTAGTTAACCCTTCTCCTAGGGTTTTGCCCTGAACAAGTCTTTGCCCTTTATATTTATCATTGGTTGAGGGCTTTAATTGATCGAGAAAATTATCAAAAAGGTTTCTCTTCAGGTATTTTGTTTGTCTAGATTGGTTTCACAGGGGAACCATCTTACTAGACTAGGGTTTATTATCAATTACCCATAGAGGGAAGAATAAAACTAGGGCTTAACATGAGAATATCAACTACAATATAGAAAATGTGTGAATTCTTACTTCTTTATGCCAAATTATAAACTCTAGAGAAATGTACAATCTTTTCTACAATTTTAATATAATTCACACTTCAACTACTTTGAAAACATAGAAGAAAGATTGAGAAACTTATGACTTTGTATGCACCAAACCAACCCTAATTTTGCACCGCACGAACTCGTTCCAATCTTCTCCAGCTCAAGAATCACCTTCCTATCACCTTTGAATTTCTTTGTGAGTCAAAAATGGCTCTGAAAATGTTTTTTATTATCATTCTAGAGAAAAGAGTCGCCATCTCATCTGCCATTACCGCTTGTGCGAATGAAGAAACGGCTCCAATTTGTATTTGAATTAAGTTTGAAACAGGATCGTCGATCTTCTCCATGTTGGCGCATTGCATGATCTACATTGGTCAATCTGACGTTGACCGTCATATATGGCAAGTGGACTCATCAAAGGTATGGCGTAGCACCTCCATCTCACCATCCACTTCATCTCAGTCAGCGGCCCCATCATCGGCTCACCTTGGCCCGCCTTGGACACATGGCATCATCTCATGATGTCGTGGTCCTTATCCTTTGTGCATCTTTAACTGTGGGTTTGTGAGGGACGTTCGATCTGCTCAAGCTTTATCCTTCGACCATGAGGCCTGCCAACTTCAACCGCTTAAATATCAAGCACCTTTCTACATAGGTTAAAACATCACCGTCTGTTGATCGCATGTGCATATCGATGAAATTTTAGTAGCTCGATCTTTAGCATTGGGAAACTGGCAGAAATATTAAGGTTTAGACTTAGTATAATTAATGTGCCCACTAATAAAATTAAAACGGAACCCTTCTAGGACAATATAGGTAGACATAACCTTAGGAATTAAAATGGGGGACCCGACCACAGAAATAATAAAATAAATGTAGTGCACTAGACTTAAGGGACTGAATAAAAGGATTAATGCTCTAGGAAAAGACATGGCCCCCTCAATGAAAAAGCAACCCTCAGACTTAAGTGAATAAAGGTAATGCAGAATTAAACTAGGTTTAGGGGTTTTAACAAAGACTTAATAAAAAATGCGTAAAACCCTACACCCTAAGCCTAAAACACAAGACAAAGAACCAAAAAATTCAAAATGACCAAAACTTTGTCTAAGGCACGAATATTTTTTGCACAATCATTTTCAGGACTATCACACCCAAACACGCTCACACTAATGGTTAGTTGCCACAATGAGAAGAACGAAAGTTATGCTATGTTGCCATGTTTCACTGAATGCATTTGAAAATTTTGATGCGAGATAAAAAGTCTCAACACGAGAAAATTGAATTAAGTTGTCCAAAACTGAGAATGGTTTTTGTAGGCACCAACCACATGACCCCGTAGGTTTAGACGCCTCGTCCATATGTTCCACAGGGTCGGATATACCCGACGTGAAACTTTAACGGTTTTCAACTTTGAGCACTCAAGAGAAAGCGTCATGAGGGTGTGGTTCAGAATGATCAGGTGACTTGGGGAGCTATTACGGCATACCTAGCGTAAACCCAACCAACTAGACGTGATTGCACTGATGATTCATTGCCACGACGAGCAGAATGAAAGTTATGCTATGTTGCCACATTTCATTGAATGCATTTGAGAGTTTTTGATGCGAGAGAAAAATTCTCACCATGAGCAAATGGAATTGAGTTGTCCGAAAAAGAGAGAGCTTTTTGTAGGAACCCACCACATGACCCCATAGGTTCACATGGCTCATCCATAAATGCCACAAGATCCAATATACACGACATGAAACTTTGATGGTTTTAACACTTTGAGCGCTCGAGAGAAAGCATCATGAGGGTGTGGATCAGAATGATTGGGCAACTTGGAGAGAAAAATAAGGGCATACCTAGCTTAAAATAAGCCATCCAGACGTACTCACACTGATGGTTCATTTCTATGAAGACTAGAATGAAATTTATGCTATGTTGCCACGTTTCACTGAATGCATTTGACAGTTTTTTATGCGAGAGAAAAAGTCTCACCATGAGAAAATGGAAATGAGTTGTCCGAAAGTGAGAGGGATTTTTGTAGGCACCCACTAAAAAACCTCGTAGGTTTAGATGACTCATTCATACGTGCCACGAGATTCAAGATACACAACGTGAAACTTTGACGGTTTTCACACTTTGAGCACTCAAGAGAAAGTGTCGCGAGGGTGTGGCTTAGAATGATCGGGCGACTTGGGGAGTGAAACAAGGGCATACCTAGCATAAACCCAACCACCCAAACAAGCTCACGCTAACAATTTGTTTCCATGATGAGAAAAATGAAAATTATGCTATGTTGCCACGTTTCACTGAATGCATTTGACAATTTTTTATGCGAGAGAAAAAGTCTCACCACAAGAAAATGGAATTTATTTATCCAAAAGTGTGAGAGATTTTTGTAGGAACCTACCACATGACCCTGTAGGTTTATATGACTCATCCATATGTGCCACAGGCTCCGAGATACGCGATGTGAAAGTTTGATGTTTCTCACACTTTAAGCACTCAAGAGAAAGCCTCCTGAGGGTGTGGCTCAGAATGATTGGGTGACTTGGGGAGAGAACCAAGGGCATACCTAGCATAAACCTGGCTACCTAGACACACTCGCACTGATGGTTCATTGCCACAATGAGGAGAATGAAAGTTATGCTATGTTGTCATGTTTCACTGATGCATTTGATGGTTTTTTAGGGTTCTAAACAAATGAATTGGAGAAGTTGTTTGTGCTAGTAATATGAGTTTAATTGTTGACTTTGTGATAAAATCTCTTATTATTTTAGAAATTAATCTTTCCATTTGAAAATCACATAAGTGTAATATATCATATAGGTCATGATTACTGCCACTTTTCCATTTGAAAATCACATAACTATAACTACATAGCACTAAGTATCTCAATCATTGGAAAACAAAATTATATTGCTCATAAGTATCTCATAGAGACATTTAATATTACAACGCCTCAAATATTTCATTTGTACAAATATATAGGTCATATGTACATATATCCAAATAAGCTTGGTATTACAGTTTAATTTATTACATTTACATTCAATTTAATGAACTATCTAGATCAACTCTACTCTTTATCATGTCAATAATTGCCTCATGGTCAGAATCACGAAACTTCCATAGGTTCTGGTTTAGTGGTCTACCCCCATATTTAGTCAAGTGAACATTTGATGCCACCACAAGGTTTGAATAATCAAGAATCTTTCTATATGTCTCAAAGTCCTCAAATAACCACAAGTTAGATTTCTTCAATTTGTACCTCCTAAGCCATGTACCAGTTGTAGCATCATAAAATTGTGACCCTTGCAATTTTGATTGTATTTTAGGCCCTCACCTTGGTGAATGCATTTTCCTACTTAATTGGGACCCCTCTCTGCATCATCATTTCATATCTTCTCCTATGCGAACCCCTGCATCACCTTGAGACCATGTCCAAGCCCCAAAATAGGGCAAGACAAGGGCATGGCACCCTTGTCCCCCCTAGGACAGAGGCATGGAACCCATGTCCCCTTGGAAAGGGGTGTGGCACCCCTATCCTCCCTCTTAGGGTGGACCTAAGATAGGTCCATCTGACCCTTGGACTTAATTTGCTTCTCGGGGACTTAAATTCTTTTATGTCGGCCTTTGGTGAGATAAAAATTATCCTCCTAGGCAAGTATAAAAGGGGATATAGTTCTCTCATTTGCATAAGCAGAAATCATATACAAGCATAAGAAAAGATAGGCAAAATTTAGGAGAAGGCCTTCATTATCATCATCAAGCGTTCAAGTGTTCAAGTCTTCAAACATCTCCTTCTTCATGTGTCTTCTTCATTCATCCATTGGAGCAACATTACAACATTCATTTGCAATAATGTGTGTGTTTTAGGGTTTTGTCATGTTACATGCCATTTCATACAACACTTGTGATTACATTCAAGAAGCAAAGAAACCATCATCAACAAATTGTAGATCTAGAAGGTATACATTTCCATTATTTATATTTAAGCATTTACAATTACTTTCTTTCAAGGTTGATTCCTCAACTGGGGTTTGACTGAGGCAAATCCCTATCCACATTCCTTCTTCCCTTCTTTTTCTATGTGTAGGTTGTAGATGCACAGCTGTAATTGTAGGTTTGTGATTCATTTGCAAAGAAAGAAAAACCCTTTTCGATCCACAGATTTTTCAGAGGACCAAGTACACTTTCAACCTGGTCTTGGCAACTTTTCTCCAAATTTGCAAGGCAGATCCATATCATTCTAAATATCTCAGATCTGAAGTTACAATGTGATCCCAAATTGGTAGCTCCTTATTCCATCCATTTTATCTTCATTTTCTACATAGTCAACAAGTCAACTCTTCTACTCACAAAAGAGGGCAAATTACATTCCAACATTTACAATCCACTTAGAATTCACATCCTTGTTTCCCTTGGATTTGGATCTAGTGGATTCAACCCCTCTTTTGAATGTAAAGTATCTCCTAAGTGAAAATCATCATAGTGATTTCCTTTCTCTCTCCTAGGTAGGGAATTACTAGGGTTCAATTTTCCACCTTACACCAGTAACAACAATTGATCATTTAGGGTACTCAATGTTTTCACCATCTACCAGAGGACCATCCAATTTCTTTTTTGCCTCCACACAACAACACATATAACAATTTTTTCCTTCTTCATTGTCTTCAGCTGCAACAAGTGTATAAACATGCCCTACAATCATATTTGCATTTATGTACATGATTAGCATGAACAAATAGGATATACAATGAATTGTATTAAATATCTAGATAATTTACCTAGTTGGACTAGATCTGAGACATGGTCAAAGTCAACTAATGCTTCAATATGTGTGAGTTGCAATCCTATCGAGAGTCGATATGTCTCAAGTGGGCTCAGAGTTCTCGTACACCATTCGTCGACCCACTCCTTTGACACGCACTCATTCCATGATTCATTTACACATGATGAACAAAAGCACACCATATGTTGCGTATGTATAGTCCACAAACCTGCATTAGAGGTTCCAAAAGAGTGTAGCTCACTCGATCTTGTCAATGTACAAAAATCCTTGTATTTTGCAATGTTAGTATCATCTATCAATCAAAAAAATCTACGAACTGAAGACTTACCTTGATTACTTGGACCCATTGTAGCATTACACCACTCAAAAATAGTTGTCGCATTTGTCAACTTTGCTTTATCTATGTACTTTAACTCTTCTCATGCCAAGGCTTTTTTGATACATGCTCATGCACCATCATGCTCCCCCTTTCCATGCCTGACTTCACAAAAATTCCACATATGTTGAACACTGGTGCTCTTATGCATTCTTCTCAACCAATAAAACATCTGAGAGTTCTTGAATTGTGAGGCATAATTACCTGATCATATGATATGTTGGCATAATGAAATACCCCTGCTAGCCAAATTACGGTGGAACATCTGAAAGCAACCTTGCACAAACTCTATAGAATGTGAGTGATCATGACTGATATAGAAGTGATACTCCCTCAAAATATTCATGTTTTCATCTATGCTATCAGCAGCATGCATGAATGCTATATGCACAAATATATAGCAACCTATGTGGAGTTGTAATACTGTGATTGAACCTCATTCTATGGCTTTAGTCTGTAGTTCTCTGCAAATTCAACAACTGAAATGATGGTATCAAGTGGAAACGTGTCCTTGCATATCTTGAATTACAAGTCTAACCATCAAGCTCTATGGGTATTCCCTGCATACTCAAACAATATTTTCTCACAAAAAATGCCCATAAACGGATACACTAGAATCTTTTTAGTGACAAAATCACACCTTTTTTCTTCTTTTCCATCTTTTAGAGTAGAGGCCATCATCTTATACTTGCCAAATTATGCTTGTTCATTCCCAATAACATGTGTACTATCCATATGTTCACACATTGACAAATTTTGCAAGTCACAACAATGAACATGTGTGTCATCCAAGCATACTTTATTGTAAAATTGTTGACCATCAACTCTTTCACATACAATGGTAGATATGAAGCCCCTTGAAGATCTAGGTGGAGCCTTTATGCTACATTCCTGTAAAATATTATTAGTATGCAAATCTACACATATATGTCGATAAACATCATAATGATTAGAAAATTCAATGTGTGTTGTACAACAACAAGGAGTGCATGAGTGATTTATTTTGACATAAAAACACTTTTTCATTTCAAAAAAATTGACTAATTTTAATTTGAGGATACATGTCTAAAAACTTGGCAAAAAATTGCATTTGAGTCATATCTAAAAATGCTTCGGATGTGGATCATGAATTTGACTACCAATTCTCCTCCTTACAACATCTCTTTGATTAGGAGAGACCCTTGTGTTAGTCTTCCAAAATTATTCAATCAAGGATCTTAAGCCTTCAACAATTGCTTTATCTTTTCGTGGTAGTCCACCAGAGAATGCCCATAATTATTTTTCATTTAGATCCTCAACTCTTTCACGCCTTCCAACAACTCTCATTAGAGATTTTCAACTTATTTTCATTACTTTACTTGTCTTTCTAATGAAGCAAGATTTCTTGGTTTGAGTGCTTACTATTGTTGATGTGAGGACACATCATGTGACATTGCTATCTTTCATGTGTGATGTAGAACCCACACTGTCATATGTACTCATTAAATTCTTGACAATTGATTTCTCACTTGAATCATCTAATGCTCTTAGCCAAAGAATCCACATGATGGGACTAAATTTCAGATTTCTCATCATTTAACAAATAGTTGACATCTTCCGATCTCATTTAACTTTTCAAAGTGCAATCTCCAAATTTGGCTAGCATATCTTTGACAAGTACGATTTGGAATCTTATCAATCATTGGTTGCACAATATTAGTATCAATATCAATCAAATACTTAGGCTTTCTATGCAAAATTCTAGGAGGTGTTCTCAAAGTTTCAGTTGTCTCAATATTAGGAATGTTAACAACATTAGGGATAGATGGCATACCTTCAACCGGAGATGAAAATAATGGTGTACCTTGAAATTGAGATGTACTTGCAACGTGACATGTTATACAAGGTGCGCCTTTAACTTGAAAAGTGAGAGATGGTGTGCCTTCAACTTGAGATGTGACAAATGGTGTGCCTTCAACTTGAGATGTGACAAATGGTGTGCCTTCAACTTGAGATGTGAGAGATGGTGTTCCTTTAACTTGAGATGTGAGAGATAGTGTTCCTTCCACTTGAGATGTGAGAGATGATGTTCCTTTAACTTGAGATATGAGAGATGGTTGTCTCTTTGCATGAAGGTTTTGCATTCGTTCTCTTTGTTTTTCCAATACCATATCTCTCTTACGTTCCTCTTCAATTGGCGTGTCTTCTTCTTGTTGGATTATTGGGGAGATTATTGGATTTGGTTGTTCATTGTTTCTGCTAGAATATGTTGTTGTCATTGATGTCAACATATTCCAGTGAGTTATTCTAGTGAGTTTGGGAAGAGTTTTTTGTTCGGTTTTGTAGTTTGATTGTGTTGATCACTGTTTTACAAAATCCGGTATTCCCTCCGATATATTCCATTGTGATCAGATCTTGTGCTGAGACTTTGGATTATTGCTTGGGATGATCTTGTGTATCTTAATTTTATATGGTTCATGATTTGGTGCTCTGCAAGTTATCTTTCCTCATGATAGTTGTCGATTGGTTGTGTTCTTGAGCTTTGAGACGTTGATAGATGAAGATTTGAAAAGAGATATTGGTGCAACTATTCCGAATGATTCTAACATGCTTGCTGGTGTTTCCTAGTCACATCCTATTTTTTTGGGTGATCTACATTGATTCTTGTGCAAGTTTTTGGTTATTTCTATGAATCGGTGATGATTTATATGTTATGCAGTATTTATGTTGGTATAGCATGTTGCAATTGATCTTGCCGGGATTTTATGTGAATGTAATCATTTGGCAATTTGAATTAGGTCCATGCTATGTAATGTAAATCATAATAATAGTTTGGTGGTCGATCTTTGTATCGTGTAATGTAATTTTTGTAATTATGAGTTGAGGCTTGAGGGTTTAGCTAACCTTGTTATCAAGGGTGGTGATTTGTATATATAGGTGATATACTTATGTAATTTAGGTATCAGTATTGTGTCTACATTATCAGAGAGAGGTAAATGTGTGAACAAGGATGTATTATTCAGTGAAGTGTTGAGGTGTGTTTGGTGTTGCAGAGCAGACAATTGTGCTTAATTGGAACTATCATCAGGCATTTGTAGATGCTATCATTGTAGTTCATTTCTTTTGGATTGTAATCCAAATCATATTGTAAGTCAGTGAGACTTCCCTGAGGGTTGTAGCCTTCTAGGCATATATCTTTTGAGTAGTGAGCTCTAGGCAGTGTGCCTAAATGCATGTGTGTTCCCCATTGTAATATTTTCACATACTACTACAGAGTATCATCTTACTATGGGTAGGTTCCCACTATGGTTTTTCCCTTAACTAGTTTTTCCATGTCAAAATCTTTATGTTATGTGTTGTGAAGTTAATTTTCTTATCTATCTATTACTGCAGTTTATTAGCTTATGTTTTGGAATTTAATTTGTTGCTAATTCGGTGAAGGATGATTCACCCCCCCCCCCCCACTCTCAGTCTTCTTTCTTGATTGTTGCTTACAATTGGTATCAAAGCTATATCCTCTAGTATAATCTTAATCGCTTGAGGAGATCCAAAATGGAAGCTCAAGGTATTATTTTCAATAAGGACAGTATGAGGTTTGATGGAAGCAACTACACTGTATGGAAGAGACGAATGGAGGTGCATTTGAAATGTCTTGGAGGAGATTATTGGAAGATTACTAAGAATGCCTATGTTGTTCCTCAGAATGGACCATCCACTCCTGATGAGGTTAAGGAAATTGAATATAACATCAGAGTGAAAGAAGCATTACTCAGTGCCCTGGCTGATTCTGAAATGACAAATGTTATGGAACTTTAGACCGCACATGAGATATGGGACAAGCTTGAGATCTTTTATGAAGGTGATAGTCAAGTAAAAGTTGCTAAGTTGTAGAGTTTAAAAGGAAAGTATGAGACATTGAAGATGGGAGATGATGAGAACATACACTCATACATGGCTAAGGTGAATGAGCTTGTCCTTGGTATCACATCTGTCGGTGGAAAGATTGAAGAAGATGAGATTATTGCTAAGGTATTGAGATCTTTGCCTCCTACTTATAAACATAAGGTTGTCGCTATTGATGAAATCTGTAGTGTAACTACAATGACAAGAGATGTATTGGTTGGAAAACTTGCCGCATTTGAGCTGAACAAATTTCGAGAATCACATGGAAAGTTAGAGACAACATTCAAGGCATCAACATATATGTCTGGTAAGCAGAAATATGATCCTGATGAGTGCAAGATATCCAGATATGAAAGAGAAAGGAGAGAGATAGCAGAGAAACAAAGAGAGCTAGATGAGCTTGAAGCATTGACTGCTCGGAGATTGCCTAAAGGTGTCGATAAGTATGATGGAAAGTTGCCCTTGAAATATTTTTCTTGCAATAAGATATGACATTTTGCTTCTAGATGCCTGAAGAGAATGGCTAAGTATGACAGACATAGTAAGTTTGATAGGAATGATAGGTATGAGAAGCATGAGAAGTATGATAAGCCTTATAAGTCTAACCAAAAGTTTAGGAACCAGAAGAAATGTTATTATGCTGAGATGAGGGTGTTATAGATGAATAATCAGAAGGAGATGAAGCTGTGTTTATTTACATTAAAGAAGATAGATCTATGCTTATTGATTCCACTAGCTATTTTGTTAAGGAAAAAGCTTTGCCTACAAAGGTAGAAGAAAAAGGTGAATGGGTGATTGACAGTGGTTGTTCACATCATATGACCAGTGATAAAAGCAAATTTATGAGCAAAGAAAGGTATGATATTGGAATAGTTAGATTTGGTGATGACAAAGCCTATGTAATCTGTGGGAGAGGATCAATTTCTTTTGATGGTAAGCATAACACTGATGACGTTTTGTATGTTGAAGGATTGAAGAATAATCTTTTGAGTGTTGGGTAGATGGTTGACAAGGGTTAGGATCTATAATTCAAAGATGTTAAATGAAAGATCTTGAATGCCTCTGGTATAGAGATTGCATCTGGAACTAAGACTAAAGGTAACATTTTCCATTTGAATGCTAGTGAGAAAAGTTGTTTGATTTCTAAGATAGATGAGAGTTGGTTGTGGCATTGAGGGATGTGTCATGTAAACTTTGATTCATTGATCAAGATTAGTTCTATACAAGTTGTTAGAGATCTTCCTAAGATTGTTAAACCTGTTAATCTGGTATGTAAGGAATGTTAGTTGGGTAAAAAAACAAGAATTTCTTTCAAGAGTAAATGATACACATCAGATGAATTATTAGATCTTGTGCATACTGATATATGTGGACCTACAATTGTTAGAAGTGTGCAGGGTGATAGATACTTTATGCTACTAATTGATGATTATTCCAAAATGATGTGTGTTGTCTTTTTGAAGGAAAAATTATAATCATTTGAGAAGTTCAATATGTTCAAAGATAAAGTTGAAACCAAAACCGGATTGAAGTTGAAGTGTCTGAGATCTAATAGAGGTAGAGAATTTTGTTTGGGTGAGTTCAATTCTTTCTATGAGATGCATGGAATCAAAAGACAACTATCTGCTCCTAGGACCCCATAGCAGAATGGGATTGTTGAAATGAAGAGTCGTATTGTTTTAGATGTTGCAAGAACCAAGTTGATTGAAGGAAATGTTCTGAAGGTCTACTGGAGAGAAGATATTAGCACTACAGTCTATACATTCAATAGAGTTCATATCAAAGGTGATACTGGTAAGACTCCTTATGAGATTTGGTTTGGTCATGTTCCTACTATGAAATAATTCAAAGTTCTTGGTAGCAAATGTTATATCAAGAGAGATAGGGATATTGGAAAGGTTGATGCTAGAAGTGATGAAGATATCTTTCTGGGATATTCTACAAATAGCAAAGCCTACCGGTGCTATAACAAGAGACTGGAAAAGATAGTTGAGAGTGCAAGTGTGAAGGTGGATGAAAACCTTGGGAAGGAGATCAAAGCTTATGATGAAGGTCAACATGTCATTTTAGCTCCTATTTGGTCTGAAGAGCCTAAGCATAATGATCTGGTAGAGAAGATTGTTGTTGCTGTGTTGGTTAACAGATTTGCCTTTTCCTTGATTTTATATATTTTTAAAATGATGACTCTTGTATACCCTTCATGAAAAAGAAAATAAACCAACAGTTGGGTGAACCGAATTTAGGTTTACCCTCTGCATAAGAGTGCAGCTCCTCGTAAGATGTTCAATAAAATTTTATGCAAATAATTCAGAAACAAACACACTTTTCACTAGAAAGCGAGAAAGGATTTCATATTCTTTTGTCAACGCAAAAGAACGCTATAAGAAGGTTGTCCATAAATGTAAAGCTCACAGACTTTACTCCTGCACATATTCATTCAATATAAAACTTATTCCATCCAAACTGCTCATTGTATCATAAATGATGACTAATTCTCATTCATGCCTCATAGGACAAGGGGGATCAGAGTCATTTAACCAACATAAACAAAAATAGAATCAATGAATTCATAGATTAAGAAAGCACTGGTAATGAAATAAAGTATTTCGCACATAAGCATACATCCCAACAGAGATTACTATATCTTTCAAACATAGAGATTTGAAGATCGTATCAAAATATCATTCAATTCATGTACCAGAAATGTCTACACTGGAAATCCAAAGAAAATTAAGTCTATTCCTCTAAATCAAAGTTTTTCGGACCCTTAAAAAGATTTCTAGAACCATATAAATAGCCGCCAGGCTATGATAGTCTGTTACAAATAAAACCAGAGTCAAATGAATAACTCCACTTGAGAGTTAAAGAAGTTTAGTTTTTAAAACAGAAAAAGCAATAACTAAACTAGAAAAGCGGCATAAGTCATGAAAAACAGAGGCACGATTAGACTCCTGCAGATGACGTGGCTTCAACCTATTTGTCTTGTGATGTGGGGGTGCTCCGAATGTTCTGCCATTCCAAGTGAGCTGAAGAAAAGTTCAAGAATGAGATGGTGTGGGAGGCTAATGTGTAGGATCCTTTGCTTCCATACCTCTTTCTTTTTGCCTACATGTAAGACCTTACCCTTATGCATTTCAAGATGATCAAAGCAGACAACCAACATTGATTCAATTCTTGCAATCTTTGAGAAATCTTCAATTGTCAGGGACTTTGCTTCTTGAATTTGTTGTACTCAATCTTTGAAAATTTGGATCATATCTGATGAGTCCTCTAGCATCTTCTTATCCTCTTTTAAAAGTTGAAGATCTATCCATTTCATGTATTTTTGCATAGTGTTAGTCAATTCTTTCAAAAGCTTGATAGATTCCTCATGTCCTTGCTCAATAATTGATTTTCTCCACTCAATATTCTCTTTACAAATGAAAAGTACATTATCATCAAGGTTGTGCACTGGCTTTTCATCTAGGAAGTTCATCACTCCATATCTCTAAGTATCTCTCATCTTCTTCAATATAGCCAGCCATTTACTCTTCTCTTTCTCCCAAGCAACTATTTATGTTTCTAACTCTTTACCCACAGACTTTGTGTTCTCGATCACCTTGACCAGATCAAAAATATAACTAGTTCCTTACTGTGCAATAGATTCAAGCCATTCACTGAAGACATCTGTAATCATTCGGCTCCTTTGAACCTGATCAAGTAACTTCTAGTTCATGGGAGATTTTGGATCAAATGACAAAGAAACTTGGGAAAGTGACTGGGGATTTGGATTTTGAATAGCATTGATATATTGAGCCATTTGCATTATAATTTGCTTCATCTCATTTTTGTCTTTTTCATCCTTCCAAGTCCTAGTGAGGATCCTTTTGGTTGAAGTCTCCAAATGTTTAGCATCAACAGCCCAGGAAGTTGCCCCTAGATCAATCTTTTCAATGATGAAATATTTCTCACTGTTATTCTCGACCTCCTTATCTGTAGGGGGTCTAGCTACTTCTGCAATCCAATGTCATGTTTGCTCATCCACATAGATCATGGATTTTGTTTTAAGTCTCTTGGACTTTGAGGTTCTTCCCAGACATTTGCTAACCATATCCTCCATTGCGATTGAAATAGGAATTACAATCCTCTTCTTAGTAAACGAGGCACTCAGCCACTTAGGAGTAGTGGATGTTTCCCTTGGTAATGGTGATTGTTGATTATGTTGGCAATATTACATTATAAGGATATTGAGAAGGTTGTTGATGATTATGGACATAACTGATTAAAGATGTTTTACTGTCTTCATATTATTATTTTGTCATTGATGTCAAGCAATTGATTTTCTAATTCAGTATGATGTTGCCATATCTTAAGAAATATGATATGAAGATTATAAAGAAGTCGGTAAAGACACAGGAAAGAATATGATGAATAAGGGAATAAGTTATTCAATGGGCAACTCTACCAAGTCAGACAATGATGAGATCTTGATGTTTTAGATTGTTTTAACATCATACATATGTTGTAAAATGTAAAGGTTAATACTATACTATGTTATCAAGCAAAGAACCTAGTTGGTAAACCCTAAGGAACCTAGTCGATAAACCCTAAGGTTATCGCAGTCGGTTAATGAAGACAGAATGTCTACGGAGTGAAGTTTAGTATTCACCGAGTTGTAACCGAGCTATAACAGAATGCATTAAATGTTTACATGTGATATTTAATGAAAGAAGCTGATGAGCTGGAGCGGATCAATGATTGGCAAGCCATAAAAGAAGTTTGTTAAATGAATCTAAGGCAATGGAAATTTGGCAAGAAGATCTACAGCTCAGATTGAACCGCATTACCCTAACACAAGTTCCAAGGTCAATGTACAAGTTCCAAGGCGGGGTAAAACATTTTCAGATCGAAAGATACAATGAACCTAGACAAGATTGAAGATCTGATGGCTATGATTGATCATGGGAAATGTGATCAAGGAGATTAAGCGGTTAGAAGATTGTTTATAAATAGGAAACTATTGATAAACAATGTATGCGGGCAAGTGTATGCACAGGGATGCTACATAGTGATTACCAAGCATAGAATCTTGAAGACCTGTTAGAATAACAGAGTATTGATGCCCAACAGATAGACAAGATTAGTTCTATGTCTAGATTGTATTGAACAAATACGAATCTACTTTAGCATTTTAGATGTGAAGTTGCAGATAGATTGTATTACTATTATTTTGTGAAAGTGACAGGAAATCTCTTAACCAAGTGGACTTAACAGTCTTATATATAAATCCTCTAACAAGGTGACATTCTGATTGAGTGTTTGAAATCCTTTGACAAGGTCACTTCTAACAAAGTAAAGATCCTAATAGAGCTCAGGGAAATCCCTTAACCGGGTCACATCTAGCAATGTGTTTGTAATCTTTAACAGGATTTGCTTTTAACCGAGCATACTCTAGAAGAGTATATTTCTTAGTCTGTCTGAAATCCCACAGTGGTTTTTCCTTATTTGGGTTTCCATGTTAAATCTGGTGTTATGAGGTTTATATTGTTCATATGCTTTTGAGTTTGCATGTTTGACATTTTTTGGTTATATGACTGATATTTATGTTACCAAGGTTGAATCTGATGTTTTTATGGATGATTAAGTTTGTATGATTCACCCCCCCCTCTCATCTTGTTGGCTACTGGATCTATACTTATATTAAGTATCAGAACTATCAATTGGTATCAGAGCTTTGGACTCCGAAAGGAAAGTTTAAAGGCACTTGAGTTAAAGATCCAAAGATGTATAAGAGGGATGCACCTAAGCTGAATAAGTCAAGTTTCTCTACATGGCAGAAAAGGATGAAGCTACATCTATCAGGAGTTGGAGAATATGCTATATACTATATGGAGAATGATTCTATTGCACCGAGCACCTATCCATTGACTATGGAAGAGATAAAGGCGAAGCAAGAACATATTCAAGCAATGATTGAAATAACATCTGCATTAACCGATTCTAAGTTTAATGATCTAGAAGGCTGCAATGATGCAAAGGCAATGTGGACTAAGCTCATATCTGTATATGGAGGAGATGAACATGTTCAAAGAGAAAAAGTTGATAGTCTAAGAGGACAACTTGAATCTATGAGGATGAATGAAGGTGAGAACATAACCCAGTACAGTACAAGACTAAAGGAGATTGTAAATCAAATTAAAGGAGTGGGAGGAACTATTGAAGAAAAGGATGTGACAAGTAAGTTGTTAAGAACCCTTTTACCTGCCTATGCAATTCGAGTCTCTGCAATCAATGAATTGAGGTATGTACCTAATATGTCAGTTTCCTTGGATGCTACTATTGGTAAGCTACATGCATTTGAGTTAAGTAATTTTGATAACAGTGGGTCATCGGTAAATAAAGTTGAATCTGCATTTAGTTCTTTTCATCTTAATGAATCTAATGATTACAATGAAAGAAATTATAAGTACTCTGAAGGAGATCACAGTGGAGCTAGTGAAAGATTTCGGAAGAACATGGAGGAGGTACACAAACTGTATGAAGAAATCAGAAAGCAAGAAGATTTTGAAGCACTATTGGCCAAAACGTTACCGAGAGGCAAAGGTAAGTATAAAGGAAAACTACCTTTGAAATGTTTCAATTGTGATAAAATTGGACATATGGCTTCTAACTGTCCTGACAAATATTTTACTGAAAAGAGAGATTACCGAGATGACAGACATAAAGATAATCATTACAGAGGACACGGAGACTTCAAAAGAAGAGATAGAAAGACATGCTTAATTGTTGATGAGGAATCTGAAGATGATAAATCAAATGAGACTAATACAGAGGAAGTTGTTTATGTGGCTATCAAGAATGGATCAGATGAAGAAAGGTATGAAGAAAAAGCCTTAATATCTCACATAAACACTAATGATTCTTGGATTATAGATAGTGCATGCTCACATCATATGACAGGAGATAAACACAAGTTTTTTATGTTAGAAGACTATGATGGAGGCTATGTTAGATTTGGTAATGATGCACCATGTCCGGTAAGAGGTAAAGGATCCATAACACTTCTTGATAAAGCAAGATGCAATGATGTTTATTGGGTTGAAGGTTTGAAATATAATTTGTTGAGTGTAGCACAGCTAAACAACACAGGTTACCGAATAGAATTTCAGAAAGGAATTGTCAAAGTTCATGACAAGAATGGAAAGTTAGCTGCTACCAGGACACAAACAAAAGGTAATACATTTCACCTTGACTCAACTCACAATAAGTGTTTGCACGCAAAGATTGATAATACCTGGTTATGGCATAAAAGGTTTTGTCATGTTAATTTTGATAATCTGATCAAGATAAGTAAGAAGCACAGAGTAAGAGGTCTACCGAGTCTTGAAAAACCTGAGAATGCTATGTGCCGAGGATGCCAGATGGGTAAAATGACAAGATCAAGCTTTACAAGTAAGTCCTACACTTCTAAGGGAATTTTAGATCTTGTGCACACTGATCTTTGTGGTCCTATGAAAGTTCAAAGTTATTATGGTGATAAGTATTTCATATTATTTGTGGATGACTATTCAAGGATAATGTCAGTAATGTTTTTAAAAGAAAAATTAGAAGCTTTTCAAATGTTTAAGTGGTACAAGGCTAGAGTTGAAAATGAAACAAGAAGACAACTGAAATGTCTTAGATCAGATAGAGGAGGAGAGTTCACATCTGATGAGTTCAACCTATTTTGCAATGATCATGGTATTAAAAGACAAGTCTCTGCACTGAGAACTCCACAACAGAATGGAATAGCTGAAAGAAGAAACAGATCTATCGTGGATTGTGCTAGAACACTGATGATTGAGAAGAAGGTTCCACAAACATTTTGGAGAGAAGCAATAAGCACAGCTGTTTACACCTTGAACCGAGGTCAATTGAAGAAAGGTACTTTGAAGACACCTTATGAAATCTGGTATGGCAAGAAACCTAATGTAAGTTATTTTAAGTTCTTTGGAAGTAAATGCTATGTTCATAAAGATGATAGGAATGGCAAGTTTGATCAGAAAAGTGAAGAAGGAACATTTCTAGGATATTCTTCTAGAAGCAAAGCATTTAAATGTCTGATCAAATCATCTAACAAAATAGTAGAAAGTGCAAATGTGAAAATTGATGAATTTACAGAAAGAACTAATGAAGGGAATTCCAAAGAACCAGAAGACTATGATGAATTTGTCTATGTGCAACCGAGAAGTCCTACCGAGATAACTGTTGAAGAAAATGAAGAAAATATCCAGTTACCGAGTGATGAAGAAGATCATACAGAGCCTACCGAGCCTGTATTAGCCAAGTATGTCAGAAGACACCATGCACCAAGTTAGATTATAGGAGATAAGGATGATCTAGTGATGACAAGGAACAAACTGAGACAGAACACATGTTTGATATCTGAATTTGAACCAAGAATAGTGAAAGAGGCATTTAACAGTGAAGATTGGATAAATGCTATGACTGAAGAGATTGATCAAATCAAGAAGAATGACACATGGACACTGGTCCCAAGACCGAAGGACAAAAATGTAATCGGTACAAAGTGGATCTTCAAAAACAAGCTAAATGAAAAAGGTGAGGTCATTCGGAACAAAGCAAGATTAGTTTGCAAAGGTTATACCCAAGAAGAAGGAATTGATTATGGTGAGACTTTTGCACCTGTTGCTAGACTTGAAGGAGTTAGAACATTGTTGGCATATGCTGCTTTCAAAAACTTCAAGGTATATCAAATGGATGTCAAATCTGCATTTCTGAATGGAATTTTAGAAGAAGAGGTTTTCATTGAACAACCTGAAGGATTTGTTGATGACAATAATAAAGATCGGGTATGTAAATTAAAAAAAGCTTTATATGGTCTGAAACAAGAACCTAGAGCATGGTATGAAAGATTGCACTCTTATTTGATTAAGATTGGTTTTATAAGGACAAGTGAGAACAACAACATGTACATGAAGAGTGATGAAAATGGAATACTAATCTCAGACATATTTGTTGATGATATTATATTTTGTGGAAATGACTCTTTATGCAAGAACTTTGGAAATGAAATGAGCAAAGAATTTGAGATGTCATTAATTGGTGAGATAAAGTATTTTATAGGCCTACAGATATTGCAAATGAAAAATGAGATTTTCATTACTCAATCCAAGTACATAAAGGAAATCTTGAAGAAATTTGGAATGGAGGTTTCAAAACCAGTAAGTACTCCTATGACTACCAACTGTAAACTATCAAAGATGATGAATCTGCATCTATTGATGAGACACTCTACCGATCCATGGTTGGAAAACTACAATATGTTGTTCACAGCAAGCCAGATATAGCACATGTAGTAGGTATTGTTGCAAGATTCTCCGTAGATCCTAAGGAAATACATATGACAGCAATCAAAAGAATTTTCAGATGCTTGAAAGGCACTGAAGATTATGGCTTAGTATATCAGAAAGGAAATGATTTTGATTTAAAAGTTTATACTGATGTTGATTGGGCAGGCAACATTGATGACAGAAAAAGCACAAGTGGAGGAGCTTTCTTCTTAGGAGAAAGACTAGTGAGTTGGCTTAGCAAGAAACAAGGATGTGTTTCTCAGTCAACAGCTGAAGCTGAATATGTTGCAGCAGCACTGAATTGTACCAACATTGCATGGATCAAACAACTATTGGAAGGTATAAATGAGAAAGTTACCGAGCCAATAACTATATTCTATGACAATACTAGTGCCATTAATATTTCAAAGAACCCTGTTATGCACTCTAAGACAAAGCACATCTCTATCAAATATCATTATCTTAGAGAAGAAGCTCAAGAGAAGAAAGTGGTGTTGGAATATGTTAACACAAAGGAGAAAATAGCTTATATCTTCACCAAGCCACTACCAAAGGACACTTTTGAATATCTTAGAAGCAAGTTAGGGGTCCTACCCCTATCTTTTACTCACTAACCGAGTTCGGTGAAAGCATCACTTCGATGACTCTATTGAATATCTTTTGGGGAGCTGATGCTAGATTGATACACTTTAGAATGTTTTTCTGAAAGTGTACTGGAATTACTACTGGAATTATACTGGAATAATACAGAGAATGATACAGGGAACAAGAAATGTAAACAAATGCTTTGATCGAGACTCAGTTGATACACAACGGCAGGAAATAACTTCTTACATAAACACATTATGTTTTAGTTCTATTCTTTTTGGCATTTTTGTCAAAGGGGGAGAAGACCTACCAAGAAGGAGAAGACCTCCCCAGGGGGCGAAGACTTGAGAAGGAGAAGATCTACCAAAAGGGGAGAAGACCTGAGAAGACTGAGAGAAGACTACATATTGAAATAAAGACTGAAAACAGAAGAGAAGTCTGATGAATGGGGGAGAGCATTTCAGCATTTCAAAATCACAGCAATCCAAATTTTTTTTTAAAGATCAAATCAATTGGTTTTGCCATCAATGCCAAAGGGGGATATTGTTGGCAATATTACATTATAAGGATATTGAGAAGGTTGTTGATGATTATGGACATAACTGATTAAAGATGTTTTACTGTCTTCATATTATTATTTTGTCATTGATGTCAAGCAATTGATTTTCTAATTCAGTATGATGTTGCCATATCTTAAGAAATATGATATGAAGATTATAAAGAAGTCGGTAAAGACACAGGAAAGAATATGATGAATAAGGGGATAAGTTATTCAATGGGCAACTCTATCGAGTCAAACAATGATGAGATCTTGATGTTTTAGATTGTTTTAACATCATACATATGTTGTAAAATGTAAAGGTTAATACTATACTATGTTATCAAGCAAAGAACCTAGTTGGTAAACCCTAAGGTTATCACAGTTGGTTAATGAAGACATAATGTCTACCGAGTGAAGTTTAGTATTCACCGAGTTGTAACCGAGCTATAACAGAATGCATTAAATGTTTGCATGTGATATTTAATGAAAGAAGCTGATGAGCTGGAGCGGATCAATGATTGGCAAGCCGTAAAAGAAGTTTATTAAACGAATCTAAGGCAATGGAAAGTCGGCAAGAAGATCTACAGCTCAGATTGAACCGCATTACCCTAACACAAGTTCCAAGGTGAATGTGCAAGTTCCAAGGTGGGGTAAAACATTTTCAGATCGAAAGATACAATGAACCTAGACAAGATTGAAGATCTGATGGCTATGATTGATCATGGGAAATGTGATCAAGGAGATTAAGCGGTTAGAAGATTGTTTATAAATAGGAAACTGTTGATAAACAACGTATGTGGGCAAGTGTGTGCATAGGGATGCTACATAGTGATTACCGAGCACAGAAGCTTGAAGACCTGTTAGAATAATAGAGTATTGATGCCCAGCAGATAGACAAGATTAGTTCTATGTCTAGATTGTATTGAACAAATAGGAATCCGCTTTAGCATTTTAGATGTGAAATTGCAAATAGATTGTATTACTGTTATTTTGTGAAAGTGACAGGAAATCTCTTAACCGAGTGGACTTAATAGTCTTATATATAAATCCTCTAACAAGGTGACATTCTGATTGAGTGTTTGAAATCCTTTGACAAGGTCACTTCTAACAAAGTGAAGATCCTAACAGATCTGAGGGAAATCCCTTAACCGGGTCACATCTAGCAATGTGTTTGTAATCTTTAACAGGATTTGCTTTTAACCGAGCATACTCTAGAAGAGTATATTTCTTAGTGGGTCCGAAATCCCACAGTGGTTTTTCCCTATTTGGGTTTCCACGTTAAATCTGGTGTTATGAGGTTTATATTGTTCATATGCTTTTGAGTTTGCATGTTTGATAGTTTTTGGTTATATGACTGATATATATGTTACCGAGGTTGAATCTGATGTTTTTATGGATGATTAAGTTTGTATGATTCACCCCCCCCTCTCATCTTGTTGGCTATTGGATCTGTACTTATATTAAGTATCAGAACTATCAGATTAATGGTGACAATGGCCATGGTATTTCCAGAATCCTCAGGTTGTTGAATTTCCTTTCCTTTATCTGCAGCCTCTGTGATGGGTTGGTCTTGCACCTGAGTATCTATTTCTCCTTGAGTTTCTCCCTCGGAATCCAAGTCCACTACAAGTGAGCTTGTTAGGTTTTTCTAATTGCTTTTCCTAGAACGTGATCTGGTAACACAAGCAGAAGCGGAACTCACAAAAGACTCTCCTAAACTTGTAATTTTGGCCTTCTTCGTCCTCTATTTCTCATCACCTGCAATATCAACAACAATGTTATAAGAAGGAAGAGATGTTTAGGAAGTTGCACGAGTTCAACCAACTCTCTTATCTTTAGGTCCAGGTATAGGCCTTTGTCTGAAATGATGATCTTTTAACCATCTTTATGTTCTTCTAATCACATTAAAGGTTCTGGCCTGAATGCTATCGTCCCCTTTCTTATTCCAATCAAGTTCTGGGATAGGTTGTCCCTGTATCTTTTCATCGAACTCAAGATCAATGACTTCCTCATCTTCATCTTCTTGCACTTCAGAAACATTCATGGATAGGCCCATTATTACAAATTGTTGAACCATGAATCTTGACCACAGCCTTCTTCTAACTTCAAATTCATCAGCACAGTTCTCCCAATAATCCTCCAATTGAGGTTCATGTTGAAAACCATTATCAACAACTAAATTCTCTATAGCAAATCCTCAACTGTCAAATTTATATCTGGCAACATACAATTGCAAATTGAACTTCAAGGTTCAAGGCATCTGAAATCAATGCACAACTATAGTGTCCAAGTTCTACTGGAAAGTCCACCTCAGACTTCCCTCCACTTTTCTTGTCAATATAAGCTAGCTGTCGACTAACTTTTGTTAAAATATAGCTATCCAGAACATATCTGGGTAACCTGAAAGGTTCACCCTGAGAAACTGCCAATTCTAATATATGTGAACTGAGGGAATTGAATAAAGAAAATACCATAAATACCAATAAACTCCATGGCTTCTATCGACAACCTCTTATATGTGTTCCCCTACAATTCATAAACCAGTCTTCCTGCGAAAATATCATTCCATCTCATGAAATTTTTTGCATATCTTTGTTCCTACATATGAGGGTGATATTCATATACCCTTATTCCATCAATCCAAGGCTCATGATGCAAGCCATTCCAATCCCAGGTACAGGCAAGCATATAAAACAAATATGAAGATATATAGAAACCACTCACTCCCGTAAACCTATTTAGACTCTCATGCAATCTTTATGCAATAACCTACCCCCAATCCAGGTAGGCACTTCCGTTCAGCATGACTTGGATGTAAAAATACATCTAGTCCTCCTAGTAAAAGGCATGGGCATTTCCTTTTAACCTATCCAACAGAATGAAAATGTCTCGCACCTCTGTTATGAAGTGCCCTCTAGTAAGTGGCCTTGGTAACCCGGAACCCCCCTTTTGAAGCTTCAACAACCAATTCTTGGCAATCATACTTTTTTAAGCACTCTTCTTATCTGAAAAGAAGGAATATGAAGTGCCAATAGTCTAGTCTTCATATGGCTCTTTATGAGGTATGGCCATAGCTGCCATTATAGTTTCCCTGTCTATTTTCAATAGCACTTCGTCATTAATGTTCCTGATACACATGTGCTCTGCATCATATCAGTTCATACATTCCAATACTAACTTTGGGCATGGTGCAATGATGGGAAATGCAGCAGCCTCAACCAAACCGCTCTTCATAATTTTCTCCATCATAGAATTTTGCGCTGGGTTTTTAGCTCTCTCAAGAAAATTGGAGAGGTCCGCCTACGCTAAGGAAGTATCCCCCATTTTTGGAAGTGAACTAACTAAGCAAGAAGTGTGGCTGAATTTTGGCAGAGTTAGCCTCATAATGGCCCCTCTCATTTTAAACAAACAATTTCAAGAATGAAATGAATTCTCATACATAGTAGAGGGGAATGAACAACATCTAGCTTCTAGAATAAGTAAATGTAGTAGAAGAGAGAATGATTGAAACTAACCTGATCTGGACAACCAATTCTCGGAAACCTTCGGAATGCAGATACAATACCTCCAATTTTCATCGCTTGCAGGGCTACTGAGAAGATTCTAGAAACAATTGCTAGCTTTTGCAACAAAAAAATGGACAAAATTTACACTTTAAACTTAGTTAGCTATACTAATTAAGTAAGTTCGTGTGAGCTAATGTCTGATTTGATGTATAACCGGCATGCATTTAATTTCGGGTCATTCATCACATGACTCACGAATTATCGTGATTGCTTGTCATAATTTAAAAACTAACATTTTGAATTCCCCAAAATATTCTCTTTTCTTGCCGCCACATTCACTTCATGATGCATGTGTCAATTCTACATGGAACTTCAAACTTTAAGAATTCAAACTTTGAACCTTTAACCAAGAACCAAGAGGTTCAATGGTTCAAGTTCAATTTTGAGAAATAACACAAAACAACACATAACACTGACTACGCGAAAAAATAAAGAACAATGAGCGAGCAAAGACAGAACCAACGCATGACCGACTTTGAACCAATGAGGTTCAAAAGTTCAGGTTCAATACCAATTTCAACAAAACACTTTCTTTTAACATAAAACAAAGCCGCAGAGAAAATTCTTTAAAGCGCACTTTGAACTTTGAACTTAGAAAAGGTTCAAAGACTTGGGTTCAAAGAGAAGAAATACATGACCAAAAGGAAAATAACACCAAAAAGGCGACCTTCGAACTTAATTTTTCTAATGAAAGTAGGGAGGGCTAACATGCTGCCAGTGAAGATCTTCAGGATCTTGAGTCTAAAAATTAGAACAATCAGAAGACTTTGAGGTATGTAAGATTGAATCATTCTAAGAATCATATTATTGGTGATAAGAATAAAGGTGTGATGACTAGAAGAAGGTTAGCTGCAAAATAAATATGTTTGATTTCTAAAGCTGAACCTAAAGATGTTGTTAAAGCTTGTAAAGATGATAACTGGATTAGATTGAAAAGAACAACACTTGGGAACTTATGCCTAGACCTAAGGATAAAAATGTTATTGGTACTAAATGGGTTTTTAGGAACAAATTGAATGAAGCCAGTGAAGTAGTCAAAAATAAAGCCAAACCGGTCTGCAAAGGATATTCGTAGCAAGAAGGAATTGATTATGAAGAAACTTTTTCTCTGATTGCCAGAATTGAAGTTGTTAGATTGTTGCTTGCTTATGCTTCTTATAAATATTTCAAGGTATACCAAATGGATGTCAAATCTGCATTTTTGAATGGTGATCTAGAAGAAGAAGTTTACATTGAACAGTCTGATGGATTTTCATTATCAGATGATGGAGACATGGTATGTAAGTTTAAAAAAGAACTTTATAGATTGAAACAAGCTCCTAGAGCCTAGTATGCTAGATTAGATAGATACTTGCTAAAATTGAGATTTATCAAAGGTGTTGCTGATAGTAATCTGTACTTTAAGATTGAAAATGATAACATTTTGATTGTTGAAGTCTTTGTTGATGACATTATCTTTCGTGATGATGATATGAGTATTAAGTTTGTCAGTGATATGCAAAAAGAATTTGAGATGTCTATGATTAGTGAGATGAAATTATTCTTAGGTTTGCAAATTGCACAGATAGGAAAAGGTATCTTTATATCTCAAACTAAGTATGTGAAGGAATTGTTGAAGAAGTTTGGACTAGATGATTCCAAACCGATTGGAACTCCTATGGTGACTGGTTGTAAGCTGCCTAAAAATGATGAATCTCCTAAAGCTAATCAAAGTTTGTACAGATCTATGGTTGGTGGACTACTACATCTTACTCAGACTAGGTTGACATTATGCATGTTGTGTGTATGGCTACTAGATATCAAGTTGATTCGAAGGAGAGTCATATCACTATTGTTAAAAGAATATTCAGATATCTAAGGGGAACTGAAGATTATGATTTGTGGTATCCAAAGAATGATGATTTAATGGTGTGTGCTTACACTGCTGCAAATTGGGTAGGTGATGTTGATGACCGAAAGAGTACTACCGGTGGAGCATTATTTGTAGGTAAGAAGTTGGTTTCATGGGCTAGCAAGAAACAAGATTCGGTATCTTTATCTACTGTTGAAGCTAAGTACATTGTTGTTGCTAGTAATTGCACCTAGATAGTTTGGATGAGGCAAATGTTGAAAGATATCAGAGTTATTTATGATGAGCCTATTGTTATATATTGTGATAATTCTAGTGCTATAAACATGTCTAAGAATCCAGTGCAACATTAAAAAACTAAGCATATATCAATCAAATATAATTACTTAAGAGAGTGAGTCAGTGAACAGAAGGTCAAGTTGGAATATGTATCTACAAAAGAACAAATTGCTAATATTTTCACTAAGTCGTTGCCTGCAGATACATTTGTCTATTTGAAAGACAAGTTAGGGGTATCCACCCCTCTTGATGAGAACTAGATGCATTGAGTTGCATTGATCAAGTGAAATCCAAAGCCTTATTCTTTTATCCGGATTGATGAGTTGGTGTTGCTCCTTTGCTGGAGTAGTTTATTGATTTGGTTGTATATCCCAGGGGGAGAGAGATTCATGTTTCTGTTTGGTTTTCTGCTTTGGTGAGATTTGGCATTTCTATCAAAGGGGGAAAGAGATCATTTGAAAAACTACTTTATCTATCTTGATCTTAGGGGGAGTTTGTTGGTGATATCTTCTTTCTTTGCATTGATTGTTTTTCACATTCATATGTTGCCATCAATGCCAAAGGGGGAGATTCTTGGACTTTGTTGTTCATTACTACTGCTAGGATATGTTGTTTTCATTGATGTCAACATATTCCTGTGAGTTATTCCGATGAGTTTGGGAAGAGTTTTTTGTTTGGTTTTGTAGTTTGATTGTGTTGATCATTGTTTTGTAGAATCCGGTATTTCCTTCAGTATATTCCGATGTGATCAGATCTTGTGCTGAGACTTTGGATTATTGTTTGGGATGATCTTTTTTATCTTCTTTTCAAATGGTTCATGATTTGGTGCTCTGTAAGTTATCTTTCCTCATGACAGTTGTTGAATGGTTGTGTTCTTGAGCTTTGAGACGTTGACCGATGAAGATTTGAAAAGAGATATTGGTGCAATTATTCTGGATGATTCTAACATTCTTGCTGATGTTTCCTAGTCATGTCCTATTTGTTTTGGTGATCTGCATTGATCGTTGTGTGATTTTTTGGTGATTTCTATGAACCGATGATTATTTGCGTGTTATGCAGTATTCCTGGTGGTATGCGTGTTACAATTGATCTTGGCAGGATTTCCGATGAATTTAATCATTTGGAAATTTGAATTAGGTCCATTTTATGTAATGTAAATCATAATATTGGTCCGGTGGTCGATCTTTGTATCGTGTAATGTATTTTTGTAATTATGAGTTGAGGGTTTAGCCCACCCTGTTATCAAGGTTGATGATTTATATATATAGGTGATATACTTATGTAATTTAAGTGTCGATATTGTGTCTGCATTATCAGAGAAAGGGAAATGTGTGAGCAAGAATATATCATTTAGCAAAGTGTTGAGGTGTGTTTGGTGTTGCAGAGTAGACAACTATGCTTAACCGAAACTGTCATCAGGCATTTGTAGATGTTATCATTGCAGTTCATTTCTTCCAGATTGTAGTCTAAATCATATTGTAAGTTAGTGAGACTTGCCTGAGGGTTGCAACCTTCTGGGCATCTATCTTTTGAGCAGTGAGCTCTAGGCAGTGTGCGTGAATGCATGTGCATTCCCCATTGTAATATTTTCACATACTATTGTAGAGTATCATCTTACTGCGGGTAGGTTCCCACCTTGGTTTTTCCCTTAACTGGGTTTTCCACGTCAAAATCTTGGTGTTATGTGTTGTTTTGTTAATTTGTTTATCTATCTGTTATTGCAGTTTAGTAGTTTATGTTTTGGAATTTAATTTGTTGTTAATCCGGTGAAGATTGATTGACACCCCCCCCTCTCAATCTTCCTTCTTGATTGTTGCTAGCACTTCTATGTTGTTCAATTCCTTGTTTGATTAATTTTCCTCATATCTTCTCTTGTCTTTGCACTCTTACCTTCACTCTCTTCCCATGTTAGCCTTTGTCGTATTTTCCTTGGCATGATGGTGATTTCTATATGTACCTACACAAAGAAGACAATGAAGTTAGTTCACAAAGAGAGAGAGAGAGAGAGAGAGAGAGAGAGAGAGAGAGAGAGAGAGAGAGAGAGAGAGAAGTATGAAGGGCAATTCTCAGTGAATTGATGGTTGTCCTACATTGATTATGACTTTCATAGTGAAGTTATGGCAGTCCGAATTATTCCATGATTGTCCTAAATTCATTAGGACTACCATAATAAAGGTATGACAGTCCTAATAAAGTTAGGAAAATACTATTAAAGTTTGTGCATTTGTGATGAATATAGGACACTTGTAATGGATTCAGGACACTCATAACTTATTCTAATTCCGAGTTGTAATAATAAAGATAGTAAGCATTAATCATTTATCATGCAATTATCATTTAACATTAACTCTAATTCTGAGTACTTATTACCATGCATTTATCATCATTCCAATTTTGAGTTTATGATTGGTGCATACATTTCTTAATGATAATATTTTTTCCCTTTTTTGAATTTCACATTATAGTGTACACCAAGTTTTGGTTGTGGAAGTCAAAAGTTACAGTTATGATCATTTTGATAAAAAAAATTGAATAAACCAATAAAAACATATGAAATTAAGTTATGAATGCTAAGATTGTTGAAGTTATGATATAATTAGAAAGATGTGATAAAGGTGGTCTTATTCACATATGCACTACTTATATTTTTCTCCTATTGATGTAATTAAATTGTATATTGTGAAATAGCAACAAAAAAATTCATAATAAATATTTCAATTTAAAAAACATGAGAAAATTACCTCATATAACAAAAATCCCTACAAAAACTTCAAATGTTTGTCTTCTACGATGTCTAACCAGCAAAAAGGTGGTGAAATTGCAATGGAATATGCTAAATATTCTTCTATGATAAGTCAACAACATGAAAAAAGTGTTTCCTTGTCATGATAAAAGAAAAAGCGTAGACAAAACCAGGGAATGTGGACCAAAATCATGGGTCCAATATCTTAGTTTACCATTTTTCATGTGCAATCAATTTGGTGCACACCAAATTTGGAGAGTACCAAATTGGCTCTATCAAATTTTTTAACATTCACCAAAAATATTAAGGTATCTGTGTGTGTGTGTGTGTGTGTGTGTGTGTGTGTGTGTGTGTGTGTGTGTGTGTGTGTGTGTGTGTGTGTGTGTGAGAGAGAGAGAGAGAGAGAGAGAGAGAGAGAGAGAGAGAGAGAGAGAGTTAGAGGCTAAGAGAGAGAGATGTGAGAGAGAAAGAGAAAGGGAGGGGGAGGGAATGAATGGAAAAAATGAGACAAAGACACCAGAGAGAGAGAGAGAGATGGGGAGGAAGAGAGGGAAAGAATGTGATAGAGACACCTAGGAGAAGGCGAGAGAGAGAGAGGGAGTGGGGGATATAGAGGGAGACCTAAGAGGTGGATGGAGGGATTGTGTGTGTGAGAGAGAGATAACTATGAGGTGGAGGGAGGGATGGTGAGAGAGAGATACCTAAGAGGTGGAGGAAGGGATGGTGAGAGATAGAGAGAGCCTGAGTGAGAGGGAGGAAGGGATGGAAGGAGAGTAAGAGACTAGAGAGAGGTGAAGAGAGAGGGATGGAAGGATTGTGTGTGTGTGTGAGAGAGAGAGAGAGAGAGACTTGAGAGGAAAGGGAAGGAGGGGGAGAGAGAGACTTGATAGGGAAAGAGAGAGGGGAGAGAGAGGGAAAGAAAGAGGGAAAGAGAGATGGAGAGAGTGAAAGAGGGGAAAGAGAGAGAGAAGAGGGGAGAGAGAGAGAGAGAGAGAGAGAGAGAGAGACTTGAGAGAGAAATAGAAAGGGATGCGAAGGGAATGAGGGAAAGAATGGGATATAGATATTTGAGAGAGGGGGGAGAGAGAGAGGGAGTGAGGGAGATATAGAGACACCCGAGAGGTAGATGGAGGGATTGTGAGAGAGAGAGAGAGAGACTTGAGAGAGAAAGGGAGAGGGAAGGAGAGAGATAGAAATGGGGAGAGAGAGAGGGGGGGAGGAGGAAGGGGAGAGAGAGAGAGAGGGGGGGGAGGGAGAAAGAGAGACATAGGAAGAGACTTGAGAGGGAAAGATGGAAATAGAGAGGGAGAGAGGGGCAAAGGGATGGGAAAGGGGGGGGGGAGAGAGAGAGAGAGAGAGAGAGAGAGAGAGAGAGACTTGGAAGATAAAGAGAAAGGGATGGGGAGGGAGAGAGGGAAATATTGGGATAGAGACACTTGAGAGAAGGGAGGAGAGAGAGATATAGGGAGTGGGGGAGATATAAAGATACCTGAGAGGTGGATGGAGGGATTGTGAGAGAGAAAGAGAGTTGAAAGAGAGAGAAAGGGAGTGGGAGGAAGAGAATGGATAGAAATGGACAAAGACACCTGAGACAAAGAGGGGGGAGGGAAAGAGAGAAAGAGATACATAGGGAGACACTTTAGAAGCAAAGAGGGAAAGAGAGAGGGAGAGAGAGAGAGAGAGGGGGGGGGAGAGGAAGAGAATAGAAAAATTGGGACAAAGAGTCCCGAGAGAGAGGGGGGGGGGAGAGTAAGAGAGGGAAAGAATGTGATAGAGACACCTGAGAGAAGGTGTGAGAGATAGGGAGTGGGGGAGATATAGAGAGACCTAAGAGGTGGATGGAGGGATTGTGTGTGAGAGAGAGAACTAAGAGGTGGAGGGAGGGATAGTGAGAGAGAGATGCCTAAGAGGCGGAGGAAGAGATGGTGAGAGAGAGAGAGAGAGAGAGAGAGAGAGAGCGAGAGGGAGAGAGGGAGAAAGAGAGGATGAGAAATGGAGAGAGGGAGGGGGAGGAGAGGGAGAGAATGGGAGAGAGATACACTTGAGAGAGGAGGAAAGTGAGATAGAGAGATGGAGGCTGAGAGGGAGAGAGGCTAGAGATAAAGAATGAGAGAGAGAGAGAGAGAGAGAGAGAGAGAGAGAGAGATAATGGGAGAGAGGTACACTTGAGAGAGGAGGGTGAGATAGAGAGATAGAGGCTGAGAGGGAGGGAGATTGAAAAGAGAAATAATGGGAGAGAAAGATAGAAGGAATGAGATGAATAGAGAGAAAAATAGTTAGAGGGAAAGAGAGAAATAATGGGAGAGAAAGAGAGAGGGAAAGAGAGTTAGAGAGAGAGGGAGAGGGAGAATGACACGAATAGAGGGAAAAAGAGTTAGAGAGAAAGAGAGAGAAATAATGGACGATACACTTGAAAGAGGAGAGAGAGATAGAGTGATAAACACCAAGGGAGAGAGACTTGAGAGAGAGGGAGAGAGACTTGAGAGAGAGAGAGAGGGGGGGAATAAAGATAGACTTGAGAGAGGAAGAGAAAAGGAGGAGGAGGGAGAGGGAGATAATGGGAGAGAGAGATACACCTAAGAGAGGGGGAGAGAGTGAGAGATAGAGATACTTGAGAGAGGGAGAGAAAGAGAGACCCCAAGTGAAAGATGGAAAGAGAGGGATAGACCAAAGAGAGAGAGTGGGTGAGGGAGATAGGAAAGAGAGGGAGAGATCCCTGAGAGGGAACAAAGTAGGGAGGGAGAGACCTAAGAGAGAAAGGGTAAAGGGTTAAGGAAGAGAGAGGGGGAATGCAGGGAAGAGACCAGAGATATAATGTTGATATGAGCATGTTGATTACTGAAATTTATATGAATACTCTAAAAACTAGAATCTACATTATAGCTCCTAGAGATCTGGAACCACTCTCAAATATCCTGACAATATATACATAAAATATAACTTAAAACTTATACTTAAATGTTACATTTTATGTATATATTTAGAGAGAGAACAGTTGGTGCCTTCTAAGATGAAAAAAATGCTATGAAATACGCGTGCACCAAATGTATTTTCACTTTTTTTTTCATTTGTCGTGTGCCAAATGTGTTGCCTTGGAAAAAACCAAGTCAAAGGCTTAGATTTGCCTTGGGCATCCAACCCAAAGGCTTGGAAGCCCTTCTCAAGCTCGAGACGTGTTTTCCAACAAATATTGAAAATTTTCTCTTTTTTGTTCATTCTCTCTATCAGGTTTGCACGTGTTTCAATGCAATTTAAAAAAACACCATACAATCATCAAGCTCTCTTTTAGCTATCTGACCATATAATTATTTTCAAATTTTGATAATGTTAAGGTCTTCATCCATAATTTATTTTGTTAGTGTTTGTTTTTTTGTCAAAAACCAACATGATGTATTTTGGTCATAGATTTTTAACCATTTATCAAATTTTGAAACAAATTACATTTTTAGAAACTAGACTCCATTCTACACAATTTTAAAAAAAATCTGATTTTTATTAGTTTTCACAAATTTTTGGAGGGAGCACGCTCAAATTTCTGCTTTTTAGGATGTGTCCACTTCGAAAATTCGTAAAAATTCAAATATTCATAAAAAAATTGGTCGAAAAATCTAGCATAAACTTCAATGTGTTAACTAATTTCTCACTGGAGCAATTTGCAAAATTCTAAAAAAAATGACGTTTTAGGGGCACCACATTTTGTGCTATGTTATTTTTTTCTAAAAAATAGGACCAATAAATGTGGTGCCCCTTTTTGAAACCCTAATGTCCTCCTTTTTCAAAACAAAATAGTATTTTAGAAAGTAGATTTAGAGCACTTCAACTTTTGTTCTTGTTTCTTCTTCAAATTTTGAGTGTACCTATCTTTAATTTCTCGTCGAAGTTCGGACTTTATTGATTTCAATATATATATATATATATAAAATAAATAAATAAATAAAAAAGGTGGCATCTTAACATCTTAAGACCCCTTTTTGGTCCCCCATCTTTGTGCACTTACCCTCTCTAGAAACAAGATTACAGTTTGTACTCCCACTATCTATGATGACCTTGAAACACTTTACTCTTTCATGTTGTTCTAAACAAATACTTCCTTTGAGGTGCTTCTATGACTTCCTTGTTGGGTTTGAGTAATGCTCTCTTCATCAAAAGTGATGATAGGTTCTTCTACCTCTTCCTCATCTTCACCTTAAGCCACATTAACACCTCTCTCTTGACAAGTACAGTGGTTTTTTGTAAACTCATATGATCTATGACTTGCATATTCATTGCATCCGAAACACTTACCCATAAACCTTCCTCATGATTTTTGGTAAGGTCTTCTTCCTCTTGAAATTTGTGATTTGATGGCCTCCTCTTGAGATGATTTCAATTGTCTTCTACCTCCTTACTATCCACTACCACTAGAGGTTCTACCCCTTCCTCTTGAGTATGAATTTTTCTTCCTGGGCAGTTTTCTTCCACCTTGCGTTCTAATTGATAAGCTTCGTCAACTAAACTAGGAAAAAGAATAATGATCTCATCTAGAATACCATTAAGATATCTTGCTACCTTTTGTAAGTCATCCTCTACATGTCCTGCTCTTATAGTTAACCTATAGAACTCCTCTATGTAATCTCTTACTGACATGTCTCTTTGTCTTAAATTTTGAAGTGTTCTGAATAGACTAGTTTGATAGTCTTTAGGTATGAACTTACCCTTCAATTTTGCAACCATTTTGTCCCAATCTCTAATCTTGGACTTTCCCTTTCTTATCCGCAACTTCTGCACTCCATCCCACCAAATGGATTCATGACCTTTCAACCTTGTAAAATAACAAATTTCACCTTCTTTTCATCATCCACTTCATCATATTCAAATTACTTGTCTAATGAATCGATCCAATCAATGAGTTATTCAGGATTTGGGAAACTCTCATACATAGGAATCTCCATCTTAAGTTTGCAACAAATTCCCATAATAGCCTTGATCATTCTATCTTCTTCTGGGACAACTACATTTGTATCCACTTCTCCGGCCACTAATTCTTCCTCACTAACATCTCCTTGACCTATGCTTCTCCTCTGAGACATTTCAACATTTTGTAGTCTTGTCCTAAGATTTTTTATCTCCTCTAAAATTTTGGCATTTATAGTTGATCTTCCTCAAACTCATCCTCTTCCACGGACTTTGAATGCCATCTCTTGATAGAGAAGATCTTTCCACAAAATCTTTCATTTTTTAATACCAATAATAATATAAGATTAAAAAATAATCTTCTTCTCATACACAAGTTTTGGTCCTCAGCAAGACCAAATCAATTTTCTCCAATTTATTTAACTAACAATTCTAAAAAACCTAATAGAAATCATACCGTGTGTCATTTACCTTTCACCTTTTAAAATAGCTTTGACTTCCTAACACTAGCATTTTGTCTTCTTATTGGCAATTTCTGATAGATGAGGAACACATATGCAACCATTCCTTCTTCTCCAACCTTAGTGGCCCTTTTAAAAAACAAGATTTGGCTTCTGTTTTTTCTTGGCAATTAATTTATGTGCCTCTTTTAAGTTGATGCCATATTTTATTTTAAACAAAATTCAACTCCTTTTTCACCTTATGATCTACTAATGATTCACGAATGCAGCATACAAGTCACTCCTCTCTTTGATTCGGCAGCTTTCATGATAGAGTAGATAACACTAGATTTCTCTTTAGTCATGTTTTTTAATCCTCTCAAACTTTCTCACTCTTTGATGGTGTCTATGCGTATCCAATGCATCCATAGATTTGGTCTGGCTGGCAACAATATCGATATTCCCACAGACTGGTTTGCGTTGACTGGTCTCTAATAAATAATGAGAGTTTACTCATTTTACAAGTTGTTGCACGAAAATCTCCTTTGTTTTTATGCTAAATACAAGACTTGATTTTATACATTGAAAATGAACAAACTCAAGCCACTCGTTCAAATCTTCCTTTAATTAGGAAAATCAATGTTGGCATATGCACACTCCAATGAGACATTGTAGGTGATTGAAGGTTTTGTCATTGATGGCAACCTTACAATCCTATGGCACCGACAAGGCATTACACCAGCAAGGCATTACACCGGCAAGATAGTTCACCGGCATCAACAGATCACACTCTACATCAGCACTCAGACCACCCGCACCGGCACAGAGGCCGACAGGATTTTTGATATATTATATTTTGTTTATTATTGTAAAAACTTTGTAAGCTGACTTGGCAAGTTGTAAAATGACTCTTATATATAAGAGAGATCATTGTAGACATTTTGTAAGCAAGAAAAGCGAGAAAAAGGAAGATATTAGGCAGACCTATTATGCGAAATATAGGTTAAAGGTTTTATGTAAAGAACAGATCAGAAACCGGTACTGGATCTAGCATTATAGATACTATTGTAAAGCAGTACAAGATATTGAATTTGTATAATCCACATTGTAAGTCAGTGAGACTTCCCATTGAGCAGTGAGCTCTAGGCAATTGGCCTTACTGCATGTGCAGGCCCCTCTTGTAAGTAATATTCTCTTATTGGCCAGTAAGTGAATATTGTGGGTCACAAATCCCACTGAGGTTTTTCCCACACCGGGTTTCCTAGTTAAATCCTTGTGTCATGGTGTGCTTTTCATGTGGATGCTTTTAATTATGTTTATTGCATTATTTCTTGCATACCAGTATACTATTATAATATGTTCTACATGTTTTAAGTTAAGAAATTCAATTCACTAGTTAGATACTGATTCACCCCCCCCCCCCTCCTCTCAGTATCTGTGGGAATCCTAGCAATTGGTGTTAGAGCCTAGTCCTCTATTTTCAGAAGCCTAACAGCTTGAGGAAGATCTTGACACCAGTAGAGATGGAAAATTTGATGAAGCAACTTGAAGCAGCTCTTTCAGACTATGATACAGAGAAATTGAAAAATATCAAACTAGAAGATGATCTAAAAGCAGCTCAGGATATCATTCAAGCACTTCAAGAGAATATTACTATTACAAGAAATAAGAGAAGAGAACTTTGTGAAAAGATGCAAAATGAGAATGAAGAAATAAGAGAAGAGAACTTTGTGAAAAGATGCAAAATGAGAATGATGAAAAGGAATCACTTAATGATATGATAAGCAAGATGAAACTGGAGAACATAACAATAAAGAATGAGTTGCAGGATATGACTATGAGATTTTGTAAATAAATTGAAGATAGGAAGAAGAATGAAGAAGAATTGAACAGAAGACTAAGTGATGCAGTAAATGAGAACACAAGACTTAGCTATGAAAATGATTTATTGAAGACAGATCTGATGCACACTCAGAATGACTCCAATGAACTGATGAGGCAGAAAGAAGTCTTAGAAAGAGAACTAGAAACTGCAAATCAACATAAAGAAAAATTCAAGAAAAGCTCAGAGGAACTTGGTAACTTGCTAAAGAATCAAAAACCTAAAGGTGACACTTCTGGAATTGGCTTTGAAGTTGGTGAAAGCTTCGGTACTGCAAACACACAGGATCACAACAAACCGGTAAGGCAACCTAATGCTTATAAATTCAATGAAAATTTTTTTAACTGTAATAAGTATGGTCATAGAGAAAATGAATGTAGATCTAGAAATTATCAGAATATCAACACACCCACCGGTCAATGTTCAAAATACAACAAAGTTGGTCACAACTCTGAAAATTGCAGAATGAATGTGAGATGTTATGTTTGTGGAAGATTTGGACATTTATGTAATCAATGCAGAACACAAACCGGCATAGGTTATGGGAAAGCTATTCAGAAGAATAATGTGACTTGTTATGCATGTAACAAGATTGGGCATATTGCAAAATTCTGTAGAAGTAAAGGATCACCGACAGACAACAAAAGTTCTAGCTTGAAAGGCAAAGAAAAAGTTGAAGAGGTTAAGCAAGAATTCTCAAAGCAATGGATTAGAAAAGCTGATCTAAATGTTGGGAATACTCCTCCACCGGTAGAACCAATCAATTCTTCACCGGCAGGATAGAGTGATGCTTCACCGGCAAGATAGAGTAGTGCTCCACTGGCAAGAAGTTCTTCATCAAATTGAAGAAATTTTCCTTGAGGGTTTGGCAATGTAAAGACACGTGCTATTATTCCCTCGATTAGAGATGAGAAGTTGGAAATTACTTCATTACCAATAGACAATGTTAAGTGAATACTTAACTAGCATGCATTAAATGTGGTAGATGGCAAATAAACACCATAAATTTGTGGTTTTGGCTCCATTTCATTTCACCGTGATTTCAAACATTCGTAGAGCGCAAAATTTGCAGAGCTAAGGAATTCCAAGCAAGGAGGCGAAGCACTTCAAGCAATCAATCCATCCAAGATAGAAAAAGGTATTTATCATTATGGCATCCACCTCTGCACTTGAATATATAGCAAACCCTACTGTAGTCGAGGTTATAAAACGCCCTAGGCCTGTATTTCAACTAGTTCCCGAGGTAGCAAAGAAAGATGACAATATAGGTGCTTTCTCTCAAATACCAAAAGGAGTTGTTTATGCTGAAGACCCCAGAATTTACATTCACTGTAACATAGAGGAATTGGGAGATGAAGAGATCAGAACAATGTATAAATCTGTCATATGTGATAATTTCGGAAATGTGAAACCAGAACATAAAATCATTGAAACCCTAGGATTTACTGAAATCCTCTGCATTCCTGAATTTCCAAAGGATGTGATTAGGATAGTCTTAAGTAGGGTACATGGTGAATTTTTCCGGTTAGATGCCATTCACAAAATCACCAAGGAAGCTGTAAAAGTTGTCACAGGGTTACTATCCACCGGTAAAAGGCCAGACAAAACCAAGAAGGTCTCCTCAAATGACCTAGTTACTAAGCTAACTGGTGCTACATCTGATAAAAGGTCCTTAAGAGTCAATGATGTAACCGACACCAATGTAAGGTTTATCAGCATGATATTAGGGTATAAGGCAACTCATGCAAACAGACTCAATTCAGTTTCAAGTTTATGCATTAAGAGTGCTTATGACATGATCATAGATAATGTAAAGATTGATATATGTGAGTGGTTGAAAGATGAGCTAATTGACAACTTAGGCAAGATTAAGAAGGATAAGAAAGGAACTTTTAGGTTTGGAAATCTGCTAGTATGTTTGATGCTACATATAACCAAACAGGTTCCCGATATAGGCTATAAAGTAATTGGATTTGATATACCGGTAGGAAAACAGTTGACAGAACTATTCAACAATATGGGAGAAGATAAGGAAAACAATATCCATGATTACTTTCAAGCACTTAAGGCCAAAATGAAGAAGAGAATCAGATTATCACAAAGATTGTTGACAAATATAAGGATGATATATGTTTTGTAATAAAAAAGGATGAGATTTGGATGGAAGCGGTCATCCCAAGAACAATCTAGGTAACAAAGATGGGCTATGAGACAGATGATCATATAATTGAGACTTATACTAAAGCACTTCTGGAAGCTCCAAACAAACCAAAGGAAGAAGTATTTGGTAGTGCTGAGACCATAGAAAAATAAATACAATCTAAGAAGAGAGTGAAAAAGGTTGATGCAGTTGTGAGAAGAGGTTCTAGACAGGCAAAGGCTATTAAAGAAGATGTGTTAAAACAAACCAGTATCACTGAGGATGAGCTAGGAACTCTACAGCCTCAGACTCACCTATCACCGGTAGGCACTTCTTCGGAGAGTGACATACCTGCAAATTTCAAAAGAGTTGTAAGAAAAAGAGATCCTTCACTGGTAACCACACCCTCACCTAGGAGAACAAGACAAAAACAACAAGCAGTGAGATCTCCGGTTAAAAAGACTACACCAAAGAAGAAACTGACACCCAAGAAGAAGAAGAGAACAAAACAAATTTTGGCCCCTCTTGACATACTGTTGAATGAAATTACAGAGGAAGGGAAACTGAAGAATATAGAGAAATTGTATGACACTCTGACTGCAGATGAAAAAGAACAAGTAGAAAATAGTGTTATATTGCATATGGACATGTATAAGAAATTTTTTATGGAAGTTGTAGATGAAGTTCCAGATGAATTGTTCAAAAGACTGGAAGCAAGAAGACAAGTTGTTATAGAGCTTGATAAGAAAATCAAAATTGAAAAGCTACTAGTTGTTTATCCAGTGAACTCACCTAAAGAAATTGATGATTTAATTGTTGAAGCCAACCGGTCAGTATTTTCTACTGCACACCGACACATTGCATTAATGGTTGGAAGAGTCAATGAGGTGACTGAAGAAACAGAAAATGGATGGGATATATTCCTGGTTGAAAAAGAAAAACAGGAAGAATACAGGAACCCCAAACTAATAAAGCCATATCAGAAGGAAAGAGACAAAGGAAAAGGAAAGTTTGGTGGACCTCCGAGTATCAAAGTAAAAGACAACTTACCCCCACCTCCTTTTACATCACCGGTAACAACAACTATAGAAGATCAACTGGCAGTTCAAAGTATGGATGTAGAGGATGTCAATCCTAATCCTAAAGTCTTATACACAGTGGATGTTGATACACAAAAGATCAACATTGTGGTAGAAAAATATACAACTGGTAAGACTGAGATGGCTAGTGAGCCACCAGTAGCTGAGCAAACTGATAACACACAAGAGAAACCGGCAGATGACAAAGAGTAATAGGCAGAAACTCAGACTGAGACAGTGCAACAAACAGAGCAACAAGAAGAGCAACAACAACAACAACAGGCTCCAGAACAGGAACAGGTATAGGAACAGAGTCATGAGGAAACAGTACAACCGGCAACAGGAGAAGTACACAAACCATTGCTTAAAGAAATGCAAACACAAACAGACCTACTAGAGGTCACAACAAGCTTAGTTACTTCCTCCATCGATGGAATTCAGAATGTTGGTTCCTCCTCGGTAGGCCACAAATCAACAAATATAACTGAAGTGCTTTTGGATTCAATCAAAAGGATAACAGATTGTAGTTCACAGGCTTATAAAGCTATAGATGACACAATCCCAATTTTGAAGGTAATTGCTCCTAACTGTAACATAGACAATAAAGATTCTTTAGGACAACTTGATACTTTGTGTAAATACATCACTGAGAACACAGTGACTATTGAGAAAATAAAGGAAGAGACATTGAAGGACAAGGTAGAAAGTGAAAAGCAAAAATTAATTGAAGATCAGATAAAGAAGTGTACTAGAGAATTTGACACACTTCTACCGGAACTGTGTAACTTATTAAAGGAATACAAAACTCTGTACAAAGACACCTGCAAAACAAACTTTTTGACATTAGACATAGATAAGAAAATAAGCAAGGTACAGGATGAAATCAATAAACTTGCTGATGATTTTGTTAACTCACCTGATACATTATCAGTTTTTGAGCAAAGGATAACAAATTTTCAAGAAGAGTTACTTAAGTTAGAAAGAGAAAAGGAGAGAATAGTGAATAAGGCAAAGCATCTGAGACTAAAACTGAGTCCAAGATTGGACTATCTAGCATCATTGCGGAAGGAAATATCTAAGGCACTGATACAGGGATAGAAAACACCGACAGAGCATATGCAACACCTCACTGGTACAGTTAAAAGAATAGAGACACCAATCAGAGACAATAAAAAGTTTATGGAGAGTATAAACTTGATTTTGGTGGATCTATTTCAAATTGTAACTACCCAGTTACAAGGTTGAAACTACAAACTCTACTGACATCTTGACAACCTTTGTCATTGATGCCAAAGGGGGAGTAGTGGTATGAGAAAATTCAATATCATAGGAATCATATGCCCAAGGGGAGCACACATTTTTGGTAATATTTTTTGGACTTCACATTTTTTGGATACACTTTTGAAATTTCTCATGAGTGTTGCCATCAATGACAAAGGGGGAGATTGTTGGCATATGCACACTCTAATGAGACATTGTAGGTGATTGAAGGTTTTGTCATTGATGGAAACCTTACAATCCTATGGCACCGGCAAGGTATTACACCGGCAAGATATTTTACAGGCATCAACAGATCACACTCTACACCGGCACCGACACAGAGAAAGGAAGCATACTGGCACAGAGGCCGACATGATTTTTGATATATTATATTTTGTTTATTATTGTAAAAACTTTGTAAGACGACTTGGCAAGTTGTAAAATGACTCTTATATATAAGAGAGATCATTGTAGACATTTTGTAAGCAAGAAAAGCGAGAAAAAGGAAGATATTAGGTAGACCTATTATGCGAAATATAGGTTAAAGGTTTTATGTAAAGAATAGAGCATAAACCGGTACTGGATCGGGCATTATAGATGCTATTGTAAAGCAGTACAAGATATTGGATTTGTATAATCCACATTGTAAGTCAGTGAGACTTCCCATTGAGCAGTGAGCTCTAGGCAATTGGCCTTCCTGCATGTGCAGGCCCCTCTTGTAAGTAATATTCTCTTATTGGCCAATAAGTGAATATTGTGGGTCACAAATCCCACCGAGGTTTTTCCCACACCGGGTTTCCTCGTTAAATCCTTGTGTCATGGTGTGCTTTTCATGTGGATGCTTTTAATTATGTTTATTGCATTATTTCTTGCATACCAGTATACTATTATAATATGTTCTACATGTTTTAAGTTAAGAAATTCATTTCACTGGTTAGATACTGATTCACCCCCCACTCTCAGTATCTGTGGGAATCCTAACAATCAAAACTACTAGATACATGCTAAATTAAAAAGATTTAGTTTATTACTAGATTATTAGGAGGTTATAAAGAAATATCTTCCATATGTATTAATCTAAAAATATAAATTTATATTAATGATGCACCTGCATCAATTTGAGTAGGTAACAAGTGTCATATAGTGGTGAGTACTTACCATTATAGTATTGTAATAAAAATATTTGTTCTTATTTTTTATTGTTATAATATTGAATTGTAATAAAAAAAAAAATTTAATTTTTTATTATTATAATTTTGAATCATTGTTCTTTTAAAATTATATTAGAATAAATATATTTATGTAATATTAAATACAACCTTTTGTTAATAAAATAATATAAACTAGCAATTGCACTTTGATGTGCAATGGGTATGCCTAAGAGGTGTGGAAGGTCAATTGGGAAAATTTTGGTCTATTTTTTGGATAAATTTGTGTAGTGCATGAGGTCAAATGATATATGTTGTAGGGGCAAGAGTGAGAGAAAGGAGCCTGCCAAAGACAGGTAATAGAGAGAAAGGTTTAGACTTTAGAGATGGAGAGAGAGAGAGAGAGAGAGAGAGAGAGAGAGAGAGAGAGAGAGAGAGAGAGAGAGAGAGAGGTAAGAAAGAGGGAGAGAGAGAGAGAGAGGGGGGGAGGGCGGGGGGGATAAAGAGAGAAAGATAACGATATATGAAGTGATATATGGAGAGGAAGAGAGGGATATAGAGAGAGTGATAGAGATGAAGGAAGGGTAGTGTATAAGATCCATAGATAGTGAGATAGAATAGATATAGGGAGGGATAAATAGGTTGGAGTGTGTGTTTGTGTGAGTAAGAGAGATATATAGATATAGAGATAAGGAGGGAGAAAGAGGGAATGTGTGTGCAAGTAAAAGAGATATGGAGATAGATATAAAGAGGGGGAAAGATATACAAATAGATAGAGAAAGGGAAGAGGGAGAGAGATGATATAGAAGTAGAGAGATATAAAAAGAGGGAGTGAGAGGGAGAGAGCAAGGGATAGAGAGAGGGAGAGATAGATAGAGTGGGAAGAATAGAAGGGGAAAAGATATAGATATATAGAAGAGGTAAGGAGATATAGATAAGGGAGAGAGATGGAGATGGATATAATTATCAAATGACATGCTACCATAAGCATAACTCCCCAAGGACATATGTTATCCTTAAATTATTGGCATGAAATGAGTAATCAAAAGTTAGTAGCTCTTTCTTGCTCTCTCGCTCTAAACATTTAATTTAGGTTTTAAGTTGAAATTTATTTTATTATATAACTTAGAATAAAATTCGAATATAATTATTCTATAATATATAGATTTTAAGAAGACAAAATGTATAAATTCTAATATCTTTTAATTATTATTTATAATTCATAAAAACACAAATAATTAAAATATAATTTTAACTTAATAAAAAATTAATCTTTAAAAGAAGAAGTCGAAGAATTAGAACAAATAAATAAAAATTAGAATATCTAATAAAAGAAGATAATATTAAAAGATATTCATATCAAAAGAAAATAGTAAATAGTAATAAAAGAAGTATTTTAATTCAAAATATAACTATTCTATCATAATAAAAAAATTAATAAGACAAATAATTATAATGAAATTAATTATAATAATTTTACAAAGACAAAAACAATTAAAATAAAGTTTAAACATTAATTCTAAAAGAAAAAGAAAAAGAAAAGGAGTATTAAAATTAAATAAAGCTCATTCTTTCTTTTTCAATATTTTTTCTTTTATTTTTTAGAAACTTAAAAAAGATAGAATATCCTAATAAAAGAAATAATATTAAGAGATATTTTGACTAAAAGTAGATGATAATAATAAAATATAGATTTTTTTTTCATTCATATTCTTTTTCTAATAAATAATATTAAAATGTATATTTTTTATTTTTTTATTATAATTTTGTTTTTAAAAATTAATATAATTTAAGTGGTTTGGATTAAAATTTATGTCTATTTGGAAAAAAAAAAATTGCAATGTTATAAATAATAAAAAATGGAAAAAACTACCCATAAAAAAAAAAGAAAAAAATTATTTAAAATATAAATTTTAGTTTTTAAAATACAAAGAAATCCAAAAAAAACTTTAAAAATCTATCATTCCTAAAAATTTGCTCCTATAACACCAAAAAATTTAAACCAATCTTAATGTAGATAAATAATTTTTAAGCAATAATAATAATCACTTTTGATTGGTGCAAATTAATTGATAAAAGCGCTTCAGTGAATGGAATAGTATTGCCCACGATAAGTACTAATAAGGGTAATGTAGAAAAAGTGACAAAAGGTGGATTTTGTTTCTTATAAGGTGTGAACACGAGATTGGACTATTCTAGAAATTATGTGAAAGTCAAGGACAATACTAATCACCAATCTCAACTATGACTTTGTTAGCATCCAAGTGGGAAAAAACTAAAATTAAAATCAAAGAAATGTTTAAGTCAAAAGGTGTATTTTGACAACTTGGTGAGGTTAATAGATTGAAGAAAGTAAATGAGTTCTAGAACATACCATAATAGCAAACACTAAGTTGAGTGTGAACCATAGAGAATAAATTACAAAGTAGACAAGATCTTGTTTGTTTATATTAGTTATTTATGATTCCTTCGTTTTGAGTTCATGAACATGTTAAGATTATATTTTCATTCATGCATGTGTTAGATACTTTAATGAAGGTTGCAATAGTGAATTGATAGATATTCTTTTATATGTGAACACTTAAGACATAACTTCATTTTTTTTAAATCGAAGCTTTGCAATTCTTCAAATATAAATTTTGTATCACATTAAAATAGTTTTAATAATTAATTGTGTACATTAAATTTTCAAAATTAATGGAATCAAATAAATATTTTATAAAAAATAACATATTTACTTTAATTTTAGAACATTTTGGATCAATTTTCATCTTCTTAATTAATTAAGAAGTATGATTCAAAACATTCTAAAAATGAAGCATACGTGTTTTCCAAAAACACTTTATTCAAATTATTAATTATAACTTTTCATTACAATTTCAAACCCAAACTTAATAATTCCTATGAAAAAATATTTTATTAATATTATCTATCCATAATTGCCCTTGCAAATGCTTTAAGGCGTAATGAGTATGCCTTTTCCTCCCCTATGAAGCATCTAAAGAATCATTACCTTTGGTTACTAGTGGACATTAACATGTAACTTTCAAATTAAGATTGAGTAAATTTTAGATAAGTTTTGGTTTCCCTTAGGTAAAATTTGGCAGAGAAGAACCCTTTTTTTATATGGGTCAAAATTTCCCCACACGAACCTGCGTTGGAAAGCTCCACATGCCAACAAAACGTCAGCTAAATAGACCCAAAAAAACATCAAGGAAAATATATTAGTCAAATAAAAGAAATTCCAAAGGGGTGTTACCTGCAAATACCTCTGTCCAATAGCTCTTGCGGAATCCAAACGGCAACGTGTAACGTAACGGAAAATTAGAATCCTTCAAAAAAATGGATCAATTCCTTACTTGCAGGCCGATGCCTAAACCAAGCGATTATCCATTTCCCGCGGTATAAAGTTTCAGTCTTCACAGAATAAGCGTACGGTGATTTCTTATTTTAAGAAAAACAATCCATTTCCCGTTACTTATGGCGGACAGATTCGGCCCCAAAATTGTACTAATTTGGCATTTTTATTTTATCATTTGCAGTATTGTACAGATGAAAAATATTTTACTGTACTGTATCAGGGTATGTGAAATTAATGATGGCCGCCATGGAACAAAAACTGGAATTTGAGCACTGAGAGAGGATTTCATGTACAATTTACAATTTACAATTTAGATCCATGACTTATAACTTCTATTGATATTTATTTTACTATACACTCAGCCAGCCTTTAATAGCATAGGTAGCTACTTAAAAGCTTATATCAATCAATGTAATAACCTCCTGGAGCAATATGACCAAACCCTTGGTAGAAAATGAGAAAACCGCGCGCCGTTCTGGCACTGTATGCTGCTGCTTAGCTCTTGACCGGCCAAAACGTGAGCTATGTAGTATGTTGAGATAGCGAGGGTTTGAGCAAGGGCTTAAGAGAAAGCCACGTCTTCCGCTCTGGTCACATGGCGGAGCCTGCTAGGTTGCGGGCGGAAAGACGTTCTCCTTCGGATTTGGTGTGAGGAAGGGCGGATGAGCGCAGAGAGTACTTTCTTCATCCATTCTCCTCCTTCCACACTGCCGATTCTTACCAGCGAGTTCTTCATGGCCGATCTTCGCATTTGTAGCTGAGAATTTGGAGAGGCGGAGGAAGGACAATTTCTATGAAGATTGCAACGGAACGCACCTGGATGATTGCTAGGCGAACACAGGCACATCTTCCTCGCTGGAGCGGACGGAACAGGCCTTCTTGGCCCGACCTTGGGCGAAACCACACGGATAGGGGAACGGGCGTGAAGATTTCTCTTTGGCGAAGCGGATCTGGCCAAATCGAATTTCACAGGTGAAGAACGGCAACGCTTAGGGGACAAAGAAGTATGCAAATTGAAAGAAGAAGAGGAGGAAGAGTAGAAATGGCGGGTGGGGGATTGGTAGCGCTGAAGGGTTAAGCAGGTGAGAGGGAGAACAGGGGCGCTGGATCTAGACTTTGTAGAAGCCATTGATTTTTGCTTTGTGTGTCAAACCGAGGAGAGCTGATTGCCTCAATATATAGCCCTTTTGTCTTAGCCGGCGAGACCTATTCTAGTCTTGATTTCCTGGCTTGACGGAGAAACCGGAGGACCCGGTTATCGATTAGAGTAGAATTCTTATTTCCCGCCCACCGTCGTTGAACTTGAAACCCGTCATCAGTTTTGGTGGCCTCACAGTTATCCTCACGGGACAACAGAATATTTTGTTAGATGCAGCGATTTCGCGATTATGACAGATGTTATCCCTTTTTTACAGAATATTTTGTTAGATGCAGCGATTTCGCGATTATGACAGATGTTATCCCTTTTTTACTGGTCACACTAATTATTTCTTGAAGATCAATCCGAATATCATATTGTGTTGTATTCATATGGCGAAAGAGATAATAATTAGTACTTTTATTGTTACGAGATAGCAATGTTTGTGTCGATTGAAAAATGACTGTATTATTTTATTTTTAGGGTTTTATACAAAGTTCAGCAATATGAGGCATGAGTCATAAACCTTTTTGTTTAAGCATCAAAGATTGACAAGTTTCCATTTTTCCAAATTTGTCTAAGGCACGATCTTAGTTTTGTCTTTTCAATTGTTAGGAGATCTTACACTTAGCAATGCTTGAATCCTAGTAGACTCATTCAAAACCATTCAAAATCAAAGGTCCATTGACTAATAGCTGCATAACTGATATAGGTATTATGTAAATGGTGTAGTAAATATAATTTTCTTTTTTTCTAATGAAATAATATTATTAAGATTGTATTATTTGGATTTAAAAGCTTAGAAGCAAAAGTCTATCTATTATAGATTCACGTGATCTTTAATGTATTATATCTAAAGTAAAATATAAGTTTTTCAATATTAGCATTTTAATTTTAATTATTATGTTATAACTTTTAAAAATTTAATTTAGAATAACAAATAATATGTTAAATATTGTTTCGAAAAGAGTTGGAAAAAAAAGGACATGTAAACTTTCAAGTAGTGCATTAGCAATTATGGGTACTTATTTTTTCCTCCACAAATCAAGCATATTTGGGAGGTGATGGAAGGGCTCCTTTTTTTTCAAATGAATCTGAATATCCAAGAACAATTTTGTGCTCGGATAGAGCTATTATAACTTTTCTTTTTTGAATTTAATATAGTAGAAGTTGCCCCCATGACAACACTTATCTATCAAAATAATAATAATAATAATAATAATAATAATAGTAATAATAATAATAATATGTTAAATCAATCTTTTAATTTTATTAATTGAAAAAAAAAATTAAAAGCTGAGATACTATGAGAAACAAAAATGCCTAAAGTAAGGACAAGTAGAGAGGAATTATGTGTGAATCAAAGGTTGAAGAGGATATATATAGTAGATAAGAAGATAAGAGGAGGTTTTATTACTAGAAAACATGTGTAAAAGGTGTCAAAAGATATCATTATAGAAAAAATATTTAACATCCATGAATGTGAACAAATCATTAGATTTACTATAAAGAACAACTAAGAAGAGTATAAATAAAGGAAAATAATCAAATTGCTTCAAAAAATAAGAGGAAAAACTATTAATCTAGATGCCAACACTACATTATTATCCTTCTTCTTCACAAAAAGTTGGATTATATGTACAACAATTCTGAATCCCTATACTACCATTACAGAACACCTCTCAATGTAATTAAGACTATATTTTAGATACAACAATCTATGGTAGCATTATCAATTATGGTAGCAAACATAGTATATCATATTTGGTGTAGTACCCACAATTCTTGTTTGAACCTACAAATTATTGACTGGGAGGGAAATGGGTTCCTAGGGTACATTAGGGAATATGCCTCAATCAAATGTGTAAGCATATATAACTACGATGTTGTGACAGGCATTGGGTGTAAAATCCTAAGTGTTGAGAAGATGAATGTGTTACAACTATGAAGGTCTATTAATAGAAATATAAGTGTTGAGAAGATTAGTGTATCACAACATTGTTTGTATGTTAATAGAGGTGTAAATATTTCCCCTAAGTGTTCATGTTTGTCATAGTGTTATGTGTGTTAATCATATGTGCTCCCTTTTCCTCTATTGATTCTCATTTATATGTTTATTATTTATAAATAGATTATGGCCATTTTCTAACTATTAGAAACAATTTAAGGCTTATGAAGCGTGAAAGGCAAGTTCTTGGATGAGAAAAACATATTTTGAATTTGGCAACTACACATAGTGTGAAGTGTTGGTATCCAAGCTAGACAAATGATCAAGGATGAGTGTGATTAGATATTGTAACTCCTTATTGAGGGCCAAATGAACAACCATCAACTAAGTACAAATAACACACAAATGGAAGCAAACCCAAAAACAATTGAAGCCAAATGAAATTCAAAAAGTTAATGAATAGAGTAGAAGGACAACCAATAAGAGAAACCTAACCATGTTATGCTACCTAATCCTAGAGATATATTTGTAGAAACTCTTTGCAACTATAATCAAACTCTAAGCTTGACCTAAAACCCATTAGTAATCTAACTAAGATATCTAACCCCAATTTAGCTAACCCTTTCAAAGATTAGTACTTGTCATTATATAGTGCATGCCACTTGCACTAGACCAAATAGGATGAAAGTCAATTGCTAAAATAAATGAGGATTAAAAGGTAGCTTGACCAAGTGAGTGTCATTTAACAAAGAAAAATCCAATCATTCCTCAATAAATTCAAATTGGCAATCTTTTGACTCTAGAACTAACATAATATTAGAAGATCTAATCACATTGTCTAATAGGATCATTTTGATAGAATGACCAACTCCTTGGCATATGACATCAACTAATCTTTATGAAATGCGTGTGCAAGAAATGAGTCATGTCTCATCAATGTGAAGTTGTCAAAACAAAAGAGATTTTTTTCTCAATAGAGATGTGCAAGGATATGTGCTAAAATTAGATAACACTCTTCATGAAGTTTGGTCCATTCTAGATTCTTTGAATTCTTTCTCCTTTGGTTGTTGTTTCATATAGCCAAAAAAGGTAGTAGGTTTCCAACTAAATTATGATATTGATTCAAAAAAGGAAGAGTTGATAATTGTTAATGTGATGAGTAGATGGGTTGGCTTTGTGGGTAAGTGGGATTGATACAAAGAAGAAAATTTAGTATTGACATTATGGAAACCTTAACAATTGATAATCATATTGATAGATGGGAGGGCCTTTTAGTTATTGGGATTTGGCTTCCCTCTTGGGATCCCATTCTTTTATGTGGCCTTTTTTATTTCTTCATAATGATTATTCTCTACTTCAATATTTTCACTTGTGTTGATATGAAGCTTACAAATGATTTCTCGACCTATGCAGTTAGCCTCCTTTTCTCATGTATGGGTAGCCTATTTAATACCCTCTTAGTTTTCTTGCCACATTACTTATTTTTTGTATTGTCTTTTGTTTGGTGTCAAGTATTAATGAAGATAATTGGGGTGCCAAGTGGAGTTCTTTTGGTGATTTGTCTAATTTTTTTCTTTCCTCAACCAAAACACAAATGATATTTTGTGGTTTAATTTTTTATGTTATGTTAGAAATTATTTGTGTGATCCAAATAGGGTAGATGAAGCAAAAAAGCTCAAGTTATATGCTTATAGAAATTACTATATCAAGATTTGTATTTGTGGTACTTAATAACAATTAAATTATAACTTACCTTTAGTAAAAAGATAATTAAATTATAATCATTGTTCAATAAATTGATATGCTAGTTTGTGCTTAGAATAAAATGCTACAACATAACATGATATATGTATTAGTAAAACCCCAACATAGGTCAAAAATCTAGTTGGTAGAGGGAACTTCTCTTTTACAAGAGTATATTACTCATAAATGGATGGTACACCAAATGATTATTCACTTTCTCAATCATATAGATGTGACACACATTTTATTTCACTGCTTCCATTTCAGTAGCTACAACATACAATTATCCTCCCATCCATGGTTATTTACCCAAGCTTACATTTCATATATTTTTAAATCCTTAAAAAAAAAATGTGTAACCTTTCATCTCTTTTTTGGAAATAGAAGAGACATGGAACATCCTTTCTCATCTCTTGTTTGAATTTTTATATTCATTTTGGAAATGGAAGGGACATAGTGCACCATTTCTCCTCCCTTATGTGATTTTTCACATTTCCTTGATGGAAATGAAAAAATATTGTGTTCCTCTCATCTTGGAAAGTAACAAAATAGATAAGACAAAGTAGAAAATCCACTTCTCTAGGATATCCATGTTTAAACATGTATTATTACATACTTTATTTTTCTTTCAATACATATGAAACCTTCCAAATTTAAGGATATTTTGCTCCCAAAAAATATTGCATTCAATATATAGTAAATTCTCCCATTTGTGAGATATATTTATGTTTCATCTTGTGTTGAAACTACAAGTTTTTGTGATGCTCCAAGAATACTAAAATGGATTGCAGAATTTTCTTCCTAATTAATTAGAACAAGTGGTACAATTTGTTTTACACACTACAATAAATTATATTATGATATTCAAAATGATAGGACTCATGCCTACAAAACTCAAGGGCGTGCTCATAATATTGTCCATTTTCTATCTCAAGATGTATGTATGCAATTTTTGTAACATTGAAGAACTTGAAATAGTATTATCCACGTTACTAAAACTCGCAATAAACCCCCTTCATGTAAAATGGATATTATATGCTTATAACACCTAAAAATACTTCCTATAGCACGTTATTTCTGCTCTCAAAATTTTTGGCAATTGACACTCATTGGATTCATTTTTGTTGTCATTGATGAGCTTAAAATATGCTCATAATTTGGATGTTTTGATAAAACTTTTAAATGCCTTTACTTTTGTTATTTCATGGATGTTCAGACTTTGTGAAACCTTTTTGGGATATCCTGTAGCAAGAGACTTTTATATTCCTGCAGCTCTTTGTGATTGACTTGATTGCATTTATTGCTCCGTTGACTCCCTAAAATGACTGGTATATCATATACAGTTTTTGAATGATGAAGTGAATTTAAAATGTGTGATTAATGAATGGATATCGTGTATGTGCCATACGCCTTTTCTGTTGCCTGTTACCTTTTGTTTCACAGGTTGTTGAAGAATAATCGAGTCAAGCGCAGCCAATCTCGGCCTTGCAGTAAAGTCCATTTCCTGCACGACTTCGAGGAAGCTCCGACAAAGACTCTTTGACTGAAATCATGGGAAAGAATTTTAATGACAAAGAGTGGAGTGCTAGATTCTCTCTGGATCGGGTTGAACGCATAAACTCACTTATGAAGTTTGTTCCTTGATTCGAGGATATGTTTTACTTCCACGTCTTTCTTTAATGGAGTTAGTTAGTTAGTTGCTCCCCTGTTTTTAAATAAAGCTTCTCCTCCTGCGCGAGAGAGAGGCAAGAGAAGGATAGAATAAGAGTAGTAGATGTCATGTAAGAATCAAGATGATAATGAAATACAGAATCTGTTTAACCAGAAGCAGAGTTTGTTGTTAGTTTCCATATCAACAAAACAATGTATATCATTCTGTTTTTATGAATAAAGTTCAATGAAGTTCTGAGTTTCATATCTGCGTAATCAGGAGATGCTTGCTAAGGGGGCCCACTTAGTAGGTATCTGTAGCTAGTTAGTTAGTTGTTCTTTCTCGTTAAGCTTCAGTTTGCTTTCATCTTTAAAGTTTTTATACAAACTCGGCTTTACATTGCTCCTGCAGCACAAGGAATCCATCACTGTGTCTGTTCCTGCAGCATAAGGTCAGTTCATAGTTTGTGTTTCAGTTGTATTTATTATGGTTTCTGTCGTAATCAAATCATAGTTGAGTTAAAAAGCTTTGCATTTCCTTCCTGTAACGTAGGTAGGATTTCTTTTCAGTATGTATTTCCGCTAAGAGTTGACCAAAATAAGTTCCTAGTGCATATATTTTGCTGCGCCATTTAAAGTATACGTCCCCTGGTTTGACAAGTAAATGAACGTCTACAGAAAGAGATAATGGTCACCTGTTGGAATGCCCAATTCCTAGGAAAGGTTTTTACTGTGATCTTCATATCCTTTTGTGGGCGCGACCATCATTTTTGGCGCTGTTGCCGGGGATGGCATCTAGCTAGGAGTTTATCAGAAGTCATTTTTGGCATTAGTTTAGCTTGTTAGTAAATTTTTTTAGATTTTTCAAGCCACCATTCATTATATTGCATGCATAGAAGAAGAAGAGACGCACTGGGAAGGTTCATCCCTGAAAATCTGTTTATTGAACTACCATTTGATCCAGCTGACAACGAACCTGAGGAAAATCCATTCGCTCTGTTATTCCAGCAACCAAACATGGCAAATAATCAACCCAATAATCCGCCTCCTGCATTTGAGTTTCCTATTGTTCCCCAGGGAGACACTGACAATCTTAAAAACATTCCCTCTTCTTTGCTTCCAAAGTTTTATGGCCTGGTCACAGAGGACCCAGAAACCTTTCTGTTTGAATTTGATGTCCTCTGTCGCAGTTATGACTACAACACAGACGCTCATAAATTGAAGTTATTCCCTTCCACCTTGAAGGAAGGAGCTCTCAAATAGTTCATGAGTCTGGGAAGAGGTGTAGTTGATAGTTGGGAGGTCATGCAGACAAAATTCCTTGAAAAGTATAAGAAATATTGTAAGAGCGCCAGCAAGGGTGATGATATATTCCAAATTCAGTAGAAGGAGGATGAAAGTCTGGAAGATTACATTTCTAGATTCTTGTTTGCACTAAAGAGGAACTCAAACCATACTCTTAATGAGGACTCTCAGAAAATGCTGTTTCTAAAGGGAATCAGTGATGCTTGTATAGATGCCCTGGACCTGATAGGAGGAGGTGATATAACCCAGGTGCCTTGGGATGATATAAAGAAAATATGTCTTAACTACTCTCGAGCAATAGTTAAGAAAGGTAGAGGTCATCATGCTACAATAGGGAAGTTTTCTTCTGGCAGAGTTTCCCGAATAGAGATAACAAATTTGCTATCTGACTTCAAGCAGGACATCATTAATAATATGGCTACGCAACTGGACACTATGCAAGCTCGAAAGAAACATGAGGAGGCTGACGCAGTTTTGGCCAAGTTTTGTCCATACTGCAGACAAAAAAAACGTGATTGCAGATGCAAGATGGTGGCTAATTTAGAAGCTAAACAACTACCTACTGACTTTAAGCCAGTAGAAGGAGATGATTATCACATGTTCTTTGTTGCACAAAGGAGACCATGGGCCCAGAGACAAGGTATTCCTCAAGACCCTTTAACTTTTGGTAATTCTTATTCTGGATATAATAATCAATGGCAACATGCATATGGACCACCACCATCCTGGAACCCACCTCAACCAAATTGGCCTAATTATCAGAACCAGCAATGGCAACCCCCTCAAGGAGGATGGCAGCAGCCACAGGGGCAATGGACCCCACCTTCAGGAAATTGGCAGCAAAATTCTCAATGGCGAGGCCCTCAACAATGGCAAAACCAATCCTCTGGATTCTTGCAGCTTCCACAACCGCAACCACAAGCCCTTATGCCGCCTCCTGCAGTAACTGCCACAAACCCTGGACCTCCGAAACAAACGCCTATGTCTGCCCAGCTAATGCCCAATCCCAATAATAAACCTCAATAGCCTGCGTATCTTGCCAAAACCAACCAATATCAAGCTTATGCCTTAAACATTAATGACATCCATTTGAGGTCTGGAACTACTTTACCTGCTCCAAAACCGCTTCGGATTACTGAAATATCAGATCCTCCCCATGAAGAACCTACTACACCTGTTGTTCCTACTGAGCACATGTCAATAACAGATACCGTTCCTAAGGAGCCTATTCTGCAAAATCAGGATAACCCACATTTTCCTCAGAGGTTGCAAAGTACTGCATATAAACCCATGGAACAACCCACTTTTGACATTATGGATCAGCTCAAAAATATGCAGATTCAAATTCCTTTATTTCAGGCTATTAAAGATATTCCTATTTTTGAAAAAGCTATTAAAGAAGCCTGGACGAAAGAAAAAGGACCCTCAAACGATTCATGTCTTAGGAAAATTGGCTGATATAATGTTGGGAAATGTAGTTATTCCAAAATATATTGACCTTGGAAGTCCTGTAGTACAAATAAATGTAAATGGCCAAGTTGTAAAAAATGTTTTAATTGATTTAGGTGCTGCCATTAATGTCATGACAAAGCATACTATGGACTCCCTGAACATTTCAAACATTAGGTCTACACCCACAGTCCTGCAGCTTGCAGACAGTTCCACAGTTAAGCCTGATGAGATTGTAGAAGATGTAATTGTCATTCTTGAATCTTGGGAGTACCTTGCTGATTTCACAATATTATCAGTTAAGGCAACTTTAGGAGGGTATCTAGTTATTCTTGGTAGACCATGGTTAGCAACTACCGATGCTTTTATAGGATGCCGTTCTGGAGATATGACCATTTCTGATGGGCAGTCCACAAAGAAATTGGCTCTGTATCCTCCTGCTAGACCTCAGCCAGATTTGTCCCAACCTGTTTGGCCAGATGTGGGGGAGGAAATTGAAGAAACCAATTCCTTGGCTCAATTAATGATGATTCAAAATGACCCATTCTCACAACTTCAGAGTGAAGATGCCTTATTGTTTCAAATTCTACAAAACAACTTTGATAAAGGTGGTTCATCTGAACCAAATGATACTCATTTACAATATTTCCTGCAGCAATCAGATTCTGAAAATTCACTGCCTAAACTTCCAACGATTTTTCATAATTTGCTTCCACAAGAGATACAAACATTACCTGTAGACTCTATGAGTGATCTCACTGAACAGATAGAATTGTCTCAAGGTCATTGTCTGAATATCAATAATAAGCTGTCACAGTCTCAACAGGTTGACCTATTAAAGATGCTACAAGAACAGCATAAAGCTTTTGCATGGGAATATGGGGACATGCAAGGAATAGATCCTCGAGTTTGTACTCATAGGATATATATCAAAGAAGATTGTTCACCAATTAGACAACCTCAAAGAAGAGTAAATCCAACACTTAGGGAAATAGTTAAAAGTGAACTTCAAAAATTGTTTGATGCTGGCTTTATTTATCCAATCTCTGACAGTCAATGGGTTTCTCCCTTAGTTATTGTTCCCAAGAAAGGTGAAAAATGGAGAGTATGTGTCGATTACAGAGAATTGAACAATGCTACTAAAAAAGATCACTTTCCACTACCTTTTGTAGATCAAGTATTAGACTCACTGTCTGGCAAAAGATATTTTTCCTTTTTGGATGGTTACAGTGGATACAATCAGATAAAAATAGCCCCTGAAGATCAAGATAAGACCACTTTTACCTGTCCATGGGGAACATTTGCTTATTCGATCTTGCCTTTTGGCTTATGCAATGCGCCAGCAACATTTCAAAGAGCAGTAATTAGTATCTTTGCTGATATATCTCATGAATGTATGGAGATTTACATGGATGATTTCACTACCTATGGAGTCACATTTGAAGAAGCACTGCTAAATTTAGAAAAAGTATTGAAAAGATGTAGAGAGCAAAATTTGTCTCTAAACAGTGAGAAGTGTTTTCTAATGATGGAAGAAGGTATTGTTCTAGGTCATCATGTTTCAAAAAATGGAATTCAGGTCGACCATGCTAAAATTGAAGTAATTCAGAATTTACAAACTCCTACAAAACAGAAAGATGTCAGGAGTTTTCTTGGTCATGCAGGGTATTATAGAAGGTTTATAAAAGACTTCAGTAAAATTGTCAGTCCACTTTATGCTCTGTTAACAAAGGATTCCCAATTTGAGTGGACAGAGGCCTGTGAAAAATCCTTCCTGCAATTAAAGGACTTGCTTACTAAAGCCCCTGTTCTTCAAGGTCCAAAATGGAATTTGCCTTTTCACATACATGCTGATGCTTCTAACTTTGGCATAGGAGCAGTTCTGAATCAAAAAGAAAATTCAGTTGAACATGCTATTTACTTTATCAGCAAGAACCTTCAAGGTCCTGAGCTCAACTATACTGTCACAGAAAAGGAGTTGCTTGCAGTAGTATATGCTTTGAATAAATTTAGACATTATGTCACAGGTTATCAGATATTCGTCCATACTGACCATGCAGCAATTAAATATCTGATGAACAAACCTGCCATTTCTGGTAGGTTGGCACGTTGGCTCCTGTTGTTACAAGAATTTGATATTTCCATAATTGACAAACCAGGGAGAGCTAATGTTGTAGCTGACTTTTTATCAAGACTCCAATCAGCTACACCTGTTGAACATGAGATCATTGATGATAAGTTCCCAGATGAACACTTATTTTCCATCACTGCACATATACCCTGGTATGCAAACATTGCCAATTATCTAGCAGCAAACAGAATACCAGACTACTTTTCTCCAAAAGAAAAGAAGTTGTTAATAGAGAAAAGTTTTAACTTTTCCTGGATTGTAAATAGTTTGTTTTATACTGGAGCTGATCAGGTAATGCGAAGATGTGTAAGAGAAGACGAAACTTATGACATATTGCATGCTTGCCATGATGAACCATGTGGAGGACATTTTGCAGCAAAAAGAACATCAATGAAAGTTCTTACAACAGGGTACTACTGGCCAACATTACATAAGGATGCTGTGGTCTATACAAGAAAATGTGACAAATGCCAGCGTATGGGAAGACCAACTAAGTCCGATGAAATGCCACTACATCCACAGATAATAGTCACCCCTTTTGATAAATGGGGGATGGATTTTGTAGGACCAATTGATCCACCATCAAATGGAAAGTCATACATTCTAGTTTGCACGGACTATGTAACAAAATGGGTTGAGGTAATAGCTATGGCTCATGCTCAGGATAACAAAGTTGCTGAGTTTTTGTATGAACAAATTTTCACAAGGTTTGGGGTTCCTAGAGAGCTTGTAACCGATCAAGGAGCTCAGTTTACATCTAATCTGATCACAGCACTAATGAATGAATATAAAATCAAACATAGGAAGTCCAGCCCTTATCACCCTCAAGCCAATGGTCAGGCAGAAGTAACAAACAGAGAAATTGAGGCGATCCTCACAAAGACAGTACAGATACATAGAAAAGATTGGAGCAATAAACTTCCTGAAGCAGTTTGGGCTTACAGAACTACATGGAAAACAACAACTGGGTTTACACCTTTTGAGCTGCTTTATGGGAAAACAGCCATGTTACCTATAGAATTTGAACACAAAACTTTGAGGATAGCTCTTGAACTCAATATAGACATATCTGAAGCACAGAAGGACCGTCTCCTGCAGCTAAATGCTTTGGACGAAATGAGAAAAGTCATCCTGCAGCATACAGAAGCAATCCAACAGCAAAGGAAAAAATGGCATGATCAGCACATCAAAACCAGGAAATTTTCTACTGGAGATTGGGCTCTGTTATATGATTCCAGATATCAAGAAAACCAAGGTAAGCTCACAACACGTTGGCTAAGCCCCTATGAAGTTGAAAATGTGTGCGACAATGGAGCTGTACAGCTGGTAACAATAGACCCAGTCCACTTCAAATTGCTGGTGAATGGCCACCGACTCTGGTTATACCACAAACCAGTCTCCAAGGAAGAATTCATGCAGCAGTTCGTTCAGGTTCCTCCCACTACTCTTCCTGCAGCCGAAGGCTTTTGCCTTTCTCCTGCAGTGTCACCGTAATTTTTAAAAAAGCATGCCCATAATAAAGGTTTTCTTTTTTTTTGTAAAAGGAAACCCCTTTTCTCCATTCTCATTTATCGCCCCCATTTCACTTCTTTCACTTCCATCCATTCATTTCATTTATTCATTTCATCCACCCATTACACCCATCCACGTCATCCATCCGCATCAAGCTTAATTAAAATATCTTTTTCACTTGTCAATCTATGCAGCTGCCGTCATATTTTTTCACACGTACGTGCAATTATCAAAGGTACGCCATATCTTTTCTTATCACATATTTGATTTATTTCATTCTATTCATTTTCTGATATGCATGTACCGGTCATTATTGCCTGAACTTCTGCCTGTTCTTTGCGACATGTGAGGACACATGTCATATTTTAAGTAGGGGGCAGGGTAATCTATCTTTTAAAACCTGTCTTTTCACCGCTACCATAACTGCAAAATAATCTTCTTTAATACTTTTCTGGTACTTTCCAACTATGATCGCATGTCTTTCTTTATTGCATAATCATGATTAAGACTGCTTATTCAAAAAAGTTCTTTTTTTGAAAAGAAAGAAAGTAATGTGATGGCACAAAAAAAGAAAGAAACCAGAACAGAAGGGAAGCAGTGAATTTGAATCTTCACCAAGGAATTGAGTTTGGCTGAAAGAAAACTGAAAACATGGGTGGTCAGTTGGTGCGACATGAGCCTACAGCTCATGAAATATTATTGCAAAATCCGCAAACAGTCCACGCATTCAGCCTCTGTGAATGGTTAAATTATTTTTTGAGCTTAAATGATTTCAATGAGGAGGCTGCTACAGAATTTCTGAGGACCCTTTCTGAAGGGGAAGCCACCGTATGGGGTCTAACGGTTGTTGCAACTGAAAACAGAATTGCAAAAGTAACTGGGCTTCCAGCCGTTGGAGAAAACTTTTCTTCAGACGCTGCAGCAGCAAGGGCCGAGTTTTCAATGCCTACTGATGGACCTCTGGAAGTCTCCAAGCAGGGATGCAAGCGCGTATCATTGCCTCCTCCTTATTCAGAGTATGTTATTTACATAATCAGGTATTTGACCTGTGAAGGCTGTTTTTCCTATCTACATTCTCATCATTTCAAATTATTGAGCCATATGAGGCATGGGTTAGTTATAAATGTTCCGAATTTCTTGTTAAAATTTTTAGAACACAATGCCCACGGAACTCAACAAGGAAAAGATAATTTTGTCACTCATCATGCCCTCATTAAATTACTGATTGAGCGCTCTTTAAGGGATGTCTCATCTCTCTCCTGGCAACAATTTGTTGCCCAAAAGAGTTTGCAAATTCCACAACCTCCTAGGGTACTTACCCCACGGCCTCAGAAAAAGAAGAAAGAAAGTCCATCTACCAGTAAAACAGGGCAAGGGTCATCTACTCCTGTAGCACCTAGTCCTGCAGCTTTCGTACCCGAATCCTCTGCTAGGATTCAAACTAGGTCTGCCACTAGGAGTGAGAAGGGAAAAGCAAAGGTAGAAGGGTCCCCAGAATCTGACCCTCTTTCTCGGAAAAGGCAATGCCCTTCTCCTGTAGCACCTTCCCCTGCAGCTGTTTCTCCTACAGCAACGCCTGTTGCTATTTCTAGTTCGCTGTCATCCTCTGGTAGGGCAAAGCCCTCTACGCAAACAAAGAAGAGGAAAACTGTCGGAACTCCTCCTGCTGTCGCATCAGTGTCAAGAAGAGTGTCCACAAGGAAACAATCTAAGACCTCCCCTGCTTCACCACAATCAGAGGTGATTGTAATTTCAGAAGAATCTATTGAGTCTGAATTTAATGTTTCTCAGAATGTATCCGAAAATGCTGCCCCGAGTTCAATCGTTCCTGAAGTGGAACAAGTTGAGACAAAAGAAACAGGGCATAATGAGCAAGGGTTACCAAATCTTGATGATTTGGCTACTGCTGCTATGTAATTTTCGGAGAAAGCACAGGCTTCTCCACCACAGGAACAAGAAGAATTTATCTTACAGCAAGAGGAAGAACAGACTGAACAATCAAATGTGCCTAGTGAAGTTGTATCTCATCCTGAAGTTTGCAAAGCCATTGTTATGTATAAGAAAACATTTTTAATAGAGTTTTGAGAATATGTTAAAGCTAATTGGGAAACAGTTACATTGCAAACCCTGACTTTCCGATACATAACCCAGACTGTCATGCAGCAAAGTCTATGGGAAATAAAAAAAAAGAAATTAAATAAGAAAATTGAAAGTCAAAAGCAAGAAATTGCTGAGTTGAAAGCAAAAACAGACGAAATGTTGAAAGTAACTGGCCAGATTATGGAATGTAAACCCCCACCCAGAGTTTATGCTCTGTGCCTTAAAGAACAGTTTTTATGGTTCCAATTAATGAGAATTTCCAAAAACCAAGATCCTATAATTCATAACGCCAAAGACTTCTATGAAGCATACCAGGCAGCCCCTAACTGGTTAAGGAATTCTCTCTATGAATTCTATTTGCATGGCTTTTTAATACCATTTGAAATAGAATGGAATCCTCTTCTATATATTGGTGATATTCATTTAAGAGCATTTATGTCATGGGCAGCAAATGAGGCAAATTATGGCAGGCAATGGGAAACATATGAGGAAGTTGAGAAAACAAGGCCTGTTCCATTACGATCTCACAGTTCAAATCCTTATGCAATGTTGAAAGATTGGTTTGCTCTGACATATGGTGTTAATAATGTTTCAGCAAGAGGGAAAATATTTGATATTAGAAAACAGGTATATGATGAATTCCAGGCACAACAATATTCATTTTGGAAATTGGCATTCTCCAGAAGTGAGAAGAGATGGGAAAGGTTAACTGTTGGGTTAAGAAAGTCAGAACCGCATAGTCCCTTAAATTTTACAGCAACTCTCAAACGAACCAGCAGATATATTCAATTGGGACTTCAAACAAGATTTGAACTGTGGTTACCGCTGACATTCAGACCCCCTGTGCTAATGTGGCCACTTTATCCTCACCAGGCTACAAAACTCAACAATGAATTAGAAGACCAAAGGTATGAAAAATATCGGGATTTCAGAGGATTTTATTACAAGTTTAAAAATCCGTTTCAGAATCATGTAGCAGCCACCGACTTCAGAGAAACAACCAGGAAAGTTAATGCTGGAGGACTAGCATTGGGCTAAGTAGGGGGCAGTGATGAGCTTAAAATATGCTCATAATTTGGATGTTTTGATAAAACTTTTAAATGCCTTTACTTTTGTTATTTCATGGATGTTCAGAATTTGTGAAACCTTTTTGGGATATCCTGTAGCAAGAGACTTCTATATTCCTGCAGCTCTTTGTGATTGACTTGATTGCATTTATTGCTCCGTTGACTCCCTAAAATGACTAGTATATTGTATACAGTTTTTGAATGATGAAATAAATTTAAAATGTGTGATTAATGAATGGATATCATGTATGTGCCATACGCCTTTTCTGTTGCCTGTTACCTTTTGTTTCGCAGGTTGTTGAAGAATAATCGAGTCAAGCGCAGCCAATCTCGGCCTTGCAGTAAAGTCCATTTCCTGCACGAGTTCGAGGAAGCTCCGGCAAAGACTCTTTGACTGAAATCATGGGAAAGAATTTTAATGACAAAGAGTGGAGTGCTAGATTCTCTCTGGATCGGGTTGAACACATAAACTCACTTATGAAGTTTGTTCCTTGATTCGAGGATATGTTTTACTTCCACGTCTTTCTTTAATGGAGTTAGTTAGTTAGTTGCTCCCCTGTTTTTAAATAAAGCTTCTCCTCCTGCGCGAGAGAGAGGCAAGAGAAGGATAGAATAAGAGTAGTAGATGTCATGTAAGAATCAAGATGATAATGAAATACAGAATCTGTTTAACCAGAAGCAGAGTTTGTTGTTAGTTTCCATATCAACAAAACAATGTATATCATTCTGTTTTTATGAATAAAGTTCAATGAAGTTCTGAGTTTCATATCTGCGTAATCAGGAGATGCTTGCTAAGGGGGTCCACTTAGTAGGTATCTGTAGCTAGTTAGTTAGTTGTTCTTTCTCGTTAAGCTTCAATTTGCTTTCATCTTTAAAGTTTTTATACAAACTCAGCTTTACATTGCTCCTACAGCACAAGGAATCCATCACTGTGTCTGTTCCTGCAGCATAAGGTCAGTTCATAGTTTGTGTTTCAGTTGTATATATTATGGTTTCTGTCGTAATCAAATCATAGTTGAGTTAAAAAGCTTTGCATTTCCTTCCTGTAGCGTAGGTAGGATTTCTTTTCAATATGTATTTCCGCTAAGAGTTGACCAAAATAAGTTCCTAGTGCATATATTTTGCTGCGCCATTTAAAGTATACATCCCCTGGTTTGACAAGTAAATGAACGTCTACAGAAAGAGATAATGGTCACCTATTGGAATGCCCAATTCCTAGGAAAGGTTTTTACTGTGATCTTCATATCCTTTTGTGGGTGCGACCATCAGTCATTGATGGCAACAAGATTTGATGGAAGTCACAAACTGGCACTAGGAGGCATATACCGACAAATACTGGCATTGGAAGCATTTAGGCCTACACCAGCACCGGCACCGACACCGGCATCAATACTTCAAGGAAGCCAACATCAAGGAAGATTTATTTAGTAAATCATTTTATAATTATTGTTGAGGTCGACATTGAATATCTTTTGTAAATGCATTGTAAGCCAACATAAGGCATATAATGTGTAATAGGTATATAAGTCAGTCTACTAGGTCAATTTAATATATGATGATATGACGGAATAGAGATAGACATATATAGGTATAGCAGAACTGTGAGATATGAAATATATGTATGGAGATCATTTTTGTATGCGAACATTATATCATGCAATGATCTATAGATAGCTTGGAAAGCATTCTTGGAGGAGAAGTAATATCGGTAGTAATTCAAGTTTGTGAACCAATACAGAGTAGAACTAGAACCGGAACTCTATCTGGCATAGCCGATGCATTCTTGAGTTCATTTTCAATAATTTACTTTGGTAGAAAGCTTGTAGTCAATGAGGCTCTTTAGTGATGAGCAGCATGCTCTAGGTAGTGTGCCTTCCTGCAAGTGCAGGCCCCTATTTTATGTAATATATTTTCATATGGCCAGTGAATTGATATCATGGGTCACAAATCCCATCATGGTTTTTCCTCATTGAGGTTTTCCACATATAAATTATGTGTGTTATGGTGTTCATTTATGTGGATGGTTTATTTGCTTCTTGTTATATGCTTATTTGTTTACCGATACATACATGCATGGTTTCGAAAGTTAAAAATTGTTCATTCCGGTATAACACTGATTCACCCCCCTCTCAGTGTTCTCTGATCCCAACAATTGGTATCAAAGCTTGGTACCTCGGAAGAAGTTTAACATCTTGAGGAAGATCCTGAAACTAGAATCTTTGAACATGGCTATGGAGAAGCAACTTGAGATGGCTCTTGAGCATTATGATGTTGAAAGGATGAAGAACTTGAAATTGCAAGAAAAATCGAATCCTACAAATGAATTCATTCTTATCCTGCAAGAAAGGTTATCATCTGCTCAAGCCAAGAGAAAAGAACTTCTGCAAGAATCGGATGATGAGGAGAAGAATGTTCTTAAGAAACAATGTCAAAAACTAAGTCAAGCAAACGTGCTCATGAAAAATGAAATGCAAGATCTGACCATGAGGTTATCAAAAGATATTGAGGATAGAAAGAAGAATGAAGATAATCTTTTTTTATCTCTAAAGAACAAGTTTGATGAATGTGGAAGATTGACTCATGAGAATAATTTGTTGAGGACTGATTTGGCACACTCCCGCAACAATGAACAAGAACTTGAAAGACAAGTAACTACTCTGAGAGATGATCTGACTACTGCAAGTGAGTATAAAGAAAAGTTTAGGATCAGTGATGCATAGTTGGATGACTTACTAAAAAGACAAAGACAGATTGATGATTCTAGATGACTTGGATTTGTACAAGGTGAAAGCTCTGGTACTGCTAATAAAGATCAGACAATCAGTATGTAGAACTCATTAGAACAGAGGAAACCGGTAAGGCAATCTAATGCTTATAAATTCAATGGTAGATGTTTTGTTTGTAATAAATTTTGGCATATGGCTAAACAATGTAGAAATAAGGCAAATCAAAAATACAATTCTATTCTCGATCAATGCACAAACTACAAGAAATATGGTCATAGATCAGAAGATTGCAGAATGAATGTTAAGTGTCATGCATGTGGAAAGTTTGGACATTTTGCTAATCATTGTAGGTCAAGAAATAATACCGGATATGTCAAAGCAATTCAAAAGAATAATGTTACATGCTATGCATGCAACAAAATAGGTCATATTGCTAAGTATTGCAGAAGTAAGACTCAATCGGCTGATAATGATAAAGACAATGAGAAAGGAAAGAAGAAGGTAGATGAAATACAACAAGATCACACCAAGAGATGAGTTAGAAAATCTGAAGAACAAAGTGGAGATGGATCTATATCAACAAATCCACCGGTAGAACAGGGTATTCCTCTACTGGCAGGAAATTCCACTAGTAACTGAGGCATAAGCCTTAGGGGTTGGCAAAGTCACTGCTAAATTTTGCATATTACCCTGGAAGAGATCTAAGTAGATCTAGAAAGAGATCTGGAGAAATGTGTTCATCATCGATGAAGGTTACCCCGACACATAACTGTGAAACCGACATCCGTAGGGTTGTTGGTGAAGCATTAATTACAAAAAATTAAGGTTTTTACTCGCTTATAAAAGAGGGCAAGTGAATTCATTTTCACTCACCGAGCATTCAAGAAATCAGAGCAAAGTAAAGGTGAATTAAGAGCGAGCAAAGCATTGAGAGAGGATTTTGAGCAGTTTTTTGAAGCACTCAAATCCTTTACCAGCATTCACTTTCAGATATTATTCAAAATTACATATGGATCTTTCACTCCTACTTTTATTGCAATTCCCACAATCGTTGAAGTCAAGGATAGGTTAAGGCCAGTCTTTAAGGAGGTTCCCGATATTTCCAAGAAGGAAGACTCTGTGAGAGCATTTTCTAGGGTTCTTGACGGAGTAATGTATGTTGAAGATGTGAGGGCATACATTCACTGCACTCTTGAGGATTTGGGCACCGAAGACATCAAAAGCATGTATCAATCAGTGATACTGGGAGACACCGGAATGATCAAACTATAATTCAAGGCAATTGAGGATCCAGGGTTAACTGGTATTTTGTATTTACTGGAATTTAAGGATGAAGTTATCAGATACGTTCTGAACAGGGTTCACAACGAATCCATTTGGTTAGACAGACCCTACATGATCACAAAGGAAGCTATTCAAGCTATCACTGGGTTACCCAGGGTCGGACAAGAACTTGGTAAGAAAATTTCCAACACAAAGGTTTAGAAACTCACTGGTTCTACACCTAATAACAGATTAATGAGGATAAGCACAATCACCAAAATGAACATAAAGTTTGCAACCATGATCATATGATACAAGGTAACTCAATCTAATCGATTGAATTCTGTTGCAAGTTCATGCATTCATGTTGCATATCAAATGCTAAGGAATAATGTGAAGTATGATTTATGTGAATTGATGCTAAACCTTACTAAGATCAAAGGAACCAAGAAAGGCACCTTCAGATATGGAAACTTAATTGTTTGCTTAATGCTTTACTTCCTGAATGAGCTACCCAGTTTAGGAAAGAAGCAATGGGCTCATGACATACTGGTAGGTATGCAAATCAAGATAGTTATCATCGGTCTTGGTACCAGTAGAGATGAGAAACTTTGGGGTTATTTTAAGACATTTCAGGAGAACATGAGGCAAAGGGAAAGAATTTCAAAGAATATTGTGGAGAAGTATTCCACTGACATATGTTTCATGATGAAAACTGATGAAACTCTCATGGAAGCAGTTGAACCCAGGCAAATCTGGATTACTGAGCTTGGATATGAGGTAGATGACAACATTTTTGAACTCTGTGCAAAAACGTTGTTAGATGCCCCGTTAGATGATAAAACAGAGCACTTCGGTACAGCAGGAGAGAAGGCTCTTGAAGTAAAAACAAGTTTTAACAGGAAAAGAAGAGAAAAGAAAATAGAGAAGATGTCTACATATGTGCAAGATGTGATTCACAAGATAGACACTTAATTATGCTCTAAATCTAAATAGGTAGCTAAACCGTGCTACTGCAGAAGTGAAGAAGTCACAAGTACACATTTCCCCAATCACTACTGACTCTAACTCTGAGGATAATGAGCCTCTGGCTTTCAAAAGGGTGCAAAGGAAGAATGTGGTAAAACTACCGGTAGAGCAACAAAAGGTAGAACCTAGGAGGAGACTTGTCAAAAAGGCAGCTCAGCCTACTACACTTCCACCACCGGTAAGGAAGCCTATGCAGAAGAGGAAGCCAGTCACATCGGCAACCACAAGCAAAACGTAGAAGGGTGATAATACTGGAACTGGTAAGACAACAATGAACTGTGCTGAAATTATTGATGAAGTTACAAAAGATGGAATATTAAAGAATATATCAAAGTATTATGAATATTTTGAATAAAATGAGCAAAATGAGTTAGAAGAGGATATTTTACTGTATATAGACATCTATAAGAAATCCTTAGTTGAAATTTTGAAGGAGATACCTTTATCCCTATACAATAAACTTGAGGCTAGAAGACTTGATCATGCTATCAAGAAGGATAGGGAAATCAAGGAAGTTGCACTTTTGGAACAATGTGGTACTATAAATAATGAAGAGATGAAAAGATGTATAGATATTGCTAATAGGACAATTTTCAGTAGTAAAAACTGACAGATAAGCCTTATGATGGGAAGAATAAATGAGGTGATAAAATAGACAAGTAAGGGATGGACAAAATTCTTTCAGAAAATCCCAGACTTTCTCACATCTCAAGAAGAATTTGCAAAGGCAGCATCCCCCACCATTCCTGACAAATCAAAAGGAAAGGGTATTTTGGGCAGTTCAACTTCAGTTTTGGCACAACCACAACCAACGGTTAAAGAGAGTGTATAGTATGTACCAGCACAAACCAATTCTGAGCAAGAGAATATACAGGGCACTAGAAACACTGTGGATGATACTCCACCAATACTAACCGATACTGCCCCAAGTGGCGAATCCACCGATGCAAAAGAGGTTGAGATGGACAAGGTAAAATCAACTGAGTCCATACCAGCAGGTAAAATTGATTCCCCGACAAGAGTTTTGGCAATTGACACTTCTCAAGTTGAGATGAAATCAGTCTCTGAGTTAAGTCCAATAGAATTAATGATGATGACCACTCAGAAATTGCTAAGGGAAGGAATTGTAGACAAAGGGTTAATTGATCAATCGGTCTCTATACTACACAAAATAATGCCTAACTGACAGATTGAGGATGGAGCAAGTCCTTCTGGTAAGCTCAAGACTTTAACAAAGCACATATCAAATAGTTTTCAATCTTTGAGACAGATTGCAGACCGACAAGCTTTGGACAGTTTCTTTGCAGCAAAAAGAGCAGCTTTTGATCAACTTATAGAATCTGGGAAGAATAAAATAGAAGACAAGCTTATTCCCATTGAAATTTGTTTAAAACAATGTACTAATATCTACAGAGTATGTTGTAATTTGGGAAATCTTACAGCTAATGTACATAGCAGATTGAAGGAGTTATATGACAAAATGGCTAATATTGCTAACTCTTTTGATGGACTGATTGCACTAACTACATCTGTTGATGGAAAAAATTTGTCCTTGGAGAACCAATTTTTTTCTTTTAAGAAGGAGAAAGATAAAATAATAAGGAGAGCAAGAAATTTAAGAGGATTGGTAAGCCCTAGACTTGATTCATTGGGTGTTCACAAGAAAGAATGCATGGATATGCTAGCAAAACCCACACCGGTAGATACCCAGGAGAAGGAATCACTTTCCCACTTACTCGGTGGACTTGCATCAATATCTGATACTTTCAAAATAGGCTGGGACACGTATCTTCAGTTGCTACAAAAGACATACCCAGAAATCTTGAAGATGACTAAGCTCAAGTGACACTAATAGTATTCTTTCATTCTTTTATTCTTTCATCAGTCTTTGGCATTAATGTCAAAGGGGGAGTATGTACATATGTGAAAAATATCAAAGAAAATATTATCAGATGGAGTATATGGAGTGTATTTCTCAGGGGGAGCACATCGGCAAGGAATCCATTTTTCACATGAGTGTTGCCATCAATGCCAAAGGGGGAGATTGTTGGAAATTGACACTCATTGGATTCATTTTGTTGTCATTGATGGCAACAAGATCTGATGGAAGTCACAAACCGGCACTAGGAGGCATATACCGACAGATACCAACATTGGAAGCATTTAGGCCTACACCGACACCAACACCGGCACCGACATCAATACTTCAAGGAAGTCGACATCAAGGAAGATTTATTTAGTAATTCATTTTGTAATTATTTTTGAGGATGACATTGAATGTCTTTTGTAAATGCATTGTAAGCCGACATAAGGTATATCATGTGTCATAGGTCTATAAGTCAGTCTGCTAGGTCAATTTAATATATGATGATGCGATGGAATAGAGATAGACATATATAGGTATAGCAGAACTATGAGATGCGAAATACATGTATGGAGATCTTTTCTGTATGCAAACATTATATCATGCAATGATCTATAGATAGCTTGGAAAGCATTCTTGGAGGAGAAGTAATACCAGTAATAGTTCAAGTTTGTGAACCGGTACAGAGCAGAACCAGAACCGGAACTCTATCTGGCATAGGAGATGCATTCTTGAGTTCATTTTCAGTAATTTACTTTGGTAGAAAAATTGTAGTCAGTGAGGATCTTTAGTGATGATCAGTATGCTCTAGGCAGTGTGCCTTCCTGCAAGTGCAGGCCCCTGTTTTATGTAATATCTTTTCATATGGCCAGTGAACTGATATTGTGGGTCACAAATCCCACCGTGGTTTTTCCTCATTGAGGTTTTCCACTTATAAATTGTGTGTGTGTTATGGTTTTCATTTTTGTGGATGGTTTATTTACTTCTTCTTATATGCTTATTTGTTTACCAGTACATACATGCATGGTTTAGAAAGTTAAAAATTGTTCATTCCGGCAGAACACTGATTCACCCCCCCCTCTCAGTTTTCTCTGATCCCAACAAAAAGTAAGTATTCATGTGATACAACATCCAAGAACATGGACTGGTATTTTCCATGTTATTGGTATATGCTTCATCCCTTTCTTGCACAAGTGGAACAAACCACACTTTTCTTCTTTGCATACATGACTTGCAACATGGGAAAACAAATAGTTGCAAGTTTCCCATAATCTTAAAAAATAAGTGAAATGTGTTGAAATGGAGTCCTAGTCTAGAGGCATGAACTAAGATCCCAAATCAATATCACGTTAGAGGAAATAGCAACCAAGATCCAACTTCTGTCCAAAACGAGAGATGGATGTTGTGTATGATTATTTCCTCTGTTTGTGTTTGATTTGATTTTATATGAATATGTAATGACTAGGTAAAATGGTACAAAATGTACAATAATCAACATAAGTAGATAGATATAAAATTGAAAATCAACTCAGAGGTACAAATCTGGGAATAGTATATGGAGAAGAACTTGCCACTAAAATATGAGGCTAAAAATGTCAAACTATGGAGATAGTGTAGACACTTAAAAATATCTTATTAATTCTACACTAATTATTCATCTATTTAATTAAGTAATTCTTTAATTATTTGATTAAACTAACTATTTTTTCTAATCATCACCCTTCAACACTCCTAATTATCGAATTTCTCTCATTTCTCTCATTTAATCAATTAACCATATCTCAATTATTAATTAAATGTCAATTATTTAATTAATTGCAACATTTTCCTTAGTTAAATAGTCTATTTTTTAATTAATTCAATCTCATAAGTTTAAATAATTTCATTTAAATTAATTAATTAAATTCCTCCAAATCCCTAAATTCTAATTTCAATTAATTTCATCTAATTTCATTTCATTTTCCTCCAAATTTGAATTTCACCTAATTTCATCTAATTTCACATTTCCAAATTCACATTTCACCAAATCTGAATATCAATTAATTTCATGTGCATTTCAGCATTCAAATGACCAAATTCAAATCCAAATTGAAAATAAAAATCAAATTCAATTTCAAAATCCTACAACACATGCTAAAATCAGAATTGATTGATCAAATCAGTTGTCTAATCATTTAACTCAGTTAACTCATCAATCATCCTTTTTAACTCTCAATCACCTTTTTCTGACTAATCCATCTAATCAGTCATCTCCCTAGTCAATATAGTCTACTAATCAATCAATTGATTTTACTAGTCAATCTATTTAGTTTACTCTCCAAATATTGAGTTAACAAATTAATCAACTCTGTTAATTGATCAATCAATATCAATTATCTATCAATCAACACTTGAGTTCTATTTCTCACCCCCTTTGTGTTGAAAATCTATAAATTCAACATCATTTTCTCAATTCAAGCTATAATCACAGAATCACAGTCTTCAAACAATTGTCTAATCTATGTAGGAATCCTAGTGCAATACTTGAGAGCCACCTACAAGCATAATTCAGAGAAGCACAATGGAAGCCACGATGCAGGATGAGGGAGTTTCATTTATTTGAATTTATTCTTATCTTGTGTTAATTTCTATTGATTTATGTTTGAAATTTCTTTGATAGTTAAGGATTTGGTGATTCGTCCTTATTTCTGCATTAATGATTTTTAAGCATGAAACATTCAGTGAACCCGACGTGAACTAACAACAATTTGAAATTTTGTGTATGCCTGCAGGTTTCCATTTTTGGTAGGTTTCCATTTATGGAAAGTTTTTTATTTTGGCAGGTTTCCATTTTTGGTAGGTTTCCATTTTTGAAATGTTTCTTTTTTTGACAGGTTTCCATTTTTGGAAAGTTTCCATTTTGTAGGTTTCCATTTCTGGAAAGTTTCCATTTTGTAGGTTTCTGTTTTTGGAAACTTTCCATTTTGGCAAGTTTCTGTTTCTGAAAAGTTTCTATTTTTGGCAGTTTCCATTTTTAGCAAGTTCCTCATGTAAAGTTTTTTTAAAAAAAACCTCTCTATTCTTTCATTTTTCTTAAATTCTAGTCTTTTAGTGTTATGTTTTATAACAGATCATTGATAAACACTGAAGTAGATTTTTGTAACCAAAGGAAGAAAATTAGACTGGAGAGCCCATAATGTGCTAACAATTCTCATGGTTACTTGGAGGGATAGTTGAACTTAGTTTAGCTAAATCTTTCTTTTTGGTGCTTTTAATAAAGAACAATACAACTTTCATCATTGCTATGATGGTTAAAATGAACCCCATGCCTTTTTGGAGCAACATCTCCAATAGTTTAGAAAACATTGCAATGAAGGTTTAAAAGGAATCATTGTTCTTCATGTCTTCAAAGTGATAGGTATATGCTATCCCATTTTTTGGTTGATCAAAAAGCCAGACCCACCTTTTTCATGCTTTATTTCATTTTCTGTATTAGGATAACACCTTTAGAAGGCCTTCCTCCCAAGTAGCCTATAAGGCCAAGTGAGAGGGAACGACCTAAGTGGCAATGGCTAAAGCCAAGTAATCCAAGTCACTATAAATAAATGTGTATATGATGAAAATCATATGCGATGAGTGTTACATGCTGTCACAATGACATTATGTCTCCCTCAGTGCCTATACGATATGTTACAATCTGTAGAACGTAACCTCTACAGACTGGGAGGCCTCCCTCAACGGAGTGTAAAATGTTGTTGATTGTGACCACTCGAACAGAATCCTTTTTAAACACCTTAGAAATTAGAAGCCCAACTGAGTCAGTAACCAGACACTTGGATTATCACAGTGCAAGGGTGGGAAAGAATCCGCCCCCAAGATACTCACCATATATCTCTCAAGATAACGGGCTAATTGAGGAGCAATCTTCTTTGGTCTAATTTCTAGAAAAAGGTAAAAAAACAAGCTCACCCTAGGGTGTGACAGGGTTGTTTGAGCTGACAGAGTATCAAGCTGTGGGTTTTGGTAATACTTGTGACCTTTTGACCATTAGGAGAGTTTGTTTGATGTGTTGTCGATTGACCAATTATAGCGAAAACAAAATGGGGTTTTGAAAAAGACTCCAACATTTATGAGAATTTGAAAAAGTTCTTTAAACAAGTATTCTTTATGTGTTATTATTCTTTTTGATGTGTCTATTGTGTCCTTTGCTACATTTCACCAATTTCAAATATTTTAGAAAATACCAAAAACAAAGTGGAATCTCAACCAGGTTTAGTCAACAACATCAACAAGATCAAATCCCTCAACAAAGTCAAGTTTCAACATCAACAAGATCAAACCCCTCAACAAAGTCAAGTTTCAATATCAACAAGATCAAAACCTCGCAGCAAACAAGCTTGTCAAGATCAACAAATCAATCAAACATTGCAACATTCTAGAAATGGAGAAAACATCTTACATGTTGTGATCATAGGTCCAAACCAATCAAGAAAACATCATGGATTGGCGTTATGCATTTCATAGGGAAGGTGAAGAATTCGTCCCTTCCATTCCTATTCCATCACCATCCATAGAAATCTTAGCTCAACAAATCAATACTTTGCAACAACAATTGAGAGACATGACTAGTCCTAGCAACCATAGGGGATGGTTAGAAAATATGATGAGGGGGGTGATAACCATGAGGGAATCATTATTAGGCCAACCTTCTTTTTCTTGTAAGACCATTCAAACATGCCAACCTTCATTCTTCAACAAAATCATTCCTACCTTAGTTCAACTAATATTAGAGTCATGTCAACCTTCTTTCAACCCAACATATCAATCATACCAATCATATCAACCTAGCATTCAAAGTACCTCTTTCAACTAAAATCAAACCCCTTTCAAACAAAATCAAACCCCATTCAATCAAAGTCCAAATCAAAATTCACATCAACCCAGCATTCAAATCCCTTTCAACCAAAATCAAACCCCTTTCAAACAAAATCAAACCCCATTCAATCAAAGTCCAATTCACACCAACCCAACATTCAAACCTCTTTCCACCAAAATCAAACCCATTTCAACCAAAGTCCAAATCAAATTTTCATTAAACCAAAATCAAACCTCTTTCAACCAAAACCAAACCTCTTTCCACCAAAATCAAATCCCTTTCAACCAAAATCCAAATCAACTATATCTATCCACCATTTCATCATCCCCTAAAGTCACACAAGACTAATCCATGCCATCCCTATCCAATAACACAATCTCCCAAGGGCTATCCATCGTACAAATTCAATCTAATTCAAGTCATGATTCAGAGGATCTCATTTAAAATCCTTCCTCATCAAGTCAAAAGGTTGAAACCTTCCAAAAATCTCCCATGCAAACTCCCCCATGTCAGGAGGACAATCTAAAATCAGAACAAAACAATCATGAAATAAATCAAGATCAAGAACAAACCTTTTCATCATACCCAATTTTTGATCAAGATCCTGTCGACCAAGAGTCTTATTATGATTCCCTCATTCTTTTCTATTCCACTCATAATAAAACCCTTGCTTCACAAGAGCAAGATGTTCTTTCAAGTACCATCCAACACCCACCTCATAAACAAGGTCCCATTATCATTTCTCCTAGTCTCCCTCATGATTCCAATACACAAGTTGTACATGAACCCCTTATCAATGAAATCACCAATCCAGATCATAGTACACAGGACAACTTGTCAACAATTGTATGTGCGCCATCATCAAATGCCAATGTGGTGAGAAAAACAAGCCTAGCACGAGCTATTGAAATCAACACCGAAATTGTTACATCATCTTCTTCAAGCACAAGCATAACACCAGCTAATGAAATCAACACCCAAATTGTTTCATCATACTCTTCAAGTACATCAATAAAAATAGGCATAACACCAGCTCATATCACAACTTCAAAACCAAAATCTATTTGCCTCATACACCCACACTTGAAAGATTGGGGGCAAGAAGGTCTACCATAGCTGAATTGGTTTAAAAATAAGGAGGCTATAGCAGAAATCGTACATGAAATACTCCTAGCTGAATATCCTATTGAAAAAGACAGGTTCATCCAACTCTTCAAACAAAGACCAATGAATTATCTACACAAAGTTCATACCAACTCAATAACAACATGCACCTAAAAAGATATTACATCTAAGGGTGGGTTCATTTCTCAATACTGCAGCTGCATATTTCTTTACTGCATTGCATTGCATATCTTCATGTATCATAGTTGCTTGCATTTTAAATTACACAACATATAGCTGCATATCATTATTGCTTTCTCATATAGTTGCATTCATAAGCAAAGGTAGATTGTCTGAGTCATTCACCTATTTGTACTGAAAAGAACGAAGGTTGTCTCATTTCCCATATACTTGTTCATGAAGTTTTTAAGAGGTCTTTAGTCATTCATCTTCAACATCACAAGGTGATTAAGCTTTGTCCTTGGTTGGGTAGAAGTTTCACTATCAAGTCTTGTTACCCAAAATCTATCAATTGCTATATCTCACATAGTAATCAAAAACTCTAAGTCATTACGGATACCTAGTTGGTCATGTGCCTAGTGAAAAATCTAATATTGTGCTTCAGTACCGCTGTAATTGTCATACCGAAGTAGGTTTCATTACTTACAAGTCAAGGAAAGAAAAGAAAAGAAAAAAGTGTTATTACAAAATCAATATCAAAATATCATGGCAAAATGAGCAAAGATATATAACTAAAATATCACATATACAAGTGCAACAAAAGCTTGACTATGGGAACATGTGAATAACTCCATCAAAGCTATGGACGCGTATTGGAAATGGAGAAACATTTAAGAGATTACAGTGCATAACCTTGTTGGAGCCCTAAAAGCTTGTTGGCGGCGAGGATCTATCCAAGATGCTTTTGAAGTCAGAATAACTCACGTAGCTAGCCACATAGGATTCCAAGGGTCTTTGATGGTTATAAGAGTTAGAATGAATCCAAATGCACACACATGGGCAAAAGAAGATCAAAGTTTTGAGAATTGGTTGAGAATTTTTCCGTGCCTCCATTCATAAATCTTGGTTACATAGTGTGTTAGGTTGGATGGTCTAAGTCTTTTGAGAACGGATTGAACTCCTATCTCTGACACGTTTCACACCTTCAATTCAATTAGTGCATTTCAGAATGAAGAATGCACACAATCATCCTTGTTTGAATAGGAATTGCATCTTCATCTTGCATACTGCATTAGCTTAGTTCATGTCAAAAATTCATTGTCACCATGTGCATTACCTAGATCATCATGTCATTACAAGTCTGTCTGCTTGGGGCATAGCTGAAAAAATCATAAATAATAAAAAAGTCTTTCAAAAATCATAAAAAATAAAAAGTATTTAAAAAATCATAAAAAATCAAATATGATCCTAAAAAAATCCAAAAAAATCACAAAATGTCTTGAAAAAATCCATAAAAATCGAAAATTAAACAACAAATCTAAAAATCAAAGCAAGAAAGCATGGGACATCCATCAAATCAAATCAACAATAGACAAACTCTCAAAATCTACAATCAAACTGATCACATGTCTTGTTAATCAATCTATCGATCTAACTCTATCAAACATCAACATGCCTTATACAAGGAAGGGTACACTCGAAACCAGATAGATCGGTCTTATACGAGATACTCACTCTTTGAAACCACACATTCCTATCAATGATCACACAAATCAAAACAACGACATAGATCAATATGACTACTGGTTTTTTTCCAAGTTAGTCTTATCTTTATAAATTAATGGCAGGTCATGTTTCAACAATACCAAAATCATCAAAAATTTCAAAAATCCAAAAAAATCAAATATATCAAAAACATCAAAAACATCAAAAATTCAAAATCAAAAACATCAAAAAATCCAAAAAACATAAAAAAAAATCAAAATCAAACATCAAAAATACAAAAACATTGAAAAATCAAGCCCAGAAAATGAAAATCTGCAATTGCTAATATTAATCTGTAATTGATGTTAAAATCCCACACAATTAAGAATATTTATCCGCAGTTGCTATTAAAATTCATTGCAATTGTTATCAAAATGTATTGCAATTGCTAAAATCCACTGCAATTGCCAGAAAGGGGCAAAAACACAAAAAATCAAAATATCAATCCACAAAATCCAAAAAACATTGAAAAAATCAATTGAAAACTTGCAATAACATGTCTCACAAGAATCAAATATCCTAGCATTTATCCAACAAACACTTCGCATGAAGTTCACAAAGGATATAACTATCTTGTCAAAACATTTGCAATCAAGTTGATCAACTGTCTAATCTATCATCATCATTTCCTCTAAATATTATGTAATCGACATACACTACAAGAAAAATGGTGCTTAGGGTAGGGTTTCACGTAGATCAAGGGAGGGTTTCAGGTGATGATTCTGAGGTCCTTGGCGGACCCCTTTTGGGTTCACAAGGAGCTAGCTCGAGATCCCCAGGATCTATTGGCTCTAAGGATAGCTAGGGTGATGCGGATTCTGAAGATGGTGGGGACCCAAAAATGGGTTTTCAAGTGGACCCAAGGGACAGGTCACGAGCTTCTCGGGGTCCTATCACGGGGGCCACAGAATGGGATTTTTTAACTAGAGCCGCGAATAATCATTGGGTTGGTTTATTTGGGGTTAAGCCGACCGAAAAGTCCTCTTTTCCACCTGTTTCTATTACTTGTGATAAGGCTAGTGGAAAGGTTGCTTTGTCGATCCCGGACCATGTGATTGATCACGACGTCGATGTTATGGCACTCACCCTTGTTGGAAAGTTCATTGGACCTAGACCCAACATATACTCAGTGAGGGTCTTTGTTAGTCAAAGGTGGAAGATCAAAGGGCAAGTTGAGGTTTTGACTCTCCCTCAAAGTTTTTTCTCCTTTGCATTCTCATGCATTGAGGACATCATGACTATTCTTTCTGGGGTCCATGGATTCTCCTTAACCCTTAAGAAGTGGAGTATGAATATGGATATGTCTGATGCCTTTTTTGAAACCATTCATGTCTGGGTTAAGTTGCCAGAGCTTCCACTGGAATACTGGCATGAAGATATTTTTAAGGGCATTGCTGGAGTGTTTGGTGAACTTCTATCCATTGACCCTATGACGACGGCTAGGAAAATTATGGTCTATGCTAGGATTTGTGTGGGGGTGTCGAGATCTAAGGATCTTCCTTTGTTGGTTGAGCTGGTGTTGAAGTTGAGAACGCTAGTTCAAACTATTGAGTTTGAATCGTTACCTTTTGTTTGCTTGTGTAAAAAGGCAGGCCATTGGGCAAAATGTTGAAGCAAATACCTAGAATAAGAAGGGTGATTTTGTGCACCAGAAAGGGCCTAATTGGAGTCATGAAACCAGTAAGAAAAATGTTGTTCAACATGGCCAAAACGATGAGGTGAAAGTAATAGACTAGTTTTTGGTGGAAGATTTGGAGGAGGGAGAACTTTCCCTGAACCCCCATAGATCAAAGGACATGGAAGAATTCTCCTTCAAAGATCAACAATCTTCTACAGTTCTTGGAACATTGTTTGGAGCTCTTGAGCTCAATGATCTGAAGAAGACTTTGGAGGATGATTCTTTGTCACAACACTCTATCTATAACCTCCCTAACTTTGATCCAAATATTGTTATTTCAGACACCTTGCAGTCCCCGAAGATTGATAGTTCTACGGGTTTAGAAGGAATTGACTTTGATGAAGAAATGAGCTACACTAAGGTTTTGTCAAAGAAAAAGAAGTCTCAACAGAAGCCTGGAGTTACAACTCGTAACATAGTGAAGGCAGATTGTTTCATGAAAGAAGACTATGGTGGGCCACCTTGAAGTACAGGGAGAAAATCTAACAGATGGCAAAGAGATCAGGAGAGAATACAAAACTTAGAGGATGGATCGCAGAAAATGATCCATGACGGTCTATTTAATTCCCCTGGTAAGAAATGAAGATCCTATCTTGGAATATTAGAGGTCTTAATAGCAGTCATAAACATGACATTATCCGTAATATTGTTAGGGATCATAGACCAGATATTTTACTTATTCAAGAAACTAAAATGACTAAAGATAAGGTGGAGAAAATTAAGTTCTCTAAATTTTGTGAATCTTATGGGAGCAGCTCTGATGGGGCTTCTGGAGGAGTTGCTACCCTCTGGAATACCAAGTTTATTCATGGCACTCCTATCCGTCATGATAGTAACCATGTTGCTACTTTGTTTAAACATTCAAGGGATGGGTTCTCTTGGATTTTGTCCAATGTGCATGCTCCTAATAATAAAGTTTGCAGGAGGAAATTATGGCTAAAGCTCTCTTCTTTTCATAGTTGTTGTCCCAATACTCCCTGGCTTATTATGGGGGATTTTAATACCCCTCTTACGGATGTTGAGAAATTTGGGGGATCCCAGATACAGATTGACAACAAATTGGACTTAGCTGACTTCATTGATAGTCAAGGTCTGGTTGACTTGGATTTATCTGGAGCTTCTTTCACTTGGTCCAATCGTGGTGTTGGTACTGACCTGATTCAAGTTAGGATTGATAAGGCCTTGATTTTTGTTGATTGGATCCAACATTATATCTGTTCTCTGAATTCTATGCTTAGAATTGGATCTGACCACCTTCCTATATGTCTGATGCTTGAGCCTAAAAATGGTCCATGAAGGAGGTTTCTATTTAGATTTGAGAAAATGTGGCTTTCCCACCCAACCTTCCTAGTAGCGTGAAGGATTGGTGGAATGTACATGTGGATGACTCTGCTATGTTCTGGGTTGCTAAAAAGTTAAGGCATGTCAAGGAGAAAGTTAAATAGTGGAATATAGAAGTCTTTGGGGACATCTCTGTTCAAAAATTTTCTATTCAGGAGGAGTTGGTCTTGATCCAAGGTAAAGTTCAACATGAAGGATATGTGAATGATAGTTTTGCTAAGGAGAGTGAGGTTCTATCCAAATACCACAATATAATAGCTCAGGAAGAGACCTTTTGGAGGCAGAGATCTTGAGCCTTATGTCTCAAGGATGGTGATAAAAACACTAGATTCTTCCACATCTCTATCCTTAAGCATAGAGCTGCAAATAGAATTAGCCACCCGATGAAGAATGGGAGAATAACTAATAATGAGGAAGAAATAAGTAGAGCTGATGTTGATCTTTTTGTTGATCTTCTAAAGAAAGATACAATGTTGGACTCGAAGGCTCAGAATATGTTGGCTGATACTATACCTAAAATCCTATCTGAGAGCCAAAAGCATTATCTTGTTGCCATTCCTTCTAAGGAGGAGATTAGGAGTGTTGTCTTTTCTTTTAGCAGTAAAGATCCAGGCCCTGATGGTTTTCCTATGTTTTTCTTTCAGCACTTTTTAGATGTGGTAGGGGAAGATGTGTCAAATGTTGTTAAAGATTTTTTTGGAGATAGATCTCTGTTGAAGGAATTGAATGCTACCTTCGTTGTCCTCATTCTTAAGAAGAAAGGGGTTGATTCTTTGGATTCTTTTAGGCCTATCAGCTTGTGCATCTCCTATAAAATTATTTCCAAGGTCCTTACATCAAGATTGCTGGGTGTTCTTCCTCTTCCGATCTCCCCTCAACAAAATGGCTTTGTGCTAGGAAGATGGATTCTTGACTCCATCATCACAATTCATGAAAATATTCATTCTCTTTTGGAGGTGAAATCTCAAGGCTTTCTTTTGAAATTGGATATTTCTAAAGCTTATGATAGGGTGGATTGGTGCTTCTTAAAAAAATTTCTTCAGGCATTTGGTTTCTCTAGCAAGGTGATTAGTTTGATTTGGTAGCTCATTTCTAATGCCTCTTCTGTTGTTATTATCAATGGTTCATCGTCCCACTTCTTTAGAACCTCGAGGGGTCTTAGGCAAGGTGATCCCATATATCCTATTCTTTTCACTATAATGGCAGAAATTCTAGGGAGATACATTCATAAAAAAATTGTGGATGGATCCTTGAAAGGTCTCAAGTCGTCCTCTGCCAATTTGATTTGCTCTCATCAACAATTTGTTGATGATACCATTGTAATGGGTAGCTCCTTTTTTGGAGAAGCTAGAGTCAACAAATCGATTCTCAGCATCTATGAAAAAGCCTTTGGACAGATGGTTAATATAACTAAAAGTTATATCTATTTTATCAACACCCCTAAGCAGTGCCAAATGAAGATTGCTAGCATTCTTGGCTGCCTCATTGGTAAGCTCCCCTCTACTTACCGGGGCCTCCCTCTAGGATATAAACCTTTTGGGTCCTTTTTGCAATCTTTAATTGATCAATTTAATAGGAATTTGGTTGGGTGGAAATGTACCCTTTTGAGTCAGGCTAGTAAAATTCAGTTGTTGAAAGCTACTCTTCATAACCTCCTAGTGTATGCTCTCAGTTTGTTCAAAATTCCCTCTAAATTTGCTGATATTATTGACAAAATTCAAAAATGATTCTTTTGGTCAGGGGTTGAGTAAAAGAGAAGAATCCTTTTGGTTGCCTGGTAGAATGTCTGCAAGCCAAGGAGACTTGGTGGATTGGGTATTAGAAGCATCAAAACCTTTAATAATGCTCTTCTTGCTAGATAGGTCCGGAGGTCTTATGACCGCAGAAGGGAATGGAACACCTTATGGCATAATAAATATCTCTCTAATGTTCATTCTTTGTAGGATTTTTTGAGTTCTTCTCAGATCCCCATTGGTTCTCATCTTTGGAACAATATTCTCAAGGCTAGGGATGTGGCTATTTGGGGAGAGTATTGGAAGCTAGGGAATGGAAGAAAAATCTGGTTTTGGGATGATTGTTGGATCGGGAATCACTCACTTGCTTCTGATCCTACTCTGGGATCCTTAAAGGATCTTTGGGTGGCTTCTCACGGCACTATGGTGGCTAGCTATTGGAAGGAGGGTAAGTGGGTTAATCTTCTTGTTATTAATCCCTTTTACCCAATTGAAAATTTCCCTAAATTCATTTGGTTTAGAGGAAAGTGTGGAAGATGAACTAATCTGGAAATTCAATCCCAATGGGAAGTTTTATGTGGCTTTTACGGATGTGTGTAATGAACCTTATGTGTCCTGGTGTTCTAAAGTTTGGATTAAGAACCTTTCTCCTAAGGTCAATATGTTTTTTTGGCTCCTCTTTCTTAATAAAATCTTAACTACTATTAAGAGGGGATTTTCTATCCCAAATAGATGCTACTTGTGCTTGCAGGCAGCTGAATCTATGGACCATCTATTTTTACATTGCTCTTACACCTTTAAGATTTAGAGTCTGGTGCTTCAGAAATGGGATCTTTGCTAGACTTTACCAAGAGATGTTAAGGATTTTGTCCACCAATGGAACCCACCCTCAATAAATCCCTTCATAAAGAAGATTTAGTTTTTTGTGTTTCCTCATATGGCATGGGGTTTATGGAAAGAACGTAATAATCATATCTTCAGAGATATCCATCTCCCTTCTGATATTATTTTTAAGAAAATTTCTAGCCATCTCTAATAACCTCTCGGTTGTTAGCCCCAATGTCCTCTCTCATAGTGGTATCCTTAAGGAGTATGAAGCCAATGTTGTCAAGGGCTGGAATTTTGGTCATCATATGGTTACACCTAAGGTCAACCCCAGGGACAACATTAGTTGGAACTTTCCACCCCAAGGTTGGGTCAAAATCAATTTTGATGGCGTGGCTAGAGGGAACCCAGGTCAAGCTAGTTGTGATGGGGTGATACGAGATCACAACAACAACTTCATTTTTGTTATTTCTCTCTATCTTGGTAAACAAACTAATAATGTTTCTGAAGCCATAGGAGCTTATTATAGTCTTAAACTTGCAAAACAGAACAACTGTAAGCTTGTTTGGGTCGAGGGGGACTCTAAGAATATTATCAACTACCTAAAGGGAAATCCTACTCTGGCTTGGAATGTTGATATTTGGATGAAAAAATATAAAGACATTATTAAAACCTTTGATAAATGTATGTTTTCTCATGTTTATAGACAAGCCAATGTGATTGCTGACTTCCTTGCCAACATGGGAGTGACGTGTAGAGACCAGCTTTGTTGGACCCATGGTGATAGGTTGGACTCAAAACTGGCAATGCATCTGCTCCATGAGCGAAGTCAGGGGAGTAAAGTTAATGATTACTAGTGCTATTATAACTTTGAGTGTTTTTAGAATTTCTAATACCTTCCGTTCTGAGACAGGTGGCCAGAGAGGACATAAGAATCGATGTGAATTTATTTCGCATGCTTTGTGGGCGATTTCATATATTTTCTGGAGGTTTGCCTTAACTCTGTAAATTCATTGCAGAGAGAATTATAGAGAGCTCGATAAAATGGGTGGTGCGAGAAAGAGAAATGAGTTGCCTAGTTGTGTGCAACTTAAAAATGAAAAGAAGCTTTGGCGCATTCTAAAGAAAGATGGGTTCACTACTTACATTGAGAAGCTTCAAGGACGAAATCAAGATGTTACTAGGTGTTTTTCTAAAAACATGAAGGATGGTTCGATTTTTCTTCACGGTCAGAGGGTCCTGGTTGATGAAGCCCTAATTTCTCAGGTCACTAGGTTATCTATGGATGGAATGAATTATTACAGAGATAGGGTGTACACAGAGTAAGTTGTGCATAATTTCCTTAAGGAGGAGGAGGAGGAGCGGGCTAAAATTGTTAAGAAGATGGCTAGCTACTATGATATTGCGGTCATCAAGTCTTTTTGGTAGAAGCTTATCAAGGTAATTATGAATTACCTCACTTTGGATGGTCGGTATACTAGGGTGTATGGCCACCATTTTTTTATTCTAAATCATTTCCGCCATGGAGTGAAAATGTCTTTCCCTTTCTACCTCATGTCTTCTCTTAGGACTAATTTCAGTGACCACCATAAGAACCCTGCTAAGTTTCCCATTGTGCATGAAGGCTTGTTGGTTCTTATTGATGCCCATTTTCGTGCTCTTCCTCCCCCTAAGGATTTTATCCATATTTCTTTTGATAATGATGAGACTAGTGTGGGAGAGTTTGAGAATGATGCCTCTGGGTCTGGGTCTAATGAGACTCCCCCTCCCCTGAAAAAAGCTAAAGTGGAAATTCCTTCGAGCTCTAAACCCAAAATGAGGAAGGGTTCCACAAGTGATAAGAACATTGTTATGTCCTCCTCCTCTAATTTGGCTGAGATTGTCTCCCCCTCTTCTATTGAGAAGGAAGATGATGTTAAGAACCCTGATAACCCTAATGTCCCAACCTCTCCTCTTTCCTTTAAGGAGACTGGTAATGTGGGTGTGGTTGGTATTGCAGACCTTCATCCTAAAAGTGATGAGCTAAATGATAAGAGGGAGGATTACAAAAAATGTGTTGGGTATGGCTTGTGATCATGCAATCGACACCTTTAGTTTGTTCAAGTGGCTATTTCATGAACTTAAAGAGATTTGGATTAACCAAAGAGCTCTGGGAAGTAAAATGGCTTCTCTCCCTACTGGTTCTTCTCTTGGTCTACATAATGAAGGGAATTGGACTAAGGTTGAGAAGAATTCAACCATGGACTATATCAAGAAAATAGGGGAAGGGGTTGACCAGCTGAAGAAAAAACTGGAGGAACGCATCACTTGGGTTGAGGATGGCTACAAAAAAATCCAAGACACCCTCAAGACCATTATGGTTAGCAGTCATAAAATTGTTAAACAGTCTGCAATGGTTATGAATACCATGGTGAAAATTTTAGACCAATCGGATAAGGTTTTTGTTGTTATTGGTGAGGAAGCTGAGGCGACTCAAAGTGGTGAAGGACCCTACAAAAGGACTCGAGAGAACATGAAGAAAAAGGTGGCCTTTCAGAACTTGGATCATAACGCTATGCAGGTTGTTGCTGATACCATGAATGCCCTAGAGGTTGCGGTCACTGAGACCCTCAGAAGCCTAATGTGATTGGGTTGTTTTCTGTTGTTGGTTCTTTTTGTGTCTAGGTTTGGTGTTTCTATTGTCTTTTTGTGCCTAGCTGGGCTTTTGCTGTCTCTTTGGCTTCTGCTTTTTATGCCTATCCTTGCAACCCATTTTTTTTGGATATTGCTTTCTGATTCTAATCCTCTTAGAATCATTTTGTAAAGGATTTTGGGGCCCCTTCAAAACCTATTTTTGCCTTAATCCAAAATTGTATAATCTATCATATCAACTATCCATATCAAGGTGATCATTATCTTGTCTTAAACAAAATCGATACACTCGAAACTAGACAGGTCGGTCTTAAACGGGGTCCAAAACTTCTGAAACCAGACATTATCAAAATCACATCAAGCAATCACACGAAGACACAAATTAGTATGGCTACTGCATTTTGTTCTAGTTGATTTTATCTTTTATCAAATTGGTGAAGATCATGTTTCTAGCTACTCAAGGATGTCCGAAAAGTGACTAGAGGAGCCATGATGGGCATGATCCTTTTTCTTTGTTTTTTGTTTGTGGTTTGAACCAATGAAGTTCTGGGGAAATAGTTCTAGTGGGTGTTTGTGATTGGTACGCTCATTCGACAAGTATCCCATGAAGGATTATTATGCTTGTGAATACCGCACATACCTCGACCCATGTTGTTATTCCTAGAATGGAGGGTTCACTCCTTATCTTCTACGTGTTTGTTTCTTTGCAATGAGATATATTTACATCTTAGTTCCTCATACCCTGATGTAATAAGCCACATTGTTACATAATAAGGCTCAATGATGAAAATGTATTGCACTATGAACAAGGACAAGAAGACTATTCACCATCAATCAAATCATCAATCATATGATTTCATTTTTCTAATCTCATCATGTTGATTGTCTCTTCAGATCATTCTCCCATCAAGCATTTTTCTACTTTATCATTGTTGGTATTTTGGTATGGTTTTGTCATTGATGTCAACACCTACTAAAACACTAGCACTTTGGAGATCCAGCAGCATTCACCAGCAAGCAAGTAACTATTGCACATATACTAGTATATAGTTCACCGGCAGGATTTAATGATCATCGGCACTCGGACTGATGTGGAAGACACTTGGTGATGTCGAAGACATCGTTTGGACATCTTGTCCTGGAGTTTTGATCATTGGTATATTCATATTTGCATATTTGTTTTTACCGGCAAATAGGTCCAGGGTTACCTAGGGTTACACCGACAGGTTTATCTTTTCTAGATCAGCATGGCACGCTATGGAAATGATTAATTATTGTTGTAAATGCATTAAGTTGACATGTTTAATCATTTATTGCATCGGATATTATATTGTTTGTAAAATGTTTTATTGTAATATCTTGTAGAGACGACCTACTAAAATTGGTCTTAGGTTATGGTATAAAGGTAAGATCTTATTTGTAAGACCAGGCATGAAATGCAAAAAATAATTGTGTGAAGGTATATGCGAGATTAAGCAGAGCTATACATGAAGACATCATTCGATGGTGAAGCTAGGTTTTTGTGAAAGCATATCAGCATTACACTGGTACTAAATCCAGCATATGAAGATGCTATTTTGTGCAGTACATTCTTATTGAATTTAACCATCCAACTGTAGTCAGTGTGACTCCCATTTTGTGATTGAGCAGTGAGCTCTAGGTTGTTGGCCTTTCTGCATGTGCAGACCCCATTTATGTACACTTACTATCTACAGTAGTATCATCTGATTGTGGGTAAGGTTTCCCACCGTGGTTTTTCCCCTTACAGGGTTTCCACGTACAAATATTGGTGTCATGTGTTGTGGATGACTTTGTGTTTATGTTTCATGCATTAATCTTTACCGATATAGCTATTAACTATTAACACTGTCTACCGGCATACATAACTGGTTTACTGGTATTAAGCATTAAGTTGGTTAAGTTGTTTTTGGTTTGAAATTAGTTGACAACTGATTCACACAGCCCCCCCCCCCCCCCCTCTCAATTGTCTCCGGGACCTAACAATTGGTATCCAAGCTTAGTCCTCTTTTGCAGAAGTTTAACAACTTCAAGAGATCCAATGTCTACTAATTATTTCAGGAGGGATGGTCCTAAACTTGATGGAACCAACTATGGCATATGGAAGATCAAAATGGAGACACATCTAAATTGCATTGGTGAAGACGTCTGGGAAGTTACAAAGAAAGGTTACACTGCTATTGTACCTGGTCAGCCCAGTCCAACTACCTTGGCTAAAGATGAGGAAAATGATTGCAAAGCAAGAGAAGCACTTTTGAGCGCATTATCAGATCAACAAATCATGGGATTATCAGATAGGTCCACTGCTAAATCTATTTGGGCTCATTTGGAAACACTGAAAGAAGGAGATTCCACAGTCAAAATTGCAAAACTTGAAAGCTTCCGGGTCAAGTATGAACATCTAAAAATGGAAGAAGATGAAAGGATTTCTGCTTTTATGGAAAGAGTAAATGAAATTGTTTTGGGTATTAAATGTTGTGGAGGAACCTTAAGTGAGGATGAAATTGTTTCTAAAATCTTAAGAGGATTGCCACCGGCATATAAAATGAAGGGTACTGTTATAAATGAGTTAAGAACAATGCCTAATACATCAGTAACTAGGGATACATTGATTGGGAAACTTTCAACTTTTGAAATTGAAGAATTTGGTCTTGTTGCTAGTATAAAGATAGATTTAGCCTTTAAAGCATCAACATCATCTGCTCCATCATTTGACATATCTGATTGGAAAGCCTTCTATGCAAGAGAACTTGAAGAAAGCAGGAAAGAAAATGAAGAACTTGAAGGACTTGAAGCACTATTTGCAAGGAAAATGTCTAAAGGTCCAATTAGAAGTAAGTATGAAGGTAAAGCACCCTTTAAATGTTTTAACTGCAATAAGATTGGTCATATGGCGTCGAGATGCCCTAATAGACATGCTAGACTAAGAGAAGAAGCTAGAAGGACATACAAGCCTAATCCTGAATATCAGAGATACAGATTTAAGAAGAACAAAGACAAATCTTGTTACATTGTTGATGAAGGTGTGACTGATGATTCTAATGAGGATTTGATAGACAATGGATGGGTTTTTGTTGCTATAACAGAAGATCAACCGGCACCTACTGCTCAACTAGTAGAAAAATCCCTAGCAGCTAAAGTTGAAGTAAAGGATGAATGGATCATTGACTCAGGATGCTCACATCATATGATAGGAGACAAAGGTAAATTCTTGAACTTTCAAGAATACAATGGAGGTTTAGTAAGATTTGGAGATGACAAAGCCTGTTCAATCAAAGGTAAGGGTACAATATCTCTTGATGGTAAGCATAACACTGACAATGTCTACTATGTCGAAGGATTAAAGCATAATCTTTTAAGTGTTGGTCAATTAGTTGAGAAAGGATTTCAGTTACAATTTAAAAATGGAAAATGCAAAATCATAAATAGAACTAGTTTGGAAATTGCAACTGGTAATCAGACTAGAGGTAATATCTTTCATTTGAATAACAGTGAAAAGACATGCTTGATTGCACATATAGATGAAAGTTGGTTATGGCATAAGAGACTCTGTCATGTAAACTTTGATTGCATGGTAAAGATCAGTACTACTAAGGCAGTTAGAGATCTACCTAAAATTGTCAAACCTCATAATACAGTATGTAAGGAATGTCAATTTGGAAAACAAGTTAGAGCTAGTTTCAAAAGTATTCTAGAAAAATCCAATAATGCTCTTGATTTGATTCACACTGATTTATGTGGTCCAGCTAGAAATAAAAGCTTACAAGGTGATAGGTATTTCATGCTAATCATTGATGACTATTCTAGAATGTGTTGGGTTACCTTTCTCAGAGAAAAATCAGAAGCTCTTGGAAAGTTTAAACTGTTCAAAGCAATGGTTGAAAATGAAACTGGTAAGAAAATCAAATGCTTAAGATCAGATCAAGGAGGAGAATTCACATCTAAGGAATTTAATACATTTTGTGAAGTGAATGGAATCAGAAGACAGCTATCAACACCTCAGACACCACAGTAGAATGGAATTGTTGAAAGGAAAAACTTAACTATCTTGGATGTAGCAAGAAGTATGTTATCAGAAGCAAATTTACCACATGTGTATTGGAGAGAAGCAATCAGCATAGCGGTCTATACATTCAACAAAGTTCACATCAAAGGTGAAATGGGTAAGACCCCTCATGAACTATGGTTTGGTAACACTCCTACTCTTAAGTATTTCAGAATTTTTGGAAGTAAATGTTATATCAGAAGAGATGAGTATATTGGCAAATTTGATCCTAGAAATGATGAAGGAATATTTCTTGGTTATTCATCTAAGAGCAAGGCATATAGATGTTTTAACAAGAGATTGCAGAAAATTGTTGAGAGTACAAACGTAAAGATTGATGAACAATTCAGAGGAACTTCAAGGTATATAGACTCTGAATCGGCAATAGAAATTATGACAAATGAACCTACACCAAATCCACCAGTACAGAATGAAGATCCAGTTACCCCGGTACCATCTAAGGATTCCACAGTAATTGAAGAACAACAACAAACTAAGACACCCCGGTATGTAAGATTGAATCATTCTGAAGATCATATAATTGGAAATAAATTTAAAGGAGTTATGACAAGAGGAAGATTGGCAAATGAAGAGGTATGTCTTATTCCTCAAATAGAACCATCATCTGTTAATGAGGCATGTGAAGATAAATTTTGGATTAAAGCTATGGAAGAAGACTTAGAACAAATTGAGAAAAATAACACTTGGACATTAGTTCCCCGACCTAAAGATAAAAATGTAATTGGAACCAAATGGGTATTTAGAAACAAACTTAATGAAGATGGTAAGGTTGTCAAAAATAAAGAAAGACTAGTGTGTAAGGGATATTCTCAGAAAGAAGGAGTTGATTACAATGAAACCTTTGCACCTGTAGCTAGAATTGAGGTAGCCAGATTATTCTTGGCTTTTGCAGCTCACAAGAACTACAAAGTTTATCAAATGGATATTAAATGTGCATTTTTGAATGGAGATCTTGAAGAGGAAGTCTATATTGAACAACCTGATGGATTTTCTTTGACAGATGATAATGATATGGTTTGCAGGTTAAAAAAAGCTCTGTATGGACTGAAACAAGCCCCAAGAGCTTGGTATGCAAGATTGGATAAGTATCTTTTAAAGATTGGTTTTACTAAAGGAAATGTAGACAACAATTTATATTACAAAATATCTAATGATGACATCTTGATTATAGAATTATTCATTGATGATATAATCTTTGGAGGAGAAGATGGTCTATGTAAGGAATTTTCTACTAAAATGCAGCAAGAATTTGAAATGTCTATGATTGGAGAAATAAAATTCTTTTTAGGATTGCAGATTTCATAGACTGACAAAGGTATATTCTTGAGTCAATCCAAATACTTAAAAGAGTTACTAAAGAAATTTGGGATGGAGAACTCTAAACCGGTAAGCACACCTATGACTACAAATGACAAATTATCTCAAAGGGATGAATCTACACCTGTTAATCCAACTAGATACAAATCTATGATAGGAGGTTTACTGTATTTGACACAAACCAGACCTGATATTATGAATGCAGTATGTATCGTTTCAAGATTTCAAAGTAATCCTAGAGAAAATCATGAATCAACAGTAAAAAGGATTTTCCGATACTTACAAGGCACTATAAATCTTGGATTATGGTATCCTAGAGATGAAAACTTTGAATTATGTGCATACACATATGTAAATTGGGCAGGAGATGTGGATGATAGAAAAAGCACCACCGACGGAGCATTCTTTCTTGGAAACAGACTAGTTTCTTGGTTGAGTAAGAAACAGAGTTGTACATCTTTATCAACAGCAGAATCAGAATATGTTGCAGCAACAACCAACTGTACACAGGTACTATGGCTTAAGCAAATGTTGAAAGACATAAAGGTAAAATGCAAGGAACCTATTACCATATATTGTGATAACACTGCAGCAATTGATATATCTAAGAATCCAGTACTACATTCTAAAACAAAACATGTTTCTATCAAACTAAATTTTCTAAAGGAAAAAGTTGAAGATAAGGAGATAAAACTAGTTTATGTGAATACCAAAGAACAGCTTGCAAATATTTTCACAAAACCTTTGCCTAAGGAGACTTTTGAATATCTCAGAGATCAACTTGGAGTCATACCACCACCGGTAGAGACTTAGACAGTTGATGATTGTCATCAACCGACAGAATTAAAAGACAAATATTGGTGTCATGTGTCTAGGCTATTGGCCTTTCTGCATGTGCAGACCCCATTTATGTACACTTACTATCTGTGGTAGTATCATCTGATTGTGGGTAAGGTTTCCCACCGTGGTTTTTCCCCTTACAGGGTTTCCACGTACAAATATTGGTGTCATGTGTTGTGGATGACTTTGTGTTTATGTTTCATGCATTAATCTTTACCGGTATAGCTATTAACTGTTAACACTGTCTACCAGCATACTTAACTGGTTTACCAGTATTAAACATTAAGTTGGTTAAGTTGTTTTTGGTTTGAAATTAGTTGACAACTGATTCACCCCCCCCCCCCCCCCCCCCCTCTCTCAGTTGTCTCCAGGACCTAACAATCATTCTTTCACCTAACAATCATTCTTTCATCTAACATGATCTCTCTCATCACTTAATTTCAATCTTTTCATCTATCATTTCAACATTTATTTCTATCAATAAATTTTTCCTCACCTTCATCATATTTTATCATTCATCCAATCTTGATCTATCATTTGTCTTATATAGGATTTATCCTTCCCGAAACCAGATGTTTTGATCACTTTTGTCTTATGTAGGATGTGTCCTTCTTGAAACCGAAGTTTATCTTTATCAAATGAATCCTATCAATCATATCAATCATATCAATCTTATCAATCCAATCCTATCAAATCAATCAATATACAAATCACTTCAACCATTTCTTTTCTATAACCAAACCCATTCCTGTCATCAAGCTAATCATTCTCCATCTTTCATCTAACATTCTTCTTCTTTCGAGAGATCATTCATGCCTTCAATGCACAAACAATCTCTTGAGGGGGCATATTTATACCCTAAGTGTCATTGGGGCATACTGAGGTAGTTTTCTTTTCATTTTCTTTGAAACAACGTTGTTCTGACATTGTGTCAAAGAAGGGAAAATGTAGACACTTAAAAATGTCTCATTAATTCTACACTAATTATTCGTCTATTTAATTAAGTAATTCTTTAATTATTTGATTAAACTAACTATTTCTTCTAATCATCACCCTTCAACACTCATAATTATCGAATTTCTATCATTCCATCATTTAATCAATTAACCATATCTCGATTATTAATTAAATGTCAATTATTTAATTAATTGCAACATTTTCCTTAGTTAAATAATATGTATTATTTAATTAATTCAATCTCCTAAGTTTAAATTATTTCATTTAAATTATTTAAATTAATTAATCAAATTCCTCCAAATCCCCAAATTATAATTCCAATTAATTTCATCTAATTTCATTTCATTTTCCCCCAAATTTGAATTTCACATTTTCAAATTCACATTTCACCAAATCTGAATTTCAATTAATTTCATTTTCATTTCAGCATTCAAATTACCAATTTCAAAATCCTACAACGCATGCTAAAATCAGAATTGATTGATCAAATCAGTTGTCTAATCATTTAACTCAGTTAACTCATCAATCATCCTTTTTAACTCTCAATCACCTTTTTCTGACTAATCCATCTAATCAGTCATCTCCCTAGTCAATTTAGTCTACTAATAAATCAATTGAGTTTACTAGCCAATCTATTTAGTTCACTCTCCAATCTATTGAGTTAACAAATCAATCAACTTTGTTAACTGATCAATCAATTTCAGTTATCTATCAATCAACACTTGAGTTCTATTTCTCACCCCCTTTGTGTTGAAAATCTATAAATTCAACATCATTTTCTCAATTCAAGCTAGAATCGCATAATCACAGTCTTCAAACAACAGTCTAATCTATGCAGGAATCCCAGTGCAATACCTAAGAGCCACCTACAAGCACAATGGAAGCCACGAAGCATGATGAGGGAGTTTCATTTATTTGAATTTATTCTTATCTTGTGTTAATTTATATTGGTTTATGTTTGAAATTGCTTCAATTGTTAAGGATTTGGTGATTCGTCCTTATTTCCTATTTTTGCATTAATGATTTTTAAGCATGAAATAGATAGGTGTCCTATTCCTATAGGTGTCTTCATCAAATAATGTTATAGATTTCAAATCAAGAGATTTTTTAGATGGTTCCCTCCAAAATTTATCCTAAAAGTATCTAACTATGGTGCTAACTGACATAGTCCAAGGGTTTTTTCTTGTTCAAAGTTTGATTATATGTGTCTCAATCAAGTTTGTGCAATTCTATCACTCCCTGTTGTTAGATTTGTAACTCACACACATAAAAGAGGTACAGTGTTAGCTTGTATATGATCTTTCCTAAGTCAAATCCCATGTTGGTGTTTTCACCTCCACAACAACTATGATGATGAGAAAGAGAGCTTACCCTTGGTAGGGAAGAGGCTAAATACAAAATAAAATGTTGAATTGACAATATTATACCTTTGGATTGATAATGGCGGTGATAAAATGCTCTTTAGATAATGTATTCCAAGTGTTGATGTAATAACATGACAAATCATAAGGAAATCCATCATGACACCATACTTCAACATAAGTAGTTGTATCTTGATGCTCCTTGTACTCAAATCTACTCTTGAATGAAGGAATAATTTCTCTTGAATTGGAATGATAGAATTTCTAGATTGGATTTATGAATGATAAATGATTTCCTTATATAGGATTCTCAAGTTATTTTCCCATTTAGGCCAACTTTCAATGATCACATCAAAATATTGGGATTATGACACAAATGGCAAGAACTGACACTTGCATGTGTTCCAATTAGGGCCCCTTTTGGTAGCATGAGCATGAGAAATAATAGAGAAAATGTTACATCATGGGAAAGGTGAAATTAATACTCAATTGCAAGGATATATAGTATGAGAAATAATAGCCAATTGCATTTGTGATGGAGTATGAGAAATAATAGAGAAAATGTAAATGATATGAGGAATAAGATGAAAGGATATGGAACTAGAATATTGAGAAGAAACATGATTTAATGAAAAAAGGAAGGTGTGACACTAATAAAATAGAGAATAGAAATTTCTTAGTGGTATAAGTGTTGGAGTAGCCAAGATATGCTTGCAAAATCAAAACTCTCCAGAAATAAGAAACAAGTAAAATGAGAAATATTAGATGCATGGTTTCATGTATTGTAACATGTATTAATGATCCATGCTTATAATAGAATGCATAAAGAGGTGAGAAGTTATGAGTCAAACTTTGACTACCCCTCCAAGCATGAAGCAAGTGTAGGACTCCATGGAAAAGTGTTGGGACACTTGTTAAATCTACATGAGTTGAGACCAAAGTATAAACAACCTCTAAGTGGGCTTAAGTGTAGTGTGAATAGGACTCTACTAAGTAGGCTAAAATCTAACTAGTTTGATAATAACTTTTCACAGTAACACCCCCTACCCTTAAAAAATACTTAGGGATTAAGTTAAAGATGGAAAAGACGAGTCTTGACAACATGTCCAGATGAGGTACTGATTTACAAATGAATATCTCTCATAAATAAAGAAAAGAAGAAAACTTATTGGGGAAAAACTCCTCTAAAAGAGACAAAGAGAAGGATAAGACCTAAGAAATAAGTCTCATGAAGATAGGAACATGCTGATGAAGAACTCCTAAATCATATCAAAGATATAAACTTTGTCAAAGATAAACTCATGTTTGTTGAAATCAATAAACCTTCAAATATGTAGATCAAGAGAGACGAAACATTGCATGAATAAACTTATAGAGCAATACTCAACCATGAATACACAAACACCATTTTATTTTTGAAGTTGAAGATGCAAATAGTACTATGATTTTGGAGAATGATTGGTGGTGCACATGTCCTATAAAACACCACTAAAATGTGCATGGTTCTTTATATAAATTCTAGAATCTCACAAAATATGATATACTAAAAAACCCCCTCATACAAAGACAAAAAATAGTATGTCTATGTGACCCCTCTGAAAGTTGTGAGGTCCATTTGGCTCCACTAAGGTTCCTCCATTAGCATTAGCATGACTATGTGATACAATTTCTCTCCTTAAAGATAAGATGAAGCGGTATTAGAAGACCAACAAAAAATTGGCACACAAATATGCACATAGATATAGAACCAAACTTAGGTCCAAGAGAAATACAAGGAACTAAAAAAAGGGTGTGCTTAAAATCACAAACACATAAGGTGAGAATCATGCAGATCCATTATTTTGATGGCAAATCCAAGGTACCACATAACCTCTATCACTCTTTATAATTTAGTGTAAGTATGAAATTTCCTCCCAAAGGAACACACATTCAATTTTATGACACTTTATATGAGTGCATTTATGGACTTATTTTCTTTTTGTAAAGTTCTTACAAGTTCTATGTCATGAGGTGAACAAGGAAGACATATATCAAGTATGCCTTTAAAACCTCAAGAAAATAAATAAAAAATGAAAAATGAAAAATGAAAACCCCATCATTCAAACATGAACTCCCATAAAATTTTACAATGATATGACACTTTATATTAGTGCATTATATATTTCAAAAAGTAGAATTAATCTACATATCCTGAAAATAAAGTATATTCAAAAATTAAAAATTAAAAATATACACTTATAAAAAAAACACCACTAATGCATATAGCTCAAAAAATCATACAGGTTAAAAAAAAAACCAAAAGAAGTCTATATGAGCTCAAACAAACCTTTTGAAGCTCCACAAATGAGAATTATGTAGGGTGTCCTCTAAGAATATGATCTCTATAAAAATATTGCACATAATTCTACAAAATTAATCACACCACTAGATAGAGGATGAAAAATAGTTAGAATAAAAATCAAACTCACCCAAAAAGACATTTGTATACCTGAGATCAAGGCTCCCAAAGTTGAGCCAAAAATTGAAACGTGCCAATAGTGAAGGGACAAACTTGGGACAAGAAAATAATAGCGTTATGCTAATAGATCATGATAGTTTCAGTAGTAAAATAGTTTAAGATTCTACTAGAATATTTATCTTGTTTGAAATATTCCAAAACCACTTTTTATTTCATGAAAAACCAATCAAAAAGTATAAAACTAAACTCTGGATGTTGGAAAACCACAAAATTGTGCATTGCTAGTTTTGATTAAATAACACTAACATCAATAAGGTACTGCGTAGAATAATTGGTGACATCATCAATGTGTAGTGATGTACCATATGAAAAAAAAAAATTATAATAATTACTACAAAAAGGTCTAGACAACATGCACATGAAGATGATTGAACATAAACTGAGACATGCAAACTATGGCATCTTGTTGATGTAGGATGGTACATTCACCATATGAACGTATGAACTATAGGGATTTATGCTTGGCCTCCCTAGTTTGGTCACAAAGAAATTTAAAAAAAATATTTCCAAGAATATGTGTTATTTATCAAAAATCATTTCCCATCCCTTTAGAATGCAACCATGACCTTTGTTTCACTCTAGCATGCACTATGTCCATGACCTTCACAAATTCAAAAGATAAAGGGAGAGAAGTTGCAATCTTTTGATATCATAATGGAGTAGACAAGATTTGCTTGCATGCTTTCCACAAATAAGCAATCTATAAAATGCAAAATATCATATGCATTTTATAATGTATTATAAAATGTACAAAGGAGTCTTGCTTATAAATGCAAGCATGAAGAGGTAAGAAGGTAGGAGTGAAACTCTAACTACCTCTCCAAGTATGAAACAAGTGTACAACTCTATGGATAAGTGTTGGGACACTTGGTGAGTCTATGTGAGGTGAAACAAAAGTTTAGACAAGATCTAAGTGAGATTAAGTGTAGTGTGAATAAGACTCTACTAAGTAAGCTAAAATCTAACTAGTTTGATAATACTTCTTTTCACACTAACAATAAGAAGATGGTCCCTTAATAAGATGCAAGGATGAAACTGCACTAGGAATGTGGAAAGGAGATGGAACATGTGTGGGAAAGGGGATAAACATAATACAAGAGGAAGGAACTTCGTGAACCTTGGAGGTGGGAGGAGTGAGAATATTGAGAGTGTCAAGTACAAGGGGGGATTACACACTACAAAAACAACTAGAAGAATTAGGTTTAGTGTCAATACCTTCAAGAATCTCAAGACTAATCATGAATATTTCAAACCAAATCCATACAATAATTAGTATTATCAAACTCTTGAAAAGTCATATATGCATCATGATTGAAATTAAATTATTGTTATGATTAGCATCTATTGAATCAATATGGATCTCATGATTAATTGAATGAGAAGCCATGGTAGGATTAAAATAGGCACTTGCTAATGAAAAACTAGAGTTTTGGTTATATATTAGTGTTTTATGCCTGAAATCATCAAAAATCAAGTTAATTAGATCAATGGGAAATCACAAAAAGCCCAATATAAATAATAAAATCTTGTGAAATATTGGCTCTCAAAGTTCTATTGTTAACCTACATAAAGACAAAAAGAATTTGAAGATCGTGATTGTTGTAAAATCGAAGAATGATGCTAGATTTATAGATTTTAAAGGGAGAATTTGAATGGTCAAGATGCATTTGGGAACTAAATCAATCAATGGTTGTGATTACTTGAGATAAAGCTGATTGAGAGAATAATTCATTTCGATTGAGAGTTAAAACTCATTTGATTGATGAGTAAACTTAATTGATTGAGAGATAACTGATTAGATGAGTCTGTTTGAAAAAGCTAATTGATAGTTAGAAAAGGTGATTGGGAGAGTTAACTGACCAGTTGACTGATCTGATTGCATAGTCAGAAAAGGTGATTGACAATTGAAGTGAGAATCAGTGCCAGTTAGGAAATTAACATGTGTTGTAGGATTTTAGCATGAAATTTGAATTTGAGTTGCATTTGACTTGAGTTTAGATTTTCAAAATCATGAAATGATATGCAAATTTATTGAAATGAATTGAAATTAGAATGTGGGGAAAGTTTGAATTTTTGAATATTTGAATTAGAAAAGAACAAGTTAGACAATTAAATATTTTAAATAAATTATTTAATTGTAGGGGACTAGAAATTGAATTTAATTAAATAATAAATATTATTTAATTAAAATTAAAAATTCATAATTAATTAAATAATAAAATATTTAATTAATTTTAAGAAGAGGAAAGTTGAATGGTTAAACAATTAGAAAGAAATTGAATAATTAATTGTGATGAAATATGATGATTAAATTAGTTTAGAAGAAATGCTATTAGATTAATTGAATTAATAAAGAATTATTTAATTAATTACGACAAATAATTTTTTATTTATTTTTTTAAAAAAAATTTGAAAAAGGGGGTAAAGATTTATTCAGAAATCCAAGAATTACAAAGAACATGCCTTAGGCCCACCAAGACAACAACAAAAACTAAAAGGAACCTAAAAGAACCACCAGCACCACCACTAAAAAGTCCAACAACCATAGCCTTAGATCCGACCGTTGGATTTACAATGATAATACCTTTTCAAAATGCCCTCAGAAAGATGACGTGGCTCAAAGTAGGGCCAAAGGCTAGATACTTTGGAATTACACCAAAAACCAGGCTCATCCGGAGCCTCGAAGGGCCTCAAAAATGATAATGAAAATCAAACAAACATAAAAGAGAAATTGATCCTACACCATAAGGTGCTCTTGCATCATCTTGTCTTCTAGCATTAACCTGTCTAAACTTTCAAGATAATCAGGAGGTAGACCATCCCTTCCACTAAAATCCCAACCATTAACATGCTCTGAAACCCACTTGGCCAAACAATCAGACACTCTATTCCACTCCCTGGGAATATGACAAAAGGAGACAAATTCCAATGTATTACACAGTTGTAAAATTTGTCTGACTATAAAAGCTAATTGCCAACTCACATCATTCAAATTTTGTTTGATCAACATGTCCACAACAATCTGAGAATCTGACTCATAAATAATCTTCCTCAATCCTAAAGAACAACCTCACTCAACAACAATATTAATAGCTAGGGCCTCCATAAGATTGTTAGAGTGCTGCCCAATATAAATAGAGAAAAAAAAAATGGCACAACCATCATCACCTCTACCTATACCTCCAATACCTGCATGTCTAGGATTCCCACGAGAAGAGCCATCTGTATTAATTTTTAAGATTCCCATAGGAGGGGGAATCCACCTTCCATCTCTACCTATCCGCTTCTTCGCATGTTGAGATCTATTTTTAGCAGCACAATCCATTTTAATGTTTTTTAATTGCAAATTCCTTACAATAGTATAATCACCCGGATCAACATTTTCAGACAAATTGCACTTAGCTGAGATTGTCTCCTAAAGCCTATTAACTATCTTCTACCACAACGAAGGACTCCCTATATGTGAATCACAAAAGACCCTCTGATTCCTTTCCAACCACAAATTCCAAATAATAAGGGTTGGCCCAATAGCCCAGGCCACTTGGAGAAAAGAGGTATTTGATGGGGGACTGCCCAAGTTATTCCAAAAGTCAATTAAGGAGGTAGCATGAAAACAAGCATGTTGCCAAGCCTCCCACCACTTGTGCCAAACCTCCCTAGAGAAAGGGCATATAAAAAACAAGTGGGAGAATTATTCCTCATTATGCATACAAAGATAACAGATAGATGGTCCCTGAAAGCCTCTCTTACGAAGATTCTCCCACGTGAGGCATTTCTTTTGAGCAACCAACCATAAGAAAAAAATTACATTTCGGCCAAGAGAAGTTGTTCCAAACCTTCTTCCACTAGGGAACATCCGTTAGGCCATGGAATTGCCTATCAAGCTGAGCATAACCTTCAACAACATAAAACTTGCCTTTTGGGTTAGGATCCCAAGCCAAAATATCTCTCTCCTTGAGGGAACTACATAACCTACCCTCCAAGATATTAACCAACACCACACGATCTTCATCCAAGCCACCCAATGGCCATTCAAGAGGATCCTTCCAACAAGCCACCTCAACCTATCCAATGCGCCTAACCATTTTAAAATTCTCCACCTTAACCCATCCAGCATCAGTGAAAATGTTGCAAAGAGGCTGAAGTTGTGGATAACTAGACATAATAGGAGGGTGACCATCCCAAGAATTCTGCCAAAAAAGAGCTTCAGAGCCTCTATTACAAATCCAGAAAAGGCAATCTTTAATAAGTTGGGCGCCTTTTTTAAGAGTATCCTAGATACAAGAGCCCCTGCCCACTAAACTAAGACGAGGCACCTCATGATCATTAGCACCAGGGAGATACTTGTGGGTTAAAATCTTGTCCTAGTCTTGATCCTGACTATTACACCACCTCCAATATAGCTTAGCCGCCAAGGCCTTGCTAACCAAGAAAATAGATTTGAGGCCAAGACCCCTAGCATGTCTCAATCTACAAACAGAGTCCCATTTAACTAAACTCCACTTAGATGAAAAAAAACTACCAAACCAAATAAATTGATGGGAAAGAGGATCAAACTCTCTCACAAAGCTAGAGGGGGAGCCTACATAAAACACCTATAAATGGGAAGCGCTTGTACCACAGTCTTCAGAAGAATCACTCTTCTAGTAGAGGATAACCACTTGTAAGTCCAATGATTAAGCTTGCAACAAAATTTATCCAAAATTCATTGCCAAAAATCTCCGCATTGAACCCCCAAATCTAAAGGAATCTCGAAGTACAACAAAGGAAGGGACCCCATCTGAAATTTGAGGATCCTAGCAATCCTATTCTGAATAAGTCAAGGGGTATTAAAGAAGTATATGGATGATTTATCTTCATTAATTTTCTGACCTGAGGCTTTGCAATAGATATCCAAAGCTCTCCTGAAATTCACTGCCTCATTGATTCTGGCCCTGCCCATCAAACCTGTGTCATCCACAAACTGAAGATGAGAGTAGGGAGGTAGAGAATTGCTCCAACTCTAGCCCTGAATAAGACCATGTCTCACCTGGGAAGTGAGAAATCTGCCAAGATCTTCAGCCATGAGAATAAATAAATAGGGAGATCAAGGGTCCCCTTGCCGAAGCCCCCGCGAATCCCTAAACAGCTCTGAGGGTTCCCCATTAATAAGAACTGAGAAGGAGGTAGAAGTCACACAACTAAGAACCCAATTCACCCACTCTTCTCCAAAACGAAAAGCCAAAAGGATCTTCTGTAAGAACTCTCAACTCACCCTATCATAAGCTTTGGCCATGTCAAGTTTAATAAGCATAGCCTTCTCCTTAGAGGAAGCCATCGAATGAATAACCTCCATTTGTATCACAACTCCATCAAGGATATGTCTTCCATCAATGAAACCACCTTGCTCCTTAGAAACCAAAGTGTAGAGGAGAGGTTTGAGTCGTTCAACAATCAATTTAGTGGTTATCTTGTAGACAACATTACATAAAGCAATAGGGTTGTACTGATCCAAACTGTTAGCCCCCTTATTCTTAGGAATGAGAGCCAAGAAGGTAGAGTTCATAGATTGAGCATTTGTTTATTCCTATGAGATTCTTGAACCACATCTAGAAGATCATACTTTATAATCTCCCAAAATTTCTGAAAAAACTCAATAGGAAACCCGTCAAGGCTAGGAGTCTTACCTTTTTTCATTTGAAACACAACCCCCTCAAGTTCAGACAACAAAATGGGGCACAAGAGAGAATCATTCATTTCAATAGAGACAAGAGGGGCAATACAATTCAATATGGCACTCTCCTCCACCATAGCTTCAGGATCCTCTTTGGTAAACAAATTAGAAAAAAAAATGACAACTTCCATAGAAATTTCTTTTTTAGATGAAAGATGAACCCCTTCTGAAGATATGAGAGAGGTAATAGAGTTACCATACCTCTGAGCCTTAACAAAATTATGAAAAAAAAGAAGTGTTTATATCACCTTCTTGGATCCAATCCACATGAGACTTTTGTTTCCAAAAAATATCCTCATGCCACTCCCACTCATCTAAGTCCTTTAGAGCAAGGGACTCGACCATACTGAGCTCCACAGTCATCCCTTGATCCCTAATTTGACGTGTAACCTCATCCAGCTTGGATTGAGCTGCCATCTTGTGTCTATGCAGATTCCCAAAACATTGTTTATCCCACCTCTTCAACATGTATTTCACATGTTGTAATCTCTTCCCAAAGGTGTACATATCTCACACATGGATAGGCACCCCTTCATACCACCAATCAACCATAAGATACCTCAATGACTGATCATGAAGCCACATCAATTGAAATTTGAAAGAGGGATTTTTGGAGGTTCTAAAAGATGTATTAGAAAGCTTAATAGGCCAATGATCAGAACCCCTCCAATCAAGAACTTTTGAACTGGTGGACCACCTATCATGCACCCAATAGCAGAAAACCAAAAATCTATCAAGCCTTTCAGAGATAGCCTCAACACCACTCCTCCTATTATTCCATGTAAAGACACCATTAATTGGCTTCACATCAATGAGATTCAAGAGACCAATATTATCTCTGAGTAAATTTGAGGAAGGATCAAGCCTGAATAACCCACCTTGCTTTTCCTCCAAACTAGAAACGACATTAAAATCTCCAGCCAAAATCCAGGGGAGAAAAGGATCTTGAGCCTGAACAAGATTGATGTGAGCCCAAATATGTGACTTAACCACAAGATCGGTAGGAGCATAAATATTAGAGAAGAGGCAACTTTCTCCAGTCTCAAAGCTAGAAGTGACCATAGAAATGGAAGACCTACTAGAAAACCACCACAAAGGGGAAACTTTCCTCGGGTTCTAGAAGTAAGAAAACCCCCCTGAACTTCCATGAGATCTCATTCCCTGCCAAAGGCCCTGGGGCCAGACGCGCAAAGCACAACTAGCCAAACCATCCACTAAAAGCTTGGTTTCCTGAATAAAAACAACATCAGGAGACTCAGAGTCAATTAATCTACAAACAACCTTTTATCTAGGGATGTTGTTCAACCCCCTTACATTCCATGAGAGCACAATCATTTATGTGGTTGAGAGAAGTGGGAATCAATGGGCTTCACAGACCCCGACTCAACCAAAGTATCACCAATAAGCTTAACCTTTTCCTGATCCATTTTTCGTCCACTCCTTAAAGGTTTGTCTAAAGAAACCTTTTTGAGGGTCTTCTGCTACAAGTCTAAAACAAGTGGGGCTTTATTACTCTTCACAAAACCTAAGGCCACTCTAGTGGGAGGAGGAGTAGATGCCATGACCACTGCACCTTCAAGGACCTGTGACCCACTAAGATCTCTGTTGTCTTGAACATGGGAAGGCAAATCCATAACCATTTGAACATCCTGTTGATTCTCCAAAGGTAAGGCCTGACCCTCTTTCTTGGAATCCCCATCTAGCACCTCATGCTGAAATTGGGCACCCAAGGACATTTCAATTGGAACTCCTTCCTCTTGGACCAAATCCTCTAGAACACCAGACCTATTTAGGGTGACATCATTTTGCCTATCCAATTAGGTTCTCTTCTTTCCTTTATCTTTATTCCAAGGTTTGATTGGAATGAAGACATCTTTATCAGTAAGACCATTAGGCATAGAGGCTTTCCCCTTATCTTCCCCCAGAACATTGTGAGGAGGATCGAAAACAACTAGTGTAGAAGATTTATTTATGGGACATCTCTTCTGTAAATGACCATATTCAAGACAAATTTTGCATCTAAATGGCAAGGTCTCATAGTCCAGCTATTGGATCCAAGAAGATGTCCCCAAACAGATTTCCATAGAGTCTGGAAAAGGATTATTTAAATCAACTTCTACACATATACGAGCGTAGGAAATTACCTTTCGATCTTGAGTTTATGAAGCCGAACCCACAGGTTTACCAAGAAGTAGTGAGATTGAGTCAAGAATATCTTCTCTCCAAAATTCCAACGGAAGCCTCAACAAATGGATCCACATGGGCACACGAGAGGGAAGCTCCTTAGCAGAATTAAAGCCAATATGCCAAGGTTTGATAAAGAGTCCCACTTGGCTGAAAAAATAAGGGCCACCCTCAAAAGCCTTGTTCCTATCTACCAAGTTGGAAAAAATAACCAGAAAATAGTTATTGGCTACCATAAGTAGCTCCATGTCTCCTTCAGGATTCCAGACACGATGTGCCCAAGACTCTAAAACAAGTATAGAGAGGCGAAGACCGATGAATTTGCACATGAGAGCATGATTACACCAATATTCAACATCCTCCAAAATTTGCTCAAGTTGAATAACTAGAACTGGACGATCTTGGGATCTCTCCAAACAACCATTCACCTTTTCATGCAAAAAGGATCTTTTGAAGAAGAGACACCTGCCCCTGATTGGGAATGACTAATGTATTCCTTTCCACATGCATGCATCAAATGAGACGGATCCACCATATCCAGATCTCCAGAGATCATCTGAGAAGAGGATAATCCTTTATTCTCCATTTACCAAGAGAAAATACCAAAAAAATAAAAAGAAGAGGGGTGGAAAACCCAACCCCAAAACCCCACACACCCCCAACGACAACCTAGCGAAGAAGAAACAGAAAAGGGTTGCACAAAAACCTTGTGGTAGCCCAGAAAACCCGACCACGGGCAAGCAAAAACCGACCCCCAACAAGCAAAAAACCCCCCGGAATGAAGCAAACAGAGCGCATGACACAGGGTAGGGCACATCGGCCCTAGCACAACACCCACGTAAATGCAGAGTCATCATTCAATGTATCCAAATTAAGATGAATAATTAGTGTTGTTAGTAATGAGACATTTTTTAGGTGTCTACATTTAGCATAAAGAAACCCTAGATAGATGAAGAATGATAATCAAAGTAAAATATAAATATGATTCTCAAATATATAATTATCCTTTATTGAAAACTAGAATATAAATCCTATGAAAAAACCCTAAGGTGGTGTAAGAGTAGCCAAGTCCAATTTATATAAGGGAATAAATCACACCTCATCAAAATGAAAGGGATGATAACATCCCTTTTACTTATGAGTCTTAGGATAAACTAATAAAAAATAATAATCAAATGACTACCTATAATTAATAATTGAGACAAAATCTACCTAAAGTAATACTTTGAAATAAATGTATAATTAAAATAACTAAATAAATGGTACTTAACTAGAATTCAATTAATACAAAATATAGTCCAATTTGTTTGTACTTGATTTGTTAGTGTACATAAGAAAACTGAGAATATTTAGATGAGTGCTTTAGAATCTAAAAGCTAAAGACCTATCATTTTAGGTCATATATGTAAGTGTTGAATTGATTTGTGTGACTATTGATCTAAACTTGATGTGTGGATTTGAACTTTGGTGCGAGGACTTGAATTCTACTAGCTTTTGATTATTTCTTTTTAGTTTTCCTTTATATTTGTATGTTATATTAACTTAATGGTAATATTTGGGAACATTTTTATGGAGTTTGTTAGGTAAGGATCGATTCTCTTATGGACAATCCCCTACAATATCAATTAAATGACTTTTAGGAATTATCAAAGAAAATAGTTAGTCAGATAGAGCATGCCCTAAATGTTGATGCAAGCAGATAGTATAGCAATGATGCTTTGATCATACTCTCTAAAGATAATTAACATAAAATGAATCCAAATAAAATATACATATATAATTTTACTATTACAAATTTAAAAAAAAAAATTATTTATACATCCAATACTTAAATATCAGTAAAAATCAAAATCAAAATACTTATTATCTTGGTTTGAAAAATAAGATCTTCCTTTTAGAAGTTTGACTAAAATTAGGTTAGGACTCATTAAACACGTGAAAGCCCTTTCAAATTAAGGTTTATAGCTTTAAGACAACCAAGTTTAATATAATAATAAGTCCAACTTGTGGTGTTGATAGCCTCAAATATTACAATTTCAATAAAAATCATGTCACTTGTATAAAAGATAATTGACTTAAAATGAATCTTAAAAAAATTCACGGTGTACACCTATCATTCTAAAAAATATAATTGAACTCAAAACAAAACCAAAACTCCAAAAAAAAAATTATATATTTTTACTATTATAAATCTAAAAATCAATAATTTATACGCCCAATATTTAAAGACCAGTAAAAATGAAAATGAAAATGAAAATACGTATCCTTTCAATCTTAAAAAATAAATCCTTGGTTTTAGAAGTTCTTCACTAAACACGTGGAAGTCCTTGCAAAATAAGATTTAGAGGTTTAAGACAACGAAAATTTAATATTAAAAAAAGGCCAAGTTGTGCTATTGACAGCCTCCGAGGATTATAATCGTGTCAATTTTAGGGTGAAAGGGGTCCCCACTTTTGATGGGAAGTTTAAAGCTTTTTTGGGGAATATTTTAACAAGATTGTGAAGTCGAAGTTTGGTCGATATTGGATGTATGAAAATCTTGAAAAGATATGCTCTAAATCTTTATGTATTTATCGGAAAACGAAGGTTTATGTAATTTAATGAGTGGTGATGGCATCTTCTTTGCCGGCTAATGTACACCCCGACTTCATAGGAAAACGAAGATCAATTCAAGCTTTGCTCTATTTCGTGTTGGCTACGTCAATTATTTTTAAGATATATTATAATAATACAATGATAGAGAGTTTTATTATTGATATTGTAATTAATAATAAATTAAATGCTTCTTGTTTTTTTATTGGTAGAGGTTTTTGCATTCATATGTGAGTGTAATAGGCCTTAAAAATTACTATATTATTATATTGTAATTAATATTAAATCATTATTATATTTTTATATTTTATATTTCTTAGAAAAAAAATCTAATAAGATTACATTATTATTAGATCATTATATTTTTATTTTATATTTGTTCTTATCTTTTTGTTTTGGTCAATAATAGAAAAATTTATTAATTCTGTAAATACATATACATAGATGTTTCTGAATAAAAAAATTGTCTACCTCTTGCATGTAACGAGGAAATCATGGCACTCTCTAACCCTATGTGGGTAGTTATTAAAAATGTCCCCCCATTTTTATGGAACTGTATCACAAAAATCACTGAACCTCTAGGCAAAGTAATTAAAATTGATTCCTCTGCTGCTTTACTACCGCATATGGATGCGAGGGTACTCATTGCTTTCAACCCTAGCTCAACTTTCCCCTCTGGAATGGATATATGTATAGAAAACCAGTTGTTCTCATGTCCCTTAGAGTATTTGGGAGGGATTAATGCATGCCATAAATGTAGAAGAAGTGCACACTTCCTTAAAAATTGTCCTCTGATGGGAAGGAAAAATGATACCTCCTCCAAGAAGACCTCTGTTCGAAACCACCTTCACTCGGCCTCGGAAGACCCCTCGAATTCTAAGCAGAATGACCCTTCTCCTCACCCAGTACACTTTGCACCTTCACCTCTCGACCCATCTACCCAGCCTATCTCTATTGAATCACTACCCCCATTTGATCCTACTCCCACACCCTATCGACCACAAGCTTGCCCTTGTCCTGCCAGTGACCCTCCCTCGATTGTCGAATCCTTACTCAAGTATCAGTTGGCCCTGAAAGAAGCTAATTTGGCTGCCAGTGAGTCTAAGCCACTAGAACCAAATGTAGTTAAAATCTCCACTAATAAAGGTGGACCCAGAACTCAAAATACTCAGCAAATTGTCATGGAAAAGTTGAGAATGGCCGCAGAACAAATAAAACAACTTGAATTAGCATTAAGTAACCAAAAAAAGGAGATTGAATCCTGTACCATACCCTTCCTCCAAGAGTTGATCAAAGGGGAAGATGGTGGTGCTCATGTTACCACCAGTGTTACCAAGGGTGTTAGTCATTTTCCTCAAGGGCCTGAATGTAACAAAAATGACCCTACCGGGGATATGAGCATTCATCAATTTGCAAATACTCCCTTGGAAACTAAGGATGGGGGTGAACACCCCACCAAACCTCCTGAGAAGACAATTTGATAACATTGATGGGGAGATGGGGCCTACCATCCCCCCTTCCGACCAACCTCTAGAGAATGGGCATGGTGCTGGACCTAGGGTGAAGTCTAAAGAAATTGTGACTAACAGTAATGAGGGGGATAATCCATTTTCTCCTGATCCTAGAACCTTTGATGTTGGAACCAATAATGGGGGAGAAGACCTAGATGGTAGTAAAACAAAAAAAAAAAGGAGGAAAAGGTCTCCTAAGGCCAATAAGGAGGCTACAACTAGGAAAGAATCATTGGGAACTGAGCAACTCTTTGAACTTAGGAAGAAGAGAGGTAGACCACTCTCAACAGTGGCCTTTGATGCCAGTCATCTTTCTAAACATGAGGAATGGCCTAAGTGCTTTGAGGGGTTTAAATCCCTAGTGGACACTCCTGAATTAACCTCCTAATGCTGAAAACCATCTCATGGAACATCAGGGGATTAGAGGCCCCTGACAGGAAATATGTGGTCAAAAGATTTCTAAATATGCACAAGGACATTGATTGCCTTATGCTCCAAGAACTAAAATCAGTGAGGTTCACCTTAGAAATTGGTCTAAAATCCATTTGGAGGGAGGCCACTCCCTTCTACACCAATCACCCTAAAGGAAAGGGTGGAGCTGCAATATTATTAAACCCTAAATGGGAGAATAAAGTTGTTAAATGGGGACAATCCCCTTGTGATAGGGTAGTATGGGCTATCATACATAATGACAATTCTACATTTGGGCTCTGCTCAATTTATGCATCTAATGACTATCGAGAAAGAGGGGCGATGTGGGAATGGCTTGCAAAATTGGAAGACATCCCCTGGCTCTAGGGAGGGGACTTCAACATGGTAATTAATGCATATGATAAACAGGGAGGGAACAAGGTGGAATGGAAAGGTGCTAAGAGAATACATTGGGAAAGGATGGTAAACAAGATGAGACTGACTGGCCCGATAGCAGGAAAGAAGGGAGAACACAAGTCAATATGGTACACCTGGTGTAACCACCAATAGTACAATAAGAGAGTCTACTACAGACTAGATAGGTTTTACTTCAACAAAGACTTCTTCAAAATTGTTAAAAATGAGGAGGGTATTTAGTATGTTGTCATACCATATACACTAATAGTAGAGTGGCCACACCAAGCCCTAGCTCGAACTTTAGAATGAACACTAGTCTTCTAAAGGATGATGACCTAAAATGTGCACTGTGCCTAGTCAGAATGTTTAATAAATATGGCAACAACCATTTGTCGAACATTGATAGATGGAACCAAAATGTTTTAACTTGGACCTCACTTTGTCAGGCTATGGGTAAAAAGAAGGCTAAAGATGCCAGAGCCTCTGAGATGCAATTGCATAGTGCCTTACAAGTGGTTGAACTTGATCTCCAAGGGGATCTTGAGAATGTAGATCTCACGAATCAACTAATTAGGCCAAGAATGATCTTAGAAGAGTGCAAAATCAGAAAATCAAAGGATGGAGAACAAGGGCTAAGTTAAACTGGCTAGATACTGGGGATCGAGGATCTAAATTCTTCTTCCAAATTCTTAAAATGAAACAAGCAAGAGAGAAAATAGACACCATATGGCAACAGAATAAGAACCTCTTTGAGCCAACTGAAATTCTAGAATGCTTTGCTCAGTTCTACAAGCAATTGTTCTCTGTAGAACCAGTTAGGGAGGAGCAGGATAATGCAAGAAAGATAGTCATGTCTTTGGTCCCGAAACTTCTTGATGAGGAAGATAGTAAGATGCTTGAAAGGACTATTTCCAAAGAAGAAATCAAGAAAGCTATATTGGCCCTTAATAATGACAAATCCCCTGGCCCTAATGGATTTCCGATAGAATTCTACAAAGAAAATATTGAATGGATTGTGGATGGTCTTCTCTCTCTATATACTGAGGCTATCTGCATTGGATCCCTGGGAGAAAACATCAACCAAGGTCTGATCAAGCTCACCCCTAAAGAGGGTGACAAAACCCTAATTAAAAACTGGAGACCTATTACACTGTTGAATGTGTCATATAAAATCTTAGCGAAATTGACTGCAAGCAGATTGGAGGAAATCTTACCTAAGATTATCAGTACTACTCAAACAGGGTTTGTCGAAGGACGGTATATACTAGAAAACCTAATCACATGTTGGGAATCACTCCATTGGGCAAAGGAATCAGGGCAAAAATGGAGCTATGTTACTCATAGACTTTGAGAAAGCCTATGATAGAATAGAATGGGGATATATCATTCAGATGCTTCAATCATTATGATTCCCCCCTAGATTTTGTAAACTGGTCAAAACACTATTATGTGATGCCAATGCCTCCATGGAATTAAATGGGATGAGATCCTCCAACTTCACACTAACTAGATCTATCAAGCAAGGATGTCCCTTAGCTCCAACCCTATTTGTCCTAGTTGTTGATGCAATGTTCTACTTACTTAAAGACTCCTCTATCACTCCTCTTGTTATGGGCATATCCTTACCTAATAAAAAGGAAATCTGTAATGTCCAATTTGTCGATGATACTGCAATTTTGATTAAACTCGAGGAAGAAAACCTTGCTACTCTGCTGAAAAATATAGATATATTTTGCCTAGCCTTTGGCAGTAAGATAGCTATGCACAAATCCAATCTCCTTGGCTGGGATGACAACCCCCCGAACTGGTTTTCAAAATTTTCTCTCAACTGGCTGGGCCCTACACAGATTGTAAAATATCTAGGCATCCCCTTCTCTATCCTTCCAAACTTAAAAGAAATGTGGGAATGGTTAAGAAATAAGATAGAGAAGAAACTCTCTAAATGGAACAAGAATTATCTATATTTGGCTAGAAGATTTTAGGTCTGTCAAAATATATTGGCATCATACAATATCTATTTCTCCTCTGCTTGGCTCTTTAAAAACTACCAATTCAGTCATATCCAAGAACATATTAGGGAATTCCTATGGTCAGATGGAAAAGGCACTACAAAGCAACATGCAGTGAAATGGGAGTGGTGCACTATGCATAAGCTTTCTAGTGGGATGGGATTAAAAGACCTCAAACTACAAGGCATTGCCCTCACCTCTAAGTGGATTCTCAAGGCCATGGATGGGGATGAGCCATGGAAAATTAAGAAATAATATTATATCCTCAGTTCCTAAGAAAGCCAGGAAATGGAAGAATCTCCCCATGTTTGACCTTCTTCTTGGATAGATAGAGGTATCCCCAACTGGTTTTGAGGTCTTTAAGTCCCTGTGGAAAGCTTGGGAACAGGTGAAGCACTTGGTACACCTCAAAGTGAACGAAACTATACAGGGGTAGATTGCTAGTAACATATCAATATGGTGGAATCTATTTCATAATGGGAAACCCTTAGCCGCCCTTCAAGGCTGCTCTGTACTGAAATGGCACAATATGGGGATTAAATGTTTTGATCAGATAATTGAGAATGGCCAAATGAGATCATGGGAGGATCTGAAACTTACCTTCTCTATCCTGATATCCCAGAGCATGACCTATAGCATCCTTCAAATGGCCTTAGCTTCTATTTTCTCCCCCTCTCACCATCCTCTCCCTCACTCCCCCTCTCTACACTCTGTTGGGCCGATGACACACCTCTCCCCTCCCTTAAAGCCAAATGCATATATACTTCACTTACCAAGGCTGATACCATTTTTCGTCACATTAACAGATTTTGGGGTCTAAACTAGGAACCAAAATACTGGAAAGATGGGCTGGGTAAGTTCTGGCTGGCTCAAAATGAACCAAAAAAAAAATTCTTTGGCTGGCACCTGTTGTTCAATAAAATCCCCATAAAAGATAAGGAGGGTAATTGCCTAAACTGCAAAATATGTAGAGTACCTGAAACTGTGAAACATATTTTTTTTGAATGTCACTTTGCAAAAGAAATATGGAGATTGTTCGACCTTAATCTAGAGTCTAATTTTGTTGAACTCATAGATGTTGTTTTAGGCTACATTAAGGGCTGTAGGGAAAATGCAAATATATTTTGGTCTTTTTTATCTTTAGAGGTTCTTTGGCTCATTTGGAAGTATCGCAATGATGATGTCTTTAATAAAAACACCAGCACCTCACTGAGTCTCTTAGGAGACTCATTTTGTACACTGTTTTTATGCAGGTCACTATGGTAATAAAGTTGGATTCAGACAAATTTGACAGATGGATAAAGGAAGGGGCCACCACTATGTACATCCGAGAGATATCTCACGTCTTCACGTGGGAGAGGGATGAACCGGGCAAGGCCGCATTTGAACAAGCATTAATGGCCTTCATGAGGCAAATGGAACGTAGACACCTACACATGGAGATCTCTCGGGAGGAAGCTGACCTGATCCATGAGTGCACCTCGCACCCCCACAAACAGGACATACTTGATGGTAGAGTGGAAGTATGGCAAGATGGAAACCTGGGATGGGTAGCTTGGATCCCTCCATTGGAAGCCAACTCTGCACCTGCATCTAAAATATTATTTTCCTAGTTCTTTAAGACTGTCTATTTTGCTTTTTGCTGTTATAATTATATGTATCTAATGTAATCATCTTCCCATAGTGGAGGTGCTCGTCAACTATATATTTTTTATCTATGCACCTTCCTTTGGTGCCTTGATACTGCTAAACTCAGACATTCCTGATGATATGTAATGTTTATATGAAATCTAATCCAAAAAAAAATTTGTCTACCCAGTACCCCCCCCATCCACCATTTACATTTCTTTTACATTCAAACTACTAAATCAAAATTTGTCACATAGGGCAATATACCAAACAAAACCCTACCAACCCCTCCCAAACAAAATGACGCCACCATTACAGAAGTGAACAAAAAACCACAACCCCCATTTATTGACTACCCACACCACCCAAAATTCCATGCATGCATATATTTTTAATAGAGTTTACAAAAAGATTTAAAAAACATCAAGGAAAACAACCAAAGGAAAATCTCTCAATTGTTACCAACTCCATCTTCTTTGGCTATCGCATACTTGGGCCCTACCGCAACCTTCTTCTTCATCGTTCGCTTCTTCTCCTCCTTGGAACCCATATCCTTGCCTACATTCCCAACATTCTTCTCCACCTCTTTCTCCTAGAGAAAAGCTTTCAATGCATCCCATCCAATTAAAGTATCTGTCCTTCTTTCCTCTATGTTAAATCCAAGCAACCAGCATATGAATGGAATCAATTCATAAATTTCATCTACATCTTCATGTTCAATTCCTTCTCTAATATCAAAGCCAACACCAAGAATGACCCATTCCATCACAAAATCGGGCCCATGAATCCAATCCTCATCTACACTTGATTTCATCACCCATTTGATGGTCTCCTCCTTCTCCCTTAGTTCATGTCCCCATGGAAACAATGTCCATGTTGGTTCAATATCTATGCTCGGTATGCAAAAAGACATCTCCTAGTAGCATTTCCATCATTTGCAGAAACACTGCATCACCAAATTTGAAGAGGTTTTTAAACCTCTTCGTAGAGTATACCCAAAAAAACTGCTTGTTGCCTTGTCATATACTGTGTGAATTTCACCTCTATCTTGCTCTACTAATAATCACCAATCACTTCTTTTCGTTGCATCAACTACCCTCCACCACCTTTAAATCCACATAGAGACCCGTGTCCCATCATTCATCCTCCCTTAATTAGATATAAATGTATCTTGTGTATGGCAACATATCGAGAATGTCATATATCACTTGCAAGATTCCAAAAATCTTTGACTCTCATCTCACCCTCATCATTAAATGTTAACACCCATTTTGTAAGGACATCTGCCACCTTATTACCGCATGTCATACATGTGATATTTGGAAACAATCAAAGGTTTCCAATATTTGTTTAATTGCATTTATGTACTTTGTTAAATTTTCCAAGCTCCTGATTTGATTGCATTTACAATGATCAAAGAGTCACCCTCCAAATGTACCTTTGAAATGCTCAATTGTCCACCAAGTTTGACAGCTAGAAGAGTTGTCTTAGCTTCTGCAACATTATTTGTCTCGTCATCTAGCCTCTTACTCCCAAACCAATAATAATCCCTTGCCAATCTCTAGCAACAAACCCCACTCTCGATGGACCTGAATTGCCCTTAGGCACTCCTAATCAAATTTGATTTTATACCATCCTTTCATTGGTTCTATCCATGTCACCTCTTTTGAATGACTAAGTTTCAGATGCATATTTGTTCTTATCTTCTTTTTTTTATCGGTAATATTTGTATTTTATTTATTTAAAATTTAAACATTACAACTTCAGCAAGATAATGAACTATCAAGAAGTTCCCAAAAGAACATCCACAAAACGGTCCAAACCACCCTCCCAAAAAACTGGAATTCAAAACTAGTAAACAACGCCCACACAAACCACACCCCCATATTATGAGTACGAAAAAAATATATTACATCTTGCCAGTCAAAAATAAGCCATTTCAACTTGAAATGAACTAAACGGAGTCTTGAAAGTTTAAGGTTTCAACTGAAAAATTAACTGAAACAGAAAAGCAGAGAAAGATGGCACCTATGGGTACCATGCCTGTTGTGACAAAATCAAACTCTTCCATCATGCCTCTTGCAGTCGAGGCACTCGATTCACAAGCCATCCTACTATACTGAGAGCATCCTCTTCCGGTATGTGGACATCCCCTTCTTCCTTCTGCAACCTTACCCGCTACCCCTCGTGAGCCTAGATAAACTGCCTTGCCACCATGACCACCCTCTGCATCATCCCCCGCATGTTTTTTCAATTCTACGGATAATCTCCTTGTAATCGGCCTCCTAGGGCTCAAATTCTCCACCACTCTCCCTCCACCCTCCTGCCTAATCACATCTTCAATGTCCATGATCTAGATAAAAATTAGCAGCCCTTCCCAGCCTCTCTTTGCATCATCCTTGAAGCGCATTTTAACTTCTTCATGATGTCAAAGAAACTGAATGCATGAGTGACGCGCCCTCATCTCCTCATTTTCCTGTGGGATACCTTTTGCAAGATTAAAGCCCCATCCTAACACCTCCCACTCCAACAAGGATTCCAAATTTAAAAGGTATTCTCCTGGAATTAGTCTCTGCAATACTTTCCTCACCTCTTCAACCTTGTGTCCCATCTCTAGACCCCATGCCATGAGGAGCGAGTAGATTTCTGCTCTGCACCTATAACGGTGACCGATGACAACCACATCTTCTCCTAAAACCAACTGAATTGCTTTCAAGAGTAGAGGGTCTGTAGCGAGAAACACATTCTCGAGCTTCTTTGGAGGAACAAGACCTCGAAAGTCTGGCATCGGTTTGGAAGATTCCAAAGTAAAATTGGCTTCTATTTCTGATATTTCTGAAGAGTTGTAGAGTTTTTCGATAAAACCAGATTTGAATTTGGTTTCACCAACTTGCCAGGTCTATTCATTACCAGTGCGGGCATTACAAAATTAGCATTTAATGCATGGCTCTCCACCATCACCGCCAATTCAGAGCATGTCGCAATAACTGCTCGACTTCTGATGAGGAATTTGAAATAAATGTCGTACCAACTTGGCGCAGCATCTTAGTTCCATTTAACAGTTTCATTTCTGTAATTCCACCACCTCACCTCCCCTAGCTCGAGACCACATGCTTCATTTGACAGTCCATCTACAATAGTATTTCCCTCTCTTTTCGCATGTGAGATGCAGTAATTATTGAACACTTTTAGTTTTTCTCTTATAATATTTACATATATGTTCAATTTCCAACACAGAGTATGTCCTTTAACCAAAGTCTGGACAACAATTTGGGAATCACCCTCCAGATGTAACTTTGTCACCTTCCTATTTGATGCTAAAGCAACTACAAGTAAAGCTGCTTGAACTTCTGCCTCATTATTAGTGCCATCTTGAAGCCTTCTAGCCCCCGTACACATGATCTTTCCTTCATCATCACAAGCCACACATCCTGCTCCTAAGATCCCTGGATTGCCTTTTGAAGCTCCATCAAAATTTATTTTCACCCACCCCTTCTCTGGTTTTGACCACTTTACCGTCTCTCTATCCAAACAGTCACTAACAGGATTAACCCTGGGAAACCCATGAACGAGTATATTTGTTCTTATCTATATTCATCATAAAAAAGTGGATTTTATGTAGGGACAATTCAATCTCCCATAATTAACAAGTGTCACATAGTGGCAAGTACTTGCCTTTATAATATTGTAATAAAAATATTATTTGTAATTCTTAATTATTATAATTTTGAATTATTTTTATTTTGAAATTATATTATTTTAATTATATTTGTGTAATATTAACAATAACTCACCCTTCAATAAAATAATATTAATAATTATGATATAATATAAATATTATAGTGAAAATATACATTTTTCTTAAGAATATTATCCTAATTTAATTATAAAATCTATATAATTATTTATAATAATAAAATAAATTTTAAAGTTAATTATTAATTATTAGTTTAATATTGTATATTATTTTAAATATATTTATGTAATATTAATTATAATTAATATTAATAAAATAACTATTAATAATTATAAAACTATATAATATAAATAATAAATTGAAAATATGCATTTATTAATGACTAAATAAAAATGTTTAAAATAATGATTAACTGTTTTTAATATTAGTAAGTAGCAAAAACAAGGGTGTTGGCCCTTACACAAATAGCCCTCTAGCAATATTTAAAGTAACAACACATTAGCATTAAACCATAAAAAATAGCTAATAGTAATTGATAGCATAGTCTTAGTAGTAAAAATACAAACCAAAATATAACATTAAACTAGAGTTTTAGATCTAGCTAAAGACCATATGAAACTAACCTAACTAGCTTGGTTGAGCACATTTCTCCAATCTTGGAACTTAAACAGTTCTTTATAGTTCTCTTCGTTGTCTACATCCCTTTTTTTTGCATCAAGCACATTGAGGTAGCAAAACTGTGAATCACTCACAAACTAAACTTGGAGATACCATCTATTGTTCCAACTCTGTAACCTTCTTCAAAGCATCAAAATTCACCTTCATAGACTTGCACATAGCACACTCATTTTCATTCTCCCCTTTGTTCTCCACCTCCTTTGGCATTGCTTCCTAGTTAAGGTCTAGGGGTTCAGTTCTCTGACTCTGAATCGAATCCTCGTTAGTTGATTTAGTCGAATCGCCATCTTTTTCAGGTACCATCCTCAGTCTCCTCAATTTCCTCTACATCTTCATTCTCAGTAGAGTTCTCCTCATTTGACTCTTTCTCATACCCCACCAAATTTTGCTTAATAGCACTTCCCAACAAGCTTCTCGCCAATCTGTTGGAATGCCTACAACTAGCACTAACACTTTTACTAACATCCTCCCCAGCCTCCATTTCCACCTCATTGTCAACCTCAATTTTTTGTTATAAGGAGGGGGTGGGGGACCTTGGGTCTTCCTCATCTTCTTAGCATCAAAGGAGGTGGCATGTTGTGGAATAGAAATAGAGGCAATATTGGGAGTCACAAGGGATCTAGGACAAGAGGGGTTTTTAACAAAAAGGGGCAATTTTAAAATTTTCTTTCTACCACTCCTCTGGGAGTCAAAAATAGTAGTAGCAGGGGGTGAAACAAAGTCAAGGGCTTCATGCTCTAAAGTTAATAGTTGTCTAGGAGGGCTAAGACTCAAGAGAAAGGTGGAAATGATACAAACAAAAAAATAAGCCCTCATGAAGCAGAATTTATTTCCGACCATGGGTTCTAGCGACCTCGAAGGCCTCAAGCACAAAAAAATTAAGAGAGGTAAGCAGGAAAAAAAGAAGGGAGAAAATTTCATGATTACAAAAGTGGTTTAACAGAGGGAATTGATAAAAGTAGTAGATTTTAAACCGACTCTCTAGGGTAAAAAACTTTATTATCATCAAACACACCTTATTTCATGGCTTTGGCAATTTTTCACAAGTGAAGCTCCTCGTAGATTCATCGATTCTTCTTTCTCCCTAAAAAACTAAGCCAGACTCTTGTTGTCCAAAAAATGACTCTACCTCTTCCATTTTTCACCCTTGGTAGACAAGCTCATAGAAAAATCAATGGATTCTTCAATAACTTCAAATGAGATGCCACCAACATTAACCTTTTTGTCATGCCAAGGTTTAGCAAATTGGATTGAAATATTTTCATCATACCCAATTATCCATTGTAAAAAATCTACAACCCCTCCCTCAATGCAAACATGCCAAACAACAGGATCATTTTTTAATTTGGAATGCACACTAGGCTCAATTCTAACCTTGTCCCCACCCATTATGAACAACGTAGAAAGCACAAAAACAAGACAAAGACAAACCCAAGACTTAGCACATAAAACACTTCATAGGTTCAAATGAGCCGCAAACAAGGTGTTTAGGGCCTTTGAAATAAACGCCTTTAAAAACTAAAAGGCGTATGAGCTATAATAATTATATCTCCATCCCCATAAATTCAAAATGTGCTCGTCATTTCTGGTAGTACCAAACAATAGATATTGCCAAATATTTTTTGGATTGCTCACCTCCACCACGTGAGAAAAATAATAAAATAAGGTTATCTTTAAAGGATTTATTTATATCTATAATAATACCACACAAAAATGATAACAACTAGTTATCATGAGGACATCCTTGGAAAAAGCCACCCCATCTTATCATGCTTGGGGGAACCAACTCATCTTCGTGACCCCCACCTTAATGTGAGGTTCTCACAAAAATTTGAGACTATCCCCACTGTCCCTCAAATCCCAAGTCCACGACATCTGAATCATAAAGGTAACACAAGAGACCCACACAATCCTCCACATCTACATCCTTGTCACCAAGAGCATCCTCAACCACCAAGATGATTGCCAAGTATAACTAGGGTCCCACCAACTATGCCCCCTTATTGTGGCCCATGAATCATGGGTCCACGCCATTTGTAACTCAAAGGTAACACATGGGTCCCACACACTCTTCCACCTAAGCATCCCATCAACAATAACCTCCTCATCCACCAAGTCGTAAGCCAAGTGTAACAGAGGCCCCACCCACTTCACCATTGAGGCATAGCTAAATACTTGGTAACAAACCCCACCCCACAAATAGTCATTCTACTAATTTGAAATATACGGCAATGCAAATCCCCTTCCTATGAAAGAATATTTAAATTTAAATCCAGATACTCCCATCTTGACCCCCTAATAACCAGGCCAAGAAAGGCATCACACAACCGAGTCCACTAGTAACAAATCATTAAGTATGTTGAATTTGATTGTTATTCGGCAAGTACCTCCCCAACCTCCAACATCTAAGACGATCCAACTCCAGATCTAGGGCCACCATAGCATCAACCACTTTATTACCCTCTTTGTAGATGTGTCTATAAAATTATATTTTATATATTAAAATGATTAAAAAGAATATATGAATTTCATAAAGTATTAACTAAAAATAGAATGGTTTCAAAAAAACATATATAAAATTATAATTATAAAAGATAGGGTTTTTTTTAAAAGAAATATTTGTTGTGCAATGCTTGTAAAGAAATAGTTTAGTTATTTATTTAAATTTAAATTTTATTAATTTAAATGGTGTGAATCAAATCCCTATACAATAGCTAATCGATTTTATTACCTATATTTTCTAAAATAAAATATGTTATATATATATATATATATATATATATACAGAAAAATCTATTTGTAAAATATATATATACAGAAAAATCTATTTTTTTACAAGATTATTAATAAACAAATGAAAAAGTTAATTAAAATAGATATATATTTTTTAAATATAAAGAAATCTAAAAAACCCTATAAAATCTATCACTCCTATAAATTTTCTCCTATAACACCATTTTTTTCATCCAATCATATTGTAGATAAATAATTTCTAGTTTAAAAATATAAATCTCAACTTTATAAAAATCAAGTTTATTTTGAAAACAAAAATAATAATCACTTTTGATTGGTGCAAAAAGTCAATTAATTAAGCTTAAGTGAATGCAATAGTATTGTGTACCACAAGTACAAAAATATTACTTTTAATCTATTATTATACTACTATTTTACTATATTATATATTTAAAATAAATAGAATATTTTTGTTTTTAATGCATTTTAAGTGCTATAAACACGCCAAATTAAATGTTTCTATAAAAGATCGTTCATTCTACATTGTAAGATAGTTATATTATCATTACCTCATAAAAATTTGCTAGTAGATTAAGAATATAGAAAAGCCTATAATTATCTTTTTAATTTGTTATTGAAGATTGAGGTTTCATTCTATTTAATCCCTTACTAAAAGCATTGTGGATGTAACTCAAAATATTAATCAATAAAATTTTTGCTCAATTAATTTATGCTTTTTAACATTTGTTTTGTGAATCAATTGAGTGTTTGTTGTGTTGGCTACATGGCTGAAATATTAGAGTGAGTTTTGAATATAGAGAAATGAAAGTGATGCATATGATATCTTTCAATATTATGTGTTGGGTAGAAGGTATTGAGTAAATTATCTTATGAATAGATCATCAAACTTGGGATATTTTGAAACATATAAAAATATCAAGGTGTTTCCAAATAGTGGGTAGAGACCAAAGTGCTATTAAAATTGTGTCAAGAATTAAAAAAATGTTTGAAATGTTGAGGATTGTATATATATTGTTAAAGAGTATAGAAGGGGTTATAAACCTCAACATGATGAGAGCAATTAAGAAGAAAAATAAATAAGAAATGCATTGTAAAATTCACTAACTATTGAACTAGTTTTAGAAGAACAAGAATAAGAAAATCTAGATCAAGTTAAGATGTTAAAATCTATTTTAAAGATCAATAAGAGGCTTAAAATTGATATTATTAATTATTTCACAATTTTCAACCTTCAACAGTTGATAGATTGGATAAATACTATAGAAAAAATAGAGTATGAGGAAAATTTAGATTCTAAAAGGGTTGGGTTTGGTTGAATAAATTAAAAGGCCATGAACTTCATTATGGTGAGAAGAGACCACCAATTTCAAAGAAATAGGAGAGATATGTAAAAGATAGTAAAATGGGATTAGATGATGTAAAAATTGAAAAATATGTTTATAACCATAGACTATGAATTATATTTGTTTAAAAATATTATAAACTTTTAGAGAAAAAGAAAAGAATATAAGTGATTTTATTGAAGTAATATATATGTTAATAATTAATGTTGATTATAATGAAATTGCTCAAGAAAAAATGCAATGATATATCAATGGATTTAAAGTATCTATGTAGAAATAATTAAATATGGTAAGATTACAAATGGTTGAAAAAATATACTAGTTTGTCCTAAAGATAGGAGATAAGTTAAAAAAATATTTAAGATGAGAAAAAACAAAGAGGAAGATGTTGATTTTGTTGGCAATTGACACTCATCCAATGAATGTTGGTGCATGGATAATGGTTTAGGGTTGTCATTGATGAAAAATCTTCATGAGAATCCTATTAGGTAGCTATATTTTTTGGAGAAGTGGTCCAGTAACCGGTAATCTAGCTCCGATAATTCAGGCTAAGCAAAACAATTTTGATCTGAAAGCCTTTTGTTGATTGCGGTGGTCAGAATTGTGTATGGGACGATAGAGCCAACTTATAGAAATCATTTCATCATCTTTTGGGTGATCCAAATATGCTTTTGGTGATCCAGTTCAAGCTGACTCATGCTCACACGTTACATTACAGGCCGACTTGATAAATGTTTTGTTTGTGGTTGTAGATATATAAGACCAATGAAGAAGATCTTTTTGAGGTATGGTATGAAGTAATATGAGTGAGTAGTGATTGATAATCCCTTTTGGTGTAGTTTCACGTGCGCATTCTTGATCTGGTAGTTGAATGAGATAGAAAACAAACCAGAGTTGTAGAGCAGACACAGTCAGAGTTTTGCACTTAACCGGAACTCATCCAGGCATTGTGTGATACTATTTTGGATTTCAACCATTTTAATTCATCATTATAAATGATTTGTAAGGTAGTGAGCCTTCTGGGATTGTATCCCTTATTGTAATTCAGTTGTAAGATCTAGGCAGTGTGCCTAAATGCTAGTGCATTCCCCTTTTGTAATATTGTTTTCCTATTGGCCACAGTAGAATAATATTGTGGGTTCAAATCCCATCGTGGTTTTTCCCATTTGGGTTTCCACGTAAAAATCTCGGTGTTATGATTTTGTGGTTGATTATCTTCTGTTTCTACATTTTACTTTCTTGCATATGCTTCTGGTGGTTTGAGATTAAGTCAGAAAATTTGTTTGCTGGTAGATCACCGATTCACCCCCCCCACTTAGTGATCCTTGATTCCAATAATTGGTATCAGAGCCTAGCTCCTCCAAAGAAGCCTAACCACTTGAGGAAGGTCGGGGAGATTGAATCAATGGATGGTTTACAGAGACATCTTTCTGTGGCACTTGAGGATCTTGATGCAGCAATAAATGAGATAAGTTCCTTAAAGAGAAACCTAGATGCATCTAAAGATTTCATTAATGATTTGAAGAATGAGATCAACACATCAAGGGACAATAGGAAAGAGCTGATGGACAAGCTGAAGGAGAAAGAAGAACAAACGTTGGAAAATCGAGACAAAGCTAATGAATATGACAAGCTTGCTAGAGAGAATGTTGCATTAAAGAATGAAATATAATATATTGTGATGAAGTTGACTAAGGAGATTGAAGACTAGAAGAACAATGAAGAAAGATTGAATCAATCATTGAAGGACAAAGTAGATGAATGCTTCAGGCTTACTAATGAGAATGATTAGTTAAAGCTTGAGTTGACACAATCAAGGAATAATGGTCAAGAACTTGAAATATAGATTGTTGCCCTAAGAGATGAACTTGCTACTGTAAATGATTACAAAGACAACAAGGCTTGATGAGGTGTTGCAAAGTCAAAGACATGAGAGGACTTGGATTTGGGAAGGCAGAATCCTTCGGATCTAGACAAGGCAATGCAAAGCCTAATCATAAGAAGAGCAAGAATCCTCCAGTAAGATAACCTAATACCCATAAATTCAATGGTAGATGTTTTACTTGCAATAAATTTGGTCATATGGAGAATCAATGTAGAAGTAGGATAAATTATAAAATGAACAATATGAATAATGGTCCTACCTATACCGGTCAGTGTTTCATATGCAATAATTTTGGTCACAAGTCAAATATGTGCAGAGCAGTAATGAATAAATTTTAGAATAAGAGATATTATGCTTGTGGGATGTTTGGATATATCTCTAACCAATGCAGGATGGGACCAAATCAGATGAATTTCATACCTATGCAAAAAAATATCATTTTCCATACATACAACAAAATCGGTCACATTGCAAAGTATTGCAGAAGCAAGAATAATGCTCTGGTAAACAAAGACAAATTAGATGAGAAAGGCAAAGAGAAAGTAGAAGAGATCAAGAACAAGCAGGAGAAGATGTGGGATAGAAAAGATGAATCCAAGACAAACAGTGGATCTGCACCCGAAACTGGTGTAGGATCTTCATCCAGTAACTAAGGTTTTTGCCTTAGTGGGTGGCATTTTCATGCACAATCTTGCAAAACCCCCTAGAGAGATCTATGATCAATCATGGTTGATTGAAAATGATTATCCAAAATTCTTCATGCCAATCTTGGAATCTGGTTGAATGGACTACGTTGAACAGGGCATCCAGTTGAACCTTACTAGCGCATTTATGTCAGCTTAAAATTAGGGCTTGCGAAGTTAAAATGGGCAAAATGTGAATCATTTCTCACATTGCAAATGAAGAGTTGAGACTGCAGAGAAAGGTAAAACATATTTCAAGGTGATCAGAAAGCTTCAAGTGATCTGACAAGGAATTCTTGTGCACCCAGAAGAAGAAAAAGGTATTTATCGAAGCATTTGAACCCTAAATTTCTTGAAATGGCATCTTCTTTTGTTAATACACCCTTGGTAGTAGAAGTCTCTGAGAGAGAAAGGCCACAATTTAAAAGACATCCTTTTAAGTTTGTTGAAGATGACCCCAATGGTTCTTTTTTGTTTGTTCCTTACAGAGTTCTGCATGTTGATGATGTGAGAGCATATATTCACTTTTCAATTTAAGAAACTGGAAACAAGGACATCCTAACCCTGTATACTGAATGGATAATGGATAAAGTTGGAGATCCTAAGCCGGAATATGCATAGTTGTAGAGGAAGGGTTTTACGCAATTTGTTCACTTCTCATTGTTCAATGAAGATGAATGGTTGAGATACATTCTAAGTTGTGTGCATGATGAGTTTATTTGGCTGGACAAACCATACAAGATAACCAAGTAGGCAATCCATGCAGTAACATGCCTCAATCAAACCGGTGGAAAACCTAATCTGAGGAAGGTGACAAACCCTACCATCACAAAGTTAACCGATGTTCAGTTTGACAGTCGATCAATGACAATTGATGATATCCTGGAACATGATGTGAGGTTTGCCTCTATGATCATTGGCTATAAAGTTTATCTGTCTAGCAGACTAAATTCTGCCTCCGGTACTATAATTTATGCAGCGTGTCAGATGGTGAAAGAAGATATACAATATGATTTGTGTACAATTATTCTTGAAGAGCTCTTGAGCAATTTGAAGAAGATCAAAACTGACAAGAAGAATGTCTTTAAATTTGGTTCATTGATTGTTTGTCTTGCACTATACTTCATGAATGAGATCCTCGACACAGGTAGAGTCCAATGGGATTATGACTTACTAGTGGCAACTCAGATCAAGCAAGGTCTATAGAGATTGGGTAACAAGAAGAATCAGACAACCACCTTGTGGAGCTTCTTAAAAACCTTCCAAGGTAGGATGAAGGAAAGGGAAAGGATCCCTAAGGGGATTCTGGAAAAATATGAAAACTCTATCTGTTTCATGGTCGACAAGGACCAATGCCACATGGAAGTAGTAGAGCCCAGGATAGTTTGGATTTTGCCAATGGGTTATGAAGTTGATGGCCAAACACTTGAGGTCTATGCTCAACACCTTCTAATAAAATCGATGGACCCCAATGAGCCCATATTGGGTACTGTCAAGGAGAAAGATATGGAGCTACATAAGAAGTTCACCCAGTCGGCAAGAAAAAGAAAGGTATCCAAAATGGTTAAGGAAGTGGTTGTATAGATGGGATTCACTAGAGAAGTGGTGAGGCAAGAAAGGGAGAAGCAAACACAAATAAAAGCTAAGGAGGATTCAAAGAAGCCTAAGGTTGAACTGGTTCCTTCTAAGGCAAAGCCTAAAGTGACTAAATTTTCCTTTGCTTTGGTGAAACCATCAACAAGACAAATCTCATCCGACAAAGGAATTCTGAAGCAGAAGGAGAAACCAAAGAGGACCTATGTTGTTGTGTCTCCAGTTGCATCTGACACTGAGACACATGAAGAAGCAGTTGTTAGAGATTTTTCTTTCTACCTCCAGTCCTAAGAAGATACACAACACTAAACTATGGGATTGACAATCTAGAACATGAAATCAATGCTATCAATAGACTAAAGACAAGAAAATGTAACTGAAGAAGGCTATACAAACCTTCTACACTTCGAGCTTCACTAGATTTAGGAAGGTGTTCCTATTGTAGGTTTGAAAATGATACAATTATACAAACTAACCAGAAGACCTATTTTAATAAGGTGGATAGTTCTCAGATGCATGATAATAGGTGCTTGACATTTCACCATTACTTGAGCATAATCCCATTTTGCTCCTTAAAAAATACCGAGAACAAAGACTAAACTAATCCTACTCCTACAACATAAAGGAAAATCAGAAATAAAAATATTTTGAATAGATTTGGAACCAACTGAACCAAAACTTGTAGAGAAATGACCAGTGCCAAAGAGAGGGCAACAAAGTCACATAAAAGTTCACCTATGCTATTACATCCAAGCATGTCTTGAAAGTCTTTTGAATGTTATTAACTTGAAAATATATAGAATCTTGTTGCATCCATGAAAGCATTTACTCCATTCCTTGAATAGAAGGCAATCGGAAAACACAACTCAGAGCAGCAAATGTGCTTGAAGAATGACCATAATACTTGATTATTTCATTCAAAGAAATATATATTCTCAGCTGGAGATAAACAATTTGATAAAATAAAGTTGTTAAGCACATTTCAAGACACAAAAACTTCACAACTAAGATAAACTTTCAAATATCTACACCTAAGTAAGAAACACCTTACAATATCCTTTACAATACATTGTCCGCCTTAGCAGAAACTCAGGGTTGGAACCTTTCAAAATGAGGAGAAAACTAACTAAATAGACAAAAGAGAAAACCTAATTGAACCCTAGAATGCATTAAAAAAATGACACATGTCATTGTCTCCTTTGTCTTCAAATATGAATTGGCACTTTCTCCTCCAAGATGGGTCTTCAACTTACACTCAAAATTTGAATGTTACCTTTCAAAATCTGGAGAAAACAACTTGCAGAAGCCACTAGTCACATTCGGCCCTGCACTTTGATAAAAAATTGTCATATTTGCATCACTGCAACCTTGGTGGATGATGTCAAAAAACTGAAAAAAATGTCCTTTGCAAGCAACTGTAAATTCTAATTTCTACATTGATTGAAAATATTTGCTTTACACCCTTTTCCACTCCACCTTTTGTTTTCTTGCAAACTGACAAAATCAGCCCCTGTCCACTTTGCTACATGAGCTTACTTTTTTCCCTTGATTTGAAAAAAATACCCCCCCTTCGGGAAAATCAAAATTTGACTTTTAGCTGCACTTCTCCCTACTGAGAATTAGCAAAAAATTCTCTTTGATTGAAAAAGTGCCATGTGATTTTCAATCACTGCACTATTTCAATATCATATTTTAAAGATAAAGTACCCTCTTTATGCAAGAAACCCCCATGGTTTTTGAAAATGACAATCTTGGTACAATTTTTACTCGGGTGAAAAATCATCTCCTTTGTGTGAATAACTCCCAGGTTAAATTAAAAAAATGCCTCCTTTGTGAAGATTCACATCTTTGACAGAAAATCACTCGTGTGCTACATTGATTGCTCTTCTTGTAAAACTAATTTTTAAATTTATCACAAATTCTCCCTGTGCTGGAAGTAACCCGTCATCCTTTAAAAGTTTACACCAAAATACATTTCCACTATGGCAGTTTCTTACAGAGGTATTATTTTATCTCCTTTAAACTGAGTCATTACCCCTCTTTTTTTACTAAAAATCATTGCTCTTAAGAAATACTTGCTCATTGTTGAACTTCTACCTTATCAACAGAATACCCCTTGGTGAGAATATTTTACCATTGTCAAGGAAGATATTACATTGACCACATTTCAATTTATATTAATCCAAAGAATTCCCATCTGAATACATTAGGGTATAGATTAATATCTCATGTAATGTGTTAATTCCACTTTAGAACAATATTATCCCTGCCACACAGATTATTGGTAACTGCAACTATGATCATGAGATTTTAGCCATTTCTGTAGGACAAGAATATTCTCTCTTTGGGAAGAAACCTGGGTAAAATTTTGGCCGAAGTATTTTCTTTCAAATGAAGAGTTACTATTGTAGCCAACCCATTCACAAACCTATGCAGATACTACATCTAATTCCTGTACTCAAATCCTTCTCATAATCCAAAAGCAATATATCATTTTTTCTGCATTCATCAAATTCTAGCCGAAAGTCATAACTTTGGGAAGGGCCTCCTTACACTAGCTATGGGACATTTCCTGATGAAGATCTGGCAATTTATCAAACCCATGAGCAACAAGCAATCATAAAGTTGCAAACATAATTATTTAAGCCTCAGTGGTCTCCAACATACTTATTATGCATCATTCCACAGACAATGTCATAATTCATCCCTAACCTGCTCTAAAGCTTCCACTCTAGCATGGGTGCAACATAGTCACACTACCCTCTGAAAATCTAAGAGAGGATCATAGCCATACTTTGTATTTTTAAAATTCTATGTAGTCTCTTTGTGGGCTCACACTTATGCTCAGCCCAAAAAACACTATGCTTCCAACGTCATGGTTACCTTTTGCCTTTTCAAAAAATCTTGTCCATAACAATATTTGTATAACACAATGCACTTCAGCACTCTTGACACAATACTTTAATATTTGCAGATCAATGAAATAAGAGTGCGGTGTCTTAACTTGCAATAGCGCCATACAATCAACAAATACATCCATCTTTCTGGCAGTGATAAGGTTGTACAGTGCCCAATAGAAAATACCCTCAGAGCTGACTCAAGCTATCTTAATGAGAGAGATCTATACCCATTTCCTCCATGCTAATCAATAAGTATTGTTGATAAATAGTTGTGAGGAAAAATATTGGCAATGTCTTTCATATCACTACAACGTTTACCTATGAAATCTTTCCTTTCATGGCCGTTGTGAAACCTTGGCCCTCTACAAATCCTAAGCCTCTCCTTTTTGGGCACCTTGGTGAGATCCATGCATTGCCCTAATCTTTTTTTGTCTTTCACGCACTTATTGACTTTGCCTTCCTTTAATTTTTGATTTATCCCACGCACCATTTTGGATATCTTCAATTTTGTGTGTGATAACTTACTTCCTTTTGTTCTCCATATCTTGCATGGCAACATGGACACTCCTTTATGTGTGCAAGATAATATTTTCTTTGCGTTGCGCTTTACATCCTTATCCTGCGGCTGATTTTATGCCCCTATCGAGACCCGCAAGATAAGGTTTCTCCTTTCACCCGTTGCTTCTCTTGCCCTGCGAGCCGCTTGGTCTTTTGTCGAAAGAGAATGAGATAAGGGGAAAGACTCCCCTTCCCACATGAATCTTATCCCATAGGATTTCATGCATACAAAAAAATGTGCGGGATAAGAAATAAGGAACATTTCGACACCCAAAGTTTGAAATTTTTTATATATCTCCTCAATTATTGGGTAGGCTTCATCATGTATTTCTGAAGATGATTCACTTGAGGATATAAATCACTTATCAAAGTGACTTAAAATATTTTTTCCCTCCAATCTTTCATGGGGTAGCCATTAAATAAATTGTTGCATAAGACACAATTATAAATTTATAACTATTTTTTTGGCTTATTATATTAATATTGACAAACTCTTATGTCAATGTTAAAATAATTTAAAACTTATAATATTTGAAGCAAGGTAAAACCAATGCAAGGTTAGATGGTTAGTTTAAACCCAAATAAACATAAAAAACCAAAAAAAGTATAAAACAGGCTTCTTATACCTTGCAAGAGAGAGTTCTCTCTTGTTCCTCTGATTGAGCATTTGATGAAGTGGAATGCACCCAAATGCTCCACTTGATTGGATTGGCTCCAAGATGGGATGTGGATTTCTCTCCACTACACAACAAGATTGGATAATGTTTGATAGATGGAGAGACTGGATGATAATGACTAAGTGTGAGATGATTTGGGCATTATGATGGCATGATGGATGATTTGATTCCCAAATGGATAGCATAAGATTGGATGAAAGTGGATCAAGGGATGAAATGGACAACATAAGAATGTATGAGAAGTCGATCCTTTTGTGAGGAGAGGAGACTTTAATTTATATGTTGGGGGAGGCCAAAATTAAGGGTCAAGATTGATTTTGGGATGAAGGGTTGAGATCGATTTGAGAGGGAGCACATGGATTGAGAGGACAAGGTGTGGGATTCAAGAGATATGCCATAAATAAATTTATTGTCTCCACACCTCTCAAGGTTCATGAGTAAAGTATCCCAAGTAAATTGGGAAGAGAAAAAGGAATATAAAATTTCTTGGGGAGAGGGAGAAGGAATTAAAAATTCCAAAATAAGAGGGTATGTGGGAAGACTAAATGGATAAAAGAATTAAAACTCCTTGGGAAGAGAATGCATGGGGAAATTCAAATAATTTGAATTTCTTTGAAAGGATCAAGGTGATTTGGGATGTGCAAATGATTAAGGGGATTGATTAGGTGGCTTAACGAGTGATTAGAGTGCAAGTGGGAAAGTTAGGAGGATGTGACATGAGGAGAGAGAATGAGTGGAGAAATATGAAATTGGAGAATAATGATAAGCATGATTAAGGAAGAATTAATTAGGCTAAGTGGAGATTAGGGAAAGTGATTTGTAGAAATCACTTTAGTCAGGTTAATTAATTAAAATTAATTAACTAAGTGGTATTTAGAAGAAATAATGGTTGAGGTGACTTTAGAAGCATGGGGAAATAATTAATTTATTGATAAATTAATTATTGGACTATAGTGATAAGATTGATTAAATTTGATTTAATTAACCTTAAGAAGAAGGGAATTAACACAATTAAATTGGTTAATTATGTTGACAGGCTTAAATTAATTAAATATTAATTTAATTAATTTTAGGTGTCTACATTTTGCCCCTCTTTGATATAGCGTCATGAAGTGATGTTATATCAAAGAAGAATAAAACATAGTAGATGGAAAGAATAAGGACTAGTAGCATGATGCCCCAGTCATAGGTGAGATGAGGAAGGATGACGAGATAGGTAGTGGTATGCCCCCTCGAGAGGACATGCGGGTTCTAAGAACATGGGTGTGCTCTCGAAATGGATAGGAGGACTAGATAATGAGAGAAAAAAAAAAGAATATGATGAAGGGGGAGTGAATGAATAAATTGGAGTCTCCAAGATAAATGAGTGAAATGGGATGAATGAATGAAATGGAGTGGATGAGATTTCTTGTTGTTTAGATGTGGAGAGCAAAGCTAGTTTTGATATTGCCACAAATTATCCACACCGCTAATTATAGGAATCAAGATGTTTTGAATATTTGAGGTGTGGACTAGACTCTCAAACAATAGGTATCTCTATGTACATAGGTTTGCAAACATCGATGATGATGTAAATGCGAGATTGTAGGATCGTACAAGAGAAACCATCAAACACACCATACCATAAAAACAATGCCCCATTATACACCAACCAAGACATGTCAAGATATAGGATGACCAAGGCAACCCTCAATAGGTACAATCCTAAGACACAAGATAAAAAAAGTCAAAGTGAAAAGCTCAATCATGACATCTCTTGCCAAGAGTGGGACATAGATTTGGTTAGGCTGCTAGACATGGGAAGGATACATCCTGATGGACAGGAAGATGGATTTGGATATACTGCCAGACATGGGAAGGATGCATCCCGATGGGCAGGGTACAGATAGATTGATAGATGCAAGAGACAAGATGGTGTGCAAAATCTCTAGGTGAGAGGACTGCCACTTGGATTTGATTAACATAGTATGGATGGGTGTTTGGATTACGTGTGAGTCAACATAAGCTCAGATAGATGGGAAAAGATCAATGTGATGGGGGTCATAAATGGATTGGATAAAACGGGAGGGAGAATGAATAGGATTGGATGAGATGGGGAATATGATATGATATGATGGGATTAGTTTATGGATATAGGATAAATGGAGGGGGATCAATGAAAATATCAAGAACAAAGGTAGGAATGAGGGATGAATTTGGATAAGATTAGGGATATGAGATGGAGGTTATGGATAGGATAGTCAAGACCAAAGATAGGAAAGGAGGATGAACTTAGATAGGATGTGGGTAGAGGATAACATATATGGATAATGCAGATGGTAGGATAGCATGGATGATCTTGCCCCCAAGAGTAGAGTGAAGGAAGATGGGGGACTACACATGATGCTTATTTCAAGCATCTAGTTCTGTGGATAGTATATATGCTATAATAGACTGAGAAGGATAAGAGATGCGAGATGAACTGGGATTGACTTGGTAAATGGGTTGGGAAGGGAGACGTGGATAGGTGAAAGTTAGATAATTTTGAGGCATGTATGAACAAGATGTGGATGATTGATTGGGTGATCCATGAACTTCCATGAGAATTTCTCATACCAAGCTTTGAAGTTTGGATGTGGATTAGCCATGCAACCTCAAAATGTTGAGAATGGGGGGATAAGTTGGGATTGGATAGACTTGATCAAAAAAAAGTAGTGGGATGATGAAGATGAGGACTAGGACTTAGCAACTTTAGATTGGATTGATGGATTTATTTGATTTGATTTTCCTGGTTGGGTTAGGACAAGATTGATTTGGATGAAACCTTAGCCCTTGGATTAGGACTTAAGTGAGGCATGAAAGGATCCAAATGATTAAACCTTCTTCTACTTAGGGTGGACTTCCGTGCCTAAGAAAAATAGGGCAAAAGGATCCAAATGATTAAGCCTTCTTCTACTTAGGGTGGACCTATGTGCCTAAGCAAAATAGGGCAAAGGATCCAAATGATTAAGCCTTCTTCTACTTAGGGTGGACTTGTGTGCCTAAGCAAAATAAGGTGAAGGATCCAAATGATTAAGCCTTCTTCTACTTAGGGTGGACTTGCGTGCCTAAGAAAAATAGGGCGAAGGATCCAAATGATTAAGCCTTCTTCTACTTAGGGTGGACTTGTGTTCCTACGCAAAATAGGGCAAAGGATCCAAATGATTAAGCCTTCTTCTACTTAGGGTGGACTTACGTGCCTAACAAAAATAGGGAAAAGGATCCAAATGATTAAGCCTTTTTCTACTTAGGGTGGACTTACATGCCTAAGCAAAATAGGGAAAAGGATCCAAATGATTAAGCCTTCTTCTAATTAGGGTGGAGTTATGTGCCTATGCAAAATAGGGAAAAGGATTTAGGGTTTTGATCAACCCAAATGATTAAGAAAAGGTACTTGGGGGAGGTTCTTTCCCAAGCACAAAAAGCCAATTGATGATTGATTAAAGATATAGGTCTAAATCAAACTTTCACAAAGTGTCGACTTTGGATTAGGATTGATGATTGATGATTGGATTAAAGGAATATTGATTGATTGATTGGGATTTTTAGAGATTTGATTAGGTTGATGTGCTAAGTCCTCGAAGGTGAGAAGAAAATGATTATAGATTGATGGAAGGAAGAAGAAGGGAAAGGTTACCCGGGAATGGATTGATGATGGGATTGTAATATGGTGAAAAGTGATGAGGGGAGATCAAGTGGAAAGCTTTACTCCCCTCAAAAGAGGGATGAAAGTTTCACAAAGGATTCCCTTCAATTTTTCACACGCATTATATTTAAAAGAGGGGTTGAATTCACTACATCCAATCCCAATGGTAAGGGATTGAATACTAAGTGGATTGCAATAAATTTGGAATGTATTAGGAAAGTAAATTAACCCTCTTTTATAATAGACTAGTTGAATTAATAAAATTGAGACTAAGTGTAGAAATGACAAAGAAGCAATTATATCTTGAGATAGAGATGTGGGATGAAGTTGTGCACCTAGAATTAGTAGTATAATGTCAAGACAAAGCTTCCCTGCAAATTTGAGCAAAAGTTGCACAGACTATGTTGAAGTTGCACACGGTCCTCCGAAAAATCCCTGCACTGAAAAGGGTTTTTCTGTCTCTAGAAATGAAGCCTAAACATGCAATTACAGTTGCGCACCTGCAACCTACACATAGAAAAGAGAGGAAAATGTTGTTGGGATTGGGGGTTTGCCTTCAGGTCAAACCCCATTTTGGAATTAACCAAGTGGTTGAAAAATGCTGCAAGTAAATGAAAGGAAATATCTGAAGTAAAATCCACCTCAAGAAGGGGATGTAATTGAAACGTTGATGAATTTTCTTGAAAGGATATGTGAAATAGGATGTCTTGAGTGTTGATAGAAATATACTCTTCAATAGTTGAATACTTGACTTGAATGCAACACCTAGCCTTGAAAGGAAACTTGAAATGATCAATGTTTGAATGAATGATTAAATGCTTGAATGCTTATGATCGACTTCTCTTATCAACTTATGATCTACCTGTCCAACCTTTTGAAATAGGAGAGGAAGTAATCCTTATATACTTTCCAATTAGGGGTGTTTAGATAATTTCCCACCTTAGGTCAACATAGGGAAACTTTTCCCTCTCAACAATTGACAAGCTCAATGAAAGATAGGACCAAAGGGGGCCCAAAATATGGCTAGGACAAGGGCACCACGCCCCTGTCCCGCCCTAATTTAGGATAGGTAGCAGCTAAGAGACAATGCATAATGATGGAAAATTCAAGTTGTTGATGGCATGAGCATGTTTTGGGTCTCTGATTAGGCTTAGGTATTCGTCTGCCAATGCAAAGACCCAAATGCGGTCGAAAATTGTAAGGGTCGTAATTTTATGATGCTACAGGGATAAAGATATTAGGTCAGGGATTGATGATCATTTGGATGGATGAAAACTGATTGGGAGGTTTATCTCAAACATAGATGAAATAGAGGTTTGACAATGATTAAGTGAAGATTGAATGGTTTGGTCAAATTTGGGAATGTTTTGGATGTTATCTACTCTTGGCAAGAGAAATCAAACAATAAAAAGCACATTGGCCAAAGAAATGCTTTATGACAAGCATGAAAGTGAAGGGGGCCTAGATTAGCCCAAATAAAATTTCACTGGTTTTGTACAAGATGAAGACACACACTAGACATACAACTTAGGTTGGAAGATGGAAACCATTCAATAGGCCTCTCGCACAAGTGATACCTCAAACAAGTGGACAAAAAGAGTTTCTGGTAGCACTGGCTCCCCCTTACAACACACTCACTTCTCTGGAATACTAGATTCTCCTACCCCAAGATCCAAGGATCTATTATATGGGAAATTCTTATCTCATCTTGAGTGGGTACATGAGAGGTAACTTCGGGGTACGATCCACATTCCCTGCACTATGAATGTGGGATTTTAGGCTACTAAAATAAGGTTCTTAGTGAAATTTCTGAGGGATCACCAATCCAACGAAGGATTCTCAAAGTAAGCTACTTAAGGCTCTAACTGATCTTATTGGTGCAGGGAAAGTTGCCACATACGTCGAATTCACTATGCACTCCAGCTGCCTGACCAACTTATTTATATAGCAGCTCAGAAAACCCGCTCGAGATCATGTCGGGAGAGTCGATATCCCTGATGTGTCCCAATTCGAGATATTCTTGTGGGGTGATGAAATCCCCAATCAAGAAATACCCCTCAACTATTAAAATGAAAAAGAGGGTGTTGTTGATCACTCATTCTCTTACACCCAAGATCCACGAATGCGAGGGGAGAGGATACTAGAGTGCAATGGTGGGTCTAGCCAACACTAAATGTGCCAATGCACAAGCCACAAAAGACAATTATTTATTTTAGTCCCACATATATATGATTTTCTAACTAGAAATGCAACAAAACAATCTACTTTAGTGGGAAAAGATGTCTTGGACAAGCGTGTTGCAGGAAAATAGATTAGTAGTTTGGAGATTACGCCTTGGACAAGCGAAGGTACCTGCAACCACTCAAAATTTGATCAATAATAAAAAATTCCTAAGGACACAACACAGGCGCTGATCCACAGGCGGACACGCTGAAGCGCCTCCATATGCGTTAGAGCATATCCGCACACCTAAAAAACACATAAAGCGGGAACCTTTGAAATTAAAAAATTTATAGAACTTAAATTCAAAATTTACCTAACTCGCACGTGCTAAACTATATCGTAGGTGTTGATGTGCGTGCACAAGCGCTGCTCAATAGAAAATTAGTTAACCAAATTTGAAAATTCAAATTTTGAAAAATGGTGGGCTTGTTGGCTCAGTGGAGGCACTGAACCAAAGCACATGCATTGATTCACCTGTAAAACCAAGAATTTAACTAATAGCCTAAAGTTAATGAAAAATAGACCAAAAATCTAACCTAGAATTGTTTTAAAGTTCTTTTTAGATCCTTGTTTACTGTTTTTGTGATTTTTTATTAATATAAGACTAAAAATTGAAAATTTAAGCTTAAAACCAAGTGTCAAAAGACACTGGGGTGGATGCGCTAATGCAGGGGTGAATGCGCTAATCTGCAGAACCTGTAAAAAATTGGTGGTCGGAAAATTAAAATTTCAAATCGGAGGTGGTGAACTGCGATGGATGTGCTGAAGCAGTGGGGCGGACGTGCTGAAGCGGCAATCTTCGAGCTTAAAACACTTAAAACTCACAAAAAGGGTTAGAAATAGGGACGTGGGTCCCACCGGGCATGCCAAAATGAAGCAAGGGAAAACCAATGCAAGGTTAGATGGTTAGTTTAAACCCAAATAAACATAAAAAACCAAATAAAGTATAAAACAAGCTTCTTATACCTTGCAAGAGAGAGTTCTCTCTTGTTCCTTGAGCCTTTAATGAAGTGGAATGCACCCAAATGCTCCACTTGATTGGATTGGCTCCAAGATGGGATATGGATTACTCTCCACTACATAACAAGATTGGATAATGTTTGATAGATGGATGGATTGAATGATAATGACTAAGTGTGGGATGATTTTGATTCCCAAATGGACAACATAAGATTGGATGAAAGTGGATCAAGGGATGAAATGGACAGTATAAGAATGTATGAGAAGTCGATCCTTTTGTGCAAAGAGGAGACTCCAATTTATAGGTTGGAGGAGGCCAAAATGAAGGACCAAGATTGATTTTGAGATGAAGGGTTGAGATCAATTTGAGAGGGAGCACATGGATTGAGAGGACAAGGTGTGGGATTCAAGAGATATGTCATAAAGGCATTTCTTGTCTCCACACCTCTCAAGGTTCATGGGGAAGATCTCCCCAGTACATTGGGAAGAGAAAAAGGAATATAAAATTCCTTGGGGGGAGGAATCAAAAATTCCAAAATAAGAGGGTGTGTGGGAAGACTAAATGGATAAAGAAATTAAAAATTTCATGGGAAGAGGATGCATGGGAAAATTCAAGGAATTTGAATTTCTTTGAAAGGATCAAGTTGATTAGGAATGTGCAAATGATTAATGGGATTGATTAGGTGGCTTAATGAGTGATTAGAGTGCAAGTGGAAAAGTTAGGAGGATGTCACATGATGAGAGAGAATGAGTGGAAGAATATGAAATTGGAGAATGATGATAGGCATGATTAAGGAAGAATTAATTAGGCTAAGTGGAGATTACAAAAAGTGATTTGTAGGAATCACCTTAGTTAGGATAATTAATTAAAATTAATTAACTAAGTGGGATTTAGAAGAAATAATGGTTGAGGTGACTTTAGAAGAATGGGGAAATAATTAATTTATTAATAAATTAATTATTGGACTATAGTGATAAGATTGATTAAATTTGATATAATTAACCTTAAGAAAAAGGGAAACATAATTAAACTGGTTAATTATGTTGACAGGCTTAAATTAATTAAATATTAATTTAATTAATTTTAGGTCTCTACAATATCTTTTTATATTGCTCCAATGAGCCCTTCTGAAATATCTTGGAACGATCTTTCATATCAAATACGATATTATTTAATTTGGATGAAGTTAAATAATAGTCATTTATCTTGGTCGGCTTTAACTGGCCTCACCAGGTGTTGTCATTAGTTAGGCCCTAGGTGGGCTCGACTAATTTTTTTTTAATTCTGAACAACTGCACTAGGTGAAATGCCCTAATTCACCGACAGAATGTGTCTGGGATCTGATAAATTGAATCCAGAATCTTCAAATTTGATGTTTATGCAACCTTGATTTTTCCCAAATCACTTGAGGAGCTCCCGGAACAAGCCTTAAAAACTTTCCAAATCACCTGACCAAGACTTGCAGGATGGCACATTGATAGATTGTAAAACATAGAATCTAGGGCATCTGATGGATTGTCAATAAGACATCCGAGTCAAAATTTATTCATTGTCAAAGTTGCCTACTTAGGATTTTCTAAATCTGAAGCTATTGAATCAACCTGAGTAGCCATCTAACCCTAACTTGAAAAAATATCCAATCAATGTTTTGGGAGCCGCTACTTGGCACACTAGTAGATAAATATACCATGAATATGTGTGCAAGAGGGTTTGACCTGGTTAGGTGACATGTGAAATTTATTAACCCTCAAAGTTGGCCTCTCTAATAAATCTGAACATACTGCTGCTGAAACCTTGAAAATATTTATTTGGAATGGGCTTCAAAAAATGGTCAAACGAAGAGCTCGGGGGCTATAAATTGGGGATTTGATAGAAAATTTTATAGGGAATCATGGGGTATAATTGATTTAAAATACAGGTCAGCTAGGCTTGAAATATAAATTTTCAAAGTGGCCTTCAAACTGCTATTTGAGAGTGTTCGGTTGCAGAACTAAACTTTTTGCAAATGGAACGAGCTTTGAAAACTTGGCAAACGAATTGATGGGACTTAGCCATTTTGCATGGGGCATAAAAGAATAGCAGAGAAACACGGACAATGTTTTGTTTGACTTGCCAATTAATAGGCACAAAGATACACTTTCTGAAACAGGGCTACTCAGAAAAGGAGTAACATGCATAAAACGCAGACCTAACCTCAGGACCTCAAAATGAGACTTCACAAACATATCATAAGTGATTTGAGGAAGCTACAAACAAGAACATAGCTTCTCTATAAGGTGTTTAACAATCCCCCAAAGGGATTTTGCATGAAACTTCATTAGGGCAAAAATGCAAGCTTTCGAACATAGCAACTTAGGCTTAATCTACAAAGGCAAAATTGAGTGCAATTTGACAAAATTTTACATGAGACCTCAAAAATCAGCCATGAATTTTTGAGTCCCAACATTGGCTCTTTCTCAGGGATACATGCCTCTTGCGGGCATCGCAAGAATTTAGATCTCTAGAGGAGCAGACCGAGTGCCAACTCCATTGGGCCACTCAACCACTGTGTTCTTCATTCTGAAAACTTGATCTTAAAAATCAGCAAGTGGTCCCGGACCACCAAACATGTAGAACCAAAACTTACCCCGGTCAAAAATGTGACTCCCCTATGATTTCATCATGTCCAATCTGAAAAAATCACTAAAAACATACTGATCATAGGCACAACCATTCATACTGGTAGCTGGTTATTCATTCATACTATTGCTATCCTTATCTTGGTTACCTTGCAATACACATTCATCCAACAGCTGAAAGTATTCATCATGAATCAACACATGATTGTTATACTCTCCGAATGACATGCATCCATATGCATTGTAACATCCATTGTGACATACCTTGGATGCATGGTTCATCAAATGTGTACATGGTTGTTCTAAAAACTGAGAACACTCATGCACTCCCTCATTGTCAACCTTAGGTGTTTCCACCTTATCGTTGAACAAAAAACTCAGTTCATCCTTTGGATCTTCTTGCATAGAGGATCTTTCACCAAATAAATCATTCATATTTAGTACAGTCCCTTCATCAAAATCAGCACGGGAATCCTTTTGGTGATGATCCACATAGTGGATTTCATAGCCATACTCATCTTCAGATGTGTGAACCTCTGAATCACCATCAATCAATACACTTTCAAGCTCACCATAGTTGTCATCTTGAGGTTCAAAAATTCCTATGCCTTCATAGGCACTACTGGTCTCTTCCATGTCATGGGTATGATCCATGTCAACTAGAGAATATTTCCAATCCAAGCTACTACTGGTCTCATTATCTGATACCACACAAAAGTCTGAAACTTCTATTATATTAGTTGGCATTGAAATAGATTGGTCTTGGATGAATCTCATTCCTTCATTATCCACTTCACCATGATACATAGGTAGATCATCCCATGAGGACATGAGGTACTATAATCTTGCTTACAAAAAATAGACTCTCATGGAACATATGAATCTATCTATTCTGCTTCATGGAGGTCACTCCTACAGATTGACAAAAACATCATCCTCATCTGAAAGTGCATCCTCCTCTTCAAAAAGTGGATTTGAGACCATATGGGAAATGACCTCAAGCGTGTCATTGCAAGACACATGCTGGTTCATGTCCATGGCATCATCATACAATGGATTCTCAGTTGTATATACCATATCCATTTGTTGATCACTACATGCAGGCTCATTTATTTTAGGTGTGCTTGGCCTTTGTTCTTCATACATGTCATATTGTTGCACCATATCATGAGTTTGAATAATAAACTCATTATCAACATCATCATCTTCATAAGTGCAACTAGGATGTGATACTTCCTCTTCTTCATTGATTGCATACTCATAGTCACCAACCTCATTCAAGTCTTCTCCATTCTCATATGCTGCAACTGAATCCAGGTCTGAGTCATAATCCTCATTCTGAGTATTGGGATAGCGAACCACATGGTTCCAGTCATGGGAATAGGTTGTGTTATGATAACCATAGCAATTGAAATCATAACCTACATGGTTTTCAACACTTATATGCATGTACTCAGCACTATGCACTTCTTGTTCACTTGCTAACTGAGGTGTCGTGTTATTGACATCCATAGCACTAAACATTCTTCTTGAGTCAATACCATCATAAGGCTGCCATTAAGTTTTTGTCACTACCATGTCTTCATTTCTTGTAGCCATCTATGTGCTATTGTTAATTGAAGCTCAATCATACACCATTGGATCAATGACACCCTCATACTGCTGGTGAGAAATACAAGGCTCAACCTGATATGCATTCACGCACATCATTGGGTTCAGGACAATAGGTTCAAGCTGATTCAAACAATCATTTTCGGGTGCATATACATAACCGAGCTGCTCATAGGTGTAGCTCGGAGTAGGCTCTTGATGCATAGTCATTGCTTGAGGCACACTTTCTTCTTCAACAATTATTACATTAGCTCAAGGCTCATGGACAACATTATGTAATACTTGATTATTTAAACTTTGGTAAGACATGCATGAGGGGACAATAGGATGGAAGTCATCTCTAACTTTGGAACCATCTTGCTTTCTTTCACACCAATCTCCCCTTTAGGTTTCAGTTTCACACTCATTCCAAACTTAGAGACCTTTTCAATGTTCTTTGCTATTTCATAGGCCTCATATAAAATTTCAGGGCTCTCATTTCTCAACCTATAGCTCATCTTTTTACCAAAGGCACCCAGGTATACCACTAAAGACATATCATCAAATGGTATGATACCTTGAGGGATCCTCTTCAATGTTCTTGCAAATCTGAGATTAAAAATTGAGATCAACTCATCCTCTTGAATATGAATATTCATAAAGTCATGGATCATCAAAGACTCAGGAATCTTCTCACAAAGCTGCTCTTTGAAAGATGACTGAAACTCCTCCCATGAGCTGATTGAACATGGTAACCAATTAGAGAACTGGTCTCTTGCATCCTCTTTCAAGGAATGGACAAAGAGCCTCATAAAAACATCCTCATGATCAACCTCATAGTCTTCCATTATTTCACCGAATTGCTGCAAGTGTTTCTCAACTGATTCCTCCTTCAACCCACCAAACTTAGGAATCTTATCTCTGACTTCACAAGGTATGGGGTTTGGGAGACCCACAATATCATCAAAACTAGAGGCCTTATACCCCCTGAATGATGAAATATCTCAAATTACTTGGGTGGGGCTGACTTCTTAGCATATTAACATTGGGAGCCAAGTAGGGATACATACTTTGATACATATTAAGTGTGCTCACACAAGATTTTGGAAACAAAACTGAGAATGCTTGTGACTACAACTTCTTTCAAGAGCACAAATTATTACAGCATGCTTATTTCTCACAAAAGCAAAACTCAAAAAATAGCTTATAAGCATGTAAAAATTTCTTATAACTTCCCTCTAGAAATGCTAAAATCATTCAATAGGGAAACATTCAAGTGCTGAAACTTTTAACAAATGGTTTTCAGAAAAACCTTTATTCTCAGCAAGATATTTGAGAATACATGGAAGTATGCAGTTGCTTCTCTCTTTCTTCTTTGATAAGACTTTGAATGTTTGGAGCTTGCATCATTTCGTCATCGGGGTCTTTGACAGAGTCGCCACCTCCTTGTAGAGGAACATTTTTTTGAAAAACATAAAGCTTATAAAAAAAACTAAGTATTCTAAGCTCTTCAACAACAGAGCCACTTCAAGCTACTTCATACAAGATGTAATAAAATTCTTCCAGACTGAAAATCACTTAATGTCTAAAACAAGAGTTTAGAACCTCCACTTTGCTAACTCTTTCCAAATGGATTTATGGCTTGTCAGAGTAGAAAGGAAACCTTAGTCCGACTTAGCAGAGCAAGAAGGCCAAAACTAAATCTACTCTAACTAGAAGACCTAAGAGAGGAAGAAAGCTAAGAAGAAAACTTGATGAAGACCTTGAATCCCATAATCTGCAAGGTAAATATACCATTATTCCCCAATTGAAAATAAAGCAATTGATTAATGAAGTAATTGTTGATGGTAATCTGAAAAACATTGGAGCATATTATGAAAATCTTGATGAGGATGATCAAAGGAAAGTTGAGAAAATTGTTGTTTTGCATTTACACAACTTCAACAAATCCTTGATTGAATTGGAACGTAGCATCCCAAAGGATCTATACAACATTCTTGATTCTAGGAGGTTGACCGCCAACAAACTAGATAAATAGATGAAAGAGAGTGAACTAATCAATGTTTGCACTTGTATCTCACAAGAAAAAGCACATAGACTCATTGATCAAGCCAATAAGAAGGAATTCAGAAGTAGAAATAGAGTAAACAGGATAATGATTGGCAGGGTTGAATAAGTAAGGAAAGAAACTAAAGAAATATGGAAAAGGATCATAAAGAACAACCATTTATATAGTGATGCTACTCAAAAAGAAGAAACTTCCCATTTGGGAGTACAGGCAGGTGTCCCAGATGACCAGAAAGATAAATTTCAGACTGACACATCTGGTAGATCAACCAAATGTAACTCTCTATGTTGAGATCAGTGAGAATCCTCTGGTGGAAGGGATATTGGAGAATTTCCTAAGGCTCCTAAGGATGATACTGCACCAAGTGGTGACACCGGTGTAGAGGATAAAGGGGGTGTTACAGAGAAAGAGGAACCAGAGAAGACATAGGTGTAGGATAAATAAAAGGAGGTAGATAAAGGAGAGGAAATTGTTGATAATCTGACAATTGACACTCCAAAAGACAAAGGGAAAAACTTCCTACCACAAATTTCAATTAATCATGATGGCCCCTTAGATATTGGGCAGATGTCTCCAGCTGAAAATCTAAGGGTTGTAGCCGCAGTTCAGGCCCAAGCCAGTCAAGACCTGGTTAAGTCTGAAAATGAAAATAAAAAGCTTATTCAGGTGTGTATTGATGTTTTGAAAAAGGTGGTACTGGACTTATAGCTAGATCCCAATGCTAACCCCTCTGGTAAATTATTGTAGTTGATATATGATGTAAATACAAATTTTGATTCATTGGAGAAGTCTACCACCAAGCGGGTATTAGATAGATTTAAGGAAGTTCGTATGTAGACATTCTGGAAAATGATAGAGGATGACACAATGAGATTAAACAAAGGTCTGCAAACAATCTCAAAGGCATTGATTGAAGGTGGTAAGATATATAAGTCTTGTCTTATTTTGCCCAAATTCATAGTTGATATAGACAAGCAGATTGGTATTTGTTAGGGCAAGCTAGCTGGAATTTTAAAGTCATTTGACTCAAATGTAGCCCTAACCAACAACATACAAGAGCAAGTAATGGCTCTAAATGATCAAATATCAAGCCTTAATGCAGATAAAGACAAAATTTTGAGGAGAGTTGGTGAACTTTGGAACCTAATTACCCCCCAGATGGACACTATGTTGAGTAATAAAGTAGATTGTATGAAGGCTATGGCACAACCTGTTCCAACTAAATTGAAGGATGTGGAGATTCATGCCTATGTTTTCAGTGCATTCATCACAGAAGAGTGGGTGGGACACACACTTAGGATTTTTGAAAACCTTTTTTGTTGATATCTTCAAGTATGTATAGTATATTTGGTATACACCCTTTTATATAAGTTTTTGAGGAGCACCACAACTTTGGCATTGTTGTCAAAGGGGGAGAGTAGAGTGAAAAATGTATAGAAGGACACAAGTTTCGGGTTGATATAGGTTTTTGAGATTTTGGTCTAAGGGGGAGCCTTAGAAATCTTGATCCGGTGTATAGGTTTCAACACAGTCATTTTTCACAAGTGTTGCCATTAATTCCAAAGGGGGAGATTGTTGGAAATTGACACTCATCCGATGAATTTTTGTGCATGGATAATGGTTTAGGGTTGTCATTGATGGAAACTCTCCATGAGAATCCTATCTGGTAGCTATAGTTTTTGGAGAAGTGGTTCAATAATTGGTAATCTTGCTCTGGTAATTCAAGCTAAGAAGAACGGTTTTGATCCGGAAGCCTTCTGGCGATTGCGGTGGTCAGAATCATGTATGGGATGATAGAGCCGACTTATAGAAATCATTTCATCATCTTTTGGGTGATCTGCATATGTTTTTGGTGATCTGGTTCAAGTTGACTCATGCTTACATGTTACATTACAGGACAACTTGATAAATGTTTTGTTTGTGGTTGTGAATATATGAGACCGATGTAGAAGATCTTTTTGAGGTATGGTATGAAGTACTATGAGCGATTAGTGATTGAGAATCCCTTTTGGCATGGTTTTACATGTGCATTCTTGATTCGGTAGCTGACTGAGACAGAAAACAAAGCAGACACAGTTAGAGTTTTCCACTTTATCGAAACTCATCTAGGCATTGTTTGATGCTATTTTGGAGTTCAACCATTGTAATTCATCATTATAAATGATTTGTAAGGCAGTGAGCCTTCCGGGGTTGTAGTCCTTATTGTAATTGAGTTGTAAGCTCTAGGCAGTGTGCTTGAATGCTAGTGCATTCCCCTATTGTAGTCTTGTTTTTCTACTGGCCATAGTAGAATAATATTGTGGGTTCAAATCCCACCATGGTTTTTCCCATTTGGGTTTCCACGTAAAACCCGATGTTATGATTTTGTGGCTGATTATCTTATGTTTCTGCATTTTACTTTCTTGCATATGCTGCTGGTGGTTTGAGATTAAGTCAGAAAATTTGTTTGCTGGTGGATCACTGATTCAGCCCCCCTCTCAGTGATCCTTGATTCCAACAGATGTTGTATATTCCATATAGGAAGACCCCAACACAATATTAAAATATAATTTAATGAATACATTTAAGCAAAAGGAGGTGATATTTCATAGTGCAATGAAAGATTTGATGGACATTAACAAGGTAGATGAAGTTATGGTAGAGGTGATAAAAGGCCATTCACAATAACTTGTTTCAAATGTGAAGGAAAAGGACTTGGGATATCTGAGCATTCCCAATATCAAGGAAGTCAAGGTAGGATAACTAAAATAAGTGAATGAGTTGTACATATAGATGAAGAGTCAACTAACTCTCAAGGCAAGAGGAGGAACTAGAAATAGGTGAGTAATTATTGATGTTTTTTTTTTCAAACCTAATGATTTAGATAGGGACAAAAAAAGGTAAAGAAAACATCTATTCATTTCATAATAGAATGCAAGATTTATAATAAATGTAATAAAATTCTTATCAATAGTGGAAACATATATAACCTAGTGAAATTTGAAATGGATGATAAATTGAAGTTAAAAACAGGATAGAGAAACTTATTCCATATAAAATGTCACGGTTTTAGAAAGAAGACAAGGTGTTGATGGGTGATCAAAGCTTGGTTAAGTTCAAAATAGGATTGTATTATGATAGGTGTTATATGATGTTATGTTAGTGAATGTATCCCCTTTTTTTAATAATATCATGGTATTATGATAGAAATATTTGCATAATAGTAAGTAAAACACTTACTGTTTGATGAAGAATGGTGAAAAAAATATTTTTAATGTTCTTCATCAAAATATTCTTACTCCAGTAAAAGATATGGAAAACTATTATTCAAGATACTTGTATAGTCTATTTGGTGGGTGTTATAATGTTAATAAATAATATAGAGCATGAAAAATAATGTAGATGAAGAAAATCAACTAGAACTAGAACTTTTAGAATTTCTTATAAAATAGAGTGATAATGAATAAGATAATATGCTAAATGGATTTACGAATGAGGATTATTATTTATCGTATCATTTTGATTGTAGGAGAAAGTTTTAAAAGCAAAGTTGCACATAGAATGATACCAATAGAAACTAAAGAGTTGGATAGAAGGGTCTATAAATTGTTGAAGATAGGTTTGATTAGAGAAAGTTGTGTCTTTGTATAATATTGATATTAATAGCATCAAATAAGGAAGGGGAGTGGAGAGTTTGTAGATATTTGAGATCATTAAATGAAATTTCAATAAAATATTCATTTTTTATTTCCCAAGATGAATAATATGGTGGATTGTTTGAGTAGAACAAAGTACTTTAAGAAGATAGATTCAAAAGAAAAGTTGTAACTGTATTTAAAAAATTAAGGAAGAGAAACTAAAGATAAAATTCAAGATCAAAGGATTATATTAGTGGTTGGTTATGACTTTTTGGTTGATTTACACACCAACCACATTTATGTGATTGATAAACATGGCACCAAAGCCTTATTGAATAAGTATGATATTATTTAGTTGGATAAAATTTAAAGTTTAGTAATACTAAAGAGGAAATATTAGAACACATCAAATTAATATTTTAGAGAATGAGAAGATATGTTGATCAATATCAAGAAGTGTAGTTTCCTGAAGAGAGAATTGGTGTACATGGGATTCATAATCTTAGTAGATGGTTTTAGGATGGATCTAGAAAAGGTGAAATCAATTATTGTTTGGCATACACTAGAGAATGATTTAGAGATAAAAAAATTATATGGATTGGATACCTTTTATAAGAAGTAAAATTAAAAAAATAATTGTCATGTGTGAGCTAACAAATGAGACTATAAGAGGAGATACAAGAAAATTAATGTAGCTTATAAGAGTAGACAAGAGATTTGAACCTGTTGGGACTCAAACATTCATGCCTAATTTTGAGGTCCCGTGGTTTTTTCCTTCCTTGGGTAGCATGTAAGACCTTTGAAAAATATTAGGGTTTAGGGTTTAAGGGGATGGGTTTCTCCTTGTCTCAAAGCTTTGGTTTTTCCTTGGGTGTTGTTTTGTATCTTAAGTGAAGTGGCTTTGGCAGTTTGTGCTCCAAGATAAAACTTCAAAGAGGCTAGACACAGAAAGTTGCCCCACGACATTATGGGGGTCATCAAAAAATCGCTTGGGATAACAAAAGCAGTGGAAATAAAGGAGAAAAGTCATCCCGAGGAGTAGAAAGTAGCATCCAAACACCACGTGAGATAACTCCTAGCAAAGAGTTGCAAAGGGATAGAGTTTTATCCCAAGGTAGCTTCCAAAGTGTAAAAACCACTATAGAAAGGTTGCCCCAGGGAGATTTTGAGTTAGCATTGAGAGGCCCAGGGATAATTTTACAAAGAAACATAAAAGGTTTTCTTTGCCCCAGGCGATTTATCAAGAACAAAGGTTATGTCCTGGGATAAGGAGTAGGATGAAACAAAGCAAAAGTTATCTCGGTGGAATAGAGAGCATGTGCGGAGTGATACTTTGGCTTTTAGTAGGAGTATGCACATGGATAATTGGGCTCTGAGATAAGAGGATTAGTAAATAAAAATGAAATCTTTATCTCGGAGGATAAAAGGAAGAAGGAAATATAATAGAAGTCTTATCTCGAGGGACTATGAAGTGCATCCTTCAATGCTCCAGGATAAAAATGGCAAAGGAAGACAAAGTGAAAAGCTTATCCCGAGGTAAGTCGATGGTGGCATCACTGATAGTAGTGAAATGGTGATTGGCTAGTGGTGAGTTGGAGGTGTCACGTCAGAGCTTTGATGGGTCCACTTGCCATGGGAGACAGTCAATGTCAGATTGATCGATTTGAACCGTGTGATGCGCCAACGATAGAAAAGATCAACGGTGCAGATTCAAATTTTTACAGACATGTTTGGCGTCATTTTATTTGTGTGTAAACGGTAATGGAAGAAAGGTATATGGTCTGTTGACAGAGGTTTTTCCTTATCCCGTGTGTTCTTGTGGGGATAAGATAAACGATGAAGGATAAAAAAATGATTGAGGCAAATGCTAAGGTGACCTATCCTGTAGTAATAAGGGTGATGGCGTCTAAGATGGAACTTGCATTGATGAGGGTCAGACAGAAGATGGTTGAGGGGATCGATATGTTCTGATAATTTTCTGACAGAGGGATTTTTTTGCCTTCAACGCACAAAGGGGTCATCAGCCTAAGAGATTAAAAGGACAGATCGAGTGGATTGCTAGGTAGGGTAATCCGGGTTTGGTGGTTGGTCAACATGCAAAAGAGAACAAATCTTGAGATGGATTGCACACAGTGTTGATGGTTGGACACTTTACTGCATTTTGGTCCCATGTAATGAATTCTTGACAGGTGTATCTTCTTGGCTTGTGTCTTGTTTTTTCTCCCTTGTGTTATAAAAGGGAATTCAAGGCCAAGAAGAAGGATTCTGAATTTTGATGTTTATACACTAGAAATGCTTTTAGAATTAATTCAATTTTAATAGGTCTTCTGCAAGTTTAGTGAGCTGAACAGTATCATGAATGTATCAATCTTTTCTAAAAAATCAATGAGATCATTCTTATTTTGCTCATATCTCTTGTGCTTTGTTGTATGAATTGCTATGTTAATGACATTTGTAGTTTGTCTTATCTAATGGGGAATGTGTGTTCTTTGATGGGTTTCATTTCAAGTTAAATGAATTAAGTTATATCTTGAATACTGCAATATTCTAAGAGAGTGTGAGGATTTTATGAATGCATTCTTAGTCTAAGCATTTTAAGCAAGTCTTGAATGTTTAGTATTAAATCTTAATACCGATACTATGGTGTTGTTTGTCATTAGCTCTTCTATTCGACTCTATATTCCCTTTAATATGCACTGGTTGAATACTTTTCTAAGTTTTTGGATCATCCTTCCATTCTTATTTCACCTTTTATATTTCAGCTTTTAGTTCTTCTGCATTAGGAGTAGAAATAGATTAGAGCCAGCTTTCAATGCAAGAAAAATTGATAAGAACTAAGGTTCAAGCCATAATCAATAGTATATTATGCATTTCCTTGGTATATTTTCATTGAAAGAATCTACTATATATTGCATTGTTGGTTAGCATAGAGCCAAATTATTGATAGCATTGCAATAGGGAAACCCACCTAGGTTTTGCAGAGCTTGAAGTGTAGAAGATTTCAGCTTATGTTGAATCTTGTTCGTTGGCCAAGTCCAATCCCAAAGTATGATCATGAGTTAGTGGTTATTTCTATAGGATTTAGGATATGTTGAATTGGGAACCAATAGATTGGCGACTCTGTTGGGACAGTCTTGATTGAAAGCTTGACAAAGATTATTAAGTCTCCCATGAGTCTCTAGTTACCAAATTTTCAATTTGGAAGAAGTTGTTGCAGTTTGCATCAATGAGTTTGAAGTGGCTCTGCTAGTGAAGAACTCTGAATATTGTGGTTTTTAATAGCCCTCTACTATTCAAAGATTGTTCCTCTGCAAGGAGGTGGTGACTCTGTCAAGGACCTTGATGAAGGGGTGATGTAAAGCTCTAAAGCTCTAAAGTTTTGTCAAAGAGGAAAGGGAGCAACAACTGCATACTTCTAGATATTCTCAAAATATTGGTGAGAATAAAAGTTTTTCTAAATATTGTGCATTAAAAGGTTTTAGTACTTGAAAGTACCCACTGAATGGTTGTAGCATTACTAAAGGGAGTAGTAATAAAAGGGTTTTTACATGCTTGTATTTTATTTTCTTATTTTTCTTTTGTAAAGATGGCAAGCATGTTGTAATAGTACTATGCTCTTAAAAGAAGTTTTAGTCACAAGCATTTCCAAGTTTATTTTCAAAGAGCACATTTGAAATGTATCAAAGTATGTATCCCTACTTGGCTCCTAATGTAAACTTGCTAAGAAGTCAACCCCAACCAAGTAATCAAAGAGATTTCATTATTTAGAGGTATAAGGCCTTGAGGTTTGATGATATTGTGGATTTCCCAAACCCTATACCCCTTGAAGTCAGAGATAGGATTCCTAAGTTTAGAGGGTTGAAGGAGGAATCGATTGAGAAGCACTTGCAGCGGTTTAGCGAGATAATGGAAAACTATGAGGTTGATCATGAGGATGTATTTATGAGGAACTTTGTCCATTCCTTGAAAGAGGATGCAAGAGAGTGGTTCTCTAATTGGTTACTATTCTCAATCAGCTCGTGGGAAGAGTTTGAGTCAGCTTTCAAAGAGCAGTTTTGTGAGAAAATTCTAGACTCTTCCATAATTCAAGACTTTATGGAGATACACATTGATGATGATGAGCTAGTCACAATTTTCAATCTCAGATTTGCAAAGACATTGAAAAGGATCTCTCAAGGTATCAGATGACATGGCTTTAGTGGTTTACCTCGGTGCCTTTGGTAAAAATATGAGCTACAGGATGAGAAATGTGAGCTCTGAAAGTTTATATGAGGCCCATGAAATAGAAAAGAATATTGAGAAGGTCTCTAAGTTTGGAATGAGCAGGAAGTTGAAGCCTAACAAGAGAGCTTGGTGTGCAAGAAAACAAGATGGTTCCAAAGTTAGAAGTGACTTCCGGTTTGATGTCCCCTCATGCATTTCTTTTCAAAGTGTCAATCAAAAAGTATCACACAATACTGTTCATGAGCCAAGAGTTGATCTAATGATTGTTGAAGGAGCAAATGTGCCTCAAGAAATAACTGTGCCTCAAGAGCCCATTCCAAGCTACACTTATGAGAAGTTGGGTTATGTGAATGTACTTGAGAATGATAGTCCACATCAGTTTGAGCCGGTTGTCCCAAACCCAGTGGTGTACACAAATGAATATCATGATTGGCCTTATGTCCCTTATCAACTTTACGAAGATGCCATTGATCCGATGGTGTATAAATAGGCTTTTATTAGCAACAACACATAGATGGTTATAAGAAGTGAAGACATGTCCGTGATAAAGATTCAGGGGCAGTCTTGTGATGGTTTTGATTCAAGAGAAATGTCTTGTGGAATAAATATCAATAATAGGATACCTCAATTAGCAAGTGAGCAACAAAGACACTATGCTGATTATGCATATACAAATATTGAAAATCATGCTAGTGTTTTCTCATGCTTATGATAATGCGGTTTATTATCATAATTGGAATCATGAGGGTTTTTGTCCCATTGCTCAAAATGATGAGTATGGATCAGATTTGGATTTAGTTGCAACATATGAGAATGGAGAAGACCTTGATAATGTTGATGACGATGAGTATATGCTCAATGAAGAGGAGGAAGCTTCACATCATACTTGCACCTATGAAGATGATAATGTTGATTGTGAGTTTGTTGCACAAAGTAATGGCATGGTGCAGTAGTATGACATACATGAAATGTAAAGGACCAACACACCTGAAATAAATGAGCCTACATGTGGTGATCAGTAGATAGACATGGTATCTACAATTAAGAATCCTTTGTATGATGATACCATAGACATGAACCAGCATGTGTCTTGCAATGACATGCTTGAGATCAGTTCTTATGTGATCTCAAATCTACTGTATGAAGAGGAGGGTGCAATTTCAGAGGAGGATGATGTTTTGTCAATCTGTGAGAGTGACCTCCATGAAGCAGAAGAAATAGGTTCATATGTCCTATTTGAGCTTGATTTTAGTGAAAAAAATGCTAGTACCTCATGTTATTCATGGGATGAGCTATCTATGTACCATGATGAGGTGGATGAGAAAGGAGCACAATGCATTCGAGATCACTTTACCTTAGTGCCAGCTAATATAATGGAATTTTCACTCTTGTGTGGAGTCAGATAGTGAGAACAACAGTTACCTTGATTGGCAATATTCTTTGGCCAGCATAAGTCATGACTGTGAGATAAAAGAGACCAACAGTACATATGAAGGCATTAAAATTTTTGAACTTCAAGATGACAACTATAATGAACATGAAAGTGTGGTAACAAATGATGATTTAGAGGTTCACACAGCTGAAGATGAATAAGTGTATGAGGTCCATTATGTTGATCAACATCAAAAGGACTCCCATGCTGGTTATGATGAAGAGAGATTGTTGGTTATGAATGGACTTTTTTATGAAGGCTCTTACATGCATGCACAAAAGGATTCAAAAGATGAGTTTCATTTGCTGATTAGTGTTGGAGTTGGGATCCCTAATGTTGACAATGAGGGACTGCATGTGTGTTTTCAGCTTCTTGGATGACCATGTGCACATTTGATGAACTGTGCACCTAAATTATGTCATAGTGGGTACTACAATGAATATGGATGTCTGTCATTCAAAGAGAATAACAATCTTGTGATGTCTCATAGTGAATTCTTCCCGCAGTTGGGTGGATACGCAATGCAAAGTAAAAAAGGTACTGAGAGCAGGAGTATAAATGAAGCATCAACTACTAATGTGAGGGATTATGCCTATGATCAATATGTTTTCAATAAGTGTTTCAGATTGGGCATAATGCAATAAAAAAAGACTCACATTTTTGATAGGGGTAAATTTTTGCTCTACATGTTTGGTGGTTTGGGACCACCACTTGAGTGTTAAAGTCAGATTTTAAGAATGAAGTATACAGTGGTTCAATGGCCCAATGGAATTGGCACTTGTTCTGCTCCTCCAGAGATCTGAAATCTAGCCATGCCCGCAAGGGGCATGCATCCCTGAGCAAGAGCCACTATTGGAACTCAAAACTTCATGCCTGATTTTTGAGGTCCCGTGGTTTTTTCCTTCCTTGGGTAGCATGTAAGACCTTTGAAAAATCTTAGGGTTTAGGGTTTAAGGGGATGGATTTCTCCTTGTCTCAAAGTTTTTGTTTTTCCTTCGGTGTTTTTCTAATTTTAAGCTGACCGACTATTGGCGGTTCTTGATTTGGGTCTGTGTCATTCTTTTACTGGCCCTGAGTGTTAGAGATTTTTTGTTGGGCTAGTTTCCCTTGAAAATCACGTGTCTTGATTATGGCCTTCTATTAATGTCTAAGTATTCACTGGGTCCTAAGGAGTGGCCCCGCGCCATGGTCTTAAACCCCAAAGGTTTCCACACGTGCTTGTTTTGGATCTTAAGTGAAGTGGCTTTGGTGGTATGTGCTCCGGGATAAAACTTCAAAGAGGCTAGACATAAAAAGTTGCCCTACAACATCATGGGGGTCATCAAAAAATTTCCCGGGATAACAAAAGCAATGGAAACAAAGGAGAAAAGTTATCCTGGGGAGCAAAAAGCAGCATCCAAAGACCGCCCGGGATAACTCCTAACAAAGAGTTGCAAAGGGATAGAGTTTTATCCTGGGGTAGCTTCCAAAGACTAAAACCACTATAGAGAGGTTGCCCCGAGGAGATTTTCAGTTAGCGTTATAATTTTACGAAGAAATAGAGAAGGTTTTCTTTGCCCTAAGTGATTTATCAAGAATAAAGGTTATGTCCCGAGATAAGGAACATGATGAAACAAAGCAAAATTTATCCCAGTGGAATAAAGAGCATATATGGAGTGATACTGTGGGTTTCAATAGAAGTATGCACATAGATACTTAGGCTCCAGAATAAGAGGATTAGTAAATAAGCAATGAAATATTTATCCCAGAGGCTCACGAAGGTCAAAGGAAAGAGCCTCAAGATAAAAGGCAGAAGGAAATATAGTAGAAGTCTTATCCCGGGGGACTGGAAAGTGCATCCTTTCATGCTTCGAGATAAAAATGGCAAAGGAAGACGAAGTGAAAAGCTTATCCTGAGGTAAGATGACAATGGGTTCGCTAACAACAGTGAAATGGTGATTGGCTAGTGCTGAGTTGGAGGCGTCGCGTTAGAGATTTGACGGGTCCACTTGCCACGGGAGACGATCAATGTCATATTGACCGATTTGAACCGTGCGATGCACCAACGATAGAAAAGATCAACGATGCAGATTCAAATTTTTACAGACTTGTTTGGCATCATTACCTTTGTGTGTAAACGGTAATTGCAGAAAGGTCGCATGCCTATTAATAGAGGTTTTTACTTATCCTGCACGTTCCCGCGGGGATAAGGAAAATGATAAAGTATAAAAATGATTAAGGTAGATGCTAAGGTGACATGTTCTGTAGTAATAAGGGCGATGGCGTCTAAGATGGAACTTGCATTGATGAGGTTCGGACAGAAGATGGTTGAGGGGCTTGATATGATCTTATAATTTTCTGACAAAGGGATTTTGTTGCCTTCAACACGTGAAGGGGTCATCAACCTAAGAGATTAAAAGGACGAATCAAGTGGGTTTCTAGGTAGAGTAATCCAAGTTTGGTGGTTGGTCAACATGCAACAGAGAACAAATCTTGATATGGATTGTGCGCAAAGTTGATGGTTGGACACTTTACTGCATTTTGGTCCCATGCAATGAATTTTTGACTGGTGTATCTTCTTGGCCTGTGGCTTATTTTTGCACCCTTGTGTTATAAAAGGGAATTCAGGGGTAAGAAGAAGGATTCCAAATTTTAATGTGTATGCACTAGAAAGGCTTTTAGAATAAATTCCATGACAATAGGTCTTCTGCAAGTTTAGTGAGCTAAACAGTGTCATGAATGTATCAATCTTTTCTAAAAATCAATGAGATCATTCTTATTTTGCTCCTATCCCTTGTGCTTTGTTGTATGAATTGCTATGTTAATGGCATTTGCAATTTGTCTTCTCTAATGGGGAATGTGTGTTCTTTGATGGGTTTCATTTCAAGTTAAATTAATTAAATTATATCTTGAATACTGCAATATTCTAAGAGAGTGTGAGGATTTTATGAATGTATTATCAATTTAAGCATTTTAAGAAGGTCTTGAATGTTTAATATTAAATCTTAATGCTGATACTATGGTGTTATTTGTCATTAGGTTTGCTATTTGACTCTATATTCCCTTTAATAGGCACTAGTTGAATACTTTTCTAAGTTTGTGGATCATCCTTCCATTCTTATTTCAGTTTTTAGTTCTTCTACATTGTAATGTGGAAAAAGGGTGATGAGGAGATCAAGTGGAAAGTTTTACCCTCCATAAGAAAGGAGCGAAATTTTCCCAATGGATCCTCTTCAACCTCTTACGCACATTACATTTAAAAGAGGTGGTTGAATCTACTAGATCCAACCTCAATGGAAAGAGATTGAATACTAAATGAATTGACAAAGTGCCCCTCTTTTAGAATGGATATTAAGTGAATTGAAACTAAGCATGAAGATGAAAAAGAAATTATTATATCTTGAGATAGAGATGTGGGATGAAGTTGTGCACTTGGAATTAGTAGTGAAATGTCAAGATGAAGCTCCCCTGCGAATTTGAGAGAAATTTATCGAGGTCGGGTTGAAAGTGTACTTGGTCCTCTGAAAAATTCATGCATCGAAAAGGGTTTTTACAGCTCTGAAAATGAAGTCCAAACCTACAATTACAGTTGTGCACCTGCAACCTACACACATAAAAGAGAGGAAATGTTGTTGGGATTGGGGGTTTGCCTTCAGGTCAAACCCCAGTTTGGAATTAACCAAATGATGAAAAATACTTGCAAGTAAATGAAAGGAAATGTATGGAGTAGAGTGAACATCTTGCTTAGGAGAAAAGGGAATCATGTAAATTGTTGGTGTTTTAGGAGATTGAATAGTTTGAGGAGTAGCTTCACGAGTCCAAGCACGACGCTTTCATTGGCGTTCTCTTGCACAATGATTACGTTGAGTCTTAGCGGAAGGTTGAGAAGGAGGAATATTCTCATCTTTTGTAGTTGGAGGTTTAGGTTGAACAAGAGGAGAGGTAGGTCTCTTCTCTCTATAAGAGAAAGAAGGTGGAATTGCATCATATAAAGGAGGAATTTTTGGTGTAGGAAGGAGACCAGGTCCATCATGAGGAGGAGGTACAGGTATAACCTTAGGAAGAATATTATTGTTCTTCTTAGGAGAAGGCATAGTTTCATCCATAGGAATAGGTTGGGAATCTTCCTTAGGAGGAAGATTAGTTCTATCCGTTAGGAGAAGAACTTCATCTTTGAGAATGATGGGAATGTCAAGTTTTGGAGTTCTAGGTTGACTTAAGTATAAGATCATATCTTTCTTCCATTTTTGATAAGATTGAAAGAGAGCATCACTTCTTGGTGGAAGAGATTGAAATTGTTGAGGCCAAAAGTAATCAATAGGAACACTTGGGCTTCTTTCGGTTGGTCAAAATAAGCTATGGTTAATAGTTATGATTTCTCCATTGTGGGGAAATTTCAAGCACTTATGGATTAGAGAAACAATAGCCTTCATGGAAGATAGCCAAGGATAGCCTAACTTAACTTAGAATTATTTTGATGAAGGAATGATAACTAAGTTGACATCCATAGATTTAGTATGTACCTCAATAGGGAGTGTGATAGAACCAATGGTAGGACAAGAAAATCCATCAAATAACTTAACGACCACATTAGTATCATCATAGATTGGTTTATGCAAATATAAAGTATAAAGATATTTCTCAGTGATGACATTAACCATGCAAGAGGGATCAATAAGCACACCACGACAAGGTTTGTCTTGAATCTTTGCAACTATGTATAAGGGGCCATCAGGTGCTCTAATGATCTCACTAGGGTCAAATGTGATACATGGATCCTTAGGTGTTACTTGTTTCTCTACCATATTCACCAGATTTGGAGTCGTGGTAGTAAGATCAGAGGGAGAGAAAGAGGTGTGTTCAGTCTCAATCACGTTAGAGGTATGAGAGGGTAAAGGATCAGTAAAAATCTTAAGATTTTGATTAGGAGGAGCTACTGATTTGTTTCCCTTATCATTCACACCTACCACAGATATAGTATTATTATCAATCAGGTCCTGAATCTTACTTTTTAATGCAAAACATTTCTCAGTATCATGACCATGTTGACGATGAAATTGGCAAAAACAATTATTATCAAAGTAAGGTGAGGCTACATTAGAAGGGTCAACTGGTTTTATTGAAGGAAGTTTGATAAAATTTATTTGTAACAACTGAGACATAATGTTATGCAAGGATTCATTCAAAGGAGTAAATTGTCTTTCTCTTTTGAAAAATTAAGAAATAGGAGGCACACATTTTATAGCATTCACATTGTTGTTGTTGTTGATGGTGTCATTGAATTTGATGAAGCCTTTACTCGGTTTGAACTTGACAAAAAATTGTTGAGCACTATCACCCTTATCACTCGGAGCCATAGGAGTGGATTTCTCCAGCTGACTCACAGTCGGTTGATAATTGTGAAGTGTTGTGCATAACTGTGGAAAGGAAGTAAACTCAGAAAGGAGAAGTTTGTCTCTAATGTCTTTTTGTAAATTAGAAATGAAAATTCTTTGAATATCATTATCAGGCACTTGAAAAGAAATTTGAGAACACAAATGCTTATATCTACCAATGAAATCAGTGACTTTTTCTTTAACACATTGTTTACAATGCATTAAATCAATCAAGGTGATTTCAAGACCTATGTTGTTTTGAAATTGTTGAATAAAAGTATTTGCTAATTGTTGGAAAGAATTAATCGAATAGGAAGGCAAAGAGAAATACCATTGTAAAGCCTTATCTCTTAATGTTCTAGTAAATAATTTGGCAAGCAATCTTTGATCATAACCAAAGTCAGTACACAAAGTTTGGAATGTTTTGACATGTGTTAAAGGATCACCTTTTCCATTATAGAGTTCCAATTGAGGGACTTCAACATGTTTAGGAGGGACAACTCTAACAATATCAAGAGAAAGTGGGCTCACAACATCAAATGTGGGCACACTAAACTTGGATTGACTCATAGAAGCAATTTGTTGTTGCAATGATGACACAGTTTGAGCAAGATTATTAATGGTTGCTTCGGTTGAGGAATTTACGTTAGACATGTTTGATTGAGAAGGTGGTGTGATGTTGAAAGAAGGCATTGATTGAGAATAAGGTGGAGGAAAACTATGGTAAGTAGGCATTGGTGATGATTGAGTAGGAAATGAAACACTAAAAGGAGGGATAGAATGATTGGATGGATTGCCCCCTTGTGTCACATTGATTTGTTGGGAGAAAATGGGAATACTCATTGAAGGCATAAATAAGGATGGAGGATTAATTGAAGAAGAGGGATTGCCCCCATGACTAATGGTTGTAGGTATGGAATTTTGATTTGATGTAACCATGATGTTTGAAGTGAAAGTAGTAATGCTGGTTGTTGAAGTAGTCAAAGGAATAGAATGATTGACTTGCGTAGAAGGTTGGGCATAACCTAAGTTCTCAGCATGACTCTTTATAGGCATGACATTAGAATCAACAATATGAGCAATGCCACACAATATATCAATTCCATTCTTATCACTTTGAATCATGAGTTTTAGAAATTCAATTAATGGAAGAGCTTCACTATTAGGGTATTCTTGGGACATCCATTGTTAAAAGTTGTCAAATTGATTGTCCAATTTTGAAAGTTGATCTATGGAAACTCTAGTTAAAGCTTCTTCTTCATCATTGGAATCACCAATTGGGTAGATGGGAATGTTATTAGGATGAGAAGAATTAGTATTATCCTCATTGAAGAAGTCACCCAAATTAGGCTCCATCTCCTCAGGAATTAAACCTTGGGAAATGCTTCATCTAACAAGGATAGTATAGGTAGGACTAATAGTGGTAAAACTCATGCACTAGAGGGAAAAATTTGAATTTTGAATTTGAGTTTTGAATGTTAGGAACAAAGTTTACAAAATTGAATAATGCAAAAATGATAATTATACAATTTGAACTTTGTTGAAAGAAGAAATGATACAATTTCCAAAATAATTTTTATGGTGAATGAAAATAAATTGAAAATTTGAAATTAGGGCCAATGGGATACCACTTGTAAAGCGGAAAAATCGAACCCTAGTCGTTCTCCCCTCCCCAACTCCAAGGAGAGAGAAGGGAAAGTCACTAGGGTTGATGGTTTTCACTTAGGAGAGACTTTACATTCAAAAGAGGGGTTGAAACCCACAAGATCCAATCCCATGCAATGCAAGATTGGATTCTAAATGAGTTTCAAGGGTTGTGATAGCAAGGATACCCTCTTTTGTAAAGAAATGTGGAAAGAATGATTGAACTAGGAATGCATGTAAAGTAGGAGAGATTCGTTTATAAGCAGAGATAGGGATATGGGATGAAGCTGCGGACCTGGAATTAGTAGTAAAATGTCAAGACGATGATGTTCTGCAAATTTGAGCGAAAGTTGACGGGACGATGGCGCCCGGCGTGCACACGGTCCTCCGAAAAATCCACGAAACGAAGGTGGATCTGTTCGTCTCTGCACAAGGATTCCAGATCTTCAATTACAGCCGCGTACCTGCAACCTACACACAGAAAAGAGAGGATGATTGGGGGGTTAGGGATGAGGGGTTTGCCTTTAGGTCAAACCCCGGTTTTGGAATTAACCAAGAAATGAGAATGCTGTAAATGTAAATGTTTGTAATGTAAACAAGTACTGATACCTTGTTGTAAGAATGTTTGTATTCTTACATACGAAGGTGTAATGAATGTTGTATTTTGTATGTTGTAAGTGATCTCCTCTTCAATGGTTGAATCCTTGTCTTGAATGCAACACCTAGCCTTGAATGGAGACTTAGAATGCTCAATTGCTTGAAGGAATGCTTGAATGCTTGAATGTTTGAATGTTCGAATATCGCTTCCGCCTTTTGCACACATATGTCTTCCTCTCTTTTTTGGAAGAGGAAATGTAATTTATATACTTGTCAATTAGGGTTGATAGACTGATTTTCCTGACCTTAGGCCGACCAAGAAACATTATTTCCCGAATTGCAAACTTAAAGACTCGATGCCCAAAAGAGACCGGGCCCAAAATAGGGCCAAGGACCAGGGCGCTGGGTGCCATGGTCCTGGGGGACCAGGGCGCTGGGCGCCCTAGTCCAGAAGGACCAGGGCGCTGGGCGCCATGGTCCCACCTCCCGGGATAGCAGGGTGCAAGGAGGGATCATGCCAAGGTGCAGAAATATGCAGTTTTTGGTGTTATAAACAGGTTTCGGGGTCTCCATTCAGGTTCAACATTGCGCCACCATCGTGAAGACCCAAATGCAGTCGAAATTGCAAGTGTCACAATTTTAGGACGCTACACCACTTAATTGACAAAATTAGTATTATTAAAATCAGGGCAGATTATAATTAACCACTTAATTTTAAATATTTTCTTGAAAGTTGTGATGTTGAAATTGGGAAGTATTTTTTATTTTAGAGGGATCAAAATTCGACAAAATCAGCCAATTTTTTAGATTTAAGCAATTAAATACAGTCATAACAGTCTCCCAAAATTTCTATGAAAAAAGTCGAGGACCAGGTTGAAAGTGCACCTATTCTGCCCAACTTTTTCAGAAATTTTTCAGGGATGAAAGTTACGATGATTTTAGAGCTAACCCCAAAAATTGGTTGATCTGATGAAGTTTAGATAAGCGAAATTAAGGTTTGAATGTCAAAATAGGACCCTATTAGGGTTTTGAAAAAGATAAGAAACTGAATTGCAAATTTGAAAAAGGTCAAACCTAATGGATAGGACCACCTTGAATAATACTTAGAAAACTGAAATTGATTGCAATTGATTGAAATTTGCACAAAATCCAAGTGAATTTGAAAATTAGGGTTTTAGGACCTAACCAGTGAAGTTTGAGATTTTGAATTTTGGAAAAAAGGAGGGAAATTGAAATTTTGAATTTCAGGCAAGAGGACAAATCTGAAAATAGCCCTAATTAAAAAATTAAATGTAACTCCAATTTTTGCACAAGTTCAAGTTGATTTTTGAAAATTAGGGTTTTGACAATTAACCACTTAATTTTGTAAATTGAACATGACAATGAAGAAATGGAATTTGACAAGCAATGCAATTTTTAGATCTAAAACAATAGATGGCAATTTTTGCAAAACACAAGTTCAATTTTAATCTTAACAACTAGGGTTTTTAATGATTTAACCACTAAGTTTTGCAAGAAAATAAAACTTGTAAATGAAAAATATGCAATAATTTTGAATGTAAAGCATGTAAGATGTCGGGTTCACCAAAATGTAATGTGGAAAAAGAGTGATGAGGAGATCAAGAGGAAATCTTTACATTCCTCAAGAAAGGAGTGAAAGTTTCTCAAAGGATTCTCTTCAACCTCTCACACACATTTCATTTAAAAGAGGGGGTTGAATTCACTAGATTAGAGCCAGCTTTCAATGCAAGAAAAGGTGATAAGAACTAAAGTTCAAGCCAGAAGTAATAGTATATTATGCATTTCCTTGATATATTTTCATTGAAAGCATCTTCTATGTAGTGAATTGTTGGTTAGCATAGAGCCATATTATTGACAACATTGCAATAAGGAAACCCACCTAGGTTTTGCAGAGCCTCAAGTGTAGAAGATTGCAACTTATGCTGAACCTTGTTCGTTGGCCAAGTCCAATCCCAAAGTCTGATCATGAGTTAGTGGTTATTTCTCTAGGATTTAGGATCTGTTGATTTGGGAACCAACAGAACCATTAAAAAAATAATATTAAGGAACAATCAATATTGGGATTGTTAGATTTCGATAAGGTATTTTAGGTATAATATGATGCAAGTGGTAGCACAATTGAAGTAACATTGAGTCAAGAAGGTAGGATAGGAACGTATTTTACTGAAAAGGTGAATGATGTAAAGAAAAGATACAAATATATGATCATGAATTTTATGTCATAATTTAATTAGTAAAGAAATGGAGATATTATTTTCTTCTTAAGGAGTTTGTGTTGTATATAGATCATCAAGCATTATAGTATTTGAATAGCTCAGGTAAATTGAAATAAACAAATATTCAAGATAGGTTGAATTTATGCAAACATAGTATTGTATTAAATTATATGAGTAGAAAACCAAATATACTTGTGGATACATAATCTTATGATCAAGATGAAAGTTGAAGTACTTGGATTTGAAGAAATAAAATGTTTACATAAAGATGGTGTTGATTTTATTACAGTATGGAAAGTATGTAAGGATAGTATAAGTATGAACAGATCTAAGTGTGTTGATTAATTAATTTAGAATGATACACTATTTGAATAAAGTTATTTATATATTCTTATAATTGTGATGGGGGAGAATTTGATAAAATAAAAGAACAACAATGGACTAGTACAAAAATCTAGTTTGGAAAAGAAAGTAGCATTAGTAAGTGATAGTATTGGCCATAGATGGATAAGGATGCAAAACTAATTGTTCAAAATTATAGAATTCATGAAGTTGTGAAAGGAAGTAGTCAAAATATTGGACTGTATAAATTATTACCAATTTTAGAAAAGTCTTGGGAGGATATCATTATGGAATTTGTATTAGGTATTCTAAGAATTCAAAGAGGTTATGATTCATTTTTTGTAGTTGATATATTTTATAAGATGACACACAAGCATAATGGTGCATTCGTGGTCTAGGGGTTTTTCCAAACAACTCTACCATGCAACCACAAATTGAAATACTTACAAAATAGAAAAATATCTAACTTTATTTCATTTAACATTCAATTTTTTTTATAATCATCAATAAAAACTATTACCATCAAACAATTCTAATCATAATCTATATAGAAAACCGATAAAACAATAGTCTTTTGATATTTTAGAAAGAACTGGCTTCAATCGAATTGCATATACAACCACAATTCGTTCTCTATTGAGCTCTTGTGCACACAAAGTTTGAGAGCAACCATAATATCAAGCAAGATCAATGAAGATAGGAGGACAATGGAGATCAAACCCATGGATCATGTAAATGTATAATTTATTTTATTTTTTATATTTTGCATGTTTATAGTTCTCTATTGGTTTTGTGTTGGATTCCTTGTAGAATTAAGTTTAGTGGTTGAATTTAATAGGTTTTGCAATATTTTTTGTTATATTTTAACATAAATATTTACTATCACCACATTCTTCTTATATTGCTATCCTAGCATCTAATGTCTCCAATTCATCTATATTTTTCATTCTTCCAAAATACATCATGACACTCATAAATTTATGTGATGTCAAACACTAATGATATACCCAACATTTGGTACTTGAACTCCATATAATTTTTGGAATCATACTTCTTAATGATTTTGTAGGGACCAAACTTCTCCATCTTAAGATTATTTTCAATTCATTTTGAAAACATTTCCTTCCTAAAATATATCATCACCCAATTTCCTATAGCATATTCCTTATGTCTCATTTTTAAGTCATACTTCCCATTATACTCGGTATTCAACCTTTCCAACTAGTTTATTTTCTCCATATACAACGCCTTCATGTTATCTATAAATTCCTCTCTTTCTACTTTTGTTTACTCTTCATTCCTAATGCCTCTCAATTCTCATATATTTCTTGGATTATTTCCATATACTTTCTCTATGGTGATATTTTTTGAAGACACATTTATTAAATTATTGTATGCAAATCTACTTGCATTAATGTCATATCCTAATTATTTATTATTTTTCTTTCTAAATATCTTAATAGTTTGCAAGTATATTCACTAGTTATTTATATTTGTTAGTCTATGGGTGATGTGTTGAACTAAATTTTTGACTTTGTCTCTGAAATTTTTCATAGTATTCACCAAAAAAGACCAACAAATTTTTCTCCCTATTAGAAATTATACTTCTTGGCAATCCATGAAATCTCACAACCTCCTTGGAAAACAAATCAACTAAATTTACTTCATCCTTTAGTTAATTGCATTGATGTAGAAGCATTTGAAATGTATGAACAATCATATGCCGCCCAAAAATAATTTTTAGTCACTTATTATGTTTTATGTGTTGGTGTGTGTTTGCAAGAATAAGAGTGTGTAGCATTGTAAATTGCATCCCTATGCAATTTATTTCTCAATAAGGTCCTATTTTAGCATGTATGGCCTCTTGCATCTAGTTCCGCTCAACACAACCCAATTCAACATGCCATTCTGACATCTCCCCCTCATTTAGGACCTCAGGTCCCAATTTGGGTTTTCTTTGGAAGGCGTCATGCTCCCTTAGTTTGGCCCCAGATTGAATCCACACAATGGTCAGGTGGATTGGGTGAGAAATCTTTTCTCGTGTCAGCTTGCTTCAAGTCTTTGCACCCTGAAATGCTTGGGAGAGGTATATAAGCAAGGTATCCTCCCTCATTTTGGTAGAACATGAATATACAAAGTATAAGCCATTCGAGCATTCAAACATTTATCATTCAAGGCATTTCATCCCACCATATTCAAGTCAGTGTGGCAACCTTCAACAACCTTCACATAAGAATGTCTTTTGTGAAGTCCTTTTAGGTCTTTTGTGTGGAGTCATGTTGAATTGCATCAACATTCATGATCATCTTCAAAGAAGCATTTGCATCATCAAGGTATAAGACACTTCCATTTCAGATCTAACCTCTACTACCTAACGATATGTTTTCCTTTCAAGTTCATTTCAATTCTATTTCGAGGTTGATTCCAAAACTGAGGTTTGACTTAGGCAAACCCCTCTCTCCCCAACAATTTCCTCTCTTTTTTATGTGTAGAAACAAGTAATGAAGTTATGGAAAGAGGTACAAAATCATCAGATAGAGATCTACAACCTGGAATTAATCGAAACCAAAACTATCTAGAGTGAGATGCCCTAGTCGACTGAGTCCTAGGAGCGGGTTGAGTTGGACGATTGAGTCCCTACACTTTTTCCTGAAATTTGGATTGCAAGCTAGTCTTAATTTGTATTATTGCATACTTATTTGGAATTGGGTTATTAGTCTATTATAGTTTATTACACACAGAAAAGGGTCAATTCCTCATCTTAATCCTAATTTGCATAGTCACTTTCAGCTCACAATGAAGGACCATTGCATCTACTTTGTGCTTGAATCACCTTGAGCCTAGTGGACCATATTTCTTCCAATGTAAGAGTGGAATAGGCCTAATATTCTTAGTTTGCATGCAAAAACTAGCGAATCCTATTTCACCACCTTGCAGAATGGCAACTTTCACAAATCAAGACAAGTGAAATTCTCAAAATTCAAGTTTGAGAGTGAAATTCCTAGGGAAGTTGGAGTTTCCTTGAGGATATACTTACTTTCACTCTCACTTACTATAATAGATCAAAAAATGGAATCTAATAGATGAGATCAAGAACATGCTACGTAAATAATGGATATATTTGTTAGATTACTTTACACCATACTCCTCATACGGGGAAGGGAAAATATTGCATGCAACTTAAAATATGTCACAACAAATTTTCCCACTCAAACATGTCATGTACCCTAGGGGATGCCAATAAAAGGGATTTTTAAAAAATAATACATATACCTTATTTTATTATGTAGATAAATTACCCTGTTTGCATTGATAGTATTATTAGGTCTCCATGGATGAGTTCTTAACATAAAGAATACATAACTTTTTGTTTCTGATTGACGGTGTTAATCTTGTTACAAATATTGAGTGCCTTTTAAATTTTGAAAGGACTCAAAATCAAGGAAGTGGCTTCTAAAATGAAACTTTTCATAAGATATCACTCTCCAAAAATAGATTAGAAGAATAATGATGACTTTAGAATACATATTTTATTTTCTTTCATTTTCACTTGTGTTCATCTTCACAATTTAAAACTAGGAAAATTAAGAAACTCCAAATAAACCCCATAGTAGAAAATTTGATTACATTCAACAATATAACCAAAATGTTGACATATTTTACATGTGTATTGAAACCCTCAAAAAACATTTAATAAACTATTACGGACCAAAATATTTCTCCAAATAAAATGTATCACTCATGAAAGAGGTCTCATTCAAAGCACACAAAAGATTCAAAAGACCTAATATGAATTCAACTATAAAAATATGTACATGTAAATCAACAAACTATATATTATGTGTAACCACAATAATAGTTAGCATAATACATACTTACACAACCAAGCAACTAAAACCCTCAACTTGCTACCACTAGCCTAACATACTTATCACTCCTAAACTTGTGAATGTTGAATACTATGGCTAACTCTTATTGCATTCGTGACTAGCTCTAAAATACATTAGAGGTATGTTTATTAGTTCCTGCCCCGCAAGGAACTATTGGCAAGGCTCTGCTGCCTTAAACAATGATTAATCTTTCCGTTTTCCACTAATCAAATTGCAGGGATTTATTACATAGCTTTATATTTGACTATGTGCTATAAACAACTTGTGCACTTTTTACCCCATATTTTGATGCCAGATATTTTGTCCGCCTATGATTGGCTTTACAGGAGGCTCCTGAGTGCATTCCAAAAATCAAGACTAGAGAACACACAAAATATGAAGTCTGTCAGTGCATCACAGGGGTTAAAAATTATTTTTGTTTTGGCTGTTGGAATTGATCTACTAGAGTAGAATGTCAGGAAGCAAATTTTCAGCAAGATGTAGTTGCACGTAACATTGTGCATGTAAATGTTATGTGGAAGTAAATACTGTACATAGATGTCCACTGTGGTCTGCACAAAATCCACAATCATTTGAGATACTTACAGGTACTTTAGTCTCTTATCCTCAGAACTAGGGTTTTGAACATTCATTCAGATGATTTGCACTGAATAAATCTTTCTCATGTTAGGCCTTGCGTGGAGGTAGGTTTTGCATAGGAAAGAAATGAAACATCAAAGAGAATAAATGGCAGATTCAACTACGGATTCTAATTGCCTCAGCCCCATTCTGGCACCAGTTGTTCAGAATTTCAATGCAAGAGAAGGGTGTGGGGTTCAAAGAGCGTTTCTTTAATTTTTTAATTAAAGTCTGTTAGGGTTTTTATGGTTTGATTACATGTGATTCTTTGCTGGGATTTAGCTTCTAAATGTAATGAAGTGTGAGATCTACTTCTTTAGGATTTGGACTTGCAGTTGGCATTGCCCATTGGATACACAACACCCATCGAGTTGAAAGCATTATTTTATTTAATTCAATGTTTATCAATTGTTTTGTGGGAATGAAATTCAAGTTCAGTTATGAAAGTCCTAGTGTTCTTACCTCCTGATGTTTTCCCATTCGATGATGACATTCTTTTCAGTAAGAATACTGCTGAGATTGGTTACCATATTCTTCTAGCTCTGTCACGGAATCCCTAGTGTTTTTAACTCTTGAATTCGGCCTATTTAGTGATGCAGTTATTTTTGGTAAGATACTACTGAGATTGGTTATCATATTCTTCTAGCTTTGTCATGTAATCCCTGGTGTTTTTAACTCTTGAATTCGGCCTATTTAGTGATGCAGTTATTTTTGGTAAGGATACTGTTGAGATTGGTTAGTTATAGTCCTTTAGCTCCACTACAAAAGCTTTGTACTTTTAATTTTTTTAAGATTTTTCTTTAGTTCTTGTTTTATGCGGTGAGTTGGATGCAAAATTTAGTTGTTCTTAGTGATTTATCATTGTTTCTGAGATTTTAACCCAACAATCTGCAATGAATGTGCCAATGTCTTGAACACTAAATTTCATTCTATTCAACATTTTCATTAAGAATAATCTTGATATTGATCAACTATAATATTAATTAGTTTGAAATGGGGGTAGCATTTTCCTAAACACTCTGTTTATTTTACCATCTTCCTATTGATTAATTTTTTAGGGTTTTAATTGTTTCATGGTACTTTGGTATATATATGGCAGGTGCAAGCCCGATGCCATCAACCTTTGGATCTGGATACATTGAAGGGACATGCTGATGCAGTCACAAGGCTTTTCTTTTCACCAGATGCCCTGTGTTTGGCAACAGGTATGCTTTATACATTCTGTAGAAAACCAGGGTCTTCTTTGTTTTTGAAATAGTTAAAGTAGATCTACTTAGCAGCCTAGAGAGCTTATAGAGGGTTGATTTTTGGTATTGAGCTATATTTTATCATCTTGCTTTATGAAGATTTGCTTCAACTTTTATAAAACAACACCTTTTTTCTTCTTTGAAAATCTGTCAATTTACCTTGCAAAAGATGTAATGGAAAAATGTTGTTAGATTATCACAAATTTGTTTTCCTGATTTTGATCGAAAGCATCATTCGGATTAGGTTAGCCAAATTTAACGTCTCTGTCATTGAAGACCTCTGCAATTTGATTTGGGCTTACAGAAACCCATTCGCCATTTAAACAAAAATCAATGTCAATAAATAGTGGCAAAACGCTGGTTAACAATTCTCTATCTTAGTCATTTCTGAAAAATATGCTTTAAAGAAAAGTGGCATTGTGTTGTTTTAGGGCGCTGTTGTAATAGCAAACTCTTCGCTTTTATATTTCGGATTCAAAAGTTTTAGAGTAACCGAGGATTTTGTTGCCGGGTTTTCTGAGATTGAAGCCCCTTGCTATGGAGAGGGGACATTCAACGCCGGTGTGGGATGTGGGCAAAAGAGTGAACTCAATGCAAAGGATCATTGTAGAGGAGGTGTGGGTGGAAATTCCTTTGCTTTTCCATCCAATTTTAAGAAATGTAATAGATCAGAGAATTCTTGAAGAATTTTAGATTTATTTACTATTTTTCAAATATATTGATACTTTTATTTTGTCTCTAATGTTTTTTATTTCAGAAGCTCTAGGAACATGTGAACAAAACCAACATTTTTTACAAATTCTGAAATATTGGCCACGGGAATTCTGAATTGTTCCAATGTTACCATGATAATTTGATTAAAAAAGCTAGACTACATGCAAATAGGTTTCTTGCTAGTGCCCCGTGGAACAACTATTTACTTATAAAATTGTACTTAACATTACATAAATCTAATGTAATCATTAGTTTCTCATTAATATTTGCTAACAATAGGTTCAAATAAAAACAATTTTTTTACATCACAATGATACAGAAAAGGAATAATCCAATAAGTGTCTTTATTCTGAAGTTCAAATGTAATTTGTAGTTCCATGGTGCCAACTCCATCTGTATCTGGTTTTTCAAGTCATTGTAATCATTTTCAACGAATAGTTTATACTTTGGGCTAGAAATGGAGTCTTGATATTTAATATATTGCTTCATATTTCCTAAGTTAAAAGCAGCAAAATTCATGGCACACAAAATAGACATACAAAAAATAAAAATAAAAACAAAATCGTGTTTAATGGCACACAAAATAGACATAAACAAAAAAAATAAAAATAAAAACAAAATTGTCCTTGCATTCTCTGGCAGGAACTTCGCTGCTTGCAGCACTTGTTTAAATGGTGGACCCTCCTATTTTTAGAGTCATTATTTTTTATATTCTCAATCATCTTCTATAATTATTTCTAAAGCACAATGTTTCATGTTCAAGCAATCTCATGCACATGCTTTTCCTAATTATAAACATTACTTTATTTTTTGTGCAAGGAACTTTGTGCACATATATTTTCTTAAGGAATTATTATTTGATTTGTAATTAATATCTTAAAAAAATTTAATGATAAGTGTTTCTTTGAAATTACTATTTATGACGTTAACACAAAAAGAACATTGTACAAGCATCTACAATCGTAAGAACAAGCATAGGCATTTATATTCAATTTGTCAAAATATATGAATTGATTAAGGGGCTTGACTAAGGTGCAAGGATGGAAGCTAATTAACTTCCTTTCTCAAACATGGTAAGTTTCAACAAAAGCTTTTAAGTTTCATCATTTTCAGTTAGATATAAAAGGCAAGAATTTGAAGTCTTGAAACACACGATTTGAGGTTGCTCACAAATAGATGCTTGAACCAAAACAATGCAAATAACACTTTTTGATCAATTAAAATTTAACAATAAAAATACATAATAAAATAAAAATAAAATTATAAAATACAAATCCACTCATTACGCAAATCGAAACACTTTTATCCTTATTATCATTTATAATATTTATGATACCATTTTTCAATACTTCGTTTTTATTGCATTCCTAAAAAGGTTTATATTCTCCCCTTCAAAAATCGAAAAAAATTCAAATATGTGAAATTGTATTACTAAGTGCGTGAAAAGATGGCCCAATGATTCATTTTTAATTGTTTCCACAGTACCTAGTGATTTGGTGGTGTTAATTGTATGGAATATTTAACATTTTTTAAAGTAATAATAATGAGAGGTCGGCTAGTGGCTACCAAAATTTTCTCACTTTCCACTAAAGAGGATATGTTTGGTTTAAAAGTAGATGTGATGGGGCAATTTGTCAATATTTATTCAATGTGGGGGTAACAAAAAAGAGTTTGAGTTGGAATACGTTACAACTTGGCCCCCACTTGCACATGAATTGTTCCCCTCTTTACACTCATCTCTTATCTATAACACTTTTTCCCCATTACAAGACAAATTGGACGGAGATATGACATTGACACAAAAAAATGGTGACCAGCTCACTCTTCAACCTATGGGCGCTCATGATTGGGCCTTTTGTTTCCCTTCTACTCCAACTCAATTGCAATTCGGTGATGACTAGACTTTGCAACAAGTTTGGATAGGTATACTGCTGATCACTATGTTGATTCATGATATGTATGGAATAAATAATAGGGTTTGGATTAGTTCGGGTTGACATAAATATTAAGATTAAGATGTTAAAAATGTATAGTTGTTTTTTACTTGTGGTGGTTAGATAATAAAGATTATGTTGTATGTTGTGGTTAAAAAGATGGGATTCAATTTGTATTATTAAGATTTGTGATATTGTGTTGTTTTCAAATTAGATCATGGTTAGAAAATGTATAGTTGTTTTTTATTTTATTTTCTTCTCCAAGTTCTTTTGGGGATAACATATACATATATGCATGATATATAAAATATGCATAGATGTATATGCATGTATATACATACATAAGTACACGAAAGAAATAATCATTGCAGATAAAGTACATTTTCAACTATTCGTGACTATATACTTTTGCAGACATTATCAATTGTGCTTCATTCTATATTTATTTGTTAGAATCTTACTTAACCAATATGTTCATACCTTTTAAATAGTTTGTTTTCTTACTTCTATCAATTTCTTTATATTTCTTTGTTGACATTGTTTGAATCATCTATATACTTTGAAATATTTGTGTAGCAAAGTTTAAAAAATAAAATTTCAGAAGGAATCTTAATATTTTACTGTTAATAATTTTCATTCCTTGCCATTATCTTGCCTTCAATTCTCATCCTCCACATCCACCAAGCCAACACTCACCTCACCCTTTTTCAAAATCAAAACATGAACAACCTCTTCATTTGTTGGGTCACACACAATTGTGCTCACTTTGCTAACCACCTTTGTTCTAGCCACCACCATTGGTGCCAAATTCACTTTGCTACCTTTTTAGCTCCATCTCTGCTTTTAAAATTGTAAATTATAAAAAATAATTTCACTTTTACTAATCTTAACAAATTGTTCCATTAATCTTTGATAATTTATAATTTTCAATCTTGTTTGCAAGGCCTTTTTTGTAAGTAGAATTTTCCTGCAAGCTATGATTGATAGCAATCAGAAAACAAGTTCTCAATTTTTGTAGCTTGAGCTAATTAATATATGCTAGATTTGTAATTTAAACTTACATAATATATGTAATATTTCATTCAATGATAGAAGCATACTAAGATGTTTCATTGCACGCATTCATCAGCCAACACTATTAAATTACATGTGATCAAACCTACACCAATAATTCTTCCCCTTAAAGTGCAAATAGATTAGAAATTAATTGTAGATGAACCACTCTAATAAGAAAAATTGCTTCCTTTCATATGATACTCATTCATTGTTCCTATTCACATATATTAAAAAAAATTTCTAAATTCTTATTCCATCCTTAACCAAATTGAAACTAAAATAGAAGAATACAAAATAATTTGTAATTTATTATTTGTTGACTCTAAATTTTACTCTGAAAGCAAACAACCCTATGGGAAATTCAGTGATGGGGGACCAATTGTGCGAGACTCACTGAATGACCTCTGGGTTTAAGAAACCGGCTCTTCCTTATGGTTTTGAGAAAAGGGGAAGAAGGAAAAACTCAAAACAACAAAATCTAAACCACTAAGGTGATACGCCAGAGCATTTTTCTAAAAATATTATCAGCATATAAACCCAAAGACATGCGGTTTTAAAGCCCATTCAACAATCTACATATCCGGACAAAACCACAACTAAGATACAATCAAAATTCCTTTGCAACATAAAGAAATATCAATCATGCATCTACCAGATAACAAGTGCAAAACATAGTTTAATCGGCAAAATCTTAGATATATATTTCCAAAGTTATCATAATCACAATAGAAAGCACAGAAAACCATCAGATCATGTTGAAAAGAGGCATCACAAAGGCCGTAGGCACAATTTGATTAACCTTCTTTAGAAAACAATAACAACTAAAAGGCCAAAATTCTAACTAAGAAAACTTAATTGTTTCTTTTGAAAGTTCTGAACACCCATAACAGGGAAAAAAAGCATAAATAGAGAGCCCATGGCTCTACTAACAACCCAAACATCTGCCAACCGAGCACAACCACCCTTGAAACAGAAAAAACATGTCGTGGCACTCCGCAGGAACACACCCAGCAAAACGGCCTCCGAAGTTATTAATCCCACCTAGCCGCGACGATCTTCCTACCCGCCTGAACAGAAAAACCATGTCATGGCACTCCGTAGGAAAACACATTGAAGGACACGTGGAAGAACGAAGGAAACTATGTAGAAGAGCCTCCCAACCGAAAAACTACCAACAATGCGGAGAGGCCAGGTGTCTCCATCTTTCTCAAACCATGAGGTGGGGACCACAAGCAAAGTCGAGTCACCAGAACTGATCCATTTGTCACCTCCGCTCTCTTTGAGACTTCGAAACATAAAATACGGGTCATTGGGGCAACGCTGAGATGACACTTGGCTCGTACATCGAGTGCGGATGGAAAGCTAAAGAAAGAAAAGAAGAATCCCAATCAAAAAAATTTGTCTGCTAACTTTAACTAAAAATAATGTGAACATTTCTTGGCGACTAAAAGGGGGAATTCTGTCCGCGGTATACGAGAACCTAAAATTACTAGTTTGGAGACCAAACTTCATGCTAGAACGAGGAGGAGAAGATCATAGACCTGCTGCAAGGAGGTCCAATCTTCTTCAGGGAGAAACACTTGTGATTCCAGATTCTGATAATGCTGATCCAGGCAGATAATTTCTTCAAAAGGCAGGCCGACTAGCTCATCATGGACCAACTTCAGGAGCGCGTAGAGTTGAGCTAAGGGGTGCAGGAGATGTTCAACCTCCTCGGATTACTCAGGCATTGGACGAAAGATCTATCCTACTGCAGATGCTCGACCTGACTTAATACTTGTTCAACCCCTAGTACAGAAGCATCTGGGGTGAACGGAGAAGGTAGGCCTAATGAGACAAACCTCTCTATATGATGTTTGATATCTGGGATGGAGATTTGCAAGGGCTCAAGTGTCGTTGCTACATACATGATCATCCTATGATGATTGATGAAAATATTCGTCTGCTTGATCAGTTGTCGACGGTCTGCTATCCCCTTTGCTCTCAATTGTTCATCTTGGGCTGCATATAACATTTGGATTAGGTTCTGAGCCATGGGGATCTTAGGACCGAGGATGACCATTGAGCTATTGACAAGGACTCCTACCTCGGCGCAGAGGGATTGTGCTGCCCGAATGAATCTCATCATGGGCTGCAGTGAGGGGCTATACTACTTAATGCTTTCCCAATGGGAAACATACAATTCGATTAGAATTGATGAAAAATCTTGAGAAACTTGCACGGGTGGAGGAATATTTAGCAACTACAAAACATCTTCTCTCTTAGAAGCTACTTCATGTTGCAACTCTTTGCACCTATTTTGCTCGATGATCACCTAGATTTCCAGAGCGAGGATCTTGGCGCTTCCGTCTTGCACTGCTTGCTTGAGCTGCACTGTTCGATCCCATTCTTGCTGCAACAAAATTTCTATGTCTAGGAATTTTCTTTCGGATGATTCTAGACTATCCTCCTTGCTCTGGAGCTCTGCTTCAAACCTCGCTTTCTCTTTTGAGAGCATAATTTGTGCATTACTCAGTTGTCTAGAGTACTCTTCTTTTAGACGGACTTCTTCGTGCAGTTGCACTTCCTTCTCCTGTAATTCTTTTAAGGCCACTCTCCTTGTCACTTCCTGGCCCTTCAATTGGGTGCTCACGCTATTAAGGGCTGACTGCAGCTTGCCCTTCTCTGAATTAGCTTGCGTCAACAAACCCTGCAAGCGATTAATTTCTAAGCTTTGTGCCTTGTCTTCCTTCCTCTGTTGGGTCAAGGATTCTCGGAGACACGCATTCTCCGCTTGTATTTTTTCTAGGCGACGAGTCTTCCTGATGATTTGAAGACACAACCTTTGAAGTTTCTTCCATCATCTCCATAGATGTCATAGCATTTTGAAGGCTGATGCCAATAGCATGCAAGGCATAGTCATTTGGCCTCATTTGGGACTTTGGCTTGTCAACTTTGGGGAAAAGGTTTGCAAAGAAAAGACAATCTTTCTCTTCATTGAAATGCATTTGCAGGTGTGGAGGAACTGGATGGGCACCTTCCTTTTCTTTTCACTTGCCTGTTTTATCGATGCGAGTAGTCATGGAATAGGCGACTTGCTGCTAGAAATCATCTAGGTTATCAAGAGCTTGGCTGGCAAAAGCGGCACCTAGAGGGACTACAAAGGGAAACTGGGAAATAGGCACGTCGAAAGTGGTCTGAATAGGCTAGGCAAGGGTTGATGGGGAAAACAATGGGATGAAAGGAGAGGCTCCAGATGGAAAAGGAATCATGGACATTGACCCCATGATTTGGGGGGGAGTGGACTCTCCAAAACCAAGCCTACGCGAAACGGAGGTTGCTTCAGACATCTGGGTGGGAAAAGTTGCGGGTACAAAGGTAGGGGCCGAGAAAGGGATGGAAGCCTATAGGAATATATCTTGGGGTTCGACCCGTGTCCCGATGGGTGCCAATGTAAGGTCAGTAGGTACCTGGGTCTGCATTGTGGCAAGAGGAACAACAGAGGAAACCACTTGAGCAGGAGACAAAGATAAAGAAGGACATACCCGAGTCATGGAAGTCACCGACCACTGCAGATCTGGGGGAACTCCTGGAGTTTGAGAAGGCGGACTCCTCCTTGCTAAACTCGGATGCTGCCTTTTTCTTAGAGGGGAGTCGTGCGACTACTTCTTAGCCTGTCTTTTACCAGCCTGGGAACGGGGCCTGCGAGTAGAACTAGCTAAAGGGAGGAGGATTTGAGGCTCTGGATCTTTCTCTGCGATACTTATAACCTCTACCTCCTGTCACGGGGCCATCTCGGGGGACAAGTCCCCATGTGGGGAACTGTCACCTATCTCTTCACCAGATTTATTTAGCTGACACCATTCTCGCTCAAAGTGCTCATCATAAGGGGCATTTCCAATATTATTTCTAGGCTAGCTTACTTCTTGCCGATAAATCCAAAAGTCTTCCCTCTTTTTCCTGGGCCAGGCTTCCACTTTCATACTTTCTAACATTATCTGAGGAATAGGCTTTGTAGGGTTGTACCTTTGCAAGACTAAATAGAAACTCAACCACGGGGGGCGCTTAAGGACAGGGAAATCATCAAGACCCACATACAAACCTGGGTCATCAACCTAAGGGTTTGTGCGCCCCTCCCATGAGCTCTGTGACTCATGCTTTATTGCATTCTTCCTCTTACTGAGGCAATCGTCAAGGTCGTAGCTCCAGGAGTCATCGATCGCTACCAGCCCAAGTTGCGCTAGCTTAGACGTCAGGACCTTTTCTGCAATGTTTCTCCATACCAGAGTGATCAAATCGATGCCTTTGTGGTCTTCAGTAATGGAGGTATCATGCTTTCCTTCTCCTATAGCCCTCTCAATTCTTACCAATTTCCTTGCAATCTCCAAAGCAAGGGTCCTCTCGATAACATAGACGGGTAGATAGAAAGGCTCCTCGAAAAACCCATACACTTCAACAAACAAAAAATCACGACCTATGAACCAATCGCAGGGAGGGCGCTTATTCTGCATCCAGTTCATATGGACTTGGGATAAACAGGCTAACAGTTCATCAGGGATTGAACTGAAATCTTTGAGCACCGGAGTCAGGAAGAGGTCAAAAAACTGGTACACATCGAAAGAAGCTAGTAGTAGGGATGTCCAAGCCGACACCGACATCCTATTTCCTGACTCATTGCAAGTCGCCAACCGCATGCGCTGGCTGAAGAAGGCCTCATTCTGATGCATGAGCGGATGGACCAAGACTGAGGAAAATTTGAAGCGTCGCAACTGCTGAAATTCTGATAATTGCTTCACCATGGCCCTTGCTATGGTGATGGAGAAGTCAAAATGAAAGGACTCTCTCTGCTTCCTGCACTTAAAAAGAAAACCCATCATTACAGCTGTAATGTCTTAGTCGTTATCATAACCGCATAGCCAAGCGAGGGTAGAAGAGATATCCTTGAGGTCATCATGTTTTAGATCGTTGTATGACATTGGGAACTTTAGAAGCCCGGAAGATAGACTCCGACTAAGTGTGCTTTGGCAAAAGGTCAATGCTACTCTCCTGGTATTCCAAAACTCTTCCATTGAACTCTTTGAAAAATACCTCTGTCCCTTCGAAGATAGGGAAACACATCATATTCCTAACAGCCTCTAGAGAGATTACCACCTTCAAGGAAGAGCCACTGATAGAACAGGTGGTAGGGTCGAAAACATCGGTGCAGACCACTATGAGTTCTGGGCAATGTGGAACCATGGGGACCACAAATTGGGGTGCACCACTACCCCAGAAATGAACCGCCATTGAATATGATTTCGCTCTATGGTGAAGCATTCTGCTGCATGCGGCCTCTCTGAGGTTCTTGGGATGCTTGCGGACCTCTAATTCAAAAGCATTTTCTAAGGAATCCAGCACAGTAAATGTATTTCAAGTGACCGTCTTTGCCTTGGCTTTCATTCTTGGGTACTCCACTTTGGGAGGGATAGCGTGCGAAGAATACGAGAGCTCTCTGAAAACGTCCACCCAAAATCTTCCATGGGTAGAGCTTGAGGATGTTGTTTCGGCCTCCATTACAGGCTATGACTTTACCTCTGACAAAATTTCAACAATCTGAGAGAGAGAAAAGAACTTAGGTTACAAATATATAATGAGATGAAAAAGAGAGGATAACCTTGCTCTTTAAATGCACCACGTGCCTAGATTTTTGCAAAAGCGAATGCTTAATGGCAAGCGCTCACCTACACGCATGCTAGCTCATTTTGCAGTTGTAATAAACTCTTGAGGAGGACGAGCGCCGCCATTCCCGCTTCCCAAGAAAGCATTTAGTTAACCTGCCATTACTTGAATCCACTTGAGGGAAAAGGCATGCCCAGATGGATATTTTCTTTAATCGAGAGAATCGACAAGCAGTGAAGCTTGCACAAGTTGAGACAGTCTTGTGGAGGTTGAGTTTTAAATGCGATGTACCTACACATACGTGTGGCATCCACTTACATAGACTCCTTCTTCGAGGTACTTGTAGAAGATTGTCAAATCTGAATCCAGACTCATTCTCTTGTGTGAATTAATGGAAAAAAGGTATGAGCATTGGAGTTTGGGAAGGTTGGCGCCTCAAGCATTCGTCATTGCGAGCTGCAATTTTGCAAAAAATATGTCTTTTCAGACATTCTTTTGTACAGTGCTAGCTTCAACAATGGAGTTTCTTCAACCATGGATACTCCCGTTAGGCTTGTCAGCAGCAAAGAGCAGGTTGCTTTCCTTGGGAATATCTCTAATCGGAGGCTACAACTGATGACGCGGCGGAAGAATCCTCTGATAATTGTTGTTACTAAGTGGGTTCTCGGAGAGGACTTCATTGACAATGTAGATCGATACCGTGTGAACACAGATATTTTCTCATGCTTCATAGCCTCACTGCTGAATTACGGTCTGCTTGGGCCACTAACTTCGCAGCTTACCAAGGCTCTCTTTTCCTAGGGCTATTTGGGCAGATTGGAGGAGGCAATTGCATATCATGTCCCTTTCAGGGGGCTCCCTTTATCGTCTGACCTGAGACATTTTATTTCATCTGGCGATGAAGTACCCTAGCATCCGCTCATCGGTGGTCTGAAGACAATGACGTTGTCTTCTCATTTGTTTCGCGCTGAGCTTGTTTTGGAATTCCTCTTGCGGGTCCATATGGTAGTCCCTGTCCCTGAAGGGATCAAATAATATTCTGATTTTAGGGACTATATCTTCCCTCGGGTTCTGATGCCACACATACAACCAAATCTGGTTGTTATCTTTATGGTTGGGGTGCCTGGAGGTTATTACAACCACGAGTGGTTGGAGGAAGATGAGGCTCCTAATGATAGCGGAGACCCAGACTTTATGATGGAGGGTGACGAGGACGAGGAAGATTAATGAACCAATGATGGCCCACCTTGTAGCTTGTATCTTGACTTGCTATTTTGTAAAAACAGGAGGGGGCTAGAAGCCTTACTCTTTAATGTAAAAGAAAAACAAAATGCATAATACGATAAATTTTCTTTTTGTTCAATCATGGCATATTTTGTTATTTCTATTACCTTGCTTGGATATGACTGAGAATAATTAAAATAAATAGTGCATGTAAAAGCACTATTTACAATATATACATTTGGGGAGGAAGAAAACTTTAATAGAAAGGCTTAAGGTGGAAACCATTAACTGGGATCCAGAGGGGGTCTCCATTCATGTCTTCAAGGTCGAATGCGTTAACACCCCTGCAATTTAAAATGCGGAAAGGCCCCTCCCACAAACAATCGAACTTGGTGTGTTGGTCGGGCTTCGTCGCCCTTTCATTGTACTTTAGAACGAGATCTCTAGGGTTGAAAACTGCATTAGAGCTCTTTTTATTGTCAAACCATTTTTTGATGATTTCCTATCTGTCCTGGAGAGCTGTGAAGGTTGTCTCTCTAGCCTCTTCTAGCTCCATAATTTTTGCCAATCTTACGATCATGGGGCAGTTTTCTGCCACCTCGATAAACTTAAGTAGCTGCAGGGCTGGGATCTCTAAAGAGGTAGGAAAAATCACATCCTTCCCGTAAACCAGCTTATATGGGGAAGTTTTTAGGACCTTCTTGGCAGTTATTCGGTCCACCCACAATGCACTTCTCAAATGATCGTGCCACTCCCTCTTATATTCTGAACCTATCCTCTTGATAAGCCTGATCAAGTTCTTGTTGGTGGACTCGGTGAGTCCGTTCCCCTGAGGGTAGTAGTTGGAAGAGGTTTTGAGATAGATACATCGGTTGAGGGCGAATTTGGTAATTCGCGATTTGGTGAATGCATGTGTGTTATCTGATATGATGGTTTTGGGAGAACCGTATCGGCACGCTAGGTCTTCCAGGAAAGCCAACACTTCACTTTCTGACGAATTTTTAAAAGGAATGACTTCAGACCATCTGGTAAAATAATCAATGGCGGTCAGGATCCACTTGTGTCCGACCGAACTTGGGGGATTGATCATCCCAATGAAGTCAAGTCCCCACTGGGAGAAAGGCTCTTCTACTAACATAGGCCTGAGAAGTATTGCTGCTTTTCTGCCTCTACTAGTATAATACTAACACTCCTTGCATTCTCTTACCAAATTGTGTGCATCCTTAAACATAGAAGGCCAAAAATATCTGGCGTAGGTAATTTTGATAATGGTTGTGGGAGCGGAGAAGTGGCCTCTCGATGAACCATACTGAAATTCATGTAGAATTTTATCTACTTGTCTTCAATCGTCACAGCGGAGCAAGACTCCATCAAAATTCCTTTTGAAAAGTACTTCATCTATCAAGCGGAAACTGTTGTTTTGGAGTCTATAGAACCTTCTCTTTTCAGGAGGGAGATCCTCAGGAAAAATCTCGATCTTAATGAATTGCTTCTTGGCCTCCATCCAACATGCTTTTGGAAAATTGGGCGAAAGCATAACAACCTCTTCTACGGCCTTTTCATCTTCGCGGGGTTCGCACCCTTGAACTATGTACTCACATATGCCCTTGCCATGAACAAGCTTGGTCGGCCTGACGTCAACATCGTACTCCAGGATCTTAGTGATCTAGTTGGCCCTCTTTTCGGTGATGTTGCCCTCCATGATGTATTCTCGGACTGCAGGATGAGCTACGTACACCGTGGTTTTATTGCGGGCAATAAAATGCCTGAATTTCTTGAGTCTCTTTACTGCAGCCAAGGCATGTTTTTCAACAAAGTTATATTTGGCCTCATATTCCTTGAGGGTCTTTGAATGGAAGGCTATAGGATTTTCACTCCCCTTTTCGGCGTCTTTCTGGGTCAGAACCATGGCAATACTGTATTGACCAGAAAAAATATACATTATGAAATCTTTGGACATATTTGAGTTAGACAAAACAGGGGCTGAACAAATAGCATCTTTGATTCCATCAAAATCTCCTTTGGCCTCAGGAGTCCATTTGAAGTGTGTATCCTTCTTGAGCATTAGAGTGATGGGCCTTATAATTCTGGCAAAATAAAAAATAAAATGACTAACAAAATTGACCTTTCCTAGAAAGGACTGGACTCCCTTTTAATTTATCGGAAGGGGGAGGTCTTTTATGGTCTTGAATCTATCTGGGTCGATGGAAACACCTTCTTTGGACACTATTTGTCCAAGTAACTTGCTTTGAGGGACACTGAAAATGCATTTCTTTGGGTTTAGGGAAATCCCAAATTCGAGGCATTTTTGGAAAACCAGTTCGAGATGATCAAAATGATCATCTCGTTGTTTAGAAAATATTGTCAAGTCATCTAAGTCTATCAAAATAATCTTATTGATAAGTTCTTTGAAGGCCAAATCCATAGCTCTTTGAAAATTTGCTCCGACGTTTGACAACCCGAAAGGCATCTTCTAGTACGCGAACGTCCCCCATTTGGTGGTGAACGTTGTCTTGTGTTGATCTTCTGGTTTTACTAGGACTTGGTTGTATCCCGAGAAGCCGTTGAGCATTGAGAATATTTCTGACCTCACCACCGTGCTCAATAGTTGCTCCATTGACAGCAAGGGGTAGTGGTCTTTGAGAGATGCTTGATTCAGATCTTAGAAATCTACATAGAGCCGGATATCTCCATGATACCCATGTGCTATGTTTTATAGGGTAAATAATCCTTGATTCGATCAACTTCCTTAACTCTTGAGCCCTGAGGGACTCGATCTTTGGGTTGACTAGCCTTTTCTTCTGCCGAGTTGGCTTAGCTTCGTCAACGAGGTCAATGGTATGCTGAATGACGCTGGGATCATAACCTTTTAAATCATCATAAGACCAAGCCAAGACATCCACGTATTCATCACAGTATTGGGCCAATCTCTTTCGGTCCTCAGGAGAAATGCCTTTTCCTACTTTGAGTACTCTCCCATTTCCTACTGACATCTCGGTATAATCTTCTTTGCTGGTTGTAAGCTTCTTCTTATCATTTTTGGCGTCATCATGGTCAAACAGATTCTCCAGAGTGATCAGACCATTAGGAAGCTTATTGGATTTCAACTGGATGATCTGATCTCTGTAAGCCTCTTTCACCTTAGGTTGCAGCTGATCTGCAAATTCTCCTGAGATTTGGATGAATAATGTGATCTGCTCGTCGCTCTCAAAAACTTGCCAGTGGGTATCATTATTGGGGATAGTCGCTGTCGAAGTGCAGGGTCCATAGTGCTGAAGATAAATGCTCTTTAGAAAACGGTTCTTTAGTAAGCTTCGGGATGGCCTGGTTTTCGTCAAAGATGCAATAGATACCGAGGCCAGTAGCGTGGTAGTTGGAGTAGGGATCAAAGTTTATGAATTCATTCAGGAAAACCTCCTGTTCGGGTGAAATATCCCCAGTTACTTCCTCATCTTCCAAGAGTTCTACAACTTTCCTTTCCTCATTTGAAATAGAAGTGTGAGTGGGCTCAAAATTAATCATGGCTTGGTCCACTACATGTTTGGCATGGAGGGGTTCTGAGAGAATTTTGAGCTTGGTTCCATGCTGAGTGCGGAGGATGACATGGGACCAATCTAAATACAGGTAGCCTCCTATTTTCGCAATGAAGTCTCGGGAAAGGCAAAGCCCGAAAACGGGCAGTGACCACTACTTCTTGGGATATAGTAACACTGGGACATGCGTATAAAGTTAGAGGGAGACTTCTGATAAGACCTATGGTCTGAAACTTGTTCCCATCGAGTTGCATAACCCCCCTATTTAAAGGTTCATACTTGATATTCAAAACTTCGGCGATTTGTTTAGGCATGACGTTGGTGCTAGCTCCAGAATCTATCATAGAATTATGCAAGAGTTTATCCCCGACTATAAGGGTAAGATAAAATGGGTTCGGCTTGGGCTTACCTTCTAGTTGAGACTTGGGAGGCGAAACCTCATTGGTCAACATGGCTAGAGAGCATGCCTTATAGGCAGTGGGTTGGAAACCCATTTTGTTGGTCTGTGGAGCTTTGGAGGCGCCCTCGCTTACATCTCTCCCACCCTCAGACAAGGCTTCCTTCATCCGGTTCTTCTGCTCGAGAATACTCAGGAGATTCCACAGGAAAACATGATTCGGAGCTTTCTTCAGCTGCTCCACAACGTCTACTATTGTGGGTGTGGGCACCTTCAGCTCTTTTGACTTATAGGGGATGAATTATTTCCCTGGATAAGCGGGGCCAATCGCCAGTTGTTCGGGATTTTTATCTACAGGCGCTTGTCCTGAAGTGCTGGTATTCTCCCCAGTGAAACGCCTTTTAGAGCGGAGATTATAATCCGACTGCACGAAGGGGTCTCCCTCCCTTGAAGTGGATGCATCATTGGTGAACACTGCATCCTCGTCCTCCATCCAAGAAAAAAGCACATGATCTAGGGTGATCTCTGCCTCTTGTTGCAATGACATGCCTTGCATTTGAGCAAAAAGAGATGCGTTATCCATACCTATAGATGTATACACAGACTCATCTGGCGCCATGCCTAGACTCCTTTGCTCTGCAACTTTCTGCTGCAAATTTCCTCTCGAGCAATTCCTTGGAGCATGAGCGTTGTTACATGGAAAGCACCAGGAATTGGTATCATCAACAAGGTTATTATGACCTACTACCATCTCTTTACCAGTGTTTGGATAGACAGTTTGCAATGGATTTGGGACCAGGACTATTTAGCCATTCGGCTGAGTGGGCTTGTCAGTACGGTGATTTGCATGCTGGTTATGTTGGTATTGAAGTCAGTTCCCTTGGAAGTTCTGCTAGAAAGGGGGTCTGGTGGGCGAAACTTGGGGCTCTCTTTAGATTGACAATCTCATTGGAGAAGGATCTCACCAAGCTCTTCATATCGCTAACTTCGGCGGCCAAGGATGATGGCGAGGGAACAAGATACAAGTACATAGACTGCGGGGTAGATGTGTTAGGAGCGGCTTCTTCAAGAATTTGAGGGGATATCTCAGGAAAGACTGGCATGATGGGGTGGGGGGTGAGCTTTTCGGCATCAATCAAATTATTTTCTGCTTGGACTGCTATGTCGAATTCTTGTGGGAGAGTATTACCTCCTTGGGATTGAATCATCACTGATATATCGAAATTGAATGTTTTTAAGTAGAATACAAATTCCATATCCGCAGGAGGGTGGGTGAATAGAGGTATCCTCTATCAGGTCCTCTGAAATCTTAGATTGAAATCAGTCAGTGCTTCTTGAGGGGCTCTCTTTATTGTGATCAATTGATGCATCAAGGATGATCTGTTAGTATTATCAAAGAATCTCTAGAAAAAGCGATCGCCCAACTGATCCCAATCTCCTATAGTATTAGGACCCAAAGATCTGAACCAATCCAAATCTCTTCCCTTGAAAGAAGCTATGAGCAATCTCAAGGCCACATTTTGTTCAATAATGCCATGGACAGTGTAGACAGTGGCTACATCTTGTAAATGTTCCCCAAGGGTTTTATGACATTCTCCAGTGAACTTGGACACAACTTTTAGTGCAACTGCAAGGATGGGTCCCCAGATCACGGATGGGGCTGGGGGAATAAGAGGGCTCCCGTTATCCTAGGTCACAAAATTCCTAGGGGGAATATGTGTCATCGTTGCGAGGGAGACTGCAGGGAAGATGGGCAAACTCTGCGAGGATGAAGAAATGGCGGAATGAATGGTCACCAGAGGTGGTAAGAGTAGACTGGGATTCGAGGGTGTTTGACTCCTGGTAACAGACCTATGACTCATAAACTCGCTCAAATTTTTATTTGAACTTTAAGTGGTCCCACCGGGTGTGCCAGAAAAAGAATTGTTGACTCTAGATTTTACTCTGAAAGCAAACAGCCTTATGGGAAATTTAGTGATGGGGGACCAATTGCGCGACTCACTGAATGACCTCCAGGTTTAAAAAGATGGCTCTTCCTTATGGTTTTGAGAAAAGGGGAAGAAGGAAAAACTCAAAACAACAAGATCTAAACTACTGAGGCGATACGCCAGAGCATTTTTCTAAAAATATTATCAGCATATAAAACCCAAAGGCATGCAGTTTTAAATCTCATTCAACAATCTACATATCCGAACATAACCACAACTAAGATACAATCAAAATTTCTTTGCAACATAAAGAAATATCAATCATGTATCTACTAGATAACAAGTGCAAAACATAGTTTAATCGGCAGAATCTTAGATATATATTTCCAAAGTTATCAGAATCACAATAGAATGCACAAAATACCATTAGAGCATGCTGAAAAGAGGCATCACAAAGGCCGCAGGCACAATTTGACTAACCTTCTTCAGAAAACAGTAACAACTAAAAGGCCAAAATTCTAACTAAGAAAACTTAATTGTTTCTTTTGAAAGTTTTGAACCCCCATAATAGGAAAAAAAAAAGCATAAATAGAGCCCATGGCTTTGCTAACAGCCCAAATATCTGCCAACCAAGCACAACCACCCCTGAAACAGAAAAAACATGTCGTGGCACTCCGCAGGAACACACCCAGCAAAATGGCCTTCGAAGTTGTTAATCCCACCTAGTTGTGATGATCTTCCTACCCGCCTGAATAGAAAAACCATGTCGTGGCACTCCACAAGAAAACACACTGAAGGACACATGAAAGAACAAAGGAAACTCTACAGAAGATCCTCCCAACCGAAAAAATACCAACAACGTAGAGAGGCCAAGTGTCTCCATCTTTCTCAAACCACGAGGCGGGGACCACAGGCAAAGTCGAGTCACCAAAACCGATCCATTTGCCACCTCCATGCTCTTTGAGACTTAGAAACATAAAATATGGGTTGTCGGGGCAACACCGAGATGACACTTGGCCTGTACGTCGAGCGCAGCTGGAAAGCTAAAGAAAGAAAAGAAACATCCCGATCAAAAAAATTCACCTGCTGACTTTAACTTAAAATAATGTGAACATTATTCAATAATGAAAATATTTAAGATCATTAAGTTAATAACTTAAATCTCCATTATGAACCTTATGACTGATATACCTCTTGATTCCTTTATCTTAAAGATTTAGATAATTACATCTTATTTTAACTTTCCCTCCAACAATTAACCCTACAAATAATACTTAAAAATTTCACATGGGTTTCATGGCTCTAGCTAGATCTAATATTACTATAATGAACAATTACATTTTTCCATATCATTAATGTAGACACCTAAATTTGATTAATTTAATTAATTGAATTTAGCTATCTCGAATGCATATAATTAAATAATTACGCATTATTTCATTAATTGGTGTTCCCTCTTTCTAGCTAATTAACTTTATTAATTACGCTAAAGTCTTCTTTTAATTAATTATTTGATAATCATAAGTCGTTTAATTAATTAAATCTACCTTTTATTAAATAAATCAAATACATAATTGACTATTTAATTCATTTTGTCCTTTTCTCCTAATTCTCTCATATAATTAATTAATTAAATTAATTAATTCTAGTTCCCCCACATGTCTCCTAACTGTATCCTTCATTTAACCCTTCCTCCAAACTTAACCCACCTAGCCAACCATGGGTTTTAGTCAACCTTATCCTCTTTCCCTCCCCATGTGTGTGCAGATTCTAAAATATCTTAAATATCTTAATATTTGGGGAAATATCTTGATATTTGGAAATGAGTCCCCTTTTAATTAATTATTTGAGAAGCATAAATCAATTAATTACTTAAATTCACCTCATTCTTCTATTAAATAAATCAGATGCATATTTTGACTATTTAATTCATCTTTTGTCCTTCTCCTTTTTTTTCCCATTATTGAATTAATTAATTATTTTTCTCCCACATGTCTCCTAACTCTAACCCCCTTCCAACCCTTTCTCTAAAACCTTACCCATTGGCTAACCATAGGTTTTTGTCAACCTTATCCTCTTTCCCTCCCCATATGTGTGCACATTCTCAAAACATCTTGAATATCCTAATATTTTGGGAAATCTTTTAAAATTTGGGGAAATATCTCAAATATTCTAATATTTGGGAATATCAAGTCATTTTGGAATAGAACCTTCCTATTTGAGTGTCTATCTCCCAAATAGGCATGTTCCTTCAAGGACACTTGTCATTCTTTTTAATGACACTTGCCCAAGTTCTCAGGACACTTGTCATTTTCATCCATAAATTATCTTCATATTTGGAATGAAACCTTCTTATTTGGGTGTCTCTCTCCCAAATAGGCATGCATCCTCAAGGACAAGTGTCTCATTTTCATGTGTCTTCTTTTCCCATCTTGGCCTATTTAATCCCCTCATTTTCCTTCAAATCCATCCACTTCTCATTTTCATACATTATAATGTCATTTTCAATCCTCATCTTACATCCATTTTGCATCCACTTTCATGTTTTCATACCATTATAATGCCAATGTAATTAATCACATCCATACCCTTTGTATCCAATTTAGCTTAGTTTTTTGCATATCCAACCATCATGGAGCACATTCAAGTACCCTTGGAAGCATAGATCGAGCACACATCCAATCAAATGACCATCAAATTGAAGGGTTATTGGTTTGCATTTTAATTGCTTTCTCTTTATTTAATCTAATTTTCCTTCTTAAGCATCCTTATCTTGAGTGTTTGATTGATTTGTGTTTTGCTTATTTTGTTAGCTTAGTATTTCAATCATTTTATTTACACGCATTTTCACTCTCACATTTCTGACATGCATGGTGGGACTCACTTCACGAGTCCATCTCATGTTTTTTATTATTTTAGTGTGTTATATTGCAGATTTTTGACACTTGCAAGCAAAAACGTGAGAATACAGGTGGATTTCTGCATCAATGGAAGTATGTTTCATCTCAATTTCAATTTATAAAAATAGCAGGATTGCTTTGTGTCAAAGTGGCGGGAATGTTCTATGTTTTTATTTTCTATCATTTTCTTGAATTTAAATTTTCTTAATTTGTTGTTAATATGCTAACCTTTTCTATCTGATTGGGTTTTTCTAACGTTTGTGCAATTGCATCCCTTGTCAAAGACCCCACAACTTAAACGCTAACTAGTTTATTGCAGGACCGATAAAGAGGGGTGCTTTTTTTTGAAACAATCTTTGAGTTTAAAATTTACATCATGTCTTCTTTTAATTAGTAGCACACCTCAATTTTCTAAGGGAATTAACCAAGTATTTTGCTTGTTTGGAAGGATTGTACTTGGTGTATGCTCTCCCCTTGCCTTCTATGGACCTTGGGTGATTAAAAACCATGCAATCTTTCACTTATGTTTAGATTAGATTCCCTAAAGATAGTATACAAGTATCCTCTCCCCTCACACGTTTGCATGACCTTGGGTGTAAGAGAAAGTGTACTAGCTTTATTAGAAAAGGGTTTATCTCCCAGTGCTTTATGCCGGTGAAAGGGAACAATCCAAGTAGTACTTTCTTTCAATTTGCTATATAAATAATCATGGTTTTGATGAAAGTCATAATTAACTGGTGCAATTGTGTTATACCGACAACTTCCCTCAGTATCTACAATGCAAATACCTTGTTCTTGATGAAAGTCAAAATCACCTGGTGCTTGTGTGACAGATGCGTAAAAACCTATGTTCTACAGGTTGAGATCTCTCTTAAATGAGCTAGTTGTCGCATGTATAACCACTAGATTTACCCCAAAAGTTCCTCCACTATGAACCAATATTTTTAAAGTAGCCCAAAACTTTTGATACTTGTTGGTGCAGGAGGTTGGACCTTTGAAGCCATCCCAATTCGTACTATTCATTGTTGAGACAAATGTCCCTCGGTTCATAATATCTTCGGATCTTCAAGGTATGATATTTTGGTGCACCTGAGAATTGTGTGCCATGTAAGGGGGAGCCAGTGCCTCCAAAATCTCCTTTTGTCCCATGTGTTTTAGTTAATGGATAAATCCAAGTGGGGCCTCAAAAAGTAGTATCCGTATTTCAAACCTCAGGTTGTTTTGTATAATTTGTCTTCATGTTTTGACTAGTAAATGTTGGGCTAATTTAGGCCCTTGCACTTCAGTTGAGTCAAACACTTTGCATTTATGCTTGATGTGTTTTTGTGTCGCAAAACTATGTTTTGCCAAAGAACAAGTCAAAAATCAGTTGTTCAAAGTCCAAACTTATTGTCCATTAAAGTCCTAGATCTACATCTTCATGATTGTTATCCTAGTCTTAGCATAGTTACCATTATCATCCAAATTTCCACTGTCATAATCATCATTTTTCATTCATTGTCATTGTCACTAGAGTCATGTCATCATTACCTTCTTCCTAAGTCATCAATCCAAACATCAAACATCAAACATCCAAAAACTAATATCAAAATCCATCATCTTTTCAACTTCCTCAAAGTCAATCCCCATCCTAGTTTGAGCTTGTCATTCATACTATTATGATGTTTAGTTTGTTGTCCATTTTCATCTTTCATCTCTCCAACTCATCAACTAATCGTCATGTCGCAATTTTATTATGATGAATTTGGTCATCCTTCATTTTCTTCCACTTATACGAAATTGAAAACCTTGATGCCCTCATCCTTAGCAAGCTTGCACCAAGTGTCAGATACTAAAACCCAACCATTCATCCCAGCTACCTTACCATTTCTACATGTGCATCCATTCACAATCCTTATCACACCTTTGACAAGAGAAATCCATTATGTTTTCCACCCACAACTCCCTCATATATCACATCCACCTATCCCTCATATGCAACATCCATGCCTCCATCTTCTCCCATGATCCTATCCCAACCTACATCTTTTCATAACAACACTACCACTTACATCCATAATCCAAATCCACCATCTAATTATCCCCAAATCCATTACACAATCCATAATCCTAATCCTCCATCCAATCCATGAAAACTTGAGATAAAATACAAACTATTGAAGAAATATCTCTATTCCATATTAAGTCTCAAATGCATTGAGAATCATGGAACTAAAAGACCCTCCATCACTCACTATATATATATTACGTTGTGAGATCTATTATGCCATGCAAAGGTCAAAAAAGGGTCATTTAAAGTGTCATCCAATACCTACTTAAAGATGGCCCAATAACCATGCATTACAACCACCTCCAATTAAAGTCCAAAAATCATAATTACTAAGAATTTTATTAAATTCTAATTACTAAGGAATTATTGGTACAAGTGAAATTTTATTAAATTCTAATTACTAAGAAATTATTGGTATAGGTGAAATTTTATTAATTGGGATTTTAATTATTATTTTTTGGGTTTCTTTAGAGTTAGTAAGTGGGGAGTTGGGAGGGCAAGGAGTGAACATAATTGAGAGGTTGAGTGAGCAACAAATGAATGATAATTGAAAAATGGGTGTGCCCTATAGGAGTTTGTAAAAGCAACCCACTTTATAAAGCAAAATTTGATTTGATTTGTTTTTAATTTTGCCTATAAGCAATCTACAATGGGATCTATGTTGTCTGTAAACACAAACTCTTTTAAATAAATGTGACGGTCTCTGCCTGTTTAGAGAATCAACATGATAATAAAAAGTAGAATCGGCATTTAACAGACTATCAAAAATACCCAATGCATGTGTAGGTATTTTTAAAAAAATTGTAATCGACGTGAGTGAACTCTCTAATACATTTTAAATCTACATGATTCGCTGAAGGAGATTGAAGGCAATATGGAGTTTCCGTTTTTTTGTTCTTTCCGACAGTTTCTATTCAACTATGTTCTCAACCTGGTCATTCGGAGTAGCTATGCATCAGAGTTTTCTTTGTTGAAGGTTCCAGATTGAAGAATATCACAGAAGCTCAAACACAATTTTGGTACATATTGCTTTTCATTTTCTGTATGATATGGCACAAAAGCATCTATTTTGATGAGATCAAAGTAAAGTCTATGTTAGCTTTTTGTGCACTAAATGGGAATTGAGTATAGTTTGATAGAGCAAATATGTAGATTAAGATATTTTATAGAAGACTATCCCTGCAAATTTTTTTGTTAGTGATCTTTTCAATAGATTCTTCCCATCATTTGCTTTTCTTTCTGTGCAATCTGATGGGTTGCAAAAATTAAATGTATTATAATAAATAAATTATAATTAATGAGTTGATTTATTAAAAATATTGTAATTTTTAATTGATTTTTACTTTTTTTTTTAAAATATCTTTACTATTCTCTAATAATTTATTATCTATCATAGTATTTCAATGTTAAATTGATTAAAAAATAAATTTCAAAAATCCTTATGATTTATTTAAAAACTAAGTTTTTAAATTACAATAGTTAAATGGGAAATAGCCAAGTTCCAAGAGCATTAGCTGACTATACATATGCATTATTTTAATTTTAGAATTTTGTTTTAATAACATATACAACAATTAATGGTCTAGGTCATAGATGGAGTGAAAAGGATAGGCTCTCTAATTTTTGAAAATAAGATGTGTAATTTCTTCTATAAGACTTAGGTTGCTAATGGAAAACATAAGCTTTTTGTTAAATTTGTTGTAATGTGAGTTAGCTGGTGATTAGACATATTGGTTTTTGCATCTATTGAATTCAAAAGAGAGAATGAATCTTAATTTTTATTTTTTATTTTTTTTAAATTTGATATCTATCAATATTTTTTGCATAAATTTTTAAAAATATAAGTATACTAGTTGCCTTCATAATGATATCTATCAGTTTTCACACTATTTTTAAAAAATATAAATATAATAATTTGTTTATATATTTTTAAAATAAATAAATATATATATTACATATGCTAGTACTGGAATTCCAATGCAATTTTAATAGTTGTTAAATCCCGTTGATAACAAGACCGGTTTACCTGCCAAAAGCAACCCACCGAACCTGCGCTACAAACATTGCAAACAAGTTAGCTACCTTCAACAATTACGCCGTTAATTTCTCAAAGGGCATAATTTATATTCCGTTAAAACACAAAACGAATGTAAAAATTCAATCACCGAACAGAGCCACCTGCGCGTACCTTACTCAAACGGCTTTGGTTGGGGGATGTAAACGGAGTTCTGTAACACACGACGGCAATCTTTAACCCTACAAATAAATAGTCCGTAACATATTGACTTCCTTGCAGGCCGACGATTAAATAAAGGTCACTCCGTAACATATGACGTGAATTCGTCAAGCCCACATATAGTACGTAACATATTCGTTTGCAGGCCGTCGGTTAATAAACGGCATTCTGAACAGTCGGCTTAAATATTGGTTTGTATTGGTTTGCATTGGAATGATTTGGCATTTGCTATTTTACCAATTATATTTACTAACATCGTATACTTGTTTTAACATTTTATTATTCCTACATTACTGAAAATCCTGACGCCAGGCAGGAAATGCAATTGAAAGTGAATATTATATACACTTTACAAACTTTTTAAAATTCTCTCTTTCTCTCGGCGGACATTTTAGCTTTTCTGATTCTTCCGATCTATCGATGCAATTCACCAGGCTTTGATAAGAAATGAGAATTTGTATCAGTTTACTCATGTGACCAAACCCTAAGCAGAACATCAAAAGGCCGCGCGCCGCTGTGCTGCCGTGGCGCTTTCCTCGACCGAGCAAAGCGTAAGTTGCGTAAAGCAGGCTACGGTCGAGACCTCAGGAAATGGCCGCATCTTCTGCCGTCGTCATATGGCGGAGCCTGCTACGCTGCGGCTGGAACGACGTTCTCCTTCGTACTTGATGAGAGGAGGGCCGGATGAGTGCAGAAAGTGCTTTCTTCATCCATTCCCCTCCTTCAACGCTGCCGATTCTCACCAGCGAGTTTTTCATGGCCGATCTGCGCATATGCAGCTGAGAATTGGTAGAAGCGGAGGAAGAGGAAGAGGAAGAGGGGCAATTCCTATGAAGATTGCAGCGGAACGCGCCAGGATGATTGCTAGGCGAGCACAAGCACATCTTCCTCGCTGAACCAGACGGAACGGCTGCCCTCTGCCCGGCCTTGGGCGGAACCGGACGGACCGGTGAGCGAGCCTGCAGATTCCTCTTTGGCGACACAGATCTGGCCAAGTCGAAAGTGATTATAGGAGAAGAGTTGTAATGCTTAGTGGAGAGAGAGGGGGAAAATGAATGGCGGGTGGGAGAAAGGGAGCGCTGAAGGGCAAGGGGGATAACAGGGGCGCTGGATCTGGTCTTTGAAGAAGCCATTGGATTGCCTTTGGTGTCAAACCGAGAAGAGATCGGTATGTGAATATATAGCCTTATTCAAACCAGGGGCGGATGTTAGTTTTCAGTAGTTTACTGCTTTACGCCCACTTTCTCGGTTTCCTCCCCTACCAATTCTCGCCTTGGCGGGCCCATGTTATTTAAGGCAATACAACTATTCGCCACCTGTTACCCTACCTGTCAGTTAATATTTCTTATAATGCTTATGCATTCACCATTGCAATAAATTTTTGGCAAGGTAAAATATCTGCTTGAAATCTACTCTTTCAAATTGAACACAGTAGGCCGCCTACCAGTTTTGAACAACAAAGCCGGCGACGGGCCCACAAATGGTGGCAATCGGAAACAGAGCTAGAGTATCGCTTCAGTATCGAGGATTCTTCCAGCTAATAGCACGTTCTAGGTAGACAAATAATGAGCTGTTATTAAAATACCTAGCGTGAGCATTATTGCCCATTATCCCTTTTCTCCCGGCGACATTGGGTCTAGTACAAATTATTGACATTGACTCTTTCCAAATACTACTCACCACGATGGAGTATGGCAAGCACCTTTCAAGTTCCAGCCCAATTTTTTTTTAAATGGAGTTCATCTTCACTCCCAAGGTCATTTTAGCTATTTGATATCCAGTAAGTCTTAGGTTGAAACCTCTTTCGGTAAGAGTCAAGGATTTAAGGGTACCTATTTTATTAATCTGGGAATAATGTCGACCTCATCTCTTATGATCTCTGAGCCTTGCTATCGGCAAGACTTGATCCCTAGTGAACTCATTAAGAACTACTCAACTTCACCAAAACTAAAGGCCCATTGATCCAAACTATATTTTATTCTAGATTGATTTGTATAGATTTGTGGTTTGGATTAATTAGCAAATGTTCATATATAGCTATCTTGGAAGTATAATTTGACAATGTTCATTAAAAATAGTTCGCTTCAAAGTGTGCATGTATAGATTTGTGGCTTGGATTAATTAGCAAATGTTCATATATAGCTATCTTGGATTAAAATAACCCTTACCTAATAATTTTTTTATTATTGTAGGTATTGTAATTCAGTCATAGTTTAGTTATTTAGTTAATATTATTATATTGTGTAGATTTATTTAAGTTTCGATAATAAGTTTCTATTTAGTAGCTTTTTTCTACATTTTTGTAATTAATTATTTTCTTTTTGTGAAGTCTTTATATGGGTGTGGTAATAAAAAGAGAATTATTTTGAATCACATTTCATAATATAGCTTTGCTCTCTAGTATGTTGTCTTTTGAAGAGGCATCCAATATTTATTCTTTATTTCTCAATATAAGCTTTGTAGTTATATTTTAGTATGCACTATTTTTTGCATGTTATTGTTTCTATTTGATGATATTTTACAATTGAGATCTTAATATGATGATAATCACATAAATATTTAACCTTGTCTGATATAAGATTGCACTCCAAAAAACTTGTTTCGATACATGGGAAGGCTCTTCAAATATAATCAATTATCTAAATTTATTTGACTTGATATGTGCATGATGATCATCATTAAGTTTATCCTCATTGCCCCATTATTCTTATATGACAATGCCATTATTTCATGGATTATTCTAAAATCTTCATCAGGGAAAATCTCAAACTTAAATACAAACAAAACTTGAAAAGAAAAAAAAAGATTAAATATTAATCAAATGCACACAATCAACAAGCAAAAAAGTAAAGGTCTCTCAATTATAGTTTCAAAAATAATTTTATAGTCATGTCAACATGACCAACTCTAAAAGTTTGATAAGGAAGCACAAAAATTCAAAAAACAATCCCAAGGAAAGAAATATAAAGCAAACATAATAAAAAACCAACTACAGACAAGGAACCTAACCCCAAAAGAAAATAATAATATTCAAAGTAGTCATGATTTTAATACTAGAACTTTAAATCATAAGAAGACAAGAAAACCAATTACATAGCATGATAAAATGCAAAGGAAAAAACAAGGAAAAAGGGGAAAACACATGTAGGACAATCAACATTAATGTGGATCCAACGAGGGAGGTCAAGGTGACATCATATAAGTATGAGTCTACATATCAAATAGATTGGAGGATGGCTCTGCGTTTGCATGGGTGTCGTGCTAGGGCCGACGTGCCCTAGCCTGTGTCCTGCGTGTTGAAATGTGGCGACTGATCAGCAAAGTACTGTACACTTAGCACGTATCCTCGCCGGGGTCCGGGGCCGGGCCGAGCCCCGGGCAAGGGTTCGGGGGCGGCAGCCCCCGAGAAAGTGGGGGTTTGGGGGCGGTAGCCCCCGAGAAAAAAATTTTTGCTGTTTTTTTGTTGATGAAAACCGACATTGTAATAAAACCCTAAAAAAGGCCGACTTTGTTTGTTGCCCTAAAAACGCATGTTATAAGCGGCTGGGATGCTTAACGCATTGGAATGTTGATGTACTGTTTTTGTTGGATAATAAGAAAGATTGGATGGCTGTGTATGGTGGACGTAACCCATTCTGGGTGAACCACGTTAAATCTCTGTGTTATCTGTGTCCTGTTTTATTTCTTTATCTTTTGTATTTAAATCTGCATATAATTGTTAGTTCATATTTGCTTCGGATCTGCTTGAAACCCTAACACTGCGCTCTGCTTGCTTCGTTCTGGGGGGGGGGGGGTTCTTGCTTGCTGGGGTTCGGTTTTTGCTTGCCCGTCGTCGGGTTTTCTAGCTACTGCAGGGTTTTTTTGCAACCCTTTTTTGTTTCTTCTTCTCTGGGTTGTTGTTGGGGGTGTGCAGGGTTTTGGGGTTGGCTTTTTCGCCCCTCTTCTTTTTCTTTTTTTGGTATTTTCTCTGGGTCCATGGAGAATAGAGGATTATCCTCTTCTCAGATGATCTCTGGAAATCTGAATATGGTGGATCCGTCTCATTTGATGCATGCATGTGGAAAGGAACACATTAGTAATTCCCAATCAAGGGCAGGCGTCTCTTCATTGAAAGAGTCTTTTCACATGAAAAAGGTGAATGGTTGTTTGGAGAGATCCCAAGATCATCCAGTTCTGGTTATTCAACCTGAGCAAATTTTGGAGGATGTTGAATATTGGTGTAATCATGCTCTCATATGCAAATTTATCAGTCTTCGCCTCTCTATATCTATTTTAGAGTTTTGGGCACGCCATGTCTGGAAACGTGAAGGAGATATGGAGCTACTTATGGCATCCAATAACTATTTTCTAGTTATTTTTTCCAACCTGGCAGACAGGAACAAGGCTTTTAAGGGTGACCCTTATTTTTTATGGTATGATGAAAGAATAAGTATCCGGTAGAATACTGAGAGGGGGGGGGGGTGAATCAATATATTGAAAAACTGATACAAAGTTCCCAATCTCAAACTCAGTCAAGATCAATATTCAAAAGAATACTTGACATCAACCGGTTTAAATGTTATGACAACTTAACAGTAAACAACTTCAATCTTGTAAACATCAACAATGCTTAATCATAACTCAACATATTCATCTTTCAATGCTTCTACTTATCATGCCTTATTAGAAGTTAACCAAATTAACAAATAAGATCATAACCACAAAAGCATTCACCACTTGACACAAATGTTTATACGTGGAAAACCCAAATAGGTAAAAACCACGGTGAGATGAGACTCACAAGGATAGCTATCTGAACTCTTCTAAAGTTTGCTTTGCTAGGAGACAAGCCTGTTAAAGCTTTACAATAAGTCCTGTTAAGAACTAATTCCGGTTAGGAATCGCCCGGTTAAGGGATTTACAAATATGCCTTGATGAAAAGCACAATACCCTGTTAGGAGTAACCTCGCTGGAGGATTTAAGAATCCAAGGTAATGGACCACCTTGTTAGAGGATTTAATGAGTAACTAAGCTTGTTAGAGCTTACCTGGTTAAGGGATTTCACTTTTGTTGTAATTGTTAGAAAACAAAAGGTTTTCTTGATCTGTCTAAGTAGCACTACATTTGCTTGATCAAATCCTTCTAAGCTTCAATCTACCTTCACTCAAAGTGTAGATCCATTCACTGGTTAGGCAACTACACACTCAACAGGTTTCTATCAATCTTGCCAACAACTTTTACAAATAGCTTCATCGACCTTAAATACAAATCAGTTAGGTCGGTAACACAACAAAATACTAATTGTCATCATCGAGATTACAAACAAGTCGGTACAATCTTGACCATTAGAAATCATGACAATCTCTTCATATTCTTCAAGAAAATTTCAACCACTCCATGATCACCGCTTCATCGGACTTTGTAACTCATCACGCGCTATGCATTAGATGCAATCCACTTTTCTCCTTCCCTAGACAAAAAACAAACGCACCAAAACAATTTGAACTTATCCTTATACAATGATCACACGTGTCTTCATCATTACTGCTTATCAGATAATAAACCAACAAATTTGATCGGTTAGGGTTTAACAGCCGATAGGGTTTACCAGTTACATTGCTTAGAAAGGTTTAACCCTTTACACCAGTTCAACTCACAAACTTTACTTACCGGTTTACAACATCTTCCACAAATCTCTTCTTACCGATTACTAGCCAATATCAAAAACAACAATATCAGCAATAACATGAATACTATTACTGGTTCAATTGACATTAATGACCTCATATCATTAATGCAATCTCTAAGCAAAATGCCAACAATCTCCCCCTTTGGCATTGATGGCAATACAAATATCAACACCTCTGATTGTTGCTAAGATTGGTGAATAGGAATCCCGATTTACATTTAAACCAAGTATTCACCTTGTTGTTGTTTGTCTTCAACCTGCTACTGGTTTACCTAATCAGACACATAATTCTTCTCCCCCTTTTACAGTAATGCCAAAGTGAAAGTAAAAAGAAAATGTAATTCTGCTCTCACTGTCCATCAACATCATTCTACAACTTGATGCTCCCCCTGTGGAATACATCCACTTCTTCGTCAATCCATGTTAAATTCTGCAAGTGGTTCAAGGACTGATGCAATCAGCATCATGCTCAACTAACTTCATGAAGAGGGACAACCCCCAATTGACTTCTAAGATACTCGAAAGTGGTCTTAGGAAGAGGTTTGGCAAAGATATTTGCAAGCTGCTCCTTGGTAGAAATATACTCCAAGATAACATCTTTACTTTGAACTTTTTCCCTCAAGAAGTGATATTTTAATTCAATGTGCTTAGTCCTTGCATGCAAAACAAGATTTTTTGAAATGTTTATTGCACTTGTATTATCACACAAAATCTTTATTGGTTCTGAGATTTCCATCTTCAAACCTTCCAAAATGTGTCTCATCCACATAGATTGTGTGCAATTCATATAAGCTACTACATACTCAACTTCAGCAGTAGATTGTGAGGTACAACTCTGCTTTTTACTACTCCATGAAACTAGTCTTCCTTCTAGAAAGAATGCTCCACCAGTAGCACTTTTTTGGTCATCAATATTTCCTGCCCAATCAACATCTGTGTATGCTTTCAAATCAAAATTTCCACCATATAGATACCATAACCCATAGTCAACAGTACCTTTCAAATATCTAAAAATTCTTTTGGTTACCATCAGATGTGCCTTCTTTGGATTCTTCTGAAATCTAGCAACAATACCAACTGCATGGGCAATATCCGGTCGACTGTGAACAACATAGTGTAATTTGCCAATCATTGACCTGTATTCCTTTTCATCTACAGACTTAGATGTAGGTCTCGGAGACAACTGAGAGGGGGGGGTGAATCAGTTGTCTAATAAATTCAAACCAAAAACTTATTAACCAACTTAATGCTTAATACCGGTAAATTAGTTAAGTGTGCCGGTGGACAATGTTAACAGAAAATTGTTGTACCGGTAAGAATTAATGCATGAAACATAAGCACAAAGTCATCCACTACACATGACACCAATATTTGTACGTGGAAACCCTGTAAGGGGAAAAACCACAGTGGGAAACCTTACCCACAATCAGATGATACTACTACAGATAGTAAGTGTACAAAGAGGGGTATGCACATGCAGAAAGGCCAACAGCCTAGAGCTCACTGCTCAATCACAAATGGGAGTCACACTGACTACAGTTGGATGGTTAAATCCAATGAGAATGTACTGCACAAAATAGCATCTTCATATGCTAGATTTAGTACCGGTGTAATGCTGATATGCTTCTACAAAAACCTAACTTCACCTTCAAATGATGTCTTCGTGTATATCCTTGCTTGATCTCGCATATACCTTTCCTTAGATCTTTTTTCACATTCTACATTTGATCTTACAAATAAGATCTTACATTTATACCATACCCTAAGACCAATTTTAGTAGGTCGGCTCTACAAGATATTACAATAAAAACATTTTACAAACAATACAATATCTGATGCAATAACCGATTGAACATGTCAGCTTAATGCATTTACAACAATAATAAATCATCTCCATAGCATGCCATGCTAATCTGGAAAAGATAAACCTGTCGATGTAACCCTAGATAACCTGGACCTATTTGCTGGTAAAAGCAAATATGCAAATGAGAATATACCAATGATTATTACTTCAAAGTAAAGTGTCCACATGATGTCTTCGACATTACCAAGTGTCTTCCATGTCAATGCAGGTACCGGTGAACATTATATCTTGTCGGTTAACCATATATCGGTAACTGTTTGTACAGTTTACTATTTGCCGGTGAATGTTGTTGGATCTCCAAAGTAGGTGTATTTAGCAGGTGTTGACATCAATGACAAAACCATACCAAAATACCAACAATCTCCCCCTTTGGCATTGATGGAAACACAAGATGGAAAAACCATCAAAGTGCCAAAATAGAAATGCCAAGTACAAAAACCAATTCTCCCCCTAGGAGTAATATGTGTTTATACCAATCTCTCCTCAAAAAGATAATGCATTTTTCATACATCTCTCCCTAATGTTTTTCCATATATCTCTCCCCCTTTGACATCAAATGCCAAAGTCACAAAAGGTCAAGTTCATACAAAATACCAACCAAGTCAATATACCAACTACTCCCCCTGGGAGGTAGCTTCCTCATCAAATACCAGAATAAAAGATTTGTCCATTTATTTCTGTCGATTGATGACAATCATCAACTGTTTAAGTCTCTACCAGTGGAGGTAAGACTCTGAGTTGATCTCTGAGATACTCAAAAGTTTCCTTAGGCAAACGTTTTGTGAAAATATCTGCAAGTTGTTCTTTAGTATTCACATAAACCAGTTTTATCTCTTTTTCTTCAACTTTTTCCCTTAGAAAATTCAGTTTGATAGAAACATGTTTTGTTTTAGAATGTAATACTGGATTCTTAGATATATCAATTGTTGCAGTGTTATCACAATATATAGTAATAGGTTCCTTGTATTTTACCTTTATGTGTTTCAACATTTGCTTAAGCCAAAGTACCTGTGTACAGTTTGTTGCTGCTGCAACATATTCTAATTCTGCTATTGATAAAGATGTACAACTTTGTCTCTTACTTAACCAAGAAACTAATCTCTTTCCAAGAAAGAATGCTCCTCCAGTGGTGCTTTTTCTATCATCCACATCTCCTGCCCAATTTGCATCTGTGTATGCATATAGATCAAAATTTTCATCTTTAGGATACCATAATCCAAGATTTGTTGTGCCTTGTAAGTACCGAAAAATCCTTTTTACTGCTGATTCATGATTTTCCCTAGGATTACTCTGAAATCTAGAGACTATACATACTGCATTCATAATATCAGGTCTGGTTTGTGTCAAACACAGTAATCCTCCTATCATAGATTTGTATCTAGTTGGATTAATAGGTGTAGATTCATCCCTTTGAGATAATTTGTCATTTGTAGTCATAGGTGTGCTTACCGGTTTAGAGTTCTCCATCCCAGATTTCTTAAGTAGTTCTTTCAAGTACTTAGATTGACTCAAAAATATGCCTTTATCAGTCTGTAAAATCTGCAATCCTAGAAAGAATTTTATTTCTCCGATCATAGACATTTCAAATTCATGCTGCATTTTAAGAGAAAATTCTTTGCATAATCCATCTTCTCCTCCAAAGATTATATCATCAACAAATACTTCCATAATCAAGATGTCATCATTAGTTACTTTGTAGTATAAATTGCTATCTGCATTTCCTTTAGTAAAACCAATCTTTAAAAGATACTTATCCAGTCTTGCATACCAAGCTCTTGGAGCTTGTTTTAATCCATACAGAGCTTTTCTTAATCTGCAAACCATATCATTGTCATCTGTCAAGGAAAATCCATCAGGTTGTTCAATATAGACTTCCTCTTCAAGATCTCCATTCAAGAATGCACATTTAATATCCATTTGATAAACTTTGTAATCCTTGTGAGCTGCAAAGGCCAAGAATAATCTAACTGCCTCAATTCTGGCTACTGGTGTAAAGGTTTCATTGTAATCAACTCCTTCTTTCTGAGAATATCCTTTACATACTAGTCTTGCTTTATTTCTGACAACCTTACCATCTTCATTGAGTTTGTTTCTAAATACCCATTTGGTTCCAATTACATTTTTATTTTCAGGCTGGGGAACTAATGTCCAAGTATTATTTTTCTCAATTTGTCCTAATTCTTCTTCCATAGCTTTAATCCAAAATTTATCTTCACATGCCTCATTGATAGATAATGGTTCAATTTGAGAAATAAGACATACCTCTTCATTCGCCAATCTTCCTCTTGTCATGACTCCTTTAAATTTGCTTCCAATTATCTGATCTTAAGAATGATTCAGTCTTACATACCGGGGTGTCTTAGTCTGTTGTTGTTCTTCAATTACTGTGGAATCCTCTGATGATACCGGAGTAACTGGATCATCATTCTGTATCGGTGGATTTACTGTTGGTTCATTTGTCATAATTTCTGTTACCGGTTTAGAGTCTATATACCTTGAAGTTCCTCTGAATTGTTCATCAATCTTTACATTTGTACTTTCAACAATTTTTTGTAATATTTTATTAAAACATCTATAAGCTTTACTCTTAGATGAATAACCAAGAAATATTCCTTCATCACTTCTAGGATCAAACTTGCCAATATACTCATCTCTTCTAATATAACATTTACTTCCAAAAATTCTGAAATACTTAAGAGTAGGAGTATTACCAAACCATAGTTCATGAGGGGTCTTACCGTTTTCACCTTTGATGTGAACTGTGTTGAATGTATAGATAGCAGTGCTTACTGCCTCTCTCCAGTACACATGTGGTAGATTTGCTTCAGATAACATACTTCTTGCTGCATCCAAAATAGTTATGTTTTTCCTTTCAACAACTCCATTCTGTTGTGGTGTCTGAGGTGCTGATAACTGTCTTTTGATTCCATTTACTTCACAAAATGTATTAAAATCTCTAGATGTGAATTCTCCTCCTTGATCTGATCTTAAACATTTAATTTTCTTACCGGTTTCATTTTCAACCATTGCTTTGAATAGCTTGAACTTCCCAAGTGCTTCTAATTTTTCTCTGAGAAAAGTAACCCAACACATTCTAGAATAATCATCAATAATTAGCATGAAATATCTATCACCTTGTAAGCTTTTAGTTCTAGCTGGACCACATAAATCAGTGTGAATTAAATCAAGAGCATTATTGGATTTTTCTGGAATACTTTTGAAACTAGCTCTAACTTGTTTTCCAAATTGACATTCCTTGCAAATTGTATTATGAGGTTTCACAATTTTAGGTAGATCTCTAACTGCCTTAGAAGTACTAATTTTTATCATGCAATCAAAATTTACATGACATAGTCTTTTATGCCATAGCCAACTTTCATCTATATGTGCAATTAAGCATGCCTTTTCACTGTTATTCAAATGAAAGATATTACCTCTAGTCTGATTACCGGTTGCAATTTCCAAACCAGTTCTATTCATGATTTTGCATTTTCCATTTTTAAATTGTAACTGAAAACCTTTCTCAACTAATTGACCAACACTTAAAAGATTGTGTTTTAGTCCTTCAACATAGTAGACATTGTCAGTGTTATGTTTACCATCAAGAGATATTGAACCCTTACCTTTGATTGAACAGGCTTTGTCATCTCCGAATCTTACTAAACCTCCATTGTATTCTTGAAAGTTCAAGAATTTACCTTTGTCTCCAATCATGTGATGTGAGCATCCTAAGTCAATAATCCATTCATCCTTGGATTCAACTTTAGCTGCTAGGGCTTGTTCTACCGGTTGAGCAATAGGTACCCGTTGATCTTCTGTTATAGCAACAAAGACCCATCCATTGTCTACTGGATCCTCATCAGAATCATCAGTCACACCTTCATCAGCAATGTAACAAGATTTATCTTTGTTTTTCTTAAATCTGTATCTCTGATATTCAGGATTAGGTTTGTATGTCCTTCTAGCTTCTTCTCTTAGTCTAGCATGTCTATCAGGGCATCTTGAAGCCATATGACCAATCTTATTGCAGTTGAAACATTTAAAGGGTGCTTTACCTTCATACTTACTTCCAATTGGACCTTTTGGCATTTTTCTTGCAAATATTGCTTCAAGTTCTTCAAGCTCTTCATTCTCCTTCCTGGTTTCTTCAAGTTCTCTTGCATAAAAGGCTCTCTAGTCTAATTTGCCGAAGGATGGAGCAGATGATGTTGATGCTTTGAAGGCCAAATCAATTTTTATAGTAGCAATAGGACCAAATTCCTCAATTTCTAAAGTTGAAAGTTTTCCAATCAATGTATCCCTAGTTACTAATGTATTAGGCATTATTCTCAATTCATTTATAGCAGTAACCTTCATTTTATATGCCAGTGGTAAACCTCTTAAGATTTTTGAAACAATCTCATCTTCACTCAAGGTTCCTCCACAACATTTGATACCCAAAACAATTTCATTTACTCTTTCCATAAAAGCAGAAATCCTTTCATCTTCTTCCATTTTCAAATGTTCATACCTGACTCGGAAGCTTTCAAGTTTTGCAATTTTGTCTGTGGAATCCCCTTCATTTAGTGTTTCCAAATGATCCCAAATAGCTTTTGCAGTGGATCTATCTGATAATCCCATGATTTGTTGATCCGATAATGCGCTCAAAAGTTCTTCTCTTGCTTTGCAATCATTTTCTTCATCTTTGGCTAAAGTAATGGGAGCAGTCTGACCAGCTACAGCAGCAGTATAACCATTCTTAGTAACTTCCCAGATGTCTTTACCAATGCAATTCAGATGTGTCTCCATTCTAATTTTCCATATCCCATAGTTGGTTCCATCAAGTTTAGGACTATCCTTTCTGAAATAATTAGTAGACATTGGATCTCCTCAAGTTGTTAAACTTCTGCAAAAAGAGGACTAGGCTCTGATACCAATTGTAGGTCCTGGAGACAACTGAGAGGGGGGGGTGAATTAGTTGTCTAATAAATTCAAACCAAAAACTTATTAACCAACTTAATGCTTAATACCAGTAAATTAGTTAAGTATGTCGGTGGACAATGTTAATAGAAAATTGTTGTACCAGTAAGAATTAATGCATGAAACATAAGCACAAAGTCATCCACTACACATGACACCAATATTTGTATGTGGAAACCCTGTAAGGGGAAAAACCACGGTGGGAAACCTTACCCACAATTAGATGATACTACTGCAGATAGTAAGTGTACAAAGAGGGGTCTGCACATGCAGAAAGGCCAACAGCCTAGAGCTCACTGCTCAATCACAAATGGGAGTCACACTGACTATAGTTGGATGGTTAAATCCAATGAGAATGTATTGCACAAAATAACATCTTCATATGCTGGATTCAGTACCGGTGTAATGCTGATATGCTTCTACAAAAACCTAACTTCACCTTCAAATGATGTCTTCGTGTATATCCCTGCTTGATCTCGCATATACCTTTCCTTAGATCTTTTTTCGCATTCCACACTTGATCTTACAAATAAGATCTTACATTTATACCATACCCTAAGACCAATTTTAGTAGGTCAGCTCTACAAGATATTACAATAAAAACATTTTACAAACAATACAATATCCGATGCAATAACCGATTGAACATATCGGCTTAATGCATTTACAACAATAATAAATCATCTCCATAGCGTGCCATACTGATCTGGAAAAGATAAACCTGCCAGTGTAACCCTAGATAACCTGGACCTATTTGCCGGTAAAAGCAAATATGCAAATGAGAATATACCAATGATTATTACTTCAAAGTAAAGTGTCCACATGATGTCTTCGACATTACCAAGTGTCTTCCATGTTAATGCACGTACCAGTGAACATTATATCCTGTCGGTTAACCATATACCGGTAACTGTTTGCACACTTTACTATTTGTCGGTGAATGTTGCTGGATCTCCAAAGTAGGTGTATTTAGCAGGTGTTGACATCAATGGAAAAACCATACCAAAATACCAACAATACCAACTACATGGGCAATATTCGGTCGACTGTGAACAACATAGTGTAATTTGCCAATCATTGACCTATATTCCTTTTCATGTACAGACTTAGATGCATCTTCCTTGGACAATTTACAACCTGTAACCATTGGAGTTCCAGTTGGTTTACAGTCACTCATACCGAAAGTCTTCAAAACCTCTCTCACATACTTGGATTGAGTAATGAAAATACCATTCTTCATCTGTTGTATCTGTAAGCCCATAATTTTTTTTATTTCCCCTACTAATGACATCTCAAATTCATTTTTCATTTCATCTGCAAAACAATTACTCATGTCATCATTACCTCCAAATATAATGTCATCTACAAATACTTCACTGACCAGTATTTCATCTCCTTCAGACTTGAGATAAATGTTGTTGTCATCACTGATTCTAGCAAAGCCTATCTTCATTGGATGAGTATGAAGTCATTCATACCATGCTCTGGGTGCCTTCTTTAATCCATACAAAGCTTTATGCAATTTGCATACCATGTCTTCCTTTTCTGTCAATGCATAACCATCAAGCGGCTCTATATAAACCTCTTCTTCCAATATCCCATTCAAAAATGCAGACTTGACTTCCATCTGGTATACCTTGAACTTCTTATGAGCTACAAATGCAAGCAATGTTCTGACACCTTCCAGTCTTGCTACTGGTGCAAAAGTTTCTCCATAATCCTCTCCTTCTTCTTGCACATAACCTTTGCATAGTAATCTTTCCTTGTTGCGAAGTACAACACCATCTTCATTTAACTTGTTTTTGAACACCCATTTAGTACTTATAACATTCTTGTTTACCGGTCAGGGTACCAGGGTCCAAGTGTTGTTTTTCTCAATTTGATCCAACTCCTCCTCCATAGCTTTCACCCAATGATCATCACCAAATGCCTCCTTAGCACTTCTAGGTTCAAAGGTGGAGATCATGCAAGAGTTCTCTCTTATTCTCCTTCTAGTTAGTACACCGACATCCTTATCTCCAATTATCTGTTCAGGACTGTGATTTAGTCTCACATACCTAGGAATAACATGATCATTCTCTTGAGGTTCAGCTTCCTCATTATCATCTTCCTCTAAATTTATTTGTTCCGATTGAACAAGTACATCTAGATTCGCTTTACCGGTATCTGATTTAACAATTTCAGGTTCTAAAAGCAAAATGCAAGGATCTTCATCCTTCTTCTCAGAACTAGTTCCTTTTGAAACTTTAGGACATTCATCTACACAAACATCAACACTCTCAACAATTTTCTGTGTCCGGTTGTTTAATAATTTATAGGCCTTACTCTTGGTGGAATAGCCAAGAAATATGCCTTCATCACTCCTAGCTTCAAACTTTCTTATGTAATCACCTCTTTTAATAAAACATTTGCTTCCAAATATCTTAAAATAGCTAACATCAGGTGATCTCCCATACCAATATTCATATGGGGTCTTGTCCTTACCTCTTTTCACTAGAACTCGGTTCATTGTGTAGATAGTTGTACTTATAGCTTCTTTCCAAAATGTTTTTGCTACACCTCCTTGTATCAACATAGTCCTAGCAGCTTCAACCACTGACCAGTTGTTTCTCTCTGCTATACCATTCTAATGTGGTGTCCTTGGTGCATAAATTTGCTGCTTGATACCATTATCATCACAATACTTAATGAACTCCACAGAAGTGAATTCACCGCCTTGATCTGTTCTTAGACATTTTATCTTTTTGCCTCTCTTTCTCAGCTAAGGCTCTGAATGCCTTGAATTTACCAAAAGCTTCATTCTTATCCTTCAATAATGTGACCCACATCATCCTTGAACAATCATCAGTGAAGATCATGAAGTATCTGTCACCTTGAATGCTTCTTGTTCTTATTGGTCCACATAGATTTGTATGAACCAAAACTAACAAGTGCTCTGCTGAGAAGGACTTGCTCTTGAAAGTTGGAAAAGTCATCTTTCCTAGTTGACATTCTTTACAAAGAGAATTAACCGATTTGTCTAGCTGAGGCAGACCTCTTACTATCTTAGACTTGCTTATTTTAACAATATTGTCAAAATTTATATGACAAAATCTCCTATGCCAAAGCCAGCTATCATCTATTTTTGTAATCAAACAATTGCTAACTTTAGGATTGAGATGAAATAGATTACCTCTGGTTTGTTTCCCGGTTGCAATCAATTCACCTTTATTGTTAAAGATTTTGCACATTCCATTTCTAAACTCTAGTGGGTACCCTCTATCATTAAGTTGTGCCACACTTAAAAGATTGTTCTTTAGGTCTTCAACCCAATAGACATCGTCAGCACTTCTCTTCCCATTAAGAGAAATAATTCCCTTACCTTTAACCATACAGGGTGAGTCATTGCCAAATCTGACAACACCACCATCAAATTCCTTCAAGGACAAAAATTTGCTCCAATCGTTGGTCATGTGATGTGAACAACCACTATCAATGATCCAATCATCAGAGTTATCCATTCTAGATACTAGTGCCTTCTGATATGATATTTCTTCCTTAATAGCTATGGACACAATATCTTCACTAGCATCATCATCAGATTCTTCATCAGTAATACCATTATCAATAGCTATAAGACAATCTCTCTTTCCTTTACCCTTATACTTCTTAAATTTATCTCTCTTGTATTCATTTTCACCATTAGGGTAATTAGTTGCTATATGACGAATCTTGTTGCATGCAAAACATTTTAAAGGTAGCTTACCTCTATATTTACCAGTGCCTCTAGGGAGTCATTTTGCCAACAATGCTTCAAGTTCCACTAAGTAGTCTTCATCAGCAGCATCTCTGCTGGATCTAGATTCATAGCTATGGCCGGTATCTCTACTTCTTCTCACAGATGAGTTAGAGACAGAAGCTCTGAATGCAGATTTTGATATCTGTACACTACCATCATAGCCATTTAGTTCAAAAGCAGTAAGTTTGCCAATAAGAGTGTCAAGAGTTACCTTTGTCTTGTCAATGGATTTCAGCTCTTGAATAGCTGCAACTCGGATAACATAGACTGATAGCAGGGTTCTCAGTACCTTACTGATTACTATGGCATATTCCACTTTCCCTCCTGCACTCTTTATCCCTCCAACTATCTCTTTAATCCTTTGACCATATTGCTGGATATTCTCACCTTCAGACATTCTCATATCATCGAACTTTCCTCTTAAACTCTCTTCTTTAGCAATCTTGACATGTTCATCACCGCTATAAATATCTTCTAATTTCTTCCATACTTCATATGCAGTTTCAAGACCATGAACATCTACATATTCAACATTAGACAAGGAACTAATAATAGCCTCTAATTCCTGGTAATTTTCTTGTTGTTCTTTCTTCTGATCATCAGTCAGGGGTCCAGTAGGTGTAATATACTTATTTTCTATATGATCCCAATACTGACTACCAAGACTCTTAATGTAAATCTTCATCCTATCACTCCATATTCTATAGTTATCTTTGTTGAAATTCGGACCTTCTTTCTTCATCATGATCTAGAAGATCTTTTCCTCAAGTTGTTAGGCTTTTAGATTAAGAGATGAAAGAATAAGTATCTGGTAGAATACTGAGGAGGGGGGGGGGTGAATCAGTATATTGAAAAACTGATACAAAGTTCCCAATCTCAAACTCAGTCACACAAAGTAAACATATCTCAATCAAGATCAATATTCATAAGAATTCTTGACATCAACCGGTTTAACTATTATGACAACTTAACAGTAAACAACTTCAATCTTGTAAACATCAACATTAATCATAACTCAACATATTCATCTTTCAATGCTTCTACTTATCATGCCTTATCAGAAGTTAACCAAATTAACAAATAAGATCATAACCACAAAAGCATTCACCACTTGACACAAATGTTTATACGTGAAAAACCCAAATAGGTAAAAACCACGGTGAGATGAGACTCACAAGGATAGCTATCTAGACTCTTCTGAAGTTCACCTTGTTAGGAGCCAAGCATGTTAAAGCTTTACAATAAGTCATGTTAAGAACTAATTCTAGTTAGGAATCATCCGGTTAAGGGATTTACAAATATGCCTTGATGAAAAGCACAATACCCTGTTAGGAGTAACCTTGTTGGAGGATTTAAGAATCCAAGCTAATGGACCACCTTGTTAGAGGATTTAATGAGTAACCAAGCTTGTTAGAGCTTACCCGGTTAAGGGATTTCACTTATGCTGTAATTGTTAGAAAACAACAGGTTTTATCGATCTGTTTGAGTAGCACTACATTTGCTTGATCAGATCCTTCTAAGCTTCAATTTGCCTTCACTTAATGTGTAGATCCATTCACTAGTTAGGCAACTACACACTCAATAGGTTTCTATCAATCTTGCCAACAACTTTTACAAACAATTTCATTGACCTTAAATACAAATCAAGTAGGTCGGTAACACAACAAAAACCTAATTCTCATCATCAAGATTACAAACAAGTCGGTATAGTCTTGACCGTTAGATATCATGACAATCTCTTCACATTCTTCAAAAAAATTCCAACCGCTCCATGATCACCGCTTCATCAGAGTTTTTAACTCATCACGTGTTGTGCATTAGATGCAATCCACTTTGCTCCTTCCCTAGACAAAAAACAAATGCGCCAAAACAATTTGAACTTATCCTTATACAATGATCACACGTGTCTTCATCATTACCGCTTATTAGATAATAAACCAACAAACTTGATCGGTTAGGGTTTAACAACTGATAGGATTTACCGGTTACAGCTAACTTCATGAAGAGGGACAACCCCCAATTGACTTCTAAGATACTCGAAAGTGGTCTTAGGCAGAGGTTTGGTAAAGATATCTGCAAGCTGCTCCTTGGTAGAAACATGCTCCAAGATAACATCTTTACTTTGAACTTTTTCCCTCAAGAAGTGATATTTTAATTCAATGTGCTTAGTCCTTGCGTGCAAAACAAGATTTTTTGAAATGTTTATTGCACTTGTATTATCACACAAAATCTTTATTGGTTATGAGATTTCCATCTTCAAACCTTCCAAAATGTGTCTCATCCACATAGATTGTGTGCAATTCATATAAATTGCTACATACTCAGCTTTAGTAGTAGATTGTGAGGTACAACTCTGCTTTTTACTACTCCATGAAACTAGCCTTCCTTCTAGAAAGAATGCTCCACTGGTAGTACTTTTCCGGTCATCAATATTTCCTGCCCAATTAGCATCTATGTATGCTTTCAAATCAAAATTTCCATCATATGGATACCATAACCCATAGTCAATAGTACCTTTCAGATATCTAAAAATTCTTTTGGTTACCATCAGATGTGCCTCCGTTGGATTCTTCTGAAATCTAGCAACAATACCAACTACATGGGCAATATCTGGTCGACTGTGAACAACATGGTGTAATTTTCCAATCATTGACTTGTATTCCTTTTCATCTACAGACTTAGATGCATCTTCCTTGGACAATTTACAACCTATAACCATTGGAGTTCCAACTGGTTTACAATCACGCATACCAAAAGTCTTCAAAACCTCTCTCACATACTTGGATTGAGTAATGAAAATGCCATTCTTCATCTGTTGTATCTGTAAGCCTACAAATTTTTTTATTTCCCCTACTAAGGACATCTTAAATTCATTCTTCATTACTCATGTCATCATTACCTCCAAATATAATGTCATCTAAAAATACTTCACTGACTAGTATTTCATCTCCTTCAGACTTGAGATAAATGTTGTTGTCATCACTGGTTCTAGCAAAGTCTATCTTCATCAGATGAGTATGAAGTCATTCATACCATGCTCTGGGTGCCTGCTTTAATCCATACAAAGCTTTATGCAATTTGCATACCATGTCTTCCTTTTATGTCAATGCATAACCATCAGGCTGCTCTATATAAACCTCTTCTTCCTTTTCGGTTAGGGTTTACCGGTTACATTGCTTAGAAAGGTTTAACCCTTTACACCGGTTCACCAGTTCAACTCACAAACTTTACATACCAGTTTACAACATCTTACACAAATATCTTCTTACTGGTTACTAGCCAATATCAAAAACAACAATATCAGCAATAACATGAATACCATTACCTATTCAATTGACATCAATGACAACATATCATTAATGCAATCTCTAAGCAAAATGCCAACAAACTCAAAATGCCAACAATTTTTTCAACCAGGTGGGACTCTTTATCAAACCTTGGTATATTGGCTTTAAATCTGTTGAGAAGCTTCCCTCTTGTGTGCCCGTGTGGGTCTGATTGCCGAGGCTTCCGTTGGAATTCTGGAGAGAAGATATTCTTCACTCAATCTCATTGGTTCTTGGTAAACCTGTGGGTTTGGCTTCACAAACTCAAGATCGAAAGGTAATTTCCTATGCTCATATATTTGTAGAAGTTGATTTAAATAATCCTTTGCTAGACTCTATGGAAATTTGTTTGGGGACATCTTCTTGGATCCAACAACTTGACTACGAGACCCTGCCATTTAGATGTAGAATTTGTCATGAATATGGTCATTTACAATAGAGATGTCCCAGAAATAAATCTTCTAAATTGGCCATTTCTGATCCTCCTCAGTGTGTTCTATGGGAAGATAAGGGGAAAGCCCCTATGCCTGATGGTCCTACTGATAAAGATGGCTTCATTCTTGTCAAACCTTGGAATAGAGGCAAAGGAAAGAAGAGAACCTGGTTGGATAAGCAAATTGGTGTCACCCTAAATAGGTTTGATGTTTTAGATGATTTGGTCCAAGAGGAAGGAGTTCTAGTTGAAATGTCCTTGGGTGCCCAATTTCAACATGAGGTGCTGGATGGGGATTCCAAGAAAGAGGGTCGGACCCTATCTTTGGAGAATCAATAGGATGTTCAAATGGTTATGGATTTGCCTTCCCATGTTTAGGACAACAGAGATCTTAGTGGGTCGTAGGTCCCTGGAGGTGCAGTGGTCATGGTGTCTACTCCTCTTTCAACTATAGTGGCCTCAGATTGCGTGAAGAGTAACAAAGCCCCGCCTAGTTTAGGTTTGCAGTAGAAGAGCCTCAAAAAGGGTTCTTTAGACAAACCTTTAAGGAGTGGACAAAAACCGGATCAGGAAAAGGTTAAGCTTATTGGTGATACTTTGGTTGAGTCGGGGTCTATGAAGCCCATTGATTCCCACTTCTCTCAACCACATAAATGGTTGTGCTCTCATGGAATGTAAGGGGGTTGAACAACATCCCTAGACAGAAGGTTATTCGCAAATTAATTGACTCTGAGTCTCCTGATGTTGTTTTTATTCAGGAAACCGAGATTTCGATGGATGGTTTGACCAATTGTGCTTTGCTTATCTGGTCCTAGGGCCTTTGGCAGGGAGTGAGCTCTCATGGCAGTTCAGGGGGGTTGCTTGTTTCTGGAACTCGAGGAAAGTTTCCCCTTTGTGGTGGTTTTCTAGCAGGTCTTCCATTTCTATGGTCGTTTCCATCTTTGAGACTAGAGAAAGATGCCTCTTCTCTAATATTTATGCTCCTATCGATCTTGTGGGTAAGTCACATCTTTGGGCTCACATCAATCTTGTTCAGGCTCAAGATCCTTTTCTCCCCTCAATTTTGGCTGGAGATTTTAATGTCGTTACTAGTTTGGAGGAAAAGCGAGGTGGGTTATTCAGGCTTGATCCTTCCTCAAATTTACTTAGGGATAATATCAGTCTCTTGAATCTCATTGATGTGAAGCCAATTAATGGTGTCTTTACATGGAATAATAGGAGGAGTGGTGTTGAGGCTATCTTTGAAAGGCTTGATAGATTTTTGGTTTCCTGCTATTGGGTGCATGATAGGTGGTCCACCAGTTCAGAAATTCTTTCTTGGAAGGGTTCTGATCATTGGCCTATTAAGCTTTTTATTACATCTTTTAGAATCTCCAAAAATCTCTCTTTCAAATTCCAATTGATGTGGCTTCGTGATTAGTCATTGGAGGATCTTATGGTTGATTGGTTGTATGAAGGGGTGCCTACCCATGGGCGGGCTATGTACACCTTTGGGAAGAGATTACAACATGTGAAATACAGGATGAAGAGGTGGAATAAACAATGTTTTGGGAATCTGGATAGACACAAGATGGCAGCTCAATCCAAGCTGGATGAGGTTACACGTCAAATTAGGGATCAAGGGATGACTGTGGAGCTCAGTATGGTTAAGTCCCTTGCTCTTAAGGACTTATAAGAGTGGGAGTTGCATGAGGAGATTTTCTGGAAACAAAAGTCTTGTGTGGATTGGCTCCAAGAAGGTGATAGAAACATAGCTTTTTTTTCATAATTTTGTTAAGGCTTAGAGGTATGGCAACTGTTATGGGACTTTTTCCCGTGGAATGGAGTTATAATAAATAATATTAAGTAAATATAATTATGGACATTATAATTGTTATGAAGGGTTATGACTTTTGTTACCACCCTTGAGACATTATGTAAAACCTATGAATCAATAAAGAAGGAAACACAAGGAGAAAATAATAGAGGAAAAAGAAATTAAAATAAGAAAAAGAGAGAGGATAGTTAAGGTCTGGTGGTTGGGCATTGGGCATTAGAGAAGGGGCATACAGTGTGTGTCCAACTCGGGGTACAACGTACACCCGGGAGTGTCCTGACCAGGGCTGTGTTTATTTCATGTCGTGAAGACATGTGGGGTTCTGTGTAAGAACCATGTCCTCCTGGAGTGCTCCCTTGCCTGGAAACCCTAGACCTATAACTAATCCTCTACGTGCAGGAAAGCAGCCTCTCTGTGATTTATAGATGTGTATTAATCAATTTCATATAGTCATTGCCCTAATGTTTCACATCATTGTGAAACATTAGGGCAATGACTATATGAAATTGATTAATACACATCCGTAAATCATAGAGAGGCTGCTTTCCTGCATGCAGAGGATTAGTTATAGGTCTAGGGTTTCCAGGCAAGGGAGCACTCTAGGAGGACACAGTTCTTATACAGATTGTTGTTTGTAAATGTTATGGGACTTTTTCCCATGGAATGGAGTTATAATAAATAGTATTAATACTATTTAATACTATTTAATAGATTGTTGTTTGTAAATGTTTATTTCATGTCGTGAAGGCATGTGGGGTTCTGTGTAAGAACCGTGTCCTCCTGGAGTGCTCCCTTGCCTGGAGTGCTCCCTTGCCTGGAAACCCTAGACCTATAACTAATCCTCTGCGTGCAGGAAAGCACCCTCTGTGTGTGTGTGTGTGTGTGTGTGTGTGTGTGTGTGTGTGTGTGTGTGTGTGTGTGTGTGTGTGTGTGTGTGTGTGTGTGTGTTTATAAAGATTTCCTCCTTGAATGTATTTAATGTATAAAATTTATATGGTTATATTTCAAATGTTTCTTTGAAATAAATTTATAATTAATTTATCTATTATTACATTTACTTTTCTACATGTATTAAATGTGGTATTAAAGCATTATAATAAATAATAAATAATAAATAATAAATTAAATTTCCTCACTGACAAGATTATTTATTTTAGGAAAAAAGGTTAATTACATGAGGTTAAACTTTAATATTCGATTTATTTAATCCGCTGCTAATATTAAATTAACAATAGAGGAAAAGCACCATTACATTTGGTATCAGAGCCTCAACTATCTTTACTCTACTAGTTATTAGTTTTGGGTTACTATTATTTTATATATAAAATTTTACCAACCCAAATTAGAATCCTAATCCGTTGCGTAAAAATTTCTATTTGATATTATAATTTAAATAAAATTATTTCATGAAAGATTTAAAGCTAAAGACTCAAAATTCCACTTGAGGAGAATGTCCTTGCAATTTACTTATGAACACAGTGAGGAAAAAAAAAGATTTTAATAGGCTATATTTCGTAGTAGCTCATGCTTGAAAGTTATTTCATAAAATTTGCAAATAACAACAAATATTTACTATTGTTTTCTGCACAACCAAGAAAAACCAAAAATTGACCAATCAATCTATAGAAACAAACCAAATAAATAAATAAATGCTATTGAAAGGAATTTTCCCTGCACCGATCTGATAAATTGAATACTAATCTGCAAACTTTTTATTTTTGCATGGTAATTTGATTCTCTGTCTGCAGATTCTTTTACAATTAAAATTTCTCTACCGATAAAATTTACTGCATGTTGTATTAGTTTCCATAGGCATTTCAACAAATACATAGGCATTTCGACAAAATTCATTTTGTGCACATCCTCCAATCATAGCATGCCTTGTGACTACATTCTTTTGAGGCATTATACACTGTATTATACATGCTTCCATATTTTATAATCATGTCCATCTTGGCTGTTAGCAAAATTTCCTCATTCTTCATGCTTAGACGCTATCCATTACCCATTTTTGTACACCATGTTGTCATAAGAAAAATAATGGTGTTGCATTCTTAAAGTTTGACAAATGGTATCCTCCTCTATTGACCCCCAAAATAGAGCTCTAAAGTTTATTAATTTAAATCCGTTCCGCGTTCTTAAGGTCTAGTTTGCATTTCAAGAATTTTATAATTGAACAGGAATCAAGACTTTGAAATATCAGCTCAAGAACAAGAAATTGTGACTATGTACAGAACGTAAGTCCTTAGTGTATTTAATTCCTATTGATTGGGAATAGAGAGTATAGATCTGGTTCCTAGTATTCAATGGATTTAGTGAATGAGCAAATCGCTAGAGATTTTAATCTTGAAAAATGAATGAGATAAATTTTCATCAAACTTTAAAATAATAATTTACCCTCGTATTTATAACAGCAAGAATGATATGGTTTCACTTACACCAGTAAATTCATCTCAATATTCATATAACATAGTTGTTAGCATACAAATTCACAAGAAAGTATTAAAAGAACAATATAAGACAAGAATATATTGAAACCAAATCTCAAATCGGACCAAAATTTTCATTTAACAGGTTGCAAAAACAACTTCAAAACAACTGAACATTTCTTACCCCACGCCTGAAAACAAAATTCAACTTGCAATTAGTATTCTTATTTAAAAGGCTGCAATTTTTTCCATCTCAAAAATTTAGTAGCTCTAAAACGCTGTATTCTTTGTAGATTATTGACAATGGGCGTTTCTCTTGTTATTACGAAGTGCAATAGGGAAATAACTGTCAAATACAACCATAGTTGCCAGGTTTGATTAGGTCGAGGCATGAATCATTGTACATAGATTATTCGAAAACCAATTCTAGATAATTGAATAAATTTTTGTGCAATGCCAGTGGCAAATATCAATTTCAATGTATTTGATGTGACTTTCGGCCTCATTTCAGCCTCAACCATAACCACATAGTCATTTTCACTTACAATTTCCATTTTGGTTACTATTCAACAAATCTATTTTGTATTGCATTCGATGAGATGATAACTTTTTGAGGCGATCTGTTAAACGATTCAAGTGCCTTGTCTCTATTTCGACGCTCTATGTACATGTTTATCAATTCATTTTCAATTATAATATTTGACAAAAAACTCATCTATTATGTTTCAATGGGTGTAATCATAAAGCCAAACATTTCTTATGTATTGTGCATGCTTCCAACATTCGCCAAAACAGTTGCAATAACAACCTCTCACAAAAATATGCCTTCAAAAATAATTTGATGCATACATTACTCCTAAATGTCCATTACAGAAAAGAAGGATGTTAGCGAGAATTATGGAGTTTACCATAACTGCATTTGTTTAGAAATTTCAAAAACCCTTTCACCAAGTCCATTTGTCTGGCAAAGGTCAAGTCAATCATTTTTATTTTGTTCTTATTTTTTTTTGGTGATGCAGTGTTAAGGGTAAGTGATAGCATCTACAAGTTATGTTTATTTGTATTTATTTTCTTTAATTTCAAAGGCTAAAAGGAATGTTTGTGCCTAGATTATTGCTAGGAATTTAACTATAATCGAAATTCTTACCAGCACAACACTTGTATTGCTATGTGGTGATTTGAAATTTGGCCTTGGTATCTCATGCAATTTATTTACCATTACATCACAACACTTTTTTTTTTTATAATTTATATCACTTGCAATTTCTTATTTGTCACTTCACCACAATCCTTTGCAATTTTTAAGTATTAATTTTCAATTCATATCAACTCAATAGGTATTATGTACAGTTACTGCACAACAAGAGTCACACCATTGCCTTTCATAAAGGGCCATAATACTCAAATATTCATCAGTAATTATAAAGTAAGGGCATAATTTGCTGCAATGTATTAAAAAAGTTCAATACAATGTGTCATTCACCAACAATAATTTGAATTGTAGTTCTTCTAACGATATTATTTCCACCAGAACTATTGCATATGATTGTATACGATCTAAGTCTTAGAAATTATTAGCATTTCAATTTGTGACAAACCTTTCATTCAAGTTGTAGGGGAAGCTTACTTGCGAAGAGTGAAGGAAACAATTGTCCAAACTAGAGATCTGTTAGGGATTATTGGTTGCATAAGGTTAGCTATAGGTTTACATATATATTTTTATCAAAGTATTTTTTATAAAATTGTTATTGTTTTTCATATCTAAAATAAATTATTTAAGAATTTTTTTCAACAAGAAGTTAATGTGTATTATGGCTCTCTTATGAAACTTAATTACTACAATATAAGGTTCCATTGTCCATATATTCCATATATGAGTTGAGTTAAGGGGTTATTCCCTAAATCTCACTAGAAATGTTCTTTAGTGCATATGCACTTCTATTGGAATAAAATGATTTATATTTTGTAGTCAAGGATATAAGTCATACTCAAAGTAATCAATGTGTTATTTGTATCCAACATATTTTATCTATATTGGGATCTTATTAGCTATAAAATTAAAAAGGATTATAAAAACTAAAACCTCAAGTTTTTGTATCTAGGAAGTTGACAAGTGATTTTAAAGGATATTTATAATCCATACATTGTTAGAAAAATAAAAATAAAATATCACATCTAGATTTACTTAAGTCTGACCTAGGTTACATTGTGGGCCCATAACCCATAGGCTACTAGAATATGCTAGTTAAATAATACAATGGCTTAAAAGTTTCAGAACTAAAATGTTCTTATTACCCTTAGACATGGGGACATGTACAATTTTTATAGGGGGAGAAACCACCTCTAAAATAATATATGTGGGATAGATTTATCAAATATATTTAGAACTTCATTTAATGATATTCATTTTGAAGATTTTATGGTAGCAACAATATAGAAAGATGCAATGAAGCCCTTGACTTATCTCCAAAGCTTAGAATTCATCACAAAGCTAATAATATTGTGGTATTTAATCTAATGATACAACTAAATTTACAAACATTGTGAAAGCAATGGTAACCCCAACAAATAAACATTATATGGTCCTTTGTGATCATAGAAATTTCTAGGGATCACTAGTTTTCTTGTGCTTCTATAATTTTTATTATGATTTTCCTATAAAATGATATTCTATAGCCATTATTAGATCTCAATGATCTTGTTAAGTCTCATCTTCTAAGACACGAGTCTATGAAAATCATCATTGTTATAGATAAATTATCAACTTTTTAATTAAACCAACCTTCACCCCTGGATTTTAATAAATTAATGGTTACACCTAATGTTTCCCTATGAAGTGCTCAATACATGTTAATAATTTGATATTCTTTAGTTATTGTTAAAATGCTCAACAAGATTACCATGGTTTATTTTACTACATACTTTGTTATTGGACTTGATCAACCCAATAATATAAAAGTTATTGTATATAAAAGACAAATGTGTATTTGTTTTGCAAAGAAGATATTCATGTAGTCTGGAATGCATGAATACCATCTTAGAATATATTTTGAGTATATAATTATACTTTTATAATTTACGAGTGGCTATATAGGAGTAATTGTTGTATGATAATACTTTTATAAAGAGCAAAGTAGTTAAAAGATTAAATAAAGTGATAAACTTAAAAAGATAGGAGATTAAAACATATATTTATGATACGTTTTTATGAAAATATTATCATTGGAAAAATGATTATGGAACTGGTGAAATTTGTCAAATTAAAAGATGACAAGAATATAGATGAATTAAAATAAAAATAGAAATACAATTAAGTATGCACATATTCAATGTCAGTAATTGATTTATCGATCATAATTTTTGAGTTGTGATGCAGATATGTCTTGCTACTGAGGACAACAACTAAATTACAGGGGGAGAAATGTTATGGGACTTTTTCCCATGGAATGGAGTTATAATAAATAGTATTAAATAAATATAATTATGGACATTATAATTGTTATGAAGGGTTATGAATTTTGTTACCACCCTTGAGACATTATTTAAAACCTATGAATCAATAAAGAAGGAAATAGAGGGAGAAAATAACAGAGGAAAAAGAAATTGAAAAAAGAAAAAGAGAGAGGATAGTTAAGGTCTGGTGGTTGGGCATTGGGCATTGGAGAAGGGGCATACAGTGTATTTCCAACTCAGGGTACAACGTACACCTGAGAGTGTCCTAGTCAGGGCTGTGTTTATTTCATGTCATGAAGGCATGCGGGGTTCTGTGTAAGAATCATGTCCTCCTAGAGTGCTCCCTTGCCTAGAAACCCTAGACCTTTAACTAATCCTCTGCGTGCAGGAAAGCAACCTCTCTGTGATTTACAAATATGTATTAATCAATTGCATATAGTCATTGCCCTAATGTTTCACTACGGCAAATTATTATCTCAATATTTTATTATTGATATATATATTAATGATTATAAAGATTTCCTCCTTGAATGTATTTAATGTATAAAATTTATATGGTTATATTTCAAATGTTTCTTTGAAATAAATTTATAATTAATTTATCTATTATTACATTTACTTTTCTAAATGTATTAAATGTGGTATTAAAGCAAAATAATAAATTAAATTTCCTTACTGATAAGATTATTTATTTTAGGAGAAAAGGTTAATTGCATGAGGTTAAACTTTAATATTTGATTTATTTAATCCATTGCTAATATTTAATTAACAATAGAGGAAAAGTACCATTACAATAACTCTATTACCTCTCTCATATCTTCAGAAGGGGTTCATCTTTCATCTAAAGAAGAAATTGCTAGGGAAGTTGTCAGTTGTTTTTCTAATTTGTTTACCAAAGAGGATCCTGAAGCTATGGTGGAGGAGAGTGTCATCTTGAATTGTATTCCCCCTCTTGTCTCTGTTGAAATGAATGATGCTCTCTTGCGCCCCATTTTGTTGTCTGAACTTGAGGGGGTTGTGTTTCAAATGAAAAAAGGTAAGGCTCCTGGCCTTAACGGGTTTCCTATTGAGTTTTTTCAAAAAATTTGGGAGATTATAAAGTATGATCTTCTAGATGTGGTTCAGGAATCTCATAGGAATAAACAAATGCTAAATCTATGAATTCTACCTTCTTGGCTCTCATTCCTAAGAAGGAGGGGGCTAATAGTCTGGATCAGTACATGCCTATTGCTTTATGTAATGTTGTCTACAAGATAATCACTAAATTGATTGTTGAACGACTCAAACCTCTCCTCTACACTTTGGTTTATAAGGAGCAAGGTGGTTTCATTTATGGAAGACATATCCTTGATGGAGTTGTGATAGCAATGGAGGTTATTCATTCGATGGCTTCCTCTAAGGAGAAGGCTATGCTTATTAAACTTGACATGGCCAAAGCTTATGATAGGTAAGTTGGGAGTTCTTACAGAAGATCTTTTTGGCTTTTGGTTTTGGAGAAGAGTGGGTGAATTGGGTTCTTAGTTGTGTGACTTCTACCTCCTTCTCAGTTCTTATTAATGGGGAACCCTCAGAGTTGTTTAGCGCTTCGCGGGGGCTTCGGCAAGGGCACCCTTTATCTCCCTATTTATTTATTCTCATGGCTGAAGATCTTGGCAAATTTCTCACCTCCCATGCGAGACATGGTCTTATTCAGGGCTGGAGTTGGAGCAATTCTCAACCTCCCTACTCTCATCTTTAGTTTGTGGATGACACAAGTTTGATGGGCAGGGCTAGAATCAATGAGGCAGTGAATTTCAGGAGAGCTTTGGATATCTATTGCAAAGCCTCAAGTCAAAAAATCAATCAAGATAAATCATCCATATATTTCTTTAATACTCCTTGGCTTATTCAGAATAGGATTGCCAGGATCCTCTGATTTCATACGGGGTCCCTTCCTTTGTTGTATCTTGAGATTCCTTTAGATTTGGGGGTTCAGCATGGATATTTTTGGCAGGGAATTTTGGATAAATTTTGTTGCAAGGTTGATCATTGGAATTACAAGTGGTTATCCTCAACTGGAAGAGTGATTCTTCTGAAGACTGTGGTGCAAGCGCTTCCCATTTATAGGTGTTTTGTACAGGCTCCCCCCTCCAACTTTGTGAGAGAGTTTGATGCTCTTTCCTGCCAATTTATTTGGTCTGGTAGTTTTCTTTCTTCTAAGTGGAGTTTAGTTAAATGGGAATCTGTTTGTAGACCGAGACATGCTGGGGGTCTTGGCCTCAGATCTATTGCTCTGGTTAGTAAGGCCTTGGCGGCTAAGCTGTATTGGAGGTGGTGTAACAGTCAAGATCGGGACTGGGCCAAGATTTTAACCCACAAGTATCTCCCCAGTGCTAATGATCATGAGGTGCCTCGTCTTAATTTAGTGGGCAGGGGCTCTTGTATCCGGGATACTCTTAAAAAAAGTGTCCAACTTATTAAAGATGGCCTTTTCTAGATTTGTAATAGAGGCTCTGAAGCTCTTTTTTGGCAGGACTCTTGAGATGGTCACCCTCCTATTCTGTCTAGTTATCCTCAGCTTCAGTCTCTCTGCAACATTTTCATTGATGTTGGATGGGTTAATGTGGAGAATTTTAAAATGGTTAGGTGCATTGGACAGGTTGAGGTGACTTGCTGGAAGGATCCTCTTGAATGGCCCTTGGGTGGCTCAGATGAATATCGTCTGGTGTTAGTTAATATCTTGGAGGGTAGGTTATGTAGTTCCCTCAAGGAGAGAGATATTTTAGCTTGGGGTCCTAACCCAAAAGGCAAGTTTTCTATTGTTGAAGGTTATGCTTAGCTTGACAGGCAATTGCATGGCCTGACATATATTCCCTAGTGGAAGAAGGTTTGGAATAGCTTCTCTTGGCCGAAATGTAATTTTTTCTTATGGCTGGTTGCTCAGAGGAAATGCCTCACGTGGGAGAATCTTCGTAAGAGAGGTTTCAAGGGACCATCTATCTGTCATCTTTGTATGCATAATGAGGAAGACTACTCTCACTTGTTTTTTCTATGCCCTTTTTTTAGGGAGATTTGGCACAAGTGGTGGGAGGCTTGGCATCATGCTTTTTTTCATGCTACCTCCTTAATTGAATTTTGAGATAGCTTGGGCAGACCTCCAACTAAGACCTCTTTTCTTCAAGCGGCTTGGGCTATTGGGCTAGCCCTTATTATCTGGAATCTGTGGCTGGAAAGGAATCGAAGGTTCTTTTTTGATTCACATGTAGGGAGTCCTCAATTGTGGCTGAAGATAGTTAATAGGCTTCAGGAGACAATCTCAACTAAGTACATTTTGTCTGAAAATGTTGATCTGGGTGATTATGCTATTGTAAGGAATCTGCAATTGGAAAATATTAAAATGGAATGTGCTGTTGGAAATAGATCTCGACATGCGAAGCAACGAATAAGTAGAGATGGAAGGTGGATTCCCCCTCCTATGGGAATCTTAAAAATTAATACAGATGGCTCTTCACGTGGGAATCCTGGACATGCAAGTATTGGAGGTATAGTTAGAGGTGATGATGGTTGTGATATTTTTTCTTCTCTATTTATATTGGTTAAGACTCTAACAATCTTATGGAGGCCCTAGCTATTAAGATTGTTGTTGAGGGAGGTTGTTCTTTAGGATGGAGGAAGACTATTTGTGAGTTGGATTCTCAGATTGTTGTGGACATGTTGAACAAACAAAATTTGAATGATGTGAGTTGGCAATTAGCTTATGTGGTCAGACAAATTTTACAATTGTGTAATACATTGGAATTTGTCTCCTTTTGTCATATATCTAGGGAGTGGAATAGAGTGGCTGATTGTTTGGCCAAGTGGGCTTCAGAGCATGTTGATGGTTGGGATTTTAGTGGAAGGGATGGTCTACCTCCTAATTATCTTGAAACTTTAGATAGGTTAATGCTAGAAGATAGGATGATGTAAGAGCACCCAGTGGTGTAGGATCATTTTCCCTTTTAATGTTTGTTTCCTTTTCATTGTCATTTTTGAGGCCCTTCGAGGCTCTGGATGAGCTTGGTTTTTGGTGCAACATTAGTTTTTCGAGGGCTTTTCAAAAAGGTATTATCATTGGAAATCTAATGGTTGAATCTAATGCTATGGTCACTAGACTTTGTAGTGGTGGTGCTGGTAGTTTTTTAGGACCCTTTTAGTTTTTGTTGCTGTCTTGGTGAGCCTAAGGCATGAACTTTGTATTTTTGTGAAATCTGAATAAATCTTTACCCCTTTTTTCCGAAAAAAAAAACAAAAGGTGACATCATATCTTAAACATCAAAGTTGGTCACACTCTGGTATGGATACCAAGACAAGAGGATGCTTGAAGCCTTGAATCCAAAAAGAATGAAACTTACAAGCATAAGAGTCAAACTTCAAGGAGAACATATGTATAAGACATAGCCACACAAGAGGATACCCAAAACCCCAACTTTGAAAAGCATGAAATGTTTAAGTGTTGGAGTCAAACTTTGGGGGACCAAAATAATTTAACACAAGGAATGCCATAATAAAGCTTGAGATTCTAATGCAAGGCATCAAGGTTTGTAGGGGGTGACATAGAATGTTGTCACTAGAAAAACAATAACCCATAACTTTGAAAAATGGTTTCGTCTAATAAAAATAGGTTTGTACAACTAAGACACACAATGACTATAAAAAATCCAAAAAAGCACACAAATAGAAGGGAAAAATAAAAATATCACGTAATTATTTTGTACAATGATAACTAAAGAAAACAAAAGTTAAAATAAAAAAAAGAAGAAAATAAAATTAGGAAAAACAACACTTCCATTAAACAAATAGGAAAGAACCCTACTTGGTAAAAGATGAAAAATGCAGATATTGAGGCCGAGAAATGTAATTTGACCAACACATAATCAAATACTCAAGCAATCAAATGCCTCATAGTCACAATTCTCACACTAGAGCTTGAAATCGTGAGGAAGGGAAAAATCCAATTGCAATGCACAAGAAGACACAAAGGCAAATAAAACAAAGTGAAAATGACAAGGCAAAATGAGAACAAAGGGGAAATGACACGTGCGAGAATTCCCATTAATGCAAATACAAGGAGGTATGTTGGGGTGACATCATGTCCCAAACATCAAGGTTTGAAAGATTATTTTATGGTCATTCCTAGATGACCAACTCTGAAAGTCTGACAAAGATGACAAAATAAGCCCTTGACTAGTTTGACTTACAAAGGGTCAAAGTTTGGGAGTTTCCTTTATAGTCATTTAGGATGACTAACCCTAAAACTCTAATAGGGATAAATCTCAAAATTAATTACAAACAAAACTTAAAAACAAAATGAAGAGTAAAAGTTAATAAAAAACTTGCAATTGACAAGAAAAAAAGAAGGAAAGGTCTCTTAATTAGAGTTTCAAAAATTCTTTTATAGTCATGTCAAGATGATCAACTCTAAAAGTTTAATAAGCAAGCTAAAAAAACTAAAAACAATCCTAAGACAAGAAATATAAAGCAAACACAACCATAAGTCAACTACAAACAAGCAACCAAATTGAAGTAAAAGGATGCTTGAAATCACAAGAAGGTGAAAAAATCAATTATAGAACATGAAAAAATGCAAAGGCAAATAAAGAAAAGTGATGATGACAAGGAAAAATGAGAACAAAAGGGGAAAACACAACTTGTAGGAGAATTGCCATTAATGCAGATACAAGAAGGTAGGTAGAGATTTGAAGATGCTTTGATGGTCATTCTTGGATGACCAACTCCAAAAGTTTGACCATAGTGACAAGAAATGCCCCCAACAAGTCGCAAAGTGTTGGAGTTTCCTTTACCACCATGCGAAAATGACCAACTTAAAATTTTTGAAAGAACAAATATCAATTGACATAAAACACAAACAAGACTTATAAAGAAAACAAAAATTAGAAGTCAATCAAAAGATCACAATCAATAAATAACAAGAAATAAATTAAAAAAGAAATGTCTCTTAGTCAAAACTTTAGAGATTCATTTACGATCATGCCAAGGTGACCAAATTCAAAATTTTGATAAGCAAGCATATAAACTAAAAAATAATCCTAAGAAAGAAATGTAAAGAAAAGACAATTAGAAACCAATTACAAACAAACTTAACCAAACCAAAGGAAAGGATAGAAGAAAATGGAGTGCCCTTGTTTTGCATAAAATACATGGGGTGTGTGTGTGTGCAAAGCACAACACAATCTTTGGGGAATCTACTAAATTATGAGGGTCGTATCTCCTCAACTAGATCCTTAGGATGGCCAAACCAATAGCTTTGTAACAATGATGTAGAAAAACAACTGCACAATGGACTTAAATAATGTCACAAACAAAAAATGTAGAATTGATTCCTCTTTTACTTTGGCATTCTTTCACATTCCACTATGATCCAAAATGAAATAACTAATATGTTTAAATACCTCATCACACACAAATCAAAACACATTGGCTCACTCATACAACACATTTAATTGATGCTACACTAACTAGATAACCATATATTCATATCTACAACCAAACTATTATTGATTGACAGTTTTAATATTTATTAAGTATAGTAATTATCTATAAGTTACCAGTTAGACCAAATTGATAAAAAAGAACTAGGTGTTCAAAGAAAGTTATAAGAGGCACAAAGAATTAATAATGTAATATCTAAGCTTTTTATATTAGACAATCATGTTAATTACAAATCTGTAATTTGAAATTGAGACAAACAATTCAATTTCCTATTTTCACTTATCCATTTATATCCTCTCATCCACTAAATCAAATGTACTTGGAAAAAAAAAACTAATAATAATATGAAAATTATGAAAAAATAATTCAAAAGTTTGAATTGTTAGACATTCAATTACGTCAAATCCTTTTGTAGTGTGACTCCACTGGATTATTTATATGGTCGGTACATTTATCCTTATTAGAGGGTATCATTCAATTTTGTTAGATTTTATATGCAATCACATGACATAAAAGTTTGTCAATTTTGGATTTTGATTTTTTGAGGGTTAGTTATGATGTTTTAAGCATTGAATGTTTGACCATAGATAGATTTTCTTCTAAATTTGAAATAGTCAAGTCCTTATGACACTTGAAATTTTTGTTGCTTTTGGACTAAAAAAACATGAGCATTTAGAAGGTTTAAACCATTAAAAGCTGTTGAACGTTTCTACTTGCTTTGGCTTTAAGTCAACGGAATGTAAATCATAAAGAAATTTAGATTTGCTTCATTTTGAAGCTACTTACCTATCATTGTATCTCATATTTTTTTCGACCACTTTTGGTTTTATTTTTAAAAAATGCAATGTTTTTTTGTTTGTTTTGGAAACATAAAACCCATCAACTATGCTTATGAGGGGAAACTTTCTTTATGCGTCTTCATTTTTTTGGTGGCTTAAAATGTTCTATTTAAACTCAATGAGATAAAGAATGAATGCAATTTCATCTATTGCATTGTTGATCTTAGAAGAGTTTGAGCAGCTACAAAAATACATGTTTCTAATAATAGCTTTTGTTTCTTTGTGCATCTATGTGTTTGAATTAATGTAATGCTGTTGTAGATGATAAAATTCATTCGGAATAGCTTTTTCCTTGGTTTTTATTACCATGAAAAGATAATAATTGGAAGAACTAGATAAAGAAGTTGGCTAAATGTTTTATTTCTAATTTTGCCTATTTTGTTTTCTATCAATAGGAAAAAGAGTGGCAAGAAAATTTACAATCCTAAATTTTAATGTCATTGCTTAAACTTTGTTGCATAAGCCTATTCCGTTCATTTGAACACTTATGTATTGTATTTTATTTTTTATGGTTGTGACATTTTGATTAATTTGATTTAGGTGTAAACTTTCTTTGTTTAATGACATCTTTATTCTTTAAATTGATAATAATAATTTTTTTTTATAGATTGAAATTAATTTATGTTTATAATTGAGTCAAAGTTTAGAATACTTATTGATTCATAATAGTTTTTAAAATTTTATCTCTCCACATTTTTAACATAAATTTTATTTATAAAATAAAGATATGCTAGTTTATTCCAATAAAATCATATTAATTGCACCGAAGGCGTCTCTTATATGAGATGAACCGACTGATTATTAAAATCAATGGTTCAAAATTGACAAAAACTCATGCAAGACCATTCAAACAGTTTTGTCCCTTGATTTTTATCCTCCTCCTCACTGGTTGTACAGGAAAGTACACTGCTTATATCTCATCATTCCTTCTAGTTTTTTGTATCACCATCCCATTAGTTTTATTTCTGCCATCAGATCCATTGCCATGTTAGTTACTGTTCTTTTGAATTGGATGGCTCGGAAGCTAGCTAGGTTTCCAGAATGAAGAACACATGTAAAGGCAGATGGCAAAACTATGCCAACCACCTACTTTTCTCCACGAGAAAAGCAAACATGTTTCTTGTCAAAAATATCCATTGTAAATGCTATTTTGAATACCATGAAGACCATTGCAAAAATTGCCAATTCCAAAGATTAAACCTGTTAAGAGTGTGCCTTCTGCAGACATACAACCAAAAATGAATAAAAATGAGTGATTTTGAGATCCATTTACAAGTACATACAATGAAAAATATAAAATTTGTCACTGGTTTAGCTAAAAAAACAGAGGTTGACATGGCTAGTAAGAACATAAAGATAGACGTCGTCAATCTGTGTCAATGACGCAAAACTAATAAACAAACTTTTAAAAGAAGAAAATCTTAAACATTGCATAATCGAATTTACCAACAATCAACCCATCTCTCCAAAAGCTTTTCTAAGAAGTATTTTAAAAACACATAACCTTGTAGCTAATTTCCACTTTCAAAAGCAAGAGAAAAGTGCATGATTTCAACATCAGTCATTCCAATGCTATTCTGGAGGAGACTCTAATTAGAAGAATGTAGTACAACACATTGTCCTCTACCAGAAGCACTCCACAATCTAACCAACTGAGTTATTTTCCCTCCATATTGGTCCTGAGCGAATATGGAGTATGGTTTGTGCAGTCAAAAAATATTTTTGAAGCTCTAGTATGATAAGTGCTAACCTGATATTACCCTCTTCCTGAAATAGTGGTTTGGATACCATCTTCATAAACTTCATTTTGGAACATGTTTGCTTTGACTCCTCTTTACCCTAGTGAACATTGTTCTTACCACAAAAAAATCCCCAATAATGCAGTATTTGTATTACAAACAAGACTGTCCTAGCCCATAATCTGAACATACATAAAAATTTCAGATTTAAAGGTCAAACTTAAATCAATGTATCTCAAGAAAAAAAGTTGAGATGGGTAGATATGAAAAGAGTTGAGAAGGAAGAAATTCTGAACTTTGACTTTAAAAATAACAAATAACGGATCATTTACATTTTATAATATCATTCTCCCTCCCCTGGAACAGTGGTGAATTTTGTGAGTGTTGTTTTAGTGGGCTTGTTTCCCAGAGCCAAAGAAGAGTCCCCCACAGAGTGAAGAATCAGTCAGCCAACTGAACTACTGCCAACTTAACAGAAAATAAAAACACAACTGTCAACAACATAGCCCAAACACAACATTGTGTCCATATTACTACACATCCCCCTATGTCTCCTTCATTTAATTTACTCCAAAAATCATCTCAATTGTTGTTTTTTTGCATCACGTTGGAAGTGACATTTTGCTTGAGGGTGTAAGAAATATACATTCACACAGCGTGTAATGAAACACACACTTAACAAAGAGGGTTTCACTGAGACCAAAGGGTCGATTATCCAGAGCAAGTGGCAGAGGAGAAAAGGCCAAGAGAAAGAGTTGTATAAGAAGGGGAACATTCTCTATTTAATGGTTTAAAAATGTTGAATCTCATCTCAATCATCATTTGTTGCAGGCGCAATCCATGGCTGGACACTCACCTACCACTAGGTATAATATTAAGAAGAGATGTGTCAAACCTCTATCTCTGCAATAGATAAGCAAGACGTTTCACAAAACCGCTCTTTCTCTTGGCGATTTTTACTAAACCAGTGTTGGGAAAAGTGAAATCTAATTCTATGGCCTTTTGAGGTGTACCTCTGAGTGGAGGTATAAATTTCCTACGTGGTGCTTGATGACTTGAGACTTTGTCATATTTTTATCCTCAGAACTCTTGAGTTTTTGTTATCTTTTAGTTTGCATAGTAGTAGTGATGTATTGGAAGTTGACTATATGTATTCCATATGTTAAGCTTGAACTTATTAAATCATGCTTTATCTTTGCCAATCTATTCCTGCAGCCACGCCATTTATTCTTGTTTCCATGCGGATTATTTAGGGCAATATCATATGTGAATTAATAGATGTGTTAATTAAATAAAATGCGTATGTATGTCCTTGTATGTTATTTCTGTTGTAGTGCAAGTAATAAATGATGTCGCGGTGGATATTCGCCTATCGTGCCTGATGAAGGGAAGGATACGTAAGAGATAACTGAAGATCAAACCGTAGAAGAGCTGAGCAAGCATAAGGAATGACATAAGCAGAGCACAAGCAACACTACCAATGTCTAACTTCAGTGGGCATTGAATTTGCAAATACCGCCATGGCATGCAAAGACTATGGTTCGGTTTAGATCCATGTTTCCTGCAGCATAGCTCCGGTTATATTCTTTATCGGTCTATCATCCGCCTCTTCTTCTGGGCATGATTTGTGTGGTCTATTGTAGTTGATTTCTTTTTAATAAATAGCTCTTCTTCTTCTTCTCAATGTTAGTTAGATAGAAGAGAGAAGACTAGAGCAAAGAATTTTTGATAAACATTCTTGAGTTTCTTTTCATATTAAAACTATGTAATCACTTTCAGAAAGCAATGAATAAAGTTATGTTATTCTGATCTGTTAAGAGTTGTTTTCGGGAAGCTTCGTATCACTCATCCAAGGGGGCCCACTTGGTGAGTGATCTTGTGCGTTCGTTAAAATTAGTTTTCTTTCCTTAGTAGCGGTAGAAGTTCTTGTGTTGATTGTTCCTATAGCCACTGGAAATAGATCCACTGACTGTTCCTGCAACCAAGCCAAAATAGAGTAACAGTAACTTCTGTTTATTGTCATTGAATTTGTCCAGTATTGCTATTATGAGTTTATGCAAAAGTCTTCATGTAGCCTTTTCATAGTTTCCATTCTTGTTTACCTTTTTCTGCATAATGTTAGTTGCTGCAGTAATGTAGAATAGCTGTTGCAGGAACTTAGTGCATATATAGTGTAGACCCATTTCAAGTACCACGTCCCTGGGTTGACAATCAAATGAACACTAGCTATGGAAATAGTGACTTTATCAAATAAATGTCCAAACTTCGGGTTGAGACTTCAATTGGAGTTATTATTCTTATTGTTGGGTTGAACATTTTTGGCGCCGTTGTCGAGGATGGTGTCAAACTAAGAACCTGTTATGGTTATTATTTTTTCAGTTTTCAATTAATTGTTTTTCTTTTGGTATATCGGATTGTTCGAAAAATTTCATGAATCTGCATGTATAGACGAAGAAGAGATGTTCTAGGGAGATTTCTGCCTAGTCATCCTAATCATGCAGAAAATAATTCCTCAGATATAAATCCTTTTGCTGAACTTTATCAAACTATAGAGAATTTGAATCACCCTGAAGTTGAATTCCCAGAAGGTACTCTTCATTTCCTCTTTGGACCTCAAGAAGAAGAATTTCATATAGTAACAACCCCCACAAGTCCAATGCAAGGAAACCCACCTCCTGGTGGAAATAATCCACCACCACAACCAGACCCAACATTTGAGTTCCCCATATCTGATCAGCATGATAATGCCAATCTCAAGAACATTACAACTTCTTCTCTCCCTAAATTCTATGGATTGGTGACAGAGGACCCAGACACATTTCTGTTTGAGTTTGATGTTCTCTGTAGGAGTTTTGACTATACTACAGATGCCCATAGACTCAAAAAATTTCCCACCACCTTGAAGGAGACATCCTTGAGATGGTTTATGAGCTTGGGTAGTAGCACAATCAATACATGGGATGTGATGAAATGGTTGTTTCTTGAAAAATACAAAGATTATTGTAGAGGCATTGATCGTCATGGGGATGATATCTTTAGAATGACACAGAAAGAAGATGAGAGTCTTGAAGATTATTTGGAGAGGTTTTTGTTTAGTGTCAAAAAGTCCAAACATAGTACTCTCAATGAAGATTCCCTCAAGTTGATATTTTTGAGGGGAATCAATGATGAATGCACTGATTCTTTGGATCTTATGGGAGTAGGTGACATTACACAGTCCACTTGGGCTGAAATAGGACAAATTTGTAAGAAGTATTCCAGATCTGCTTCTAAGAAGAACAGGCGTTTCAAGCCAGGAGCACCATTATCAACATCTGGTACTGGAGTTTCTAGATTGGAACTTAGCCATTTATTGAAGGACTTTAAGGAGGACATTATAAATAATATGGCTACCCAATTGGATACACTTGCAGCAAAGAAGAAGCATGAAGAATCTGATGCATTTCTTGTAGAATTTTGCCCTCATTGTAGACAACAAAAAAAGGATTGTCGATGCAAAATGGTTGCAAATGTGGAAGTTCCTGACTTCAAGCCAATACAAGGTGAGGATGAGCAAGTCTTCTACGTTTCTCAAAGAAGGCCAAATTTCCAAAGACAAGGTATGCCTCCCGATCCACTTTCTTTTTCTGGTTATAGTGGAAATTCTTATGTGCCAAATAATCAATGGCAACCACCTTATGCTCAAAATCTTTGTAATTATCAAAACTAGTATGGTTCTCAAGCCCAAGGGTAGCATTTTGGTAATCAAATGCCACAGTGGCAACAGCCACAAGGGAATTGGTATCCACCTCAAAGCCAAGGAAGTCAGTTTCAAGGGAATTGGCAACCTACTTCTCAATGGAGAGGGAGTCAGCCATGGAATCCCCAATCTTCCGGTTATCAACAGCCTATTCAACCACAACCTCCTGCAATAATGCCTCCTCCTGTAGCCACTGCAGTCCCACCTAAGCTAATGCAGTTGCCTACTCAACCATTACCAAATCCTAATATTAAACCTCAACAACAACAACAAGCTTATTCAACAAATTTTAATCAATACCCTGCCTATTCTCTATCTCTAAGTGATATTCACCTCCGATCTGGGACAAAACTCTCTAATCCATCTCCTCCAGTTATCACTGAGGTACAAGAAGAGCAAGAAACCTCTGATCCAACAGATGCAATACCTCAAAAGCATATATTACCACCATTTCCCCAGAGATTGCAAGTAAAGGAAGTTCCCACAGAATAGGAGCAAGGCTTTGATATTATAGATCAGCTGAAGCATATTTGTGTTAAAATTCCATTGTTGCAAGCAATAAAAGATGTTCCCATATATGGTAAGGCACTGAGAGAAGCATGTCTAAAAAAACCTAGCAGAAAGAAGAAGGATCCACAAATAGTGCATGTTATGGGTCAACTGGCAGATATTATGTTAGACAAGGTTGCAATTCCAAAATATTATGATCCAGGTAGTCCTATTGTAACTATAGTCATTAATGGCAACCAGATAAGAAATGTTTTAATTGATTTAGGGGCAACCATTAATGTGGTGACAAGAGAAGCAATGAACAAGCTTGAAATCAATAGTTTAAGGCCTACACCCATAGTTCTACAACTTGCTAATAGCTCTACAGTGAGACCTGATGGTATAATTGAAGATGTAGTGGTTATTTTGGATTCCTGGGAATACCCTGTAGACTTTATGATTCTATCTCCAAAGGCAACATTGGGAGGATATCCAGTGATTTTGGGAAGACCTTGGCTTGCCACAGCTAATGCATATATTGGATGTAGATCAGGGGATATGACTATTTCATATGGGAATTCTACAAAAACATTAGCCTTGTATTCTCTTGCACAACCCCAACTTGATCAACAACAAGCCATTTGGCCTATTTTGGGAGAGGAATTTGAGGGAGTTGACTCTATTAATCACCTTATGATGATTAATCGAGGGCCATTCATGCAATTACATGATAAAGACTTAATTCTTTATAAAATTATGATAAATGAGTTGATATAAGAACAACAATTGCAGGAGTTGGTTCCAAATATTGCAAGTTTGAACTTTCTTGCAGCCACTGATATATTGCATACTCTGTTGCCGCAGGAAGTATCTTCTTCTCATTTTTCTGATATGAACCAGATTGATCTTACTATCAAGATAGAAGTTGATTTGAATAAATGTTTGAATATCAATAGAGATCTTTCAGCTACTCAAAAAGAGGCCCTTGTGGACTTGCTGAAATATCATAAAAATGCTTTTGCATGGGATTACAAGGATATGCATGGGATAGATCCAATAGTTTGCACCCACCATATCTATATAAAAGAAGAGTGTTGCCCACTCAGACAGCCTCAAAGAAGAATCAATCCTACCTTAAAAGAGATAGTTAAAGAAGAATTGCAGAAGTTGTTAAAGGTCGGGTTTATCTATCCTATCTCTGATAGCCAATGGGTATCACCTTTGGTCATAGTCCCTAAGAAAGGAGGAAAATGGAGGGTATGTGTTGATTATAGAGCCCTAAACTTGGCAACAAGAAAGGATCATTTTCCATTACCATTTGTGGATTAGGTATTGGATTCCTTGGCTGGTAAGAGATACTTTTCATTCCCTGATGGATTCAGTGGTTACAATCAGATTCAGATAGCCCCGAAGGATCAAGAGAAGAAAACATTTTCTTGTCCTTGGGGAACATATGCATATTCCGTTCTTCCTTTTGGATTGTGTAATGCTCCAGCCACTTTTCAAAGAGCAATGATCAGTATCTTTTCTGATATTTCTCAAGACATCATGGAAATCTATATGGATGACTTTACAACTTATGGTTTTGAATTTGAACAAGCATTAGGGAATCTGAAATTTTTTTTTGTAGCGATGTGAGGACTATAGTTTGTCATTAAATAGTGATAAATGCTTCATCATGATGCAAAAAGGAATAGTCCTTGGTCATCATATCTCTGTAAAAGGAATACAGGTGGATCCAACAAAGATTGAAGTCATTCAGAATATCAATGCCCCTATGAAGCAAAAGGATGTAATAAGTTTCCTTGGTCATGCTGGATACTACAGAAGGTTTATCAAAGATTTTAGCAAAATTGCAAGTCCCTTATATTCACTGCTTACCAAGGATATATAATTTAAATGGACCTCTGCATGCAATGAAGCTTTCTTAAAGCTTAAGCATGCCTTGACTCAAGCACCAGTTCTTAAAGGTCCAAATTGGTCTTTACCATTTCAAATCCATATCGATGCATCCGATTATGCAATAGGGGCAATGTTAGGACAGAAGGTTGACAAATTGGAAAATGCAATATATTATGTTAGCAAGAACTTACAGAGACTTGAGTTGAATTACACAGTCACTGAAAAGGAAATGTTAGCTATTATATATGCACTCAACAAATTCAGGCACTATATCACAAGATATCCCATATTTGTGCATACAGATCATACTGCAATCAGATATCTTATGAATAAGCCTTCAATTACTGGCAGATTGGCTCGCTGGTTATTGTTGATGCAGGAATTTGATATCACAGTTGTTGATAAACCAGGGAAGTCTAATGTGGTTGCAAACTATCTTTCAAGACTTTAGTTATAAGAAGATTCTACAGTGATAGATGATGCTTTTCCAGATGAACATTTATTTCTTATCCAAGCTCATACTCCCCGGTATGCTGATATTGCCAATTATTTAGCTACTGCTAAAATGCCAATTCATTTCTCTCCTAAGGAAAGAAGATTGTTAGTTGAAAAAAGTTTTAACTTCTCATGGATTGTTGATTGTTTGTTTTATACTGGGCCTGACCAAGTCATGAGAATATGTGTGAGAGAAGATGAAACATATGATATCTTGCATGCATGTCATGATGAGCCATGTGGAGGACATTTTGCTGCCAAAAGAACAACACTCAAAGTACTAAAAACAAGATACTATTGGCCCACATTACACAAGGATGCAACACAATATACAAGGAAATGTGATATATGCCAACATATGGGAAGACCTACAAAATTTGATGAGATGCCATTATATCCACAAATATCAGTAGCACCATTTGATAAATGGGGTTTAGATTTTGTTGGCCCAATTGATCCACCTTCTAATGACAAATCCTACATTTTGGTATTTACAGACTATGTAACAAAATGGGTGGAAGCTCGTGCCATGACACATGCAAGAGATAATAAGGTGGTTGAGTTTCTTTATGAAGAGATATTTACAAGATATGGAGTACCAAGAGAGATTGTCTCAGACCAGGGATCTCAATTTACTTCAACAATGATAGCAGCTTTGGTCAATGAATACAATATAAGGCATAGAAAATCAAATCCATATCATCCACAAGCTAATGGATAGGTAGAAGTTACAAATAGGGAGCTTGAGGCTATTCTTACCAAAACAGTATGTGTTCATTAAAAAAACTGGTCTCGTAGGCTTTCAGAAGCAATTTGGGCATACAAAACAACTTGGAAAACACCAATTGGTTTTACACCTTTTGAGATGGTTTATGGAAAAGCAGCAATGATGCCTATTGAATTTGAGTATAAAACTCCAAGGACAACTTTACAATTAAATATGACATTATCTGAAGCACAGAAAGAACGTATTTAGCAATTGAATGTTCTAGATGAATGGAGGAAAATAGTTGTCCAGCAAACATAACTGATTCAAAATTAGAGAGCAAAGTGGTATGATAAGTATATCAAAGAGAAGAAGTTCAAAGAAGGTGACTGGGTAGTACTGTATGATTCTAGATATAAATATGCTATGGGGAAGCTACAAACCAGGTGGCTAGGTCCATATGAGATAGAAGAAGTTTTCAATAATGGAGCTATTCATTTGACCACAATTGATCCTGTTCGGTTTAAGCTTTTGGTGAATGGTCACCAACTGCGTGTGTATCATAAGCCAGCCACTAAAGAAGAGTTCCTGCAACAATTTTACCAAAAGGATGAAACAAAGGTTCCTGCAGCAACTGACAAGGTTCCTACAACAACTGACAAGGATCCTGCAGCAACTGATCAGCTTCCTGCTACAATTGAGCAAAGTAATAAAGGTAAGGTTCCTGCAGCCACTGCAGTGAACATGCTCGTCGCTTCATAATTCTTCAAGCATCATTTCACAATAAATATTTCCATATCTTATGGGAATATTCTTCTTCATAAATGAAATTCCATCCACGTCATTCCATCCCACTTTCTTATCTGTCATTTCACTTCATTCTGCCATCATTTTTGTACGACTGCAGGTATGTACATATTGTGTTTTGTTTTAATTACGCATTTATTATTTCATTATGATTATGCCTTTTTAAATCCGCTACACTCCTTGAAATCTCGTCCGCTTGTGTGGACACGTGCTAGGCTAAGTTGGGGCAGTGTTTTATGGTTCAGTTTCCAAAGTTAGAGATTATCCGCTCTTTTTGGTACTTAGAATTGATTGCTTGCCATCATTGTTTAACAAGTTATTATTTCACGCAAGGAAATAATAAATTCTGCCGCCAAAATTGAGATATGTATGGAATTATTAATTTAGTAAGTCTGTTGGATATTTGGGTCCTCTGTTTCTTAGCTGCAGAGTGTTCTATACTAGCAGAGTAAGAGATGGGTGGTGATCTAATCCGCCATGAGCCAACAGTTCATGAGGTGTTGCTACAGGATGCTCTTTGTGAGCATCATTTTAGAAACCATGGCTAGCTGGATTACTTTTTGAAAATCAGAGACTTTAATGAAGAAATAGTTGCAAAATTTATGCATTCCTTCAATGAAGGAGAAGCTACGGTTAAAGGTTTAAGGGTTATTGCTACGGAGCAGTGAATAGCAGAAGTAACAGGGTTGCTGCATGCTGGGGAACTATTTCCAGAATCAAAAGACGCAAGGAGCGCCATAGTAGAGTTCACAATTCCCACGGATGGACCTCTACTGGTGGATAAGCAAGGAACTAGAAGGGTTTCCCTGCCAATAGAGTGGCCTCAGGTAGCTTTGTATGTCATGAAATACATTACTTGTGAAGGGAGATATTCAAATCTACATTCACCGCATTTTAAATTACTTAGTCATTTACGGCATGGCCGGAGGGTGAATGTCCCTAATTTTCTATACCTCCTCATTTCTACAAGCGCTAAGGAGACACACAAAAATGGAAATCGTTCTATTAGCCATCATGGATTGGTTAAACTGCTTGTAGAACGTTCCCTTAGAGATGTTTCACAGATGGAATGGGGAGTATTTGAGGATATACTACAGTTTAGGGTTGAAGATGCTTCTGTTGCAGAGAATCCGCCGGTTGAAGAAGGAAATGTTGCAGAACCCTCTTCTCCCGTAGTTGCTGCAGAGGATGATTTACTTGTTGCTGAAGGAGCTGCGATTAATATGGAAGAAGAGATGGGTGAAGCAAATATGGAACAACCCTCTACCTCTCTTCAAAGAGAGTCACCGATTTCTAGGAGAAAAGGGAAGGAGTTGGGAAGGAATGAAACAGATGAAGAACCCATAGTCCAGCTACAGGAAACTCAAATTTCTCCTGCAACCAAGAGACGTAGGACAAAAAGAAAAACTCATGCAGCAACTGAAACCATTCCTATAGCCACTCCAAAAGTTTATGTGAGAAGAACATGAAGTAGGACCCAAAAGGCTCATCCAACAGGTGATCTAAAAGAGGTTATTGCAGTGGAAACATTAGAAGAAGGAAGCCCTACGGATATTGAAATACAAGAAGAAGGAAGCCTTGCAGATGCTGAAATCCAGGTAGAAGTTGATGAAGATAGATTGTAAAATCTTGCTTTTGTGGCACAACAGCTTGAGGAGGTTAATGAAGAAATTTCATAGCAACTTGAAGAAACCGTTGAAGAAAATCTAGAGCAGTTTGAAGAGACTGTTGGAGACACTTCACATCAGTTTGAGAAAAATATTGGAGAGATGCCAACACAGATTGAGGAATTTATTGAAGAAATCCCATGGCCTAAGGTAACACTTATTAGACCTCCTTCATCCCTAAGCAATTTATCCATTGCTTTAACATTTTATAGACAATGGGAAATAGAGAGGGCTAGGTTGCAAGGGATTATTGATAAACAACAAAAAGAAATAGAAAAGAGGGATAACAAAATTGAGGAATTAGAGGCTAAGGTTGAAACAATTGCTAGTATGGTCCTTGAATTGATGCAATGTAGGGCACCTCCAAGGGTTTATTCTGTGCATTTGAATGAGCGGTATTTAAATTTCAAATTGAACTGCATTGTTAGGGACCTTGGCCCCTCTTTAGAAACCCTTGAAGAATTATTTTATGTTTACCAAACCTCTCCACCAGCTGTGAAGAATTTGCTATGTGAATTTTATTTACATAACTATGTTGTACCCTCAGACAGTGAGTGGAACCCTTTATTATAAATTGGGGATATCCATATCAAAGCTTTAATGTCATGGATCCAGAATGAGATCAGCATGGGGACACAAGCCAGAGCATATAAAGATTTAGAGTTTGATTGTCCATTTCCATTAAGGAGAGAATCAAAAGAACCAAGAGTTATTTATTATGAATGGCATAAATTACTGGTAAGGGATGATGTTAGAAAACTAGTGCTTACAATGAGAGAAGAAATCTATCAAGCATATGAGCATCTAGTTCAGACTGACAGAGCAACTGCAATAGATGGGTTAACTCAATGCTAGAATAACTTACCAGATCAATTAAAGCAGGGGGAACCTTATTCACTGCAAAATTTTCAAGCAGCTATGCAAAGGCCCCCCAAATATATATAGCTAGGCAGAGAGAAAACCAACAACTGGCTACCACTGATCTTTCAGCCTCCTATTCTCATGTGGCCACTGTTGGGATGTCAGCCTACGGATCAGCCCTATGATGCAGTCACAAAAGAATCAGCCAGACGGTCTAGGCTGGAAAAAATGAAGGGATTTTATTGGAATTTGGCTTCAGGAGGAACAGGTCAAGGAACCATTAGTGATCTGAGAGTTAGTGCAAGAGTTAGAAATTTTCCTTTTGCTGTAGGATCAGCAAGCTCTTAAAGTTGGGGGGCATGATGAGTTGAGACTTTGTCATATTTTTATCCTCAAAACTCTTGAGTTTTTGTTATCTTTTGGTTTGCATAGTAGTAGTGATGTAATTGAAGTTGACTATATGTATTCCATATGTTAAGCTTGAACTTATTAAATCATGCTTTAGCTTTGCCAGTCTATTCCTGCAGCCACGCCATTTATTCCTACAGCCATGTGATTTATTCCTGTTGCCATGCGGATTATTTAGGGCAATATCATATGTGAATTAATAGATGTGTTAATTAAATAAAATGCATATGTATGTCCTTGTATGTTATTTCTATTGTAGTGCAGGTAATAAATGATGTTGCGGTGGATATTCGCCTATCACGCCTGATGAAGGGAAGGATACGTAAGAGATAACTGAAGATCAAACCGTAGAAGAGTTGAGCAAGCATAAGGAATGGCATAAGCGGGGCAAATACTGCCATGACATGCAAAGACTGTGGTTTGGTTTAGATCCATGTTTCCTGCAGCATAGCTCCAATTATCTTCTTTATCGGTCTATCATCCGCCTCTTCTTTTGGGCATGATTTTTGTGGTCTATTAGTTGATTTCTTTTTAATAAAGAGCTCTTCTTCTTCTCAATGTTAGATAGACAGAAGAGAGAAGAATAGAGCGGAGGATTTTTTATAAACATTCTTGAGTTTCTTTTCATATTAAAACTATGTAATCACTTTCAGAAAGAAATGAATAAAGTTATGTTATTCTGATCTGTTAAGAGTTGTTTTCGGGAAGCCTCATATCACTCATCCAAGGGGGCCCACTTGGTGAGTGATCCTGTGCGTTCGTTAAAATTAATTTTATTTCCTTAGTAGTTGTAGAAGTTCTTGTGTTGACTGTTCCTGCAGCCACTGGAAACAGATCCACTGACTGTTCTTGTAGCCAAGCCAGAACAGAGTAACAGTAACTTCTGTTTATCAACATTGAATTTGTCTAGTATTGCTTTTATGAGTTTATGCAAAAGTCTTCATGTAGCCTTTTCATAGTTTCCATTCTTGTTTACCTTTTTCGGCATAATGTTAGTTGTTGCAGTAATGCAGAATAGCTATTGCAGGAACTTAATGCATATATAGTGCAGACCCATTTCAAGTACCACGTCCCTGGGTTGACAATAAAATGAACACTAGCTATGGAAATAGTGACTTTATCAAATAAATGTCCAAACTTCAGGTTGAGACTTCAATTAGAGTTATTATTCTTATTGTTGGGTTGAACAACGCTCCAAAGAAGACATGGATTCTAGGCATTTAGGGATAATTTATTGAGGAACAATTCATTCACAAGTATACAGATATACGTACAATTTAAAACAGAATGTTTAGTGGGTATATGTTTTTGTTTTCCTAAGAGGAGATAAAATTATTATAAAAATAATTATACAAAATAAATATATAATTAAATATATAATAATTTATCTTAAGAGCTCTCTACATATAACTTTCTATCCCACCATCTCTCCCTTTGTCTTTCTCTCTTCTTCTTTTGATCTCTCTCTCTCTCTCCATATTTCACTCAGTATAGTACACACACATTCATTTCCCATTTCCCCCTCCATGTCTCTATCTATATATCCGTCTCACACTTATGCACACCATGACTCTCTCTCTCTCTCTCTCTCTCTCTCTCTCTCTCTCTCTCTATGTATATATATATATATATATATATATATATATATATATATATATATATATATATATATATATATATATATATATATATATATATATATATATATATATATATATATATATATATGGACTTCTCTCTACCTCTCTATATATCACATCTTATATCTTAATCTTTTTATCTCTCAATAACCCTCTCTCATTATCTCCTGCTTTCTATCTTTATTTCTCCCTTTTCCTCTCCTTTCATCAGACCCTCTATGTTTTCCAAGTTATATATCTCTATCTCCCTCTCTCTATCCTTATCTCTCCCTCTACCTCTATCTCTCTATCTATTTGTCTTCCTCTTCCTCTCTCACTTTATCTTCATCTCTCTTTGTCTCTTCGTCTCTCTCTTCCCCTCTCTCTTAGACCTCTATATCTACATCTATTTCCCTCTCTATCTCCATCTCTCCATATTTCTTCTTTCATCTCTCCCTCTATCTCTATCTCATTATCTAGATCCATTTCTCTACCCCTTTACCTGTTCCTCTCTCTATCTTTATCTATATATAACTTCCTATATTTTATATTTTATATTTTATATACTTTAAATTAATTCATTATTATTTTAAAATCATAGTTTAAAACATTAACATTATATATATATTTTAAATAGTATTAGAGCTATATTTATAATTATCTATTATATTCTATAATAAAAATTATTAAATATAAATATAATATAACATACAATTAAGGTATAATATTTTTACTAAAAATATTTTTAAAATAATTGATTATAGTTAATTTTTATTATAAATTAGATTCTATAAAAGAGATTATTGCATATTATAAATATAACATAATATACTATATATTGTAAATTAAATCAATATGTACAAATCTAACAACCTTACCTCTATCTCCCTCTCTATTTGTGTCCCCTATCTCTATCTCCTTGCCTCTCCCTGCATCTCTCTCTCTTTCCCTCTATCATTCCCAATATATCTCTCTCTCTCTCTCTCTCTCTCTCTCTCTCTCTCTCTCTCTCTCTCTCTCTCTCTCTCTCTCTCTCTCTCTCTCTCTCTCTCTCTCTCTCTCTCTCTCTCTCTTTCTATCCCTATCTATCCCTCTCTTTATATCTCTCTACTTATCTATCCTCTCATTATTTCTCTCTATCCCCCTCCCTCTCTTTACTATTTATATAGGTCTCTCTCTCTCTCTCTCTCTCTCTCTCTCTCTCTCTCTCTCTCTCTCACACACACACACACACACACACACACACACACACACACACTCACTCACACACACACACACACACACACACACACACACACAATTTCTCTCTCCCTCTATCTATCTCTCTCTCTCTTACACACACACTCCCTATTTCTCCCTCCCTTTATCTTTATCTCTCTATATCTCTCTATTACTTGTATCTATCACCTCATTTATCTCTCTCCTGGCCCCTTTATCTCTTTCTTCTCATATCTCTCTCTCCCTCTTTATCTTATCTCATTATCACTATCTCTCTCTCTAATTTACTCTTTCTCTTCTTCCATCTCTCTTAATCTTTCTTTATATATTTCTCTCTCTACCTCTCTCTATATTTTATATCCTATCTATTTCTCTATCATTATCTCCTTCTTTCTATCTTCATTTCTCCCTCTCCCTCTTCCTCTATCCTTTTATCTCTCCCTCTCTCCATAGTTATCTCTCACCCCTTCTATATTTCTTGTGTTGTACATATGTCTCATTTTCTCTCTCCCTCTCTATCATTCCCAGTATATCTATCTCTCCATCTCTCCCTCTTTCTATCCCTATCTATCCCTCATTTTATATCTCTACTTCTCTAGATCCTCTCTCTATTTCTCTCCATCCCCCTCGCTTTCTTTACAATTTATATAGCTCTCTCTCTCTCTCTCTCTCTCTCTCTCTCTCTCTCTCTCTCTCTCTCTCTCTCTCTTACACACACACACTCCCTATTTCTCCCTCCCTTTCTATACCTTTATCTCTCTATCTCTTTCTATTACTTGTATATATCACCTCATTTGTCTCTTGAACTCTTAGCCCCCTTATCTCTTTCTTCCCATATCTTCCTCTCCCTTTATTATCTCATTATCACTATGTATCTCCCCCTTATTCACTCTATCTTTTCTTCCATCTCTCTCTATCTCCCCCTTATTTCTACTTCCCTATCTCTATATCTCTATATTTCCCCCTCTCTATCTCTCTTCCTCTCTCTCACTCTTGCCCCTCTATATTTATCTCCCTATCTCTTCCTCCTCTCTATTTATATCTCATTATTCACTCCATCTCTCCTACTCTAGATATATCTATCTCTCTATTCCTATCCCACCTCCTGCTACTCTCTATCCATATCTCTCTACCTTTATCTCCCTATCTCTTTATCTATTTCCCTAAACCACTCTATCTATTGATCTATCTTCCCCTCTCTCCCCCCTCCTCTCTCTCATATTAACTCCATCTCTCCTACTCTACATCTCTATCTCTCTATTTCTATCTACCTTTCTCTCACTCCTCTCTATATCCATATCTTTCTCTACCTCCCTGTATCATTATATATCTTCCTCTCTCCCTCTCCCTCTACCACTCCATCTATATTGAGATATCCCATATTTCTCTCTCCCTCTCTTTATATTTCCCTCTCTTCATCTCTATTTGTCAAGATCTAACTCTCTTTGTTTGTATCTCTCTTTATCTCTCTATCATTATCACTCTCCCGCTCCTACCTTTATGTCTCCTTATTTTTCTATCTCTTTATCACTCTATCTTAACATCTATATCTCTATCCATCTCTCCATCTGCCCCTCCTCTTCCTTCATATCTCTCTATCTCTTCCTCTCTAGCTCTCCCTCTCTATCTTTATCTCTTTCTAGACATATCTCCCTCTCTCTATTCATCCATTTCTATCTCTCACCCTCTATATATTTATCTATTTCATCTCTATCTATCCCCATCTCCTCTCTTTTTATCTCTCCCTCTACTCTCTTCATATCCCTCTCCTTCCCCATCTCCATCTCATTGCCCTTCCTCCCCCCCACCCCGTCTATCTCTCTCACTCCCTATTGGTAATGGACAAGTAGTTGATTTGAAGTTAGCACTTCTCCACTAACCTCATGTGTTGTGCAAAAGTATGAAAATAATAAAACAAAAATTTCCTAATTGTCCTTCCAAAATCTTTTTGGCGTACCCATTGCACACCAAGATGCAATTGCTAGTATGATACTATCTTTGACTATTTAAACCAAAAGTTTCAAAGTCTAATTAATGAATTTGTGAAATAAACTTATGAAAGAAGCAAAATTAATACTCACAACTAGACTCTTGGAATCTATTTTTGAATTAGATTGTAAAAAAACTGAAATTGTAATAACAGATCTGAAAGACTAAAAAGAAGGATAGAAGAGACAGAGAAAAAAATATATATGAATAACAAAATAAAAATAAAAATAAAAATTGACAACCAAACTCTCTTCTTCTTAAAAAAAAAACAAGGGTCACACTTAAAAGAATATGGGAAAAGAGGGAAATTCGACTTAAGCCAGCTACTAAAAAGAAGAAAAAAGGGAAATAAATAATAATAAAAGAAAAATGCGACATGTCAGGAATACAGCCTAACGATCTTCTGTAAAAAAGACGAAGGAAACTTTACGAATATTTTAAAGACTCGGATTATAAAATTTTGGTATATTTTACATATAAATTTTATCTTAGGTTTTCAAACAGCATTTTTGGTAGTTGTTAAATCCAGTAGACAGCAACGCCGCTATACCTGCCAAAGATAACCCACCAAACCTGAGCTACAAACGATGCAAACAAGTCAGCTACCTTCAAAAATAACGGCGATAATTTTTTCCAAGGGCATAATCTAGGTATATTCCGTTAAACACAAAACAAATGCAAAAATCTATACTTGACAGAGTCACCTGCACGTACCCTGTTCAAAACAGCTTAGCTTGGTGGAACGTAAACGGAATTCTGTTACATGACAGGCATCTTTAACCCCACACATAGTGCGTAACGTATTCTCTTGCAGGCCGATGGTAAAATGAACGGCGTTCTGTACAGTCGTCATAACGTTGGTTTGTATTTAAAACCTTGTATGTATTGTAATGATTAGGCATTTGCTATTTATGAATTATGATACTCGGTTTAACATTTACTTATTGGAACTGAAAATCCTGAGTGCAGCAGGAAATGGAATTGAAAGTGAATATTATATGCACTTTACACACTTTTTTAAAGTTCTCTCTTGCTATCGGTGGAATGTTTTAGCTTTTCTGAATATCGATCTATCCATGCAATTCGGCAGGCTGTGATAATATAAGACATGAGGATTTGTATAAGTTTACTCTAGTTATGTGACCAAACCCTAAGCAGAAAATCAAAAGACCGAGCGCTGCTTGCTGCTATGGCGTTTTCCTCGACCGAGCAAAACGCGTCTTGTGTAGAGCGGGCAACGGCCTGGCCCTCACGATACGGCCGCGTCTTCCGCCCTGGTCATATGACAGAGCCTGCTCGGCTGTGGCTGAAACGACGTTCTCCTTCGTACTTGATGAGACGAGGGGCGGATGAGCGCAGAGAGTGCTTTCTTCATCCATTCACCTCCTTCCACACTGCCGATTCTCACCAGAGAGTTTTTCATGGCCGATCTGCGCATGTGCAGCTGAGAATTGGTAGAAGCGGAGGAAGAGGAAGAGGAAGAGGGGCAATTCCTATGGAGACTGCAACGGAAGGCGCCGGGGTGATTACTAGGCGAGCAGAGGCACATCTTCCTTGCCGAACCGGACGGAACGGCTGCCCTCTGCCCGGCCTTGGGCGGAACCGAACGGACCGGGGATCGGGCCTGCAGATTTCTCTTTGGCGACACTGATCTGGCCAAGTCGAAAGTGATTACAGGAGAAGAATTGTAATGCTTAGAGGAGAGAGAGGGGGCAAATGAATGGCGTGTGGGGGAAAGGGAGCGCTGAAGGGCAAGGTGGAGAACAGGGGCGCTGGATCTGGTCTTTGAAGAAGCCATTGGATTGCCTTTGGTGTCAAACCGAGTGGAGATCGCTACGTCAATATATAGCCCATCTCATACCGCGGGCGGATTGCGCGTTTTCGGTTGTTTACCGCTTCACGCCCACTTGCTCGGTTTCCTCACCTATCAATTCTAGCTTTGGCGGGCCCAGGTTAGTTAAGGCCATGCAACTCTTTGCCACTTGTTATGCTGCCTGTCCCTTGGAATATAATAATGGTTATCCATTCACCATTGCAGTGAATTCTTACGCAAGTTTTCTCATAACATCAGATTGTATTCTACGCTTTGAATATACGGGGACGGCCCCACAAATGCAATGCTGGCCTTTCGTAGCCTTAGGAAGGCGACTAATGCCATGTTCTAGACAACTAATGAAGCAACCTATACATTATTCCCCGGCAACATCTGTTCCACAACAAAAGGACTTGTATTGACTCTTTCCAATACTAGTTACCACGATGGAGCATGGCAACTGCCTTTCAAATTCCCACCTATATTTTAGGTAAGGTGAATTTGTGTGGATTAAGAGTCATGGAAGTATAGGTAATTTGGCAATGTTCGATGAAATAGCTTTAATCTTGGCTTGGTTGAATGTGCACGAAAATGAACTTTCCTTGGCTCTACTCTAAAGCTAATCTTGATGACTTTACCTTTTAATATCTAGGGGATTGGTCCCATTTAGATATATCTTAGTGGAGTGGTCCAATAACATCGACTATCGAATTATTACTCTTCTTTGTAGTTTCATTGATGGCTATACATGAAAATTGATGCTCTGGAATAGAAATGCCATCTTCACAAAGAGTGACCTTTTATTCTATCAATAAAGAAATTTCCAGCCCACTATTCAACTTGTTGTAAAGTCTATTAGAAATTTTTACTATGCCACTAGATAATGTATAAGTTTTTCCAATACATGAATATGTTGATAATGAAGATCAACAACTTCATTGAAACAAGTGACACATGTTTCCATACTTTCTTTATCTATGATGTCAAAGCTAAAAACCTGGGCGACACCTTTTTGGTGTTCTATTGGTGGATATCCTTTTTCATAGTTACATGAACTTTGATAGTCCATCTTGTTTGAAACGGGTTCAAATTTTTTATAGGTGTAATTGTGACAGGTGCCTTGATTCTAATTTGAGAAGGATTCACGCCAAACAATATTTTTTGAGGAGTTGTCACTCTAGAATTGCTATTTGTGTTAGGATTCACATGTGAATCTGATAAATTTTCCATACCCTGTTCTATATGGTGCTCCTTATCTGTATAAAATGGAACAGGTTCACTGATTATATCCTGGCTTGTAGAGGCTATCTCAAGGTTTAGATTCATAATCCACCTATAAATCCGCAACACAAGAGTAAGTATTATTAATAGAAGATATAAGTTGGAAAGCTAACAATGATTTTTGGTAAAACAAAATATTGAAGTTCTTTACTCACTGAGAACCACTCAATTTGGGACAATTATATTTTGTTAGTCATATTATTGATCCAACTATGATCTCTTTAGAAACTATATAATGATTGCATTAATAAGGTAGTGATGCCTTTTATTTATAGACCCAATCAAATAATTCTACCTTGTCTTGATTTTCGCATCCATGCCCTTGTCTGAAGTTTAAAATAGATAGTATTTGCACGTGAGGTTTGAAGCTCGAATTTCCATTGTGGATAAGCTTAATTGCATCTAGAGTTAATAGTGAAAAAAACGCGTTTTAAACTTTGTCAAACACGCCAAAATCCGCTTTGACTTTTTGTATGGGTCGGCCAAAATTTAAATTTGGTTTGGTAATACCAAACCAATTCGGATATCCGTTATCCGTTAATAACGGATATTCGATATTAATGAATATCCGTTTTGCTCAACATAAAAAGTATACTTTAGTAAAATGGGTAGAACTTTCTTATCGAAATTTCAATTTTTTACAGGTGTTGGAAAGGTAATTCAGAGACCTATCAAATGGATAAGGTAATTTTATTATATTATAGACCAAAATTAATTATAATCATCTGAATTTAATCCTTCATTTTTAAAACTAAATACTCACAAATTTTGCATACAAAGTCTCTTTTTTTCTACCACCTCCATTATCCATCACTTGTCTATCTATACTTTTATAAATATATTTTTATCTATCTCTTCCTTCTCTACTTATCTCACTCCTTTTCTCATCCCATCTAGATATTTCCCAAGTTACATCCATCTCTACATATATATCCCTCTTTCTATTCCTATCTCTCCCTCTCCCACTCTATCCTTGTCACTCTTTATTTCTATATTTCTCTAATAATCTCTCTTCTCTCTATTTATCTCCCTCCTCTATTTTATCCTTCCTATACTTATTTATTACTTATCTCTATCACCTCCTTTCTCTCCCTATCTTGTCCCCTCTATCTCTATATCCCTATATATATATATATATATATATATATATCATTATCTCTAAATCTCACTTATTCACTCCATCTCTCCCTCCATTTGTTCTACTCTCTCTATCACTTTCTATCCATATCTATCTCCATCTCCATCTTCACATCTCTATCTCTTTTCCTATTAATCTTTCTTTCTATATGTCCCTCTATATTTATAGATCTTCCTCTATACATGATTAATCTACCTCTCCCTCTCTTCCTCTATCACCCTCTATATGTATCTCTCACTTTCTCTACCTTTATCTCCTTATTTACTCCCTCTCTATATATCTTCGACTCTCTCCCTCCATCCTTCTCTATAGCCCCTATATATATATATATATCTCCCTCTTTCTCTCTCCCTCTCTATCTATCCCTATCCATAATCTCTATTTCTCTTTGTATCACTCTCTTGCACTATCTACATCTATCTATCTATCAATATTCCTCTTCCTTTATATCTAGACTCTATCTCTTCCTTTTTGTATCTCACTCTCTTTACCACTCTCTATCCATTTTTCTCTCTCTTTATATATTTATATCTCTTTACCTCTCTCTTTATCTATATCTATTCATATCCCTCTCCCTTTATCTTTATTTTTATATCTGTCTTCCTCTGTCCTTTGCAATATCTAGATATGTCTCCCTCTTTCTATCCATCCTTGTCCTTCGATATTTCTCCCTCTCTCTTCATAGTCCTTAGTATCTATATCTCTATTTATGTCTCTATCTCTTTTCTAAGTATATCAATATGTCTTTATTTCTCCTTCTATCTCTCCCTCTCTTTAGCTCTTCATCTCTCTTCACCCTTATATCTCTCCTTATTTGAATCTTTATCTTTATAAATCTCTATCTCTCCCTCTCTATATATTTATCTCTTCTACCTCTCTTTATCCCTCTCCTCTCTCTTTATTTGCATCTCCCTCTCATTCTCTATTTTAATCTATGTAGAGATCTCTCTCCCTATTGGTAATGGATCTTGATTATCCTTCTAATTGTATGTTTTTGTGTTAGCTATATTTAGATCTTAGTTCTTGACGAGGTGTGTGGAGTATCTTTCCCCTATGAATTTTATTGCTAAGGAGAAAGGGGGAGAGGAGGGGACATATGGGACAAATCGATAGAGACTGTGAGAGGGAGAGATGGGTAGAGGAATGCAGAGAAATATAGGGAGAGACAAAGAGAAAGAGAGGGTAGGGGGAACAGGGAAGTATCAACAAAGGGAGAGGAAAAGAGAGGTTAGAGAGAGAGAGAGAGAGAGCTCATGATAATTAGGAGGTAGAAGGAGAGGGGCAAGTATCAACAAAGGGAGAGGCAAAGAGAGATTAGAGAAAGAGAAGGTTATTGGGTGGGAGAGGGAATGAGAGAGAGAGAGAGAGAGTTAGGGATAATTAGGGGGTAGGAGGAGAGGGGAGAAGGGAAAGTATCAAAAAAGGGAGAGGAAAAGAGAGGGTTATTGGGTGGAACAAAGAATGTGTGTGTGTGTGTGTGAGAGAGAGAGAGAGAGAGGCTCCTAAGGGGTGATATGATATTCTAATACATGTGTGGCTCCTTAGGACCCCACATAACCCCTAACGATATTATATGACCCCTTAGGACACCATATAACCCCTTAGGACACCATATGACCCCTCAAGATGCCATATGACCCCTTTTAACATCCTTGTACATGACATGACCCTTTATGACACCATATGACCCCTTAGGACAATATGATATCCTAATGGGTCATATGATGTCCTAATGGGTCATATGGTGTCCTAAGGGGTCATATGGTGTCCAAAGGGGTCATATTGTCTTCTAACACGTGTGGCCCCTCAGGACCCCATATGTCCCCTATCGACACCATATGACCACTTAGGACACCATATGACCCCTCACGACAACATATGACCCCTTAGGACCATATGATGTCCATATGGCGTCCTACGAGGTCATATGGTGTTCTAACACATGTGTGGCCCCTTAGGACCCCACTGTTGGCATTCTACACTCTAATGAGAATATGGTTGATGTTGTCATTGATGGCAACCAACTAGTATCAGGATTCTATATGCACCGACATCGCAGACATAATCACCGGTAGGCACCGACACTGACAGGCATATTCACTGGCATCCATATTACATCGGCAATGAAGTATACTGGTACCCAGGCCGACTTGTGACATGTTTTGTTTATGCAAATTGTATTGTAAATATAATTATCTTTTGTAAAGCCGACTTGGTATATTGTAAAGACTCATATATGTATGAGATCTTTTAGGTCATTTTGTATATGGTTGAATCTAATAGGAAATTATTGTATAAGGTGATATAGTGGACAGTGAAGGTTTTGGTTAAGGTCTATGACTAAGCTTAAACCGGTACTGAACCAGGCATTAGAGATGCTATTTTGGGCAGTACATTGTATTGGATTTAATTATCCATATTATAGTCAGTGAGACTCTTCATTGAGCAGTGTGCTCTAGGCTGTTGGCCTCCCTGGGCAGAATATGACCCCTCAAGACACCATATGACCCCTTTTAACATCATAGTACATGAAATGACCCCTTAGAACACCATATGACCCCTTAGGACAATATGTTGTCCTAATGGGTCATATGGTGTTCTAAGGGGCCATATGGTGTCCTAAGGGGTAATGTGGTCTTCTAACACATGTGTGGCCCCTTAGGACATCATATGACCCCTAACGACACCATATGGCCCCTTAGAACACCATATGACCCCTCACGACACCATATCACCCCTTAGGACCATATGATGTCCTAAGGGGTCACATGGTGTTCTAACACATGTGTGGCCCCTTAGGATGCCATATGACCCCTAATAACATGATATGACCCTTAGGACATCATATGATCCCCTTAGAAAATATAATGTCCCAATGGGTCAATGGTGTCCTAAGAGGTCATATGGTGTTCTAACACATGTGTGGCCCTTTAGGAATCCATATGACCCCTAACGACACCATATGATCCCTTAGAACACCATAAGACCACTTAGGACACAATATGACCCCTCGGGACACAATATGACCCCTTTTAACATCCTAGTACCCAACATGACCCCTTATGACCCCTTAGGAGAATATGATGTCCTAATGGGTCATATGGTGTTCTAAGGGGTCATATGGTTTCCTAAGGGGACATATGGACCCTACATGACCCCTCACGACACCATACACCCCTTAGAACACCATATGAACCCTCATGACACCATATAACCCCTTAGGACCATGTGATGTCCATATGGTGTCCTAAGGGGTCATATGGTGTTCTAATACATGCGTTGCCCATTAAGACCCAATATGACAACTAACGACACCAAATGACCCCTTAAGACACCATATGTCCCCTTATGACAATATGATTTCCTAATGGGTCATATGGTGTTATAACAGGTGTGACCCCTTAGGATCCCATATGACCTCTAACAACACCATATGACCCCTTAGGACACCATATGACTCTTTTTAATATCCTAGTACATGACATGACCCCTTATGACACCATATGACCTCTTAGGACAAAATGATGTTCTAATGGGTCATTTGGTGTCCTAAGGGGTCATATGGTCTTCTAACACGTATGGCCCCTTTGGTCCCCATATGATCTCTAACGACACCATATGACCCCTTAGGACACCATATGACCCCTCACGACACCATATGACCCCCTAGGACCATATGATGTCCATATGGTATCCTGAGGGGTCATATGGTGTTATAACTCATGCCTGGCCCCTTAGGACGCCATATGATGCCTAACAATACCATATGACCCCTTAGGTCACCATATGACACCTAACAGTACCATATGACCCCTTAGGACATCATATGACCCCTTAGGAGAATATGATGTCCTAATGGGTCATATGGTGTGCTAAGGGGTCATATGTTGTTCTAACACATGTGCGGCCCCTTTGGACACCATATGACCTCTTAGGCCACCACATTGCCCCTCAGAACACCATATGACCCCTTTTAACATCCAAGTACATGACATGACCCCTTATGACACCATATGACCCCTTAGGACAATATGATGTTCAAATGGGTCATATGGTGTCCTAAGGGGTCATATGGTCTTTTAGCACATGTGTGGCCCCTCAGGTCCCCATATGATCCCTAATGACACCATATGACCCCTTAGGACAACATATGACCCCTCACAACACCATATGACCCCTTAGGACCATATGATGTCCATACAATGAGGTGAGGGGTCATATGGTGTTCTAACACATGCATGGCCCCTTAAGACCCCTTATGACCCCTAACGACACCATATGACCCCTTAGGAGACCATATGATCCATTAGGATAATATGATGTCCTAATAGGTCATATGGTGTCCTAAAGGGTTATATGGTGTTCTAACACATGTGTGAGCCCTTATGACCCCATATGACCCCTTAGGACACCATATGACCCCTTTTAACATCCTAGTACATGACATGACCCCTTACGACAATATGATGTCCTAGTGGGTCATATGGTAAGGGGTTATATGGTCTTCTAACACACGTGTGGCCCCTTAGGACCCCATATGAGCCCTAGCGACACCATATGACCCCTTAAGACACCATATGACCCCTCACAACACCATGTGACCCCTTAGGACCATATCATATCCTTATGGTGTTCTAAGGGGTCATTTGGTGTTTTAACACATGTGTGTCCCCTTAGGACCCCATATGACCCCTAATGACACCATATTACCCCTAATGACACCATATTACCCCTTAAGACACCATATGACCCCTTAGATATGATATTCTAATGGGTCATATGTTGTCCTAAGGGGTCATATGGTGTTCTAACATGTATGTGTGACCCCTTAGGACCCCATATGACCCCTAATGACACCATATGACCCCTTAGGACACCATATGACCCCTCAAGACACTATACAACCCCTTTTAACATCTTAGTACACGACATGATGCATTATGACACAATATGACCCCTTAGGAAAATATGATGTCCTAAAGGGTCATATGGTGTCCTAAGGGGTCATATGGTGTTCTAAGGGGTCATATGCTCATCTAACACATGTGTGGCCCCTTAGGACCCCATATGAGCCCCAACGACACCATAAGACCCCATAGGACACCATACGACCTCTCGCATCACCATGCGACCCCTTAGGACCATATGATGTCCATATGGTGTTGTAAGGTGTCATATGGTGTTCTAACACATGCGTGGCCCCTTAGGACCCCATATGACCCCTAATGACACCATATGATCCTTTAGGACACCATATGACCCCCTAAGACAATATGATGTCCTAATGTTTCATGTGGTGTCCTAAGGGGTCATATGATGTTCTAACACATGTGTGGCCGTTTAGGACCCCATATGACCCCTAACCACACCATATGACCCCTTAGAAACACCATATGACCCCTTAGGACACAATGTGACCCCTTTTAACATCCTAGTACTCAACATGACCCCTTATGACACCATATGACCCCTTAGGACAATATGATGTCTTAATGGGTCATATGGTGTCCTAAGGGGTCATATATGTCCGAAGGGGTCATAAGGTCTTCTAACACATGTGCGGCTCCTTAGGACCCCATATGACCCCTAACGACATCATATGACCTCTCATGACACCATATGATCCCTCATGACACCATATGACCCCTTAGGACCATATGATGTCCATATGGTCTTCTATGGGGTCATATGGTGTTCTAACACATGCGTGATCCCTTAGGAACCATATGAACCCTAATGAAACCATATAACCCCTTTGTTGGAATGAAGGATCACTAAGAGGGGTGGGGGGTTGAATCAGTGATCTATCAGCAAATAATTTTTCTGACTTAATCTCAAACCACCAGAAGCATATGCAAGAAAGTAAAATGCAGAAACACAAGATAATCAACCACAAAATCATAACACTAGGATTTTTACATGGAAACCCAAATGGGAAAAACCATGGTGGGATTTGAACCCACAATATTATTCTACTATGGCCAATAGCAAAACAATATTACGAAAGAGAAATGTGCCTGCATTCAGACACACTGCCTAGAGCTCACTGCTCAATTAAAATAAGGGCTACAACCCCGGAAGGCTCACTACCTTACAAATCATTTAAAATGATGAATTACACTAATTGAACTCCAAAATAGCATCAAACAATGCTTGGATGAGTTCCGGTTAAGTGCAAAAACTCTGACTATATCTACTCTTCAACTCTGCTCTAATTTCTGTTCAGTCAGTTATTAGATCAAGACAAAATGGTTTCTTGATCACTACTCGCTCATATCACATCACACCATACATAAAAAATGTCTTCTACATTGGTCTTATATATCCACAATCACAAAATAAACTATTATCAAGTCGGCTTGTAATGTAACATGGAATCTTGAGTCGGCTTGAACCGAATCACCAAGAACACATGCGGATCAACCTAATGATGTTAAAATTATTTCTATATGTCATCCCTATCATCCCATGCATGAATATGACCACCACAATCACCAAAAATGCTCCGCTTATCTTGAAATATCGGTTATCTATCACCGTATCACATTCACTTCTGATTACCAAAAACCATAATTACTAGATAGGATTTCCATGAAGAGTTTCCATGAATGACAACCCTAAACCATTATCCGTGCATCAAATTCATTGGATGAGTGTCAATTTCCAACAATCTCCCCCTTTGGCATTGATGGCAACAATCATGAAAAATGACTAAGTGTTGTAACAACTTGGATACTGAATCAAAGTTTCTAAGGCTCCCCCTTAGATAAAAAACTGAAAAGCTTGTATCAAAAAATTGTCATTTACTCTACATTTTTCACTCCTACTCTCCCCCTTTAACAACAATGCCAAAGTTGGGGTGCTTGCACCAAAACTTATATACGGGGGTATATACCGAATATACTATACATACTTGAAGATATGAACAAAAAGATTCTTCAAAAATCCCAAGTGGGTATGCCACTTAATCTTGAAGCTATCCAAAACTGTAATGAAAGCACTAAAAGCATAGGCATATATCTCCACATCCTTCATTTTAGTTGGAACAGGTTGAGCCATTGTCTTCAAGCAATCAATTTTATTGCTCAACATGGTGTCCATCCGTAGAGCAATAAGGTTTCGGAGTTCACCAAATCTCCTCAAAATTATATCTTTATCTGTATTAAGGCTCAATATTTGATCATTTAGAGCCATCACTTGTCCTTTTATGTTGCTGGTAAGGGCTACATTAGAATCAAATGATTGTGATATTCCAGCTAGCTTGCCCTGGCAGATACTAATTTATTTGTCTATATCAGCCATGAAATTGGGTAATATAAGACAAGACATATATATTACCTCCTTCAGTCAGAGCCTCATAGATAGTTTGTAGTCCTTTGTTTAATCTGACTCTGTCATTCTCAATCATTTTTTGGAAGGTCTACATACAAAACTCTTTAAATCTATCCAATACCTTCTTGATGGTTGCCTTTTCCAGTGAATCAAAATTGGTATTAATATTATTAATCAACTATAATAATTTACCAGAGGGGTTAGAATTTGGATCTAGTTGTACTTCCGATACTATCTTCTACAAAACACCAATAGACATCTCAATCAGCTTCTTGTCCTCATTTTTAGATTTCACTAAGTCTTGAATTTCTTGAGCCTAGATTGCTGTAGCTACCATTAACTTTTCTATCAGAGACATCTGGCCAATATCAAGAGGTTTATCACAATTAATTGAGATCTACGGGAGAAATCCTTTTCCTTTTTCCCTGGGAGTTTCGATTACCATGATTGTTGGGACATTGTCAATATTTTGTTCTCCTTTATCTACTTCTTCTACCTTATCATGTATCTTGTCCTTCATTGCCTCTTCTCTTTCAGCAACCTTTCCTTCTTTATCCGTTTCCTTTTCTTCAGCCTATGCACCGGTGTTGCCACTTGGTGCAGTATAATCTTTAGGAGACACTTTTTTTTCTTCAACTTTTGTTTCCTCTGGAGGATTTTTTGGCTGTCTACTGTATCAAGAGTTACATTGGCTTGGTCTACCAGATGCAAAGTATCTTCATTTGGAGGTTCATCATCATACTTAGGGTTCATTGTGTTGGGAATATGCCTTGAATTCTCCTGACCATGTTTGGGTTGATCGGAGTAGCCTACACCGATGGAGCAGTAGAGTGTTAACTTGTTACCTTCTTGGTTGTTGAACACTTTCTAATCGGTGTGACTTATTCACATATCGGCATAGCAGGTTTGAAGTCATCCCGATGACCTGATGAAGTCGACTTCAGTTATCGGGAAGGCTGTATCAGAGTTGTGTTGATGATCCGATGGACCTATCTTAGGCACTTCGGGTTGTCATCGGCTATCGGAGGTTCCGGTTTGGAGTTACGCCGATACTCGATGAAGTCGCCTTCGGCGATCGGGTTGATATCGGCAATCGGGTCAACATGATGAAGGCTATGCCAAAGTCCCAATGAGTCCGCTCTATTTTGTCTTGGAGTGCTTCCCTTATCGGGATAGTAGTTTTGGGCGTGAGCCGATGACCTGATGAGACCACCTTAATGTTATCAGGGTAACATCGCAGTGTAGGTTATCCCAAAGAGCCGATGGAGCCGACCTGTTTTGGAGTGTAGTAGTGGATTCTTCTACTGTTGTATCAGGGGATCGAGATTACTTGTTCATTGTTTGGACGAAGACCTGATGGTTTGGTGTAGACATCCTCAGAGTAATTGGGGATTGGGGAGACAACATGAAGGTTGTGTCGATGACCCGATGGAATCTCCTTCGGCAATCGGGTATCATCAGGCGATTGAATATACTGATTGAAAGCTATATCGATGGTCTATGGAGTGGAGACCAACTACGGATGTGAGATCAAACCGAGATCCAAAAAGGTGAACACTTAGACACTAAGGATGAGACTATCGGTGTATATGAATACGAACTAACCCGAATTCTGGATGAATGTGGGATATTTGGTTCCCACGAGTTCATGAACTAACTGGCAGTCACTCAATGGTTAGACTTCCTGGTGGTTGGAGTGACTAACTGTCAGAGTGGCCAGAGGAAATCGAAACACAGTTGGATGGATTGAAGACTGTTGGATTCCATAACGGTTATGCTTAACTGATACATTGTAATCTTGGTTGATATTTTTGCTGCTAGAAATGTAACCGATATGTGATAGAGGTTTAATGATTGTTGAGCAGAGCAGAGTGAACCAATAGGTCTGTGCTGATCAGAGTAGAATAGAGTGACTACGAAGGGATGCAAAGAGGCTACGTTGTTGTAGTTTTTGCATGTCTATAGTCTTGTATGTTCTGTATGATGTTATAGCAGATTTCTGAACTGTGTAGACCAAGAATGAATACCTTCTCTATTAAGACTATAACTTTATTGTAATCCTTTTACTGCGAATAAAGTAGTCTTGCAGTTGGGTGGTGGGTTTTTTCCCATAAGGGTTTTCCCACGTAAATCTTGGTGTCTTTTCTCTATGTTTTTGGATACTTGAATCGTCTATCTGTGTCATCTTAATGTGTTTGCAAAAGAATTCAAAAAGGCATACTTGTCTAATCCCCTATTGAATTGACGTTAGGAAGACATTTCCGCACTGTGTTTTCCTTACAAGTGGTATCAGAGCCATTTAGTTGTGTTATCCTTGTCGGGTAGGGCTGTTTGGTATCAATTCTATTTTCAGTGGGAGTCTGGCAGAGTATTTTATTTGCAGATTGAGATGGCGAACTCTTCTGGACGAGTGGAGATCGAGAAATTCAATGGTGTGAGTTTTGAGTTGTGGAAACTCAATATGGAAGACTTGTTGGTTGATAGGGATCTCTGGGGTGCTGTAACTGCAACTTCTAAGCCTTTAGGCATGAAGCAAGAAGACTAGGATCTTGCAGATAGAAAAGCTAGATGGTTGATCCGACTCTGTTTGGCACATTCTGTTCTATTGAATGTCCATGAGGAGAAGATTGCTAATCTTCTAAGGAAGAAGCTTGGAGACATTTATCAGGGAAAGTCTCTGGTAAACAAGCTATTCCTGAGGAAGAAGTTATATTCCCTGAAGATGGACGAGGGTACATCAGTTGTAGATCATTTTGAATGTTTTCAATATGATCGTTCCTCAGCTAACCTCTGTAGGAGTCCAAATTGATGACAAGGATCAATGTATGCTTATGTTATGTTCTTTCCCTGACTCATGGGATCATCTAGTAATGACCATTGGGAGTACAACAACCAAGCTCACTATGGAAGGTGTGGTTGCTTCGTTGCTGTCAGAAGAAACATGGAGAAGATCTTCCAAGATGGTCAAGGATGCTCTTGCTGTTAGAGGCAAGAAAGAGAAAAAGAACAAGAAGTCTAAATCCGAGTCAGAGGCAACTTCTAAGACTCCTAGAAAGAGGTCCAAAGAGAAGTGCTGGAATTGTGGGCAGACTGGTCATATCCGTAAGGATTGCAGAGAGAAGAAGAAGAATAAGAGTTCTTCAGATTCTGGGTCCTCTGAGAATGAGGATAGAGATGCCTACTAAGATGCTTTGGGAATTCAGACATCTGCCGATGTTTGGTTCAATCATGATGCCATTAAGACTGGGTAACTTGGGTCTTTGGCAATGATGCAGATTCATCATGTATTGGTGAATGTTCTTCATGTGACTGAAGATGCTAATATCTTGAGGACTCATAAGGGGTCTTTGGAAAAGATGTTGTAATCCTTAGTTAGGATGTTTTTATGTCAGGATATACTATTGAGATGCATTTAGAGTTTTTTCATAATGTGTTTATGTTCATATGGAGCATGAAATCTCTTTGGATGAGATGTTTTAGATCATGGCCGTCATGTTTAAGTTCCTGATTCTGCAGATGGAAATTTGACAATGATCTTGGTTATGTTTTTTGTGTTTAGAGTACACTGACCTTTTGCTTGGTACTTCATGATAATGTAGTTTTGCATTTGAAGTTTTGACATGGGCTGGTCAGCTACAGGTGCTCTTGGAAACATGGAAATATAGATGGTGCTGAGTTGGAATGAGTAATAGGTTCAACTGAAAGGCATTCATCTGTGATAACACAGTTAGCATTTAGAAGTGAAGAAAGGGTATGATACAGGGTGTTGTGAAGACTTGCTTGCAGGTTCTTTGTTTACAGTTAGTATGGTGAATGCTCTTGGTACAAAGATTTTATTTACTTCTATGTATTATTGAAAAAGGGATCTTTTTCAATTCTGACATTACCTATGTAGTGGGAGCTTCTTGGTGGGCATGAGCCTATTATTGCACTTGAAGTTTGAGACTATGAGTAACAGGTTGTATATGTTGATGATTTGGAATTCATCTAGTTATACCTTGGAGGTATGTATAGTTGGATGTACTAGAACTTGTTGTGGGTGCTATTATAGCTATGTTTGTGACTAATGTTGGCACATTTGAGTAGGCTTGGGATCGTGAGGTTTGTGTTCTGGGAGTCAGAGTTATGGTTTTTTCTCAATGGATAGCTTCTATGGTAGTGGCATGGTAGAAGGGTGGTATGTCCATGAATGAGATGTGACTATTCTGTAAGTATCTCAGTGGTCCACAAGGTAAACTGTATTTCCTGATGGTTTATGATTGAATGGTATATCAGCATTGATGGGCTTTTGAGTCCATGCTTCTCAGTGGTGTCGGTATGTGTTCGACATGATAGACAGGTCCAGTGGATTCCTCGACAAGTGGGAGATTGTTGGGAATATGTCTCGAATTCTCCTAACCATGTTTGGATTTATTGGAGTAACCTACATTGATGGAGTAGGAGAGTGTTACCTTGTTACCTTCTTGGTTGTTGAACACTTTCTGATCGGTGTGAATTATTTGCATATTGGCATAGCAGGTTTGAAGTCATCCCGATGAACAGACCTATCTTAGGCGCTCTGGGTTGTCATCGGCTATCGGAGGTTCTGGTCTGGAGTTACGCTGATACCCGATGAAGTCGCCTTCGACGATCGGGTTGATATCGACAATCGGGTCGACGTGATGAATGCTACGCTGAAGTCTCGATGAGTCCGCTCTATTTTTTCTTGGAGTGCTTCGCTTATTGGGATAGTAGTTTTGGGCATGAGCCGATGACCCAATGAGACCACCTTAGGTTATCGGGGTAACATCGCAGTGTAGGTTATCCCGAAGAGTCGATGGAGCTGACCTGTTTTGGAGCTCATTAGTGGAGTCATCTACTGTTGTATCGGGGGATCAGGATTACTTGTTCATTGTTTGGTCGAAGACCTGATGGTTTGGTGTAGACATCCTCAGAGTGATCGGGGATCGGGGAGACAATAGGAAGGTTGTGACGATGACCCAATGGAGTTGCCTTCAGTGATCGGGTATCATCGGGTGATTGAATCTACCAGTTGAAAGCTATACTGATGGCCGAAGGAGCGGAGAATGACTACAGATGTGAGATCGAACTGAGATCCAAAAAGGTGAACACTTGGACACTAAGGATGAGACTATCGGTGTATATGAATATGAACCGACCCAACTTCTGGATGAATGTGGGATATTTGGTTCCCACAAGTTCATGAACCGACTGGTAGTCACTTGACGGTTAGACTTCCTGGTGGTTGGAGCGACTAACTGTCAGAGTGGCCAGAGGAAACCAAAACACAGTTGGATGGATTGAAGACTGTTGGATTCCATAACAGTTATGCTTAACCCATACATTATAATCTTGGCTGATACTTTTACTACCAAAAATGTAACCGATATGTGACAGAGGTTGAATGACTGTTGAGTAGAGTAGAGTGAACCGATAGGTCTGTGCTGATTAGAGCAGAACAAAGTGACTATGAAGGGATGCAGAGAGGCTACGTTGTTGTAGGTTCTTTGTTTACAGTTAGTATTGTGAATGCTCTTGGTACAAAGGTTTTATTTACTTCTATGTAATGTTGAAAAAGGGATCTTTTTCAATTTTGACATTACCTATGTAGTGGGAGCTTCTTGGTGGGCATAAAACTATTATTGCACATTAAGTTTGAGACTGTGAATAACAGGTTGTATATGTTGATGATTTGAAATTCATCTAGTTATACCTTGGAGGTATGTATAGTTGGATGTACTAGCACTTGTTGTGGGTGCTATTCTAGCTATGTTTGTGACTAATGCTGGAACATTTGAGTAGGCTTGGGATCATAAGGTTTGTGTTCTGGGAGTCAGATTTATGGTTTTTTCTCAATGGATAGCTTCTATGGCAGTGGCATGGTAGAAGGGAGGTATGTCCATGAATGAGATGTGACTACTCTGTAAGTATCTCAGTGGTGCACAAGGTAAACTGTATTTCCTGATGGTTTATGATCGAATGGTATATCAACATTGATGGGCTTTTGAGTCCATGCTTCTCAGTGGTGTCAGTATGTGTTCGACATGATAGACAGGTCTAGTGGATTCCTCGGCAAGTGGGAGATTGTTGGGAATATGCCTCAAATTCTCCTGACCATGTTTGGGTTGATCAGAGTAGCCTACACCGATGGAGCAGCAGAGTGTTACCTTGTTACCTTCTTGGTTGTTGAACACTTTCTGATCGGTGTGACTTATTCGCATATCGACATAGTAGGTTTGAAGTCATCCCGATGACCCGACGAAGTCGACTTCGGTCATCGGGATAACTTCGACTTTCGGGAAGACTGTATCAGAGTTGTGTCTATGGTTCGATGGACCTATCTTAGGCGCTTTGGGTTGTCATTGGCTATCAGAGGTTCCGATCTGGAGTTACGCTGATACCCGATGAAATCGCCTTCGGCGATTTGGTTGATATTGACAATCAGGTCGACGTGATGAAGGCTACGCCGAAGTTCCGATGAGTCCGCTCTGTTTTGTCTCAGAGTGCTTTGCTTATCGAGATAGCAATTTTGGGCGTGAGCCGATGACCTGATGAGACCACCTTAGGTTATCGAGGTAACATTGTATTGTAGGTTATCCCGAAGAGCCGATGGAGCCGACCTATTTTGGAGTGCATTAGTGGATTCGTCTACTGTTGTATCGGGGGATCGAGATAACTTCTTCATTGTTTGGCCGAAGACTCGATGGTTTGGTGTAGACATCCTCAGAGTGATCGGGGCTCGGGGAGACAACAGGAAGGTTGTGCTGATGACCCGATGGAGTCGCCTTCAGCGATCGGGTATCATCAGGTGATCGGTTCTACCGGTTGAAAGCTATACCAATGGCTGATGGAGCAGAGACCGACTGCGGATGTGAGATCGAACCGAGATCCAAAAAGGTGAACACTTGGACACTAAGGATGAGACTGTCGGTGTATATGAATACGAACCGACCCGACTTCCGGATGAATGTGGGATATTTGGCTCCCACGAGTTCATGAACCGACTGGAAGTCGCTTGATGATTAGACTTCCTAGTGGTTGGAGCGATTAACTGTCAGCGTGGCCAGAGGAAACCGAAACTCAGTTGGATGGATTGAAGACCGTTGGATTCCATAACGGTTATGCTTAACCGATACATTGCAATCTTGGCTGATATTTTTGTTGCCAGAAATGTTACCGATATGTGATAGAGGTTGAATGACTGTTGAGCGGAGCAGAGTGAACCGATAGGTCTGTTTTGATTAGAGTAGAATGGAGTGACTACGAAGGGATGCATAGAGGCTACGTTGTTGTAGTTTTTGCATGTCTGTAGTCTTGTATGTTTTGTATGATGTTATAGTAGATTTCTGAACCGCGTAGACTGAGAATGAATACCTTCTCTATTAAGACTATAAATTTATTGTAATCCTTTTACTATGAATAAAGTAGTCTTGCAGTTGGGCGATGGGTTTTTTCCCGTAAGTGTTTTTCCCACGTAAATCTTGGCGTCTTTTCTCTGTGTGTTTGGATACTTGAATCGTCTATCTATGTCATCTTAATGTGTTTGCAATAGAATTCAATAAGGCATACTTGCCTAATCCCCTATTGAATTGACGTTAGGAAGACATTTCCGCACTGTGTTTTCCTTACAAATTGGCAATTGATTGTCCTTTAGAAATCTTTTCCATATTTCTTTAGTCTCTTTTTTTTACTTCTTCAACCCTTCCAACCATAAGTCTATTGACTCTATTTTTGCTTCTGAATTCCTTTCAGTTGGCCAACTCCATAAGATTAAGAACTTCTTCTTGAGAAATGCAAGCACTGATATTTATCAATTCATGTTCTTTCATTTCTTTATCTAGTCTGCTTGCAGTTAGCCTCCTAGCATCAAGAATATTATACAAATCTTTCGAAACGCTTCATTCGAATTCAATCAAAGATTTGCTGAAGTTATGTAGATGTAATGCAGGAACTTCTTGAACTTCCCTTTACTCATTCTTATCAAAATCATTATATTATACACTGATATTCTTAAGATTACCATCCTTAACAATTTCATCAATTATCTCTTTTGTAGTTAATGGAGAAATAAAGGTATATTTACCTTCTACCTTGCCAGATTCAAGGTCCTTATCAAACTCTATTCTTACCCTTCTTCCCCTTTTAGGTCTATCGGTTAGAGAGGGTTCTAATTGTGTTTTCTTGCTCAGCGGGGCACCACAAGATTGTGGTTTCCTAATCACCCTAAAAAACTCTCCTTTCTTCTTGGCCTGCTCAACTTCTTCATCTGATTCAGTTCAGATGCAACCAGAGAAACAACAACATATGTCCTTTTTGGTTTCTCCTTCTTCTTCAATAGTCATTTCCCGAATGATCTTTGACCTGTAGAAGGCTTCACTAGAGTTGGGGTAGACTTGGTCTCCTTAGGCTTTGAATTGGAAGGAATTGGTTCAGCTTTAGGATTCTTTGAATCATATTTAGCTTCCATTTTTCCCTTCTTCTTCCTCGCTTGCTTGATTGCTTCTCTGGTGAATCCCATTTAGACAACCACTTCCTTAGCCATTTTAGATACCTTTCTTTTTCTTGCCGGCTGGGTGAATTTCTCATGTAACTCCATATCTTTCTCTTTGAAGGTGCCAAATTTTAGTTCATTTGAGTCCACCGGTTTACTCAGAAGGTGTTGAGCATAGACCTCAAGTGTTTGGGAATCAATCTCATAGCCCATTGGCAAAATCCACACCATTCTTGGTTCTATTAGATCCATATGACATTGGTCCTTGTCGACCATGAAGCAGATAGAGTTTTCATACTTCTCCACCACTTCCTTAGGAATCCTTTCCCTATCCTTCATTCTGCTTTGGAAGATTTTGAAGTAACTCCACATGGCAGTAGTCTGATTCTCCCCATTTCCCAATGTTTGCATGCGTTGCTTGATTTGAGAGGCCACCGATAAGTCATAAGCCCATTGGACTCTGCCTGTGCCAGGGATTTCATTCATGAAGTAAAGTGCAAGACAAATAATTAGAGAACCAAATTTAAAAACATGCTTCTTATTGGATTTAATCTTCTTCAAATTGCTAAGAATCTCTTCAAGAAGTACACCAATGTATGGGAAACCTCTTTGCATAAGAGGCAATGGCTGACTAGTTTTAGGATCAACAAAAAGGGCACATATTTGTTGTTTACTGATATTTTTGTTTTTCACTCCCTCGTATGATAACACACCAATATAGTATGGACAACACATATCCCTAAAGTTTCTCCATTTTGTAATTTGTGTGGAAACGACTGTGGCACCACTAGCTAATGTTTTTAGGCTAGTGGCAAGGGATTTATGATGCTCAAGCTCAGATGTTTTAAATTTATTAATCAGTCTATTTATTTTAGATGTGTTTTTCCCTAACTGATTAATCTATTGCTCTTGTGTTTCAGGTGTATGATCAAAAGGAGGAACTGGAGGTGTATCTTGTGGGTTTTGTTCAGGGTTTTTAGGAGGTGCATTTTGTTGTTGTTGTTGTTGTGGATTATTAGAATCTGGTTTTTGAAATAAAAAATAAAAAAACCTAAATCAAAATAAATGAAATTAAATTCAAAACGTAAAACAAATTGAATAAACAAGAAAGAAAGACAAAAATTAAGAAAAACTAACCTTGATCCATAGCGTTTGGTGGAGAAATGAGGCATCCCATTTGCAGTTTTATGGAGGAAAAGGAGGAAAAAATGCCATGGTCATGGGAAAATAAGACCTAGTTCTTTTTCAAAAAACTATTTTTGACAGGTACCACGTACGTGGTTTTTTAGGGCTTATGAGCGCGTACACGCTCACTTCTTAAAAGCAGTGCGTACACGCTCACTTCTTAAAAGCAGTGCTTACACACTCACTTTCCTGAAAACATCACGCACGCGCTCACTTTCCTAAAAATAGTGTGTACACGCTCACTTTCCTAAATACAACACGTACGGGGTATCTTTTTTAGGCTGGGGAACAACGGACCTAAGCGTGTACGGGGTGATTTCAAATTTTAGAACCGCATATGCGCTGCTTGTTTTTTCATGTTTTTTTGGGTGGTATCCACTTTTCTGACCACCATCTTTGTGCACATACCCATTCATATGATATTTATTTCAATGATTGAGTTAAATTTTCTTCATTCTTCTTATGGTCTTCAATCTCCTTAGTCAGCTTCATCACAATGGATTGCATCTCATTCTTCAATACAACATTCTCTCTAGCAAGCTTGTCACATTCATCATCTCTGTCCTGATTTTCCTAGGTTTGTTCTTCTTTCTCCTTCAACTTGTCCATCAACTCTTTCCTCTTGTCTCTTGAAGTGTTTACTTGATCTTTCAAATCATTAATGAATTCTTCAGCTGCATTCAGGTTTCTCTTCAAATAACTTATTTCATTTCTTGCTACATCAAGATCCTCAAGTGCCATAAAAAGTTGTCTCTACAAACTGGAATCCATTGATTCAATCTCTCAAACCTTCCTCAAGCGGTTAGGCTTCCTCGAAGGAACTAGGCTCTGATACCAATTGTTAAAATCAAGGATCACTAAGGGGGGGGGATGGGGGTGAATCAGTGATCTACCAACAAACAAATTTTTTGACTTAATCTCAAACCACCATAAGCATATGCAAGAAAATAAAATGCAGAAACACAAGATAATCAACCACAAAATCATAACACCAGGATTTTTACATGGAAACCCAAATGGGAAAAACTACGGTGGGATTTGAACCCACAATATTATTGTACTATGGCCAGTAGAAAAACAATATTACAAAAGGGAAATGCACCTGCATCCAGGCACACTGCCTAGAGCTCATTGCTCAATTACAATAAAGGCTACAACCCCAGAAGGCTCACTACCTTAAAAATCATTTACAATGATGAATTACAATGATTGAACTCCAAAATAACATCAAACAATGCCTAGATAAGTTCTAGTTAAGTGCAAAAACTCTAATTGTATCTGCTCTACAACTCTACTCTAATTTCTATTCAATCAACTACTAGATCAAGAATGCACACGTGAAACTGCGCCAAAAAGGTGTCTCGATCACTACTCGGTCATATCACATCACACCATACATCAAAAAGGTCTTCTACATTGGTCTTATATATCCGCAATCACAAAATAAATTATTATTAAGTCAGTGTGTATTGTAATGTGTAATCATGAGTCATCTTGAGTCGGATCACCAAGAACATATGCGGATAATCCCAATGATGTTAAAATGATTTCTAAATATTGTCACTATCATACCATGCTTGAATATGACCACCGAAAAGCTTCCAGACCAAAACTACTCTGCTTATCCTAAAATACCCATTATTTGTCACCATCACATTCACTTCCGGTTACCAAAAACCATAATTACCGGATAGGATTTTCGTGAAGAGTTTCCATCAATGAAAAACCTAAACGATTATCCACGCATCAGAATTCACTAGATGAGTGGCATTTCCAACACCCTTAGGACACCATATGACCCATTAAAACAATATGATGTCTTAATGGGTCATATAGTGTCCTAAGGGTTCATATGGTGTTCCATCATATGCGTGACCCCTTAGGACATCATATGACCCTTAATGACACCATATTACCCCTTACGACACCATATGATCCCTCAAGACACCATATGACCCCTTTTAACATCCTAGTACACGACATGAGCCCTTATGACACCATATGACCCCTTAGGACAATGTGATATCCTAATGGGTCATATGGTGTCCAAAGGGGTGATATGGTCTTCTAGCACATGTGTGGCCCCTTAGGACCCCATATGACCCCTAACAACACCGTATGACCCCTTAGGACACCATACGACCCCTCATGACAACATATGACCGCTTAGGACTATATGACATCCATATGGTGTTCTGACACATGTGTGGCCCCTTAGAACCCCATATGACCCCTAAAAACACGATATGATCCCTTAGGACATCATATGACCCCTTAGGACACCATTTGACCCCTTAGGATAATATGATGTCCTAATGGGTCATATGGTGTCATCTGGGGTCATATGGTGTTGTAACACATGTGTGGCCCCTTAGGACCCTATATGACCCCTAACGACACCATATGGTCCCTTAGGAAACTATATGACCCCTTAGGACACCATATGACCACTCAGGATACCATAAGACCTCTTATAACATCCTAGTACATGACATGACCCCTCATGACACCATATGACCCCTTATGACAATATGATGTCCTAATGGGTCATATGGTGTCCTAAGGGGTCATCTGGTGTCTGAAGGGGTTATATGGTCTTCTAACACATGTGTGGCTCTTTATGACCCCATATGATCCCTAACAACACCATATGACCCCTAACGATGCCATATGACCCCTTAGGACACCATATGACCCCTCATGACACCATATGATCCCTTACAACCATATGATTTCTGGATGATCTCCTATGAGGTCATATGGTCTTCTAACACATGCGTGGCCCCTTAGGACCCCATATGAACCCTAATGACACTATACGACCCCTTAGGATACCATATGACTCCTTAGGACACCATATGACCCATTAGGACAATATGATGTCCAAATGGGTCATATGGTGTCCTAAGGGGTCATATGGTGTTCTAACATATGTGTGGCCCTCGATATGACCCTTAACAATACCACATGATCCCTTACAACACCATATGACCCCTCAGGACACCATATGACCCTTTTAACACCCAGTACATGACATGAGCCCTTATGACACCATAGGACCCGTTAGGACGATATGATGTCGTAATGGGTCATATAGTCTTCTAACACACATGTGGCCCCTTAGGACCCCATATGACCCCTAACGACACCATATGATCCCTTAGGACACCATACAACCCCTGATGACAACATATGACCCCTTATGACCATATGATGTCCATATGGTGTCCTAAGGGGTCATATGGTGTTCTAACACATGTGTGGCCCTCTAGGACCTCATATGACCCCTAACGACACCATATGACCCCTTAGGACATCATATGACCTCTTAGGACAATATGATGTCCTAATGGGTCATATGGTGTCCTATGGGCTCATATGGTGTTGTAACATGTGTGGCTCCTTAAGACCCCATATGACCGCCAACGAAACCATTTAATCCCTTAGGAAACTATATGACCCCTTAGGAGACCATATGACCCCTCAGGACACCATAAGACCTCTTCTAACATCCTAATACACGACTCCATATGACACTATATGACCCCTTAGGACAATATGATGTCATGTTAGGTCATATGGTCTCCTAAGGGGTCATATTGTGTTCTAACTGATGTGTGGCCCCTTAGGACCCCATACGACCCCTAACGACACCATATGACCCTTTAGGACACCATATGGCCCCTTAGAATACCATATTACCCCTTATGACCATATGATGTCCACATGGTGGCCTAAGGGGTCATATGGTTTTATGAAACATGTGTGGCCCCTTATGACCCCTAATGACACCATATGACCCCTTAAAACAATATGATCTCCTAATGGGTCATATGGTATCCTAAGGGGTTATATGGTGTTCAAAGACATGTGTGCCCCGTTAGGACCCTATGTGACCCCTAATGACACCATATGAACCCTTAGGACACAATATGACCCCTTAGGACACCATATGACCCCTTAGGACACCATTATGTCCATATGGTGTCCTAAGGGGTCATACATGGCGTTCTAACACATGCATGGCCCCTTATGACACCATATGATCCCTTAGGATACCATATGACCCCTTAGGACAATATGATGTCCTAATTGGTCATATGGTGTCCTAAGGGGTCATCTGGTGGAAGAGAGGTTAGAGAAAGAGAGGGTTATTGTGTGTGTGTGTGTGTGTGTGTGTGTGTGTGTGTGTGTTGTGTGTGTGTGTGAGAGAGAGAGAGAGAGAGAGAGAGAGAGAGAGAGAGAGAGAGAGAGAGAGAGAGAGAGAGAGAGAGAGAGAGAGAGAGAGAGAGAGAGAGAGAGAGAGAGAGAGAGAGAGAGAGAGAGAGAGAGAGAGAGAGAGAGAGTTGGGGCTAATCGGGGGAGGAGAGAATGAGAGAGAGAGTTGGGGAAATAAGGGGGTAGGAAGATATTAGTAGAGGGGAAAGTATCAACAAAGGGAGAGAAAGAGAGACAGGGAGAGAAGTGAAGAGAGATAGATAAGGTGACTATGGGGAGGGGGAGAGGGAGTGAGTGAAATATCAAGAAAGAGAGAGAGATGATGGGGAAATTAATTGGTAGGGGGAGAGGGGGAGAATGGGAGAGGGAAGTATCAATAAATAGCTCAAGAGAGAGATAGTTGTTAGAGATAGGGTAGTTGGGGTGAAGAGAGAATGAGAGAGAGTTGGGGTAAAGTTAGAGGGGAAGATAGGCGTGAGAGAGAGATGGTAACTGGGGAAGAGAGAATTAGAGAGATTTGAGGGTAATTAGGGGGTAGGAGGAGAGGGGGGGATGGAAAAGTATCAACAAAGGGAGAGAGGGAGAGATGAGGAGAGAGGTTCAAAGAGAGAGGTCCAGAGAGAAGATAATTAGGGGGAGGGGAGAGGGGGGAGAAGGAAGTATCAAAAAATGGGGAGAGAGAGAGGGGGGGGAGTATCAATAAAAGAAGAGAGGGGGGAGATGGGGAGAGAGCCCCCTAATTATCCTCTCTCTCTATCTCTTTGCTAATACTTCCCTCTCACCCCTTCCCCTCCCCCTAATTATCCTCTTTCTATCGCTCTCTTCACCTCTCTCCACATCTCTCCCTCTCTTCTTTTGTTGATACTTACCCCTCTCCCTCTCTTCTTATCCACTAATTACACCCAAATCTCTCTCACATTATTTCATCCCCTCAACTACCCTCTCTCTCAACTCTCTCCTCCTATGCTTTTATAGATGCTTCCCTCCCACCTCCCCAATATCTATTCTCTCTTTATTGACACTTTACCCTGTCCCCCTCTCCTCCTACCCCCTAATAATCCCAAACTCTCTCTCTCATTCTCTGTTTACCCCAATCATCCCCCCCCACTCTCTCTCTCTCTCTCTCTCTCTCTTCCTCCCAATTAACTTCTCCTTCTCACTTCTCTCCCCCTCTCCTTTTGTTGATACTTCCCTCTACGCCTCTCCTTGTCCCCTCTGAATTTTGTTTCTAGAGATGGGAAGAAAATGCAGAGAGACTAGTCTAGATCTTAGGGAAGAGAGAGTGAGATAGAGGAGGAATGGATGAAGAGGTAGAAATACAAGTATAGAGCTTGAGAGAAGGAATGAGGGATTCAATGAGAGTTGGAGAGATAGGTCTAGAGAGAGATGTATAAATATGGACAAAAGAGAGGGAAGAAGAAACAAACAGGTGGAGTGATAGGTTTAGGAGAGAGAGGTAGATAAAGGAACAAAGAGAGATAACATGGTTTATCAAAATTTATTAAACTCAATAAAATTCATAAATTTTCTATTATTAATTACTTATTTAGTGTTTTAATTATTTTGAGATGATTGTTACAAAAAAATCATGAAAGGGAATTCATATGAAAAAGTCACGAGCTTTTGATGTTTTAAAAATGAAGGATGGATTTAAATTAATTATAATTATTTTTTAAAATAAAATATTGAACCACTACCTATTCCATATTGTATAGCTTTTGAATACCTTTCCAATGCCTATTAAAAATCAAAATTTTGATATGAAATGCAGAAGTTATGCCTAATTTACTGAAATATGTTTTTTTAATTTTTCAAAAATGGATATCCAATTTTTAAAAAAATAATTTTTTTCCCTCCTTTTTTTTCTCAGAATTGCTTTGGGATTTGGCATGGAAATGCCAAGCCTGGAAAGTCAATAGAAAAAAACGTGTTTTTCAGTGTTCCTTGTTTTTCCAGACTTCGCCCTGGTCGCTGACAACTTTTTTTTTGCTGAAATTGATAAAATGAAAAGGGTTTCTTAAGGGTATTCTCAGGTTTCCAACAATATAAGGTTTTCCTTATTTTGACTTTAATAAATAATAATTATTTATTTTCTAATTGAATTCTAACTAAAGTCCTGATTGATTGGCTGATTGAAAAACACCCATAACTTTCAAATGGTATCACATTTTTTGAATCTGAAACACGCATCACATTCTATGCTTCATCTACTATAGGATAAAACAAATATATTTGAATTTCATAAAGTTTAGACCAAGTTAAAGTGGTCAGACGTACAAGTTTTTGAATTTATGAAAAGTTGTAGTAGAAAAATCATAATTAATTATTTACTTTAAAAAAATTACAAAAAAATATGTGTCACATCCAGACATGAGTCTACTACTTATATTATAAATATTATAGAAAAATATTAAGATTTTATTGTGGTTAGGGTGGTCAGACATACACTTACTTCTTATCTTTTTCTTGAAATTTAAGTACTGCATTGAAATTTCGAATTTTCATCAAATTGATTTATTTTTTTTCAAAAAAAAATTGGTAGTTTAGAAACTACATTCAATTTTCTATAGATTCTCTTCTTACATATTTTTAAAATAATGGTCATAGCTTATTCAAATTTTCATGTCAAGTTGCATAACTCTGATTTTCTAAAATTTCATTGCCACTTAAGGCCCTATTTTGGCCCACCATGATCTTGCACATACCCCTCATTAGTATGAATATAGTAGATTCATTTTCTTGAAGTTTGAGAAAACTACATATACATGACTACAATATTTTATAGAATTAAATTCTATAGGAGTGATTTTATGCAATGATACTCAATTATATTATTGTGTTGCATAACATTGTCCTATATTGTATTTTCAAAAAGCGTGTACATTAATATATTGTCGAAAAAAAGAAGACTCCCGTACTACACTAAGTAATATTAACTATAAGCAATATTTTTTCTCATCAATTTGAATAAAATAGAATGGTTTCTCGAAGAGTGTGAAAGAAACATATATATGACTACAATATTCTACATAGTTAAATTTTATAAAAGTTAATGTATACAATGATGATCAAATATTTTATTATATTGACCAATAAAATATGTAGAATGGTGGTACAATGTGTACATAGTACATAACAACTAAGTTTTTCACATATATTGTTCGCTAGAAGGAGCATATAGGTTTACATATTCTTCATAGTTCAACTTATCATGTCTGGCTACACAAAAAGGAACTAATATTTACTATTTTGGCTTTACATTTGGCCTCACTAAAGGAAACTGATATTTGTCATGACAATGATTTTGTTCAAAATCACAAAAAAACAACAAACTTTCAAGAAGTTAGTTGAACTTTTTGTACTATATATTACTCAATGAGGTCTGGAATTTCTACCTCGGACCAACTGTATAATCCACTCCATAATACATTCATAGTAATTTAATTCATGAAGGAACTCAGAATATAACTCAAGTGCTTCACATGTTGCATATAATTTTTGTGTAGTCTCTTGCACCAACTTGACCTCATCCTACTACACAAAGCATGCATCATGGCTTGATTGAATAACTTCTTCAAAAGTCTCATGATAGTTTGTTATGGTGTTGTTTGTGAAGATTTCAATATTGTTGTGGTAAAAGCCCAACCAATCCATAGAGGTTGAGTTAGTTATTGATAATGGTGTCTCATATGTTTGTGGTGGAGCTATGTTGTTCTCAAAATCATTTCTAGAAATAGTAATAATGTCCTCAAGCACTTGTGGCCCTACCATAGTTTGAAATGATAATTCAAAAAAAGAAATATCAGTATTAAAAATAGTTGTCATAATTAGGGGTATAGTCATTCACTCACTAGGGCCTAAATAACAAGAACATTTCTCACACCATAATGTTGCTATCACTTAACATCATCATTATCATAGTTATAATCCTAATCACCCTCATTATTATTATTATTATTAACAATGAATATTTAGCTCTTACATTAAACTAACTATCTATACTACACGTTTTGTAGTTCAAATATTTAGTTTATGTCAATTTTAGTTTGTAATAAAATTTATAAATGTTGAATTATATTATATTATCTATTAAACTAAATTCTTTATTCTTCACTTGATATTTAACCAATTTTCATTGTTGATAATTTATATATTGAACAAGGTAACTTGAACTAATGAACTTTTTTAAACAAATATTTAAATTTTTAAATGTTGAATTATGTTATATTTTCTATTTAATTAAATTCTTTATTTTTTTATTTGATCATTATAGTTATACTCATTATAGATAGGTACAAATAATATAAACAATTATATAGGTCATCACCTATTTATTGCCATGTGATGATTAAACTCTTTATTGACATTTCATAAATCTTATCATGGTCTCATTATTCTCTAGTTAGACATTGATAAGTTCACTAAAGACCAATATTAAAACATGAAATTAAAAATATTATTAATATTTCTTTAAACTAACTTTTGAAATATTACTAACTCTAACTGTTACCCTAACACAAACATTAAGATAACCTTAACCTAACCCTAACAACAATTTAAAGATGGTACATACTATTTTAACAATACATCAAATTTTAATTAAATATAACAATAAAATTATCAAGTTATTTAGTAGAATAAAAAATAAACACTAATACATAGAATTTTAGGTTTGAATGATTATTATTTACATACTTAACCAAATTGAATTTTAAAAAATTTCAATAATAATTGTAATTGTGCAATAATAATATAATATAGGTAATTACTATTATTTTATTATTAATAATCATATTATTATATTATTTTAATCATAAAAATATTATATTATTACCTTTTTTTTGTTTTATTATTATTTTATTTTAATTTTATTATAATATTAATTTTACTTCATTAAATATTTTTTTAAAGTATCAAAATTAAATTGATTAGAGTTAGAAGTATATTTTAATGACAATTATTGTTTACTTTATTTATTTATTAGTAATGTCTTTAACATTTAATTATGTTTAACCAAGTCTAACGTGCAGTCTTAGATGGAGACTTCCAAATGCTAAATTTTGTGACCTAAATTTATTTCTAGTTTTATCAAATAGCTATGTTTGCAGATTTGATATTATCTTGCATCAAATAGAACAAAAATATCAAAATGCAAAAAATTTCCCTCGGTATATTAATTTTTCAAACATTTTCCTTGAGATCCAAAGGTGTTTAAAAGAGGATATAACTTAATTGTTGGTCCAGGAAGGGAATGGATTTGTATAATGTCAGAAAATAATACGCTAAAGAACAAAACACTTGAAATTCATACAATGAGAACTCGCGCATAGGTAGGTGGACATGTTCCCATCATTCCTTGTGCGGGTCAAAATATACACTATCCCATCATTCGAGGTGGCTGATTTTAATTCCCATTTGGCCATGGTTGGGAAACTTCCAATTGTCATTTGTGCTCTATGCAAAAGCAATAAGGATTAGCAATTATAAAAATAGAGTGTATTTGAAAGTAGAGGTGGTTACATAACCTTGGGCCTCTTAAAAAATGTTGACCCCAGAGTGACATGTTAATTTTTTCATGTCCCAATCCAAATTAGATGATATGATTTAAGCCTTATATAGAGATGCACTATAACATATCATTGTACAAAAGGTGGAGTGGATTATTACATCAGGTTGGTACTCAAGTGGTGTTTTCTAGAAACAATTTTGATTTCCTCATGTTGTGTAAACATTGCAAACAATAATAGCTATTCAGTGTCAAATTAAGGTTTAACACGATCTTCGAGAGATAAATCTATGCCATGTTCAAAAGATTTTCTCTTGGTACTTTGAGGAGTTGGAAGGAAAACCAATGTGTCGTACATTCAAACGAATTTTACAAAAAATCATGTTCATTGTATTTCGTAGCTTGAAATCGTGTTTGCTTTAACATAGCTTGCAAATGATAGAGTTTCAAATTTCAAAGATTAAATCAACACCTTTTTACGACGACCAATTTGATGGCAACATTAGAGATGGGGAAAATCCGGTGGGGTTTCCCCACATATATAGCCGATTGGCTAATAATAGGTACCTAACATTTTATTATTATAAAATTTGATCCAGTATAAGCTCTAATTATGTCTTTGTGCTTTTTTAATTGATTGTGATCTCATGAATGTGTTGGATATCTTTGGTCTATCTTTTTGATGTTACAAATATGGTCAATATGACACTATATATTGTAGCCATATTTATTTAATAATACATCACAATTTTAAAATTTAATAGATTATTAAGTGCACCAAATGCATAATATTCTAATAATTCCTCCTCTTACATTCTTCCTTTTTCTTCTTTTGTGAAATGCATAAACAAAAAGACCTACAAAATAAGCATAAGTAAACCCAATAATGACTATAGATGGAATCATAATAATAAACTAAATAAAATAAAATTATCTGTAAAACCTAGCTCTAGCCTTGTAGAGACATGTAAAAGATGAGCAAGTCATGGAATCATCCTCTTCCTCTCTCCACTCCCTTTCATTTTACAAACATAAGGGATATCCACACATGTTAAGAATCTTCTTGTATTTCTTAAGGATTTGGTTAGTAAACTTATCCTATTTTACTTCTAATCACAAAATTTTCAAAACACACCTAATTTTTATTACTACCTCCATATCTTATTTTATACTGTCGTGCTCTGTGAAGTGTACCTATACCTACAAAGACAATGCACTTAATAAATCATTACAAGCAATGTTTAGTTAATTAAATCAAAGAAAGACAAAACCATAGCTAAGTGATCTATCGCCTCCTAGTAAATGCGAGTATGAATTATGCTCTCAGATCTTGGTATGCAAATTCCAGTGACTTGACTACACTTAAATGGAGGATTTAAATGATGAATATGCATGATCTAGCAAAAATATCATAATTAGGCTACATGATTTCATGATTATTTTAGAAAATAAGATAGAATGAAGATGCAATTTAGCTAAGATTTGAACATGATAACAATGCTTGAAATGAGAAACTAGAAGCTAGATGCCTATAGTAAGAACTCTTGAATGTAAATGAGATGAATCAAATGATATGCCAAAATGATATGAAATTGGGACCCTTTGTGCTCCAAAATGAGGTCTATTTATAGGATTTCCCAAGGAGGGATGAGGTGGCAAGAATCAACGATCAAGATTGATCTAAAGATATCAATGGTTAAATTGGAGGAGGTTGGCAAAGGGGTTGGACTAAAGAGAACATCTGTCATCTCTATGGTGAAAAGTGTCAAGAGGCTTCTAGAAGAGGTTAGATGAAAGGGAACACTTAGTGACAAGTGTCACAAAGATTTTAGAAGAGGTTGGATAAAAGGGGACATGGTGGTAGGTAGAATGGGTTAGGTTTAGGAGTGGTAGAAGTTAGGAGAATTTGAATTTAAAAATTCAAATAATAGAAAAAAGATAATTAATCTCAACAACTCATAATTGATTTGTTTTAATTAATTAGGGGATTTAGAAGAAATGAATTTGATGAGGGGAATTAATTAATCAAAGGGGTGAAATGAACCTGTATGCGGGAAAAGCGGTCCAATAGAACTTAAAATGCAAAAAATGAAGCCTAAGGAGCCTTGCTCACACACCCACAAGACTTCTTGGTGCAAGTTATGGAGTCATGAAGAATGACTCAACTTCCCGAGGTTGGTTCCATGGTTCTCTATCTCACAAGGTCCCCCAAACCAATGTCTTTACTCTTAGATCACTAAGCAAAGTGGTTTAGGGATGACAAATGCAAGAATGAGGAATGCTTTGGTTGATTTTAAGATGAAATGCATCTTAAGCTATGCATGATCCTATAAATGCAAGAAACTAGATTATAAGATGACAAGATTAGTAGCAAGACTATCCTAGCATGCTATACTAGTCTATGATTAAGCTAAATGATAAGGAAAATACTCTAAACATGCATATTTAGATTAATTCCTATTGAAAAGAGAGGCTAAATGATGAGCACAAATGATATATTAAAGCTTGGATGGATTTTAGTATAAGTATGATGCTAAAGACTTGGATTCTTAAAATGGAGGATGGAGAGCTCTATTTATAGCAAAAATAGGGCAATGGATGGCCAGGATTGAAAGAGTTAATCAAGGGTTGAGTTTGAAAGTTGGGAATCCATGTTTTCAATTTGCACCAATGAAATGGTGACAAATGTCAACATAAGGTTGGGTTGAGAAGAGAGGTAGGAAGCATTAAATGCTTGAGAAGACCTCATGGTTACCTTAGGGGGTAAGGGTTAAGGTTAGGTTAAGGTTAGGTTAGGGTTATCCAATGGATAAAGGTTTTATCCAAAGGATAAACTCTTGTGCAAAGGATTAAGGACTAATATGGTCAAAGCAATAAATGCTTGATGAGACCTTTGGGTTACATGGAGGTTGAGTTTAGAGAAAGTCTCTAATCATGTAAGAGGGTTGAGTTAACCATTAATGGTTTGGAAGAGAAAGTTGTTGGAGACTTGAAGCCTTTAATGGTTATCAAAGACTTTAAGGGTTTGAGAAGTGACTTCCTCTTGCTTACAGATGTGACAATATTTAGGAGATGGGTTAGGCTAAATTAGAAGTTATTAGAAGAATCTAGAAGGGGTTAGGAATAGGGTTTAGGAGGCAAGTGGGAGATGTAGGATTTTGCAAATGGATGGAGAAATAATAGGATTTAATTGAAATAAAGTTAATTTAATTCAATTTGGTTGGGATTCCCTATTTAATTAAATGTAAATTTAATTAAAAGGTTTAGAAGAATAGATTTAATCAAATAAAATGATTTATTCAATTAAATGACCTAAAAGGGGGTTGATTGAATTTAATTAAATAAATTGAGTAATTTACTTAATTAAATAGAGGAATGTGGATAATTAAATTAAATTAGATTTAATTAAATAGAGAAATGAACATAAACTATTCATTTAGGAATATAGTCATTTTTATACGTCTACATAACCTATTAAATAAATCCTTCGATTTATTAATAAGTAGATGAAAGGGGTGTTAGGCCCAATATGGAAAGCTAATGTACTGAGAGGGGAGGGGTGAATCAGTACTTCAAAACTTTTGTTCAACAATAACTTTACTGTTAAGCATAATCCGAACAGTGTAGTAACATAATATAAAGCTAAAACAAATAGATAACAATCATACATGATTCACTCCATAACACATATATTTTGGTTACACAGAAACTCTTGGTTAGAGAGAAAAACTGCGGTAGGGATGGCACCCACAACTTCACTATTGCAATAATAAAGGTTGCTCGGTTAGAGCTACATGTTTAGCTATTTCTGATAGCTTACCCTATTAGGAGTATCAAGATCGGTTAGATCTACCTTGCTAAAGGATTTTACAACACTTAAACTAAATGTTGCACCTGGTTAGAGGCTTTACAATTTATAGACTTGATTAGAGTCTTTTACCCTGTTAAAGGTTTCTCTTACAACTTCAAAATGTTACAATAAAATCATTACAAATATCTGCAACTTTACATCTAGAATGTTATAGCAGATTCTATGCGCTCAGAATAAGATTACCTTGCTTATAGAATACCTCAGTAACCCATATAGTAACTCGGTAAACCCTTCTATTTACTCCGTTCTTTGACTATTCTCTAAAATCCTTCTTGGTGACCTCTGTGTCTCTATAACAGTCATAACACTTAGTGCTTTCACATGTCTTGCCTCATATATTTCTATATCTTGCTTTCTGTCATGCTACATGTATATTTCTAATCTTAATCCATGTTGTATAAATAGATCTCTTATGTCGGTGATCCATTCATTGCTTCGATCTTACAAACATGTTTTATCAAATGAATAACCATGCAAAATATTTCATTGGTTAGATGACCTCAAAATCATACACAATCTTTAAGTGCAATTTCCAATGTGATAATGGTTAGATGTTCCTTGATCTTGTAACACGTTTCCATATGTATGTCTAGGTTCAATGAATCTGGTAACACATTTCACTTGGTGTATATCAACTCGGTGTGTCATCTTTGCTGCTCAGTAGACATGGAATGATACTCAGTAGACAGCTCGGTGTATACTATGCTCTGAGACTACTTTCTTTTATAACCGACTGGACTGTGCATACTGACTGAATATCTCGGTAGAGATAACTGACTAGAGTATATAGAATAACTTTGAACATAAAACTAATGGCAACTTGATAAGTAGTAACAATCTCCCATTTTGACATTAGTTGAGATGTTTGACAAAAAATACTTTCAAAGTTATAACTCAATAATCTATATACTTGCAAAATTTGACTATACTGACAATATATACAATAGTCAATAAAATAATATATCCAGATATACTCCCCTTATTGATATACTGTACAAAACTTCTGATTTTGCATGCTCAGCGATCAATGTTCTGTGTGCTACACTTGTTCTTTGCTTACTATTATGTTCATTGCTCTTGGGTACTCTACTTACTCTGCTCAGTATACTCCCCCTGTATACTACACTCATTTTGTTTGATACTTTGATGCTTTGAATACTATATCATCACTCCCCCTTTTTGACTAACATCAAGACTTAGTTACCATTTGGTGGAGGCAACTGGTCCAAAATGGATTTGTACTTTGTCCGTGCTTCAGTGAGAGTGACAAAGAGGTCATCCTTTACACTGTCCATTAAAGAATTATGCGCTTGAATATCAACCAATAGTGATATTAAGCCATCTAGAGTGCTTCCCTCTTATGTAGTAGACAAGTATGTGGCTTGGTTGATCTGTTCTTGGACAAATGAAAGATGAGGAAGGAATAATGTTTGAAGTGTCATTATGTCCATCCTGATCTTGTGTTCTTCATTTCTTAGGTCCAATTGTTGAGCCATGAGCTGTTGTAACTTTGTATAAAATTTTTGAACTGAATTGGGTTCTGTGGTCAACTTATTTGAGAGATCGGTGATCTCTTTCTCAATTGCTTCTATTTTATTTTTGATGTCTTTAATGAATAAAGAAAATGTACAGAGTTTCTGAAATAAATAATGAATGTGCTTGAGTTGAGGAGTCAAGTCAGCAATAAATTTGACAAGTTTAACTTTGCCAATAGCTATAGCTTTCTATACCTCTTCTATCATTTTTGCAGTGAGCTCCTTGTCTTTTAGCTTGCTCAAATATTCCAATGCATCTACTCCAAATGTCTCTATTTTGGTTAGGAGTTCATCTAGTTGAATGTGGGTGGTTGCATCTGTTGACACTGTAGCTTCAGGTAGCATATCTATTAAAAGTGCTTTCACCTTCTGAAGTATTTTATTTTTCTTTTGAATCACCATTTGCTTCTCTTGTTCAACCTTTGCTTTGCATAGTTCACCGATATCAATGAGTGCTTGCCCCTTTAATTTGGATATATCAACATTGGGAAACACTATTGGTTTTGACAAATCAACTTTAAAACTATGCTTTTTCATCTTCTTTTCTTTACCTTTCACCGATTGAACTAAGACAATGGCTTGTGAGGCTTGATGACCCTCGGTAGGTTGCTCGGTAGAGGCAACACTTTGGTCGGTTTCTTTAGCCTCTGTAGAGTCCTTTGGCATCTCGGTACTCGGTGTCTCAGTTACAACATTTTTAGTGTTAGAAGGTGCTTGAGACGTCTGTTCTTGAGTAGTACCTTCTCCTATTGTAGACTTGTGACCTTCAGTGCCTGTATCTGTATCCTGAGGGGTTTCGGTTGAGATAGGTTGATTGACCGGTGGATAAGGCTGAACTTGTTCCAAGACTGATTCACTAGATACAAGTTTTGCATATGCATTGCCTTCTATCATTTCCTATTTCGGTGCCTCTGTATCCATGATATATTCATCTATTTGAATGGAGTCAGCAGGATCTTGCTCGGTGACATCAACTATTTCAATTTTATCTTGCTCACCAGCATCCTTGATTTTAAAGATTTCCTACCACTTTTCTTTTGTCTCATTTTCTACTTCAATATACAACCCATTCATTAGTTTTAAGGCTTTTTGTTTGACGAGAAACTTTGTGTTGTAGGTTGTCAGATGTTCTTTTATTTCAGCTACCGACATGTCTGGAAAGAGATGTACCAGACTTCTTTCTCTAATCTATTTCTCTGAGTCCAGGGCATATTGCCACCTATTATCAATATGTGCATATAATTCTTTTGAGAGAGAATTAGAGACTTCTAATGGGACTAATCAAAATTTCAGAAGTGTGCAGATGATAGCTTCTTCAATTTGTCTCTTTTCATCTTCGTTTCTGGATTCATACTTAACATATCTGAATCCACCAAATCCACCATATTCTTTCAGATTAGCACAAAAATTTTCAACACTATGTACATTTACCTTCTTGCTCTTGACAATCTGAAATTTGCTTGCATCCTTAGATTCAGTGTCACTGGACTCTTTTGCCAAAATGAGTCTCCGAGTAGATTTCTTGTAAGTTTTTGTTACCTTGGGAATAGTAACACTCTTTGTTTTCTTACTCGGTGAAGCTGCAGATGCTCTTGTGTTAGGTCGCTTTGCTGGAGGAGTCGGTGAGGCCTTTGATGTGTCCTGTTTCTTTCTTTTCAACACTTTTCCCTTAGGCAATTCGGTGCTCAGTGTTATAGCTGCCTATTGGGCTTTAGATTCCTCTTCGGTAATGGCTAAAGTGCCTTTAACAGGTGTGGAGGAAGAGTCTTCTCTGAATTTCTCTGATAATACTTTTATCATCTTTGTTGCCTTTCTTGTAGCTTTGGGTACTACAATGCTCATTTTTACTTTTTCCTTCACTTCTTCATAGGTTCCATATCTTAGCTCGGTATCATGTCTTGGCAATATGAGAAATGCATCAATTTTCTATTGTGTGATGTCAAAATCAATTTCATAACCCATAGGTGACAAAGATTGAGTTCTTGGTTCCACAACATTCACATAACAGTAATCAGTGTCTACTTCAAAACATATGTCATCTTTGTATTTCTCCACTAGCTTGGGTGGAATCCGGTCCCTGTTATGCATTTTCTCTTGAAATTTATTGAAGTAATCATCCATAATATCATTGAAATTATCTCCTAGCTTCTTAATGAAGTCATTGATCTGATGGGTGATTGGTCGGTGTAGTTCCCAAACAACTTTACCGACTAATGGAAAGAATTTTTCAAAATAGAAAAACATGCATACAAGTAGTGATCCAAACTTTAATGTATTAGCTGAGTTGTTCTTCTTCGGCTTCCTGATGGTGTTCAGATTCTCAAACAGGTTTTTCAGCAACACCTCACAAAGATCAATTTTCATTCCCTTTTTCACAATTTTGTATGCTAGGTCTACTACTGCACAGGGTACATTGTTTTCCCTTGCCAATTGGAAGAAACAGTAACCTATTACTCTAATGTCAAATTTTAGTTCTGCATCAGTGACATTGTTCAATTTTAGTCCTTTGCAATCTGATTCTACTTCGGTTAAACTAATCAATTCTTTCTGTGATATCATCTTTTGAGCTCGGGAATGATCATAAATAGGGTAACCGGTAATCAGATGAATGATTTCCTTGGTAATCTTAAACGGTTGCTCTTCTAGCCACATGAAATCATCATGAACTCTACTCAGAACAAACTTGACCCACTGGGGTTTGAGCACATGGGGATAGGTTAGGGCTTCAGTTAATCCCTTAATCTTAATGTGCTCATACTTGCTATTCAATTTACCATCTGTGCACAATTCATCATAGGTGTCTTTGATTTCAACATGACTGAGTTCTTCAACACGACATTTGGTGAAGAATCTCACATCCTCGACTAATAACACTCTATCCGGGATGAGTAAAAATGCGGTTTTGTCATCCGGTTTAGATGCAACTTTGGGAGTTAACGAGAATTTTAGTGAGGGCTTTTTGACATTCCTGACAACGATGGGATCTTGGATCTTAGGTGCCATTTGTAGATTTCAGATAAAAACTAACAAAAGATCCTTAGGGTTTGAGGATTTTCAAACGACAAATGCTTCACACTTAGCAGATAATAATAACTTGATAAGATCGGTAAACCAGCTTAACAATGCATTGAGATTGATGTAAATACCTTGAATTTTGCTTTGTAGGAGGTTTGATCACCTTAGATTCACTTTGCTCTGCTCTCTCGAAAACTTGGTAAGTGAAAATGACTGCGAAATGCTTTAAGTACACAATATACCTTATCGGGCTCCGTGGGGGTTAGGTCAAAAACATTAAATGCACTTGGTTCCACTAAACTTTCTTTCCTTTTTGCGCTTTTAACTGAGTAACCAAACTTCCTTTATTTACCGACTTGACAGGTTTCCTGTATTCACCGACTTGACAGGTTTCCTGTAAAGTGCTCCAAAAGACTTGATAGAATTTCAAACTTACTACTAGATCTTAACTATGTAGATTTTGAATTAAGTACATAATAGAATAGGAGGTGTTAAGATTTAACCTTGAGAGAATGCAGTCCCTTCATACCTTTACCGATTAATTTGGAATAGGTGCACCTAACTCGGTAGGTAAGGTGCTTTCTTCATTCGACACAATTTCCTTCTTTTTCCAAATCATCTTTAATTTTTCTTTTATTTCCTCACCGTCTTTTCTAGGTTGATCTCTGCAATCTCTAGCTAAGTGTCCAACTTTGTGACAATGAAAACATGCCATACTAGGATTTCTCCATGATCTTCGGTTGTTCATTCCAAACCTTATAAAATAGTTGGCACTTATATGTCCATATCTTCCACAACATTCACACCATATCCTTGTATTGTAATCCCATGGTACTGCAGAATACTGTCAGTAAGGATTTGTGTGAGCTCGGTAACCTCTAGCATTTGCTCGGTGTGTAGACCACATATAGTTCTTTTGCTTAAACCAACACTTCTTGATAGTATGTCCATATCTATTGTAGTTTTTACAAAACCCTTTGAATTTTGCCTTCTAATAATTGTTAACAGACTTTGTCCTACATTGATTAGATGTGTGACCATATTTACTGTAATTGTAATAATAACCATTGGACTTAGTGACATTCGGTTGCTTACCTTTTCTGATTTGGCACATGTTGGCAGTGTGACCTTGATTTCCACAGTAGTTGCAAATAGGCTTCTTTCTTTTGATGTTCTTCTTGATTCTAGCTTGCTTTGATGATTCTCCTCTCTCGGTAGTATGGATTCCCTTCTCGGTATAGTCTTTTCCTTTGTAACCGAGTCCTGCATCTTTGTTGGGTCTTCTTGTATTCAATTGCTCATCCAACATCTTTAATGCTTCATAACTCTTCTTCAGTGTTTCTTTGGATTTCATCTCGGTTTCAAGTTCATTGGTCAACCTTGATACTTCAAGTCTCAATGCTTGATTCTCACCATCTTTCAGATTTGCTTCATGATGTGCATAACCTAGTTGTTCTGACAGGTTTTGTTGAATTCCAGTCATCCTTATGATTTCATCATTCTTATCAGATACTAAGACTTCAAGTTGTTGTTTCTCTCTTTCTAGATCTCTTACTTTATCTTTGGCTGTCCTCAATGCATCAAGATTTTCAATCATCTGTGTGCTGAAATGTTCATGTTCTCTTTTCATTGCTTTTAGTTGATCAGCCAGTGCTTTGTTCTTTTCTTTCAATACTCGAATCATTTCTTCAGTCTCTTCAGATATACTGTTCTCAGATGATGTCTCAATTTGTTCCACTCACTCTTGAGAGTCCTGCAAATCATCAGATAATCTTCTTCTCACTTTCAGAGATTTTTACATTTGCCTTTGCATGTTTGCAATCACTTGATTAGCATGATCCAGCTCTTCTTGCAGATACACAATCCTCCAAGATTGTTTATAGCCTTCCATTGATAAGATCTTTCTCTTTAGGCAGTTAAACCCTTTTCCAAGATTGAAGCTCTGATACCAATTGTTAGGCCCAATATGGAAAGCTAATGTACTAAGAGGGGAGGGGTGAATCAGTACTTCAAAACTTTTGTTCAACAATAACTTTACTATTAAGCATAATCCAAATAGTGCAGTAACATAATATAAAGCTAAAACAAATAGATAACAATCATACATGATTCACTCCATAACACATATATTTTGGTTACGCAGAAACTCTTGGTTAGAGAGAAAAATTATGGTGGGGATGGCACCCACAACTTCACTATTGCAATAATAAAGGTTGCTCGGTTAGAGCTACATGTTTAGCTATTTTCTGATAGCTTACCCTGTTAGGAGTATCAAGATCTGTTAGATCTACCTTGCTAAAGGATTTTACAACACTTAAACTAAATGCTGCACCTGGTTAGAGGCTTTACAATTTATAGACTTGATTAGAGTCTTTTACCCCGTTAAAGGTTTTTCTTACAACTTCAAAATATTACAATAAAATCATTACAAATATCTGCAACTTTACATCTGGAATGTTATAGCAGATTCTATGTGCTCAGAATAAAATTACCTTGCTTATAGAATACCTCGGTAACCCATATAGTAACTTGGTAAACCCTTCTGTTTACTCTGTTCTTTGACTATTCTCTAAAATCCTTCTTGGTGACCTCTGTGTCTCTGTAACAGTCATAACACTTAGTGCTTTCACATGTCTTGCTTCATATATTTCTATATCTTTCTTTTTGTCATGCTAAATGTATATTTCTGATCTTAATCCATGTTGTATAAATAGATCTCTTATGTCAGTGATCCATTCATTGCTTCAATCTTACAAACATGTTTTATCGAATGAATAATCATGCAAAATATTTTATTGGTTAGATGACCTCAAAATCATACACAATCTTTAAGTGCAATTTCCAATGTGATAACGGTTAGATGTTCCTTGATCTTGTAACACGTTTCCATATGTATGTCTAGGTTCAATGAATCTGGTAACATGTTTCACTCGATGTATATCAACTCGGTGTGTCATCTTTGCTGCTCGGTAGACATGGAATGATACTCGGTAGACAGCTCGGTGTATACTACGCTCTGAGACTACTTTCTTTTATAACTGACTGGACTGTGCATACCGACTGAATATCTCGATAAAGATAACCAACTCGAGTATATAGAATAACTTTTAACATAAAACTAATGTCAACTTGATAAGTAGTAACAAGGGGATATTTTAATAAAATTGCCGATGAATTCAATTAAATTGGGGAGGAGTATTAAATAAATAATTGTTTATTTAATTAATTATCTTCAGACCATTTTGTGGTGTGTACATTTTGCCCCTCTTTGAAGCAAGGTGAGATGACGCGTTGATTCAAAGAATAATCTCATTTTGATGATATTGGTTTGATAGGATGCCCTAGCTCTTGATTGCTAAATTACAGTATGATGATTCCCCCTCGGGAGATTAATTGAGATAATTGATCTTTGGAGTTTTTTTTTTTTTTGCAAAATTGATATCCCGATAGATTTGGTTTGATTTCTGCAATGGTGTTTGATGAAAATGTGAGTTCTTTGATTAGCCTGATTGCTTAGGTTGATAAGATTGAAAAAAATTGATTGACTAGATTGATAAGATCGAGATTCAGTTTGGTTTCTGGAAGGATTCATCTTGTATAAGACAACGATGATCAAAGCGTCTGGTTTCAGGAAGGATTCATCCTGTATAAGACATGATTAGAACGTTTGGTTTTAGGAAGGATACATCCTATATAAGACATAGATCAGAATCAGATCATCTAGTTTCAGGAAGGATATATCCTGTATAAGACATGATTAGAATCGATTAGATTTGATTGATTGATTTGATTTGATAAGGTTGATTAGATAAAGAACTGACATTTTGTTGATATCAAGTTGCAGAAATATTTGGATATGCTAATTGTTGATTTTGTTGAGAGAGATAGCATAAGATTTTTGCTGGGTCAACAATATCTAAAGAGATATGAGCTCATCATTCTGATTGCGTATACACTTCTGATGATACTTTGATGATTCCTGTGATAGATTTAACCTTGGATAAAAGGATCTTGTAGGATCCCATGCAAGAATGAAATGCAAGCTAAAATGCAATGAAAATGCAAAGGAATACAAACTATGATCGGACCAGTCATTGGATTATTTTGCATTTTTGTCATCATTGAGCTTTTGAAATGTGGGAAGTGAGTGCAAACATCGATGGTATAATCAAGCCATGATGACCTGAGCACTTCTTTCCTGGATTTTGATATAGCAAGTTAGCACAAGCATCGAGGTATAATTGAACTGAGATGATCTGAGTGTTGCTTGTGTAAAATAGGCAGTATTAATCATTTCAATACGCAAATCAGAAATGTCTTCAATGATACTCCGATGATCATGTCCTGAGACAAATTTGCACATATTAATGATTAATTTTCAGACAATAGTCAAGAAAAATATCACGTTCCTTCCTTGTTCCTCTAGTCAAAGACATCCTGGAGTCACTCAGAAATCATGATAGCAAAAAACATTTATAGAAAAGTTAAACAATCAAGTTAAAATCATTATCCAAAAGATATCATCCATTGTAAAGTGTGTGATGTGCTTAGATTGACTTCATGATAGCTTGATAATTGATAGTTTGATTTCGTGTTCAATGTTGGATATGTCTCAGTTTTTGCTTGATAAGAGTTGTCTAACTATTGTTCTACCTGTTTGATTTAGCTCAAAATGATCCAGAGTTTTGCCCCCAACTAGGTGTAGGATTTTGTCCCAAGCCTAGAAACAAAGTCGTTATGATATATCCAATGATCCAAACCATGGCAAGAAGCCACCTGGGATGCCTAAGTATGTACAAATGCTTATGATGGATATGGACAATGCTGATGGAAAATGAATGAATGCAAGCAGAAAAATACATGAACTAATAGATGGAAGAGCTAGCAGACAGATAGCGCCTGTTTGCCAGGTTTTCACCATCTGTTTTTATTGCACTTTTTCTCATATTTGATTTTTTTGTTTGTTTTGGATTTTGATTTTTCACTGTTTTTGATTTTTTTTTTTTTTTTTGATTTATTTTTGATTTATTTTTATTTTTCACTATTTTTTTATTTTTTTTATTTTTCAGACATAGAATTTCTTCAGGTGCATGCTATTGATGGGTTCTTCAAGTTGATCTATGTCTCGTGTTGATAGCTGATATGCTCCTGACCCAAATACTGTTGTGACCACAAACAGACCTAACCAGTTTGGTTCAAAATTTCCTTTCTTTTCTTGATCTACCTGGTTGTGTGGATTTTCCTTTAGCACTAGTTCTCCCACTTGAAAGATTCATGGTTTAACCTTGTGATTATATCTCCGACACATTCTTTGCTGATATACCTTTAGATGATCAAAGGCATTTTGTCTTTGTTCATAGATCAATTCTAACTCTTGTAGTCTAGATACTCGTTGTTCTTCATCTGGGATGAGACCTTTTAGTGATACACGTAGAGAGGGCATCTCTACTTCGATTGGCAATATGGCTTCTGATCCATATATAAGAGAGAAAGGTGTGGCACCTCTTGGTGTGCGGATACTGGTGTGGTAGGCCCATAAAGCAGGGTTCAGTTGAATATGCCAATCTTTCCCAGCATTGTTCACTGTCTTTTTAAGGATTTTCATAATAGTTTTGTTCGATGCTTAGCTTGCCCATTTCCCTGTGGATAATATGGTGTGGAGAATCTGTGCTGGATTTTGAACTTCTCGCATGGCTCTTGTACATCTTGATTCTTGAATGGTCGCCCATTATCAATGATAATGGTCATTGGTATTCCATAGCGACAGATGATGTAATTCAAGATAAATGCAACAATTTGTTTTCCTGTGATATTTACTAGAGGTACTGCCTCGATCCATTTTGTGAAATATTATGTAGCTACCAGGATAAATTTGTGACTATTAGATGAAGAAGGATTTATCTTTCCTACTAGATCCAGACCCCATTGGTAAAAAGGCCAAGATGTTGCTAAAGCATGAAGTTCTTGTGCTGGTGCATGAATCACATTCCTATGGATCTGACATTGTTTGCATGTTCTTGCTATCTTGAAAGAATCTCGTTCCATAGTCTGCCAATAATAGCCCAAGCGTATGAGTTTTTCTGAAAGGGTAAGACCACTTGAATGAGTGCCACAAATGTTGTTATGGACTTCATTTAAGGCCTTCTCAGATTCTTCTTGTTTGAGACATCTTAAGAGAGTACCATCTAGACCTTGTTTAAACAGGGTATCCGCGATAAGAGTATAATGGGAGGATTGGCGAATAAAGTTTCTCTTTTGATTTTTTGATAAATTGGGAGGTAATGTATTATCTTTCAGGTATGTGTAAGTTTGGCCATAGTGGGAGGAATCGTGTCCAATAAGTTGACAGATGGTTTGGGAATTAGGACATTTATAGGTGGGATGAAACAACTCTTCTACCAGGAATTCATAACGCTATTGATTTTCCTGTGTCTGCAATAGAGAAGCAAGTGTAGCCATGGCGTTTGCTGCTTTATTATAATTTCTTGGAATCTGTTCAAAAGTTATTTCTACAAATTACTTCTTGATATCATCCACCATCTTTTTGTAAGGCATGAGTTTGTCATCTTTTGTTTGATAGTCGTCATTGATTTGATTAATGATGAGCTGAGAGTCTCCAAAGACTTGAAGTTGTTTAATGTTCCATTCTACAACCATTTTGATACCTGTTACCAATGCTTCATACTCTGCTATATTTTTTGTGCATGAAAAGCTTAATTTGTATGCTTTCGGGATTGTACGACCTTGTGGTGTGATGAATAGAATGCCTGCTCCTGATCCGTGTTGTGTTCCATTATTGTTGTCTTCTCCTGGACTGATATTCGGGTGATGTATTGTAAGATATGGATCGAACCCTGGAATGTTTGAATATGACCAGGTAAAGTTGATTTTCCACCTTTTGAAGGATTCCAAATATTTTTGCCTTGCTGGTTTTGATAGAGAGATTGCTAGATGTAGATCAGTTGTGCTAATGATAACTGCCTCTACTGGTTTTATCAAAATGGATGTCCTTTCTTGATAAAATTCAGGTAAGGTGTCAAATCTCCCATCTTTCGGTGCCTCAAGGAGGTTTTCATCGTTAGATTTGTCCTTTATTTTTACTTTTTCCCGGTCTAATGTTGCCAATAAATGGTTTTCAACATTATACCTGATATTGTTTTCTTGATTTTCACTTTTGCGACCAGGAGATTTAATACCCACTTGACTGAAAGATACGTTAGTGGAATCCCTGGTGAAAGTTTTTGCGTGTTTGATTTCATCAAGATATAAGGATATGGCATGGTCATTAGGTAAGGTATCAATGCCAGTATGTTCTTCATTTTCCCAGTCCATAGGTTCATGATAGCTTAAGGATAAAGGATCTTCAGGCTGAATAGTTTCAAAGATATTAGGGGTCATGATAGAGATGTCAGAGCTTTCAATATGTATTTCCATGTCTAGAACGATACTCTCATCAGAATGACCTCGTATAAGAAAATCATGATCATCCTCGGTTAAGTCCATGTCAGTCGAATGTGATTCTGATTCAAGTGGGCTAGTTCCTAATGTTTTCTCTAAATACGTGTGAACTACAATGACTTCTACATCTTCTTCTCTTTCAATTTCAAGTTGCTCTTATTTGTTTTTCCATGATAGCAAATATTCTTCATTCCCTCGATCTTTTAGCTGCATTTGTTTTTCCATGTTTGAGAAAATTGATGTAAATGAATATTCTTTGGATTGTGTGCTTGAAGATGTTACCTCTCTGTTATGAAGAACTATGACCTCTTAAGCTGATTTCAGATTACTACAACACTGCAATGGATTTGAGTCTGCTGATATTGTGATTTCTTGCCCATTGTAGGGAAATTTTAAGCACTGATGACATGTTGATGGTATAGCTTGCATATCATGTATCCATGGTTTTCCCAAGAGTATGTTGTATGGTAATTCCATGTCTAGAACTTGGCATGGTGTATCTTTTTGCAAAGGTCCCACGCTGATGGGTAACATCACAATTCCTTTAGAGGAATTCTCTTCTTCATTATGTGCTTTGAATGTGATCTTTTTCTGGGAATCAACTGCATCTTTTGAATAGCCTAGAGCATGAACAAGATTCATAGAGCAGATGTTCAAGACAAATCCCCCATCTATTAGGAATCATTTAACAAGCATTCTATGAATGATGACTTCAATTTGCAAGGGAGGGCTATGGGGATGTTGCAAGGAATCAATTCTTGGATATGAAGGAGATGAGCTTTGAATAGGATCCTCTGAAATAGGTTTGATGGCAATCCTGGATATCGCTTGGGGAACTTTAGCTTTAGATGTATTGTTTGGCAAGGATACTATGGAAGGTTCTTGCAAGCTTTCAAAAGGTGTAGGAATAGATGCCTTTGGATAATCAATTTGCTTATAGGGGGATAAGCCATTTCTAGACATAGGTGCACGATTTTGATCTTCTTTAGCCAAATCCTTTAGGGACATTTTTAAGAGTTGCATAAAAGAGCCACCTTTCTTTGGAGATGTGTTTGAATCCCTGTTAGGTTTTGACATGATTGGATTTTTATTTTGGACTTGTTTGATTTCTCTGATATTTTGGCTTGTTACTTGTATTTTGCTTTGGTATTCCATGTTGATATGATCTTCAGCTATTTCAAATGTTTCTGTTTCCATTTCAGGGGTTTGATTGTCTAAAAGTTGTTTTGATAAGTGATCAATTGTCAAGGTAGATACATCAGAATGATATGACATGAAAAGATGATTCAAGTGTTTAAAGGTTTGCAAGTTTTTCGATCTTCGGTTTTTGAGTGCGATGGTGATTTTGATAAGAACCAAGTCCAGTAGGAATGATATATCCTATGATGTGGGACAAGATTATCCTGGCCAAACGTTTTAGTTTCATGATAAAGGATGATTGAGCCTGATGAGAGACTATGTTTGAGAGATCAGTTTACCAAAGAGGGTGATAATGCACTTTGAGATGTTTAGATCTTGAACTTGTTGGGGGTGAGCACTTTGAAAATCTTGAGGTGTTTATGTTTTTAGAGTCTGATTTTGACGGATGATAACTTGACCAAGTGAACCAAGACGACAATCTAAGCACAAATTGATAGATAACTGGTGTTTATGTTTACTGCAAATTGATCAGGCATAAATGATAAATCTGAAACAGGCATGCAGGACACAAATCTGGACTGACAAATGCAGAGTTTTGTACGACAGGGTATGCAGTTTAGAACGACACAAGATATGAGTCTGTACGACAAAGCAAAAGTTTTCATGTGAAAAGTAGAGGCTCATACGATACTCTTTTCTAAACCATATGACACAGAATGCTATGTAGTACGACACAAAATTTTATGCAAACAGGTTTGTATGACAGAGATCCTAACTCGTACGACAGATAATAGAGTAGAGATAAAAATGTTTGTTTGGTTGAATTTCGATAACCGAAGTTCAATTTTTTGCCTTATGTCTTCCAGTTTTTAAATGTTTGATTTGTCGATTTAGGGATGAATACACAACAAACACATGATATGATAAGTGACTCCAAGAATGCTAAACCCTAAGGAAGTTGGTTGAGAATGAAAACCTTTGCTTGCTGACTTAGGTACACACCCAATAGCTAATCAGAATACAGCCGCTGAGTCTCACACAATGGATTCTCAATGCCGTATTATCTGACTCCAAACACTAATGGGGGCATGATATGGCAAGTGTCTTGGGAGAGTTACTATCTCTCTTGCACAAAGATTATCACCCTTTCGGAGGTGAATCGGGCAGCTTCTATTTTAACCGGTACTAGTAAGGGATCCGTTTGGCACGTCGGGGTATAAACTCAATTAAGAGGTCTCCCAGCCTTGAAAACCAAGGTTTGATATACCCAAAGGTACGGAGGAGAGCAATTCTCGAGCACTGCCGTTGCTTTCATTTTCATCAAAAACACATTTATTTTATAGTGGGTTGGATTACTTGGCATTAGCTGTTCTCACTTAGGTCGTTCCCCTCTCACCGACCTTAATGGCTAAAAGTTATTACTCCTCAGGAGAGTAGACCTGCTAAAGAAATGCACTAATGAAAGCAAAAGATGAGTCTAACTTTCTGATCACCTAAGAAAGGTGAGAGCATACTTGCCTATCATCAAAGACATGAAATACATGATTGGTCATTCCGTTAGCAAAATTGAAGTGTTCCTAGAAAACGTTAATGAATACACAAAGTTTTGTCGGATTCATAGGCAACCTACAAAATAGATCCATTAGTAGTCATGATTTGTGTTTTGAATTATGTCTTTGACAAGCATATCTTTTTAAATCGTCATGCAGAAAAGAGTTAGGCTACCAAAATCTCATACAAATCAGAGTTAGCATTAGAAAATCTTGGATTAAAACCAGAAAACCCTAAATTGTAGTTTGTTAAAAATTGCAGATACAGAGACTCGTACGACACAATTTTCCACTTAGTACGACAGAACTTTAGATTTCACATAGAGACCAAAATGAACTCGTACAAAATATGATTTTGCAGCTAGAAATTCGTACGACACACATTTAGCTCTTGTACGACAAGGAAAAGGAGATCGTACGACAGAGGATGAGCTAGTACAAGTAAAGAATTTGCAACATAGAAATTCATACGACATGCATTTAGCTCTAGTACGACAAGGAAAAGAGGCTCGTACGAGTCATGATGAAGTTTCGTGCTAGACTAAAAGGTAGTTTGTACGAGTTGGAAAATCAACTCGTACGACATTTTGATTCAGGTCTGACAAAGATAGATGTTTGTTGAAGCTTGAGAGGCCGAAAATGATGATTTCTGGCCCACGGTGGGCACCAAAATGTCGTGCTCTGTGAAGTGTACCTATATCTATAAACACAATGCACTCAATAAATCATTACAAGCAATGGTTAGTGAATTAAATCAAAGAAAGACAAAACCATAGCTAAGCGATCTATCACGTCCTAGTAAATGCGAGTATGAATTTTGCTTTGAGATCTTGGTATGCAAATTCTAATGACTTGACTACACTTAAATGGAGGATTTAAATGACGAAGATGCATGATCTAGCAAGAATAGCATGATTAAGCTACATGATTTCATGATTATTCTAGAAAATAAGCTAGAATGAAGATGCAATTAAGCTAAGATCTGAACATGATAACAATGCTTGAAATGAGAAACTAGAAGTTAGATGCCTATAGTAACAATGCTTGAATGCAAATGAGATGAATCAAATGATATGCCAAAATGATATGAAATTGAGACCCTTTGTGCTCCAAAATGAGGTCTATTTATAGGATTTCCCAAGGAGGGATGAGGTGGCAAGAATCAACGGTCAAGATTGATCTGAAGATATCAATGGTTAAATTGGAGGAGGTTGGTAAAGGGGTTGGACTAAAGGGAACATCTGTCATCTCTATGGTGACAAGTGTCAAGAGGCTTCTAGAAGAGGTTAGATGAAAGGGAACACTTAGTGACAAGTGTCACAAAGATTTTAGAAGAGGTTGGATAAAAGGGGACATGGTGGTAGGTAGAATGGGTTAGGTTTAGGAATGGTTAGGTTTAGGAGTGGTAGAAGTTAGGAGAATTTGAATGTAAAAATTCAAATAATAGAAAAAGGATAATTAATCTCTACAACTCATAATTGATTTGTTTTAATTAATTAGGGGATTCAGAAGAAATGAATTTGATAAGGGGAGTTAATTAATTTGAATTAATTAATCAAAGGGGTGAAATGAACCTATTAAATAAATCCTTAGATTTATTAATAAGTAGATGAAAGGGGATACTACATAGTTCCTATTAAATATATCTTATTTTTACCAAATTTACTAACTATCTATTGTTGGGAAGATTGTTGGATATGGTTGTTGTCATTGCTGCTGCTAGGATATGTTCTTGTCATTGATGTCAACATATTCCGGTGAGTTTGGGAGGATTTTTTGATCCAGTTTTGTAACTTTTGGTTTTGCTGATCACTGTTTTGCAGAGACCGATATTTCCTTCGGTATATTATGGTGTGATCAAATCTTGTGCCGAGACTTTGGGATATTGTTTGGGATGATCTTGTGTATGTTTATTTCAGATGGTTCATGATTTGGTGCTCTACAAGTTATCTTTCCTCATGACAGTTGTCGATTGGTTGTGTTCTTGAGCTTTCTAGATGTTGATCGATGGATATTTGAAAAGTGGTGTTGGTACAACTATTCCTGATGGTTTTAATGTGCTTGCTTGTGTTTCCTAGTCTTGTCCTATTTATTTTTGTGATTCGCATTGATTGATGTGCAAGTTTTGGTGATTTCTATGAACCAGTGATGATTTTTGTGTTATGTGGTATTTCTGGTGGTGTAGTGTGTTGCGGTTGAACTTGGCGTGATTTCCGGTGGATATGATCGTTTGGGAATTTGAATTAGGTTCATGCTATGTAAGGTGAATCATTATATTGGTCTGGTGATTGATCTTTGTATTATGTAATGTAATTTTTTTAATTATGAGTTGAGGGTTGAGGGTTTAGCCGACCTTATTATCAAGGTTGATGATTTGTATATATAGGTGAGACATTCATGTAATTTAGGTGTCGATATTGTGTCTGCATTATCGGAGAGAGGTGAATGTGTGAACAAGAGACTTATCATTCATCGAAGTGTTGAGGTGAGATTGGTGTTGTGGAGAAGACAATTATGCTTAACCGAAACTATCATCAAGCATTTGTAGATTCTATCATTACAGTTCATTTCTTTCAGATTGTAGTCCGAATCATATTGTAATTCAATGAGACTTCCTTGAGGGTTGTAACCTTCTAGACAAATATCTTTTGAGCAGAGAGCTCTAGGTAGTGTGCATGAATGTAAGTGCATTCCCCATTGTAACATTTTCACATACTACTGCAGAGTATCATCTTACTGTGGGTAGGTTCCCACCGTGGTTTTTCCCTTAACCAGGTTTTCCACGTCAAAAATATTGTTGTTGTGTTTTGTGTTGTTAATTTGCTTATCTGTTATTGCTAAAGTTTATCAGTTTATGTTTTGAAGTTTAATTTTCTTTGATCTGGTGAAGACTGATTCACCCCCCCTCTCAGTCTTCCTTCTTGTTTGCTTCTAACAATTGGTATCAGAGCTAGATCCTCCGGTAGAAGCTTAATCACTTGAGGAGATCCAGGATGGTAGATCAAGGTATTTTTTTTAAGAAGGATAGTCTGAGGTTTGATGGAAGTAACTATACTATATGGAAGAGCCAGATGGAGGTGCACTTGAAATTTCTTGGAGAGGATTACTGGAAGATTAATTACTAAGTATGTCTATGTTGTTCCTCAGAATGGACCATCCACTCCCGATGAGGTTAAGGAAGATGAATATAACATCAAAGTGAAAGAAGCATTGTTTAGTGCCCTGACTGATTCTGAAATGACAAATGTTATGGGACTACAAATCGCACATGAGATCTGGGAGAAGTTTGAGATCTTGTATGAAGGTGATAGTCAAGTGAAAGTTACTAAGTTGCAGAGCTTGAAAGGAAAGTATGAGACGTTGAAGATGGGAGATGATGAGAACATACATTCTTACATGGCTAAGGTGAATGAACTTATCCTTGGTATCAGGAATGCTTGTGGAAATATTGAGGAAGATGAGATTGTTGCTAAGGTGCTGCGATATTTGCCTCTTGCTTATAAACATAAGGTCGATGCTATTGATGAGATTCAGAGTGTGACTACAGTAACAAGAGATGTGTTGGTTGGAAAACTTGCTGCATTTGAGTTGAGAGAATTTGGAGAATCAGATGGAAAGTCTGAGACAACATTTAGAGCATCAACCCCAGTATCCAATAAGCAAAAAATTGATCTTGATGAGTGCAGGATATCCAGATATGAAGGAGAAAGAAGAGAGATAGAATAGCAAGAAAGAGAGATTGATGAGTTTGAAGCATTGATTGCCCAGAGATTGCCTAAAGGTGCCGGTAAGTATGATGGAAAGTTGCCCTTGAAATGTTTTTCTTGTAATAAGATAGGATATTTTTCTTCTAGATGCTCGAAGAGAATGGCTAAGTATGATAAACATGATAAGTTTGATAAGCATGATAGATATGAGAAGCACAAAAAGAATGATAAGCCCTATAAGTCTAACTAAAAGTTTAGGAACCAAAAGAATTGTTATTTTGCTACAGATGAAGGTGTTACAGATGATGAATCAGAAGGAGATGAAGCTATGTTTATTGCCATTAAAGAAGTTAGACTTGTATCTATTGATTCCACTAGCTATTCTATTTAGGAGAAAGCTTTGGCTACAAAAGTAGAAGAGAAGGATGAATGGGTGGTTGACAGTGGTTGTTCACATCATATGACCGATGAAAAGAAAATTTGTAAGCATGGAAAGGTATGATGGTGGAATAGTTAGATTTGGAGATGACAAATCCTGTGTAATCCATGGGAGAGGTTCTATTTCTTTTGATGGTAAGCATAACATTGATGGTGTCTTGTATGTTGAAGGTTTGAAGCATAATATTTTGAGTGTTGGACAGATGGTTGATAAGGGTTATGGTCTAGAATTCAAGGATGATAAATACAAGATCTTGAATGCCTCTGGTATAGAGATTGCATCTGGGACTAAGACTGAAGGTAACATTTTTCGTTTGAATGCTAGTGAGAAAAGTTGTTTGATTGCTAAGATAGATGAGAGTTCATTGTGTCATAGAAGGATATGTCATGTAAACTTTGATTCATTGATTAATATCATTTCTACACAAGTTGTTAGAGATCTACCTAAGATTGTTAAACCTATTAATTCGGTATGTAAGGAATGTTAGTTGGGTAAGCAAACAAGGATTTCTTTCAAGAGAAAACCTTATACATCTGATGAATTGCTTGATCTTGTGCATACTGACCTATGTGGACCTACAAATGTTAGAAGTGTGTAGGGTGATAGATACTTTATACTGCTAATTGACAATTATTCCAGGATGATGTGGGTTGTCTTTTTGAAGAAAAAATCAGAAGCATTTGAGAAATTCAAGATATTCAAAACTAAAGTTGGAACTGAGTCTGGATTGAAGCTGAAGTGTTTGAGATCTGGTAGAGGTGGAGAATTTTGTTCCGGTGAATTCAATTCTTTTTGTGAGATGCATGGAATCAGAAGACAACTATCTGCCCCTAGAACCCTACAGTAGAATGGAATTGTTGAGAGGAAGAACCATACTATTTTGGATGTTGCAAGAACTATGTTGATTGAAGGAAATGTTCTGAAGATCTACTTGAGAGAAGCCATTAGCACTACAATATATACATTTAACAGAGTTCATATCAAAGGTGATACCAATAAGACCTCTTATGAGCTTTGGTTTGGTCATGTTCCTAATGTGAGATATTTTAAAGTTTTTGGTAGCAAATGTTATATCAAGAGAGATGAGGATCTTGGAAAGTTTGATGCTAGAAGTGGTGAAGATATCTTTTTGGGATATTATACAAAGAGTAAATCCTACCAATGCTATAATAAGAGCCTAAGAAAGATAATTGAGAGTGCAAATGTGAAGGTATATGAGAACCTTGGGAAGGAGATCAAAGCTTATGATGATGGTAAACAAATTGTCTTAGCTCCTATTCAGTCTAAAGAGCCTATGGAGAATGATCCGGTAGAGACTGTTAATCCAGATGTTGTTGCTATTGGTGATGATGTGCAAGAATCTAAGGATCAAAAAAATTAGAAGACTCCGAGGTGTGCTAGATTGAATCATTCTGAAAATCAGATTATTGGTGATAAGAATAAAGGTGTGATGACTAGAAGAAGGTTAGCTGTAGAACAAGTATGTTTGATTTCTAAAGTTGAACCTAAAGATGTCATTGAAGCTTGTAAAGATGAAAATTGGATAAGAGCCATGGAAGAAGAGTTAGATAAGATTGAAAATAATAACACTTGGGGACTTGTGCCTAGACCTAAGGATAAAAATGTTATTGGTACTAAGTGGGGTTTTAGAAACAAATTGAATGAAGTCGGTGAAGTAGTTAGAAATAAAGCTAGATTTGTCTGCAAAGGATAGGATATTCACAACAAGAAGGAATTGATTATGAGGAGAATTTTTCTTCGGTTGCCAGAATTGAAGTTGTTAGACTGCTACTTGCTTGTGCTGCTTATAAAGATTTCAAGATGTCAAATCTGCATTTTGGTGGTGATGATGATATGAGTATGAAGTTTGTCGGTGATATGTAGAAAGAATTTGAGATGTCTATGATTGGTGAGATGAAATATTTATTAGGTTTGCAGATTGCACAAATAGGAAAAGGTATGTTTATATCTCAAACTAAGTATGTGAAGGAACTGTTGAAGAAGTTTGGACTAGATGATTCCAAACCGGTTGGAAATCCTATGGTGACTGGTTGTAAATTGTCTAAAAATGATGAATCCCCGAAAGCTTATTAGAGCCTGTACAAATCTATGGTTGGTGAACTGCTATATCTTACTTAGACTATGCCTGACACTATGCATGCTATGTGTATGGCTTCTAGATATCAAGCTAATCCAAAGGAGAGTCTTGTCATTGTTGTTAAGAGGATATTCAAATATCTAAAGGGAACAATGGATTATGGTTTATGGTATCCAAAGAATGATGGTTTCATGTTATGTGCTTACACTGATGTAGATTGGGTTGGTGATGTTGATGACCGGAAGAGTACTACCGGTGGAGCATTCTTTTTGGGCAAGAAGTTGGTTTCATGGGATAGCAAGAAACAAGATTCAGTATCTCTATCTACTGTTGAAGATGAGTACATTGCTGTTGCTAGTTATTGCACTCAGATAGTTCAGATGAAGCAAATGTTGAAATATATTTGAGTTATTCATGATGAGCCTACTATTATATACTGTGATAATTCCATTACTATAAACATGTCAAAGAATTTGGTGCAACATTCAAAGACTAAGCATATATCAATTAAATATAATTACTTGAGAGAGCAAGTTAGTGAAGGGAAGGTAAAGCTAGAATATGTATCTACAAAGGAACAAATTATTGATATTTTCACTAAGCCTTTGCCTGCAGATACATTTGTCTATTTGAGAGACAAGTTAGGGGTATCCACCCCTCCTGATGAGAATTGGATGCATTGAGTTGCATTGATCTGATGGATTTCAAAGCCTTATTCTTTTATCTGGATAGATGAGTTGGTGTTGCTCCTTTGCTGGAGTAGTCTGTTGATTTGGTTGTGTGTCCCAATGGGAGAGAGATTCATGTTTCTGTTCTGAGAGAGACTTTTAATTTCTTTGTTTTGGAGATATTTGGCATTGTTGTCAAAGAGGGAGAGAGATCATGTGAAAAACTAATTTATCTATCTTGGTCTTAGGGAGAGTTTGTTGGTGATATCTTCTTTCTTTGCATTGACTGTTTTTCACATTCATATGTTGCCATCAATGCCAAAAGGGTAGATTATTGGGGAGATTTTTGGATATGGTTATTTTCATTGCTACTTCTAGGATATGTTGTTGTCATTGATGTCAACATATTCCTGTGATTTATTCCGGTGAGTTTGGGAAGATTTTCTGATTCGGTTTTGTAACTTCTGGTTTTACTGATCACTATTTTGCAGAGACCGATATTTCCTCTAGTATATTCCGATGTGGTAAGATCTTATGTTGAGACTTTGGGATGATCTTGTGTATCTTCATTTTAGATGGTTCGTTATCTAGTGCTCCACAAGTTATCTTTCTTCCTGACAGTTGTTGATTGGTTGTGTTCTTGAGCTTTCTAGATGTTGATCGATGAAGATTTGAAAAGTGGTGTTGGTGCAACTGTTCCAGATGGTTCTAACATGCTTGCTGGTGTTTCCTAGGCATTTCCTATTTTTTTTGGTGATCCACATTGATTTTTGTACCAGTTTTGGTGATTTCTATGAACCAGTGACAATTTTTATGTTATGCGGTATTTCTGGTGGTGTAGTGTGTTGTGGTTGAACTTGTCGTGATTTTCGGTGGATGTGATCATTTGGGAATTTGAATTAGGTCCATGCTATGTAATGTGAATCATTATATTGGTCTGATGATCGATCTATGTATCGTGTAATGTAATTTTTGTAATTATGAGTTAAGGGTTGAGGGTTTAGCCGACCTTGTTATGAAGGTTGATGATTTGTATATATAGGTGAGATATTTATGTAATTTAGGTGTTGGTATTATTTCTGCATTATTAGAGAGAGGTGAATGTGCAAAGAAGAGACTTATCATTCAACAAAATGTTAAGGTGAGATTGGTGTTGTAGAGCAGACAATTGTGCTTAACCAAAACTGTAATCAGGCATTTGTAGATGCTATCATTGCAGTTCATTTCTTTCAGATTGTAGTCTGAATGATATTGTAAGTCAGTGAGACTTCCCTGAGGGATGTAGCCTTCAAGACAAATATCTTTTGAAAAGGGATCTCTTAGCAGTGTGCCTGAATGCAAGTTCATTCCCCATTGTAATATTTTCACATACTACTGTAGAGTATCATCTTACTGTAGGTAGGTTCCCACCGTGGTTTTTCCCTTAACCGGGTTTTCCACATCAAAAATATTGGTGTTGTGTGTTGTGTTGTTAATTTTCTTATCTGTTATTGCTGAAGTTTATCAGTTTAAATTTCAAAGTTTAATTTTCTTTGATCTAGTGAAGACTGATTCACCCCCCTCTCAGTCTTCTTTATTGTTTGCTGCTAACATCTATTTTAACGATACATTTATACACCTAAAATGTCTAGATTGATATTTAATTTCTATTAGTATAGGAACCTACTTGTTCTAACCTTAGAAAAACTAACATAATTTATTCCCAAGTAAATTTCCATTTACATAAATGCAAAGTGTTTAAACAAATGAACAACATTATCATTAATATGAGTGCATTCCTTGAAAAGAATAATATAAAGTAAGATCCATAAGGAATGACAACTTAGATAAATACAAATGAGCTAAAATAAAGATAACCACATGTTAATGTATATGAAAAACTATGAAATACGAGAATCATCTAATCCGAGCATCGTGATTTCGAAGAAACTCATCAAGAGAAATGCTTATGTAATGGTTCATGCATACAATAAATGTGAACTTAAAGTATGCATCAAACTTTAACAAGCATTCACGAAATGAAAGAAGACTAACCATGAAAACACACATACCACAAATCATACACAAGTAGGACACATGTTAGTGGTTAGTACTTTTCCTTATTTCTGTTAGTTAGATACTCTTGGCAACTTCCTGTCGCTTTTTTGACAGTAGGCCTTATAGACCCCTTTTACATAGCTTACACAACTTGATCATACATAGCTTACTTATCTTGATTATAAGACCACTTTGGTCTATTATAAGAAAACATTAATACATCATACAATTTTACATAAGATTTACAATGATATACATAATACTCTATCTCCAGATGTAGTATCTTCCTCGCCATCAGAATCACCTCCTTCTATGATCTGGAAGACATACAAATAAACCAGGCATTTTATCCGCCCAACCAATTGAAGCTTATGCTTCTTGATGCTCATGACAAGCTCTTGTCCCTCACGACAGAGTATCCTAGCAAGCTGACATCAAATTTTAGGAATGGACTTGTGTGTGCATGTAGCATCTAACAACAACCTATTGAACTTATCTACATGTGATATGGCAAGGAGAAAAATAATAATTTGGCCAAGTTTAAACCCTTTTGGGGCAGGTGTAAACATCCTTCCCTGTTTAACCCATAATCAAGCACCCTATCCATTATACATCCCTCATAGACAAAGATAAAAATTACCCCTTCTGGGTATTTATGTTTTTCTTTAAATTTATAATTAATATTTGTTAATCCTCTTAAATTATACCCATTTATAGGATTTAGATTCCATTCAACTAAAAACACATCTTATGTATTTGGATTCAATTAATGCTACACCTTAGAATGTAATAACAAAATTTTATATCCACTACTTATATATATATATATATATATATACACACACACAATTGATTAGTGTTAGAAACTAGTTGTATTGACTATAGAATAATCAAGGGCTAACATATCAAAATGGAAACAAGAGGATTAACAAAAGTAATGTGCAAGTCAACATAACAAATCAACCCCTCTCGATTATTACAGAATAAAAGAATGATAAGTTCAATCTCCTACAACTTCACTTAGAAAGGTGGGGAGACAGTGAACGCAAGTAGAATATTTATATCTTGCACAAGTTACTAGAAACAAATTCCTAATCCAAATATAAAGGAGTGAGATCAATTCATCCCACAGAGGAAGAGAAAAGGCAAATAAAAGAAAGTATATATACTATTCTATAAAAAAAATGTAATGACAGGAGATTAGCTCATCAAAGAAAATATAACAATAAGGAATACTTAAAAGAAAACCATTATCAATGAAAGTGCAGATCGATCCAGGAGGAAAACTGTAGAGGAAGAAATAAGACTAAGGTATGATGCATGAACAAACAACACTAAATCGACTTGGTATAACTTAGCTCTATGGCTATGACCCAAGAAGAGATCGGTTAGTCAAACGAAAAATCCAAACAATGGATATATTGCAGATCGATCCATTAACCTACAAAATCAACAGATCAAACAAATCGATTTCATGGTAAATATGCATTTTGAGAAGGGAGAATAGCAATCGATTCCAACAAAATGCAAAGGAAACAAAGGAAATATGGGAAGGGGAGAGATAGTTTCTAAAATACTTGGAATTCGATCTTGGTTGCATAACACACTTTACTCCATCAAGAAAAATTGACCTTGAGAAAAATAAGAGAATAAGAAACAAAATTAACTAAATCACCTTGCAAACAACCAAGTTGGTGAAGGGATTTTGAAACACAGATGAGAGAAAGAGGAGAATGGGTGGCTTTTTGTAGACAAAATCATGCTCCTTTGATGGCCGTCCAAACTGTAGAATAGAGAAAGGGGGAGAGAAGGCATTATCAGCTCTGCACAACTCCTTTTAGCAGATCAACCCTCCATGTACTTCATCCTATAGAACACTAAGCCTCAAATTGCTCCCGGCTAGTCATGGCATGTACTGAGGGTGGGATGAGTATATCCTTGCAAAATATGATGAAGGGGCGATGTGGTGAAAGGTGTGATCTACAAATTTGATTCCCAATTTATTCTTCTTAGTGCCTCAACATGAGTCCCTCTCTTTCTTCTCTAGGAAAACTCATTTGCCAAATCAAAGAAAAGGCAAAGGAAGCATATAATAAAGTAGCAAGTCAATACAATGGCAACGAGATGTTTAGTTTGATATTTCATTGAGTTTATATAATTTTCATAGGAAGTGGTTTGATCCATGATTCATGGATCTGGATTGAATCAAAATAAGAGTGGTAGGAGAGTTAGAAGTGGAGAAGAGGATTTAGATTAGCCAGTCACGAAAGATGATTAAGAGTTGGACTAGATTGATTAGCCAATCAGGAAAGATGATTGAGAGTTGGACTAGATTGATTAGCCAATCGGGAAGATAAAATTGAAAGATGACATGAAGTTAGTGAGAGTTGACAGGAAGAAACAATTAGTTTAACTCTACTCTCCAAAAACTCTCATGTTTTATTTTAAATTTTAAAATTAAATCATTAAATTAATATTTTAAATTGATTGCTTGAAATCTCTTATTTAACACTTAAATTTTTTTTTTTTTATGTTTTGATTATTTCTTAATGTTTTTTATTATCAATTTAATTATTTTAATTAATTAATTTAATTATTATATATGTGTGTATGAATGCACATGCCATATTCCCTAGGTTACTACTGACAAACTAGGAGACCTATCCTCGGTTATTTGTTTGCCTTCGAAGGTCGACCTTGCATCCACATCACACTCAACAAAAAATCATCAAATCATCATGATATTAGAAATAAAATAATGTCATTAATAGCATCATCACCTTAAAATATTGTTTTTCAATCAAATAACATCAAAACATCTTTAAATATCATCACAATTTAATGTCAAACATAAATAATGTTGCCGAAAACATCAAAGATTAAATGTCAAATTTAAATCAATCATCCACAATATCAGTATCTATCTTATCAACTTAGACTAAAAATTATTCATCTAAATCAGGTCGTGACATCCTTCCCCACTAGGAAGAGACATCATCCTGATGTCTTATTACACAACATGCATGAAAATAGTAACAACTAAGTCCATCAAGGCTAATGCGAGAAAGAACGCTCAATATCATTAGTGTTTTCCCATGTAGCACTATCCTTTGAATATTGGTCCCACTAGACCTTATACTGCAAGATATCTCTCTTGCGCAGCTAAATAGTGCACCTATCAATAATCTGAGTGGGCTCCACTATCACCACCCTAGGGTCCTATACATATAGCGCATGCCAATCAAGAATATGAGAAATATTTGGATGATAGGGCTTAAGAAAAGAAACATGAAAAACATTGTGAATCCACGCAAGAGTAGATGGTAGGGCAAGTTGGTAAGCAACTGGATTAACCACTTCTAAGATGTCAAAAGGCCCAACATATCTAGGTTCCAATTTTGAGGACCTCTCAAAAGAGATAGAACTCTTTTGAGGTATCACCCTAAAAAAGACCTTATCCCCTTCTGAAAATTATCGGAATGTCCTATTCTTATCTGCATAACTCTTCTGTCTGTCAACTGCTTCCTTAATCCTAGCTTTAATTGACACCACCCGTTCTTCCATTTCCTTAAGTAGTTTGGGACCAACTAAACCTCTATCTTCCACTCTATCCCAGCTGACAGGTATTTTGGACTTACGCCCATAGAGAGCCTCAAACGGTTCCATATAGGATTTGTTGTATGCAAACTCAACTAAGGTAAGAAAATATTCTCACTTGTACTATTGATCCATACAATACATCCTAAATAAGTCATCTACTACTTGGTTTACTCTCTCGGTCTAACCATTTATTTGAGGATGGTAGGTTGTGCTAAAGTTCAACCTTGTCCCTAAGGTTGCATTCAAAGTGGTCCAAAAATGTGAAGTCATTCTTACATCCCTATCTGAAACTATTGTCTCAGGTACTCCATGTAATCAAAATATTTTCTTAACAAATTTCTATGCCAAAGCTACTGATCCATCCTTAAGGTTACTGGGTATAAAATGAGCTACCTTAGTCAATTTGTCTACTACAACCAGTATGATGTCATGCTTATGCTTGGACATAGGTAATCCTTGAATAAAATCCATACTTATCACTTGCCATTTGTAATTTGGCACATTGTGCGAAAATAACAACCTGGTCGGATGCATATGCTCAGCTTTGACTCGCTGGTATTCAAAACATTGCATCACATAGGCTATTATATCCTTCTTAAGTCTCAACCAAAAGTATAGGGGTTTCATATCTGCAACCATCTTATTCACACTAGGGTGACCAGAATAAGGAACATTGTGCATTTCTTCCATGATCAAATCCCTTAACGCTCCTTGGTTAGGTACACACATCCTCCTCATGTATCTAAGGAGTTCATTTGGCTCAAAAGTGTATCCATCAAAACGATGGTCGAAAGGGTCAGTTTCTAAGGCACTCTTGACTAAGTCTTAATATTCATCTCCTTGGAGGTTATCCAACACCTGTTGTCTCAAGGTAGTTTTTGTAGTTGCTATTACTGCTAGGTGCCTTCTTCTGCTTAAGAAATCAACCACTCTGTTCTCCTTTACCTTGATGTAATCTATCCCAAAATCATACTCACTTAAAAATTCTAGCCACCTTCTCTGCCTTGCATTTAGAATAAGTTGGGTAAAGATGTACCTTAACCCATGATGATCAATCTTTAACTCAGATGGTTTACCCAATAGATAATGTCTCCATATTTGGAGAGCATAGACACTAGCAACCAATTCTAAGTCATGTGGTGCATAGTTAAATTCATGTTGCTTCAATTTTTTTAGACTCATAGGCTACCACTTGCTCATTTTGCATTAATACTCCTATTCCTTCTCCTGATGCATCAATAATAACTGTGAATGGTCCATTTGGGTCAGCTATAGTGACTATAGGTGCAAAGGTCAACTTCTATTTTAGTAAGTTGAAAGCTTGCTCACATTATTTTGTCCAATCAAATTTTCTTCCCTTCCTTTGAAGTGTAGTTATAGGAGCTGATATCTTAGAGAACCCTTCTACAAATTTTCTATAATATCCAGCTAACCCCATAAAGCTATGGATTTCAAAAATAATTTGAGGAGCTGGCCATTCTATGATTGCCTTGATCTTTTTTGGATCCATAGAAACTCCATTTTCAGAAATGATATGTCCTAGGTAATGGATCTTCCTTTGGAAAAAGGTACACTTGAACAATTTACCATAGAGCTTATGTTCTCTTAATCATTGCAGAACTAGCCTTAAGTGCTTCTAATGCTCCTCTATGATTTTTGAGTAAATGAGGATATCATCTATGCAAATCAAGACAAAGTCATCCAAATAGTCCCTAAAGACACTGTTCATAAGGTTCATGAAAGTTGTCGACCAGTGCATTTGTCAAACCAAAAGGCAACACTACAAATTCATAATGTCCATAGCGAGTTTGAAAGGCAGTTTTGTGAATATCTTCATCCCTTATGTGTAGTTGATGATACCCTGACCTGAGGTCAATTTTTGAGAACATTGTTGCACCTTTTATTTGGTCAAATAACTCATCAATTTTAGGGAGTAGGTACCTATTCTTTATGGTGACTTTGTTCAACATTCTATAATCATTGCATAACCAGAGTGTGCCATCCCTTTTCTTGACAAAGATCACTGGTGCTCCCCATGGTGATACACTTGGTCTGATTAGGCCCTTATCCATCAATTCTTGTATTTGTACCTTTAACTCATATAATTCAGTGCTTGCCATTCTGTAGGGTGCCTTGGATTAAGGTTCATTCCCTGGATGCAATTCAATAGTAAAGCCAAATTTCCCCTTGGGAGGCAATCATGGTAATTTTTTGGGAAAGTCATCTTGGTACTCTCAGAGGATAGGATGTGCATGAAACTTATTTTTATGATCCTCCAAGTCCTTGATGTGCACTGTGTAGATTTCACAACCCTTCCTTTGGTTCCTCTTAAGTTGCATTGCATAAATTTTCCTAAGTTGTAAGGGCTTCTTAACTCCTTGTATCTCCACCTAGTTGCCTACATCATCAATGCATGCTACAAGTTTTTCTTCACAATTCACCATGGCCCTATGCTCAATCAACCAGTTGATTCCTATAATGACATCATAACTTCATAAGGGAGCTATATAGAGATTCACTTTTGTTAGGAAGTTGGGAAGTTGTAATTCACTGCATGCCAAACATCGATCTACCCTCCGCTCTGCCCAGTTTCCATATTGAACATTCCAAGGTTTAAACATATAACCAGGCTTAATATTCAACTTAGATACAATCCTAGGATCCAAAAAATATTTAGTAGCACCTGTGTCTATAAGAATAGAGACTTCATGACTAGAAATTTTACCATTAAATTGAATAGGTGAAGCTTGAAAGTCTGCTTGATGGTTGTCAACTGCAGCATGAATCTTATGTTGTGGTTTCCTCTTCCCTCCCGTTTCAGTTTTGAGTTGATCACATTGATTAGCATAATGATTTTCTCCACATACAAAGCATCCAATTCTAGGTCCTTGCTTGAACTTTGACTTATTCTTCTCATTGTTGTTCTAGTTGTTGTACTTGTTATTGCCATAGTTATTATTTCCTCTATTGTTGTTCTTGTTCAAGTTCTGCCCCTTGTTGTCCCCAATATTGCTCTTCTTCATGCTCTTGATATGCTGAGTTCCACTGTTTTGATTGTTTTTTTGAAAATTCCTCTTCTTGAATTATGAGTTTTTGTTCATAGCTTCATATATTTGTTTCAATTTCTATTCTTGTGTTATGGCCTTCTCAAGTGCTTTTGTCATGGTTTCAGGACTATGCATTTCAACGTCTACTCCTATTTGTGGTTTCACTCCCAATATGAACTTGCCGACCCTAAAATTCTCATCCATTTGATATTGTGGCACATACTTTAGTAGGTGAGAAAACTTACCAATATTGAATTACCATCACGTCTCCTTGAGCCAATTTCTAAAATTCATTTCTTACTATTAAAGAAGTGTTGTGAGAGCCACCTTTATTGGAAAAGTTAGAGAAAAATATCCCATATGAGTTCCATAGGTTGAAAGTTGTTCTAAGCTCTTTCATTATCCAACCAAGTAGCTTCTTGTCCTGAACGTTGGTAGGAAACCCATATAGATCTAGTCTCATCAAATGTATTTCTAAGCTCAAAGTACTTTTCCATCTCAATGATCCATGCTTCTGCTCCATCACCTATGGTTTTTCCATCAAATTTTGGTGGAGTAACCTTCTTGAGATCCCTCCCTAGTTCTTCTGACATCTTCCCTTTGTTGGATTCCTCTTCCACCCTAGGTTGTCTTTCTTCTTCTATCCTAGGTCCTTGTGCATTGCCAACTTCCTCATTCCCAAAATTCCCATTAAGAACCCTTTGCATTTCTTGTTCCATATTGTTCATTCGGGTTTATTGATGGTTAAGGAGTTCAAATATCTAGTACAATCTCTCACTAGGATTATTCCTAGGTCCACCCTTGTTCCTTGTTTGCACCATATTTTCTTATTATCCCTAAAAATTAAGAAAAACTAAGTATTAGCATAGAGGATACAAGGCCCTAGAGTTCAAACCTATGGCTCTGATGCAAAAATGTAGGAACCCACTTGTCCTAACCTTAGAACAACTAACATAATGTATTCCCAAGTAAATTTGCATTTACATAAATGCAAAGTGTTCAAACAAATGAATAACTATTACCATTAATATGCATGCATTCCTTCAAAAGAATAATATAAAGTAAGATCCATAAAGAATGGCAACTTAGATAAATAGGAACGAGTTAAAATAAAGATAACCATATGTTAATGTATATGAAAAACTATGAAATATGACAAGCATCTAATCCAAGTGTCACACTTTCAAATAAACTCATCAAGAGAAATTCTTATGTAATGGTTCATGCGTATAATAAATGCAGACTTAAAGTATGCATCAACCTCTAACAAACATTCATGAAATGAAAGAATACTAAGCATGAAAACACACATACCACAAATCATACAAAAGTAGGACATATGTTAGTGGTTAGTAGTTTTCCTTATTTCTATTAGTTACATACTCTTGGTGACTATCTGTCGTATTTTTGACAGTAGGCCTTATACACCCCTTTTACATGCTTACACAGCTTGGTCATACATAGCTTACTTAGCTTGATTAGAAGACCATTTTGTTTTATTGCAAGAAAACATTACTACTGTTAGACAACTCAAATAACCAGAGGACAACTAAGAGGGGGGGGGGGTGAATCAGTTGTCACCAGATTACAAAAATTTAAGCATTCAAATCCTTATTACTGGTGACACAAACTCAATACCAGAATGCATAAACAAAATACCAGAATGCATAAACCAAATATTGGAATGACAGATATAGCATTTAAACATAAACATAAATCACAGAACAGTTACCATCCATCCATAACACATGACACTAACACTTGTACGTGGAAAACCTGGTAAAATGAAAAAACACAATGGGAAGCCTACCCACAGTCAGATAATACTTATATAGTAAGTATGTGATTACAATATGAGGGGCCTACACATGCAAGAAGGCCAAAAGTGTAGAGCACACTAATCATCACAAAAAGGAGCCTCACTGACTACATAAACATCAGACTACAATTCAGAAAGAAGAGTGAACTGCAAAGATAACATCTCCTATACCTGAGTACAATTCTGGTTAATCTCAATACCAGAGGTCTCAAACCTCTCTTACAAACCAATTTGATCACCTATGATTGACCAAACCTTCTGCACATGATCACAACATTATTCACACACAGATCATCCCATAACCTTGACCTATGATCTACAAAGAGATCTTACATCATATTTATACCAGCCCGAGACCTAAACAATTAGGTCGGCCACCTAAAAGATAATACAATAATTTCACAACATAAACCTGCAATCAAATGATCAACCAAGTCGGCTTAGGCTGAAAACAATGTAAACCAATCATTAAATCTGGTCGGTAACACATCAGGAACATCCTCCAACACATTACATAAACCGGTCCATAACATAGATAACACCAGACCCAAATTAGGTTGCCATAAACCAAATCCAACACCACTGATGAATTAGAACACAGACATGATAACCATCAACATCCTGAGAACCATCTAGAAGCCGCACCAACACAACTTATCATGTGCATTAAAAGATCTTCAACAAATCTTTTTCGGTAAAACCCTTACCGGTGACCAAATGGCTTACTAGAACAAATGATAGCTCCTGAGTCATCAAATCCCAAACCAACTAATTGTGATACACATCTGAATAGCATGAATGTCAGATCCAAACCAATTCCACAAACCAAAGCATACCGGATCATATCGGATCAATATCATAATCAACTACTCTACCAGAACCAACTAGAAACCAATAAAAAACCAAAACAACCGGTGTTGCCATCAATGATAAAACATCAATGCATCACATAATCAATTCCTCCAAATTGCCAACAATCTCTCCCTTTGGCATTGATGGCAACACTAGATGTGAAAAACATCCAAGTGCCAAGAAATGCCAAACAAGTCTCCCCCAATGGAAGATAGCCAACAATCTCCCACGAAATGATATATAAATGAAGCTCTGAACCAAACTCCCCCTTTGAATGATATTCTATTAAGCTCTGTTTTTTAAATATATCTCTCTACCTTTGATATCAATTCCAAAAATTTGACATAAACATCAAAGAAGAATCACAAATCCTCTTAATCTCATACCTGGCTACTCCCCCTAAGTAGTAGCACCACCACATCAATTTGGAATGAGTAATAACTCTGTTAATGCATACCAGAATGATGCCAATCATCATCACTTAGGTCTCTATCAAAGGGGCAGAAACCCCCAATCTGTCTCTGAAATACTCAAATGATTCTTTAGGCAAAGGTTTAGTGAAGATGTCTGCAATCTTCTCTTTAGTGTTCACATAAACCAGTCCGACTTCATTTTCTTCCACCTTCTCCTTCAAAAATTTATGCTTGATAGATATGTGCTTTGTCTTAGAATGAAATACCAGATTCTTTGATATATCAATAGCAACAAAGTTATCACAATGAATAACTACCAGTTCATTACAATCCACCTTTATATCCTTCAACATTTGCTTCATCCATAGAACTTGTGTACAATTAGTAGCAACAACAACATACTCAGCTTCAACAGTAGATAAAGAGATGCATGACTACTTCTTGCTGATCCACGAAACAAGTTTCTTTCCAAGAAAGAAATCTCCACTGGATGTGCTCTTCCGGTCATCAACATCTCTAGCCCAATCTGCATCTGTATATGCACATAATGTAAAGTCATCATTTTTAGGATACCACAAACCATATTTAGTTGTTTCTTGCAAATACCTGAAAATCCTTTTCATCGCACTCTCATTATTTTCTCTAGGATCACTCTAATATCTTGATACAATACAAACTGCATTTATTATATCCGGTCTAGTCTGAGTCAGATATAAAAAACCTCCAATCATAGACTTGTACCTTGTAGGATTTACTGATGTAGATGCATCATTCTTTGTCAATTTCTCACTTGTAATCATAGGGGTACCAACCGGTTTGGAATTTTTCATACCAAATTTATTCATCAACTCTCTAGCATGCTTAGTTTGACAGATGAAAATGCTTTTATCAATTTGATTAATTTTCAAACCTAAGAAAAATTTCATCTCCCCAATCATAGACATCTCAAATTCATTCTTCATATTGTTAGAGAATTCCATACACAACTTACCTTCACCTCCAAAAATGATATCATCAACAAAGGCTTCAATAATCAATATGTCATCATCAGTGATCTTATAATATAAATTACTGTTAGCATTACCTTTAGTGAAACAAGCTTCAAAAGATATTTATCCAGTCTTGCATACTAAGCTCCAGGGGCTTGTTTCAATCCATATAAAGCTTTCTTTAATCTGTAAACCATGTTTTTGTCATCTGAAAGTGAAAATCCATCAGGTTGTTCAATATGAACTTCCACGTCAATATCTCCATTTAGAAATGCACACTTAGCATCCATCTGATAAACCTTGTAGTTCTTATGAGCAACATAAGCAAGAAATAATCTCAAAGCTTCAATTCTAGCTACCGATGAAAAGGTTTCATCATAATCAATTCCGATCTTCCAAGAATATCCTTTACAAGCCAATCTAGCTTTATTCCTCACAACTTGTCCATCCTCATTCAATTTATTCCTAAAAACCCATTTATTTCCAATAACATTCTTATTTTTAGGCCGAGGAACTAAAGTCCATGCAATTTTCTTTTCTATCTGATATAATTCTTCTTCCATAGATTTCATCCAACTTTCATCTTTACAAGCTTCAATTACTGATGTCGGTTCAACTTGAGAAATAAAATATACCTCATTAGCTACCAACCTTTTTCTTGTCATCACTCCTTTGCTTTTGTCTCCAATGATCTGACCTTGTGAATGATTCAACCTTACATATCTAGGATTCTTCTAATTTTTTGTTCCTCTGCCTTGATCTTCAGTTACTGTTAAATTTACTGATATTGTTGGAGTAACTGGTTCAACATTTTGTTCTAGTGTAGGTGCTACCGGTTCAGTTATGATCATTTCCACTGTCGGTTCTCTCTCATAGGTTTTGATTTGACTTATGTTCTGCTCATCCACTTTGACATTTGTGCTCTCTACAATTCTTTGCAATATTTTGTTATAACATCTATATGCTTTCTTTCATTAGAATAACCAAGAAATATTCCTTCATCACATCTAGGATCAAACTTTCCAATAGATTCATCTTTTTTGATATAGCATTTACTACCAAAGATTCTAAAATACTTAACTGTTGGTGTATGACCAAACCATAACTCATAAGGTGTCTTACCGGTATCTCCTTTGAAGTGAACTCTGTTGAATGTGTATACTGTTGTGCTTACAACTTCTCTCTAGTAGACGTGAGGTAGATTAGCTTTCATCATCATAGTTATGGCTACATCCAAGATAGTTTTGTTCTTCCTTTCCACAACTCTATTCTGTTGAGGTGTCCAGGGTATAGACAAATGTCTCCTTATCCCATTCTTCTCACAATAGCTATTAAATTCACCAGATGTGAATTCTCCACCCTGATTTGACCTTGATCATTTAATCTTCAATCCTATCTTTATCTCAACTTTAGCTTTAAAGATTTTAAAATTTGCAAATGCTTCAGACTTATCCCTTAGAAAAGTAACCCACATCATTCTAGAATAATCATTAATGATTAGCATGAAATATCTATCCCCCTGAAAACTTTTGATTCTAGAAGGACCACACAAATCAGTATGAATAAGATCAAGAACATCATTAGATTTGTCTTGTATACTCTTAAAATAAATTTTGACTTGCTTTCCCATTTGACATTCCTTACATACCAGATTATAGGGATTTACAATCTTGGGTATATCACTAATTGCCTTAGTAGAACTGATCTTCACAATGCAATCAAAATTCACATGAGCAGATAAAAATGCATAAAAAGTAGGTTCAGATTTAATAGCTCCAGAAGGTCCAAATTCCTCAAGCTCAAAAGCAGATAATTTCCCAACCAAGGTATCCCTATTAACATAGGTGTTTGCCATAGTTCTAAGCTCATTAATTGTAGTAGCCTTCATCTTATAAGCCAGTGGAAAATCTCTGAGTACTTTAGGAACTATTTCATCTTCGCTCAAAGATCCACCACAACATCGAATTCCTAAAACAATTTGATTAACTCTCTCCATAAAAGCAGTAATCCTTTCATCTTCTTCCATCTTCAAGTTTTCATACCTCACCTGGTAACCATCAAGTTTAGCAATTTTAATAGTAGGGTCACCTTCATTCAAAGTCTCCAATTTGTCCCATATAGCCTTTGCAGTTGATTTGTTAGTTAGTCCCATTATTTGTTGATCAGAAAATGCATACAAAAGGGCTTCTCTAACTCTACTATCATTCTCAAGCTCTTTATCCAGATCTGCCAAAGGAGGATTGCCAGATGCCAGATTAAATGATGTAACACCACTCTCAGTGATCTCCCAAATTTCCTTTCCAAGACATCTCAGATAAGTCTCCACCCGAATCTTCCATACCCTGTAATTTGTTCCATCAAGCCTAGGAATTTCTCTCTGGAAAACAATAACAAATGAACTTGAACTGTTGGTCGCCATAGGATCTTCCTCAAGCGATTAATCTTCTGCAGAGAGGATGAAGCTCTGATACCAATTGTTACACAAATCAAATAACTAGAGGACAACTGAGACAAGGGGGGTGAATCAGTTGTCACTGGATTACATAACTTTAAGTATTCAAATCCTTATTACCAGAACACACAAACTCAATACCAGAATGCATAAACAAAATACCAGAATGACAGATATATTAATTAAACATAAACATAAATCACAAAATAGTTTCCATCCAACCTGAACACATGACACCAAGATTTGTACGTGGAAAACCCGGTAAAGGGATAAACCACGGTGGGAAGCCTACCCACAATCAGATAATACTTCTGCAGTAAGTATGTGATTACAATATGAGGGGCCTAGACATTCAGGAAGGCCAACAACTTAGGGTGCACTGCTCATCACAAAAAGGAGCCTCACTGACTACATAAACATCAGACTACAATCTGGAAAGAAGAGTGAACTACAAAGATAATATCTCCTATGCCTGAGTACAGTTCTGGTTAAGCTCAATACCGGAGGTCTCAAACCTCTCTTAAAAACCCAATTCGATCACCTATGATTGACCAAACCTTCTACATATTATTATAACATTATTCGCACACAGATAATCCCATAACCTTGACCTATGATCTACAAAGAGATCTTCCATCATATTTATACCAACATGGGACCTAAACAATTAGGTCGGCCACCTAAAAGATAATACAATAACTTCACAACATAAACCCACAATCCAATGATCAACCAAGTCATCTTAGGCCAAAAAAATGCAAACCAATCCTTAAATCCTGTCGGTAATGCATTAGGAACATCCTCCAACACGTTACATAAACCGGTCCATAACCTAGATAACATCAGACCCAAAATAGGTCGCCATAAATGAAATCCAACACCACCGATGAACTAGATCTCAAACATGATAACCATTAGTATCCCAAGAACCATCAAGAAGCCTCACCAACACCACTTATAACGTGCATCAAAAGATTTTCAACAAAGCTCTACCGGTAAAACCCTTACCGGTGACCAAAAGGCTTACTAGAACAAATGATAGCTCCTAAGTGATCAAATCCTAAACCAAATGATCATGATACACATCTGAATAGTATGAATGATGGATTCGAACCAATTCCACAAACCAAAGCATACTAGATTATACTAGATCAATATCATAATCAACCACTCTACCGGAACCAACCAAAAACCGGTAAACAACCAAAACAACCGATGTTGCCATCAATGAAAAAACTGTTAGATACTTGATTAGTCCCACGAGCACTGAGAGGGGGGAGTGAATCAGTGTCTACCTAGTATATGAAATATTTAAACTTGTTTGCAACTTTACAACCCAAATTAATATACCGGTAAATAAGCAATAAAGCAATAAAGAGAAATAAGAGAGATGACATCAATGCACATCATAACACAAGATATTTTGGCGAGGAAACTTGGTAGGGGAAAAACCTCGGTGGGATTTGTGACCCACAATATTTACTCACTGGCCAATATGAATAAATATTACTGCTACAATAGGGGTCTGCACATGCAGGAAGGCCAACAGCCTAGAGCTCACTGCTCAATCACAAAAGGAGTCACACTGATACAAAATTGGATGATTAAATCTAATGACAATGCACTGCTCAAAATAGCATCTACAATGCTTGATTCAGTACCGGTTTAAGTTCTATCAAATACCTCTGCCATAAACCTTTCTTCACTCTACTCTGCTCTTATTCGCTCATCAAAATGCATACACAGATATTCACTCTCATAATCCACTTGCATTAATCACCTATACATATTTCGCATACCTAACATACTTTTCACATACCTATGTCACTTTCTAAATGACCTATAAGATCTCATACATATATGAGTCTTTACAATAAATCATGTTGGCTATACAATATAATTACAATACAAAACAATGTAATTTCCATGTTGGCTAGGGTGCTGGTAAGATCTTCTGTCGGTGTAGACTAGGTGCTGGTAGATGATGTTTGTTACCGGTGTATGTTGTGAACCATATTACTAGTTGGTTGCCATCAATGACAACATCAACTATTCTCATTTGAGTGTAGAATGCCAACAAAAACATCAATGAAACACATAATCAATTCCTCCAAATTGCCAACAAATACATCATACAATTTTACATAAGATTTTACAATGATATACATAATACTCTGTCTCTAGATGTAGTATCCTCCTCGTCATCAAAATCACCTCCTTTTGCAATATGGAAGACAAAAAAATAATCTAGGCATTATATCCACCTAACCAAATGAATCTTGCACTTCCCGGTTCTCATGGCAAGCTCCCTTCCCTCACAACAGTGTATCCTAGCAAGATGGCATCAACTTTCAGGAATGGACCTGTGCGTGTATGTAGCATCTAACAAAAACCTGTTTAACTTATCTACATGTGATATGAAATGGAGAAAAATAATAACTTGGCCAAGTTTAAACCCTTTTAGGGTAGGTGTAAACACCTTCCCTGTTTAACCCATAATCAAGAACCCTATCCATTATACACCCATCATAGACAAAGATAAAAATTACCCATCCCAGATATTTATGTTTTTCTTTAAATTTACAATTAATGTTTATTTGTATCATGTTTGTTAATCCTATTATAATTATACCCATTTATAGGATTTAGATTCCATTCAACTAAAAACACATCTTATATATATGGATCCGATTAGCTACACCTTAGAATGTAATAATGAAATTTAATATCCACCACCTACACACACATGCGCGCGCGCGCCCACACACACACACACACATATTGATCTCTCTCTCTCTCTCTATATATATATATATTCTGGAACAATTGATTAGTGTTAGAAACTAATTGTATTGACTCTAGAATAATCAAGGGCTAACATATCAAAATGGTGACAAGAGGATTAGCAAAAGTAATGTGCAAGTCCACATAACAAATCAACCCCTGTCAATTATTGTAGAATAAAATAATGAATAAGTTCAATCTCCTGCAACTTCACTTAGAAAGGTGGATATACAGTGAATGTGGGTAGAATATTTATGTCCTGCACAAGTTACTAGAAACAAATTCCTAATCCCAATATAAAGGAGTGAGATCAATTCATCCCACTGAGGAAGAGAAAAGGCAAATAACAGAAAGTATAGACACTATTCTGCAAAACAAAATGTAATGATAGGAGATTAGCTCATGAAAAAAAATATAACAGTAAGAAATACTTAAAAGAAAGCCATTATCAATGAAAGTGCAGATCGATCTAGGAGGAAAACCGCAGAGGAAGAAATAAGACTAAGGTATGATGCATGAACAAACAACACTAAGTCGACTTGGTATAACTTAGCTCTATGGCTATGACCCAAGAAGAGATTGGTTAGTCAAATGAAAAATCCAAACAATGGATATATTGTAGATCGATTCATTAACCTACAAAATTAGTAGATCAAACAAATTTGTTTCATGGCAAATCTGCAAATTGAGAAGGGAGAATAGCAATCGATTCCAACAAAATTCAAAGGAAACAAAGGAAAGATGGGAAGAGGAGTGATAATTTCTAATTACTTGGAATTTAATTTTGGTTGCATGGAAAATTATCCTGGAAAAATATGATGAAGGGGCGACGTGGTGAAAGGTGCGATCCTACAAATTTGATTCCCAATTTCTCCTCCTTAGTGCCTAAATACCAATCCCTCTCTCTCCTCCAAGAAAACCCATTTGTTGACTCAAAGAAAAGGCAAAGGAAGGATAGAATAAAGAAACAAGTCGATACAATGGCAGTGAGATGTTTAGTTCAATATTTCACTGAGTTTATATAACTTGCACAGGCAGAGGTTTGATCCATTATTCATGTATTTGAATTTAATCAAAACAAGAGTGGTAGGAGAGTTAGAAGTGAAGAAGACGATTTAGATTGGCCAGTCAGGAAAGTTGACTAAGAGTTGGAATGGATTGATTAGCCAGTTAGGAAGATAAAATTGAAAGATGACAAGAAGTTACTACGAGTTGATAGGAAGAAACAATTAGTTCAACTCTACTCTCCAAAAACTCACATATTTTATTTTATATTTTAATAATAAGTCATTAAATTAATATTTTAAATTCATTGCTTGAAATCTCTGATTTAACATTTAAATTTAATATTTTATGTTTCAATTATTTCTTAATGTTATTTATTATCGATTTTATTATTTATTTAATTAGTATGTGTGTGTGTGTGAATGCACATGCCATATTCCCTAGGTTACTACAGACGAGCTAGGAGATTCAAGATCCTCGGTTATTTGTCCTCCTTCGACGATCAACCCTGCATCCACGTCGTACTCAACAAAAAATCATGAAATCATCATGAAATTAGAAATTAAATAATGTCATTAATAGCATCATCACCTCAAAATATTATTTTTCAATCAAATAACATCAAATGATCATTAAATATCATCAAAATTTAATGTCAAAGATAAATAATGTTACTAGACACATCAAACATAAAATGCCAATTTTAAATCAATCATCCACAATATCAGTATCTATCTTATCAACTTAGCCTAAAATGTATTCATCTAAATCGGTTCATGACAATTACTATCACCCCTATGTGTGTATGCATGTGTATGTATATAAATATACATACATATATATACATACACACATATACATACTTATATATACATACACACATATATGCATGCATACATACATGTACATATGTATGTACAATCCTTTTTTTTTTTTATGAATATCCCTTCTCTATTAGATAATAATATTAAAGTACATATTCACAAAAAAAGGCTAGGGGATACAAGATCACCCCGTGAGAGTCATTCGACAATAAGATGGAGTCAAAAAACAAAGCTACTCATCAAAAAACTTCCTCAAGCAGCCAAAGTAGTGGCAGTCGAGGGGGGAGGATTTGGATCATCTTTCTTGCCCCATACATCACTAGGGCTAGGAGTCAGGTCCAACATAGACCATCCATCATCTGGGTCTTTTTCTTCTTCTCCTTCTTCCCACCTGGGATGTGAAATAGCCAGAGCCAGGTGAGGAAACTTGGAGGTGGTGGTAGCAGGCCACCTAGGGCCATCACCGACAACAAGAGCCAAAGTAATAGGAGCACCAAAAGGCCACCTCCAGGCAAAGCCACAACGCGGAGGAGAAGCCGAGTGGTGCCTCCACGCATTGTCTCTCCCACCAGAGGAGTGGTGAGGAGCATGGGACCACGGGGTCTGAGAGCGTCGGGTAGAGGAACTTCGACCATGTCGATGGTCATGGGGTAGAGTGTAGTTGAAAAAACTAGAAACCAACAACACTCTGGCAACCACACAAGGGGCATTGCCCCGATGCTGAAGGAGCTTCGGTAAGTGGCCCACCTCAAGAGCCACTTTATTTGCTTGTACCTGAATTTTCATTAATATATTATTACAAATGCAAGCTTTAGCATAAAGCGAGACATTAATATCCAAAGAGCTGTGAGTAAAAAGAACAACATTTCTATCTTTCCAAAGAGTAAATAGGATCTCCATTCTGAAAGCATGCCATATCTAGAAAAACTTGAAGAAGATTCTAGACGAATCTCCCAGAAGAGCCACATGCGGCCACGAAAAGGTTTCAGGCCAAAAAGGTCGAAAGAAATCATGGATCCATCTCCAATACTGATGAGCTCTTCTACAGAACCAAAAAACATGCATAAAAGTTTGTGGGTGACCATAAAAAGGGCACTGGGGATCAGGAACCCCCAAATAATTAAGTCAGGAACCCAAAGGCAACCCTTGAAAAATAACACACCAAGCGAATTGTGCAATCTTGGGTTCAGTGGTGGTGGACCAGACAACAAAAAATATGAGTCTCCAGGATTTCTGAGAAGATTGCAAATGCCACCGCTGATTAAGAATATGGACCATAGGAAAATGAGGAACCAACTAGAGATAAACCATTTTGGGTTTGTAGCTGTGAAAGGAGTCCAAGGATACCACTTCCAATCCTTCCACCAAGGTCTGATAGATTGAATGCCAAGATTATGTAACAAATGTGAGGGTAAGGCTGAAACCAGAAGGTCATAAGTCTATTGATCAGGTTGAGATAGATGAAACTGGACCTGGAGGTCATCCCATGACTTGAGACATAGAAACTTTGGAAGACAGGTCCTTAGGTGTTTGAATGCCGCATTTGTGAAAACACATACCACTAACGCCCTGGATTTTGGCCAACGATAACCCTTGCACCTGAAAAAGAGATGACCACCAGAGATTGTGTTGATTCATGGAGATCCCATCATGAAAATAATCACCCAACCACTGAATCCAAGGCTTAATAGCTTCCTAAGCACACCAGATTATTTTAACAACAAAAGTACCCTGGATCTGAACTGGGTCTTTCATAATGAGAAGGGTTTGAAAACCAATCCCCTTCCAAGCTAGCCTATTGGCAAGAAACCCCGAAGAAATGCAATGACAAAGAAGGATTTTCCAAGCCTCGTCACCAAATAAGGCTCTAATGATCCATTTAACACATAAAGTAAGCCCTTGTTTCTGGGTAGAAATAAGGTCGAGCCCTCGATACTCCTTGGGAAGGCAACACTACTCCCAAGTGAATCTATGAAAAATGTTGATGGTTGGAACCAGAGGCCCAAAGAAAAGTCCACAGAAGTCTTTCCAACTTCATGTAAGAGGCCTTAGAAGGATCCCAATATGAAGAGTAATAGACACAAGTGGCAGCCAAAACCTTCTAACAAATTTAAAATTTACCAGCTAGAGAGAGAGGCTTGGTTATCCAATAGGCTAATTTTTTCTCAATCCTTGCTAACACAACATTCCAAAGATCCATAGGCGAAGATTAAAAGGCAAAAGGAATGCCCAGAAAGAGAAAAAATTCGCCATGATGAAGCCATTTCCAACCATATTGAAGAATCCAAGGTGGGGCAGGAAGAAAAGACTGCCTAAACATTGCGCCTTGTGCCATTGAATGGTCGAGCAGGAAGCAAAGCAAAAAGTGTCCAGACATTGAAGAGAAGCCTGAACATTATTTTCTTCCTCAATGAGAGTGATAAAGGAGTCATCTGCAAAATGGCCATTGACAAGTTTAGAAGGCGACTCAGGCAAGGAGATTCGATAGACATGCCCAACAGAGATGGCGCTAGCAAGTAAGTACCCAAAACCCTCCACAACAAGAACATATAAAGCAGGAGCTAGAGGACGATCTTGGCGAATGGATCTGAAAAGACCAAAATCCGCAGATTGACGATTGATGGTGATGCAGGCCAAGGAATCTTCGAATAACATCTGGACAGATTGAATCAATTTGGGGCTGAAGCCAAGAGCTTTAAGCATAGCCAAAATAAATGGCCACTTAATGCGATCATACGCTTTAGCGAATTCAATCTTAAGGAAGATTGTCCGCTATTTGGAGCATCGGGTCTAGTCCATCCCTTCCCAAACAACAATAATATTATCGAGAATAAACTTGGACTTGATAAATCCAGTCTGCTCCGGACGAACAATCAAGGACAGGAGATGACAAAGCTTGAGAGCCAAGGATTTGGCAATGATCTTATACGAAACATTGAGCAAGGTAATAGGCCTCCAATTGCGAATGTCCTCCTGATCCCCAGCCTTAGGGATAAATTTGATGTTACCCCGGTTAAGCATCTTTCCCAAGGAATGGGAGTGAAAAGCTTCAAGGTAGACCTTATGTAGGTTAGGACCAACACAAGGCCAAAGGGATTTGTAGAACTCGCAAGGGAAACCATCACACCCAGGGACTTTATCATCCACCATAGAAAAAATAGTTTCCTTGAGATCATCAATGGTCAGTAAGAGATCAAAAAAGGTCTGTTGAGACTCAGAAAGCATTTTGGGAACAACAACTAAGCAATCTTGCAAAGCTTGGGCTCTGGCTGGAGAGTTTCCCTGCGCTGGGAACACCTTCTCATAATGATGGACAAAAGCTTGTAGAATATCGGGTAGCTCAGTGAGAACAACATGCCCCTCTTTGATTTTCTTGATCCCTACAGAGGTATGATGGGCATGCAAAGCCAAGAAAAATTCTTTGGAGGCCCTATCACCCACCTTGAGCCAATGTAACCTGGCTTTGATTTGAGCTCCTTTGGAAGAGTAGTTATCTGCAACTTGTTTTTGATGACGGAGCTGGGCTAATTGAAGTTGCAGGTTAGAATCAAAAGGATTAGAGGCCAAAGATTCTGTGGTAGCATAGAGATCTTTGGTGGTTGTGTCATACGAGTGCCTGCGGTACATGGCAAACTATCTACCATAAATGCACAGAAACCTCACAGAGCAGGTATGACATCATTCCACCATGCAATCCAACCAACATGATGATGAGTCCTTGGTTCCAAATTTCAAACCCTTTGAATGTGGGCCATCATGGCTTGATGATGCAGGAGAGACGTGTTGAGGTAAAATTGCATCTTGGAAGGATGCAACCTAGGTGGCTGCCATTCAATACTAAAATTTATGGGGAAGTGGTTGGACAATGTCACATCAACGAGAGGAGTGATGGGCAGATCTTGATCTTCTGAAAAATAAAAAAGATTGTGCAATTATCATAACACTATCAAGCCTTTTGAATATTCTGTTTGAGTCATCTCTGAAATTAGACCAAGTGTGCCAGACCCCACCAAGGCGGCGACGATTGGTGTTGGGGTCGAAAAGACCCAACTTATTATGCATATAGTACCAGGCTTCCCTCTCGCCAGCTGTCCATTGAAAAGGAAAAATTCCATCCTTATCAGTCACCACCTCAACCATATTGAAGTCACCACACATGACCCAAGTTGCAGGTGGTAGATTGTCAACAATCCAGCTCTATAAGTGTGATCCAACTGCATCATTGGGAGCATAAACATTAACAATCCCAACAAAATGATTATCAATTGACAACAAAACCCATACAACATGCTGCATGGGATCAAAATCATGAGAAATAACTGCAAAAAGCCAATGAGGTGAGAGGGGAGTAGCAAATCCACCTCGACCAACCTCATGCTGAGAAGAAAAAATAAGGCTATCGAGCCAAATAACACAACATGCAGTAGTAAGAATGAAACCAAGAATTTTAACTTCCTAAAGGCAAAGAACATCCTGACCTAAAACATGTTGACAAACATCTCTAACATAATACTTTCTGATGAGGTCTGTGAGACCTCAAACATTCCATGAGATGTAATTCATGAAAAATCTTGCATGTCATCCTTGTCCCCAAGAGGAGAAGTTATTGTGCAAAAAATATGAATCCAGGCTGGGAAGTGAGTCCCCACCAGAAATAACTCTTCTTTTTTATGAACCACCATCTACTATTTGAGCACACCTAGAAGGGCTACAAGAGCAGCACAAAGAGTGTGGAGTAGAAATTGTAGAAGTGGCCTGAGGAGTGCGAACCCAAGGGGGTCGAGTGACACCCTTAGAAGAATCCTTCCCCTGCTGGCTAGGGTTTGAAACTGAAGCAGACAACGTATAGACAACTTGGGTAGGTGGTGCTTGCATATGAGGCTCCACCGTCGACTGAGATCTTGATCTGACAGGTGGCTTTTGGAAAAAATCCATAGATTTTTTTCCTTTGCGAACCATAGTGGTCCATTCATCCTTCTTATCTCCCTCCACAGGTCGAGAGTCAGTCTCCTTAATAGGGGTTTTAATTTTTGGTATAGCCAAGGGATAATCCCTGATTTTGTGTTCTACCGGCTGGCACCGATAGCAAGTGTTGGGAAGGTTAAAATAAAAAACCTTCTGGGTGAAGGTATTTCCACCCACTTGAATATCAACAGTTTCTTTCAGGTCGTGGGAAATGTCGACCTCAACACAGACCCTCTTTTGAGGGCGAGCATTAAAAAACTGGTCTGGTTCAAGACAAATAACTTTGCCAATAGACTGAGCAATAGTTTGCATGAAAGGCCGACAAGGCAAAGGAAAACCAGGGAACTCAACCTAGATCGGGGCTCACAACGTTTTGTCATCTTAGACAGAAAAGTCTCGAGACCAACGTTGGAAAACTAGAAGGGAAGACCGAACGGTCCATGGCCCATGGGAGAGGATAGCCTCAACATGGGAAGGGTTCGAGAAGCGAAACAAAAAGAAACCCTTAGTGAGGCTTTGGATGCCATCAAGCTAGAATCCATGAGGAGACCGGGCTTTGGTGACCCAGTCACGAAGCATGCTTTCGGGAGGGATCCTACCCACAAAATACCCTATCAAAGTGCATTTTTCAATCCATTCATAGGCATTATCCAAATCTTGAATAGGAAGCACAACATTAGGCGAAGACATACCTCGTGAAACACTTTCAAAACAAATTTGTGAGGGCGCTTGTTCGGAGGCACCATGAGGGTCCGTCGCAACAACTCCAACACCATCATCAATTGCTGGGCTAAAGTTGGTCGGAGCCATAATAAACTCTAGAATCCCGCAGTAAATGCGATATGAAAAAAATACCGTACACAACTTCAAACCCTAGCCTAAAAGTATGTATAATACTTACACAAATAACATAACTACTTTTACTTCATGGCCTCATGAAATAAAACATAAGAAGATAAATTTCTGCCCAATATCCTATTGACAATCCCTAACCCCCTAAAATGTCTTCCCTTAATACCTAGTGATATATCTATCTATTTCTTTCAATGTTTAAAATTTCATTACAAACAATATGCTATGATATTAAGTATCTAATGACATCCTATGCATATAATTAACCCTATGACTTCTAAAGTTGACCATGACGTTCTTTTAATCTTGGGGCGAAATTGATCTTATTAAACATATAGATATTTTCAATTTATTAAATTAAGATTCAAATCCATTTTTCATTTTTTTAAATAGTTGCTTTGACTAACTTAAGTTATGAGAGGGGCTGCCTTCTTAAGATTATAACAAAAACATTTTATGACCAGTTATGCACTTAATAGATTGAATTTTTAAAGTACAATTTACTTCTTGGGATCCCTTGGTCAAGTAGTGACCTAACATAACTTGCTTTTGACCCTAGGTAAATTTTACCACATATTACCCTAGGTAAAGTTTACCACCTATTAGGGTTTAGTTTCAAGAGTTCCCTTTACCTGACAAGTCAAGTAATGTCTCAAGGGTATGCATGTCACATCTACTCCATTCTAATAATGAATCCATTTGAATTCCTCTTTCTTGATCTTCAAGTGAGAAATCACAACACTATCTCTCTACTTTGCAATTGCAGATCAATACTAGATGTCACTCATGCCATATGATGAAACTAGTGCTTGTTGGATATCTATATCTATTTCCTTATCACATACACACCAAAAGAAAATGTTAGTTCTGTAATGTCCTAAAATTGCACCCCTTGCAATTTTTGACTTCATTTGGGTCTTTGCCTTAGTTCTTGCACCCCTCGACCTGATTGGAGACCTGAATATGCTCATATATGTCAAAACCTACATTTTTCTCAACCCTACACCTCATATCCACCTTGATCTTGCCCCAAAATAGGGCAGGACCAGGGTGTGGCACCCTAGGATCCACTAGGACCAGGGTATGGTGCCCTGTGACCCCCTATTTGGGACTTATTTTGGGGTCACTCCCTTTGGCCTATCTCAAAATGGAGTGGGAAAATCCCCCCTATGTCGGCCCAAGTCAAAAAATCAGTCAATTAATTCCAGTGACAAGCATATAAGAGGGATTTCCCCTCTCATTTGACAGATAAGGCATACACACAAGAGGTCATCAAGCATTCAAGAGATCAAGAAAAGCATTCAAGAGCAATTGATCATTTTCAGTCTTCCTTCAAGCTTTGGAGCAGTAATAGAGACAACATTTCAAGCATTGAAGAGGAGATCAACATTCTACTTAATGAAACCTTAATTCCATGTGGAGGCAAGCAAAACTTCACAAGAAGGTATAAGCATTTCATTTTCATTCAATTCAACATCCCCTCAAAGAGGAGGATTTCTACTTTCAGTCATTTCATTTACATTACTTCAACCACTTGGTTAATTCCAATACTGGGGTTTGATCTCAAGACAAACCCATATTCCCAACACATTCCCCTTTCTTCCTGTGTGTAGGAAGCATGTACGTAGTTGTACTTCTGGAATTAAACTTTATTCGCAAACACAAAAAACCTCTTTTTGATGCGTGGAAATTTCAGAGGACCAAGTTGAGGACGCCCTTGTCCAGACACATGGTCCCTGTAACTTTTGCTAGATTTTACGAAGCAGCTCCAAATCATCTCAAACTTCTCAGATCCAGGTACATGGCTAAATCCCAGATCTGTGGCTCGTTGTTTTCACATACTTTGTCTTCATTTCTAGCATTTAGTTTTAATTCAACTTGTCAACTTACAAAAGAGGGTCAATTGCATTCCAATTTCATTTAATCTACTTAGTATTCAATCCTTGCATCCTTTGGGATTGGATCTAGTAGTTTCATCCCCCTTTTTTGAATGTAAAGTTTCCCCAAGTGAAAATTGAAGCTTAGTAAAGTTCTCACCTTTCTCCCAAGTGGTGAACTAGATAAGGTTCTCCAATTTTCCACTTTACAAGTTCATTTCAAGTTTTCTTTGGGTAACTTTATGTGCATTACACTAAACATCATTATGCTTGATCAAATAATAGGAGTACTTAAAATATCCCTAGGATACCCACCGTCATAGACTAGGTTGTGGATGTTGATTTATCCATATTATTTGCATTGTGTTCTTGTCTCACCATTTCAAATTTTAATTTTCATACTCTCATGCACACAGTTCTAAAACACGTATATTCCACATAGATACATTTGTACCGAAATAATTCAATCAAACATTAAGGATGTTTTATGTAAGGAAAATCGTGGATCATTAGTTATCATTTAAAGATGATCACTAGAATGCCACATCAGTTGACATCATTGTAAAGAATTATCATAAGTATTTCAAAATCCTTAAGGTTCTTGAAAGCATCACCCTATTTCAAACAACTAACACGTTTATAGGCAAATAAGCACAAAAGAGTAGAGTAATGGAGGAAAGATGCAATAGACACTTCTTACCTCAAGATTTATTTGTGGGCTTAACCTTGTCCTTGAAAAAATAAGATCATTAAACATGTTTTTTAATTTTTTGTTTTTTACATGGTTAGAACTATAAAAAAGTGATATTATATCTCTTATCAAACATAATACACAACTAAATAATCATTATGAATAACATCAACTCAATGTACTAAAATAAACTAGATTTTATCTCTCTTAAAACAATTTGCATTTAACTTCTCTCAAATAAAAAATCGGTCTATATATTATTTGATGCTTTAGACATGCCAAGTATTTATACATGGATGAGCCTAAATATTAACACATGCCATGATATTGTTTAGTTTGAATTTAGCCCACAAGTTCTATGCATTTGTATCAACGATTTATGCTATCAGTGGTATTCAAAGGGATTACCAGAAATAGGGATAGGTGAAAAAGTTATGTGTAAATGGGAATTTTGTCATTTTATGCGTTCTTCGATTTATGTTTCATGACAAGTATTTAAACATCAGATTTATTTATATTTGTATGATCTTAAATATTGTTTATGTTCTTGAGTTGCAGAAATCATTCAATATTATCAATATATGTCTACAATAATTCATAATACTTATCCTCTCACTAAAAAATAATAAAAATAGTTGGTAATTGCAGAAATCATAAATAAATAAATAAACAATATCCTTTTAAACTCAGCTGAATAATATCGCAGGGCAGATAATTATTTAATTTGGATAAGCATGATATCCTATGTCCACATTCATTTGCTGTCATTGTGGATATTTTATTCAAAAGTTGATAGTTACATATTATTTACTAACTCAATATTATCTTTCCCTTTCTCTTCCTGTGTTTGAGCATTCAATGCAATAAGCGTAGTGACCAAGTTTACCTATGTGGGTCACAATGGACTTAAAATTCTTATCACTTTTGTTTGGGCCCCATCATAAATATGATGTATGGTTCAGAGCTATTTTGGAAAGCTTTTTAAAATAGAAAGAATAAAAAAAAGTTAAAGTAGGTTATGCTTAAAGCCCCTGTGTCATATACAAACACACTACCCATTTTTAATTTATATTTTATTGTACAAAATGTTTCTATATTTGAAACAATTTCATTGAGTTTAATCACTCTAATTTTTAATTTGGTTAAAATATTTTTTATATATTTACTATTTTTGTTATCATAATGTTATCTCTATTTTACATATAGATTATTATATTTGTAAGGATGAGAAAGTGCACTTTTACCCATTGTTTTGTATTAATCTACAAAAAGAGGTTTTAAGTCTATTTTCTTAGTTTTTTTGTTTTGTTTTGTTTTTTTGACTGACTTGATGTTTGTTTTGACTCTAAATTCATATTGTCGGATCTAAAATGTTATTCGAATAACATTTTTATATATATTAGACTATAGTTTTTTTTTAGGTTGAAAATTTTAGGTGTATTCTTGAATTGTCTTAGGATCATAGGTGTACTTTTGGCCTATTTTGTCAAATTTCAAAAGTTTCTTTTGGGTCCAACCTAACCTACCTCTAATTAGTTGTTACTCATTATTTCTCATACCAAAGATTTCAAATTGTACACCTCAAATACATATAAAACAACATCACCCTTAAGTCATTTTATAAGGAGTTCATCTTTCATTAATCACAATTTAGAAAACCCTTCCATGCCTATATGTCAAATGAATTACTTAATGGTCACTATTCAACTTTCCACATGAGATTTGTATCAACTCATAGTAAAATATTAGCTCATTCACCCAATCATACCAACATCCATTGTATTAAAGACCAAATGCCTCAACATTATTGCAACCACATTGGTTGGATTTGTTTTGTGTTATTTTCCAACTTTATTAAAATTGTTATCAATTCACAAGGCTTAACTAAAGAAAAAATATGACAACAAGTCTCTTCCTACAACTAGAATAATAATTTCCAATGTTCATTGTTTCTCAAAACTAACAAGTCTTTTGAAAGGAAGCATATGCACACAATATGCTTCCTACAATAATTTATGAGAGGAGACATCTACAAAAAATAAACCAATCATATGGTTACAAAGGAATAAACACAAAAGCAATATATCATAACATAGTGGCTTACAAGGGGAAAATACTTTTAGGAGAAAAACACTATAAAGAAATTCAATATTTATTTAGTAATCAAAGGTTACAATATACTTGTAGATTCTAAGCTTTTATAGGAGCATCACCAACCACAAAGTTGGAAAAATTCTCATAGCATAATAGTAAGTACAAAATTCATTACCAAAACCTCCATCTTGAGCACCCAAGAAATAAGAGACATTATACATGAAATCATAAAATGATAATTAGGAAATCAAGAGCTAAAACCAACCAATATGTTGCACTCAAATCTATAGTTATGAATGTAACACCTAAATCCAATGATGAATCCATAGAATAAAAATAACATATTCATTTTACCAAGCATAAGTTCATCATACATCATAAGTTAGTCAACAAATGTAACTTATTCAAGCACAACTCTATTATGTGCCATAAATTCTTTTTGTATTTTCAATGTGAGAGACCCAATTTGAAGCATAAATTTTGATCCAACAGGTTATTTGGGATACCTTTTACTTAAAAGTGTAGAGCTCAGCTATGCACCCAAGAAGCATACTAAATATCCTAGAACATTTATTTTAGCAAAAAATGACTTCTATAGCCCAATTTTAAGTTTTGTATTGTTTAGCCTAAAAATCATTTATTTTTCATATTTTTGACATTACAAGAAAGGTTGAGACACCTCTCCTAATGTTCTCCCACATATCAAACACCTTACAAGAGCAAAGGGAGTAACAAACCTATGAACCAATTTCTAGGTTCCTAAAGTCTCTTAGACTCATAAAACCACCCGCACTTTACTCTATTCACATGTTTTATAACATTCATAAAGTGTCATATTTATTTAACATCACCCTCTTATCTTCTACTTGTTGAACACCCCTAAAGACTAAGAAGGGGGGGTGAATCAATATCAACTTAAAATTATTTTACTTTTGATTAGTCATTCATTTTGTATTAATGATTAAACAATAAGAACTCAAAAAGTACAACCATAACACAAGCTTTGCATGGAAAAACCCATAGGGAAAAAAACCACGATGAGAAGAGCTAGTTGGATCTACTATCCAAATCCAACCTCACAAAGTATAACAATATTATAATAGGTTTTATGGGATGAGCCCATAAAGAAGCATACACTCCCTAAAGTTTTATGGCTATGCCAAAG